>NC_087316.1:0-2500000 GCF_037043105.1 Vanessa tameamea
CTAACCTAACCTAACCTAACCTAACCTAACCTAACCTAACCTAACCTAACCTAACCTAACCTAACCTAACCTAACCTAACCTAACCTAACCTAACCTAACCTAACCTAACCTAACCTAACCTAACCTAACCTAACCTAACCTAACCTAACCTAACCTAACCTAACCTAACCTAACCTAACCTAACCTAACCTAACCTAACCTAACCTAACCTAACCTAACCTAACCTAACCTAACCTAACCTAACCTAACCTAACCTAACCTAACCTAACCTAACCTAACCTAACCTAACCTAACCTAACCTAACCTAACCTAACCTAACCTAACCTAACCTAACCTAACCTAACCTAACCTAACCTAACCTAACCTAACCTAACCTAACCTAACCTAACCTAACCTAACCTAACCTAACCTAACCTAACCTAACCTAACCTAACCTAACCTAACCTAACCTAACCTAACCTAACCTAACCTAACCTAACCTAACCTAACCTAACCTAACCTAACCTAACCTAACCTAACCTAACCTAACCTAACCTAACCTAACCTAACCTAACCTAACCTAACCTAACCTAACCTAACCTAACCTAACCTAACCTAACCTAACCTAACCTAACCTAACCTAACCTAACCTAACCTAACCTAACCTAACCTAACCTAACCTAACCTAACCTAACCTAACCTAACCTAACCTAACCTAACCTAACCTAACCTAACCTAACCTAACCTAACCTAACCTAACCTAACCTAACCTAACCATAACCTAACCTAACCTAACCTAACCTAACCTAACCTAACCTAACCTAACCTAACCTAACCTAACCTAACCTAACCTAACCTAACCTAACCTAACCTAACCTAACCTAACCTAACCTAACCTAACCTAACCTAACCTAACCTAACCTAACCTAACCTAACCTAACCTAACCTAACCTAACCTAACCTAACCTAACCTAACCTAACCTAACCTAACCTAACCTAACCTAACCTAACCTAACCTAACCTAACCTAACCTAACCTAACCTAACCTAACCTAACCTAACCTAACCTAACCTAACCTAACCTAACCTAACCTAACCTAACCTAACCTAACCTAACCTAACCTAACCTAACCTAACCTAACCTAACCTAACCTAACCTAACCTAACCTAACCTAACCTAACCTAACCTAACCTAACCTAACCTAACCTAACCTAACCTAACCTAACCTAACCTAACCTAACCTAACCTAACCTAACCTAACCTAACCTAACCTAACCTAACCTAACCTAACCTAACCTAACCTAACCTAACCTAACCTAACCTAACCTAACCTAACCTAACCTAACCTAACCTAACCTAACCTAACCTAACCTAACCTAACCTAACCTAACCTAACCTAACCTAACCTAACCTAACCTAACCTAACCTAACCTAACCTAACCTAACCTAACCTAACCTAACCTAACCTAACCTAACCTAACCTAACCTAACCTAACCTAACCTAACCTAACCTAACCTAACCTAACCTAACCTAACCTAACCTAACCTAACCTAACCTAACCTAACCTAACCTAACCTAACCTAACCTAACCTAACCTAACCTAACCTAACCTAACCTAACCTAACCTAACCTAACCTAACCTAACCTAACCTAACCTAACCTAACCTAACCTAACCTAACCTAACCTAACCTAACCTAACCTAACCTAACCTAACCTAACCTAACCTAACCTAACCTAACCTAACCTAACCTAACCTAACCTAACCTAACCTAACCTAACCTAACCTAACCTAACCTAACCTAACCTAACCTAACCTAACCTAACCTAACCTAACCTAACCTAACCTAACCTAACCTAACCTAACCTAACCTAACCTAACCTAACCTAACCTAACCTAACCTAACCTAACCTAACCTAACCTAACCTAACCTAACCTAACCTAACCTAACCTAACCTAACCTAACCTAACCTAACCTAACCTAACCTAACCTAACCTAACCTAACCTAACCTAACCTAACCTAACCTAACCTAACCTAACCTAACCTAACCTAACCTAACCTAACCTAACCTAACCTAACCTAACCTAACCTAACCTAACCTAACCTAACCTAACCTAACCTAACCTAACCTAACCTAACCTAACCTAACCTAACCTAACCTAACCTAACCTAACCTAACCTAACCTAACCTAACCTAACCTAACCTAACCTAACCTAACCTAACCTAACCTAACCTAACCTAACCTAACCTAACCTAACCTAACCTAACCTAACCTAACCTAACCTAACCTAACCTAACCTAACCTAACCTAACCTAACCTAACCTAACCTAACCTAACCTAACCTAACCTAACCTAACCTAACCTAACCTAACCTAACCTAACCTAACCTAACCTAACCTAACCTAACCTAACCTAACCTAACCTAACCTAACCTAACCTAACCTAACCTAACCTAACCTAACCTAACCTAACCTAACCTAACCTAACCTAACCTAACCTAACCTAACCTAACCTAACCTAACCTAACCTAACCTAACCTAACCTAACCTAACCTAACCTAACCTAACCTAACCTAACCTAACCTAACCTAACCTAACCTAACCTAACCTAACCTAACCTAACCTAACCTAACCTAACCTAACCTAACCTAACCTAACCTAACCTAACCTAACCTAACCTAACCTAACCTAACCTAACCTAACCTAACCTAACCTAACCTAACCTAACCTAACCTAACCTAACCTAACCTAACCTAACCTAACCTAACCTAACCTAACCTAACCTAACCTAACCTAACCTAACCTAACCTAACCTAACCTAACCTAACCTAACCTAACCTAACCTAACCTAACCTAACCTAACCTAACCTAACCTAACCTAACCTAACCTAACCTAACCTAACCTAACCTAACCTAACCTAACCTAACCTAACCTAACCTAACCTAACCTAACCTAACCTAACCTAACCTAACCTAACCTAACCTAACCTAACCTAACCTAACCTAACCTAACCTAACCTAACCTAACCTAACCTAACCTAACCTAACCTAACCTAACCTAACCTAACCTAACCTAACCTAACCTAACCTAACCTAACCTAACCTAACCTAACCTAACCTAACCTAACCTAACCTAACCTAACCTAACCTAACCTAACCTAACCTAACCTAACCTAACCTAACCTAACCTAACCTAACCTAACCTAACCTAACCTAACCTAACCTAACCTAACCTAACCTAACCTAACCTAACCTAACCTAACCTAACCTAACCTAACCTAACCTAACCTAACCTAACCTAACCTAACCTAACCTAACCTAACCTAACCTAACCTAACCTAACCTAACCTAACCTAACCTAACCTAACCTAACCTAACCTAACCTAACCTAACCTAACCTAACCTAACCTAACCTAACCTAACCTAACCTAACCTAACCTAACCTAACCTAACCTAACCTAACCTAACCTAACCTAACCTAACCTAACCTAACCTAACCTAACCTAACCTAACCTAACCTAACCTAACCTAACCTAACCTAACCTAACCTAACCTAACCTAACCTAACCTAACCTAACCTAACCTAACCTAACCTAACCTAACCTAACCTAACCTAACCTAACCTAACCTAACCTAACCTAACCTAACCTAACCTAACCTAACCTAACCTAACCTAACCTAACCTAACCTAACCTAACCTAACCTAACCTAACCTAACCTAACCTAACCTAACCTAACCTAACCTAACCTAACCTAACCTAACCTAACCTAACCTAACCTAACCTAACCTAACCTAACCTAACCTAACCTAACCTAACCTAACCTAACCTAACCTAACCTAACCTAACCTAACCTAACCTAACCTAACCTAACCTAACCTAACCTAACCTAACCTAACCTAACCTAACCTAACCTAACCTAACCTAACCTAACCTAACCTAACCTAACCTAACCTAACCTAACCTAACCTAACCTAACCTAACCTAACCTAACCTAACCTAACCTAACCTAACCTAACCTAACCTAACCTAACCTAACCTAACCTAACCTAACCTAACCTAACCTAACCTAACCTAACCTAACCTAACCTAACCTAACCTAACCTAACCTAACCTAACCTAACCTAACCTAACCTAACCTAACCTAACCTAACCTAACCTAACCTAACCTAACCTAACCTAACCTAACCTAACCTAACCTAACCTAACCTAACCTAACCTAACCTAACCTAACCTAACCTAACCTAACCTAACCTAACCTAACCTAACCTAACCTAACCTAACCTAACCTAACCTAACCTAACCTAACCTAACCTAACCTAACCTAACCTAACCTAACCTAACCTAACCTAACCTAACCTAACCTAACCTAACCTAACCTAACCTAACCTAACCTAACCTAACCTAACCTAACCTAACCTAACCTAACCTAACCTAACCTAACCTAACCTAACCTAACCTAACCTAACCTAACCTAACCTAACCTAACCTAACCTAACCTAACCTAACCTAACCTAACCTAACCTAACCTAACCTAACCTAACCTAACCTAACCTAACCTAACCTAACCTAACCTAACCTAACCTAACCTAACCTAACCTAACCTAACCTAACCTAACCTAACCTAACCTAACCTAACCTAACCTAACCTAACCTAACCTAACCTAACCTAACCTAACCTAACCTAACCTAACCTAACCTAACCTAACCTAACCTAACCTAACCTAACCTAACCTAACCTAACCTAACCTAACCTAACCTAACCTAACCTAACCTAACCTAACCTAACCTAACCTAACCTAACCTAACCTAACCTAACCTAACCTAACCTAACCTAACCTAACCTAACCTAACCTAACCTAACCTAACCTAACCTAACCTAACCTAACCTAACCTAACCTAACCTAACCTAACCTAACCTAACCTAACCTAACCTAACCTAACCTAACCTAACCTAACCTAACCTAACCTAACCTAACCTAACCTAACCTAACCTAACCTAACCTAACCTAACCTAACCTAACCTAACCTAACCTAACCTAACCTAACCTAACCTAACCTAACCTAACCTAACCTAACCTAACCTAACCTAACCTAACCTAACCTAACCTAACCTAACCTAACCTAACCTAACCTAACCTAACCTAACCTAACCTAACCTAACCTAACCTAACCTAACCTAACCTAACCTAACCTAACCTAACCTAACCTAACCTAACCTAACCTAACCTAACCTAACCTAACCTAACCTAACCTAACCTAACCTAACCTAACCTAACCTAACCTAACCTAACCTAACCTAACCTAACCTAACCTAACCTAACCTAACCTAACCTAACCTAACCTAACCTAACCTAACCTAACCTAACCTAACCTAACCTAACCTAACCTAACCTAACCTAACCTAACCTAACCTAACCTAACCTAACCTAACCTAACCTAACCTAACCTAACCTAACCTAACCTAACCTAACCTAACCTAACCTAACCTAACCTAACCTAACCTAACCTAACCTAACCTAACCTAACCTAACCTAACCTAACCTAACCTAACCTAACCTAACCTAACCTAACCTAACCTAACCTAACCTAACCTAACCTAACCTAACCTAACCTAACCTAACCTAACCTAACCTAACCTAACCTAACCTAACCTAACCTAACCTAACCTAACCTAACCTAACCTAACCTAACCTAACCTAACCTAACCTAACCTAACCTAACCTAACCTAACCTAACCTAACCTAACCTAACCTAACCTAACCTAACCTAACCTAACCTAACCTAACCTAACCTAACCTAACCTAACCTAACCTAACCTAACCTAACCTAACCTAACCTAACCTAACCTAACCTAACCTAACCTAACCTAACCTAACCTAACCTAACCTAACCTAACCTAACCTAACCTAACCTAACCTAACCTAACCTAACCTAACCTAACCTAACCTAACCTAACCTAACCTAACCTAACCTAACCTAACCTAACCTAACCTAACCTAACCTAACCTAACCTAACCTAACCTAACCTAACCTAACCTAACCTAACCTAACCTAACCTAACCTAACCTAACCTAACCTAACCTAACCTAACCTAACCTAACCTAACCTAACCTAACCTAACCTAACCTAACCTAACCTAACCTAACCTAACCTAACCTAACCTAACCTAACCTAACCTAACCTAACCTAACCTAACCTAACCTAACCTAACCTAACCTAACCTAACCTAACCTAACCTAACCTAACCTAACCTAACCTAACCTAACCTAACCTAACCTAACCTAACCTAACCTAACCTAACCTAACCTAACCTAACCTAACCTAACCTAACCTAACCTAACCTAACCTAACCTAACCTAACCTAACCTAACCTAACCTAACCTAACCTAACCTAACCTAACCTAACCTAACCTAACCTAACCTAACCTAACCTAACCTAACCTAACCTAACCTAACCTAACCTAACCTAACCTAACCTAACCTAACCTAACCTAACCTAACCTAACCTAACCTAACCTAACCTAACCTAACCTAACCTAACCTAACCTAACCTAACCTAACCTAACCTAACCTAACCTAACCTAACCTAACCTAACCTAACCTAACCTAACCTAACCTAACCTAACCTAACCTAACCTAACCTAACCTAACCTAACCTAACCTAACCTAACCTAACCTAACCTAACCTAACCTAACCTAACCTAACCTAACCTAACCTAACCTAACCTAACCTAACCTAACCTAACCTAACCTAACCTAACCTAACCTAACCTAACCTAACCTAACCTAACCTAACCTAACCTAACCTAACCTAACCTAACCTAACCTAACCTTTTTTTTTTTTTTTTTTTGTTTAACGAGGAGGAAATGCATTTACGCATGCCGCCCGGTCGGGGGACCGGGACGGGTATGTGGGACTCAACCGGGGCCTAATGCCCCGTGCCAGGGCAGATGCCCTGTCCTACCCACTAAAACCATCCTCGGGTTTCCACCATGCCGCCGAGTGGTGAGGCAACGGGATCGCCAAGGGCATGCAACCGCGACCCCACCAGCGGCAGCCGCCGTAAGGCGGCTGAATATACATGGAAAGCGCGCCTAGTGCGCGCCTTCCCCCTCATCCTCCACGTGTGAATGTGACGAACTCCCCCGAGTCCGCCACTGGAGGCTGGGCGTCAACGAAGCTGACGCCCTGCGGCGGATAAGATGGTAGGCTCCGCCGCCGACCGCCGGTGTAAAACACCTGGGAGGCTCGAGTAGCGAGCCCTCCCACTCCCTCCTAGCCAACGAGGCCACTCACATGGTCCGCCCTGACGCCGATCAGGGACGTACCAGGAGCGGCCCCGCGGCTTCCCTCCCGCCAGTCTTAGCCGTGGCCGACGAGCAAGCTCAAGCCGGCCCCGTTGCCCAGGGTACGCCACGAGGAGGCGACTGACATGTACCCCAACCTAACCTAACCTAACCTAACCTAACCTAACCTAACCTAACCTAACCTAACCTAACCTAACCTAACCTAACCTAACCTAACCTAACCTAACCTAACCTAACCTAACCTAACCTAACCTAACCTAACCTAACCTAACCTAACCTAACCTAACCTAACCTAACCTAACCTAACCTAACCTAACCTAACCTAACCTAACCTAACCTAACCTAACCTAACCTAACCTAACCTAACCTAACCTAACCTAACCTAACCTAACCTAACCTAACCTAACCTAACCTAACCTAACCTAACCTAACCTAACCTAACCTAACCTAACCTAACCTAACCTAACCTAACCTAACCTAACCTAACCTAACCTAACCTAACCTAACCTAACCTAACCTAACCTAACCTAACCTAACCTAACCTAACCTAACCTAACCTAACCTAACCTAACCTAACCTAACCTAACCTAACCTAACCTAACCTAACCTAACCTAACCTAACCTAACCTAACCTAACCTAACCTAACCTAACCTAACCTAACCTAACCTAACCTAACCTAACCTAACCTAACCTAACCTAACCTAACTAACCTAACCTAACCTAACCTAACCTAACCTAACCTAACCTAACCTAACCTAACCTAACCTAACCTAACCTAACCTAACCTAACCTAACCTAACCTAACCTAACCTAACCTAACCTAACCTAACCTAACCTAACCTAACCTAACCTAACCTAACCTAACCTAACCTAACCTAACCTAACCTAACCTAACCTAACCTAACCTAACCTAACCTAACCTAACCTAACCTAACCTAACCTAACCTAACCTAACCTAACCTAACCTAACCTAACCTAACCTAACCTAACCTAACCTAACCTAACCTAACCTAACCTAACCTAACCTAACCTAACCTAACCTAACCTAACCTAACCTAACCTAACCTAACCTAACCTAACCTAACCTAACCTAACCTAACCTAACCTAACCTAACCTAACCTAACCTAACCTAACCTAACCTAACCTAACCTAACCTAACCTAACCTAACCTAACCTAACCTAACCTAACCTAACCTAACCTAACCTAACCTAACCTAACCTAACCTAACCTAACCTAACCTAACCTAACCTAACCTAACCTAACCTAACCTAACCTAACCTAACCTAACCTAACCTAACCTAACCTTTTTTTTTTTTTTTTTTTTTTTTCTCGCTGGAAAAACGCGTTACGCGCTTCCCCCACGTGATGGAAGGTGGGGGGGTGTGTGGGACTCCCCGGAGCCCTGGACGCCGAGTGCGCCCAGGTACGCCGGGTTTACCCACTAAAAAACCAGCGGTACCCTCTCCGTCTTTCGGCGGGCGCCACGGGATCGCTTGCGCATGCTACCGTGACGCCCTGACGGTCGGCCCGCCTATGCGGGCCTCCAACACCTAGAGGGGGTTCTCGGGGTACTGAGACCCCCCCTAGTCCCTGCGACGCCTATTGAGGCGGGGGGAGAAGGTGCGCGTAGCGCTTCTTCCTCCTCCCCGGTCGTCTTCGGCGGAGCGGGTCTGCAGCGGCATCCTCTTCCCGCTCCCGCTCCGCGGCTTCCTTCTGCGACATCACGTTTTCGCAGAAGGAGCGCATCTCCGACCAACACGTCTCGCTACCGAGCATTTCGTTGACGATGCTCGGCAGCGAGAGGTCTCCGCCCATAGTCGCCGCAAGGGTGTGCCTCTGGGGCCCCCACGCGGCACACTCACTCAGGGTGTGGAGCGCCGTGTCGACTGGCGCACCACACTCGTGGCAGGAGGGTGACACCTCCCGCCGCGCTATCCCGTGCAGGTACTTACCGAAGCATCCGTGCCCGGTAAGTACCTGCGTCATCCTGAAGGTGAGTGTGCCCTTCTTCCTCTCGACCCAGCGACTCAAGTGGGGGCGGATCGCCTCCACTGTCGCCAGGCCCGCCGTGGGTGACCCCAGGTCCTCCTGCCATCGGGCGATCAGGGCTCGCTGGGCTAGGGCCCTGATCCGCCCGACCTCCGCCGACCCTGGACGGTCGCCGCGGTTCCTCGCCTCGACCCGGAACCGGTACACTTCCGCGAGCACCTCCGCCTGGAGCTCCCAGGGCGGATCGCCCGCGAGAAGTGTCGCCGCAGCCCACGACACCGTACGGTACCCTCTGACGCCTCTCACCGCTATGACCCTCTGCGGCTTTCGCAGCAGGGCCCGGTTGTCAGCGGTGAGGGCGTCGACCCAGATCGGGGCACCGTACAGCGCCATCGACCTCACTACGCCGGAGTAGAGACGCCGGCATAGCGATCCCGGCCCCCCCACATTCGGAAGGAGGCGGCCGAGAGCGGCGGCGGCGTTGATGAGCCTCGGGCCGAGATGGACAAAGTGCTGCCCGAAGCTCCATCGACCGTCCAGGATGAGGCCCAGATACTTCATCTGGGCCTGCACCTTGATCACCGTCCCCTGGACGGTGATACTCGCCCCTCGTGGGGGTCCTTTCCGTGGACCGTGGAAGAGGAGGGCCTCCGTTTTGGATATGGAGACCCTCAAGCCCAGCATTCCCATACGGTCCACGGTGAGAGCCGTTCCGACCTCGGCGAGGCGAGCCGCCTCCCGAAAGTCCCGCCCAGTCGCCGTGACGAGGGTGTCGTCAGCGTAGCACAACACCCCCATCCCGGGAAGGACGGGAGCTCGCAGGAGCCAGTCGAAACCGACGTTCCACAGAATTGGGCCGAGAACCGACCCCTGTGGAACGCCGCAGCCTACCCGACGCCGGACCAGCCTCCCATCGACCCCCGCCCAGAGGATCTCCCTGTCCTGGAGGTACGCCTCCAGCAGCCTCCTGAGATAGGTCGGCACCCCATGGTATCGGAGTGCCTCCCGTATCGTCTCGAAAGGGAGACTGTTGAAGGCGTTCGCCACGTCGAGCGACACCGCCAGGACGACTTTCCCCCGGGCCACCGCTTCCGTCGTCCGAGTCTTCAGGGCATCCAGGGCGTCGACCGTCGACCGGCCCGCCCTGAACCCGTACTGAGCCTCCGAGAGACCCGGACCGACCTCCTCGAGGTGCTGAACGAGACGGGCTGCGAGGACCTTCTCGAAGAGTTTGCCCGTCTCGTTCAGCAGCACTATTGGCCTGTATGCCGAAGGGGAATCCATCGGCCGACCTTCCTTCGGCAACAGGACCAATTTCCCCTCTTTCCAAGGCTTCGGAAACTGCCCGCTGCACAGACACTCGTCGAACAGCTCCCGAAGCCTTGCACCCAGGAATTCCAGGGCGTCGCACAGAACACGCCCTGGAACCCCGTCCGGACCCGGCGCCGTGTTCTTGGCCCTCAAGCGGCCGAGGGCCATCTCCATCTCCCGCTCCGTGATCAGTGGTGGAGCCACTGCGTCTTCGATCACGGAGCGGGGGGCCATCTGCGGAGGGACATGCTCGCCTGGATGGGGAAAGAGTTCCCCGACCAGGCGCAGGAGGAGTTCCGGCGGCAGCGTCTCAGTGACAGGGGCGCCTTGGGTGCGGAACTTCCCGCGTACGCCGCGGTACGGGCGCCCCCACGGGTCTCGATTGAGACCCGCCAGAAGCTCCTCCCTGGCCTTCTCCTTGGCCTTGCTTATCGCCAGCTGCAGATCTTTTTTCAGCTGGCGATAAGCGTCCAACATCTGTCCCTCCAGGTCCGTGTCGAGGCCGTTGCGCCTTCGACAGCGGACGTAGGCCCTCCGCGCCCGGCAGCACGTCGCCCGAAGGTCGGCGATTTCGGGCGACCACCAATAGACGTGCCGGCGCGGAACCCTGCGCCGGGTCCGAGGCATGGCCGCATCGCAGACCTCCTTGAGCGAACTGCGCATGCGGCCCGCCAGCTCCTCTGCGCTGGCGCCCTCCGTCCTCCCCGCGGAACCCCACCGCTGCACGATGGCGGCCTCCTTGACCAGCTCTCGATCGACCTGGCCGAGAGACCACCTCGGCAGCGTAGTCGGCACCCTCTGGGGTTCCGCCGGCCTGCGAGAGGTGGAGATCTCGAATCGGATGTACCGGTGATCCGATAGAGTCTCCACCTCTTCCTCCACTCTCCAATCGACCACTCTGCGTGCTACGACAGGGGTGGCGAACGAAACGTCCACCACGGAACCCCCCTGATGTCGCACGCAGGTGTGAACCTGCCCCCTGTTGAGAAGGGACAGGTCGGAGAGCAGGGCCCACACCTGGACGGCCCTCCCTCGCGGATTCGTGGCGGGGTTGCCCCAGGCACGCGACTTCGCGTTTAAGTCGCCGAGAACCATTATCGGTTTCGGCGACTGCCTGGCCACCGCAGCTCTGACTAAGCCGAGATAAGTCTCGAACTCAGCCAGGCTGCGGTTAGGGGAGAAGTACGTACCGACGACGACGTACTCCCCCCACCCCACCACTACGTAGCCCGAGCCCCTCTCGATGAGTGAGAGGGGAGGGCCCGTTCCGCTCCTCGTGAGGACCGCCACGGTGTCGTCCGAGTCCCCCAGCCAGTGAGGAAGGGGAGGGACGAAATAGGGCTCGCAGGCCACCGCCAGGTCTACCTGCCACTCCGCCATGGACTGCAGCAGTAGGTCCTGCGCTCCGGCGGAGTGGTTGACGTTCGTTTGGAGGAAGCTTATTTGTTCTGGCATCCTTGAGTCGAACTAGCTCCCTCCGTAGCCTGGCGGCTTTCCTCGCGCGGGGCGGTAACCTAACCTAACCTAACCTAACCTAACCTAACCTAACCTAACCTAACCTAACCTAACCTAACCTAACCTAACCTAACCTAACCTAACCTAACCTAACCTAACCTAACCTAACCTAACCTAACCTAACCTAACCTAACCTAACCTAACCTAACCTAACCTAACCTAACCTAACCTAACCTAACCTAACCTAACCTAACCTAACCTAACCTAACCTAACCTAACCTAACCTAACCTAACCTAACCTAACCTAACCTAACCTAACCTAACCTAACCTAACCTAACCTAACCTAACCTAACCTAACCTAACCTAACCTAACCTAACCTAACCTAACCTAACCTAACCTAACCTAACCTAACCTAACCTAACCTAACCTAACCTAACCTAACCTAACCTAACCTAACCTAACCTAACCTAACCTAACCTAACCTAACCTAACCTAACCTAACCTAACCTAACCTAACCTAACCTAACCTAACCTAACCTACCTACCTACCTACCTACCTACCTACCTACCTACCTACCTACCTACCTACCTACCTACCTACCTACCTACCTACCTACCTACCTACCTACCTACCTACCTACCTACCTACCTACCTACCTACCTACCTACCTACCTACCTACCTACCTACCTACCTACCTACCTACCTACCTACCTACCTACCTACCTACCTACCTACCTACCTACCTACCTACCTACCTACCTACCTACCTACCTACCTACCTACCTACCTACCTACCTACCTACCTACCTACCTACCTACCTACCTACCTACCTACCTACCTACCTACCTACCTACCTACCTACCTACCTACCTACCTACCTACCTACCTACCTACCTACCTACCTACCTACCTACCTACCTACCTACCTACCTACCTACCTACCTACCTACCTACCTACCTACCTACCTACCTACCTACCTACCTACCTACCTACCTACCTACCTACCTACCTACCTACCTACCTACCTACCTACCTACCTACCTACCTACCTACCTACCTACCTACCTACCTACCTACCTACCTACCTACCTACCTACCTACCTACCTACCTACCTACCTACCTACCTACCTACCTACCTACCTACCTACCTACCTACCTACCTACCTACCTACCTACCTACCTACCTACCTACCTACCTACCTACCTACCTACCTACCTACCTACCTACCTACCTACCTACCTACCTACCTACCTACCTACCTACCTACCTACCTACCTACCTACCTACCTACCTACCTACCTACCTACCTACCTACCTACCTACCTACCTACCTACCTACCTACCTACCTACCTACCTACCTACCTACCTACCTACCTACCTACCTACCTACCTACCTACCTACCTACCTACCTACCTACCTACCTACCTACCTACCTACCTACCTACCTACCTACCTACCTACCTACCTACCTACCTACCTACCTACCTACCTACCTACCTACCTACCTACCTACCTACCTACCTACCTACCTACCTACCTACCTACCTACCTACCTACCTACCTACCTACCTACCTACCTACCTACCTACCTACCTACCTACCTACCTACCTACCTACCTACCTACCTACCTACCTACCTACCTACCTACCTACCTACCTACCTACCTACCTACCTACCTACCTACCTACCTACCTACCTACCTACCTACCTACCTACCTACCTACCTACCTACCTACCTACCTACCTACCTACCTACCTACCTACCTACCTACCTACCTACCTACCTACCTACCTACCTACCTACCTACCTACCTACCTACCTACCTACCTACCTACCTACCTACCTACCTACCTACCTACCTACCAACGACAACGTGACTCATGTCATCCTATCTGCAATACTTTACGATACAAAGCAAGTGCCACAGTGCTACGTGTTGTTTCTACTTTTAGTTCCGTATATTTTGTAAGTTTTTCATTTCATTTATGATGATGGTACTTTGCAGATTGTGTGTAAAAGGTATGGCAATGTCAATTATTGTTGCGTACAGTCTATAGTATAATTTGTGAGTAGTAATCTCTAGTACAGTATCGGATGTACATTTATAGCATGCTATTTTGTTAGATTTCAATTTGTATTTCAGAGCCAGTAGTTGGTGTACTATATTTACTACCTGATCGTGGCTGTGTAATCTAATGCCCCAGGTATATGCTGTTCTCACTCCGAAATACTATTCGTCTGCATAAATCGGTGCTTACGTTAGGTATCTTCGTTTAGGTTCGCAATATGCATTAATTATTATGTATTTTTGCATATTGCAAATCTAAATAAATGGGTCCTGTATTGCAATCATAAACCCCTGTCTCAGGAATAAGCTCGTGTGTTTACATGACGTTTGTTTTTAATTGTTGTGCGTGTTTTATCTTGTAAATTTAGTGTGTAGCGCTCACGAATGGTGTTTTATTGTTTGCCATAGTGATGTATTTTTTTGTCATAGTGGTATTACGCTTAAATTGTTTCAAGTCGGTTTTAGACCATATAAGTATACCAAAAGAATATATTAAAATAGGGATAGCAAAGGTGTTAATAGTTTTAATTATGGTTATAGAATTGAGCTGTGTTTTCAATGTCATATTCAGTCCATAATTAAATTGTTGGCTAAATTTTATTTTGGTTTCTATTTTTAAAAAAAAATAAAAAAAAAAAATTTTAACTTGCAATGTTTGTATGTATGTATGTGCGGGTGGAATCTTGCTACTTAATTTTGAAGCACATATCTTTAACCGATTTAGCTGAAATTTTGTATACACGTTAAGTTTGGATGACAATACACGATAAGCTGCTTGACGTGATTATAAGTCCAATATGGTGGACCATTCGAGATGGCAGAATAATTTTTTATTTTATGCAGTTCTACAATATAGGTATCAAACAATAGTGCTTGTTGAGATTAATTCGAAAAATAATGTGACGTCATTCTAATTCCAATAAGGTGGAACATTCGAGATCGCAGAATAGTTATTTTTTATGCACTTCTGCAATATCTAATATCTGTTTCGCCTGATTGTAGTCTAAATATTTATATGACGCATCGTTTTCTTCTAAGGGATCTATTGTTTCTCCGGTTTGTAGTTGATAATGCATCAGATGATTATGACTTGCCTTAATAGCATTGATTTTACATTTTTCAATGGCGAAATCTATTTTAATATCCTGGAAGAAGTTTTGAGTTAATTCTGTAGGTGAGAATATTTTTATATCGTCCATGTAAAGTGGTTAATATTTATATGCTCAATGTTATTTGTCAAACTATATGTGTATTGTAGTGTGTTTCGATTACATGTACAGTTTAAAATAGTAGAAAGGGGGTTCAAAGCAAGGCAGAACCATAAAGGACTTAAAGTATTGCCTTGGAAAATATCCCGCTGTATTTTGATTTCATCCGTTTCGATAGTTTTATTTTGAAGACTAATTGTAAGTTTAGTTGTCTATAAAGATATAGCGTGCCGTAAGAAATGTATGATTTGTGGGTGAATTTTGTAAATATGTAAAATCCAACCAGCTATGTGGCACGAAATCGAATGCTTTTTTATAGTCAATATAAACTGATTTTTTGTTGTTCTTCGAAAATCGTGTTTTTTTTTCTAAATGATTGTAAATAGAGTGTGTAAGACATTTACTAATTACATTTACTTTATTTTGTAAATTGTTTGAAGACAAGTTATTGGCCTATATTTAGAGGGATTTGCGATGTCTAAGAGTCCTCGGGAATCATATACCTAAGTGAAACTTTTTGCTATGTATTGTGGCATTGAGGTTGGGTTCGTAATAAAGTTATTAATGTGAGTGTACAGGCAGGGGTGTACATGTGTGAATTTCTTATACCAGTAGTTAAACAGGTGTGTATGGATTTCGACTAGTCAATTCTTTATAGAATAATCTCTACTATGTATCGCCAGTTTTTAGTTGTAATGCCAAATTTTCTTCTATGGTCTTTATAATTTTTTTCGTACGACGCGAAATTGAACTCCTCTATGGATACGCTATCATAAAACTGTAGATTTTCACATAAGATAACGATCACCGTGTCGTGTCCGTTTCTCGTCATATTCGTTAAGAGGCTCGCTCATCAGTGATCGGGCTCTAGCGACGATGAAGTCTTCAGTCATCCTTATTATATCTTTATAACTCACTATATAAAACTAACAGCTTATTTTACATTATACTACACTTACGACTCGTTACATTTGGTTTGTCTCGATTTCTGTATAGCTCTGTACGTACGAAATAAAACTTGAGAATATTCACTTATAAGTTATTTATTTTTATAGAGCTGTGTAGCTTATTACTTATATTCTAAGGTAAGCATTTGTATTCATATGTTCTACATGAGAAATTTTGTACATTGAGATTGTTTTATATTTTAGTTATACATATAATTTAGGTACAATTTAACATATAAAATCTAACATTTTGTTACTAATCAGTCCATACAGACAATACTATATAGTAATTGTCGAGTGTATTTGAACGTGTGACGATATCGAGTGGATTGCTACCTCTAAACTATTTTACTACTATTCCAAACAAATTAACAAAAATACATATCGAGCTAAATGCGCAATCATTTAATCTTGTCACTAAACTGTGATCATGCAAGTCGAATCTCAATATTTCCGAGATCGGGCTACCGGTGAATTCGGACATGAGAATTGATCATTCATTACAAGGACCCGCGGCTACTCGTCCGCGCCGAGCGGCCGCACGACGCGCGGGCGCCGCGAGCGCGCCGCGCCGTTGCGCGACACGGGCTGCTCGCAGTCCGAAGGGGCCGATTGCGACTCCGGCACCGGTCCCAGTTGTCGCTCCAACTCTGGTTCCAGCTCCGGCTCCGGTTCCGGCTCCGGCTCCGGCTCTGGCTCTGACTCTGGCTCCGGCTCCTGCTCCTGCTCCGGCTCCGTCTCCGGCTCCGGCTCCTGCTCCTGCTCTGGTTCCGGTTCCGGCTCCGGCTCCGGCTCCGGCTCCTGCTCCGGCTCCGGCTCCATTTCCTGTCCAGGTTTCTCCCACTCCGGCTGTGGGTTGCGTCGAGTGCGCCGCCGGACGCGGCGCCGCACGCGTCGCGGCGGCGGTTCGCCTTCGGCGTCGGCGGCGTCGCGCGCGCTGCGATGCGCGTCCAGCAAAGCGAGCGCACGGCGCTTGAGTTGGTGGAAAGTAATCGCCGTGTCTTTTGTGTCACCATTTCCTTTATTTTCTCCTGTAAACCTGGTGTTATTATTATTCACCGAGTCTTGTGCGTGATTCGATGTGATGATCCCGTCTGTGTCATCGTGGCTTTTGAGTTCGGAGGTGCCTGGAACTCCGTTTGTTGTTTTCGATGATCTGTTGTTATTGGCTCCTTCCGATGTCTGACTGTGGCTGGAGATAGAAGCGAAGTGATCGATACCACAGAGTGTGTGCGGCGATTCGCTTACTGTTTCCCCATTCGGAGCTTCCTTTTCCGACTGATTGTTTACATTCAATTCTAAAGAATCTTTTTTGTGTAGCATTTCCACATGTCCTTCAAGAAGAGGAATTACTCTGAAAATAAGTTTGGAGGAGGTTAATAAAAAGATAAATAGGAAGCTTATTGACGAAGTCATGATAAATTATAAGATTATATTGAATATATCCCTGTATGGACTGGATTACTGGAATGGTTTACTTTGATGTGAATTTTGATAATAATTATAATGTTCATACTAAACACACTTTGCAAATTAATTTTGAAGCCATCCTATTGTAATGTATCAAACGGTCATACTTTTTATTTAGGTACAAACTGGACATAAGATCAAAAAAAAATAATTCTTTATTCAAGTAGGCTCATGAAAGCATCTTTGAACAATACCACCACTACCACCAGTTCAGAATGTAGATTCTACCGAAAAGAACCAGCAAGAAACTCAGTACATAGTTACGTTTCTCCATTATTTTAATTACAGAGTATTTATGTATAAATTACAATTAAATTTATATATATCCTGCCTAGAAATCAACAAACACTAAGCCCACTTTTTTTAATATTCATATCATCTTGTATTATAGCTATATATTGTGTTTTTTTACATGAGCTTTTTAATTTTTTTAAATGCCAAGTTAAACATAACTGTGGAATCTTATTATATAAACAAATACTGTGTCCCACAAAGGATGTTTTCACTTTGCAAAGTCAGAAACTAGATGTTGTTAGTTTATCTTCTTGTGTATACAATGATTAGACAACAATTTTTTCATAACACCTCTAATATTGTGCAATCTTAGATTTAAAATAAAAATTGATGATTTAGCTTCTTGTTCTACATCACCATTAGTAATCAAGTAAAAGATTTAGACATATGTCACGATAGCCACCCTCAGTTCAATCGAAAAATAAAGAATTGTAAGAAATATGTTTAATTTATATTTTAAATACATATTGTGCATTGTGTAGTACTTGGCGAGACTACCTGCAAATAGTAGAACATTTGCCAAAATAATTTTGAAATGATTTTTTTTTATTTTTTTGTGATATTGTATCTGCTGTTGGTTTTCCCATTGAAAATAAAATAAAATAAAAACTGTGCTCAGCTTAATTGAAACTTTTACATGTTTATATGAAATTGATGAATTAAAATAATTTTGTTAATCTTACTCTACAGAGTCTTCAGCACGCAGCAATGCAAGTGATTCGGATGAGGGCAATAAGTGTCCATTGGCACAAAGACAAAAACCACCGGGTAACGAAAATATTTTTTGTAAACGCTTTTCTAACCAACGCACTCGTCGATTCCTTATAACATGTATATAACATCGAGAGCGAACGTCCTTAAAATATCGTTGTAGGCATACGCTTATGCGGATCGCTGATTTAGAATTAATAACAGAATCTGATAATTGTGAGTCGTCTGAACTACATCTTCGAAACATGATTGATTATTGCAGTACACGAAAACCTCTTAAATTAATTAATTAATACACTTATTAACAATATCGATCTATCGGACCTAACTAAATAATTTGAATTATGATTTTGATTTTTGGTTGTCCAATGATAACAAATGTCAAGGGATGCTGTGGCAAACGGCTCTCCAATGACACTGACAGTGATAGTAGTAGTTAAGTTTAACCACAGTGTGGTCATCTCGAAGATTGGTTTTAAAAAAAAGGGTGTAGGTTACCACCAAGTACACATTTTTTGCTTTTTGTTTTTATTTGTTACTCTGTTAGTTATTCAACGTTTATAAGGAAAAATAACTATTCGCCCTGCGTTAACCTTTTTTATTTTTAATTAAAATAGTAAATATAAATTTAATTTGACTTCTAGGCAATTTTGTCATTCTAGGCATTTTCGTATAAAGGTAAATAAATTCCTTATTAAAGCGAATTTAAAGTTTTTTTGACTTAACATATTCGGTCAATGTAATGTATTCGTTATAGTTTATAATCTGTATAGCTTTCGTTATTTTGTTATATACTCTATTGTCAACTGCCAAGCCCACAGATATCAAATAATCAAATAATTAATTTCTTTTTAACGAACTAATGCTTATCTTAAAACAGCAAAACAAATTTAATACCTATATTAAGTAACTTATCCATTTCAATCGTATATTATGAAGTTATAATCTTTTAATTTTCGGAGTCTCTTATATTTTGGCCTTGTACAGAATCAAAACATCAAGTAAACGAAGTGATATTCCCAAGTTGGTTTGTTTTGAATGTGATGGTTTGAATCGTCAACAGTGGGCATCGCTCACCGTGGAGACTTAATAGAAGCTCTAAAGGGAGGATGTCTAACGTAGAAAACGTATGTCCGCAAGTTCTGCGTGGTGTGACGCGCGAACTGCGACGGCTCGCGGCCAATCCACCATCGGGCATTAAGCTTGTCCTTCGAGATGACAATATTACCGACGTCGTTGCACTGATTGACGGCCCTGGTATGGCTCTAGTTTTATTGTTCTGTAATTGAGTATTTCGTCTACTTTGTTTTTTCTCTTACTTTTATTTTCGCCTTAGTTGATCATTCTATGACACTTGTTAATTTCCCACATATTATTTAAATCATAGAGTAACGTAACTTATTATGATGTATAAAACGGTAATCCATTGAAAACATTTTATGGTCTAGGAGGTGTATATTTTGCGGTGTTCTTGTCTGACTACCTGATATAGTATAGCAGTACCTGTATAGTTTGTAACATGTTATCAAAAAAGTATATTGATAATATGACAAGATTCATATTAATGTTTCCTTTTAAATCTAATATTTGTAGGAATTGACTATTTGCCCATTTGTGATGATTATGTTTCACATGATCAATGATAGAAAACTCATTGTACCTCATTTGTGAATCAGCACCAGTACTGACAATAGACAGTAGTGATGTAAGACATATTAACAATTCATTCAGTCATTCAAATGTGCCAGTGCAGCATTTTTTTACTGGAACATGCAATATGATATCTTATATACGTTAATTTTCAATGAGAGTGAGTTAGGAGATAAATCGTCAACATTGATTGTTGCAAACTATGTTTCCTCTTAGAAGGAAATGTGAATTCTTAAAATATAGTTGACTATAATGGACTTCAAAAGTCAATGGTAACTAAGCAAAGCGAGGCAAATCTATTTTGATATGAACACCCTTTCTATATTTAACTTATCACTATGTACAAACTCTATTTACTCTGAATCTGAAATTAATATAATACAAAGCAGATGTGCTTTGTATTATATTAATTTTAATAATACTGCTATATCTAATCTACTTTATGAGATGATTAAAGTAAAGTAAAGTAAAGTAAAGTAAAACTGTATATGTATTGTAAAATTTGTTAACATACTTATTTTTCATATTATTAACTAAATCACAAAGATCATCACCAATAAATTCCATTTACTTGGACATTTATGGTACATATACTATACGTCAATGTCAAGTGCATTCTCATATAATTTGGTGCTCAGATTTTATATACCACATTATATATTCATTTAAAACCAAATAAAGCAAACTTAGTTTGTATGCTGATTAATATTTTTATGAATCCAAACTATTTTGATTTACTAAGATTACATGCATTTTATAAAAACAATATCAGTTTTAACTTCTAAAAACAACATAGTTTTATACTAATAAATTAGCACTATGTCATTATAGGTATTTTATGTGTTCTTTTTTTATGGGTATATTGATGTTAGAAAAGTCATATTATTAAAAAAAAACTATTAAACAATTAATTTACTTGTAGATAAAAGTTAAAAAATCTGAGTTACATTTCAATACTTATTTCATTAGTTTAACTTAACATACAATTTTAAGTTATATTTTTTTATATTGAATATAATTCTTGCGTGTATTTATTTTATTAATGTAACGTAACGGAAACAAAAATGATCGACAGCGGATACGCCCTACGCCGGTGGAGTCTTCCGCGTCCGCCTCGCCCTGGGTCGCGAGTTCCCGACGGCGCCGCCGCGCGCCTACTTCCTCACCAAGATATTCCACCCCAACGTGTCGGTGGCGGGCGAGGTGTGCGTCAACACGCTCAAGCGCGACTGGCGGCCGGAGCTCGGGCTCGAGCACGCGCTGCTCGCCGTCAAGTGCCTGCTGATCGCCCCCAACGCGGACTCCGCGCTCAACGCGGAGGCGGCGGCGCTCCTGCGCGACCGCTACGACGACTACTTCGCGCGGGCCAAACTATACACCGACATACACGCGCGGGGGCGCGAGGCGGAGGCGGGAGCGTGCGCGGGCGCGGGCGCGGAGGCGGCGGCGGGCGGCGAGGGCCCGCGCGCCAAGCGCGAGCGCCGGCCGGCCGCGCCGCCCGCGCGCGACAAGCGCCGCATCCTCAAGCGCTTATGAGGCGCCGAGCGCGCCGAAGGTGTTTCTCCCGCACGAGTGTCGTCATGATTTTTATGAAATAGGAATGTAAAAATGTGTCCTTTAGTTGTATTTATTTTCTAATAAATAATAATAATGTAAAATTTAGTCAATGCTTCGTTCTTGTTTTCTTTCATTTATATGATACTTAATCATAACATAATGCCTAAGTTTATGAACGAATAACATTTGTCGATCGACCGAGCACGAAAGGCGAGGAAGAGAGGTTGCTTATAGAATTAGAAATAGGAACAGAATGTGGTGGAACAGGTCCACAGTGTAGTTAATTGAAAACATCTTCGCTATGCGTTCCTTTTTAACGTTAGTGATTTCTGAGATGCAACAAAAGTAAAGAATAAAAATTGATTTCAAAATTTGCCACCCCAGGCACAAACCTACTCAGTCTGCTGGTAAATCCTATATTTAAAATAATGTTAATGAATGATAGCTAAGGAATAATTTGAATATTTATTATTTTTATATAAAGAAAGTAATATTCAATTCCCAATTTATTATAATATGTTTTGATGCATAAATATTGTACTAGCATAGATTATAAAACAAAAGGGCAGATGGTGCGGACAGGACACTGAAGTGTGACCACTAAATCAAATGGCTAATCTGTGGAATTAAATACAAATGTCGTGTGGTGTAGCTAATACGTCACCATTGCTCCGATATAGTTATGTGCGTGTGTGTAATGCCTGCTTGTATTTACAAATATCCAAACAACTGTTTAAAATATTTAAATTATCTTTCCACGGGTATCTGTATTTTTATTTAAATATTGATAAGTATTGTATTTACATTTCATTTTATTTTTTACTAACGACCCACCTGGCCGGCATCGAACGGGTGCAGTTTATTAATAAATATATAATTTGTACTCTATATGGCCGGCTATTGTAGCCGAGATGGCCCAGTGGTTAGAACGCGTGCATCTTAACCGATGATTTCGGGTTCAAACCCAGGCTGGCACCACTGAATTTACATGTGCTTAATTTGTTTATAATTCATCTCCTGCTCGGTGATGAAGGAAAACATCGTGAGGAAACCTGCATGTGTCTAATTTCAACAAAATTCTGCCACATGTGTATTCCACCAACCCGCGTTGGAGCAGCGTGGTGGAATATATATATATACCTTCTCCTCAACGGGAGAGGAGGCCTTAGCCCAGCAGTGGGAAATTTACAGGCTGTTTATTTATGATTATGTACCCTATAACACTAACAACAATAATCTTGGTTTTAAATCTTGTTTCAGTGTGGATTTCTTACTGCATTTTTCTAAATTTATGGTCTTACAGTTATGTTAGTGATAAGTTGATAAGTTTATTGTGAGATTAGAATAATAAGTAAAAAGGGAGGTAGTTTTTCGACAAAGTCATACATTCTAAATATCTTTCCAGTAGAATATATGTATACAATAGAATGTGTTCTAACGAAACCTAGATACAGTTTTTTGTTTGACCTTACAGACAATATCTTTATTATAAATAAAGACATAAGTATATTATAATTTTACACAAAACGACGTTCTAAACTATTAATCTAGTATTTCATTTCTTTCGTGTTAATATGTCTGACAAACGGGCCACCTAACGGTAAGTGGTCAGTTGACCACGTACGGCCCGTAGACATCTTACTCTAAAAATATTAATCTTTCCTCATATCAGCAATACGCAGCCTTGGAAACTAAAATGATATGTCCCACGTGCCTGTTGTTAACTGCTGTTCACTCCTTCAACCTGGAACACGACGATACCAAGTACTTCTAGGTAGGTAGATACAAAGCTACCACCGAGTGAGTTTTAGTATTCGCAAAACTCAAATTTTATTGGAAACAATATTTTGTGTTTCTTAGTTATAATATTATCTTCTCAACAAATAATGATTGTGACTATATATTATGTAAATTTATATACTGACAAACTGTATGTAAAAACACATATTACGTGAAATGTCTATGCAACATTTGAACATATAGTGTACCTTACGTACACTTTCTGTAACTTTAGTAAAATATTAAAATAAATTAACTTATGAGGTCATTGCAGTGAATTGTCAAATTTAATGCCACAATAATATTTATTGAATGGGTTAACTAACGAACTTTTGGCTGTTAAGCCCTACAGTTAGACTTTTTACAAATGAAACAAATATTGTTTTTTTGACATCGAAAGAAACGTAATAAATCATATCCGCAAAAGTATTCCCTGCAATAAAATTGCACATATAGTATCCCAACTCAGAGATGCCAAATTTCTAGTAATACTACGTCACTAGGGTATTGCATGGGGGCCGAGGAACAAAAAATATATTTAAAAAGTAAACTCATTAATTAGATACTAAAATTGATAATGTATTATGGATCCAGATACTGCTACGGATATTATCGAAAATGGTGTTTAGGGTTCTGCTTAAAAATAAAAGACAATTGTTACAGTGTTGTTTTATTTGGTGATAAGACTTCGTTCACGCATGCTGGGTAGGCGCCATCCACTAATCGGCGATATCGGTGCTCGGGCTTCTATTGAATTGTAAGATATTCGTATCTCCAATAAGTCATCGGACAAGGCGTAGTTGGAGAAATTTATGTCAACTTTATTCGTGTCGTTTACACAACTGACTAATAAAGCTGCAACATTGAATAGCATTTTTTTTATTTTTCTTTATGTATTTAACCCATTAACAACTGAACTTAGTGCTATTATTTACATAAATACATATCACAATTATTTGGCATAGAAAATGTAACTCTAAGTTATTAAAAATATAATGACGGTAGGAACACATTTCTCGACCGCAAGTCGATGCTGCATGGCTGCATATTATATGTAAAAGTTACATGCTACTTCCATAATTGTTCTAATAGTACTTACGTATTATTTATACGGCGTCGGCTATTGAACTTACACTCGTGGCAAACCCAGGTCCCATTACTATCGGTATCATCAATACTGGTGATGCATACTTTATGGTAGGGTTTTGTACATTTTTTTTTATAGTTGTAATGGAATAGGCGTTTGTCTTCCACCTCACCTGATGGAAAGTGTAGATGAAGACGAAGGTGGTACACGCTCATCCAAAAGAAACCTGTTCACTCTACTCTTAAAGGCTCCAGAGTTCAAATTATCAGGAAAAATAGACCCAGGCAGGTCGTTCCAAATCTTGGCGACTCTCACCAAAAACTAGCTGTCAAACCGTTTAGTTCGACTTTTGGGTATGTCAACAACGTATGGATGAAACTTTTGCCTGCGCCTAGTAGTCCGATAAAGGAATGGTGATGGCTCAATCAGTTCGAAAAGAGCCAATTAAGATAGTCATCCTCTTTTACCAACAGTTTGCATTTGTTGCATATTAATTCATTTTTTTTTGTTTACATTGTTTTTTTTTGCGGCATAGCAAATTCTTAAGAAAGAAAAAAAAAGGATATATATAACAATTCCCGAACTCGACTATTGTTACCATGCTTTAGTTAGCGCTGTACCAGTTTTGCGTATACGTCAAGTGTTCAAAATGTTTATTCGCTATATACCTTATGATGATGCAAAAAATCTTAATTTGTAAAAAAAAACATTAATAAATAAAGCATATTATTCAACACAACATTATGTAGATGATAAAACAGCGTGGAGCTTGTACTTGTTGACTTTCAGGCAGAATATATATATCATATAATTGTATTATATATACATAATTGTATTTAACTAACACAACATATATTTTAAATGTTAGAAAAGAGTAACTAGTAAGTTTCTTGCCAGTTCTTCTCGGTAAAATGTACATTCCGAACCGGTGGTAGCTTTACTTAATAAAATTTGTAAATTGACGATTCAAAAGTGCTTGTAAAAGTCTACTTGAATAAAGTAGATATATTTTGATTTTGAATCTACTAAGGATATTAGATACTTACATCATTTGTGCTTCTAACCACCGTGGCTTAGTTCAATGCACGATAAATAAATCAATGAACAAAGATCGATTAATTCAAATCAAAACCTCGCTGATACGATCGTACGAAGTGTTATAGAGATTGTCTCATTAATGACACGAATATGTCGATGATAAAAAGGGTGAAGTTTGTGAACGTATGTATTTGACTGTGTATTTCGTTTGAGAAAGAGTCAACATCCGCAACTGCCTTCAGTATCTACATAAAGTTACATCAAATACAATGCTCCTAATGTCGTTATTAGATTACTATGAGGTACGACGCGTCTTAATTAGATTTAAAACTATGTTAGAAATATATTATGTCTAAAATTCGAAAAAAAAATTTATTGTCAACGTTGAAATCGTAATCAAAAGTCCTTACATATACTAATACAGGAAAGGGTCTTTAGAAAAAATTATGTTCAAAATATTGAATAGTCTATGATATTCATTATTGATTCGCCCAAAATTTGAGTTTTAAAAGTCGGCGAAGTGCGAGACTATTTGACTATCATATTCGTTATCAGTACGTTGAAATACATATGTATATACCAAATACCAAAATTGGAATCAATCGGGGTATTGGCTAAGTTGAAGTACACTCAAGTTGTAAATTTGAAAGTAAAAATAAAGGGGATATAAGTAGTTAACTGGAATAGTGTTGCTTTATGAATAAAGATTGTAGTACATGAGATCATGCATGTGTCAGATTAAGTAAGAAATAAATAAATTATTAGACGATTACAAACAAGGCTTACACTATGTATATGTTTTGATCAATTCTGTAATAACAATAATTTGGTTTGAGTTGTTTTTGAATAGTATTGATGGCATTGATATTGAATGGGAGGGTACTTTGACTTTCCTGTTCATTATTGTGAGTCACGTGATTTATAGTGAGGCTTATATAAGTAATAGAAGCTCGGTATATACGACTTTTACTTTTCACTTGATCCTGGACCAGCAAGTTGCTGCTAACATTTAAGGTACGATATAATTTTGTGATATAGTGTAATTGTTAGTGCTTGTTAAATTATTGATGAATATATGAATTGTGTTTTTGCAATTATCAATATACAAAGTTAGTATTATA
Source organism: Vanessa tameamea (assembly GCF_037043105.1). Classification (NCBI taxonomy): domain Eukaryota; kingdom Metazoa; phylum Arthropoda; class Insecta; order Lepidoptera; family Nymphalidae; genus Vanessa; species Vanessa tameamea. Next base: position 26,994 of record NC_087316.1, read on the forward strand.
TATACAAAGTTAGTATAATCGTATTTAACTAACATGACTGTATTTTTGGATATTGAAAAAGAGTAACTACTGAGTTTCTTGCCGGTTCTTCTCGGTAGAATCTACATTCCGAACCGGTGGTAGCTTTACTTTAAATAGTTTGTTCAAGGACGATTTAAAAGTGCTTGTAAAAGCCTACTTGAATAAAGTATATTTTGATTAAGGTAATTAGTTTTAATGTAATTATTAATTGATACAATATTACGTTTACTACAGCTATTATAGTTACTAAATAAATATTTGTATTTCATATATAATCTTTTATTGTCTTATAACCTTAAAATATAATAAAGTAATAAAGAAATAAAAATTATCTTAAAATATCCTGACATAATGTATTAAGTCTCTAACACATGCATGCATCAGATCGAGCTATTAGCAAATGGTACGGAATATGCAAATTTTAGGTTTGTTTATATGATTATATGTATTGCTTCTTCGTAAATAATCCAATATTCTAGGACTATACGTCCTCGGTTATAGTTGCGTGCAGTCGGTCCTGTCTTTGCCGGCACCTGTATGGTTGTCATCGTAGCAGTAAAAATATATTTCACCCGTACTAAATAAATAAATGTTCATGTTCTTGTTTGCAATTTAAATTCCATTTCTTATTTATATTATATTTAACTTTTATTAAAAGCATCTTTATATCATATATCATTTATACTTTGCTACTGTTAAAAAATCCAATAACATAAACGTCGAGTTGCCATGAGTACCTACTATGTAATAAAAAATTAAGTATTGATTACCACCATAGATAAATGATTTTTAATTTATTAAATTAAACGAGTTTTGAGTATAATGAGTACTCTATAAACATATTTTTTATTATAAGGACATTCGGTAACGACCTTACATCTGTACGTGACGTTACAGTACTCAAAAATTTATTGATCGTATCATAAATACTAACATAATTTAAAATCTAAATCCCGCGAACCAGTGGTAGCTCTACATTCATTTCAATCTTGTAACATGCCGATTCAAATTGATTTTGAAAACACTCTTTACGGAACAATGTGAACTGCTATGTGTACCTAAATGTTCAGTAATCCTTAAAGAAATAATTAAATAAAAAAATTTAATTTTTTTTACATGCTACACAGCAGGTACAATTGTTTATTTTATAGTTAAATATACAAAAAGGGTAATTATTATTTCAGTGCGCTTCAAAATCGAAAGAGTATAACGAATAGTTTATTCACTTCGGTAAAGTTAGTCTGCAGTTAAAAAGTCTCGTCAACATCATAGTAACGTCCACGCCAGCCCGACCACTCGCGACGCGCGGCGCGGCCGGCCGGGCGGCCCGCCGGCGCTAACGTTCGGCCTTGTCGTGCAGCGGCAGCACCTCCGCGCGCGGCGGCGCGGCGCGCGGAGGCCGCAGCACGTAGCGGTGCAGGAGGGTCCCCAGCGCCGAGCCGCCCAGCGGGCCCACCCAGTACACCTGCGAAACGTAGAACGTATGATTATTTGATGTTTAAGTGTTAACCCTTCATGAAAACATAGTTATATATGGGCACGTCTATTAAAAGACAGGTAACTAAGTGATCGTATTTTTTTTTTAAATAAATTATGTAGGTGACGCGCTTACGGTATGGACCACCCGATGGAAAGCGATCACCACCTCCAGACGTGAGCGATGTAATAGATATTAACCGTTCCTTATTTCCTTACATTGCCAATTTCTGACACCTCTGTGAACTAAGATGTTAAGTATCTTGTCACAGAGCTGGCTCACTCACCCTTCGAACCAGAACACAAAAATAATATTGTTTTATTATATATTATATTATATTTATAATTTTATCGTCCGATAGATGCAGAGACGTAATAAGATAACGAACGGGACAAACTTGCGACTGAGGAGAAGTACTATTTATTTGGTTTAATTTGTTTTATAAAAGTAGTCATTTGTTTTAATACGTGTACTGACCCAGTGATCGGAACGGAAGCCCAGCAAGAGCGCGGGCCCGAAGCTACGCGCCGGGTTGAGACTCGCGCTCGACATCACTCCCTATACAAAAGAAAAATACCCAAGATTACAAGAATTTCTTCTTAATAAAACAGTGACATACATTTTATAGACACGAGAAGGAAAGGTAATCTTTAATTATTATTATTTATTTATAGTAGTCATTTTTATCTCATCCTGTTAATAAATTTATAGCTCTTGTCAAAAAAAATTGATAATTACATTACGAGATAATATTAATGGTAAAATAGCGTGGACGTAGTATTAGTTGATTTCCATTTCATTGTAATTTATTGACAAAAACTGTGTAATTAATATGGTGGAAAAGAGCCACTACTAAGTTTCTTGCCGGTTCTTAACGGTAGAACCTACTTTCAGAAGGTAGTTTAACTTTTAATTCAGTGCTTTAATGAGCCTATTTGAATAAAGAAAATTTTGATTTGATTAAACTGATAAGTAACTATTATTATTTTTTTTTACAAATAAATATATTAAATTTTATATTATGTTTTGAATTAACTCACTCCCGCATAGACGAGTCCAGCTATTGTGAGGCCGAACTTGATAGAGACGGTGGGGTCTTGCTTGCCTTCATCGTGAGCGCGCCAAATGGCACAACACAATAGGGCAAGAACACCCGTCAGCAGCGCCTCCACACCAGCGGCGGCGACCACACCTACACTACCCGGAGCGTTACCGCCCACGTTGAGTCCAGAATTGAAGGCATCCGGAGCTAGTGCCATGAGAGCACCGAATCCGAGCGTAGCACCGAAGATTTGGGCAACGACGTATGCGGCTGCCGCGACCGGCCCTATACGTCCGTCGAGTAGAGCGGCCAGCGTCACAGAGGGGTTCATGTGCGCGCCAGAAGTAGGTCCGAATGCCTCCACATTTGCTAGCACGACGAGGCCAAAGGCGAACGCCGGGTGCGTGAGTGGGGGATGCTTGCCGTCCACGGGAAGTAAAGCTGCGACACCGAGCAGTACGAGCAGCGCGGTCGCTACCACCTCTGCTACCAGCGGTCGCCACCAGCGTCGCAACCATGCGGCCAATCCGCGCTCAGAATCTACAGTGTTAATTGATAAGGACCTCATGAATACTGCCTTATAATTACCTAGAGCATATTATTTAGTTATGACACGAAGCGTCTCACGTTAGTTCCGCCTAACCGCGTCGGCATACCCACCTGTCGTGCCTTTGTTCCCATTAGGCTGATCTGAACTTATTTCTAAATGATACTCAATTACCGCAGTCATCACCCGATGACCATTGGCTAGTATGGATAGTTTGATAGTGCTTTTAATTTATTAGTTGATTTCGTTAACCTAAACTTTTTGCTATTGAGAACTGCCCGACCAGGAGATAGAATCTAGGGCCTCGTGATCTACATTCTCATAAGCTAGCTGCTAGATCAGCAAGGAAGACAGATAAATAATTAATAAACAAATAATTATTTTGGTGTACCTGGTGCAGACATTGTGGGACCAAACCAGACCAAACCCATTCAACATTCTATACATGTTTTATCCATAAAAAGTCACAGATCCCTTAAAATTAAAAATGTACCTAAAAATTAATCTTTATAGATTGATAATAAATAAAGTCACAAGTTTCGCGGAGCGCGTGCCGCGAGGCGAGCGCCCCGGTCCGCCGGCGAACACGCGTACCGCTCTTAGAATATGTAATTAAGGCTAAAGTGAACTTAGCGACGCCACATTTCCTGTTATTCGATGTAAATATAATTACAATAGTCGCAATTCGTGGGCGTTAGTTGGGTAGTTATTTACATAATTATTGTGATTGTTTTTGTCGAAATCGCTCATGGTCAAAACGTGTGTTGTAGTAGGTACTATAAGGGCCGTATTGAAAATAACGATAATATGTAGTTAGTAAAATAATTATATTATTAATATGTTTGGGTTTGAGTGCATCGGGTCTGTGTCTACTGTCTATCCAACAAAACGATCAATCCATTAGTGCGTAAATAGCAATTACTACTAACACTGTTTGCAATCTTTTATTAGTTATCAATTTGCTAGAGCAACAACAAGCTTTGACACACTACACACACATACTCGCGTGAAATATACGTCACAGGATTATTATTTCTTTTCGATAAACTTCGGAACTATATTAAAAATAGGTGACCGAAAAATATCTCGCCGGGAGCTCGCAGATATTGTATGAGAAGCCACCACATTGCGCGTAAATTACTTTAAACGTATTTTATTACGTGCGAAAACTTATTTATAAGCTCTCCACCAGAAATTATAATCTATAATTATAACTTTAGTTAAAGGTTCTATTTTTGTATTTTTATGGGTGTCCATTTTTGAATGTTCACATTTCGCGGCCGTTGATACTGACCGTCAGTAGGCATGACTGGTGAAGACCGGAACAAACGACAAAGAACAATGCGGCAAGCGCGGGAGCCGCAGGGTGACTGGCGACTGGCGACTGCGGCGGTCCGACCGCGTCCCGCCGGAGTCCGCGCGACGCGCTCGCGGCTCGCTGCCCGCCCTCGGACGCGCTCAGCCGGCGGGCGCCCGCGCCTGCACTACTCCAGGATGCGTTTCTGCACTCGTAGTCTAAAACTGTCTAGTATAAAGATAACAACTTCAAGTGAAAACACATGACTGCCAACTACTAAAAGACCCCGAGACCGTGATTTCAAATGGACGTAGCATTTATAAGCATGTAAGCATGTAAGCGTAAGTGGAAACTGAAATGTTTCTCGGCCTAATAATATGAATTGCTCGGCTTACGGGATAGCCTGCGTAATGTACGCAATGTAGAGATTAATGTAAAAAAAGTCCAAATTTTTTCTATACCTAAAATATCTCAATTTATTTAGAAGCTATGGCTATTAAGAAAAAAGGTACATGTTTTATAAATAATGTAATACCGTACGTGACGTACCGTGCTAATACATACTACAGTAGTATCTTATCCTACGACCCACGTCTCCTTTTCTCGTGATTATATTAATGACGCTGGGGTTTATTACAAGATTACAAGAGACATTACAATGAATGACTTTTATATCGATTATTAATAAGTTCTCACTATTGTGACGAAATCATGCTAAGCGTTTAAGAATTATTGCCTATTTGTAATGACTTGTTTTCACTGATGTTAAATTGAAAAAATAAATAATTGTAAATATGTTACATGTAAGGACAATTTTGTCCCGGTATTGAGAGCATAATATTAATATCGTGCTGGTCGGTAGAGAAAAGCTTTGTTTTAAAGAAAATTCTCGCTTAAGCTTATCAGTGCCCTCGCGAGATAAACGCGGCGGGTGCTATCGCTATGTGTTTGTTATTTGATTCTAAATTAAACAACCGAATAGTGACCTAGTTGAACCGGTACTGGACTAGTGATTATATTTCTTGTTTTAATGTAATGAATCGATTTCAATACATATTAATTTACCTACTTTTGGTCTAAATTTTTGTTTTTACGTATTTTAGTAACATATTTCTTTAACTAAAATGGATGTTACTTTCAGAAACCTAGTAGTTTCTTATATAAACACCGACATTAATAAATAAATAAGGAAATCAACATTCATTCCAATAATTTCTTATTACTTTTCGATCTGTCATCATAGTTCAAAAACAACTTTATTTTTGGACTCGTCTTCTTCAATGGCCATCGGTCCTCCGACATACGTGACTATCAGACTGCCGCTTCAGTTTGCTAATAATCCTTCTCCGTATAACAATATATTAATAATCAGCATTTTACGATACGAACAATTAAACGCTCGGCTACTGGGTTTGGTCAAATATTATTGATCATATCGTAAAATAATTTTATTTAACATATCTAGAGCTAGAGGCGCTGATTTAAGCCTTAGTTGTAGTTTGCCGTATCATGAAATATTTTAGGTTTTCCGTTTCTTTTGTAATTCCAGTCTCACTCGGATAAATTAGGTTACTTTTTTCAAGGCCACCTACAAATAAGACTAATAATATAAATAGCCAACCATCGTACCCTTTCGTACCTCTAATATCATGGAATCCTTACATTAATGATATGACGCCCAAACTTGGATTAACATATGTATCATCAACCGTTGACGTCGATATTGAAACATGTAGTGATCGATTCTTAAATCCGCATGTTCTATTGTAGTGTGCTGTACGAGTATGTGAGTATGAGTATATATATGTACTAAGATATGGCCAGTCACCGCAACATTATTTCATAATCCAATTTTGTGTGTAATTTAGCAATTTTAATGGTTTCTACATGCCACCCAGCAGTGGGGACAACTAATATGAAAACTGTGTCAAAAAAATGAAACGAAATAAACTTATTAGAATAAATTCCTCTAATCTATGAAAACATTCATAAAATGCAAATTGGACAGATCCCCTAAATTAGATGTTTCTCAGAAGTTTTTACCTTAATAATTACGAAAAAATTAATCTTAGTCATATTTCTAATATTCAAATGTACATTCAAACTCATTTCAATCGGTATTCGTCACGGAAATATTTAAAATTACAAAGTCATATATTTTTATGAAGACAATGATAGACGTGTGTGATTTAATTAAATTCTAAATATTTTTATTCAAATAGGCTCATAAGAGCGCTTTTGAATCGTCGTGTTACAGTTTCAGTTCGAATTAAATGTAAAACTGCCACCGGATCTGAAAGTAATTTCTACCGAGGAGAACCGCCAAGAAACTCAGTAGTAACTCTTTACTACCAGTTTAATTATACAGTATGTCAGTAAAGTACAATTTTATATTTTTTGTATTCTGCCTAGAAATCAATAAATACTAAATACTCATAGATTCAGCATCAAAAATTTAGCTTACTTCGACGTGATTCCAAAACTCCAGTTGTAATATATTACTGAACCCTTCTACTGATTGTATCGTTTAAGTTTTCAATCAGCTGATTAAAGCGCAGATTTCTTCAGAGAATCGCTCGCAAGAAATATTCTCATGGTCTTTTATATAATCATTATTTATAAAATAAATCAATGCAATAGATATATAGACTTAAATAAAATTAAAGTTATATCGGACCTTGTGTTTTAAATTGTGTAAGTTCACACGCTAACCAGTTTTTGTACCCGGAAACGCAAACTATCAAAAAACGCCACATTTCTGTAAGTACGTGGTACAAGTAAGTTCCTGCGCTATGCAAGAGAACAGTTTAAGTGACTGCGGCGTCTAACGTCTGAGAGTGAGCATACTTGCTCAGATTTGTCCTCGAATATTATAATTAACTTTCCGCGTACTATTATGAAGGTACGCAGTTATCTACTAGTTACGTACGTGATAATATTACTTAATTAATTTCAATACTAGTTTATAGAGCAGAGACAGTACTTATATAGAGTCATTAGCTCTGTTACAATATGGTCTCAGGAGAACCCGAAAAAGTATTCCATATTCAAAAATAATTATTAAAGAGTTTGTATATTTACCATTTTATAAATCGATTCGAATTCGATTTTATAGAATCAAATGGAATTCAAAACAGTTATATGAAAAACCATGTGTTGCTAACGGTACCAGTTTTTTTAACTATGTCACATGCAGTCTGTTTACACATAATTTTCCTTTAGTTATAACTGTTAACACAACTATTTTAATTTATTCTGCACCTAAAGTGTTGTCCCATTGTTATGAAGCAATAAGAACCGAATAAGAAGAATAAAATCGATGTCATCCTTAAAAACACAGAAAAAAAATAAAAAAATGCTCTCCGGACGAGAATTCCTGGACTCAAGCTACACTTCTGATCTTTTTATTCTTTTTATTATATTCTCTCGGATGACATGGTCTTTCTTGTCGCAGGAGTTTTATAGGCTTTTCCGCCACAGTTCTCTCAATGATATAATAAAAAGGACCCTTACCACCATCGACGTTCCTGCTCTTATTGAGCCCCGTGGCTCAATTAGTCGTGATAGCTTTGTGTCATTTATGTCTGTATCCCATCTGCAGTTGCAACACTTGGAAGTCAGAGTAGTAGAAGAAAGCCTTCATTACAAGCATAACTCCTTGCCTAATTGCCTCCACGGGGACAGGACGGCCGATTCTAACTTGCCCAGGCGAACGGAAATGCGATTCAACGGGGAAATGCTGTCATCATTTGGACAGTAACTTTTATTTGTATTTTAATTTTTATTTGTATATACCTAGTTAAGGCGTTAAAGTTAATAATTCTTATGTAAATAAAGCAATAAATTGTCAGTATTGAAGTCGTCGGATCTGTGCTAAAATAAGTGTTACACAAAAACCAAAATTATGTTTTCTTTTTTTTATATTTCTTTTCTACCTCAATAGTGTTTGTGAAAAAATTAAATAAATTAAAGCTCATGTCAAAAAAACATTGATAAATAAGGCATACTACTCAATAAATATAGCAGTAGGTAAAAGATTAAGAAAACTTATTTATATTTTTAGAGAACTAAGAATTATAGATAATACTAAACTCCTTATTCAAGTTTATCAAGCATTAGCTGAATGTATTATTAATTATTGTATCTGTTCATAGGGATCCGTTGTTAAGTTTCACCTCATAGAACAGGAGAGGGCGCATCGAGCTGTATTAAAGATTTTATTAAACTTACCGTTTAGATATCCTTCACACTTACTTTACAAAAAAATTAAATAATGGTTTACGGACTTTGATTTTAAGGAAACTGAGCAGTTGTTGACATAAAACTATTGTAATTTAAAGAGCTGAAATTAAACTAAAATAATTGTTGCATATATACACATATTACTAAACCCATTCATAGCACGCAACAACATACATAAATACACATATACAGACACACACATACACGCACGCGTGCCCACATCATAGTAACTTTTATTTTAATTAATTACTAAGATTAATAATTATTTTTTTTTTTGTATTTTTGATCATTATTATTATTTTTAGTATATTTTTTTTCATTTACTATTATAATAAGAAACAAATTTGTAACCTAACATCTCTGGGAAGGAACTGACTTCCAAAACACAGCGAAAGCTAGTTTGGAATTCAGGGCTGACATCAAAAAATGTAAACAAAACTTGTGTGTAAATAAATAAATACAAGATTATACTCAAGATACAAAAGCGTGGATTACTATTTATTGATTTCTAGGCAGGACATATAAAAAATTAATTGTTTTTTCTGACATACTCTGTAATTAAAATTGCGGAAAAGAGTAAATGGTGGTGCTTGTTGACTTCCAGGCAGGATATATAACATACATATATAATTGTATTTAAGTAACATGACTGTTTTGAGATGTTGAAAAAGAGTAACTACTGAGTTTCTTGCCGGTTCTTCTCGGTAGAATCTACATTCCGAACCGGTGGTAGATTTACTTAATATAGTTTGTTAAATGACGCTTCAAAAGTGCTTGTAAAAGCCTACTTGAATAAAGTATATTTTGATTTAGATTTTAAGTATTAATAATGAATTGTTTGTCAAATTACATATTTATGAAATGAAACTGTTATGCTCAGAATTTTTCAATTGAAATATTTATAGAGTTCATTAAAAAAAGTAAATATGATACTTTATTTTGCGGAAAGTAGCGCGTAAAATGAATTGTCATTCTTTAGTTATGAAATGACAATGATTGGCTTAAAATTTTTTGAAATTCGAAATATTTGGTTTCCTTATAAAAAAATAACGGTACACAATAGCCTATTTCCGATGAGTGCTGTCGTCCATGCGTTGCTCGCGTTTCGCTGCACTTGTATTTATATATATTACGCACTTGGTATCAAAAAACTTGGTTAATGCGATAATTCAATAAGTTAGGTTAGTTAACATACAATTATGTGCTAACATCAAATATTTCTTTTCAAAAAAACAAACAGTCACTACAAAAAGGTACTGAGACTTAAACATAAAAAATATTTTTAGTACGTGATATGGATATACACAAATGTGTATAAACTAATCACATATTTTAGAGTCGGTTCCAACCAAACAAAGCGAAGCAAATCTATGTTAATATAATAGAATATGTATGTGTGTGTGTCGTATGATAATAATACTTCCGTCTTTTTTCTGTATATATACTAACGAGTATACTTTTTTGTTTAGGTTTGTCTAATATTTTCAATATTCATCAGTTGCTTACTTAGTTAATACAGTTTATTAATAAGAGTGTTAACTATGCGGGCCATACAAAACCAATAAGTTGGTATTAGATTGTTTAATAGTATATATCGTGTGCTTATTGTTAAGTAAGCACTTAAGTGCCGCGTGCGTTGACATTTGACATACGACCCAAGTTTCATGTGAGAGCAGGCAAGCAGTGAAAATATTCAAATGTATGTTTTTGTGCCATTTGAACTTGGATTACTTGGGAATGAAAAAGTAAGATAAAATCTAAAAGACATTTAACACCTAACAGAGAACCAAAAAGATTAATAAAAACACACATACATACATACATACATACATAGTCATTTCATCGTTATCTAGTATTTTCACAATGAATCAAACATACTGTTTATTTCGAAACGAGTTTAGCCTGTCTTGTAATATTTAACTATATCCGTAATACGAGTGCTAAAGTACGAGAACCAAACTTGCACCGATTTTGGATTATAGCAGTATTTTTTCTTATCGAAAGCAGAAAAAATGAAATCTGATTTTGTTATGAACATGTTGAAATTTGTGTGCACCCAATAATGTATATTGAACATGCAAACAAGGATGCCAATACAACATACTACGTTATCGTCGTAATTATTTTAAATTAGCAAATTGAACGTGAATCCTTAAAACGATAGCATCGCGTTTGGGTCACTCGCAGGCAGGCGACATTAGGCAGTGGCAAGAGCGCAGTTACCGGAGGGGCATCTGCCGCGGCGGTTGATAACGCCTACTTCAGGACTTGATAACTAAAAACTTATTTTATGACTTTATTTTAATAGTTTAATATTTAACTTCTTACGAGTAAAGCAAAACTATGGTCAAATCATCTCCATTTAGTCCACCTCTTAACATATAATAGTTGTAACTCCATCAGTAAAGTCTATTCGATTGTCACTATTGATTTTAACGCTAGCTTTGTAATTTGTTGCTGAACTTCTTAAGTTATAACGAAAGATCGAAGTGACGCAAAACAACGCTGATTATTAATTGATAAATTCTTATTAATATACATATGTATATGTATGTTGCCCGAGTGGGTGCCACACACTCATCACATATTCTAACGCCAAACAGCAATTCGTGGCATTTTTTGTTCCGGAAGGGCAAGTGAGCCAGTCCTACTACAGGCATAAGGGACATAGCATCTTAGTTCCCTTGGATTATCTTATTTTCTGTATATTCATTTGTCCCCGACTAAAGCGTCGTCCCGCAGTTCTGGAAGTCAGCTTTGGTGCACCTGATCTCTGAAAATCTCATTATTAACTGCCAGCTCCTGCGGTACCTAGAGGAGCATCAGCTAATTTGCGACCGCTTGTACGATTTCTGTCGGGTTCGCTCCGCCGGGATCTTCTAGTTTACCGAAACTATAACGTCACTATATATCGTATCTCCGCGATTTCAGATAATTCCCAATGCTGCCGCTAATAGTATCGGAATATTTGGCGTTGATGTTTCGAGCCTCGTTTTGTTCCGCAGTCAATTGGAAGGTAAAGCTAAAATGGCATTTAAAAAGCTTGCTGTGCTCAGCAAGACAAGACGGTACTTCAAGTCGGCCCCTTGCCTAAAACTATACAAGGTGCAAATTCAGCCTTGATCGGGTTTGATCCTTTGGCCTTGCGTAGAGATGTTGGATCACTCTGTATCTTCTACTAGTTCGGATTAATCCTAGATGCTAAATTTCACCTTCCGAAATCACGTCAGAAACTGAAGTTTTATCCGCACCGTCTAGATCCAAGTCAAATTATACTTTATTCAAGTAGGCTTTTACGAGCACTCTTGAATCGTCATTTTACAAACTATATTAAATGAAGCTACCACCGTTATCGTCAAGAAGGATTTATTGACTTTGCGGAGTCGGAAACTTGGCATTATAAGCTTATCCTTACGTCTCGTGTACTTACAATGATTATCACCGATTCTATCAAAGTGATCAATTTTACTGTGAATATACATAATATTGTTATTAATATATTGTGAAGCAACAGTGAGTATTCCTATTTTGTTAAAAACATCCCAAAAGGAGTTTCTAGAATCAGCTTTCGCCGACAGTTTTATCAATACGACTTGGGAACTTTTGGCAAAGGCAGGTATTGCTCCTGCAAGCCTCCCCGTTCAACACAAACAAGGCTTTCACTATATATTGTATGTTTTAATCAATTTTGTAATAATAATATTTTAATGTAAGTTATTTTTGAATTGTGTTGATAACATTGGTATTAAATAAGAGGGTACTTTGACTTTTCTGTTCATTATTGTGAGTTGTAGTTATATTTATATAATTTGAGTTGTAGTTATATAAGGCTTATATAAGTGATGGAAGCTCGGTACAGAACACTTTACTTGACTCTTTACTCTTCCTGAAGCAGCAAGTAGTTAACATTTGAGGGACGATATAATTTTGTGATAAAATATTATCGTTGTTTTTTTTTAAATTATTGATAATAATATATTAATTGTATTTTTGCAATTGTCAAGGCACAGAGTTAGTATTAAGGTGATTGATGTTAATGTAATTATTAATTGATACAATATTACGTTTACCACAGCTATTATAGTGGCTAAATAAATATTTGTATTTCATATATGTATAATCTTTCATTGTCTTATAACCTTAGAATATAATAAAGTAATAAAGAAATAGAAATTATCTTAAAATATCCTGACATAATGTATTGAGTCTCAATACAGAATCTAACACAGGCGTCGACTGGAGCGTGGTGCCTCCTATACTGCGGTAACCTGGAGGTCGGTTTGGAACTTTGGCGTCCATACTAGAAATAGAACTACACTGAGTGTAATATTATGAAATCGTCGATATCCGAGAGTTGCAGGTCACTTAGGATGATACGAGTGAAATTCTGTTTTTTTTTATTTTCTGTATTTTTTACAACATCACATACATTACTCTGATCCCAATCTAAGTAGTTAAAGCACTTGTGTTATGGAAAATCAGAAGTAACGACGGTACCACAAACACCCAGACCCAAGACAACATAGAAAACTAATGAACTTTTTCTACATCGACTCGGCCGGAAATCGAACCCGGGACCTCGGAGCGGCGTACCCATGAAAACCGGTGTACACACTTCTCGACCATGGAAGTCGTTAAATTATGACTAGGATAGCCAGATACGTCGTTTTGGCTGATTTTGTTCTTCTTAATTAGTACGTTGTTTGCGTTAAGCCCTCTCCTCGAGTTTTTGTCTTATTATTTTCATTACCTGTTAGTACGAAATGTTCTGTAAAGCTTTTCTACAATATATTTTTTTGCTATAAAATTTATTTAATAGTATTGAATATTTATTTGTAGTTATTAAATGCTTAAGTATTTATGAAATATATTAAGTGCACTGGGATAAATTCTTCTGCCATGATTAGCCTGCCCACTACACCGACTCGTACCATTTCCGTGCTAGTAACGTGTTAGAAAAAAAATGATGTCCACTAGACGAAGCTGTTATACAATCACATACGGACTGTATGTTTGATTCCATACATGATACGTTAATAGCACGATGACGGTACGAGACGGTGTTGTGGAAAGAGTCCACTAACACAAGTGCTAAAAATGAGTGATTGACGGGGATCAATTTTAGGTTGTTTCCTATTTCTGGTGTACATAAATGATCATAATACTAATTACATTTTAGACTTGTCAGAGAAAGCACTAATAATTACGATCAATTATGTTGTACTGGCTTACAATAAATACCTTATTAAAATTTAAGCTTTGCTTCTGCTTGTAGTTAAACTACAGACCATATATGTTTTGACAATGACACCAATCAACCAACCAACAATGACACCAAATATGTTTTGACAATAAAAATAATGTTAATTATGTTAAATGTTATCTTTGCACAACGGCCGCTGTCAGTGAAATTCCTGCGGCCGCCGCCAGTGTTCCCGAGTTCCTTAAGGTCCTTCGCATTACCTGTGTTACGTTACATTTCTATATTACATTGAGCTAATGTCAAACATTATAATCTGAGTGTAAATTACGGTGAATTTTTAGAATGATTTTAGATTCAAAAGTTATTTGCCACAGAATAATACTCAGTTTTTGACTCTTCAATACAAATAATTTAACTCTATGGAAATATATATGGCAGATAGTTTAGATTTATCAATTAACATAAAATAATTATTCGATGTTGTTGTGATATTTGTGCTAGATGATATCTCGAGAAGACTGTTATGTTGCTGACGTGATCGCACGTTATCACAGCTCAGATATCGCGGTGCCGCGTCCTCGCCTCTGGGCTCGTTATTATTATTGTTGTATTTTCGTACAAAATATTATTTAATTCTGTTGGAAGCGTTTAATACAGAAGTTGCGTAAGCTTCGTTCTCGAGTGTTCCCTACACGCCGCGCTTGTCTACTGCGTACTGGCGCTGGAACGTTACGTACAGTGAAGGATGGAATGCACATATTTTGTGCATATTTTTGTTGTATTAAGTAATCATCATGCATGACTCCCAAAAGTATAGGATAGACGAAGTTTTATTATATTTTTATAATGATTCCTAGAAAATGGGATGACATGAGTGATGGAAATAAGTTTTATTATATACTGTCTCGAGTATAATCTCGTCGGTTGTATCTTCTTTACATAGTATAAAACAAAGTCGCCTTCTCTGTCTCTATGTCCCTTTGTACGCTTAAATCTTTAAAACTACGCAACGGATTTTGATGCGGTTTTTTTAATAGATAGAGTGATTCGAGAGGAAGGTTTTTGTATATAATACATAGACAATATAGTTAAGTAACACTGATAATTTTAAAAGTTTCTAATGTGATGTCGTAAATTTATAAATTTTTCGCGCTTACATTGTAAACGCTGGCTGAACCCTACTAGATAGATCAAAATAATGTACTACAGAATTGTACACCTCAAAAATGTCTATAAAAAAGTCCGCGATGGTATATGTCTATCTCTTAAAGATAACCCACAATAAACATTTTTTATCGTTTACATTTTACGAGAAATAATGGCTTATTTTCGAAGCGATTTTAAGCAATATAGCATTAATCCTTATCCAATTAGGTACCTTAAATAAATTGTACATTCAATATAGATCAATATGGCCCTTTACAGCATGTAATTTAAATGAATATTTTCGAAGACATTACAGTTTTAAAACGCAGGGACATAGCGGTTTGTATTTCCTAATGAGTGAAAACTGAGTACGTTGTACCTATTTGTTATCACTACATAGTATAAAACAAAATTGCTTCCCGCTGACTGTCTTTTCCTGTCTATACTTAAATCTTTAAAACTATGCAACGGATTTTGATGAGGTTTTTTTTAATAGATAGAGTGATTTAAAAAGAATGTATAATACGTGGACAATATAGTAGATAAACACTGATAATTTTAGAGGTTTCTAATGTGATGTCGTAAAAATACACATTTTTTGCGCATATATTGCAAACGCTGGCTGAACACTATGAGATAGATCAAAATAATGTACTACAGAATTGTACACCTCAAAAATATCTACAAAAAAATCCACGATGGTATGTGTCTATCTGTAAGTGGTAACCCACAATAACATTTTTTTGTTATTTAATTTTTACCACAAATATTGGCTAATTTTCGAACCGATTTTAACCTATACAGCCTTAATCCTTACCCCATGAAATACCTTAGATACATTGTTGATTTAATATTGATCTATATGGCCCTTTATAGCATATGATTTAAATGAATATTTTCGAATATCTTACAGATATAAAAATTGCGGAACGTAGCGTTTGCGGTGGTACCGGCCGGCCGGGGCGGCGGGAGCGTGCTATAGGCGCGTCGGAGGCCGCGGTTCTCCCTGTAGCACTTTGAATTTAGCAGCGATCGGACGCGGTTATTATCGGAGCTCTCTAGCGATTGAAATAACATCCATACTTCCATACTATATATTATAATATTATAAATGCGAAAGTAACTTTGTCTGTCTGTCTGTCTCGCTTTCACCCCAAAACTACTAGACCGATTTAAATCAAATTTGGTACACAAAAAGTCTAGAGCCTGAGAAAGGACATAGGCAACTTTTTATTTGGAAAAAAGTGCTGTAAAGGGTTGAAAAGTGGGATGAAAGGTTATAAGTTGTTGAAAGTATTGTCATGTTTAGAATTTTTAGAACTACAAGCATAAAACTTATATTTTAGGCTGTACACTTATAAAATAACATATCATCACACCCACTCGGGAGGGAATTTTGGATATTCTACCCCTAAATGGATGAAATAGGGGTTGAACGTTCGTATGGTTTTTTTTAAGTTAGAAACATGAAACTTTATTTTTGGGATACTGATTAAAAAGGAGTAGATACTTATTTAAGTGTTTCTGCATATTCTACCCCTACGGGGGTGATATAAGGGTTTAAAATTTGTATAGAAGTCCATCATTTTTAAGATAGAAACATGAAACTTTATTTTTGTGCCACTGATTAAAAATGACTTGATACGTATTTAAGCGTTTCTGGATATTTTACGCCTAAGGGGAGAAATAGAGTTTGACATTTCGTATACAGGTTAGTCTGGAAGTCCATCATTTTGAAGTTAGAAGCATGAAATTTTATTTTTTGGCTACCGATTAAAAATGAGTAGATACGTATTTAAGTGTTTCTGCATATTCTACCCCGACGGGGTGATATAAGGGTTTAAAGTTTGTATAGAAGTCCGTCATTTTGAAGTTAGAAGCATGAAATTTTATTTTTGGGCTACCGATTAAAAATGAGTAGATACGTATTTAAGCGTTTCTTGATATTTTAGGCCTAAAGGGCAAAATTGTTGTTAACATTTCGTATTCAGGTTAGTCTGGAAGTCTGTCATTTTGAAGTTAGAAGGTCGAAATTTTATTTTTGGGCTACCGATTAAAAATGATTTGATACGTATTTAAGCGTTTCTGGATATTTTACGCCAAAGGGGAGAAATAGAGTTTGACATTTCGTATATAGGATAGTTTGAAAGACCGTCATTTTTGAAGTTAGAAGCATGAAACTTTATTTTTGAGCTACTGATTAAATATGAGTAGATACGTATTTAAGCGTTTATTGGTATTTTATACCTAAAGGGCAAAATAGGTGTTACCATTTCGTATTCAGGTTAGTCTGGAAGTCTGTCATTTCGAAGTTTAAAGGTCGAAATTTTATTTTTGGGCTACCGTTTAAATATGAGTTGATTCGCATTTAAGCGTTTCTGGATATTCTACCCTAAGGGCTGAAATACACACCAATGTGGTATACAAAGAGGTATTACATTAACGTAACATTTTAAGTCAATTTGTAAATATATTCATATTCTACGCGGGCAAAGCCGCGGGTAACAGCTAGTTTTATATAAAAACCAGTCAGTAGGTAGTCGGTGCACGATTCTTCAAACGGTATTTTCATGCATAGAAGCTATTTTCGCACACAAGCTGGAAATAATAAACGATATTAATGCAAAACCAGTTTTTGCATAAATTACGCAGTTCAGTTTAAAATCATGGAGTCGATGTCGGTATAGAAGAGTTACAACAAGTCATCAGCGAGCCGATAGCGAGCCGCCTGCGATGTAATCTTTATTCGTTTGCTTATTCGCCGCAACGATTCGTCTTCATTATATATGTATATACATATATAATAAGCTTTAAGTTTTTCGTATTAACAGTTTTAAGTAAAAAGAATAGTAAACTTTATTCCAAAAATAAATTAACATTCGTTCCTCGATCGCTCACACTTTCAGTGATAGCGATTAATATTATGAATTATTCAAATTAACTGACTGTCTATTGTAAAAAACAAAATATTTTAACTTAGTTTTTTTGTTGATTTATACTCAATTTTCATTTTGAAGTCATTTTCGTTATTTTGTATACTTATCTTGGAATGAACGGCAACGTACGACCAGCGCCGGCGCCGTAAACAAGTCTTTTATCATGTCGTAATGTCCTATAATTAGTCGCAGTTATGTTTTTTTCACATGTGTTTTATATATCACAACTACTGTTAGGTACTGTTGTTGGATGTTAGGAGTGATCAATACGATCTCATTAACAATTTGTCAGGCTCATTGTCATTATGAAATACACAAGGTTTATTTAAATGTGAGGCTCGTTTGTGGAATATAGATTCTACCGAGAAAACCAGTGAACAACTCTTATGTTACTTTGATTATTAATGAAATAGCACATAACATTTATTATCTACGTTAATTCTTCTTCAAATTATACGAAAACTTTGTCAACTATTGGGCTATTATAGTCGTCTTTAGAATATTATCGGTATTAGAAGACGAAAGTGTTATTTAAACATGATACACTAATCACAGCCATAATCTTATATCAACATTGTTAGATAATTGTTTGTTTGCTTTTGTAATCAAACACATATGTAACAATACATAATATATGTTCATTACACTGGTCAGTCATTGTACATTTAAATCGTTGATACCTACAAAGACTAATAATGCTTCATACTGATTGTGCTTATTAGGTCCGAGATGACCCAGTGGTTAGAACGCTTCGACAATCTTAACCGAAGTTTGTGATGAGTTCATCCCGTGCATTTAATTCATCTCGTTCTGGGCAGTTAACATATGAATATATAATGGCGATATTGATGTCTGTACTTATAAATTAAGTGGGAAGGTATGGATACATACATTGCATTTTACTTAGTTTAAATTTATTTTGATTTTTAAATAATTCATCTTATTTTATTAATACGTTATTGTTATGTTTAAATAATAATGAAGTATCTATTTAACAATACATTTGAACTAATAATTTAATTACACCAAAGAAATGAAATACACAACATACTGTACTGTGTGTTCGGTCAACATAATGTCGCATCTTTATTCTTATTTCTTATACATGTAGGTTCTTACATACTACATGCACGTATCTGAACTGTGTATCGTGTGCAACGACCTTGCAAGGTACAATCGCTGAGCTCGTTTGTTTTTCTCTTTAAATTTTTTCTCATCAAGACCATGCGCTGTAATACTACATAGTGCGGCTACTACAGCTCAGCGGCGAACATCACCTTATCCAAAACGAACACGGCAGTACGCATACGACTAGTGATATCACTAGAGTAATCGAACGTCAGCACCGAACACGGGCTCGGTCTTCTCGCGTCACAAGTTGTCACGCGTAGAGATGCGCCTTGTGAGGCGACGCAGCCGGCGCGAGCGGCGCGGGCGAGGGCGCGGGCGCGGGGCGCGCGCGGCGGCGCGGCGGGGGGGACGCGTCGCGGGCGGCCGCGTCGGGCGCCGCGCGCCACGCAAACGCGTACAGCGCCGCGCACGCGCACGACCCGCACAGCGGACCCACCACGTACACCTGCGGGTGAAAAGGAGCGGAAAGGGTTAGATCTAGTCGACGAAACCCCTCATAGGAGACGGATGGCTTCAGTCATTCGAGGAGGACTGTGTCGTGTTGCATTAGGCAACATATACATATCGACGCGTATTTTTTGGGAGGGAGAGTGAAGCGAAAGTCTTAAAGAAATTGAAATTAACGATTTATGATGAGATATTATTTATGAGCCGAGACGATGATAGAAGAAGTTTAACCTTTCTGAAGACCATTAGTCCTAATTCGGAAAACCACCGACCCTTCACGGGTGTATTTATAATTCATCTAGTGCTCGCCAACGGAGGTGGGAATCGACGGTAAAGCAGTGTGGAGAAAATAAATAAGGTAGGTATAACCAAATGTTTCCTTTACAGGCAGATTTACCGAAAGAATATAAAATTACTTTAATCATGAATTACCCAGAGAGCTTCCCATTCTCCATTTATCAAAGCTGGCGCGAAGCTGCGGACTGGATTCATGCTGGCCCCGGTCAAGTCACCCTGCAAATAGCAAACAATATCCATAAATACCTATTTCAAATATATTATTCAAGTAGGCTTTTACAAACACTTTTGAATCGTCATTTTACAAGAAATAGAGAAAAGCTACCACCGGTTCGGAATGTAGATTCTGCCGAGAAGAACCTGCAGGAAACTCAGTAGTTACTCTTTTCCAACATTTAAAATACAAATTTATTTTATTGAAATACAATTATTATATATTATGTATGTCGGCGCAAATAATAAAAATACGCTGATTTGAATTTTTATAGAGGCAAAGTGCGTAGTTGGCCGGCAGATGGCGTGGCAGTTCGCACTAACGGAACGTCGGGGCCAGCGCAGAGTCGGGAGAGACAGTTCTCGGTCGACAAGCGTTGGGTGCACTCGCATTCCTCCGACGGAACGTTTGCCTCAGTTACTCTAAACACATATTATCTAGTTAAAGACTCATGATTAAATTATTGTGAATATTATTGTGATTACTGTGATTATTGTGATTTATTATTGTGCTAATTGTGAACCAAATTAAATTATAAACGATTATTGTGTTTGTGTTACTACCTACCCTCATTAGTCGATAATATTACCATGTCTGATACGAAAGATAATTACAGTCGTGACGATTCTTCCGACATGTATATTATGTATCCTGCCTGGAAGTCAGTAAGTATTAGTTCAACGCTTTTTTATCGTCTATATAATCTTGTATTGAATAATATGCTATTTTTATTATTGTCATTATTACAAATCATTTGAATTAATGAATCTTCGAAGTTAAAAATGTCAAGAAGGATTTTTTTGACTTTGCGGTTTTATAAGCTTATCCTTATGTCTCGTGTAATTCCAATGATTATCACTGATTCTATCAAAGTGATCAATGTTACTGTGAATATACATTATATTGTGACACGACAGTGAGTATTCCTACTTTGTTAAAACATCCCGAAGGGAATCTCTACCCCCAAGGTAGACTCAATATACCATACGACATAATACTATCACAATAACCAAAATATACTAGACAAGCGGAACCAATTTCAGTTCACTGTCTAACTTTTCTAATCGCGTCTGCTGTGGAGATGAGTCTTCCTGTCAGGGACGATAAATGAGGATTCCACTGAAGTTAGGAATCCAATGCTATTCCCAAACGTAGTATCGGCTACATCAAGACAGCCACCGTTTAATAATACATTATAATTCTGCTTTCTAACATATGGTAGGGTTAAAGTTATACATTTTGTTTTTTGGGCATTCAAAACTAAATTATGTATTTATTGTGAACCAGTCGTGTATATGTGACAATGCGCTGTTTACATCGTCATAGTTAGTTTTATTCCTCAATTCATTAATTCAATGACAACTACTATTTATTTATTATTTAAGGAACTCCAACAAAGGATACCATCCACTTGCGAGTAAATTACATCGTTTATACGTTTTAAAATGCATGTGCTCCTTTTTCTATAGGAGACCACATCAAGCAAATTAAATATTGACTAAACAGATTAAAAAAAGTACAGCGGTACTTAACAAATTATCACTACGACGTACAATTACTTGATCTCGATCCCCCTCTGGGCTCGTCGGACCACTGTCTCGTCCGGAGTACAGTGCCGGTGGCGCGGTACTCACGTCCTCGTTTCGTGGGCTGCCGCCGAGTGTGGCACTACAAGTCAGCAGATTGGGATGGAATGCGGTTCTTCTTTGCATCCTACCCATGGGGGCAGGTTTGTTTCTCGCCGGATGATCCGAGCGTTGTTGCTGACTCTGTCGCCGATGTGGTACTTCAGGGTATGGAACTGTTCATTCCGTATTCTGCGGTCCCCATCGGTGGCAAGTCCCAGCCCTGGTTTGGTCGTTTCTGCAAAACGGCTTCACGCCGAAAATGGGAATGCTACCAAGACTGGGCTAACGCATCGGCGTCTCGTGATGTAAATACCAGCGCATTCAGAAAGAAATATAACTCTGCCTCTAGGTCCTTCAAAAACGTGATTGCTAAGGCGAAGACGGACGAAGTACATTGGCAGAATTGGCGAGAGACTGGTGCGCCTCCCTTCAGGAACACGTGCGTTCTGGTCTCTCGCTAAGGCTGTCTTAGGGAATTTCTGTCAGCCCTCTTTTCCATCTTTGCACAGAGACGGTGAGTCATTGGCCCATACCGCGAAAGAGAAAGCTGATCTTTTAGGCTCTCTCTTTGCGGCGAACTCGACTCTAGATGACCGAGGAAAGTCACCACCAACAATCCCACGGTGTGATACCACGATGCCGGAGGTTACATTCCGGCAAAGTGCAGTTCGTAAAGCACTTCTTTCCTTGGATATTCATAAGTCGAGTGGACCCGATGGCATCCCTTCAATCGTGCTACGGTCTTGTGCTCCCGAGTTGGCACCGGTCTTAACGCGTCTTTTCCGGCAATGCTATGCATTCGGCGTCGTCCCGAACTCCTGGAAGACTGCTTTGGTGCATCCGATCCCTAAAAAGGGCAACCGCTCAGACCCGTCCAATTATAGGCCTATAGCCATCACCTCCTTGTTCTCCAAGGTAATGGAGTCCATTATAAACTGCCAGTTCCTGCGGTACCTAGAGGAGTACCAGCTGATTAGCGACCGCCAGTACGGTTTCCGTCGGGGTCGCTCAACCGTGATCTTCTAGTTTACCTTACTCATAGATGGGCGGAAGCAGTTGAGAGCAAGGGGGAGGCATTAGCAGCCAGTCTGGACATAGCGAAGGCCTTCGATCGCGTGTGGCACAAAGCGCTTCTTTCGAAGCTTCCTTCCTATGGGCTTCCCGGGAAATTATGCAATTGGATTACCAGTTTTTTGGCAGATCGGAGCATCAAGGTCGTTGTCGACGGTGCATGCTCCGACTTAAAATTCGTCAATGCTGGTGTTCCACAAGGCTGCGTTCTATCACCCACTCTGTTTCTTCTGCATATCAATGACTTGCTAATATTTCTCGGAAAAACGTCGAAGAAAACCGGAACAAACTTGTGTCTGAAATCGAGTCTTCGTTAAACAAAGTCTCGAACTGGGGTCGGCTAAACCTAGTCCATTTCAGCCCCAAAAAGACGCAAGTTTGCGCGTTAACTGCTAAAAAAACACCATTAGTCGTATCTCCACGATTCGATTTCGAATCTCGTTCAGTTCCGCGGTCAATTGGAAGGCAAAGCCAAATTGGCATCAAAAAAGCTCGGTGTGCTCAGCAAAGCAAGACAGTATTTCACGTCGGCCCATCGTCTAAGACTATACAAGGCGCAAATTCGGCCTCACATGGAATACTGCTCTCACCTCTGGGCGGGTGCTCCCCAATACCAGCTCCTTCCATTTGACCGTATCCAATGTAGAGCGGCTCGAATTATCGACGACCAAGCCCTTTCCGATCTGCTTGATCCTTTGGCTTTGCGTAGAGATGTTGGATCGCTCTACATCTTCTACAGAATTTATCACGGGGAATGTTCCGAGGAATTGTTCGGATTAATCCCGGCTGCTGAATTTCACCTTCGGACATCTCGTCAAAATTCCAAATATCACCCACACCACCTAGATGTCCGAAAATCCACAACAGCGCGATTTTTAAGACATTTTCTGCCTCGCACAACCACTCTGTGGAACCATCTTTCGCCGGCGGTTTTTCCGAACCGATACGACTTGGGAACCTTCAAGAAAAGAGCGTATTACTTTTAGGTACACTATTAAAATATTGTTCAATAATATTTAAAACGACGTAAAGTGTTGTAAAAAAAATACTAAAAACCCACATTCAAACATTCAAATCCAAAATTTGAGTATATGCCTTTATACAACTGTAAAGCGATGTGTTGCATACACATTACACACGGAGCACACTCACAGCAGTCAGCGAGAGCGCGGCGACGATGAAGCCGATACGCAGCGGCCACGAGTCGATGAGGTGTCGGTTGCGCGCGTCCCACGACGCCAGGTTGGCGAGCGCCAGGCACAGACCCAACAGAGTCTCAATCGCCAACGCCTACCACGCAGATAAACAAGTGCTTTACTATAAAAAAGTCGTTGTACATCAAAATATAGTTTGTATAGAATCTTATTTCATACAGCACAATATTTTTTTATATTCTATATCTATACGCCTGCATAGGCGTACTAAGCGTCGTTCGATTCGGCTTAGCGATTTTGCATGATTGATGGACAAATATCTTAACTTACGCATTTATAATATTAATAAAATACCTATTATCTGGCCGTACTTCACCTGATAAATAGAGATGAAGCTTGCGGGCTTAGTGACGCAGGCCCGCCCGGCTGGCGACGCGAGCAGATAAAGAACCCCAGCGCCGAGCACTCCCCCTATCAGCTGTGAAATACACATAATTATCGCTCGAAGTGTGGGAACTCTTCCAGACAGAGCCGCCGCCAAAGTGACAGTAGGATTGAGATGAGCTCCAGACACGTGATCGAAGCACTGCACAATCAGTGCAACCAGGAGGCCTGCCGTCAGAGAGCGTTGCAGCAACGATGAGTGCGCAGCGTCCGCGGCGCAGCCCGGCATGCACGACAGTAGGACTAGCAGTGCCGTGCCGCAAGCCTCCGCCGCCGCCACTCGCCACAGCTCGCAGCGGGACTCCTTGTTACATCCGCGCCATTTCACGCCGTCCAATGGCCGCATCTCCGCATCGCCTGTCATTTAATACATACATACATACATACTGTGTACGTTATTGTATCTAAGCATAGTTGACAAATGCCCAAACTCATGTTTATAGTATCAAATTTGATAATAGAATAACAAAATGATTCTATTAATATAAAACTTCTTAAATGCGCCGGCCGCTGTATTTTTACAACTTATTTTCTTATGACGTTTTTAAACAACTTAACGCAGGTATTAAATTGTCAATAATGTCACGGGCCAACATACAATACACCATTATATTTTTTTTTCCTTCTTTTGTAATAATTGGTAAATATTTTACATGTTACTCTAAATGTGTTTTTATTTATTTTCTTTTCATGTGTTAAATATCGTCAATAAACTTCCTATAAAATAGTAAGAAATATATTATGCTACTACTTTTCAAAATGACGAACAAAATTAGTATATGATTCGCTGAAGTGGCATACCTCAATTATAAAATAAACTGTTATTTAATATATAATAGAAACTATCTAATGAAATAATTAAAAAACAGTTTTTTTATAAACAAATAAGTCCAACTACTGAGTTTCTTGTCAGTTCTTCTCGGTAGAATCTATATTCCAGACCGGTTACCAACTTTACGTTCCATATAATTCTGTAAAGTAATCCAAATCTTCTTGTAAAAGTCTTCTTGTACGACGAAATAGAGATTAAATCGAGTAAATTAAGGTAAGTCACAGAGCAATTAATATTATATTATATTTGCTTTATGATATAAAACGTGTCGTAACATATTACCTCGTAGCCAAGTTCATATTATACGACTTATCTTTACACAAAGAGTTGACGTGATTATGTAATACATAATTAAATTAAATGCGATACATTATATACAAAATATGTAGTCGCAGGAAATCATTCAATAAAATCGGACTAAATTACCAAACTTATGAGAATATAATTATTGTTTTTTGATTACTCGTTACTCGTAACGATATTTTTGGTAGTGAATCGCTCTTGTTCTACTAATTCATTTATGCGAATTCATCGGTACGTTCTTTTAATATTTTATTGAAATATAAATTCGATTGAATTGGAACGGAATTACCACATTAGCTCGAACGCGCCGACCGGAGTAGTATTTTTTATTGATAGATGAGGAAATATATTTTGTTAGATAAATAAGCCAACTATTAATACATAGATTAAATCAGATATATAAATATATTTATTAACAGATAAACATATTTTAAATTTATGAAAAAAAAAGTGATAAAAACATATATTTTAGAAGATTTTTTTTAAGATACTATACCACTATTTTTTGATGGTTGTATAAGAAGTACTTTCAAACTTCACATGCAGGGTCCAGTTGTACAAAATCAAGATGATCGAATCGAAATCAAAACCTTGCAGAATAATAAGCTCAGATGGCCAGAAGACCATAAGATTTCAGTGATTGACATGAATATTCATAATTGGGAATTTTTTGAAGCTAGGAGTCTCATCAGGTCCCTGCTCATAACGAATGGTATATAAAAAGTACTTACGTTCCAAAATAACAGGATGCGGTTCCTCCATGACGGATCAATGTGCGACCTTTTATGGCTTCCTATATTGGAAGCTTGTTGAAGAATAATTCACTTGCGTCTTTTATAATAAAAACCCAGGTTGATTAATGAAAACTTGCGACAAATGTGTTAATCACCACACACGGTTGCAGTATATATAGCTAACACAGACACTATCGTGTGAATTACGACTTGATTATGTTTGTCCTGGCAGTAGTGCGGTGTGACGGTACTCCGCCGGCCCGGGCTGGCTTATCTGCCGCGTATAGAAAACTAAGTCTAATATTTGCAGATCCTAGCATCTACCTTCCTGTACAAGTCTATACACAGCAAGCTATTTGCTTTTGTCACTAATTTTCACAGCATCACATATATGGTTTGCTTAGCGTGACCGAAGAATGACTCAGAGCTGTTAGTAAAAATATACACATTGACGATACTAATAATACGACTAGGTATACATAATATGTACGTAAATTGTTTGTTAAAGTTTTGTTTTCAGCAGCCTTTGGTTATTGTCGCAACTGTTAGGTTGTTTGACGATACCCTAATGATATGCGGACGATAATATTACATTTACAGTGAGTGTTTTTAATAATTAATGTAATGAATTATTAAAATGTCTTATCTTTGCAAAGTTGCTGTATTTTTAATTATATGGATATTTTAAATTTTAAGCTAATGAAATATAGACTGAACGTTGATAGCATCTACTAAATTTAACACAAATATTTTAAGTTTTCTTCTAATCCCTTCTTTTATCCTTTATACTTATTCTTATAACGTCTCTGATAAAAAATACTTTTGTTTTAGTGAAGGGCAATAATAAATTCTATCTACGAGAGAAAAAAAAATGACCCTTATATTCCTTGACTTTAAGGGTCGATTTATTTTCATGTAAACGAAGGGCCACATTTTTAAATATATTACTACTTATTAGCGAGTTAATTAGTAGCTACAGATAGATATCGGAAAACGCGCATGGGATTACTATAAATCAACGGCATGATTTTAATGATTGTTAATTGTGAATAATATACGTCTGCTACGGATAACCGGTTGTGAAGTTGGAAATTTGGTGTTATAAGTTACATTTTTACTGCTTCCATTTAAACCTGTCTAAAAACGCCAATCATCTTTGTACAGTTTCTACTGCAGAACCAACGTACTGGCCTAGTAGTCCCAACAAAGTCCGCGATTTGTTAAACTTATTCATAAAAGCACTTTCTAGATATTACGAGTTCTTCAAATCACTCACCAGTTATACTTACAATAAGCTCGAAAATGCAGATCCGGTGACATTATACAATAAGTTTACTGATTAGGAATCGTCAGCTACTATCTTTGATACTATTTCGACGACCCACTACACTCTTTCTTAATTCACCAAAAATTTTAACAGACCTCAGACTGCTGTACCACCCCTAAGAAATGGCCGTGGATGGACTAGAACCCCTCAAGTAAAAGTTTAATTTTTGCAGAATACTTAGCAGAACTCAAACCACATGATACAGATAATAATACGGTTATAGATGAAGTGAATGCTACATTAGATCAGTGTAGCCAATTATCTCTACCCCTGTTGTCAGTGACTGTGTCGGAGGTCTAAGGAATCGTGTGGAATCTAAAGGAAAAAAAGCCTCTGGGATATGACCTGATAACTAACAACTCCCTAGAAAAATCATTCAATTCTTATCATCGTATTCTTAACTCTGTATAATGGAATGCTTTGAGTACAATACTACCCATAATTATGGAAGTTATCACAAATTTTATAACGCACAAAGCGTGAAAACCACACAACGAAGTAGCATCTTACAGACTGCTGCCAATTCTATCTAAAATCTATGTGAAATTGCTACTGAACAAAACTAAATAAAACTATAACTGATCATTAGTTCATGTTCAGACAACATTATTTCACTATTGAACAGTTCCATACAGTTTTTGATAGAATAAAGAACACGTTAGAAGATAAGAAATATTGTGCCTCTATATTCCTAGATGTGCAGCAGGCCTTTCATATATAGTTTCATACCTCTGCTATAATAAGATACAGATTGGATGGAACTTACTAAAATTCTCTGCATCGATAAATCTTACATCATCGCCACGTCATCTCACATAGAGGCTTACACGAACATTGGTAGTCGAATGATAAATGGCAACTAAATTTAAACACAAAGGTTTTTATTTCTATAAACGATCTCAATGTATATTTTCAAAAATTTTACAATTAAGTGTGATTTTAACGCTGTTTTACCCATAAAAATGAGTTGTAAGTTATTTCTGTAAACACGACATAAACGAGCAGATTGCCTTCTTTAGAATGTGTATTGATAAAAACATATTTATTCCTTTATTATTATCGTGAAAAACAAGGAATGAAAACCAAGCCAAATGCACAATATTAAGGTTCAAACTTTATGTTATTTTCACAAAACTACATCGTAAGCCTAATAAATTCCTATGCAATTATACAATTTAAGACTTTTCTTACGTAAAAAATTTTTATATATCGATTTAAATTAAGTACTAATAATTATTATTATTACTACTCACCGGTCAAGGTGGAAGTCATTGGGAGGGGGCTTATGTTCAGCAGTGGACGTCTTACGGCTGACATGATGATATTGATGAATTATTCGTAATTTAACTCAATAATATATGTATATATTCAAATAAGGCCTATCAATATCAACATTGAAATTCAACGCCCAAGTTGGCTTTCGGCGCTGAGCGCTCACAAAAGGAAGACATATCGCTCGTCGCGTACCACACTCGCACACACACGTATATAGTTCGTTTCTAGGTAATGCGGCACAGATACATACGATTATACGATATATTTATACGGCATAGTGCGGCTAACGGCTGTTTTTTCTTTTCACTAACCTATCGACGGTTAGCATTTCCTATCGAAACTAGCCATTTGTCATCGGGAGGACGGACAGCTTGCTAGAGATAGGAAAGCTCATACAGATTTTAAAAACAGATTACCAGCATTTCAAAAACAGTTTCATGTTACTCTTGGATAGAAGAAGCTATCTCTAGTGACGTCATTCGCTTCTCTAGTAACGGCACTACGATTCCATGCATTGGATACGTTAGCATAAATATTTACAAACAAAACAAACTGCCGAAAAGCAAACTTTTTTTCATTATATCTAATAAGCAAATTAAAAATAAATAAAAGCAAAACAAGTTTTGAGATGGCAAGACATTGTGTCGTAGTTATAGTAAAACGTTCACAAAGCTTAGGAAGGTGAGAGGGAAAAAGTGATCTGTTATTGGTTAAATATAGATAACACTTATCCTTGATTGTGAAACGAAAATTAAAGATAGATAATTTCTAACTGTAATCGGAGATAGCGATCTATGCGTAATCTTAGAAGCGTTATTTGAAACGGCCGTAAGACGTTAGGTTATTTGCTTGTCATTGTCACAAGTTGGAAAAGTTTTGACGGCATTAATTGATAATAAAATTGACGGTTACTATGAGTGACAATCGATTTCAATATTTTACTCGGTTTTTGTTTTTTATATATAAATAATTTTTATAACTGTGCTTATAGCCAATATATTGCAATTATTTCAGTAGTTTGTCTTGTTATTTTATTTTCTACACAATCGAAAATAAAATTCATGGAATATAAATAAAGAATAAATAATGCAATGGTATTTCGATGGCTGGTATCGATTGGCGCGACTAGTCGTGATTGTACAAGCAAACGCAGCTACACGCACTCGGGCTTGGGATCCGGGAGAAATTGACAAGCGGGAATTGGAATAAACGCTCTTTACCCGAAACGTCAGTCTTGATTTTGTAGTGATGGTTAAGGCCGACCTTTCGTAACGTAGAATAAAAAAATATGATCGGTCTTCAGTCTTTTCAAAATCCATTTTACGTTACTGATACAGCTGGAATATAGGTTTGGGCCCATTTTAATGTAAAAAAAATAATTTAATTTAGTTTTTATATTGTTACAATTTTATTATTTTTTTATAACAATACGAGTAATGCAATGTGATTAAATACAAACAAAAACAAATACTGTTTTGTGACGCTACTTTATCCGCGTGATAAGTTAAGATATATTTTTCCGTTTCATTACAGAAAATGTACCGGAACGAAATAAAAGAAGGCTGTAGTCGTAATGAATAAATGTATTTATAAAATTAGACGCGCCAGGTGGTGGTGCGCGTGCGGCTGCAGCGCCAGCTCCGGGGGGGCCTAGAGGCGCGTGAGGTGGTGCGGCGCCAGGTGGTGGTGCGCGTGCGGCTGCAGCGCCAGCTCCAGGTCGCGGCGGCGCGCGGCGAGGCGCGCGTGCAGGTAGCGCGACACGCCCTCGCCCGCCCACGACTGGCCGTAGAAGTCGGCGCGGCGCTCCTCCTCCGGGTTGCCCCCCGCGCCCGCGCCGCCCGCGCCCCCCGCGCCCGGCGCCGCCGCGCCCGAGCCGCCGTTCATCGTCTGCGGACGCGCAATGGACATATAAGGCGGGCATCTCGATAGGATCTTTGATATGAATCGATTTACACGTCGTCGTCGAAAGACCTCTCGTTCTCTCTCGAACGTTCGCTTTTTTTGTCTCCCTCATCGTCGTAGTGAGACAGGGCGCATAGTAGAGTATTCATATCGTTTTGAGAAGGTGAAATCGAAAACGAACCTTAAGATCTCGAGACTGGCTGACGAGCCACTTTTGTATGAACTGCTGAGGGTCTTTACTGAAGCTCAGGAAAAATTCACGATTCGTCTTCAGTTGATTGATGGTGTCGACCTGAAACGATCGATCGCCAACGTTACATTCGGTCGCGAGGGAGGTCGAGCCACGTCGACCCACGTCACGGTCGCCCTACCGTCTCGTGAATCTTCGTGTCCAGGCCCTGGATCTCCTGCTGGTTGGCCGTGCTCAGCAGGAAGTTGTTCATCTGGGTCTTGAGCGTGTCGTCGACCTCGACGTCGATGTCGTAGCAGGCCGTCTGCTTGCTGTCGTGCGGCGGCTCGACGGAGATGAGGTGGTTGATGACGATGGGGTCGGGCGCGTGCAGCAGCGCGCCGAGCCGCGCCGGCACCTCCGCCAGCTTCATGCGCGCGCAGCCGAAGATCTGCTCCAGGTACTTGTCGCACGCCACGTACTCGCGCTCGTGCGGGTCCTGCAGGCGGTGCGTCTTCACGTACTGCCACAGCGCGTTCACGATGACGGGCCGCGCCTGCGTGTGCACGCCCAGCAGCCGCGCCAGCCGGGCGTCCAGCTTGAACTGCAGCGGCTGGTAGTCCAGCAGCAGCAGGATGGTGCAGCGCACGTTCTTGTAGCCGGGCCGCTTCACCTGCGGGCAGGGCTCTCGGTACTCTGGCTGTGGGTGTGCGCGTGTGTGTGCGTGTGTGTGTGCGCGCGGCTGTACCTGGAAGCCGTCCGTCTCCTGTGTCGTGAGAGTGCGGTGCCACTCGACGAGGTGGTTGTCGGGTCCGTACAGCTCCTTGTCCAACTCGATCACCAACGACTTAAAGAAGGACGAGAATTTGCGCTTCACCTGAAGTAGAATAATGAAGAAATAAATAAATGAGTCTTTCGTCTGAGACAGTGAAATATAATACTATACCATAATTATACAATCACAGTAATCGAGGAATGAGGCAAAGCTTTCATTATCTATTATTATAAAAAAATTTATTGATAACATTCTTAAACACTATTCAATATTTTCGACGAACCTTATTAGGGTCATTTTTGGAATCATCCAGCAGACGTCCCTCCACACGTAGCTCCCATGAAGCCACCGCGTTATCGCCTTGTCCTAAAGAGTCACAAAATGTTTCAAATTCTGCACATACAATAAATATGAAAATCCTCTGGGAGCTTTCTAAAGTACCGCACCGGGATAGAACGTATTCGAGATGAAGATACGTAGCTTGCGCTTCTGCTTCATGGGTCGCTTGAGCGCCTCCTGTATGTCGAGTCGCTTGCGCATGATGGTGGCGTCCAGCTTGCGCTCGAAGGCCAGCAGGTCCATGTAGGCCTGCGACTCCGGCACCAGATCGCGCACCTTCTGCGGCAGAATTTTGTCTGCCAAACGTTTCTTGCGCTTGCCGCCGGCGCCGTACGCGTCGCTAACCGAAAATATTAAATTAAAAGGTACACACGACAATCTACTCTATATAAGCTTTTGAAATTTATTTTAGAAAATAAACACGGGAGCCCGATAATTATTAGTCCTCCGTCGATACCAAAAGTAAAACACCATACTCATCCTACCCGGCATAGTGCTGAGGTTTATGCTGGGGCGGTAGAGGCGCCCGAGCGTCCGGTGGGCGTTTGGCGGGTGCGGAGGGCGCGGAGGGGGGCCGCGGTGGTGCGCTGTAGGCTGTGGGGGGCCCGGGCGCGCCGCCCACGGGGGCCCCGGCGGGGGGCAAAGCCGCGCCCGCGCCCACGTACGGCGCCGGGCCGGGTCGGGCGCCGCCCGTCGGAACGCCGCCGCTGCCGGCCGGAGGCGGTGTGAAGCCGCTACGAGGCTACAGACAGATAGTGTATGTATGATTAGTAAGAAATAAACGGCAAAGAAACATGCACATATGTCATAAGAATTACAGAAGGAACATTAATATGAATAATAAAATAAGTAAATGTAGGAATATTAAAGACTTAACAAAGGAGCCATGTCCCAGGAACAGTGATGTGATAACCCCAACAT
The DNA here is from genome assembly GCF_037043105.1 of Vanessa tameamea. NCBI lineage: Eukaryota > Metazoa > Arthropoda > Insecta > Lepidoptera > Nymphalidae > Vanessa > Vanessa tameamea. Next base: position 59,868 of record NC_087316.1, read on the forward strand.
TGGCTAAGCAAAACACTGAAAGAGACTACTGGGACACAAAAAGAAACTAAAACCTGAAAATTTAAGCTCAGACAACATAACAAATGATGCCTTAGTCGCTGGACCACCTATTCTAGTTACTCTCTTGGATAGTATGTTTGATTTAGTTCTGGTAAAAGCAGTACCGATATAGTGATGCACCCGCTTGATCTCAGCAATTACAGGCCCATCAGCTCATCATCCTCAATGTATTAACCCAGAAATTTACATAAACTAGCCAATAGAACAGACAGGATTCTGACTACACTACACTACAATCTACCATATACAGGGCATCACAAATAACCGAACAATACAAAGAATATAGTAAAAGATACAAAGCATTTGTAGACTGCTCCAAAGCTATAAGCATAAGCATAAGCACGATATACTTTGGGCAGAAAATGAATCAGCCCACTAATGGAGAGTAATAATGCGAGGTGTTACATTTTTATGAAGTTTTTTACACTTTAAGGTCCAAGTGTTTCGACAGGAAATGGGACAAAAACGAAACTTGGAAAATAAATAACTTATATTATACTATCCAAAAAGATTTAAAAAGCACTCATGAATCGAAACATCCACAAACTTCCATACTTATATGTATTCATTTTTACTTCAACAACATATTAAAACAATGTCCAAAATGTCAAGTGTTTATTTACTTTTTCGTTTCATTGTATAGTTTTATTCTTTATCATGAAGTTGCCATTGATGTGCACGTATCTTAGAAACATAAAAGAATAGTTCCAAACTTGTAACTTTGATTCTTTAAAAGTTGTAGTAAAACTCTATTTACTTGAAAAAGCTTTGAGAATTTTTTTATTATATTTAAATATTTTCTTGTACAATATTTATTTCAAAGTTTCCTATAGTATATATACAATCTAACAATTTACTTTTAAATAAACTTCTTGCAAGGTGAATTCTTACCTGTGAGCGATGATCTTTAATTATAGTGGTATTGATTCTTAAAATGATATTCAATATAAAAGTCATAATAAAAATAGTGTTTAAGTTATAATTACTATTTTAAGATATTATGATAATATATTTTTTAACTTTATCAGTTAAACAAATTAAAAAACAATATTATCTTGCTTTTGCAAAAGTACATATAACAAAAGCACTTTAGTAATTAAGTTTATGTTGTTGTGTGTATAGGGTATAACAAGAAACAACTCCCACAACACAAGATTGTTCATAATGATGCTGAATTAATATACCGCAATACCTTATAAGATTAAAAAAACTTAAATAAAACGTAATAAATAAATAGAATTATTTACTTATTATGTTATTAAAGTAGTATAATACCGGAAACGTAGGTCCAGAATATGGTCTTGGGGGCATGGGAGATCCTTGTGGTGGTGCTGGTCCAGGATATCGCTGCTGTGGTGGCATACCACCAGCAGGAGGCGCAGGGCTAGGCCCGCTCGCCGGAAAACGCTGTGCCATTATTACTTACAAAACTGCACTTTCTAAGAATAAAAACACTTCATCTTACATAGAAGTAATTGTTTTTATAGTCAGTAGAGAAAATATAATAATAAATTTAAAATTTAGATTACGCTTACTATTATACTATTCAATAATTGAAATATGTTATTATTTGTAAAAAAATTAGTATTGAATCTATGAACTGACATTTACATACAGAGACGCCATCTTGAAAATGCTAAAAGCGCAGATTAAAAATAATATTTTTAGACTAAGGATCTTACCATTTTAGTTGGCAAACAAAAAGGTGTAATTTATTAAAACTATAACGTTACTTTACTATTAAAAATAAAATTATTTCTTTGAAAACCTCTAATTCCATTGAAAAATATTGATTCCATAAAAAAGCACAGATCTGTTACTCAAAACAGTCTTATGTTCATATTGCATTATCATATTCGTTATAAAGGTTTACATCCTTTCTTCTATTTATAAACACATAAAATGCTAAAATACGAGCTACAATTTCTGAATAAAAGAGATATTGTTTTACCATTGCTTCTATGTATAGTACGAAAACAATGTTTGCTAGTCAACTGTAAAATATATCGATGTGAAAGACTTACACAGCTAAAAACTAAAAATAATAATTATTAAGGAAGCATGTATTTACATTGCGGAGTCGATAACTAGGCGTTTTTAGTTTACCTTTTCTACAATGATTGTCACCGTTTCTTTCGAAAAGATTTATATTATTGTGAATATACATTATATTTTTGTAAATATATTGAAGGAACTGTAAGTATACTGACTTTATTAAAAGCGTCCCGAAGGAAAGGAACGAAGGCCGGACAGCTATTTTTTTGTAGCATAAAAACAATTTCAATATCCGCAGCGTTACTCTAAGCAAAATGCCGTAAGACATGATACTGTGAAAGTAACCAAAGCATACTAATCGAGCAGTATCAACATCAGTTGTCTAACTTTTCTAACCCCGGATGCCGCAGAGCTGAGTCTGCCTGTCAGGGACGATAAACCTATGAGGATTCCAATGAAGTTTTGAAGGAACAGAAAATGGATCCTTGTGAAACGTCCATTCTTAGTACAAATCCAAAAGACTTTATTTCATTAATAGACACGCGTTGAATTCAAGTATAAAGCAAGAGCTTAACCATCAGAACCAGAAGAATCAGAGTAGGTGATAGTACGCAGCCTTGTTGAATATTAGGATTGACGAATTTTAAGATGCTCCGATCTGCCAAAAAGCTGGTGATCCAGTTGCTTAATTGCCCATGAAGCACAAAGGAAGGAAGCTCGGAAGAAGCTCTTTGTGGTATACGGGATCGAAAGCCTTCATGTCCGAACTAGCTGGTAATGACTTTGACTTTGACTTTGACCCTTTGATTGCTTTCACCAATCTCTGTGTCAGGTAAACTAGAAATTCACCGGCTGAGCGACCACGATGGAAACCGTACTAGCGGTCGCTAATCATCTGGTGCTCCTGTAGGTACTGCAGGATTACTAACTTAACTTAGAACTCAGACTTCAGACTCATGCTGATAGTGACAATTATTGTATCGGAAGGTTACAGTTTTATTTTGAGATAAACAGCATAATCGTATAATAATATATACATAGTCATGCCAATTGTCTTACACTATTTGATGTGCCTACGCAGGACTATCCATGCGTTAATTACTCCAAAAAGTGGCGACTATGAAAGCTGGACTGGTTTTCTATTACCGAATGAGTTGCGACACTCGTATATAATGATTCCATAGTCAATTCTCCAATAATCATTCTTGCTATTTAAAGTTAGTTACTAAGTGAGATTTAGGGTCCTAAAATAAAAATTATCTTTCCAACCCCCCTTTTTTTCCTTCAGGGGTTGAATTTCGAAAAATTTGTTCTTAGTGGATGTCTACACCCTATAAGGCACCTGACACATTTCAAGTTTGTAGGTGTTATCGTTTTTGCGATTTCGTGATTAATCAGAGAGTGGTATTTCACTTTTATATAGATTGATAAGATACAATTGGTATACGTGTACTACAAATAACTCCTCTCCTCTCGCAACCCTGAAGTAGCTGCATTCTCTATGATTTAGCCAAGCAATCTTTTTCTACCTGTTTTGTGCCTGCCTAAAAAAATATTATATGCTTCATATTATTAAAAAGTTTGATTACTAAGTTTGATTACTAAGCGAATTACTTGATAAAAGAGAGATAAATTATTTATTGAAATGCATTTTATTATTTCCTATTTCACTGCTCGGTTCGCTAATTACAAGGTAATTTAAAATTATCTCATAATTTGAAGAAATTAAAAAATTATGTTCAATATTGTTTTATTTTAATTATTCGGTGCAAGTTAACCATAGGATTTTATATGTGTCAATGCGTGGTAGGCGTTTGGTTAGGCCCACCTAGACTTAGGGTCGCTAATTAATATATTATACAGCTAAATATTTATAACATAATGTTTCTATAAGGTGGGCAACCTTATAGAAACACACACGAAGCGGTACACGTTTGTGACCCTAGTTCCACTGGCTCACTCACCCTCTAAAGTGGAACACAACAATACTAGGTATTGTTGTTTGACGGTAGAGGTTGATATGAGTGAATGGTACCATTGCATTGAAGGCTTGCACAAAGCTCTCATTTAACACACGAACACGCATGAACACATTTTAGATCCCACGGTTAGCGATACATAGCTGTGTGGAATGTATGCTATATGCAGCACAAATGTCTAAGAGCGAAGGTTTATCATTTAGTATATACGCTCGTCTGTGCAAAATGAAAGTCAAACTGAAAAAAATAATTATCAACAACTTTGGTTGTAATGTTACAACATAGCTTTTGTATGTAACAAGTAGCAACAAGCACGAGGCTCCCTCGATAGAAAGTGACGAGCGCCGCCCATAGACGTATATAAAACCGCGGAGCCAGCAGGTGCTTTCCCGCCCTATAATGAGTATGTATAACATAATACATAGCTATGAAATAAGTTTAAATCCCTCGTAGGCCTAGTAGTTCGCTTTATACAGATAACGACGGCTGGGTTGAAATGCCCGGTCGGGCCAATTATAAAAGTCATTGTGCTTGTTTGCCGAGAACTTTTTATTTGCATTCCAGGGTTAGAAAAAACATCCTAAATAGCTACAGTACCGAGCTGAGGCTCGGGTAAGGCTGAGGAAAGTATGACCAGACCATTCGGTTATGCACCTGATCTTCGCTTTCAGTTTGTCATACGGTTCCCATAAACCTATGAGAGTGGGGGACAAAATAATATTTAATTTTATTTAATTATTATTTCTGATGTTCATTAGAATTTGCAATTCCAAGTCAAATGTTGAAGTATAGATGTAATTTATGTAGTCGAGGGACAAAAATGAGACCAACGGCATGTTAACATTTTCAAAGTCTGCTACTAGATCAAGCCAAAAAACTATAGCCTATTATATAATTATTATTTGTGTTGTAGTCTAATAATATAGTCTTTTAACATACTTTTTTGTAACCTGTTAACAAATTTATTTAAATAAATATAGTAAATGTATCTTAAATTCAAAACATTATATATTTTTTTTGCACCTCATGCAACTTTTTGTTTCAATATTGTAATTTTTAGTTTTAAGTTTGGGTGCAATAAAGTATAAATAAATAAATAAATATATTTTATAAATAGAAGTGATCTTTATTTTCCCAAAAATTATGGCGATGCGTGTCGAGACATAAATGTTTGACAGCTCGCAACGCGAAAATTAACATAACCTGCTTGTTGTGATCACTTGTTTTAGAAGAAATTGGAATGTTTGAGCGTTAACAACACCTTGCAGATATGTATAAGCATTTCTATATTGTATTTTTAAACTCAAATACACTTTGATTGGTATCAAAGTGTCAGCTTTGTCTCAACTTCAAGAACATATTAAATTTAATAAGAAAAGTCCTTAATCGTAACTTTTTGATAAAGCATTAAATACTATCTCGTATAAGAAATACATAGGTTTATTTAAAGATAGAAAGTAATATGAATTAATATTCCCTACAATTAAAATTTATTGAAGGTAAGTAGAACAGTTATATATTCTTAAAACATCGATTCGTGGTCCACGGGAGTCTGGACTTTAACATAAAATTAAGACTTTTTATTATGTTTTTTAAGCTGTTACCCACTTATTTTAAAGGAGGCAATAATATTTGTATTAATAAAATATTTTAATTTTTTTTTTCGCAGATTTAAACATAGGATATGTTTCATAATGAGTGTTTGAGTGTGTGGTTTTTCTTCGTGTATGTTTACTAAGTACATAAAATGCAGCTTACCAATAAACCAACCTATGTTGTGACTTCGACGTTACAAATAGGTAGCGCAGTTTTTTTTCACGATTTATAAAGCATTGTAATTATTATTTTGAATTTAAAATATAATAGATAATTGCAATCTCAGCCGCATCGATAATCGCACCCTCTCATGATATGCGACATTAAGAATTAATAATCTAGGTATCTCCTGGTACAAGTAAAACTGCCTGTGAATGATGTTGCAATATACTTGTTTATTAGGTATTTTAGACTAGAATTCTGTTTTTTCTTTCAGACTATTGAAACAGTTTATTGAGGAACGTATTGAGTAACGTTTGTAATGTGCTGCATGAAAAGGCATATTTCTTCTCCATAAAGTAACATACATAGGTACCTATGGGTAAGTAGCTATCTAACACCAAGCTCAAAGGACAAGGGCCAGGGAAATGAATTTATATCAGGTAACAGCTAATTTTTCGCAAAACTGTTGATATTTACCACAAAAGGTCTCGTTAGTTCTTATGCTTTTATTATTTTGTATATGTTTACAGGCCGTTATTGACCGACATTTCGAACATTACCTAATGTTCTGATAGAGGTAATGTTTGATTTTAATCGTTGTGTTTGGCGTGAAGTCGGTTAGTGGTGCTGGTAAGAATGTCGCTGGTCGGCGAGGGCGCCAGGTCGAGAGGTCGTGTCGGAAGGCGTGGGGCGTGCGGCGGCGCGGCGCCGCCTCCGCGGTGCGCGCTCGGCGCCCGGCGCCGCCACTCGCACTCAGTCTTCGCCGTGCCTCGTTATCATTCGCACGCGTCGCAGCGTCGCTCGCGTTGTCGCCTCGCACTCTGCCCTCAACTTTCCGCCGCGCATGCCGCGCAACGCACGCCTCGTGTCTCCTCGTCGAGTTTCTTCCTGGATATCTGCATTTCGGAGTGGCGGTTAGCATCTTACCGGGCAGCATTAGAGTCGCATTGTAATTTTCTAATACTGTCAGGTAAAGATGTCGTCCGCGCTCCACGTTCGACGCTTCTGTTTCGACGATGGATTGCGGAAGCTGATCCAGTGGGACGGGCCGAATGGTCACTTTGACCTGGACACTGTTACCCGTTGTGGACTAGTCCGAGATCGGTGCATTCGGCGCTGCTGGAGGTATGTGCGCTGGCGTTGGTGCGGAGGTTACGTCACGTGTTTGAACCGGTCTCCCGCTTTCGTAACGAGACTTTCAACCACCTTCTTTCGTGTTCAACGTCCGCGATCCGTGGGCCGCCGAGTTCACCTACTTTAATGCAGGTAGTATTACCAATTCTTATATATTTCCAAACATCCACGTGGCTCTGTCACCTGCCAATTACCTGGATCAGTATTGTATGTTAAATCTTTGTTAATTAACAATATAACTAAAATAAATTCATTTTAAAAATCATATTACATATTGTGAGCTATCGAAAATGACAACGTAAACTTGAGCTGCAGAACTTTATACAACCGTAGAATAGAAGTAAATAGAAATATGGAAGTAAATAGAAGTTCAACATAAAAATGTACTTCAAATAACTGTTCAGCTGTAATGTGCTTCGCACTTGAAATGTTTTCGTTACGTTTTTAATTGTTATACAAAAACGAGTTGTATAGAATAGTTTCAATGTGTCAGTTTACCTCCTCGTTACGTTCCACGCCGAGGAAACCAATAATAAGCGGCGGCCATTGGATCGTTATTTCAACTGTATTACGCCGCCGTGAATCACACCAAAGATCCAAGTTAATTAGTTGACTTTACTGGCGTGCTGACCGCTGAGGCGCCACCACAAAAATATGAAGTTTTATTAAATAGATTATTAAATAGAATACCACTTTTAAATCCAATATTAGGTATTATCCACACATTGTAATGCATGTAGCACATTACCCACATTTATTTAGGAGACAAATAGTTATCTTTGTCAACTGTTATCATGTACGAGCTGCTGTCCACGTGTCTGTTACCCCAACACCGCTAACGTAACCCATTTAACTAATTAAAATTCCTCGCCACGACAATGGCATGCGTTTTGAACCATTAACTCCTCCACGAGAATCCCTGGCCCAGATCATATTTGAAATTAACGGTTTAAAGTCATTGAGCGTTTGTATTGTTTCGTAATTTCATGTGAATTAAATTGTTCGCAGCTTCCAACATCAGCTATTCTTTGTTTAATAGTTTGTATGTCAACAAATCTGACGTGCCGACAAAGATAGACATATGACGATCACATAACATATTATTGAAGAGAAATGTAACGTCGGTTTTCAGAAGGATAAAGTTTGGATAAACGGGGGCTCGCAATACCGTTTTATACTTTTCATTTCCTAGCTTTTAATTTTGACGCAGATCGATTATTTGTAAAATATAACGTAAGAATAAATATTATTATTAATTTAAAATATTGAATATATCGACTTCGCCTATGGGTCGGACTGGAGGGAGGGAGGTAGCGGATGGTGTCTGTCAGCTGCGATGGCCGGGCGCTCGTTAATTCACGAGAGCCTCTGATTATTCTGCTGGAGATGTGGTGCATTATTCATTAGTAGATGGAAAGTTTTGACTTTTCGAATATAAAGATGTGGGTCAAGGCCCGCGCTATCACCTTTACGTTTGCGTTTGCGCGCGCCACTTTATGGTCGTTTAGATGCAACCTCCTTTTCGAGTTGCTTAATTATGTGCCATAACTTCCGTCTCGAGCGGTGAATGCTAGTTCGTATACCGTCTAACGTGTTAAAAAATTAACACTAAAATTTATATTTTAAAAATATATTCATTAAGTGTTAATGGTAGTTAGTTGGAACAATACTTTGTACCCACTCTTTCATGAGGATATTTTTTTAAATGGATTTTACTTTAAAAAATACAAAAAAAAATAAAATAATCGAAATAAATTAATTGTCTATAATTGTTTTCCTTTACAATAAAATGAAAGAGAAGATTTCAGGGCTCTAAAATGTATTAATTCGATTTCACGAAGATGAAGAGTGAGCGCAGAGATAAGGTAAAATGAGAAGAACATTATCAGCCGGGGTCAGAGGTCGCTTGCTATCACATTGTTTTTGCTCTGGAAGAATCGCCGGGCTATCGCGAGGCGGCGAGGGTTATCGGGACGATGTTTGACTATTTAAGTAAAGCGCGGCCAACACGCAGGGACCTCATGCTCGGTACGTATTTGTCGCAGCAGAGCTGTGACGAGCTGCGAGGTGAGCTGAACTTTGCCGCGCCCGAGATCGGCCACGAGGTCGGTGAAAGCAGCAGTAAATTAATCGTTCAGGTGGATTCCGCTTTCGAATCGAATTCTTATCGGTACCGGAGAGTGTGTCCGCTGCGGGACCGGTTCTTAATTTCCTATAGGTGCGCGTTGTGCATCTATTTCGGGAGTCGTTGACCGCCGGTTTGGCACTGCGGCCGGTTTTATTCTGTTCGTGTCGAAGCGTCGTTCCGGGAGCGGCTCGCCGCGCCTCGCCGCCTTCGTGTAAAACGCACGCGTATTTCAGGCGATGACGTAACCGGGGAGTGCGTCGTCCCCGGGCGCCGGGTGGGACAGACCTAATCGAATATGATGTTTTTAATAAGTCGGGGCCGGTCGTCTAACCCTCGCATAAAACAATGTTTATTGCCCGTCGAACGCATGCGGCCCCGTCACGAACATGATATCCCACGTGGCGACTCGTCGCACTGAGCATTGTTGTGGGCTATTTTTATCGGGCGCTAAAACGAGCCACAGATCGGCTGCCCGTCGATCTACCGTGATGAGCGTAAGCACTGCGTCTTACTCGAGTCCTCATCGTCATGGACGAACATTGAAGTGACTCTACTAAAGAGTCGTTGAAGAAAAACAATTTCTATGGTATATATTAACATTGATTAAGGACATTGAGAATGAATTTCGTCATTAATGTCATTGAGAAAATTGGGTCGGTACAATAATTTTATAAAAATATGAACTCGGTATAGAATTACATAAGACAACAATAAGCGGCGCATACAGTATTAGGATGTTATCTCGGGTGTAGGAGGTCGGTAGTGTCGTCCGGGGCGGTGCACCGCACGCGGGGCGGGGGGACAACAGCTATCGGCTGACCCACGAAGCAACTCTCGGCAAAAACAAGTCAATCCGTGGAGCCGAGAGTCCGTGACCCGCTCTCGACTCTCGTGAGCCCCGACAGGTTTGATTGACAACGAGCTTTCGCCCGCCGCCACCGACACCTCACCTGCACTCCAATTTAGAGCCTATTTACGTGATATTTGTGTTATTCAAAATAAAGTATTCAGATGTCGTTCATTAAGTAAAATAAGTAATATGCTGACAATTACATTAACCGAAAATTGTTAAAACTAAATGACGACTGAAGTAGCAGTATTTGATTTTATAATAGTAAAGTCCCGCCCCAAGGCTACGGACCGGTCATACAGAAGGAATAATTCACATTCTAGTCAAGAATCAATTTGGGTCTGCTGAGATAAGGCGGCTAATCGGTGTAGATACTGAAATCATTTTAATACTCCGATAGGGGCTCGATAAATGTCGATAAGCGACGGTGGCTGGTGTTCAAACAGTGGCAGATACCGCGCCCGTATCGGCGCGGAGCGACCGCACACGAGTCGTGTTCGACCGAGAAATGCGAACACTACCTACTGTCGATCGATGAATGTCTTTCATAATATCATGAAATAGGCAATTGTCCACTTTTATAGCTGACAAGAATTTAAAATAACGGATATTAAAAATATCACTAAAAGACGTGTCAAAGAGCCTGTCCTCTCCTCTCGCAGAAGTATGTTTGGAGATTGTTGACTTATTAGAGATGGATTATAAACACAAATTAAGCACATACTGAGAGATGCTCGCCGGAACAACCCACGTGTTGTAGTCTCTGGATCAATCGCCAGGTCGCCAGTCGCTTAATATATAAAACCATCAAATAAATATATATATTAATATTATTTGGAAACAATTAGCATTATTGATTTTGAATTGTTTATTGATTAGTTCCAGTAACGATAAACAATAATCTAATTAAGCGGCAATTATTATAATGGGGTGTACAGTGTAGTACTAACATACAACACGCCACAATATTTGTTTGTGTTTGTGTTCGTACGCTTCTAATCAGCGCAGTAAACAGACACAGCTATTTAAAAGTTTTATGGATCGTTTAAATCAATCATAATGTTTATACAGTCATTCCGTTACGCCCTCTTTTTATTTTTATGGTTCTCCGTTCAACTTTTTACGGCCAGATAATGACGAAGACATGACGACACTAAGAATAATGTTGTAGCCTTTATTCCAATTTCACGTCTAATGTCCGCGTCGTCCGAGCACATATAGCGACCGATATAAATTAAACGGACATTTCCATTTTATACATACGTTATATGAAATATATACTTACGAGCAGAAAGTCATATGCGAGTCATTGACATATTATTGTAGTACTTATAACAAAAATGTAAATAATACACGCATCAAAGTAGCGTATCAGCGTTAGTTGACGAGGCGAGCTCTAACAGAAAATCACTCCAGGATTCACTCCTACAATATAATATGTAGTAAAAGTATTTTTTCTGTAAATATTACTACTTTCTCTTTGAGTAGTTAATGTTTTATAATAGTAGTTTAAAGTATTTACCGTAAATTTTGGCTCTCGATTTAATTAACAAATATGAAATATATTTCCCGTCCCGACTTCATCCTCGTGAAATATCAATTTTATTTACTTCCGGTCGTAGCGCCACCGTTTAGCAGAACTTCAGTTACATACACCCATAGAGAAGATTAATATGCAAAAAGATATTTTAAAACTAATGAATTAATTCTTAAATGATAACACATCTTGTGTAAGGCCGATTCTAGAAGAATAGAATTGTGAATACCTTATCGCATTTTAAATACACTTGGTGAAAAAAAACACATAAACAAGAAAAGTCCCGTTGAGTTTCTTTCGCCGGATCTTCTCAGCTCTGAGGTGTTTCTTTCCAAAGTGGTGGTGGTAAAAGTGAAACTTCTTAGAAGCGCTGTGATTTAAAACTCAAAACGAAAATGCCTTATGACAAAGAGACATATATATATACACTTTTTTTTAACATCAAAAAGTACACATGTGTAACGGTTCCGTATTGGGTAAAGATTATTGATTAAAAAAAGCTTAGTCCTTGTGACAAATGAAGACAATGATATCTTTTAGATTTTTGTATCACTCCGACGTCCGAGTGCTTCGATTCCTGATGATTATATTGACAAAAAAGCAGCTAGTCCGGTCCCGATGATTGCTTCGAGGCTATGGCAAAGATTCCCTTGAAGTGAATGGCGAATGCGATGATACTTCGAGGGTACAGTTATACCTCTGAGCGTTCTTCGGCTTCGTATTCCTATGCTAATGCAGAGGTGTTTTATTTAAATTTAACTCGTAAAATATAACTCCTACATTACAGTCGGTTCGTTAACCTCCGAAACTATAAGAATAAAATACAACACTAGTTTATGTCCAATAGAATTCGTGAAGTGACTGCCCACACTGGTTATACTAAAAACGGTTATAATGTTACTGAATATTTGACTCGACCGACTCAGTATTTAAAGCTACACTTTATGGTAAAGTCGCTTACACTTTGTCTTCACCGATAGTTACGTAATACTATGTCATTTAATTTATATTATCGCTGCATAAATTGTAAGTAGGAACAAAATTAAAATTTAATGGTAGGATACATATTTGGATAGGAATATTATTAATGTCGAATTCGTTTTTGCTTAACATCTAAATATTTAATCACTTATCATAGGAAAATCAACAAAAATAAAAATTACAAGAGCGAAGTTTTTTTTGGATATTTTCTTATTTTTACTACATTACTCAGTTTATGTAAAGATGTAACGTCAGACCAGTCAAAACGATCATCCGCAGCGACTGTCGCCTGAGCCCTGCCGAAGGGCGGGCACTCGCAACGCGGCGTCACGGCTCAATTAGTTTTACTTGTTAATTTTTTCCTCTTTGTATGTTCAAGTTGCCCGCGATTTCGTCCGCGAGCACGCGATTAAATGCTAATTGTTACTTACGTTTTTATTTAAGGAATACGATGCTATCTGTCGGTTTCATTACATTCGGTCGTAGATATAGTACAGGTATATGCAGCTACCGTGATTACAGACACAGGCGCATGGTTCGGTCACGCGTTGGAAATGTATGGCATACCATGAAGCCTCATCCCTCTTCTAAAATTTATTTTTATAAAAATAAAAATTTTATTTCTAGCGTGATATCGAATATTAAAAGTAAATAGAGGTACTTACGTAAGAGTGATTGTTGCTGAACGATGTCATAAAAAGCCTCACTTATCTCACAGTTAAGTTCGAGAATTATGTTTCGTATTCGAACATTATGTGACGAGCAACACTTGAAAAGCGATTGAGTTTGCAGTATCGTAGTCGATGTATAGCTTAAGTTTATTGTGATCAATGAAATTGCACTCTGTAGTATATTGCCACGTGTTTTAAATATACATGTATATATCGGGATATATCCGTGTTTTTGAAAGCATATTAAGAGTTAGTAGGCACATTTAACTCAATCAGTTCTGAATTTCACCTACAATTGATTTTATAGAACATTCTATAATAGTTAAAACGTAAAACTAATAAGATTAATGTAAATCTTATATGACCGAATTAGCCGACATTTTGTGAAGTTTGGGAAATAGCGTTCTAGACTGGTCATCTCAGAGCTAGTGCCGCGATCGCAAGACCCCTCCAAAAGACATCAACGACAACATATGCGGTTCTTCTTCATAAAAGCCGTGAACTGAAATACTACACACCTAAATAAAGAAAATAATATTTAATGTATTCGGTTCTGTTTCTGGTGGACGACGTACATACGTATGTATGTAATATATTATTTATGTAATATTAAATTGCAGCTCCCTAAAGTTAAAGAAAGTATCGAAAGGACGACTCGTTCTTTTAATTATAACTTGAGTTTTAACGTGACGCTTGTCAAACCAGTTTTGATTTTTTAACCTGAATGTATAGATACACACCGAGTATAAAATCATAGGTACCTTTGATGACAGATAGTCTTGTTCTAGTTGTTTTAAAGACGGGGGCGGTTTTGCGTCGGTACTTCAAATTAAATAAGGTATTTGCATAAATTACACAATCTCATTACCTCCACATACGCCAGGTTGAAATTGTGATTGGACAGGGAAGGTGGAACTGCTAGCATTCGCACCAGCGTTCCACGCGGTTATGACTTGTGAAGTAGTCATTATAAATTTTTACCTTTATATATTTTCTATTACTCAACGTAAAAAAATCTTATGTTATGAATATCAAGAATACTACTCGTATCCTATTGACTATACTTGAACTGTGATTATTATTATTATTCGCGGTATGCGTTTGCGCAACAAGAAAATATGTAACACCTAACAGCGGTAACCGGCACGCTAGAATTGCGAGTGTTCTAGCATCTTTGATATCTTATATAATGCAGTATTCTAGACATCGCTTTCAACAGTACTGATTCAGTTGTGTTCGAGGTTCTGGAAAACATTTTCTTAAAAAAACACTGAATTACGATTTGATAAGCTATGAAATGATAAGTAAAATTTGACGACTCTTATCAAAAATGTTCATAAAACATATTTTATGGCAATATCATTTCCTAGCTTTATGTATAAAGTAATAATTAATCTCTTGCAAATAATGTGTCGTGCAAGGGGTTGATGGCTAATTAGCCATTTCTCTCAGACAACCCCATTGAAAAAGATACTGTATTATTGTGAGTAATGGCAACCGTTTTTAGCATTTTTAATTACCTACTTATCTTATATTTTAATTTCTAAAATATAATTTGAGCTGTATATTGTATAATGTTTGATGTTGTCTCTCTGATAAGCAAAGGCCTCGTCTGCCGAAGGTAAATCGTTCCACGATGGATACACTCGTGGTAGAAAGACACCCGACACGTGTTAACAAATTGACACATATCGAAATATGTTTCGTTTCAACTTTTCACTGTAGGTACGTATGTGGCTACATGGTTGACCATGATTTAGTTATTCCATAGGAGTTATAACGAATTATATGAATATTCTCCATTCAATTATTAGGATAATTAGAATACAATACATTTATTTTCACTTAATTTAAAAAAGTTTTATTGTTTCGTATATTACGTAGTTACTTGTCGATCAACATACCTACTTTGCGTACTTATACTAAACTTTCAGAGGTAACCATGTATATCTCCCAGTGTACATATACCTACTTAATAGTAAAATACTATACTAGTTATAAATATATCTCATACTTAAATACTTATTTTATTTTGAAATAAGATCAAACTATAAAACTTGTTGCCGGTAATATGGCTTGTCATTGTAGACGAATACAACACCAGCTTTATACAAGAGATACAAAAGGTCTTTCGTAAAATAAAACTCACTTAAACTTTACTCAAGTCTATACTTACTAGCTATTTAGGTAATACATATTTTATATAGTAAAACGCTTTGCGATTAATGAATACGTTAATTGATTGATAATAACATACTACAAGACGAACAATAATACATAATAATATAATTAATTTGGATCGCTTTATGAAAATTAATCAGCAGAATGCGATGTAATCGCATGTTTACGAGCAGTAAGTCAAGCGGCGCGCGGCGCGGCGGTCGCGGCGGGGCGGGCGCGCGGGGAGCGGGCGGGCTACACGCGGGGAGCGAGCGGCCGGAGCGGGCCGTGCGGGCGGCGGCAGCGGCAGCGGGCGGCGGGCGGGGTGTGGCGCTACTAAAAACTATTATTAGAGACATTTGCAATTTAATTAGCGCCGTCACTATAATGCCTAGGTGCCTACTGGGCCGCCCGTTAGCCCGCCGGTTAGCGCATCTCGGAGTCGGACTGTCCCAAGCGTGGGTGTGTGTTTATGATACTTGATATGAAAATGCACATTTTAAGGCGTATCTTAGATATCAGTAAATAAATATGTTGCCGTTAAATAATTCATAACTGTAAAATAAAGTTCTTACCAATGACAATTATCATTGTACAATTTACTTATAAGAATTTCTATAATCGTAACCTCGCAATCGGTTTGTTTGAACAATTGTGTAAAGTTGACACAGCTTTGTTGAGGCGCGCCTTTTGTAAAATCGATATTAATTCAGCCACGGCGTGGTATTCATTAAGGGCACACAGTTTAAAATTACTGCTGAGTCGCCGCCGTCGCATATATCGTGCAGTGTGAGAGCGTCCGGCGTCTGAGACCGGTGTGAATACTAGTTTCCAGGCAAGTCTATTTCACCGCGGCGAGACGCGCACCTGCTCGGCCGCGCCACTCTGCACGCCTTAGAACCAGTAGCTAGTAGCCATTCATCCGCTGCCGGTTATTGCGAAACGCCCTCGAACACATACCAGACGACGACACCCGTTCTCGCTGAGTAATGCTCGCACTAGAACATTAGGTATTATGTGTTATGGTGCGGATACCCACTAGCGCCAACGTTTGTCGCGACAGGTTAACCTTATTAATTGGTCCGCGGCGTCGCGCGACGGGTAACTGCCAATGTCAGCGAGCTGGTAGCGATGACGAGGACTCGAGCAAAGTGCTGACTTGGAACGTGTATTTTTAGAAGGCGCTGTCGTTGTGCGACGGTGTGCGTGCGCTGCCCGAGTACCTACTCACTAAAAATACGTCGCGGTGACACACGAATGACAACGCGCGTACTCGCACACACGGCTCCCTTGCTTGTTTGTCAGTTTATCAAGTTATATTTTTGCATGCCGGCGGACTGGCAGAGCGACCGATAACCGTTGATAATGTCACGAATGAGCACGAATAAGCGAAAAACGTTACGAAAAGTGAGTTAATATCTTTAGAGACAAACGAACATAATTTTCAAAAAAGTCATGAATAAGAGCGGCTCGCAGCGAAGGGTTCAGCGGCGCGCGCGGCCGCGGCTCCGTCGTCCACGCGCGGCTAATTATCTTTATCTCGGCTGCGGACACTTTCACTTGTATCCTACATTCACATGTTTCTCCAAACTTTCATACAGAACACTGACCCACTGTCATATAAAAACCAATTAATCAATCAACGTATTAAATGTTTGTTGCACAAAAATCACGAATTATAAAAGGCATGACTAGTTTTCATGTTTTGTACTTTCTTCCTTGTAATACTTTAACTAACTTTCATCTGTTAGGTATTAAGATTCAAGTATTGATGTGATACTATTACTAATATGTTTGAGTATAATAACAATTATTTAATAAAATAGTTATCATATTAATAAAATTATTCCGTGGACGCGTGAGCCTGCTGCGGGCGAGTGCCCTTTGCACGAATTAAGTATATGTGTATTTTGGCTTAATAATTTTTCATATTAAGATTAGCAAAAAATGAACGAAGCTAATGATACCTAAGTAAAATAAGTGAACGTCAAAAAAACTTTCGTTTCAAGCAATTACTGTAACGTCAAACGAAAACGAGTAAAATTTTACGGGATTATAAAAGTAAACACGTTAACAATAAAAGGTAATGAAGTTATGTCATTGGTCGCGAATATACGGCGTTGTTACTCGTTAAACGATTTGATGTAATACTAGTCAGTTGTAACAGAGCGGTGTCGGCCGAGTCGCCAGTCACTACTCACTGCTCACTAGTCAGTCACGAGTCACGAGTGCTCCGCGACATAAACAAACAAACAACATTTAACTACTCTTGCCAAGTTATTTATTACTCGAAACTATTATTTATGAGAGATTAGTCGCTTCAATCACAATGCTTCAAAGTTTTATTTTTAAACACCTACTAGTGCCTATTCAATTGACATTAGTGACGCACATCAATTCATTAGCATACACACAAATATAAACTATTATAATTACTTGATTCCATCCTATTATTCACTCGAACAGTGCTGCCTACTCTTGCTGATAATATTTAAAGTGTCTTAATTCATTGGGAGTACATGTAGATAATATGTTTGGAGTATATGTTCTTGAAATGAATCTACTGTGCACTGTGTTTTTGCATTATTAAATAAATAAAAATATCAGTGTTTAACTTTACTAATTTATCTGGTTGCAGTACCTTCATACGTAATGGTAAAAGGCACAAATAATCTGACTTTAATGACATACTAGTTATACTTCTTGGTCACTCATAAATTTACAGCTAAATCTACAAAGCTACACACTACAGACGACAACTGAGTCTTAATTAAAGCAAAAACAGTCAAATGATTAAGATAGGCAATGATGTAGTAACGATCCAAGTGGTATGGATTCCATCGTTCCCGTTTACCTGTAGACAAGCTGTAAAAAGAAGTTTGAAGTCAATGGAATGCTCCAACAATTGGAAATTCTAATTGTTATAATTACAATTCATTGACAGCATTATTTTCAAAATTCTATTATCGTTAAAAATATTTACTGCGTTTTCCTGGATGTTGTCAAATTTGAATGTAAGGGTTATTCTTAAAATAAGGCTAAAGTTAAATGAACGTTTGTAAAATCGTCAATAAACAAGGCATATTTATTCTAACCAATTTTATAGACTATAAACATGCGCCGACTGCCCTGAAATGCCAATGCCATGATAGGTAAACATTGTCTAAATTGTAAAAATATAAATTATAATCATTGAGAAATGCTTTGAAAACTCGGCGATTTATATTTAAACGAAATAATTAAATAATAAACGTTCGGTGTCTGTATGTCTGTATCTCAGGGAGGATACTTTTGTATGAGTTTTAGAGAAAATTACTTATCTTGAGCTGCTCCTCTAAGTCTTTAAAAATATCGATTGTAATTAAAGATCGCGCGAAGTTTAACAATAAAAATAAATAAGCAAAATGTATGTCAAAATCGTTTTCTTGTCCGAAGTTTGCCAAAGTTTATGAGACCATTTTTTGGTTGTTCAGTGGTTTGTGACTGTGAGTTGCTCCACAACTCTATTTCTTTAGCTTAGACTCACATATTAAATTGAACATCATAATCGAAATCACTGTCTTTCCTTGGCTTAAGGTGTTAAAGAATTAAAAGTTCAAAATACAGGCCTTATCATTCAGAAATCACAGTAGTTACAGTCTTTATCGTTAGTTCTTCTCTATAGTGAACCATCACGAGCCATTGGTATAATTACGCATATAATATACAGATATAGTCTTGAGAAACCCTTAGGCTAATGGTGAGAATGCATAGTACGAGATACAATTACATAAATTTTGGATTAATATTATTTTTTTCACTGTTTACAAGTTCAGGAAGAAGAAGGTTAGTGTCAAGAAAGTTCAATTCAATTCTTAGTTTAATGGGTCAAGAAAGTTACAAAACCGAAATGAATTTGTTGCTTTTCGACAGCAGGTGTCAAACGTCGCCGCAAGAAAATAAAAGATTTAATCTGACAGTGACGTAGCCCGGTGTGAATTTACGAAGGATTTAGAACTCGATATGATAATAATGAGTGTGTAGTGAGCGCTTGTTTACGACTTGCCTGTGTGGGGAGGGGATCGTTCCTTTTAGATCATTCATTATTATTTGTAATATATATATATATCGATACTGTACTAACGGTTATAGGATATACATGTAATATATTAGTTTATTTCATATAATGGTATTAAATCTAGGAATAGCATACTCATTCTATTGCCTTCTTTGAAATATTTAGTCAAAAATAATATTGGCGGCTAAAAAACAATATTGCCAGGAGTTTAACGCAATCTTCTACATATATACGAAGCACTAGCATTTCTTATCAAGTAAACATAATATTATACTTACTTACTCTTTTGCTGACAATCCAAATTTGCGATAAATAATATGCAGTTATAATTAACCAAATCGCACTTAAAATAAATGTTATACATATATATATATACTGGTAATAAGGTTTACTTTGTGGAAGTTTTTCAGGATGTAAGTGGAATGTAACTTATAAAAGGCAGTGTATCCAGTGGTGTGGCCGGAGGGTCGTCCGGACGCGGTGAGGTAGGGGGCCGGGGAGGGGCCGGCGGTGACAACTGTTGATTCAGCGACACGATACACCGCCCGCGACGCCACTCCTGATAACGATACACGTATTGACAGTCGATGCCAAATTAAGTTCATGTCACCCTCAAACTGGACATTTGTAGACTGGTAGTCTGGTCGAAATTGTCATTTTTTTTGGAAAATACAAGTCTTTGAAACTTAATCAATTTAATAACTTCTTCCTCATTAATTCCTCATTAATTTATAATTCATAAAACTCTGGCTTTTAGTGTGAGTATAATAATAAAATAAATAACTTATTTCAATATAATGATATCTTTTAGATACAAAGTTACCGTTGATAAGAACAGAGTTACAATTTTGCGAGTAATGAGATCATCGCTGTTTTACATCCGATTGAAAAGATGTGTTTTAGGTAACAGTGATGGTCGTCGACAGATGTTCTGGGAAGCATCGAATATAGTAAAAGTTGATCCGAGCCAAGGTCCGGGTCGCCAGCATCGGTCGCCACTCGCTGCGTGGAAGCACCGCATTAGTAAAACCCACGTGTCGCCTCGTCCGGGCCGCGCCGACCGCCGACATGATGCTATCGACCGAGTAATTTAACTCTCAACGAGTTCTCTGTAACTTATGCATGTGATGAAATTCTAGGATTTAATGCATAATTATGTTAAGCGTTCATTCTCTAGGCTAATTGATTCTGTCGCATGTTTGATGCAGTTTGCTTGATTACTCCTAATGCGAAATTTATTGAGTAGTTTTTTCCATTTTACATAATACCTTTGAGCCAACTATTTCCTAAATTTTCGTCGGGCACATGGCTTTCAATCAGACGAGACAAGTCGATGTGCGTCAGTGCGGCAGTAGTTTCATTATAATGTAGCGTAATTGAAGTGTAGGGTGTGTCAAGCAAGTGGCCGTGAGTGTCGAGACAAGGTCCTGGCGGCACGCAAAGGTCGCATGCGCAGCTGCCGCCGTTAGCTAGTCGCTATCACTGTCCTCGGCTCATTCTCCCCCGCCCCTCCCTTTCCCTTTCCGATCAATCGACTTTGTGTTCAAGCTATTGACATCTTTATACAGTTAAAAGTAGTGTCACCATCAACGCACACGACGTAAATGGTTAAAGCGAGAATTTTTGTAGCGACTGTTATAAGAGTATCACAAGCATTCTACATGATCAATACCTTTTAATAACTTTCACAGTGTTGTATGCAATTTGAGATTTCAGTTGTAATGTTAAGCTAGACTTAAAACATGATATTTAAATACAAGATACTAAAAACACTCGGTATTTTTATTTGATATTCACCATTTAGTTTTATGAAGTTTAAAAACACCTACTTTTTATTTATATTATAAAGTAGGTAACTTTTGAAATAAATAAAAAAATAGTTCAAATATAGACTGTAAGTTATCATTCGCTCTAAGACACGGGCAGCTGAGAAATATATGGTATTTAAAATGTTGTTGCACCGCTAACGATGTTATGTCCTTTGTGCCCGTAATACCCTGGCTCACCATTCAAACTGTTTGACTGTCGAATACCCAACTAGTGATGGGACTGGACAGTGATCACCAGTGTTTTATTCAGAATGCAAGTATAAGTCAGGCGACTCACCTTCAGTCCATGCCCCGACTCTCGAGTGCCGCAATCGCTGCCCATTCCGGTGAGGTCGGAGCGGTTCATTATAATCATTGCACAAAGCCTGACATCAAATTAACGGTCTAATTAGTATAAATCCATTTGTTTTATACATATCATAAAATGCATTCACTTAGTATTTTTTCTCATTAAAGTGTTTATGTAACTTTATACAAATGTAAAGTAAATTAACAGGCCGTAAACGAAACACGGCTTAGTAAAGGTTGCTTCTTCTATTAAAAACAAAACTTAGAGCTCATTCCGCAATGCTGTTCGAATGCGGTTGGTGCTTACAGGTCTCCAAATGAATTACATGAAATTTTGATCGAACATGCTCCCTCGCGACCCACGTGTTCGATCTCCTAAGCCATCGCGGCTCTTAACTATACTCTAATAAAATGTGTAGGTAGTTATACTTTTATAAAAATATAATCTAATTTAAATATTCGATACAGCAGTCGAGTAAGCAAAAAGCGACGCATACGCAGCGTGGTTTACGATTTATCAATAGTAATCGTTCTCTTATCGGCCGATAACAGTTTTTGGACGAGTGCCACTGTAATTCGTAAGATAATCATTTAATAGTGTTTCTACAATTATATTTAATTTTTATGTTTCTACGTCTATATGGTTAGATTGAAGTTCTAGTCACATCGCCCACATAACGGCGAAAGATTTCGTCATAATAAACGCTTTTTAAAATTGAAATTAAAACGTGTTAGTGACTGTGTGTGGCGCACGTTTTCTGCTAATCAATTAATGTAACAGTACGTACGTAGTCGCCTAACAGCTATACTATAATCCAGCTCGTCAAACATTAGATAAATATCGAAATCACGTAAATCGTTGATACGTAATTTTGGTCTCAATTCTAATTACGATAAGCCATCATCTTATGATAATCAGCAATTAGTTAGTCTCCTCGCTCGAATCCATTTCCGCTGGAACCCGCTCCGAGCACCAACTCCGCTGATAGCTTTAAGACCTCAGCGGACTACGAGGGTAACTGATTTTGAACCGGTCACGAGCCCACGCACACATCCGTCGCCACACCGTCTCTCATGATTGATTTAATTGTATTCAGTTTTTGTTAGCACTTAGACATACAGCGATATTATCGGAATATTTACTGCAGAAACCTTTCCCACCTGTCTCTGATGGAATACAGGTTTGCATGATAATGGCGGGCTAGATGTTTTAACGGCGCGAGCAACAGAGGATCGCGGACGGTAATGTTTTATATACACGCTTCTCCTAATACTTAAAAGTGTTTTAGGCGCAACGACGGGTTAGACGCAAAGAATGTTGACTAGTTTAGGTGAGCCTTCGGTAATACTCGTATGGTAAGTAAAGATGTCGATCAAATGCGAATAAATTATACTACCTATCGAGCAATCAAGTAGCTAACCGCACAGGACTATATTCAGTCGTAATGAAGTGGTACGGCGAATGTTAATATCATTAGTGGTCTCGGGCCCCGGCAGAGGGCGACAGGCGCGCGGCGCGGAGCGCGGTCCGGCGCATGTCCAAGTGTCGCGTCGCTTCCATTCGGCGGCGGTCGGCGACCCCGCGCCGCGGCCGTGGGCGCGATTAACTTTTATATATTTACGCCTTGCTATACTCATGTTCGATCTATGTTCCCATGACACTCGAATTAGAATAGCATTTTTCGTCTAAAATTGGCGCATGAAATATTCGGAAATAAAATAGCGCTAATAACACAATTTAGCTAATACGATAATTTCAATAGCAAGTATTATTTAGTACCACTCATTAACAAAAAAATACCTCAAACTTTAGAATATTTCATCTTTGTACAAGCCGTCGTTCGATTTTATGTACCATGTGCACTTCGTCGGTCGTCCACGTAACGCTCCAGTCGGGCGTCGGTCCCGTTATTATCCTCGCCTTCAGCTCGCTTCTCGTTCTGAACCTGCTCTGCGCTGCTCAGTATTCTGTACAATTTCGCGAACCATCGTTTTTATAACAATTAAGCCAAGCACCATCAACTTTTACATATCACATACTGTGTTCTTAACGAAATTATCTTGACATATTCTCGTACTCACTGCTTTAGTTTTTGGTATAAAAATAAGAAGGGTATTAAAATAAAACACATAAAAAAAGTTTTTTTGACAAACACGTCGTCGTCAAGCAAAAAAATATATATTCCTAGGTCTGGTAAATGCTACACACACAAAGACATCGACTATAAGTTTCGTATAGGTGCGCGTAGGTTTATATGACGGCGGTACACACATCAGGACGCAGCTAGTTGCTAGGAGCAGAATCCCGCACAGCACAACGCATCAACGCGAAGGCCGCCCGGCGACCGGCCCGCGACCGGCCTGCGACCGGCCCGCGACCGCCCGCTGTACGCAACTGTACTTGCTTCGATAACTTCTTTGTATTAACATACCTGTGTAAATATTTCATCGAAACATCAGCACCTACAAGTTTCTTGAGGACAGGCGATTTTGATTTATATCCTGATTATTATTAGACATAGAAATTTATGGAACAATCGTCCATTAAATATAATATTAGCGAGGCATAATATATTATATAGCAGAATTTTATGTATTTTAAAAGTTTAAATGACTTACTGCTTAAAAAAATACATCATTTAATTTATTTCTCAGCGCGATCAGTGAATTTATTGATAGCCGCTGCTTAAATCGGGGCAAAAATAATTTCAACGTATCATAGATACTGTAAACGGCTTAAAGTCCTATTTAACTCTTTAAGATAATTCTTCCAGCTCATCCGAGAAGCAATAAATATTGACTATAATTATATGTATATATATAAATATGATTGAATATAAAAAACAGTAAATTGCCCACAGCTGCGAAGAGGCGCATAGGTAACGTGATCAGACGTCCCTTTTTGAACGGGACTGTCCCTTTTTAAGATTACGCACTAATGATTGTGCATCGAAATTAATTCAATCATGTTTTAATCCCAAATTTACACGCGCGCGTACGAAATCAGAAGCTACTGTAGTAAATGTTTTGATGCCTACAGCGATGAAAGAATTAAAAGATGATCTTGATAAGTCCAATTGTATTACAATACTAAACGACGCTTCAAACCACGGTAACAAGAAAATATAGGGTATATTGTAGTGCGCTTTTTTCAACCTTACGTAGGTGTGCAAGTAAAAATTTTAGATATTCAAGACCAACCAGGTGAGACTTCTGACATCATTGTCAATTATTTAAACCAAGTGTTGACCGATAATAATTTGACAGCAAAAGTGGCGGCGTTTTGTGGGGACAAAGCGAACGTCAATTTCGGAGGCGCGGTTAGACGAGGAACAACAATGTGTCTAACAATGTGTTAACGAAATTGCAAATATCTCTGAAAAAGCCATTAATAGGTATTGGATGTGGACCATGGAATTCACAATGCAATAAAATCTGCTGCAGACAGGCTACCCTTAGATTACGAAAGCATTATTGTAAAGATATATTATTTTTTCTATATTTACACAATTCGAGTTGAAGCTCTAAAAGAGTTTTGAGCTGAAACTGAAACGAAATACCAACAAATGCTCGGCTATAGTAAAACCTTGCTCTGATGCCTGCCTTGGAATGAGTTTTAAAAATGTATCTGCCATTAAAAAACTACTTTTTGAGTATGTGTACCTTGTTACTAAAAAACTT
This sequence comes from Vanessa tameamea, assembly GCF_037043105.1. Classification (NCBI taxonomy): domain Eukaryota; kingdom Metazoa; phylum Arthropoda; class Insecta; order Lepidoptera; family Nymphalidae; genus Vanessa; species Vanessa tameamea. The sequence continues at coordinate 84,976 of NC_087316.1, forward strand.
TTTTGAAGATCCCGCATCCGAATTGTGGCTTTATTTCTTACACGCTCAATCAGCAAGTTTTCATCAAGCTGTATTGAAACTTGAAGGGCAGACCGTATCGGCAATTGATGCAGCAAAAGAAATTAAACAACTAAAAGACTGTTTGACTCAGAAACAGACTAATCAGTTTCTTCCATTTCATGGTGAAATTGAAAGATAATGGCATCAACATAGATGAAGACTTCATGAAAAGGACGGCTACAGAATTTTATAAAACAAGCCGTGAATATCTGGAGCAGTGGACTTGCTTTCTTACGGAAGAAATGAAGGTATTTTATTGGGCAGATTTAAAAAACATCCCCATGGAAAGACGTCCAGACATCTCCTGATGTATTAATTGAAAAGAAATATATTAAGTGTGATAAATATACAGAAGCTTTTGATGAATTTACTTTAATTTGTAACTCCATCACATCGCAGAAAGTAACAGAATGGAATAATACAAATGCTTCCACGGAAACTCGTTGGGTGGAAGTATTTAAACATTTTCAAGCCTTCTAGAATATAATCTTCAGCATGATATTTTTTGTATTTTAATTGAGTATATTTTATATTTGCCTGCAACAAATACTCCAGTAGAAAGAGTATTTTCCATGATGAACAAATTGTGGCCATTTGAGAAAACTCAGTTAAAAATTTCAGTGCTATAGGCGATGTTGATAATTAAGGTGAATATTAAAAAAACATGCCAAGAGTTTCATTCTCACTTAAAATCATCACCAGCTTATCACATTAAAGCAAATTAGTTCCTCTGATAAATATAACTAAACGTTTCGGGTATGTACCTACCTCTTTTAATTTGTAACTTTTGAGCTAACTGACATATTCTGAATAAATGACTTTAAAAAAAGGATTTTTTTTCTTGGCTACCTTTTAATTGACCTAAATAGATCAATGTCCCGTTTTGGGTTAAAAAATAAATGGTCACGTTACGCATAGGTCACCTCTTCTGTTCAGGAATGTATAAGAGAACATTCGACCACGCAACTTCAGCGTGGGTTAGTTATTAAACCGGTGACTGATTTTAGTCGACACATGGTTGTGTCCCCATGATGTTTTCCTTCTGAGTCGAGCTCGAATTAAAAATGGCCCTATGAAACCTTAGCCATGTTTACCCGTACTTCAATTTGCAATGTCCATTGGCCGATGTCCAGCAATGCACGAACAATTTATGAAGATTAAGATCCACGTTTTATCCACTTGGTAAGTTCGGATCACATGTTGTGTAGTTTGAAAGCATGAGATATGAGCGGTTTTGGGCTGAGGTCCAGTGATTGGAATGCGTAATTCTAAACCGAAGATTGCGAGTTCAAATTCGGCAAGCATTACTAAGTTTTCATCTCGTGTTAATTGGAGGTTAACTCATTGGTGCAGCTTGGTGGTTCTCCTCAGGAAGGCCTTTACGATGTTTTTACCTTTACGAAAAATAATAATAATATGAATAGTGTACTGTGTAAGTGATATGGAGTAACAATATCATCAAGATTAGTAAAGTCAATTAATTCTTGTGGACAAAATATTGCATTATTCATTAAATAGTAAATTTTATTCAAAATACGCTATTGTTTAGTGGGAATGTATGAGTAGGTGCGCGGCTCGCGGCGTCTAAGACCTGGTCCACATTACAACGAGAAAGACACTTCTGTCGCCGAGCGACTGTCGGCTTATCCTAATATATGACATGCTTTCTTGAGTTATGGCTAGCTTCTGGTTATATTGGAAGTTTCTATCAAGAGTCCCGTAGAATCCCGTACTTCGTAAAATACATAAATCCATTGGTTCCGCCTGATCCCTTCCCTTGCTTCTCGATATATTTTCGGTCCCGTATTGCGCCGACCCTTCAGACTAGGAAGATGAAGGGGAATAGAAAGTTAACCTATTTTTTGCGATGTGGCCAAAATTGAGTTAGACAACCACATTATTTACATAGTGTCTACGCTTTCATCACGTTATTTTAAAATAAAATGTATTTGAACACAATAGCGCACCATCCCTGCACAGGATGTATGGCAGGTAAAAGCGTGTGTAGGCGGTCTTAACGCTACAGCGATCTGGTCCAGGGTACCTTTGTGACAGAAATGTAATAAAAACTAATATTTTTAGGAATAGGATACTGAAATTAACATTCGACAAATTTGTCGGGACGATAAATGTTTCGGTCGAGCTATGTGTACCAGCCGTGCGCCGTAGCGACCGTTGTGCAAGCTCATCGTCGGAATTTTAAACTAAAGTAATTAACTGTGTGCCACTTTTAACCGCGGCCGACGCGTGGCGAAATATGACAGGTATATGGATACATCATTTAATTGCAAGTGAAAGACACCAGAACCAGTGTCGTTCGAAACGTTTGTATTACGTGAGTCGTGCTGTTTTTTGGGGCTCCCCTGTGTAGATTTACGTTCAGAACTGGTCGCGTGTAGAACAGATATGGCCGATTTGTAAATTGATGTCTCTAAATAAAATAGTTTTTAATTTAAGTTATTTATAAAGATATAGCAGATACTTAAGAAGTTAACATAATTAAAGAGATTTATCTTTCACATCATGAACGTAATTTATCAGGAGCAAATAGATCGCCTGGTGGTAAGTAGTGATCTCCGTGCACGGAGTTAGCGTTCAAACGGCTCTTTATAAACGACAGTGCACGCCACAGGAAATATTAGATCTAAAGCAAATCTTTAATTTATGATTAATTTTGTTCGTAGCCATCTGTTCGTCGCGAGCATTATTTGAATTTGGAATAAATATGTAAGATGTATGAATGAAAACATAACTTTGTGCAAAATAAAATTATTTGCACAACGTGTTACGGCGGGTTTATATTAATAATTTCAAAAGTCCAGCCTACCACATAAAGATGACAATGTTTGATTAGCAATTAAGTTTTGTAAGGAAACTCGTAAATCGACTCTGAGATGAGTACTGCGTGCCGAGAGCGCCTCGAGCCGCCTCGCCTCGCCACGACTTGCCTCGCCTCGCCTCGACTCACCTCGCCTCGCCTCGCCTCGACTCACCTCGCCTCGCAGTCGACAGTGCGGTAACTCGCGTGTTTCTGCTCCGTCATTCCGATGTTTAATGAATGATTCAAACTTTTTACGTAATAGTCATTAGCGACCGGAATACTTACTATTGTACATCTGAATAGTTGAATAAATATAAGTAATTTATAAAATAGTTTTGGAGTTTATGCAAAGTATGTATATTTTTATTTACTTATAAAAACTTTCTTGATCTATTTCTTTATATGTACATATTTTGTTAATTTTAATTTTATTGCATTGAATTGCTCAAATAAATGTCAAAATATTAAAATGTTCTCTTCAGAAGTGAACGATAAATATTATGTACTAACCGTACCAACATTTTTTTTTTTTAATAATAATACTAATAATAATAAATATTATTATATTATAATAACATTACAACCGTGATTTCAAGTATTAGTTATTTTCTATTTGTAAATATTAGTTAGAGATTATTATGACGTTACGATTATTTATTAAATTGCTAGCAAAAGTATCATGTTTACATAGGTGAGTCGTGATTTCTCTCAGACGAGGCGCCGTTGCCGCCGCGGGCCCGCCTCCGCTCTCGAGGGCTCTGCGGCTACCACATTACGCGCACCGCCTCACGGCGAGTATTCTACACTAGTTTTGAAGTCATTTAAGAAAAAACGGCTTGTTATAATGTGTTACGTATATCTGATGCAATATTAGATTAGATCGCAGCTTCGACAGCTTTAAGTGGAATGTTAGTTTTAAGCAGTTACCAGATAATACTAGGGCTTTGTGCAGGCCTGTCAGGGTGGGTATTACCCACTCATACACTCACTCACCATATATTTTACGGCCAAACAGCGATATATTCATTTTATATTGGTGTTGATTAAGTTTGGCTTCAAGAGTGGACTAGTGAGAGTGCTGGCTGTTTGCATACGGACACAAACGATTCTTGTACAATCAACGGGAACATGCGATGAAGGGAAGCCAAACAGCACACGGGGTTATGAAAAACCGGATACATACATATACTGGAACTGGTACAAGCTAGGGCAGTGAGATACGCAAGAACAAATAATTAATCAACGGGCACAAGGCCTGCTTTTTGACATTAAATTAATAAAATAGGCAAGTAGGACTTTGTGCAAGCCCATCTGGGAAGGTATCAGTTATTCCATCGCCAAACAACATTACTCAGTATTGTTGTGTTCCGGTTTGAAGGGTGAGTGAGCCAGTATAACTACAGGCACAAGGGACGAAAGGGTTGGTGGCGCATTGGCTATGCAAGGAATGGTTAATATTTCTTACAGCGTCATTGTCTATGGGCGGTGGTGACCACTTTCAATTAGGTGGCCCATATGCTCGTCTGCCAACATTAACCATAAAAAAGGGATACGCAAGTGATGTTTTCAGATAACTATGAATCCCTTTTGATTTTTGATACACACGAATGTTATTCCTTCCCATGTTTACGCCAACAAACCAAACGTTTACATCATCTAGCAAACTGCCAATGACCATTAAGCAGCTTAGTGATCTGAACGTACATTTACACAGTCTACTACAGATCTACTACAGAACTTAATTATGTCAGTAAGTATTGTTTTAGGAAGCACTCTAGGTTCTAAACTTCAGTGAAATCAGTAACAAAAGTTAAACAATTATCTAATAACCAGTCGTCGCCCACGGCTTGGCTCGCGTTTTAAATGTTGGTCGTCAGGGGTAAGGTATTAAAACTGCCTCTGTCCTTCCTTGGAATTCAAGCTTACTTAGTAAACATTTTTGTCAAATTCGATTCAGTGGTTTGTCCGTGAAGGCGTAACAGACAGACTGACAGACAGAGTTTCTAATATTCATCTCTCATTCCAAACTATGTCTTTGTCTCATTTGCAGACGAAACACTTGGACTTTGAAGAAATATTACAAAAACCTTTATTAAAAATATAAAACGTCGCCCTTAGTATACAATAAGGTGGTATGTATCATTAAGAGCATTTAGAGCAGTTTCTTTATAATCTTAGGACTCGAGATTCCATTGAGGCTACTTTTAACAAAGTGGTTGTGTGACATAATTGTTACAAAAATATTACGTGAAGTTACAATAATAATAACTATTTTGATAAAATCAGCGACAAGTTATAAAGTAGTAACACCAAATTTTTAGATTCCGCAAAATCAATACATTTAGTTCCCAGGACAATATATTATCTTATAGAATAAAAATCCTAACATATTTTCACTTCGGCGATTAATTAATTAAAATATTACGCTCAACAAAAGCCATTAATAAATTCGATTTACCTCTTGCTCAAGACACTGTTATGTAGATGATAAGCTGGCGTGGATTAATTGTATTTAATTAACATATCTATTTAAATTAGTTGATGAAAATTACTCAGTAGATTCTACTGAGAGGAGCCGGCGAGAAACAGATATTTTAATTATACGGAGCCGGTGGCAGCTTTACAGTTGATATAATCTTGTAACATGAATGATGGATGTACATTGATATATATGTATTTAGTTTTTCAAATGATATTTTATTGTTTATAGAGCTGCGAACTAATAAGTTCATCCTTTGATGTCTCACATGGAAATATCAGACGATGGACTCCTTGGCGGTCGAGTGTCAGACGGTGATACGAGAAACAGATGACAATAGCACAGATAATAACTTCGAGCACAGACTATCGTTCGTGGACGAATATTGCAGACACGATAATATTTTAAAAGTAGTCTAGCTCAGATATTTCATCTCTGGGCACTCTTAAAGCTAATGCAGGGTACTATATTTTTCAAACGTAGCCTAATTTTTGTTTTATTTTACACATTAAATAATCTTCAATGCATTATAGATGATAGCTCTAGTTGCATTCTGTTTTAATAATATTATGGTGTTTGTGTATACAAACAACGAACTTGTAGCATTTTTAAATATATATTAGAAATGCTAGCAGTTGTTAAAGTAAAATTTTATGCATCTGCCAATTGTTTTTGTTTAATAATGGAATTAATCACGTTTAATGTCGGTACCTACGTGATTTATATGGCCAGTTTCCTTCTAAATTATATAAAAGAATGTTAAGGAAAATACGCATCTTGTTACCCTGCAGGACTAACAGTGTTCAACTATAGTCGCTATATGACCTTGAATTACGAGTCATCATATACAAAATGATTCCCAACAATTTATACCCATTACTATTCAAACCGTTAACCTTTAAGCCGTTCCGTTGAATTTGTAAGTAATATTATGCGCGTGCGCAGTATTGGTAAAAGTATATAATTGTTTTAAGTTTTCTATTTTTAATCCTAACTTGTCGAAAGTGTTTGCACGCAGACTGACTATTAAAGCAATTCATGTTGCAACTATTAAATACAACCACACATCACTTTGTAGCAATAATTAGCTGCGTTCAATATTTAGACTCGAAAGGTCGAACGTCCACTCGACGGTGAGCTATGATATAGATCATCGCAAAGTTAAATCGGAGCAAGTTGCTCGAAGTTTCGTGTTTTGCTGAGCAAGACTCTTCGAGCTCCCTAAAATCCACTCAGGAAACCTGCGTGTGTTGGATTTAATTCTGTCATATGGATATCCACCAACTTGCACTGGAATAGCACTCTTTAGTAGGAGACGAGGTCACTGTGTTCAGATGGAATATTTAAGGGTTGTTAAGTGGTACCTCTAGGGTACTGTAGAATTAACCCCGTAAAATGACGATTAAAAACTGCTTCTAAAAGTCTGAAGACAGTATGGTTCGATTTCGTTAATGTAACCGACCGTCCCGACCCGCCGACGCCCCATATACACGTAACTATGACGACGAAGAAAAACGATATACGTAAAAGTACTTCTTAATATCGATATTATGCTTCGAAAGATTAATATTTTGATCTCGTCAATCGATACAAACAGTCGCTTGCTGTCACGGCTCGTAATTACAATCCTAGTTTTAATTGAGCTTAATCCAGTTATTGCTAATTAAAACATAAAGACAACGTAGTGTCTGAGACATTCTCACGTGATATTTTTATGTGTGAGACTCCCACATTGTGGCCGACGTCAACATTTCGGTGGAAATATTCTTCAATTGTTTTGTATGAATTACATTTTAGGCAATTTTCCATTCAACATTTTTAATTATTAGGACGAGTGATGCGGTCCAGCAAACGGGGGGGGGGGAGAAACCGGTATGTTTTTGACGACAATCTGCCACTTGTGTGTATCCGACAAGCGCGGGGTAGCTGCGTGCTGGAGTAACCTGCGGACCTCCTCAAAAGAAGAGTAGGCCTTAGGCCAGCTATGGGAAATTTAGAAAGGTTTTTACTTTTATAAAATATATCAGTGTTAAATAGTTTTGTGAAAGTACAAACTTATTTTATTTGTAAATACTAAATGTTACTACTACTCTACGTAAAATTAAAAAATAAAGACTACACAATAAGTATACATGACATTTCGAAATAGTAAAATTAGTTAGTTTTTATATTACTTGAACATAAACCGACCCGTGTACGTGAATCATCGTACAAATGCATCCGCGAGATAAAGGCGCATTCCGTGCCCGCTGCGCGCTCGCTACCTGTTGCGTCACGCTAATGTGCACTCTAAGTCCATCCCAATAAGGAGACGCGTTGCCATCGATTCTTTAATTAGTTGTCAGTACGTTGCATTTTAATCTACACATGTCATAATACACTAAGGATCGTATCAGTGTTATAAAGTTTTTTCTTTCAAACATTATTATAACTTCTGTATATAAATCACACTGATACTGACCGAGAACTTGTAGTAAAAAAATATTATTAAACTTTAATAACATTTGAATTAATAAAATTTCATTTCCTCTCAGCCGGTAAATAATTTCAACGTAATAATTAAGTAATCCACTAAATAATCGCTGATTGAATCAAGACTTATTTCCAAAGTTCCGATACATTTAAGGATTGCATCGTCGTTATAAGTAATAATAAAAGTAAGTATACTTACTTACCGAATCACTTGGTGAATCACCGATATTTGAGCGAATATTAATTGCAGCATTTTATGTACTTATATTTCTCGTCTTACAAAGTGAAATTTGTAAAAGCTAAAAATTAAATAATGAAATGGGTATATTATATTAATTTTTTGAACGATCTCACCAATACCTAGAGTTCCAGAGACTTAATTTTGTCTGTACCTAATAAACATAATATGTTATATTATCACGTACGAGATATTGTAGTACACAATTGTGTGCACACACGCACAAACACAGAAATATAAAATAGCGTGTAAGATGTATTAGGCTTATTTCAATAAGTAAATAATTGATTAAAGTCATATTACAAGGCGATCATTAGCCAGGATTATTATCTTATATATAGTCAGCAGAAATCTCGAACCGACGAATATATTAAAATCGAAACACTGACGTTGTCCTTCAGCACCGGGTAACACTGTTTCATTGGCGACGTTTAACAAGACACTCAAATCTGAACTGAAGTACAGAACAGCTTAGGAAAATCATATTCTCAATCTGAGCCTCTAGATTACTTCCTGTCAGCTTAGTCTTAGAAGCTCCACTTTAATATTTAAAGCATTTCTGAAAAGTAACATAAACATAATCAGCCTGTAAATTTCCCACTGCTGGGCTAAGGCCTCCTCTCCCGTTGAGGAGAAGGTATCGAGCATATTCCACCACGCTGCTCCAATGCGGGTTGGTGAAAATAATAAAATTTATTCTGAAAAAATATAGTCTGCCAGCTCAGTTCTGCACAATGATTGTCAACTTCCTACATGAGCGTAGTCTTCGCGTTTTAGTAGACAGTTGCGCATCAAAATTTAATGTTGTGCACTTTGGGCCCCCCAAGTTTCTGTGCATTTCCCACACTCTTTGTTTTGCATATCAATGATATGCTCACCCTTGGGTTTTTGATAAACTAGGCGGGAAGAGGCATCTTGCGGGCCAGTACAGCGAAGGCGGTCAGTGCAGTTCATTCTTACTGACTATACTGGTCGTCATTGCGTTTGGACTTCACTATCACTTACCATGAGGTGGAGTGGAGTAATTTGCCTGTCCGGAATTTATATTTAAAATAAAATGAGAATAGGATTCGATAGTTTGTATAAATTATATGGCAAATGTTAATCGCAATTATCATAGAATTTATAGCAAGCAGCACCATAGCTTAGATTTCTTACTTTTGGCTTAAACTTTCTCAGTGCAGAATATAGATATTATTTTTAATATATGTATTTTTTTATTTCTTCGTGCGTTAATCCCTTGGAAACTATTGAACCATAGAACGTATTGGTATGAGAATATCAACTACTATCTCCTATAATTGACGGAGGGTCGCCCGTAGATGGTTATAGGCTATAGAATTTTTAATTCCGTTGTTCTCTCCCCCTTTTTTGATCCAGCGAAGCGGCTAGGTAACAGCTTCTTTTACATAAATACATTTTAAACCTAATCCCCCACACGTATGATGTGATATTAGATTTCACAAATGAAGTAGGAAATATTTCAGGCTCAAATTTTAGATAAAAGTCTAATATGAGTCAACATGTCCTAAAAAAAGGCGTCGTGTTATTCCTGCGTGCAACCGTTCCGCATAGTTACCATGCAACAAAGTGGAACAGTTAATTCTATCTCGGCTATTATTAGACAAGTAAGTAGGAACCAGTGCGAATTATGTAAGGCCAATAATGAGACAGGTAGCTTCGCTTTGAGAAAATTCGCACGACCAATGCAACTCGCGACTGCAAGTGCAATCGAATTCATATAACATAATAATCACGAGACGAGCGTTCACTCGAAAATAGAAAACACGAAGTGAAGTGAAAAGTCTGGAGTGGGTTTTTATATTAATAAGCGCAACCCAATAACAATTCCTAATATTTTATCAGACTATTATGGAGTATGTAAAAAAGTTTAAGGTATAAACATATACATATAATACATAAATAATTGAGCAAAAATCCATTTGCATTAAATATTTTTCAGCGAATTAAATAATATTTATAAAAGTAAAACGCAATTTGGGCAATTATAAAAATAACAAAAACTTAAAATAAGCGAGAATATGACTTTAGATGTAAATTAAAGACTAAAGCCAAGTCACGCCCCTATCATTTGAAGCGGGAATAAATTAAAAAGTTTAACTAAACTTATTAATAAATTTTCCATTTATTAAAAGTTCTATAAAATCCCAAAATCCAATAAATAAAGAAATCTACAAAATTTGAATCTTTTACTTTGCTTTATTTGGTTTGAATTTGATTTGATTGATTGACGACCTCCGTGGTCGAGTAGTGTGTACACCGGTTTTCATGGGTACGCCACTCCGAGGTCCCGGGTTCGATTCCCGGCCGAGTCGATGTAGAAAGAGTTTAGTTTTCTATGTTGTCTTGGGTCTGAGTGTTTGTGGTACCGTCGTTACTTCTGATTTTCCATAACACAAGTGCTTTAGCTACTTACATTGGGATCAGAGTAATGTATGTGATGTTGTCCAATATTTATTTATTTATTTATTATTATTCATAACATAATTTCTATTCAAAGAAGAATGACAAGTAAACAACATTATAATGACGTTATAAACGAGAGCGGTATATACAATTACATTTACATTACATACGGCGGTCAGTCGTTGAGTTAAACTTCAAACTTCTGAATCAACATACATAGGTATTTCATAAGGATAAATGTTAGCTCCTCTTCTGTTTTAAATGCACACTGATGACCTACCTTTTCATGTAAGTCGTGTATTATCTCATTAACTGCTAAATAGATTACGTAATATTACAGAGTCCTCCGGCATAAACCCTACTCGTACATAGCCTTCTGGCGTACTGTCAAATATTATAGATAAAAACAGTGAGGCTTAGTCATAGTAAATTAATATCCGTTTTACTATTTTATAATGATTGATTTATTCTTAACAAGTAGCACTAATGACGTTTGCCGAATATACTGAGTTATTTTTTGTTGTCGAACGTAAGCAGTTTACATGAAGGTATACTAATTAGATAGTCTTTCATTAAACTGCTGTACTTAGTATTGTCGTATTCCGGTTTGAAAAGTGAGTCAGGTAGGCAATAGCACAAGTGTACGGGTATACATAATGTAATAATTAGTTTATAACGCTGTCAGCCGTGACGTACTGTGTTTTCATAAATATTTTACCCATCTGGTTCCTAACACGCAATTTCGAAGACTAATATTGTATGATTTGTATGTCGCTGCGCATCGCCCTGTCGCTCGACGCTTCCTGCTCCATAAAACTTCGCAGCGGCGTCGTATTTGCATTCTAACAAGCATTAACGCGTTATACGCGCTGTATTCTCTAAGCTTACGTTATCATATTCATTTAAAATATTATTAAGAATAAAAATACTTCTGGTCGAGTTTGGGTTAGGTGGAAAGTCACAGACGTAAGCTGTGCAGAAAATGTAAGTGCGTCTGCATACGTGAACTCTCTATAGGCTCACTCTTACTCCGAAGGGATTTCTTCCAAAGCTTTCAATGTCTTCGTGGGAGTTTGATGTATGCGTGAGAATAAAATTATAATTATAAACATAAAAATGACTAACTCATGCAAACAAGTTTTCAAGGCAGTACATCTTTTCTGAGACAGTTCAGGCTCAAGACTCACGCTTTTTTATGTTTCCGAGGCATTGGAATGATAACTCTGTCAACTTCCAAACTTGGGGCTGTTACTGAGAATTTCTTTACAAAAAGCCCAATAACTTTTTACGAACTCGACCCGAGGTTTTGTTCGAGAAACTCGTTGTCAGTTACTAGATCAACGAGGAAGTCAAGGAAGGAAGGAAGGAAGGATAGTTGTTAAAATCTGTGTATTCATTTGCTTACTATGTTTTCTTGGCGGACAGGGTCACCGATGGTAGTGGCCAACATCGCCCATAGACATTTGAGCAGGAAGATATATTAACCATTTCTTACCTCGACAATGTGCCAAGAATGTGACAATGTCAACCTTAGGATCAAATGTTATGTACCTTCTGTAACTATGATGTTACCCTGGTCGGACTTGGCTTAGTAATGTGTTTAATCGTGCTACATTGTCGCTCATGGTGAATGTGTTAGACGTTAGTATATGTAGATATTATATACAAAATAAAGGCGACACGTACAAGTGTTCGCACCGAAGCGTCGGCTTACTCAGTATTTGTAATGTAAAACTCAAAGGGACTCGTATAAAAACCGCGGTGGATACGGTACTCACAGCGAACGGCTCTGCTCTCTGTGGTGATTATGCGAAAGGTCACATCGTAATGTAATTACATTCAATGTGTAGGTTAGACTCAGCTCCAACTTAAGAAAAAAATTGAAACTCAGTTGATATGCTGACATGATGCGACGTTAAGTACAATAATGATGCCAATGAAAGAACGCAAGCAGCGACACAACGTATCTGCATAAGTCGGTTTTTTACATTTCACTTTCGAATTCGCCCACGAGTTTCGCATTTGTCCTCGCGGAATAGTTCTACTGAACTCGATTACAACGTGAAACTGGACATGCAACCTCCATTTGCAATTCCCGAACGTGGTAGCAATATAAAAATCGTCTCAATTAATTTGAAAATATGGAACGAATCGAGCGAAATCGAAACGATAGGATCTTAATAAAATGCAAATATATCTGTGTGTCTCACGGTGTTTTTTGCGGCGACTCGTCGAGCGACGAGTGGAATTAACGGTTACAGATGCGATCGCCTTAAGTGGACTCCACCAGTTACTGCGGCCGTCCCATTATATGTATGCGCGTGTAATTTGATGGAAGTATTGAAGGTTTTGTTTATTGAAATGTCGTTGAGTATTGAAATGTTTTCTAGGTGATGCTGCTCGACTCTTGCAGTTAATAGTATGTATGAAATTTAAAAATAGTGACAACTTGTGGTTCATGAGCGAGCTTTGTTTACCGGTTCGTTTATAGATGTAGAATAGACTCACTTGGGTCGACCTGTATATTTTAGTTCTGCCAACCATTACTTAAACATATTATCATATGTATTTTTGAGAATGGAAAAACATGCTGCGTTTAAACAGTAAAAACCTTATATTAAATTTCCGTTGTAGACTAAATTTGTAAACTATGATAGAGAGCTCTCTCTCTCTATTCTGTATTCTGTATTCTAACAACTTAATTTTCTCAGGGACACGGTTACATATCATGTTACTAATCTAAATCGTCCCCTAACGCACCATTACTAGTAAGTATATATAAAAAAATCAAATGTTCTTAATGATTGTTCGATTGATTTATATGAAGGATCCATTCAGAAATATTTGAGTGAGAATTGAATACAAAACAAACCTCTGAATCTGTAAGGCATAATATAATTTATTTGATCATCAAGATGGCTGCTATCGAGCTTACCATAAACGCATGTCTCGCTGCATACTGAGGCTGACTCGAGCCGCGGACATACTTTATATAGGTATAATAAGTACGTATGATGTATTATGTCCTGTTTTGCGTATTATTGATTTTAATCCATATATAATTTCTGCTTTTAAAAGCTTGATAGACGCTTGACAAGCCTGGAAGATATTTATCTTGCGAGATTAAGATATCTACATACATATAAGCCGTGTCTGTATATTATATCAATATTATTTGTCAGTTTATACGTTGGTTGAACCGCCTTAACGTTGTTCGAATTTCACCACGATGGTCATTCCCAAACGGGACTGGCCAACTACGCAGAGCATGTTAGTGTGCATAAGTGTGTGCATGACCGAATAGAGTTTAGGCCAAGGGCCAGCGGCTTTAATTTTGAAGGAAATGCATACTGTATGCACTGACAATTTGACTGTTGGGCTGTATACGCTAATCACGCGATCTACTAGCTCGATTTCAAAATAAGTTTGCATTAGATAGCTCGTTCATTAAGAAGAATTATAAAATATATAACATCACGTAATAGATTATCATATAAATGATCACGTAATGAAACCCACAGGGAACGGAACAGTAACGATAAACGCGAGCGGAAGCAGGCGGAGCAGCTAGTATACTACAAAGTACCACAACCGAACGACTCCGCGGTCGGTACTCGTTCGTAATAAGACGAATACGAGCTGTGTGAGTGCACGTGTGGGCCCTCGATGTCGTGTCCATGTCGGCCTGTCGGATGTTCTGCACTTGCTAACCAGCTCGGTTAACTGTATCTGCAACATGCCTGCGCCCAGCGGAGCAAGCAACGTATTCAGTTTAATTATTATTAAAACAAATTTAAAAGGTGCTCTAGGATCGATCTTCGCAGGCCAAAAATAATAAACATAAAAAAGAAAGCAAAATATTGAAATATGGAACTAGTCGTCGCCCTCATCTTCGCTCTGGATGTTCATCAGAGTACGAGAGTTTGGTATAAAAAGGTGGCCTTGGTCCTTCCTTGGGCTGTGAGCTCGCTTCAAACCATATTTCATCCTCTCCTGTTGCTTTGCGAATTCAGCTTTACCTTTAATACATTATACAGTTGTGTAAAATGATGATTCAAAAGTACTTGTAAACTTGAATAAAGTATATTTTGATCGACTGATCAAATTCAGTTCAGTTGCTTGACCATAAAAACAGACAGACAGAGTTACTCTATCATTTGTAATATTAGTATAGATGACCAGATGTTCCTTAAGCATTAATGACTCGAATGAAATTAACAAAAATAACCATAAGGAATTTCTTAAGTAAATCGTTACGAATATAACCAGTACGTACATAAAATATAATTTTAAACATGACATTTGAATAAATAAAGGATAGAAAAGTATCTTTTATTTGGCGAGCGTCGCTTTCGCAGCGCCTCGGATATGCGCCGAGGCGCGGGCGACTGCTTTCCCGCGGGTTGCAGCGAGCGTTGTGGCTCCATGTATGTACGTAGGATGCGGGCTGCTAGTGGCTAGCACTCGTCACGGCGCTCGACTTGCTTCGGTTTAAATATTCATTTTCGACTTCATTTAATGTTAGTATTTTATGTTTTAATTTGTCATTCTGTAATATTTGACATTACGTCTCTTGAAATAAACTTAGCTTACTTTATTGCTAGTGTTTCGATAATCGGACTCTGCGATACTTGTATAAAGCCAATTCTCATACTGAAAGTGTAAAGACGGTACATGGTTTTTTTATAAATAAATAGGCGTGCTACGTACAATAACCTGTTTTAGTTATTTTTGTATTCGTAAATACATATTAGTAAGTAACATAAATGTGGAATATTATGTCATCTGGTTAGCGTGAATATTTAAGTTAATTAACTGCTAGCGTGCTGTGCGTCTCTGGAGGACGCGCGACGGCTCCCATACACACTACGGCATAGCTGATGTGCGTGTCGCTTCAAATTATGCTACGCTTGCTAATCTAAGATATTATATAAAGTAAATTAACAGCCTGTGAAGTCTTTAACCTATTGTAGGACGAACGCGTAATGATTCGCCACGGTGCTTGCAAAATAGCAAATGGCAGGCGCTCGCTCGCAGGTGCTCGCACCTTGGAAAGCCTTGTCTTCGTCCTCAAGTGAAGTCACTGGAGAATACAAGGACAGAAATAATAGAACATAAAGTGCCTTTAGTGAGAATTGCAAATTATGTTATAACATTTACGTAGTCAATTTCTGTTTTCTCAATTAATAAACCGATAATACCTATTAACTTTCGGTCCTCTCATGAAGGTAATATTTCTCGGTGTCTACCAAAACCCTGACTTTCTGTTACTATCATCTTGTTATTATTAATATCATAAATCAAAGGTCTACCATCGATAAGCTAACGACATGTACATATTTATCTCAGTCGTCTGTTTGTACAAAAAATTCCGTAAGAATAGAATAAATATACTAATTCGTATTGTCGATTTCCCGCGAGTCTCGTCCGGACGCATGCGCGCCGTAGCCGCGGTTATCGGTTGTCGCTGCGCGGGCGGCGTTATCACTGCAGCCTGACACACTCATTGTTCCATTAAATTGAGCTCTTTTTGTGACGATAAAATAACGAAGGATAATCCTTTTTGTGGAAATGACAAAGGGTTCATGTTGTTACGACAGAAAACAAAATATATTGATACAATTGAGTTATTTACATTAGAATATCTTCATCATTTTGTTAAAGGACGGACTTGCAGATTGCGTTTTCAAGAGGGAACGTTAAAAATTTTTGCATGTATTTTCAGATCGATGTATTTAGTCTACTCAAAACGTATACATTTTGTTTTTGGTCTTGAGATTCTAACAATTATAACATTAAATAACAATTATTGTACGAAATTGAAGACTGAGGGTGTCCAACGCTCTTCATAAAATCATAAGTTCTCTAGATTTTTTTTTGTGGTCTACAATATGTCTTATCAGCTTGTGTAGTCAATGCCAAGACACATGGGCGGATAACGTACTAAATAGTGTCAGTCAGACTGGATATTTCATGAAATATTGCATGGATCGAAAGAAATGGAGACAGAACTATATAAAAAAAAAATAAATGTTATAAATGTAAATTTAACCATAGTATACTTAAATACGACTTTTTGATTATGTTAGAGATTTTAAGGGACTTTTAAATATTGTATTTAACTATAGCCAAATACACTTAGTCTAATACTTGGTGTTTTTGGCTATGACTACAATTGACTACAATTGGATTTTCGATTTGACCACGTGTCATATTTTTTATATGCAATCATTTGAATGATTTCATGCAATATACAGATTGAAATGTCGAACTAGTTCAGTACATTTTGTGGTTTGACCAAGAGTTATGGCGAACAGCGAACGTGTTGCGATTTGATAACCATTGATGAACCAGTACCTCGTTCAAGGATAACTAATGACCACAGTGCATTAACTCACCTTCGTTTTTCCTATACCTTTTGCGTTTATATAATTAGTTTTAAGAATTAAATGGACAGCTATTTGTCTGATCGTTAGGTTAGGTTAACATGGATGTATAATTATTGTTATTACTTGTATAGTATAAGAGTTTGAGTCATCGAGCGAGTGCTAGTCGCGGAGCCACGCATAGCAGCGACGATTATTATCGACAACGTTCTTGATATTTCCGTTTATATTTTCCTCGCTGTTTTATTAAACCCAGTTTTCATTTAAGACTTTTTCCGTCATAATAATAAGTTATGTCGTAGAGCTAGCCAAAAAAATCTAAATGCGAAGTTTATAAAATAACTTAGTTTGTAAAGCAATTATTTTAAAGTCTAAACATAACACTGTCGATAAATGATTTTTACATAGATATTTTATTAGGAAAACAGACGAGAAAATATGTTACCTTCCGCGAGGGAATGACAATAATTCTTATATACAGTCGCCATTAAGCATGGGATCTAAAACTGCAAAATTCCTTGTCTGTGTTTAAACTGGATGGATCACTTAGGGTTGATCACTGGATGAGCAAATCTGAAACTTTCTTTAGAAGTCTACATTCCGAACCAGTAGTAGCTTTTAAATTAATTTAACTTAAAGTAACTTGCAAGAGCCTATTTGAATCAAGTATATTGTGATTTGAGAAAACCGAAGGCTTCGTATTCAAACCACTTTGTATATATGTCACGACGCTCGTTCGGGCGATTCTGCGGTTAGCCTTCTCCTAACAGAAGAGAGAATCATCATGATCAGCCTGTACTATTCCACTGCTGGACGTAGGCGTCCCCCAAGGTGCGCCACTGAGCCCGATCTCCGAGGGCCGACCCTTCTCTTCTATGTTCTACCTTCCGAACATAAACAGAAGAGAGAATGCCTTAGCCCAACAGCCCAGGGTCTGATCAAAATCGAAACCAAAATAATAATATTAATAATTAATATTATATTCCTGAGCTCGTATTGTGCTATAGGGTTGGAGCGGTCTGAGCCAATAGCATCGACAAATGGGATGTATAAATCGGTCGCTGCGTCTGGTCGGCTCTGCTAATGATAATGATACTCATCGCTTGGTAAACGAGCCGAGATCCGAGACTCGTTACCCTAAATTATAATTGTGTTAACGACTTTTATATGCGCATAGAGAACGTTGTGTGAACAGATTGACAAACTGACAAATAATTTATAAGCTGCTAATTAATGAGATTGCAACAATTCTTAAACTATTCCATTCATCTGTGTAATCTGTTCGTATTATATCTTTATACGTAACCGTGTGTGTAAGTTTATAAAGGATATTATGGTCTCGCTTATTCAGTAAATGATATTAATTACAAAATTACTGTATCTGTATTACATGCGTGAGTTCGTTTGAATTTCGTTAATTATTTATATATTCGTTATATTAATTATTTATATATGTCAAAAGTATTTTATGTAAATCCACTATATTCCACAATACGATTTTTGATACAGGTTACTACGAGTTTATTCTAAAACTGCGTTAAAACGAGTCGATTTTAGTAGGTCAATTTTGAATCGAAAGCTATTATGATCTAAAGACATAAAGCACAAATGGATTCATTGACCTATTAGAATCTAAGAGCCATGTTGTCTTTACTAGTGCAGTAATTTTTAAAAACTCAGCTAATATAAAACCTTTAATTCTTGCTTTTTCGTTCGTTGATTTAAAAAGTAAAGCCTTAATATTATTATCGACTCGTGCCAAATAATTGTATTTCACCAAAATCAAGACCGAAAATGTGGTCAAACTTGCTCCAGTTGTGATCGGTTCGGGCTGAAACGGAGTCATTGATCCTGACTGTTTTTTGGATGACAATTTAGTCGAAACCGGTCAGCTCATTAGCGCACTTGCAGTGGAGCCGGAGTATCGCCTCGATAAGATAGCAGCCAGCTGATTGCGGTTTCATTTCAGTTCTTCGTAATTATCAACTACCGGTATTTATCATTTAAATTAGAGTAAGGTCACTTAAATATTACAATGTTATTACGCCGTTGTATTGTGTTAGAGGATATTTTTAATTCTATGACAACTTTCTACTCATTTCGCAGCGTGAATACTTCAATACATAATGTGATACATAAAATGTTTATATAACCAAAATAACGCCCGACGTCCAATAGTTTTGCGACAGGTCGTGTTTCTTGTAACAGAATCGATGACACATTACGCATAATAACAACACATTAGGGTTATTCTCCCTATAATATCAAGAATGTAAATGTCGCCGAGGGTACCTACATGGATATATTTGCTCATTTGAATAGCGTTTTATTCGGTTAATTTGAAGAATAGAGGAAAGTTGCCAAAAATCTGTAACGGCCGGTACGAGAGCTGCGGGGAGTGGCCGGCGGTGGAGCGCGGAGGGGTAGGCACTCCGCTAATTAACTCGTCGGGCGCGGCAGCACTCCATTACGGGCTGTTTATTGTGACAATTATTCGCCGCACCCCCGCGCTGCTCCACGCTGCTCCACCCCGCGCGCCCCGCACTCCCGGGACGAGACCGGCCACCGCGCCTTTGCATTCACGAAAACCTCATTACCTTTTTAAATTCACATTTCCCAGTTATTGTTTGTTTTTCTTCAGAAATTAATATTTATGATGTTAAGGTACTTTTTAAGACTATAAGTTGTACAAACTACTCCAAAAAAGAATTTAAGATTAAGCTACTTTGCTACAAATACAGACTATGAGATTGAAGTGACAGAAAAAACAAATACAATTAGCTTTTTGTCAGATGCACTGACCGTAATCACTCGTACATTTGATATAGAATATTTACTTTGTAACTGCAACTTCTCTAGAATGTAAGTCACAATCTCCACCGCGCTCTACAGTGCGACATAATTATGATGTAATTAAAATTGAATATAATAACTAGTAATATAATTTACGTATGATAAATAGTTAATGTGATTTATTCATATCCTCTAAATGACTTTACCATTGAACCTAAGTGTCCATGACGCAACAGATAATTGTCATCGAATAATTTGGGTTTGGTAAACGAATGAAATTTACAATAATTTAAGGATTTTGTTGTAATAGTTACTTGAAAGTGAATAGGGTATTTAACTATTAGTAATTTAAAACAAATTTAAAAACCTAATTGAAATCGGCAATGACATTGAGCACGAGAGTCGCGCCTTATTTTGTTCGACTTGTGCCGAGGTGTCAAAGTCAACGGCACCCGGTTTAACAGTAACGTAGCAAAGCAAACAGGAGACGCGTGCACGGCCCGGCCGGCGTCGAGCCGTTGAACTTGTTGTTTGAAGTTCCAATTGCCACTGATCTGAGCACCATTAGAGCCTTTTGGAGTTGCCTTCGCATGATACATCTCGCCATACACAATCGCTACCGAACTGGTGAGATAAATAACTGACGTTCTTGAAACGTTAGACGTTTCAACGTCTATCGGTTTATTCAACTTTTTTTTTAAATTAGATTCCTGTAATATAATCCTAACCTACCCCAATAATCAAGCTGGTGATACAAAAACGAAATTAGTTTCATTAGTTTAAATATTATTAGAAGCGATAGCTGATTTATTTTATGGTCTAAGTATGAATTCAGTGGAATATTATTTCTTCGATGAAATTCTAAACTGGTAACTCGTATTACGTAATACAAGTGAATACGTCGTTAGCAACAACGATACGATAACATTGTGTGATCTTCACGACACTTAATGGTCTTGACCTAAGACAGTGATAATATGGAAATCGGTACATGACTATCGGTGATACGAGCGTTAACTGTACTTGGTTTTTACTACAAAACCTAACATACCTATAAATGGTATCTTCGCGTCCCCCTGGTACGCGTGTATTTTTATTTTTATTTGTAACCTAAACGGAATACCACTTCAAACAGGTCGATTTGATGAAGTTGAAGATCGAGAGAATTGAGGTAAAAACTCATTACTTAGCGGATTACGAAACAGGATTTATCTAAGGTGAACGATTTCTTAAAAGTTGAAGACATTTCAGACACGTATACCTGACTAATTAAAACCAAATATTGCGCGTCGCGTCACAGTATAAAACATGTAAAGTTATTCATACGATCGGCTCGTATATAAATTATGTATTACAAATGGTGAAAACTGAAATGATAAACAGTATTTCAGTCCGTTATTTGAAAGGCAATGGAATAGTATGCGTCGCTCGCGACAGCTGCACATTTTTGATTTTGCGTAATTCGAAACTGTTAGCCGCGAATGTATAACAACGCACCGACAGCAGAAATCGGAACCGTCTCGTAATGTTCTACCTACTTCATTATACATGTATGATCTTACATACGTTACATTAGAAATCGTGCAAAATGTTATGAGTAGAACTGTAAAGATTGAGGATTGAAGTTATAGCAGAGTATTTTGTTGTTATTTAACCCAAAATAAATGGACGACTCAAATCCATTGCAAGCTACTCGAAAGCATTCGTAGTTTTAGTAGACGGATTTATAGGTTTCAATAATTATATTTTATGACTTATTTTTATTTCGAGAGGAAATCGTAAAACTGGCTTTACAAAGACAAAATGTCTTCAAAAACAGGGCATTAGCCGATCCGACAATGCGGCGAAAACAGCAACCGGCACATTTGTTGTCATTCTAACATGCTTTAATTTAACCTCACCTCATACGCATAGTGTGTGTACAACCGATAATCATGTAAACATTTCGGTGCTGGTGTCAAATCAAGCTAGTAATCATACTAAATTCCATACGTACAATAAATAAAAGCTTGTCGTTATAGAACCATGACATTTGCTATTCAAAATAAAATTCACTATGGAAAATAATACATCATATCTAAGAAGAACAAAGAGTAACTCAGGATAATTCTATTTTTTTGACTTTATAACTGGCTCACTTACCCTGCAAATTAGAATTCAGTATTACAAATCAATGTTGTCAACAGTGAGTTGAACCATATCTCCAAAAATCTTATTTTTAAATATTGATTGAATTTTTTTATTACGGTTAAAACAAGTTCCTATTGCAGACAAAACAAAACTAATTACAATATAGGTTTTATAGTTATAATAGATGAATACCGCGGATTTAATATTTATTGATATTCAATCACAGAAAGTAAGTCTTTCTGTCTGTTGGTCTTTCAGAGCAGACTACTGAACCGAATTTGATGAAATTTGGTATGAAGCAAGTTTTAACTGCAAGGAAGGCTACAACTTGTTCACTATAATCTTGTAAAGTGACGATTTCGCCGATCTATCATCACACATCATCGGTCGTGCTCGTAAGAACCAAGATCGACTGGTGATCGACTCGGGGATTGATTTAAATTCAACCTACCCTGATAAGCACCAAATACTCATTTTACATTACATTAGCAGCCTGTAAATTTCCAACTACTGGGCTAAGGCCTCCTCTCCCTCTGAGGAGAAGGTTTGGAGCATATTCTACCACGCTGCTCCAATGCGGTTTGGTGGAATACACATGTGGCAGAATTTCGTTGAAATTAGACACAAGCAGGTTTCCTCACGATGTTTTCCTTCACCGCCGAGCACGAGATGAATTATAAACACAAATTAAGCACATGAAAATTCAGTGGTGCTCGCCTGGGTTTGAACCCGAAATCATCGGTTAAGATGCACGCGTTCTAACCACTGGGCCATCTCGGCAGACCAAATACTCAAATAACATAAATTGATTACATTATATTCTTGTACAATCCATTAATTCTGATATAAAAGTAACGACGGCGACTGGTGTAACGTGTTGATACGGTTTGCAATGTCATTACTAATTCGTGACGTTAGAATTTTTCTTTTATACCTTTGTTAAGAAAAACACGAGGAGTAGACGATAAAACGCATTCAGATTTTAAGCTGTTCAAGTAAATATATCTCGATTTGAAGAACTAAAACTGAGTCCGTCATGGACTATAGAACCGACTTATTAACATCTTAAATCCCGTGGTTGGCACGTTGATGGTGTGCGAAGTAGTTTAAACTTCTTGGACAAGCGACTTAATATCGGATGTCCTTGCCGGTTTATTTTTAATAAATAAAAAGAAAATAAAAGTTGAAGTTATAAACGGCACAGGTTTCACTAGTTTTGGGTGATAGGGCTTTTTGCAAGCCCCTCTGGGTTTCATACCATACACTGGTCAAATATAAAAGCAGCAATACTTGTAATATTTTGGTCCGGTTTGATGGGTGAGTGAGCCAGTATAACCACAGGCACAACGGACATTAACAACTGAATTTTTAAGGTTGGTGATGAATTGGCAAAGTAAGGAACAGTTGAATTTTCTTAAAGCCCCGCGTCTATGGTCGTCTATCATCGGTGACTACTTACCACCATGTGACCCATCACCCGTCCTCATATTTACCTAAATTATAAAAGAAGTAGGCACAGTGTAGGTTTCTCATAAATAATAATGTTTCCAAATTCTTAACATTCGTCTATTCTTCAACGAATAGTAAAATTCTAGTTTAAATTAAACACACATTATGTAAATGCGTCGTTAATTCCACGGCGCTGATTGACGATTATTGTCCGGGGACCGCTTTTATAACGCTGTAAAACGAAAGAGTCGTCTAATTTGCAAGTTAATTTCGACTCGGGTAGGAAATCGTTTCACAGTTGTCGGTGACGGGTATCGGATGCGTCGGGCGCAACAGGTTGCTCTGCGGTCGGCCCGTGGCTTGGTTACATGTTGAACGTTTGAAATATATCTAATTCTAACTTAACATACATAGCAGAGTTTATAAGTTGACTGTCTTCATGCTAAAAAATTATAGGCTTAATGTTTAAAAAAAAAATAACTATTTGTACCGACGATTGTTGTTTTCATTACACAGGAGCTAAATTGCTCGATAATGAAGCATTAATTCGCCGTTCGGTAGGTGTTGTGATTTATGTTAGCGAGCAATGCGCGGGCGCCGCGCCGACCCGGAATCAGCGGGTCACGGGCTATCTGCCAGCGGTGCGCGGCGTACACGCCCCGTACGCGTACACACACATGCAACGCATGCTAAGCGACAGCGAGCTAAGACTTTGTAGTTTGTATACTCACATGACTTTGTTTTAGACTCAAATATAGTACTTGACGTTGTTTTTCCAGAAGTTTTATTACATTGAAATTATTGATATTCCTACTCTGCTAATAAACAACTGTAAATCATGTAACTACTAAAACGAGCAGTACTAGTTTGAATATAATGGATGTAACAGATTTTCCTTAACATATTTTATGAACAACGCGGTGTTTTGGACAATCGGAATCAGTAGAATGAACGCCATGAATTGTCAATTTGGTGTGACAGCGAAAACAAAAGGTACAATATGGCGAATGGTCGATAAGCAGACAAACTGGTTCACACAGTTCCTTGCTCTAATTACATGCCGCGCTCGCTGGCGACACACGCGACCCATTTCGGACGCGCCGCGTGCACTGGTGTGCGTGCGCGAGTACGTCGCCGACCGCACTGGTGTGCGTGCGCGAGTACGTCGTCGCCCGCGCTGGTGTGCGGTCGCGATAAGAGGTCGCGCGATAACCCGGCCGAGGCCATCGGAGACTTGGAAACAATACTCATGTCACGCGAATCTCATACGTACGAAACAGCAATAGAGTCGACGTTGGTTTGAAAGATGTCAATCGTTGTCAAGTGCACATCACGCGTGGGTAACGAGCCCTGCCCGCTCCTTGTGACGGCCGATTATTTTTAACTCTTTCGTCGATGGCCGCATGTGTAGAGCGTGGTCGTTAATGAGTATTTGCTCGGGAACGAGTGTGTCAAAACACAAGATGTGGCTGTCGCGCGGCACCACGTGGCGGGCTGCGGTCGGCAGCGCCTGTGTCGGGAACGGCCGCAGTCGCCGCGGCTCGCCACAGGCCATTTGATGTAACTACTCGTTATCGCCCGCAAAAAGGAATTCTATTTATATATAGCAGGAAAACAATAAATTTCATGAATGAAACACATTGCTGAGTTCGAAAGAAGTTTGAGTACTAAATATTTAAATATATTAGGTTGTGCACATGTGACTTGACGCTTACCTAATATACTTTGTTAAATAAGAACTATGGTATTAATAGTTGTGTCATATTTAATATTAATTATTTAAAACAATACAAATAAAATGTATCCGTTAGATTATTGTTATGGAATAGCATAGTACGAACCAGTAATTATGATATAAAATAGAGTTCCAGATCAAACGATTCCTTGTTACGGTTCGTTACGGACAAGCGAGGGCTGAATCAAATAAATAATAATAACGACTTGAGGGTGACTTGACAGTTCCCCGCAGGTTCTAGGGTCCAGTTATGTTACTCAACAGCAACAATCGAACAAATTTTTTAATCAATATTTTTCCAATTCGGCGACCCTGTCTCTCCCTGACGTGGTCTTGCGAAAGCGAATTTTGTCATCGTTTTTCTGAATTCAAAAGGGTAATTGTTTAAATCTTTTAACAAATCTATCAATATCAGGATAGATATAAAGTAGATTTAAATTTATATTCGTTTGCATTTTAACACGAAAAAAATAATTTAAGGCGAAAGTAAAAAAGTCTGTAAATCGCTCTGCTGAGTTAAGACTGCCTCCCAGGCAGAAATTAAGAGTCTATTCAATATACAAGTCTATAAAAAAGACATTCATTTCGGTACTACATTATTATAGTATGTGAATCTAGAACCGTGAACCGAAGATTGTTTGTTCATTTCCGAACAGGCACCACAGAGTTTTCATTTGTTTCATCTGTGTTTATAATTCTATCGCGTTCGGCGATAGAATTATGAACATTATGAGGGAACGACTTGAATGTGTCGGATTATTCAGCTACTAGCATGTCCACCAATTCGCATTGGAACAGCGTGGTGGAATAAGCTCAAGCTTTCTTTCTCAGCAGTGGGACATTTATAAGTACTGCCTAACTTCACTTAGTTCACTAACAGATTCTTGTGGCTGCCTCGTGTGTCATAAAATCCGTTTTATGGGCTACTATTATTATTATTTCGATGGGCGTGTACCACCTTCGTCTTCATCTACACTTTCCATCAGGTGAGATGGAAGACAAACGTCTATTCCATTACAACGAAAAAAAAAAAAAATTGTCGCTCGTGTTTAAGGCGGTTGTCACCATATGTCAAGCGTTAAGCATGGCATGTAATGTCCTTCCAGCTTGCTTCATACCAAATTTCATCAAATTCGTCTCAGCAGTTTGCCCGTGAAAAATCAACAGACAGACAGACAGAGTTTATTTCACATTTATAATATTAGTATAGATTAGTAAAGATGATATTTATTTCTTTAAAAATAGAATTTGTGGTGAAATACCGTTATCATTAAAACCATTATTATAAAATAGGTGGCTATGATAATACCCGCATTAACGAGCCATTCAATAACACAATGAAAACATTATGGACGTAAAACAAAATGATATCCCATTTTCTTTTTCACTGGCGTTACTTTGTTTAAGGTTAATTTCTTCCAAGTTAATTTCTCTACGGATCTGACACAAATGGCGTTAACGAGATCTCGAGGGCTGACAGCGCGTCTGCACAGTTTTCTATCATTTATATCAAACTCAGCTAATTGACACAACCACCTATTTATTATACTGAGAATGAAACAAAATTATTGTAATTACAGAATTATAGAGTTTTAAATGTTAAAAACATTTTCAAAGCTTACCCGAGCTTAACACGAAAATTGGTTAATAATTACGATCAGTTAATATCTGTCAGCCAGCGTAATGACAGGCGGCACGTTGTACGGCACGGCACGGCACGGCACGGCGTAATGAGCGCTTACACTATATTTCGTGTAGTATTAGGGAAGGTGAATTTTCAAGAAGACAAAATGGATTAAATCATGGCTGCTTTTTGAAAGAAGGCAAGAACATCGCCCTCGTTTACGGCGCTGCAGTCGTTTGTAGAGAAAAATAAACAAATGTGAGACGGGCCGGTGTGATGCCACCCCTAATTCGTGTGCCTTCTTTTAATTAAACACCACTCAAACGAATTAGCCATCGCGTTCGTCCTTATTACATTAGTATAGTTACGGCTGCGTTAGTTCAGAACATCGCTAATATATTAAACTGTAACATGAAAGGTTTTGTGCGTAAGCTTTTCATTTTACTTCGCTGTTATTAAAATATTTTGTTTTAAGGGTGCGGTATTCATAATGTATAAAGTAGACCAGTACAATCATGTTTTCAAGTTTTACTGGTTGTGTAACTAAGGGTCGATTTTACATACCTCAGATAAACAGTTAGATAGTACATCTGACTGTTATGATAGATAAACAGTTAAATGTACTATCTAACTGATCTATCTTTTTTGACATTTGACAGAAAACATTTTCGTTATTTGACAGATAACAAAATGTTGCTTTTTCAATAATCAAGTAAACTCTATTTGGTCAATAATGCCCATAGCGAAAAATAAATCTATCAGACTCTTTGACGGCCAGAACAAAAGTCTGTTCAATGTATCTAGACCCGTGGTAGCGTGTCAGCCAAGTTCAAGTAACAGAACTGGCGAGCAGCACCGTGTGTAATATTACACGAACCATTTGGAGCCACTTTTGACCTCCTCATAACTCAAAAACTATTTGACATAAACGTGTCAAATTTGGCTCATATATTGACTAATAAAATAAAAATGATAATTGATAAAACGAACTAGCCAAGACAGACCTTAGGCTACAATATATTATCCTAAGTTCATGATATTTCATGTAGTTATAAATAAATTTCAGGAAGGACCATTGAACTTGGCACCCATTTAGATCTCACTTCTTTTGTCGTTGAAGTCAACAACCAAGGTGTATATCATAATATTGGACTTGGCTCTCATTTTTACATTTATGTTTTTGATGGGATGTATTTAACTAGATCTATTGCCGTTTAGCTTATTACCGACCAACGGCAATCTGTTGCCGTTGAATAGAGGACTTCGTTTTGGTAATTTATTTGAGACTTTCATACTTTAATTAGTTAAAATAAATATCAATTTATTTTCAATTAGTGTACGCATCGTCTTCTTATTTTCCACAGTATGCTTTTGCTTGTCGACTGTACTGACGAAAAAATCACCACTACTTACTATAATTAGTATTGAAATTACAAGAGATATATTTTATCATATTCTGTTTTTATTGAAATAAAACCGAATTTCTGGCACAAACCCAAAAACCCAAACCATAAAATCACCACTTACAACAATCGACGAGAATGAATGACAGAAGAGAATGAATAGATGCACTATGGAAAATATAATAAAGGTCTTTTAAACGTCAAATAAACAAAAGTCAAAGCATTTGCTGTCCTCTTCTAGCACACATGCATGCATGCACGCACTCATACAAGACTACAGTAAACTTGGTAACAATAATCCACCGATAAGTGATCATTGAAAAATGCGTCAAATTTATTTGTTATTTTAATAGCCTGATAAGTTAATTCCCTAGTCATTCATTCGGTTAATTATTCATTGGACAGTCAGCCTTAATTGCATTTTGTTATTTATACTTCTGATGACAAAACAGCTCTACTGAGGGCTTTCGCGGAAAATTATGTCTTATGATGAGCAAAAGGGTATCGAGATAGAGGCAAGGGGGGCACGGGGTCTCGTGAGTCCTTATCAGAAACTCTTTCGAAGGATGGAAGGGTGTAAGAGAATGTCACATAACGCAGTGATTTTAGTGGGTTAAAATCTATTATGATCCCTGACACTTAGAAGACTTCCTCTCCAAAAGAGCCCAGATCTAAATTTAAATATCAAAGTGTCGTCTAAGTGCGCAAACTAGAATAATTTTACCCTCATTATTTCCGGTATCGAAAGAAATCCGGGCCCGCAGACGGATATTTGTAGTAAAAAGATAAACTATTCTCATATCTAACTAACATAAAACTGTACCAACACGGGGTGAATATAAGTTAATATTGTAAATTAAAACTAAATTGTAAACAAAAATAATCATGATTGTGATGAAATTGTTTCTTTTGCTCATAAGTAATTAAAATTCTTACAAATTCTTATTGACGTTTTTACTTGAGTTATCGAATCTTGAAACAAATATTATATAATTATAAAAGCTAAAGAAATAAAAGCAAAAATTAGATAATAATTTAAATAATATAAGAGTATTATTTAGCAGTATTTAAAAATAATGAAACATATTAAGTAAGATTTATTAAGACAAATGATATGTCGTTGACTTGCTAAATACTTCTCAATTTTTTAAACATAATTTTATTGTGAAAACAAATGAAAACGCACGTTAAATATATCAATTGGTTGTTTCCCAGTACGTTGGTTGATAACGGGTTCGCTTGCCAACATTCAACCAACTATAGTCGCGTCGAATTCAGCTAATCTAATTAAGCTAGTTACGAGCCTGAACACGGATTGCATCGGAGCAGCGTAGTGGAATTAGCTCTAGTTTTCTCCTTAAGATTCGTGAAGGACTTTGCCCAGCAGCGGGATGGACTAAGGGTGCTTATGAAGTTTTACATGATTATGATAACCTCATGCCCGTGTTGAGCGAAAAGAGAAAACGAAAACTCTGTCACACGTGTCCTGCAATGTAGCCGCGAGTGCGCGCTCGCGGCGTTAAATTACAATCTAAGTAACGATCCACGCTATACTCGTATACAATTCCTGTGGTCATAGCGATTACGAGTGTCTATTTTCCCTTTTTTGCTTTAATTCAAAGAAACAACACTATCGGCAAAACTGTCGTCGTCATATAAGTATTACTTATATTATTTGACGGCTACGAATAATCGTACCGTACACTTAGCGACATCAACCGGTTGCGCGGCTTCGTGCGGCCGAACCTCACTGCTGTTGGCTGTCGGTATTAGCAGGCACTACCGACTTAGCGAATTATTTAAAATAAAGAACAATTTTTTTTATTCAATTCGAAAAAAACCTGTTTGGAATCTAGAACTAGATAATTTGCATACACAAAGACAGTTTTTAAAATGTTAGGTACCTAAAGCTTGCTGTTCAGTACCTCCCTGTTTACATTTTTATTAGTTTTTGATTTATTTCTACTTATATGTGTACTAATATTAAGTATTTAGATTTTATTTTTATTTTATAATACAAAAAAATATTTTGTAAGTTATTCATATTTTAAAACAAACTAATATTATTATTTTTATTTATAGTAAAGATGGTTTTGATATTTTTTAAATAATTTTAAAAATATATATTTTGCTCTTAATTCGAGTTTAAAAGTTATTAGGATATTAAAAACAAAAGAAATAAATACAGGACAGTGAATGAAAGCGTGATCGGTAGGCGACTGAGTTTGGGCCGTCAATTCATAAACTAAGTCTCTTTGCGACCGACACTTCGAAGCACTTCGGAGATATGATGTTGGCCTTATATGCAAGTTTAAGCGTGTAAGAAATGCGTTATCAAGCAAGACGAAAATTTGGCAAGTAACGATCGGGGATCGTTTAAATAGTAATGAACTAGGCGGGGTTGTTCGTGTTAAATATGACAAATGCGGGGCTAGTCGACGCTGGTGATGTACGGCGCTATTTGTCAGCCGGGGCACGAGGGGGCACGACTGCCGCGCCCGGACTTAACGCCTATAATCATTTTTGTTTAATTTAACGGACGCATGCTCAATGACATATTTTCGGGGTATATTAGTCGAGCAGAGATACAATGTTGTAAAATCACGGTAGTTAAAGTACATTGGTCTTTATATTTTCATTACCGTTTAACTAAAAGGAAGAGATTATATCTGCTAGAAGCGATTTTTTAATTTATATCCGTCAGTTATAGCCTTCCAACGTATCACGAAGCCATTACCAAATTTTGCTATCAAGCTGATTATTTACTGTTGCGTAATTAATATTTATATAATTGATAATATATAAAATATAAACAGCCACATTGTCCTTCAAATTGCGTGGTACGGTATCCCGGTCCAACGCCCCCAAGTTGTAGTACAGAACCCTGATGTAAAAATATTTACTATCAAGTTACATCAAAACATAAAGGTTTAAAATATGCCCATCTGACAATTCTCAAAAATTGATTAATAGTTGGTTTTTTAGCTAAATCTTAAGATTGTCTAAATTATTTGACAAAATAAATGTCCTACAGAAGGTACCGTATAACTGACTACTGATAGAGTATAGAATTTATGAACACTCCTGCCAATAAACTCCTATAAAAAAACCCCGAGTTTCATTCGCCGGTTCTTCTCAGGGTATAACTAAAGACTACTAACGAAAGACTATAAATAAATGTAATGCTTCTACACTTTTTAGACTACATAAAGGAATTTGAGTTTGAGTTTGAACTATATAAAAACCTACACATAACATATAAATCTTCAATTAAAAAACCCTGAAATAAAATAAGTTTTTTTTGCGATTGTTATTTTTGCTATTTAAATTCGGTGTAATGGTTTGAACTAATTTTTCGGAAGTTCCGACTGGATGATATCGTGTCGTTCGCGGCCGGCGCGCCACAGGTCGCGCCACAGGTGGGGGGCGGCGCACCCTCGGCCCGCGCCGCGCCCTCGACGTTCCCCTCTCGTCTTTTGACATTTTATTATTTTCAATGGTGATTCAGGACCGCGTTAATTAGTAACGGATGGCTCGAGTAATTTGAAACAAATGTCTTTTGTAAAAAATAATAATATATGAAGTACAGATATTTTTAGTTTTGTTTGCATAAAAGGACACAAAACTGGGAGGCTGGATTGAATACTTACGCCTGATATAAGACTAAGCTACTACTAACTACAGCTAGCGACACGTCACTTATGAAACTATGTATGATGAGAAGGTTAGGAGCTACGAGAAAGATCATGAAAATACTGACTAATATTGTCGACTAAAGTCATAAACCCTTTTGCTTTGCCGTAGACGGGTAAAATTATATTTCAGATTGATTGTATTACAAGCCGCTAACCTACCTGTAAGCACTTATGCTTAGAGTCGCTTTGTAAAAAGTATGAGTTTTCACTCACAACTGTTTGTGTGTTGGTACCGTTCGTCTATTTGCAGCTGTCAAATTCAGTGGGTTAGGGGCTTAAGCTTCTGTGCATACTCTGTACCTACGTATATCACAATTATATAATAAATAACACAAAAAAGTGAATTCTATACCTTTATAATCTATATATAATTTACTTAATGGTAAGTGAACCGTCAGGTGCCACATTTGTTCGTTTGCCTTCGTAAGCAAAAAACAAATCTGAGTGCAGTGACGTCAGGACAATCTGATATGTAATCAATAATGCTTACAACACAAGAAGCAGATGTGTCTTCACGAGAAGACTTGCTCGGTTTGTATACAACGGCTTATCGCATACATCATTGTTAACATTCGTTTTATATATTTACAAAGCTTCAAGCAATATATTTTATAAATAGTTCCAAGCTGTATAATTATTCAAAGAATTTCTCTATACCAGTAAAATGTATAATTTAATCATAAGTTTTTATCGTCAGTTCTTGTGTTTCGCTGAGATATTTCGTCGATGGCGGCGGCGGTCTCGCGCTCTTACGACACGGACTATTTACGAGCATTCAAACTATTCGATTGCAAACGACTCTAGAAACCTGTTTTAGAATATTCAACGAGACCTCGATTAATGAATGAATTTAAAACCGCGCACCGCGCCGAACAACAGCGCGATGTTATCGACGCGATACCAGGGAAAAATTACACAAACCTCCTCCCCGACGTTACAGTATGCCGCCTGTGGCTGTGGCCTCTAACCCAGCGGTCACGTGACGTGCCCTTATCAGCGCTACGGCTCCGCAACAAAGACCAAACTGTCTATTAAGAGGACTACAAGAGCTAAGTGCCCTTGAGAATCGCACGCACACACTTACAAAATCGAGAAAAACGGCAAGCCCGTGAACTAATGGTTAAGCGAGGTGACGAGGTTACGCCCAAATATTCTAATAGATGGCGCCAAACCGAGCGAAGTAAGATCAATCATGAATCTCATAAAAAATCGATAGGACAACAGAATTGTTTTTATTTCTTTCGATGTTAGTTAACAAATGATTATAAAATAAAACTGATTCAATTAAACTTACAATATTTTTATTTATATTTTGTATACAATAAAATAGACAGTTAGTTTTAACCTTTTTTTTTCTTTTATTTATATTATTATACCAAAATTAGTTCTTATACTAAATATTAAAACATACCAATTTTTAACATTTTATAAATGTTTGTTAATCTATTTATATAATAAAATCGTAAGTGTTCGAAATCTGTAGTGTAGTAACCGTGGGGTAACATATAGCGTAGTGTTTGTTCGTTTTATTAATATCGGTTCACAAAGAAAAAATATATATTCAATTTAAAAAAAAAAACGTCTAAATATTTACTAGAAAAAATGTCGTCAAATCGATTTGGTTGAATCATTGGTTAACTATGTTAATCATACTAGGTTTAATCATAAATCTCATAAAAATAGATAGGATATTAGAATAATTTGTATTGCTTTTGACTGTTATTCGAAAATGATTAAAAAATAAAACTGATTATATACACTTAAAATATTTTTATTTATATTTGGTACTACTACTACAAAAAAAAAAGAACATTTAGTGTTAATTTTTTTATTAAAATCTTTTATTTAATTTCACTTGTATGTATGAATGTATGTACATATGTCCTGGAATCTTGCAATCAATATTACACCCACATCCACTGAAGCTATGGAGCTGAAGGTTGGCACACGTATTTAGTCTCGATGACAATGCTCGATTCATGAATTGCTGCCATATTCAAACGGCGGATGTTGGCGAACGTTACAAAAAAAATTAAATTTTTGAATTACGTACAAATGACACTTCTAAATATTCTAGTTCTCTGGTTCACAACAATTACATTTTTTTTTGTTACGACTTTACTTTTTTTTTATTATTAAAATTAGTTAATATATAACTTTAATTCCTATTATAAACAAAATCGATAAAATTAAACTCTTACGCAATATAAATAGCTTCCGTGTTATTGTTTTCGACTTTCTTTATTCTGTAAAAAATAAATCTATGTTAGTAATTATATTTTTATTAATTATAAAAGTATGTATTTAAAAAATATGTATCTCAATTTGCCCCATAGTTCGTTAATGAAAAATACCATATTGCTTCGAGTTCATGGGGATCGAAAGTTGTCACTCTCAATTGATGTTTTCCTTAATTGGACCAAATACTCTATCGTAATACTTAAAAAATAGCTCGAAAAATCTGATTCTATGCGAACTGATAGCAAATTTTTTCTAATAGATATTTTCAATATTCATAATTTATAAAAAAAAAATAATATGTTTACGAATAAAATACTCTTACCTTTTAATATCGTTCATATGTATGTTCGGCGCTTAATTTATATAAACGTTTTTTAGTTTTCCGCACGCGTTTCATTTCATTTCCCATATTTACACAATTAAAATTTATAACAAATAATATAATAAAAAACAAATGCCTAATTACTACTACACTATTTTAACTTAATATATTTATTTACAAGAAAGAATAATATTTATTATAAGAAAACATGAAACAATGAATTTACAATTAAAATTACAAAAAAATATCTCGTAACGTAATGATGCGGCGAAAAGATCGACACGTCTGTATAGCATCAGGCCTCAGCCGGCAATGTCTGTACACGGCGTTTACGCACACATGCGTACGCATTTTGTTCGAAAATAAAAAGTATGATTATAAAAAAAATATTGATTTTACTAAAAAAGTGATACAGGGGTAAAGTAGTATATAGCTTGTAGAATAATCTGACAAAAAACCAGAATTATTGAATGTATATAAGTATAGTTATTATTTGTTAAAAGATGTTTTAGAGGTAATTTTGTGATTTTTTCTATCATACCAAATTAATTACATCATATTTTCAAAATAACAAATAACTAGCATGTATCCTGAAGATTATTATATATTTTTTTTATTTGGTTTACTGCATTGGATCATATACTTTTTTGCATTATAAAACTTACATTTAGCTCATGTAGTCCCCTTAATACTTAATAGTAAAATCAATGCATTCATTGAGACGGTAGCTAATATCACTAGGAAGTGTTAGATGTGACGTAACGTAGTCCTTGTCCTCGTGAACGAGGATTCCAGTGAAAGCCATAAAATCACTCATCAAAATTTTCATCAACGTGTTGTTGAAAATATTTTGGTCAGTGATTATTTGGTACGATATAAACTGGTTTACGTGCTAATAAGGTTTTTTTGTGAGTAAATTAGGCAGTTATTATAATGAGGTGCGCGAGTGGTGTGTACGGAGCTCGACGTGTTTGATAGAATCGTTTCATAATGACTAGACGTTAGCGTGCAATGCTCGAGCAGACTTGCGCGGCGGTGTGTACCTGCAAATTATCATAAAGCGAAGGTCGGAGACGAGCCTCTGTTTCACGAATAGTAAACGTTAATTCTAGTTTACATTTTAATAATTTTTATTGGTATTAAACAGTTTGTCTTTTGTTGTATAGTTTAAAGTAATTTGCATTGTTTTATTGGATTCACAAGTTAATTATATTGCGAAAAGTATTCGTGTAATATCCAAGTCGAATCAATCTTCTGCAGGTGGTAAGCTCTGAGCTTCTACGTTGCGACTTATATGGAAATTTTAATTATAATGTACACGGTCTTGCTGCTCCCCTGGTACCATAAAAATAGGCCTTTATTATTTCTCTGCCATCATTTTAAAGATAAACTACCGGATGCTATAAATTAAATACTTTCAAGAAAGATTAACTCATGCGGACATTATTAAGGATAGTCCCAATAGGAACCCGTAAGCCCCTCTGCTTTTAAGAAGTTTGGAGCTCATTCGACGACGTTGCTTGAGTGCTGTTTTGTGGATACAGTTTATTTGATATCGAAGAGTTTCATCACGATGACGATCAATGATTCGAACGATTATTTGTGGCAAATATTAATGTTAATATGTGTAGTATTATCTATACATATAATAAAATTGGAGTGTCTGTTTGTAATATTAAAATAACCGCGTTTTACTAAATGCATACGTATGTATACACGGTACATATACCTAAATAATATTTTTTACAATTTTTGTCTGTCTGTCTGTTTGTTCCGGCTAATCTCTGGAACGGCTGGACCGATTTTGACGAGACTTTCACTGGCAGATAGCTGATGTAATAAGGAGTAACTTAGGCTTATTTTAGAATTATATGTAAAATAATAATAAAGTCACGCTTTTATATTAAATTCAAACGCGCACGAAGTCGCGGGCACAGCTAGTATATATATA
The DNA here is from genome assembly GCF_037043105.1 of Vanessa tameamea. NCBI lineage: Eukaryota > Metazoa > Arthropoda > Insecta > Lepidoptera > Nymphalidae > Vanessa > Vanessa tameamea. The sequence continues at coordinate 121,202 of NC_087316.1, forward strand.
TTATTTTTCTTTTATAACTTATATATTTTACTAGTATTTCTGTGAGTTTGAACATTTCTACTCAGCACGGTCAAATATTTTAATGAATTTTTACAATAAGGCTGAATTGCAAATTTAGGTTTTAAAAGAATAGGTAAGCACTGAATACCGATTGAATACGTGTGTGCGTGTGTCGATCAATTTATTCATGCGTATACATTATTCCTATCAAAAATAAATAGTACTAATCGTTAGACGAAATATTAATGAGGAATTCTATTCGTACGTACTCTTCTAATGTCGTAACAAACTCAGTGGGTCCTGTCCACTTATTTTTATCCACTGAACCATCTCGGCCAGACTGATTAGCTACGATATGTATTAAGCAAAAAACATATTATTCGGAAACTGCTTGTACTGTATGAGTATGTCCCGACAGTATGTACTGAACGAGTTTCCGAGAAACATCAGAAAACTTGAAATAGAAAGTTTTTAAACGTTCTAATCGTTAAAAGACAAAATATATTTAGTAATTACATTAAAAACGTATACAAATTTCAGCTCGTCATCAAATATTTAAAGAATTTATTCATTGATTACCATCGTTTACAAATGACGATATTTAACGTCGCTGGTAACAAACACGATATTAATATTACATATAGAATACTCGTATTGTAAAGTAGGCTGTAGTTCTCGGGTTATTTAACATTGAACTTGAAACAAAAGTGAGGTTATTTGAAATTCAATCGACGTTTTCGGATTCAGTGTGAGGCGCGACCCGAGCCGTGACGTCCGACGGCATACCTGTCCCTGTACGCGTGTACATGGGCGAGTGTGTGTCTGGTTCGAGTGTACGAGTTACAACTATACGAATAATCTTGTTTCTTTTATACTGCGTAATATTACCAGGCGATTATCCAGTATTAAGGATATTTAAGTCGAGTATGACAACAATAGTTTTCTCCATAGATCGCTTGTTTGTGTTTCCTATGTCATAATATTTGGAGCCTAGGCTCTGTACTTGTTGACTACTTTAGCACTAAAAGTCGAATACTTGGTGAATAAAATACATGAACGTAAACAGTAAGGTCGTGGAAAAGATTGTGTTTATAATTTTATTTGGCGGTTAAGGAACATTCGATGGTAGGGCGAAAAGCAAGCCCGTCCGGGTACCTACACATTAGACATTCTATCGCCAAAGAGCAGTACTTATTATCGCCTTGTTCTCGTTTGAAGCGTGAGCGACTCAGTGTAGCTACCGGTTCAAAGTAACAACAACAACTAGTTGGCAAGGTTGGTGACGCATTGGCGATGTAGGGAAAGGTTAATATTTCTCAGAGCACCAATGTCAATGTGTGGTGGTGATCGCTCACTCTCCGGTGACACATCGCCCGTACGCCTATCTATTACATAAACAATTTAACTTCATCAATAAATTTGAAATATAATGAAGTTCTACCACATGTTTTCCAAATCTTCTCCTCAACAGAATAAAGGACAATTAACTTTAATCGTATCGAGCCGGTATTCGAACCCAGTCTCTCAGGACCTCTTAGCTAGCCGCTAAACCAACGGGGCAGTTACTCTATAAAATTATGTAAATATATGTAAGGAGAGATATTACGGTATCAGCGTCGTATCTTAACACTTGCAGTAGGAGCTGTAACTTGCAATCTGTCGGGGACCTCGCTGCGCGGGCTAGGGCTGTTTGCAAACAATTTAATGATACTAAGTTTCATCCATACCGAAAATCATAATAGAAACAAATACAATTACACAATAAAATTAAGAAAACGTTTATTATTAATTTAAACAGGCTCGGTATTACGAGTATCTAATAATTTTATAACTTTTCACCTCGCAAAGTGTACGATATGTATAATGTTTATATTAGGTTCTGTATTTGCTTTTTAGTTAATTAAATTGGACCGCGATTGAAGTTCATGACTGGAGCTCTTTAAAACATCGCATAAGATCAAACCGCGTGGGAATGAGGCTGGACGAAAAATTACTGATCTTATCATATTATTGTAGGCACTTATATTATATTTTATTCTTATTAGACATTTTTCACAGAGAGAATAAACACAGGCCAAGATTTCACAGTGGAAATTGGCTTCAAGTCCGTGCGTGCGTATGTGGTCCCCTCACGACAACACACCGTGAACCCTTTAATGTATCCAATAAAATTCTGCCACGTTTAACAAACAACGTAGAAAATTAGTTCCACACTTTTTCTCAAGAGGATCGATTTGGTTCATCCATTGAAAATAAATACTTTAATTAAAATTTGGAATTCATACGGACATTATTAAATACATAAATAACAATGTTTTAATTTACTCGCATTGTTAGCTAAGTTTCACCTCTGTGCCTCTAATTATACAGATTTGCTCAATCGTTACGCAACATTAGATCAAATACGATTAAAGGAGCCACTAACAATTGGAAGCAAGAACCATCGGAGAATCGAGTGCTCTAGTTTTGTGACCTGATTGTATTATAAAATGAAGAACACAATTACAATATTGTAATTAAAAAAATCGTTGATTTTATTTGACCTGTTTTCTACTTTTTTGGTGTGTTTCCACCAATTTAATTCTAATTGTTTTAAGTATGTGTCCTTAGTCCTTAGTTGGCTTCTGCCAACAAGCAAACTGCCTTGTTAGGAAAAAAAATGGAAAGACATCTAGGAATCGAATTAAGTTTGTACAACCAATAACTTGATCTGCACGTATGTATTTTGATAAATGAATTAAATATAAAGAGAAGTTTTATTATTTAGTAGCTCAAAGTTTAATATTAAGAATGAGTTTTAAGATTTCTAAATAAATTATTATAATGATCGGGTACGACTCTGGCGACATTTGTACGTGCCACACAAGTACCGATAGCAACTGTTCAAAGTTTAAGCTCAATCGGTCGCCCCTAAGGGCATGCACACGGGGTAAACAAAGAAAAATAATTCGTGTATTTATCCAATAGACAACCCTACGTCGAAGTCCAGCTCGCCGCCTACTGGAGAAAGTATAAAGAGAAGCTCGTGAATGTGTCCTTCTACGGAGAACCTGTTTCTATATCTAGGCAGTAATATTCGTGTTTTATGACGAACCATTCAGTCGGATTAAGACTAAGTCCAGTTTATGTGACTGAGATAAGTTCAAGATCTGAGAGTTCGGTCGCCGGCCGCCGAAACCGTAGTCAACTTCCTTGTATACGCAGCAGCGACTGGGTGCGATTGGAAACGCTCGCTGGAGTCGGGAAGAGCGAATTTGGACAGGACAGTTTCTTAAGTAACGGTACAGCAAGCAAATCGGAAATAGAACAGGATAACAGCTTAAATACAAAAGACGAAACTATAATATATAGTTTTTAAATACTAACAAGGCATATATATGTATATATAAAAAAAATATTGCTATTCTTCTTATGTAATAGGCGTCAGGGAGCAAATAAAAATGAAATATTAAAATTTAGTAACGAAGTTAATGTATTTGGATTTCTGTAACAAAATAAAGTTCGAAAGGCCGGACAGACTAAAAGAAATGTGGAATAAGACAAAATTATATTTTGTATTCTAATTATTTATAAATTGTATTTATAATGTGACCAAGGTCCTTTCGGTGATCTTTTTAGAAAATAATATAATATTTCCAAATGACCACTATCTAAAAATAACTTAATAAACAATTCTGATTGTACATAAAAATACAAAACGATCGGTGAACAAACAGTACTCAGTACTGTTGTGTTCCGGTTTTAAGGGTCTTAGTTGGTGAACACTTATCATCAGGTGGCCCATAGGGTCGTCCGCCAACCTCTGCCTTAAAAAAATAGCACAATAATATGTTATATATGTATGTATATATAAATACTGATATACAAACTTAATTTACTGTGAATAGTTGGCTATGTATTTCATTAAGAAGATGTCTGATGATGACGATTATGAGGTTTATGACGGTTTATTTGGCAGAATCCACATTCCCAACCGGTGGAAGATCTACATTCAATTAAATCCTGTAACGTGACGTCTGGAAAGTTTTCATACGAGCTTCGATTACCAATACCGTTGATGAAGTATACGAGCCTACATAAATGATGTCAATTTATAAATGTTACTTAACAGTTCTTATTTCCAATATAGACTCTTTGCGGTTGCGATTTAAAATAACGTATTTACATAATTTTTTATACTATATAAAATGTACCAATGATTTTATAATTATTTAACAAAGTTGTTAATTTTAGAATTTAATCAATAAATTAATAATAATTAAATTTCTTGTTATCTTTCTCGGATAGAGGTCAGACAAAATGGTCATTAAAATGTTCACAAAGTGACAGTTATTTGATTTCTGCGATCCTTTACGCAATATAGTTATATTGGTTGAATGTGTTTACTTTCCCGGGATTAACGACTGTTCGTATCACGTGTTTGTAACAAACGGGACAGCGAGCCCTTTAAGAACAATCTCGACGTAGAATTCGATCGTAAAATGTTAGAAAGTCATATGCGACATTAATAATTATAATACGTAAAGGATACTTGCGTCACAAAAGCTTATTACTGAATGTCGGCTTTCAATATTTTACGATAGGATCGAATGTTGAGTAAAAAAATTATGTAATTGGTATAAAAGAGTCTCGACTGTTTTTTTTTTCGTATAATTTAAAGTGTTTTTTACTTGGTAGGATTGTTGTGCTCTGGTTTTAAGGATGAACGACCCAGTGTAACTGCAAGCACAGGGGACATCACATGTCTGCTCCCCAGATTGGTGGCGTATTGGTGATGTAAGGAATCCTTCAAATTTCGCTTAAAATACGCCAATGTTTATGGGTAGTGGTGACCACTCAGTCACAATAACAATGCTATAAAAAAAGGTATCAGTTTCACAGTAAGCAGTTTATATTTTTATACTATACTCAAACAATTCTATATATTCCAGAATTTTAAAGATTAATTTTGTAGTTCCTAAATAGATTTAAGCATATTTTGTTTACTTTTTTTTTTACAAAATTTTATTTAATTCGTCCTTAGTATGTATTAGTTAAATTAGTAAGAATATTTAAAAAAATGTTAAGTAATTAAATAAATAAATAAATATTGGCCAGCATCACATACATTACTCTGATCCCAATGTAAATAGCTAAAGCACTTGTGTTATGAAAAATCAGAAGTAACGACGGTACCACAAACACCCAGACCCAAGGCAACATAGAAAACTAACCTTTTCTACATCGACTCGGCTGGGAATCGAACCCGGGACCTCGGAGTGGCGTACGCATGAAAACCGGTGTACACACTACTCGACCACGGAGGTTGAATTAGTGTAGATATAAGCGACTTGGTGTAAATACTGTAATGCTTATATTTTTCAAATAAACATTATTGTTATTATTATTGTAACTAGTTTGTAATGTTTCGCTTCTAGGAAAAGACCTCCCCTTTCGAAGATGTTTGACATTCACTGCACCACATTGCTGCAATGGTAGTCGATGGACACAAATGTAACATGAATTTATCCGACACATGCAGGTGACCTGACGATGTGTTCTTTAATACAAATTATATCACGATAACTCAGTCAGTACCTAAAATAAAATAAATTTAATTAATAATAAAACTGAAACCGTGCCATACATTATTATACGTATAGTACTTAAAGGAGAATCAATCAGACATGGACTCAAGAGCCTGCAGAGAAAGATTTATATTTAAAAAGTAAAATGAATTTTATTTGGCGGTTTAATAATCACCCACACAAAGCGTATAACCGAGAACTACGTGATTTTTATAAAATTATTGGTTAGATGAATTGTTACATAGAAGTTCTCCGAGAACCTTCTCCCTTGTTCCATCCGTAACAATATTAAATGTGTCGCGGTCGATGACGCACAGTTTGCCAAGCGGAGTGGAGCAATGGCGCGAACGGCGAGTGTCGACAGTGTTTGGTCAAGTGCGAGCCCTCACCCTCTCGGTACACTTACCGAGCATTAGGCGATTGGAACACCGCTGGATGTATTGGTGTTGTGTTGCAATGCGTGGATTGGATTTCTCTTACGTCAAAATGAATATCGGTGAATTGGGTTGGGTCGGTAACGGGAGATGTAAGAATAACATCTTCAAATGCAACACGTCATACATTTAAATTCCGAGCCATTTAGTCAGTACTTGATTACATACGTGACAAAAGCGTGAAGTGTGTCGAATAGAGATCAACTATTAGTAACATGATTATGTATAAGTTGATATTTAGGACATTAAAAAAAGTAAAGGAGTAACTATTGATTTTCTGACCGGTTCTTCACGTAAGAAACTACACTCGGAGCCGGCGGTAGCTTTACATTCTATTTGATCCTGTAATCTCTTTGATATCCATTCTATAATAAAGACTAAGGATATTTCATGGTATTTACGAAACTCTTGTTCGGATTATTCCAAAGAACATTGAAATTATAATCTGAATATAAAACTCTGGAAAAATATATTTTAATATATTAATTGTTCTAGATATTAGTTTATTTTGTCTAGTCTGGCCGAACCAGTCACAAAATAACTTTCTACTCGACACAGCCAAAAGAAAGGCGCGCGGAGTATCCGGCTTCATCATACATAATTTAAACATTAGGTCGAATATTAACATGCTTTTCTTAAATGTAAATAAATAAGCCGTGGGAATAACTATTTCAGTATATAATCAGGTACTTAGGTATAAGCGTTTCTTAGCAGCACGAGGAATGCGGGCGTGCAGTTCATTCAAGAACTTAGTTTTTATTTATCATTGCATTTATTCTTTTAGAACACATTTTATTTTAAAACGTCGACGGAATGCGTCCGATTTCAAATTCCCACACAAGGGCAAGGTTTTAAAGGAATGCTAAGTTGTCAGGCCGATGTGAGCTGCATCGTAACACCTGTTCGGTAACAAGTCGTCTCAGTCTGCGTGTCTGTCGTGATACAAATATCACCGAATATATAGTTTTGTGGTAGACAAACTGATGAGCGAGTGGTACCAACCCAGATGGGCTGGGACAAAGCTCTACCATCAAGTAAATAGTATATATTTGATATGTTTTATTCCCTTTCCTCAAAAAACATGTACAGGGATTAGTTCTGCGCCTGATTTCCTTCCGATCAATTAATCATGTTAAAGCTTACTCTTCTGCAATATAGTGTTTCTGTTGAGACCGGCTGACGTGGTCGAAGTCAGCTCGGAGTTCTTAAAAATCATATGCTTATTCATAATAAAGTAAAAAAAAAACTTTAAAAGTAATATTATTATTATACACGAAACAAAAATAAAACTACAATGTATTTTTATTTTAACTATTTATAACAAAATACAATTACCGACCGCGCATTCCGACCGCCCGGCCGTCCGACCGAGGTGTATATGATAATGATATTATAAAATTATTCAAATGCGTTCTTGTTAGTACTGTTATCAACTTCAAATCTAAAACATCTGGGTTTTTGTATTGGATTAAGATTTTATTAAAATTAGATTCGTAATTAAATAATATTTATGATATATTCGACAGAAGTTGCTCTTTATGTGACTTCCTACTCTTGGATTTTTGCTATAAAATAATTTAGCTGCCTAAGTTCTTAATGATTCTTATTTTTATGTAAGAGACAGTTCTCACAAAATGTCTGAGTTATTAACTGCTCTTTGATCAGAATTGTCGTCGTTGCTGCCAAACCTAACTGCTGAGCTGATAATATCAATTGGTATAATTTATGTTTGGAGCGGAACAAACAATGGGGCAGCGCGATGCAGATCACAAGTACACCACGAACAGACGTCATCGATAGCAGAGTAGATATTACTGCAGGTTATATCGTGGACAAACTCATGCGCTGGTATCTATACAAATATTTGTCAGTACCTAAAGTTTTTTTTTAACAATATAAGTGGCAGGCAGGCAACAACCCCATAGACATTTCGCTGTAAGAAACGTTAATCATTCTTACATATTTCCTGCGCCGATGAAGAACACCGCTACATCGTGTCCGTGATAAATACAAACCAAATCGTATGTTTGTTGGAAATCATGTTTCAATTATTAGTTATATAATATTTATTAATTTAATCTCGATGTTCAGAAATAAATAATAATATCGCGACTTTTATCCAATTTTAACAAATACTTTAGTGAGCAAGACTTCTGATAATTGTAAGCAAAATGTGCCTTCATATCGCTGGTGTTTAAAAATATTTTCGCTTCATATGCAAAATGATGTAAGCGGCACAAAATCGGCGAAAACAATACAATTAATTTGTATCTGGAATTATATCTAAATCGTTGACGCGTGGTTGCGACAGTTCGCCCGACCCGGTGACGCTCACTTCAGGACGTTCTTGAGATAACTCGACAGTTCAAGGGGCATCCCTTATCAATATTTCAACACGTCAAGCGATAGAAGGCCTTAGCTCACTAAACATTAGAACGATAGTTGTTTATGGATTAGTGTCATAAAATTGAGGGTCGGGGAGTTATCGTGTCGTCTTCGTTATTTTCCGATCAGTGATTAAGTATTAATATTGGTGCTCTATTTCTGTCACTCTTACGCGATAACTGATATCGTTGATGGGTTATAGAAGCTTCGATGCGGTTCTTAGTAATAATTTCATATGTGATAAGGGTTTATGGACTGATTTGATTTATTTAAAAATTTACTTGAAATAACTTTTAAGAGCCAAACTGATAGAAACTCCACGCCTTACAACCACTTAAGCACTCGGCGATGGATTCAATACTGCATGTATAGTATATCATTAATTTCCATTATACAGGTTCTTATTAGTATATCTTCAGTTTAAGTTTACATTACACTCAAATTTTTCTCTAGCTCATTCTGGAAAAAAGATTCTAAGATTTCTGGAAAAAAGTCAACATAGATTGGAGATTAATTACTAAATAAATAAATGGACCTCCATAAATATATACACAATAATGTAGATCTTTGGATCATTACACGAGGAGTAAGGATAACTTATAGCACCACGTTTCCGACTTCGCAGTGTCAACAAACCCTAAGTGTTTGTTGATTTCAGGCATGAAATAAATTAATTTAATTGACATAAACTCTATAATTAAAATGATGTTAAAGAGTAACTACTGATTTTCTTTTCTTCAGGTTCGGTTCTTTTCGTCAGCATCTACTTCCCAACCGATGGGAGCTTTACGTTTAATCCAATATTGTAAAACAAGGATTCCAAATCGAGGATGATTTGATTTGATGTTAATATAGATTGATTGTGAAAAAGGAGAAGAGAAATATCGTATAAATACATAAAAAATTATCAAATATCCTGCAATATTTTCTTAATTTCAAAAAATATTTAGTTGAGCACCAAAGAAATAAGTTAATATTTAATAAATGGAATATTATGTTTGTAACCGAGCTTCTGAATCTATCGTTTTCGTAACTGTCCTGGGCCTCCACAAGAGAGGGGGCCTACGCAATAGAGGTTCCGACGAGTTAATAATTTTAATGTAATAGAAGTTTAGTTGTCTGGATATAATCAAATTATAATAATATCACTAATTAATGTTTTAAAAGACACTGATAAGTGTTAATAAATTATTGACTAATTTTACTGATAGAAATTTAATTGTTCAAATTAATTTGTCAAATAATAATTAGTGGCCTCCACTCCTCTATTGCCCAGGGCCTCCAGACTTCTGAATCCGGTCCTGCTTACACGGTCTGGGCCGTTTTCTCGATTAGACGGTTACCTTAGTTACTGGACGCAAAGTTCCAATAAAATTGTTAGTATGCAACATTTTCAGATCGCGATCAGAATTGTAATCGCAATATGTTTGGATGAATACATTTAAATTGTGCGAAACATAATGAATCTAATTTTCTTACAAAATTCAAAGTTACATATAAATTGCCTTTAAATGGTTATTTATAAGCACAAATTAAGTATATGAAAATTAATCAGCGCTGTCTGGGATAGAACCAATCAATGCAATCATCGGCTAATATTCGCGTATACTGCGGGAAATCTCGGCTCTACAGACAGACAATATAGTATAAATTATAGAAAAAACACGCCGTCCTTAAGATTATCCTCGTGTAGTACCCACGGCGCTTGCGCTATTATAGTAATAAAACAATGATTATGTTTATTGATTAATTATCATATTTATTATATTTCAATATCAATATAAAAGATGGCCTATCGCTTGCCAGCAATTTCTTCCAGATAACCCTCGGATTAGGAGATTTGATAATTGAGATTAGGGTGGTTGGTGCATTTATTTATACACACACATACCACTTTCTAGATAACAACACAAGCACTATATATATTAAAACAATACAGAAAATATATTTATATAGAGTAAAATTAACTCATGAATATTATATAAATATTTCCTACATAGGTAGTGTAACGGTTTGCTTGGACAATATTAAAAAAAACATAATATTGCGTAAAAAAATGATTCTTTGTTAGTCTGTTGATAATCATCATCTGATAGAAGAATTAATCAAACAATTTGGTCGCATGGCCATATAATTGAAGTGTCTGATTTTCTGATGATGTTACATAAGATTTTAATCTAGTTACAACACATTTAAAACCAATGTAGCCCATAAGCTAGATAGCCTGTCTTTAACTAATAAATAAACTGGACTGACAATTGTAGCGTAGGGCGCACACGTGGACCAGTGACCTAAAGAATGTGGCGAGAGTAAACTAGACGTGGAAGGCAGAGGGCTAAAAAAGTACAAGTTGTGGACCACGATACACTGGGTCTACTTAGACATATATATAAAAGTGTATGAGTTATTGATGAGGCGTGTTATTAAATAACTCAAAATATATTCATAACAATTTACGCAATACAAAATAACACTGTCCTTTGATACATTGTGTAGATTTTATTTAAGGAAAGGAAACGACACGACGCGTTATAATAAGCATCAATAAATAACACGATTCACATGTGTTTTGAGAGAGAAGAATAATAAGGCTATGACATTCTTAGCAGCATTTGGAGTTTATTTTGCAACATGCAGGAGCGTCGATGGCAGAACTATATTACATTTTTAGTAATAATAAAATAGTAAACTACAATATTGTAGTAATATATATCGTGCAATTCAATTTTCAAGGAAATTTCCCTCAGCAGCACAGAGATACCCTAACCTCTCTAGCCTAACTAGTGGCGGTGATAACGAAATCGTATCTTTTTAACACGTTACTATTAGTTTGATCTGTGTATACGCATGTAGCGGAATCTATCAACGTGATTATCATCATCATCAAGGCGTCCGATGAACTTGAAAATTGGTATACGTACTAATGATAGATAGTACTAATTTTGTCCCAGTGTCCTGGCCAGGATTGCTAGCATAAGAAATTTAAATTAAGACATACTATATATAATACTATAGATAATATTACCTACGTACCGCCCACCCAGTGTCGGTAACTAATACTCTTTTTTAAACTTTTATATTATTTTATTATTTTAATTCAATCTCCACAGACTAAGCTGTATTGCCCATGTGGATTCGAGATTGTTATTTAGAAGTCTGAAGTTCATTGTACATATTCGCTTCTTCAGGTTTCAGCAAAGGATCACGATCCAGTCATCGCCGCGTACTTCAACTGACGTAACTTACAGCACTCCGCCAGTCCTGCGTCTGTTCTTGTGTTTTTAATAAAATTAAAAGAATAAGTACTTATATAATGAGTAGCAGTCGTTGTTTATGCACGCTGACTCGCTAAATATAGACTGAACAATGAAGCAGCTTTAATTGTTTTAAAAATAACTTAATACGTATACGTTATACAGCTGTCGGGGGTGTATGCGAGCTTTCGGTGTGACGTAACTTTTATGTCGTCGCGACTTGTAATAATAAAATATAAGTATCAAAATTCAGTTCATTAATCTATGAATTTATTCAACGATGTTATATGATAATGAGCATGAGATGGGATGAGCCAGTGAGATGGCCCAGTTCATAGAATTCGTGGATGTTAACCGAATGTTCTGGATTCGAATACAGAAAAACAGCTTAATTTGTGTTTAAGGTTCACCTCAACGAAAAGGTCGTGAAAAAATGAAAACTCATTAAAAATTGGCTCATGTCTATCCATCAACAAGCACGCGCAAGTTAGCACCGCTGTAGAATAATCTACATCAGAGATTACTTTTACCCGGCTGTGGGTTAAGTGACGGATATACGTTGTTGACGTTGCTCGATTGAGGGTTACCGATAAATATGTCGCGCGGAAACTACACACCCCATGTTCCCTGTAATTGCGGAGAAAATTGTCACAGGTCCGTTCAACACGCCTCGCCCCGCGCGGATTTAATAGGCGACAGTGGGGCTGCAGCACGATTTGCCTGTCTGTGCTTGCCTGTGAACTACGTAAATAAGACGTACGTAAGACTACGTTACAAATATTTAAAGAACATAACCTGCAAAATAAACCGTACTAAAAATATGAGTAGTGGACTACTTTAAACTCCAATTTAAACAGCTAAGGGAGAAATGCTTATAATAACGAATTAATGTGTATAATTTACGTCGCGTACATTGCATATTTATTTCTATTACTTCTTATTAGAAGAATAGAAATTTCATTTTGATTTTTTTGGAGAAGAAGAAGATATTTATAGGATGGACGGCGGTCGAAAAAAGACATTCAAATGAAGCCATTTCACCAATAATCACCCTTTCTTCATCTTATAATAAAATATGTCAAAGAGAATTCAACAGGTTAAGTATCATTATGAAAGTTAGTATACTAATTAAAACAAAGCAAATTTTAACTATTAATATTTTTAGAGGTAATAAAGTGCTTACATTTTGGCAGATAAGTGTCATCAACCTCAACTAGGTTGATGTTCCGACAGAACTTAGGCTACAATATATTATCCTAAGTTATAAGAAGTAATGATATTTCATGTAGTTAAAAATAAATTTCAGGAAGGACCATTGAACTTGGCACCCATTTAGATCTTACTTTTTTTGTCGTTGAAGTCAACAACCAAGGTATATATCATAATATTGGACTTGGCTCTCATTTTTACATTTATGTTTTTGATGGGATCTACTGTTCTCTATAATTATCAATATTATTTTAATAAGTATTAGAATTGATGGTATTGACCTATTTATTATGCGGTCACAAGCTGCAGAGGTTTGAATATTATAAAACTAAGTCTGAATTTTCAGACTTAGTTTTATTATTTAACTAATTGTATTAAAGCGTCTCTCTGCGAGCATATGTTCATATTAAATAAAATAATTGGAAATGTATAATTACAAAATTACTGGTGATTCGATTATAAAAAAACATTCGACACACCACACTGTAAACTTCTATTTTATAATTATTATACCATTCGAAAAAAACGAATAATAATTTAAGATATCGTACCACGCCATCTATGGAGCTAGCGGTAAACTAGCAACAATGTTACCTAGCTGGGAATCCTTGCTTCTTGTAATAACACTTTCTTTGTTTAAGTTGTAACCGTTAGGTGGCGCTAGTTGGCAAACTAAGTAGATTATTCTTATTACATTATTAATCGTATATGACAATTAGAGTGAAACAAATACAAACTATGTTAGACCACATAAATATCTTCTATGACGTAGCACACTACACCTGTAAGTAGTACAATAAATTGTTTTCTGTTTTTGCCTGTATTTCACTCAACGGATTTTGATACGGTTTTCACTAACAGAAAGACCGATAAACGAGGAAGGCGTGTATAATACACATTTGTAAATACTTTGTATATATTGAACGAATAAATTACGTTGTTTTATCCAAGATACTTTTGTCGTGCTTAAACGGCTAATACTGCCTAAACCTTAGAAGATACACGATATCTGATGACGTGTCGGGTGTTTCAATAAAACTTCTACATTGGCAGTTTAAATTACCCAAATTTTGATCTTTAATCATCTGACAAATTGTGGTCAATATTAAAGAATCCAACCAAAATCACTTTTTAATTCATTTTTGAATCGTCATGTTACAGTATTGAATTAAATATAAAGTTAGTATCGGTTCGGAAAGTATATTCTAGAAGAAGAAACGGCAAGAAACTCAATAGTTACTCTTTTCCACCATTTTAATTTCCGAGTACATAAATAAAATGCAATTAAATCAATAAATATCCAGCCTAGAAATCAACAAATACATGCCCTTGCTTTATCATTAACATAATTGGGTATAGAGTAATATGCCTTATTTTTCAATGTACGTATATTTGACATGAGCTTTAAATTTTTATCAGGCTAAATTAAAAATATCTGTGAATGTTATTATAGAAACGAATATCGTGCACCAGGAAGGATGTGTGAACTTGTCGAAGTCGGAAACTAGGTGTTTGTAAGTTTACCTTTCCTCTTTGTGTTTATAAAAAGATTGTCACCGTTTCACTTCGACATGATTCTTATTTGACATTTATAGCCTACTTATATAAACTAATATATAAACATTACAAAGTAAATATACCGACTAGACTATTCCCGCTAGGCGCACTTCTCATTTTCTCTACTCATAAATTGCACCCGTGCGAAGCCGGGAAGGATCGCTAGTATATTATAAATAAAGGTTAGGAATTTGCAATTTAGTTCTAAAGTTAGGTAAAAAGAACCTCTTTCTAAGAAACTGGTGACAGCCGTTGTAGAAATAAAACTACTTGATCGTAGGATTTTGCAATATCATACTAATAGTTGTAAGAGGTGGGATTATTTTTTCTGGATTTACGCCAAATCTGCTACATCAAATGTAATGGATACATGGATACTGTTTGATAGTTCGGGGCGAACATCCTTTGAGAAAGCTTTTGAGACGTTTGTAATTCTGATGAAAAAGCCTATTTATTTTTTTATTTTATTTCATACTTGTAGGCATTCTGACAAACCACCTGAAAGTATGTGGTCACCACTGCCTCTAGACATTGGTACAATAATACATATTTATTATTTCTCATAACATCAATGCGCTTTCAAGCTTGGGAGATGAGAATTCACTTGGGCCTTTAGTTACACTGGCTCACTCACCTTATATAATATATTAAAGTACTAAAAGTGGTATAAAAAAACACATGTTAATAAAAAAAAGTACTCAGACTTATTTTATGCATTCGCACCGAGTGCGAGGTTGGAAGTTTTTTGTATTTTTTTTATTTAGTGTAACAACGCTGTACTTTTATTGTGTATATTCCTACTTTCGTAATATTTCTGTCGGAGAATTATAATATTTTTTACTGTTTTTATTTTCTGCGGTAAGAATTGAAACTTTTGAGGTTATATTTTCAAATAATTTTATAAACCAGTAAAACATATTTTTATTGCTATAATATACGCATATACATGTTTCTACTATGTCGTTTGTGGACAACACAGCATCGCATTATGAAGAAGCTGTGTTAACGCACCTTTATATTTTTACTTACGCTTGTGTTTTAAGCTGAATCATATTAATCCTTTGCCTTATTTGTATGCTCTGTCACCGCAAGGCGGGAACCTAAGTTCAGTTTAAGTCTACCACAGGCGCTTTAACTGTCACTCGAACAACATTATTAAGAAGGGCGTCACGCTGGTAGGAATCTGAATTACTAAGTATGCCAAATACGCAATTTTTTTTCTGTACAGTCGGCACAATATACCGACCTCAATAAATTGGCCAAGTCAATGATTAATGTAATGAATAATATTAATTATTTTAACAAGAACATGACAAACATAGTACACGTAAGATAAATATGTATGACAAATAGGATGTTCTTCTGAGCAAAACTGATGACATATTGCTTTTATTATCTTTCACGCCATTTCGGATATTGAATCTGACAGCGAGACGAGTCCCAGCGTCGCGGCCGACAGACGCGGCGACGGGGTGTTGATGTATTATTCGCCCATATGAAAGTGTCCTTTGTATGATTTCATTAAAACTCGACAAACTGTCTGTCTGTACGAGTATAGCAGTCATACGAAAGCTCTTAGCTAAAAATCCAAATATCTATTTTAAACATCCAGTCGACCGAAAGTGGACAAGCGCCTATTATAAGTGTTGGATGAATAAAGTCTGCGTCCGCCTTATGTTCGCTTTGTGCGCCGCTGAGAAATACCCGTAAGATTAATTCGAGTGAATGATGAAAGTGCGAAACTGTTAGGGATCTAACGCGGGTCTTATTGTGGAAAGGTGCGGATGGGCTGAAAGCATTACCGCTTGTGCAGTATTGCTGCTCCACTGAAAGTATTGTAGACGGTAACAACCCAGGCCCTCGGAACGCTCACCCGCTAATGCTTGTTATTCAACTTTATTTTTACTCCACTTAACTAAAACTAATGATAAAACTGATTTCACTTTAAAGTAAGTGATCTTATAATGCTTTGTTATATTTTATCAAAAGATACTTAAAAGATCTATTAATGACTTGTAATTTTAAGTCAGCAATACTTTCATGATTAAATGTTGCTCACTTTAAAACAGATTGCGAATTAGTGATTAGAAAACACAAAACTCACATTGAAAAAATAGGCAGAGGCAAATGGACCTCCTGATGGTAAGTGGTCAGCACCACTCATAGACATTAGCTCAACCTTTGGAATTAAGATTTTATATTCCTCGATCTTGTAGTTACACTGGGTCACTCACCCTCCAATACGGAACACAAAAATACTGAGTAGTGCTCTTTAATGTTAGAATATGAGTGTGTAGTACCTACCCATGTGGACATGCACCGAGTCCTATCATCGAGTGATGTTTTTTAAAACAAATACTCATAATGAGCCATTGAAAGTAAGATTGTGAACAAATGCGCGCTTCGAGCGTAATTATTATAATTGACGTTTAGTTACGCTGGTAACAACAAGTATAGTGTCAATATTAAACGTGAGCGAAGTCGCGGGAGAATCAAATACCTGTAGGGTATCAAAGCAAACATTACAATTAAAAATAAATATTTTACGAAAATCGTGCACTGTATCTTATTCATGACAAGTTTTTATACTAGACAATTTTCGAGCTGGCGACACAATCTCGGAACACATGTATGTGGTTATATATTGTGGTCACTATACTAACGGCGACAGTACATCCTCCTTGACACACTCCTCTGATGGAATGGATCGAACGATGGAATGAATATATTTGTTGGAATTCGTCTTTTTCTCTTGTATGTGAGTAGCGAAATATGTTCAATCTTTCATAAAAAATATTCGAAATACGTCATATTAGTACGACGAAAATTCTTTTTCACAAGCGTTTTATACGCAATGTCTGCTATGCGTGATTTCATTCAGTTGAACATGAAAATATAGTTATCGTACATTCTCTGAAAAACACTTTCATTTTCTAAGATAAAAAGAGTCATACGAGTTGATACAGGACGTAAGCTGTCGACGTGATGACTTTTATCACAGACAGACAGTATAAAGTCAAGTGTTAACAAACGTTAGGATAGACAAAATGATAATATAATTTAATCAATAGAGAGTGTACCAGATTCCCATGTCCAGAGTTTCGGATCAGATCAGTAAAAAGTTATTGAGTTATCTTTCGAGAAATGTTCATTATCACGGATTCAGGGATATGGAAGCGGTTACACTCGGAAGGCAAGTAACGCCGGTCCCGCACCCGAACTCTTTTCCGGCGTGTAAGTTTGCCGTTCCCTCGGTTTGTTAATGAGAGCTAGATGAATGGGAGTGTTTGTACGTATTTGTGCTCTATATTTCTTCCTCGGTCCTTTCCAGTTGGCTAGACTTTCTTGAGTTCACTGTTGACGACATCTGATAGGAAAAAAAAACACTTTATATATTAAAATGCTATTACGCAAAGGAACACAGAGATAATGCTGAAATAATTTCTCTTATCGTAAGAAGATCAGAGCGAAAATGGAAAATATAAATAAAGCCACAATAATTGCTCCTTTTATAAAATCATTTTTCGCACAAACACGACCCATCGCGTATGCGTAAGTATATTCCTTATTTATTGCTGTTCGGTTCTTCAGAATATGATTAAAGTTTTTAGTGCTATGGGTACGCAGTTGAGGGTTGTATAAGAATAGTGATTTATGACACACATTGGTACTGGTTCAGTAATATACAACAATGCGGTAAAAAGTACCAGGGTTGTCATCGTTTGTGTGACACGTGGCTTCAGTATTCCTCATCTCAAATAAACTTTGGCTCCAACAATAAAAAGGACACAACGAATAAAGAACTAAAGTTATCATTTAATATAAATTAAATGAAAATGAATAATTTTCTCTAGATATCGAGTCTTCTTAATAATAATTGGAATATCAAATTTTAAAACAGATAAATTGCGAGCAATAATAATGTTTCATAAATTTTATGATAGATATAATAAAATGATTATTAATGTCTGCATATATAAATGATAATGAGAAAGTACCTTCGTATATTTAAATTTTAAATAGTGTTCTGCTAGCCCTGACTGCTAAGAAAGCAATGTTCAGTGAAGGGACCGGCGAGGCATTGGCGCGCTTTCGGGTGATTATTTACACGTTATTCGCGTGAAAAATGCCGCACGTTCAGCCACTTTCCCGCTTCTCATAATGCACGTCGATGTTGTGTAGCTGAGAGATTAATGACAATATCGCTTATGGTGTTGGTAAAACTACTTTACGACCGTGTGTTTAACTAAAACTGTCCCAATAGTCTGTGTAATGACTAATGATTGCAACGGTTAATTTCGAGATTCTGGGTTCGAATCGGGGTTCAAGTCAATAAAAGGAAAAATTAATATTTCTGAAATATTCAATATTATTAAGTTTATTTTTGTTCCTGCCATACATATTATGTACGTCACCATTTTAGAAAAACAATTGTATTCTTACGAACACACAACGTATGTGATTCTTCTTCTTAATAAATAAAAACCAATGTTTGTTTGTGTTGTAAATTTGACCTTGGCACGTCCGCTCGGGAAGGTTCCAGGCCCAAAATAAACAGGAGTTCCTTTTGTATGTTTGTTCTTCAATATAAACGTTTTATGCACTCTTATTTTAACCGGGCGAAGACGTGCTGCGTTGGTTGTCAAATATAACAAACTAAAATAAGCTATATAATTGTAATAAAAAATACCTACATCATGAACACATTTTAGTTACAATATAATACAAACATTTGACAATGTATACCCAGACAGGAGCCGAAAAATGGGAACAAATCGTACAGCAAAATAGTTTGGTCCAAAAAGTGGTTTTATGCTAAAACAGCAATCCCTCCCAGACAACCATTAAGCAGAGGACATCATAATATATTCAAACAGACTTTAAGGTGTTCCGATGTAAGCAATCGATACTAATGTATTTACTAATATTGTAAATATTAAAGTGACTTTGTGCCTTTTTAAATAAACTGATTTACAATGCTGTTATTCACAATTAGTGTTCAATCAGTGCTTTGATGGAACTCGAGTCTAGATCCAGGCGTTTTTTTCTAAAAAGTATTATTTTTTTGCATAATAAGATTTATTGATTAAGTCTTAATAATATTATTAGATTTATAAGATTTTAAATTAACATGGTTATTTTTATTACTATCAGTATTTAAAACGGGATATTTACCATGTTTTTTAGACTGAACTCAGTCTCGTGAACAAGACATTCGTAGATAATGTCGAATAATCGACACCAAATAAAAATAAAAAACATGGTAAATATCCCATTTTAAATACTGATAGTAATTTTTAGATTTTATCTTTATAAATATTGTTTAACCATAGCTCATAATAGTTAAAGGTTAAAGCGAGGTATTTCGGAGGAGGTATTGTGTTTTTATGTTTATAGCCATTATGATGAATATTTGACTCATTTGAAAGTCGAACAAGTTCGAACCATCATTAAATGTTGGAGCTGAATTGAAGTTATCGGTAACCCTAGATATTAGTAGTTAGGAGCGGCGCGACTGGCAGTGATTATTTACGCGTGCTCTCGTGACAGATGTGGCGTCTTCAGGCAGTTTTTCGTGCCGTCTCAGCACCGTGTACCCGTCCCGATATTGAATCCAAATAAGATATATAGCCGTGATGTTGTGTCTGCAAATTGGAAATCCTTAAGTACGTTCAAACTATGAAGAAATATGAATTGCTGCTTCATAGCATAAATATATTACAGGCTCGCTAGTTTTATTTACTCGTGTGCACAAATTATTCCAAGTCCTTCCAAAGTTCCTATCAACTGAATAAATTATTTAGACAGAACCTACACGGTGCAATTAATACTACAGGAGAAATACACATTAAATTTATTAATTGGTTATCTATGAATTAGATCATTGATGAGTAGCAAAGTAAAATATGAATAATCTTCTACAATTACATAGTGTTAATAACTAACCGCACATTCCGAAACTTAATATTACTTAACATGGGACGGACTGTTATTGGTTTTCCGTTCTAGTTCAGATTCTATTAAAAGTCGACTATACAAAAATCAAATGTAAATATAGTTTATTAAGTAGGTCTATTGAGGTAGACTCCACCGATATGTATGCTGTCTGAAAGTCAACTGGTACTCTACATAGCTCTACGTTTTTCCATAATCTATATAATCTTGTGTTGAAAAATATGCCTTATTAATTTTTCCACGATTTGAATTTTTGGTATGAGTTACAATGTCTGCGGATTTTTATTATGGAATCAAATACCTTGGAAGAAATCCTCAGGAAGAATTTATTGACTTTGCGGTACCAGAAACTTTGCGTATAAGGTTCTCCTAACTTTGCTGTTTAGAAAATTATGTTCACTTATTCTATCAGAATGATCAATGTTATTGTGTATATTTTTGTAAATACAATCACGTCACAATATTGACGCAACTGAAAATATTTCTGCCTTGCTTTATCGTGTTATTTTAATTTCTCCATAGGCCTCCGTGCCGTTGTTATTATATAAAATTTATTTTAATGTTCCTGCATTTTATTGCGAGGCAGCATCCAAAATAATAAATAGACCGGACAGCTCTCTTTTGTTAAATGAGAACAGATTCAATATCTGTAGCGTTGCACCAAATTGTATGCAGTAAGACATAATACTACAAAAGTAACCAAAGTATACCAGTCGAGCAGTATCAATATCAGTTCATTGTCTTACGTTTATAAACAAGTATGCTGCCGAGCTAAGTCGTCCTGCTGGGGACGATAAATGAGGACTATACTGAAGCTTGGAATCTAATGTGATTCCTCAAAACACTTTAGCATCGACTAAATGAAGATCATGACTGTTAAATTATATGTTATAATGCTGTGTTAAATGGTATGTTATATTCTTGTGCACTGGGTACATAGCTATTTTTTTTGTCAACTTGAAAAATTAATGAAGTATAGTCAGGAAACAAGATAGTATCAAAAATTCCTTTAACATATTAATTAAGGTCATTTATATATACTACAAATGGAAATTGACTAAAATTCATCCTTGTGGAACACCCATTTATAGTATCCAGAAGACATAAGATCCAGAATTCTTTATTCCACTGATAAAAACTTTTTGAAATATTTGGCTATTTAATACAGGTATATTTTAGCCTTTATATTTCGTTTTTTAAGCAATCAAACACTTTAGACGAATCGCAAAATACGCCAATAGCATCTTATGATCTTTTTCATGCATCGTAAATACATATGTTTAGGTAGTGCTATTCCCGCATCACTTGTTGAACGAAAACCTAATTTCTCGCTTCGAAAAATATAATTTGTATTGAAAGGGACAGGAAATTGATTTAAAACCCTTTTTTCTAATATTTCACTTAAATATAGACGTATAGAAATAGGCCTGTAATTCCTAGTAATAATCATTCTGTTTCGTGTAAAAAAATTAACTTTATTTAAAAAAAATAGGAAATGTAGCCGCGTACTAACTCTTGTTAAAATTACAGCTAAATACAGAGCAGTAGCATATATGATACTATTAATTATTATTATTCTTGAAAAAATTGTTTGATAATTTTATAAAAATATTATACCTTATTTTATTTTATTATTTTTGTGCGGTTCTAACGTTTACCGTTTTAATATTAGATGTCTGCGACCCGGCGGGAAAAAGGTCCCGCAATTATAGTAATAGAGTTAAGTACCGCATTACTGTCACGACATTAAATAAATAAATAATATGATGATATTTTGTGTAATACAGTAACTCTTAACTGAATACGAACTTATATTTGAATATTTATCATTTACTTTATAAGCAAACAACTTGAAAGTAGAAAAATTGGATTTAACGATTTAACATGTAGTAGACATGTTCTACCAGCTGATTTCGAGAAGTTATGACAATTGAAGATAAAAAATATTCTGATATGAAAGTCGATTCTTTGGCGATTTAAGGAACTACTAATGTTCTCAACACTGGTGGGCGTAATTGACCACTACCATGAAATTGTTCAGTTATTTCAAGTATTTGTATTTACGTTTTACACCTATGAGTATGACCGAAATCAGTTTAGTCGAAAAATGAAAGTTGAATTAATATTACAGCCACAGGCCTCAAAGACCGTAGCCATAATCTAGACATAAGTATTTTTTCAGACTACAGACGGGTGTACTGGTCAGGAGCATCATTATCATCACCGTAATTGACAATATTACTTAGTGACACGAACACCATTACGGCATACTCGTAATGCGGCATCCGACGCGCTGGTAGCCGAGTATGATGATGTATTATAAAGGCTGAAGTGCGTAGGTGAATTTAGCCGTACTTGCCGCACCCCACACTCTTTGCTGTTGAAATTTGTAATTCAATTTAATTGCAAATATTCTGTGTATTTTTTGGGGAAAATTTTGACAGAGGTGAAAGTTCGAGTTCTTAAAAAATATTTTCACAAAAGTCAAGAACTTTGTTTTGCGAGCGAACTCTTCGCAGAGCTTGCCTTTAATTGATGGTTCGAATAACACCGACGAACTTTCAAGGAAATCATAATAATAATATTTTAATGAGGAAACTTTGGTTTGTTTGCTTATTTACTTGTTATTTAAGGGTTTAATCAAAAACTAATAATCTAATAACCATCATATTATACCTATGTATATATTAATTGACATGTTGGTGTAGTAGCTCGTGTCTAGACTCGGTTTTGCCAATATAAGCACGCTAATTCCTCTCATGGCTTTGTCCGTGGCTGTTGGAGTGGCTTCTCAGGTGACAGCACCTAACGTGTATGTTTTGTTTAGTACCTATTTAGGAACTAAATCATGCATAACCAGCGACCAGCGATGGCATAGTGGCTAGAAGATTTGAAGTTGTTACTTTACTTGTTACTTTCAAAGATCATGACTATTAGCAATTACACAATTAAGATTCATTGCAATTACATAGCAATTGCACTGAATCTTAATTTAGGTTCTCGGAACAAAAAAATCACTACATTGGGTTATATAAGATGGGGTGCTATATGTTTTAGAACTGTTAATTTGCCTAATGTACATACATATCTTGTATATTATTGTTATAGATGTGCGGTGTTAATTGCCTTACCAGATTGTTTCAAATTATAATTTGTGGTAAAAGCTTTAAATCAATTATTATCTATTCAGAAACGTTAAAATTTCTTTGAAGTTGTGCTTTAACGATGAAGTTTTATCTTTAACTTAGGATGTGATTTTTTTAAGGCTCGATATTAAATAAATAAAGAAGTCTATAGCGTTATAGGTTGCAATTCAAATTTGATGGCGATAATGATATGCATATGTAGTGTTATGAATAAGATCGCAGGTTCTGGGTTCAAGCCCCAGGTTATTTGGTATTTCGGTCGAAAATCCTCAATAGCAGCCCAGAAGTTAAAGGTTTGTAAACTCTCTTGCCTCGGAGTACGTTAAGCCGATGGTCCTGCGCCTGAATTATTTCCGGTCGTGTCGGATTTACCGTCGTATCAGATATCATAACCTGATAGGACGGCAAATCAGAATGGGTCATGAGGAAATAGAGCGTGCACCTGTGTGCACTATCATAAGGCCTGTGTGGTTGGCTAATCTCTCTCGAAATTGGCCTCATAATATAATATGTAATAAACGGAATTAATATATAACACAATAACTGACATCCATTGAAACAAAATCATCTAAAAAAAAAATTATTACAAAGAACTAATTATTTTTGTTTTTATTTTTGGAAGTTTTTATATACTATGTGATTTCGTTATTGGGATTGGTGGTTGTTACGTGTTTAAGGAATAGACGCGATTGTGACGAACGAAAACCAAACTTCCAGTATTACCAGTTCTAAAATACATTTAGCCTGCACTCGACAGCACTCGCTGCACCTGACAGCCCATCTCAACAATTTCTATAATTATATTATAAATTTATCAATAACCTTTACCGACGTATAGACAAATTTTCAGCTCTTAAATAATAGAGATAGCACAATGCGTGGGCGTACAATTAGCCCGCGTGGATTCGACGTGGATGGTTTTCAATTATACGCCGCCTTATTTATACGTCACAGGCAGAACTCTAATCCGGCCAAAACTACTTCTGACTGACGAAATATTCTTTTATTATATATTATACTAATTTAATTATAACACTGTCAAAAAAAAGTGACCTTATTAGTTTGTAACGCTTTCACATCTTAGCTACTTAAACAATGGTTGTGAAATATACGTATTTAGATGTCCGTTGTCAGGGATACATAAAAGGGTACCGCCACTCCTTCACACGTTATATTGTACGAGTGTAAGCTGTTAAATGGTAAATGAGCAAGTTAAAGCTTCGTTGCTCTCATCAGGTTAGTCTATAAGCTTCGTTCTGCTGCAAAGACTGCTATTGTTACACTGCTCAGTGCGTACATATGCCATATGCGTCTGGTAGATAATACTAGATTGTGAGGTATACAGTTGAGTTACGTAAGGTCAATGATACCGGGGTGCATGTCAGTCACCTCGTGGTGCACCCCGGGCAACGTGGCCGATTTGAGCTTGCTCGTCGTTATGAGCTTCCGAGGTGTGATTGTGCACCGCTGTTGTAAGCCACTAAGGAAATTCGAGGAGGTTTTAGTGGGTAGGATGGGGCACTAGGCCCCGGTGAGTTCCGCATACCCGGTCCCCCGACCGGGCGGCATGCATAAATGCTAACAGTTAGATATTCAACTTACCATCAGGTAGCCCATTTTTTCGTCCTGTTACCTATATCATATAAAAAAGCGGCTATGTGTGAGTGGGACTCGCCCATGAAGGGTTCCGTAGCAGCAAGTAACAAGGTTTATGTTTGTGAAATTAAAATTTTTATTTTTATATTTGAGTTGATTGAATGAAAGGTAAATTTCGGTTTACGATAAACTTACTAGATTTGGTTCAAACCAATTTTCGGTGGATGTTTGCATGGTAATGTATATCATATATTTTTTTTAGTTTTATCATTCTCTTATTTTCGAAGTTACAGGGGGGGGGGACACATATTTTACCAATTTGGAAGTGTCGCGCGCAAACTATTCAGTTAAGAAAAAAATTATATTAGAAACTGTACCATTTTTGAAGACCTATCTATACCCCACACGTATGGTTTTGTTGAAAAAAAAATTCTTGAGTTTCAGTTCTAAGTATGGGGAACCCCCAAAATTTATTGTTTTTTTTTTCTATTTTTGTGTGAAAATCTTAATGTAGTTCACATAATACATTTACGTACCAAGTTTAAACAGTATAGTTCTTATAGTTTCGGAACAAAGTGGCTGTGACATACGGACGGACAGAGTTCGGTTTTGCCACCTGGCGTCGGAACCCTAAAAAGGACGTAATTTGTATAGTCAACAATACTTAGGATCGTATTTCTAGTAACTTTGACCGAAAACGAGTTCTGACTGCAACATATTCAATTGGATTGCTTTGTAAATATAATCTGTTAAAATTTGACGTTAGTTATTAATGACACAATAAAAGGTCAACATTTGCAGCATGAACTTATTTCTGTTGGTGATAAAAATTCATAGCACTAATATCGTATAGATCAATTGATACAATAACTCGTTCGCAACCTGACACTTCGAGCCGATATTGATCAGAGGGACACGCGTGATTGTAAAATGATTACAATCGACCCAAGTATCTCTTTTTTTTAATCTTATGTTTTCATGGTCAGCTTAAGTACTGCGGGGTCCCAAAGGCGACAATTTGTACCCTCTACTGTGGAACATCTATATATTATGCATATTATGCAGTTCTACAATCGGTTAATCTTCTTGACGATGTCAACATTATCTAGTAAGCGATTGACACGTTGGTTTTGTATCAGGGAGAACTTTTTTTTATTGGTGGTAGGCCTCCGTGTACGACCGTCTTTGTAGTAACCTTCCACTGTCACAACTGTAGCCTCACAAATTCAGTAAAAAAATGAATTTGATGGAATTATAAGCATAAACCAATCGCATGAAACTGAACGCTCAACTACACGGTTACAATCACTCAATGTCAAGCGCGCCCTGTGATATTTTCTTTTTGATACGCGTAGTAAATATCTTTTGTAATCGGAAATCTATAAACAAATGTATTTTGTGCACTTAAGAAGACCGCTCACTAAATACTAATACTAAATATTAACGCTCACTAAATATTTTGACAGATATTGTATAATAAATAAACGATTGTGACAGCAACTTGTTTCATTTATCAAATAGTCGAGATGGCCCCGTAGATAAAATATATATCCGCATATCGCAGGCTAGTCGCCGGATAAGCACAAATGAGCTATCGTGTGCATCATTTGTGTTTATAATTTATATCGTACTGAGAATTTTAAGAAAACATCGTAAGGAGACCTGCTCGTGCTGCTGGAATTTTTCATTTCAAATTACATGTTTATCGGTAAAACATATTATACTGTATGATTTCAGAAGTAACAACATCTATGAGCGAATGTACATTTCCAGTATATAAATAAATAAAATATTATTATTTCAAGTCACATGAAGTAAATCGCAAACGTATTTCTAACATAAAATGTTATTTACGTAGTTTATAGCTTTATTATATGTTAAGAACTGTTTTAATGCACTCTGCGTCTGTGAATTCAGTATCAAATACGCTCGAGGTCGCTTTCTATGCGCGTAGCGTACAAAAGAGCGCCAGCTGCCGCTTAGAGTCTGTTGTAGCAAAAATGAATTTCGGTAAAATGAAGTAAAAAAGTAAAAAATAAAATCTGTTATCTTCTATATTTATGCCATATTTCATTTAATTGACGTTAGTATGTATGGGTCAAACTTGGAACCTACTATTAAATCAGTTCCACACAAACGATTTAGCTAGAATTCATAATAAAAATATACTTTATTACCAGCGAAAAATCAGTTATTAAATTCGGATTAATAATATGTGGAATTCATTTTATTCTATAAATAAATATCTCCTGCGTAAAATTATTACAAAAGCATTTTTCCAAATATCGCTAAAATCGCACTGCGAGTAAACAAAACAAGACCATACAACGTTATAAATTTTATTTTGGTACAAAACGGAGAAAGATTTCTTATTTATGATCAAGGGAGATCGTATTTCATCTTAAGAAAATTATCAAAAGGCTTTTCTATACGATAACTTTAACTTGTTTTGTATAAAAGGAAATGGCGACAATAGGAAATATATTCCTTTCAAAAGAAAGTCACTTTCGCAATTGTTTCTAAGCTAAGTAATGCCGGTCACCATGTTTGTAATGTTGCGGATACTAATAACATGCCCCGTTAGTGGAGCGACTGGCCGCAGACCGTGAGGGTCTGGGATCAGCTCCATGACGAGTCAAGAAATATACTTTGCCACATATGATTTGGCCCATTTCCGTTTGAGTTGGAGTTTCTATGGGGTATGATAGGAAGAGAATAGAGGTCGCACTTGTGTTTTTAGATATTTGTGGACAGATGGCTCGTCTCACTGGAGGATAGTCGTTGTAGCTAAAATTGGCTAAAAGGACATCATCACTTGTAAAGACACTTCAGGTGCCGATGGTAGGTCCTTAGGTCTAAAGGCCTTTTTTTCTCCAGAAGAGAAAATTTTGGTGTTTATTCCACTACGCCACTCGGACATTATATTTTATAAACCGACGAAGGATTGTGTTTAGTATTTCTCTTTACCGCCAAACAGCTGAGATAAATTATAAATCGAAATACGCAAATCCAAACGCTGCAGTGCTTGTCCAGGAACGCAAGATTTTCGGTTAAGGTATGCAGGTTATAACTACTGGGCCATCTTGGACCAAGGGAACCTACCCTTAATGTATAACATAATTCCCATTCATCAAAACTATCCCATTAATTTCATGAGAAATTAAATCTTACTATTCAGCTGTTAAAGAGATATTGTGTAGCAAGATACATTCACACATCGAAGTTTGCGGACTACCGCACGAACAGGGCTTAACGTACACTGCTATTGTTCGATGGAAACACTTTGTAACAACAAATTGTTCATAACAAACTACTTAGAACAAATATGGGTTCTGAGAGGTAGCGAGACTTGCTGGGATTCATTACCCTTTAACCTTTCGAGGGTTCAAGGTGTTAACGAATAGCTGGCTTCTTGCCCTTGATTGAGTTGAGATATACGTGTAGGTCATCACTCGAGGATTAGAGAAACACAGTGGAAGTCATGTAAAGTAAGAGCTTGTAAACATTCCACTGCTGGCCTAAGATGTCCTTTTACGAATATCGCAGTATTTCTATGGGCACATGCCAATTTTCTTGAGATTTATTCCTCGCACGTGAATAATTATAAAATAAATTAATTCAATTAACATTGGATATAAATTACAATTTTGGGAGGATTATTTAACTTTAACGAGAACTTAAGATGCAAAACAAAAAATAAAGAAGATAATTTATTTATTATTTTTAATATTTTTATTTAATTTTACTCACCCGATGGAAAGGCCATGGACATCTGCAACTCCCAACGTTCCCAAGTCGTGTCGGAGGAGGTGAGAAAAGATACAGATTTTTAAAGTCTTTGTTTATTCATATAGAAGTATATTAATATAGAATACTATTGTAAGTTCCTAACGTATAATTATATGCATGAATTTTGGAAATATTTATTTTATTAAAGACCCATGGAACATTTCATGCAGTAGATTTGTTTTCGTTATGTATTTGCAAGTCGCAAGAGCCGAGAAGGTCTAGTGGTTAGAACGCGTGCATCTTAACCGATAATTGCGGATTCAAGCCTAGGCAAGCACGACTGAATTTTCATGTGCTTAATTTGTGTTTATAATTCATCTCGTGCTCGGCGGTGAAGGAAAACATCACGAGGAAACCTGCATGTGTCTAATTTTAACGAAATTCTGCCACATGTGTATCCACCAACCCGCACTGGAGCAGTGTGGTGGAACATGCTCCGAACCTTCTACACAAAGGGAGAGGAGGCCTTAGCCTAGCAGTGCGAAATTTACAGGCTGTTAATGTTAAGTTGCAAGAGATACAGCACTCCTGTCACACACTACAATATCTTCTGTGCATATGGTGAGCCTCGATAGAGAAAGACCGCGGGAGGATCGATCTGGAGGAAAGTAGTCCGCTTTTAAAGTGTTAAAATGAGATTCCATTTAATTAATTTCCAAGTACTTAATGAACACAGCTGTGCTATTTCGAGTGGATCGGAATAATTCACTTTACAATAATATCAATCACTACGACCGCAGTTAGACATTGTTTACGGAACTGTCGAACTTGTGATTACTGATCCTACTCAACTTGATAAACTTAGGACGTTACTTATTATAAGTGCTCTGAACTATATTTGATTATGTCTCTATATAGTGATTGATTTTTAGATTGATTTATGGGTTTTCAGATTGTTGTTTTACTTTTGTTATAATCTAATTTCAAGTATATAATTATTTAATTATATAGTATAAAATTATTTAATAAGAATTCATAATTATTAGTATACTAGTAGATTAGAATTTATATTTTAAAGACAAAAAAATAATTTAAGTATAAGCAGTATTCACTGCATATTAAGAATTATGGTATTTATGGTTAATATGTTAGCAGAACAAATAATTTTGTTATAGTCTATAAAATGACGTTTCAGTAGTTTTAAAATATAGTTAGATTTTGGCAAGTCGACATAACCGAAGAGAAATTTGTTGGCCGTATATTAAATTACATTATATTATTTTATTGTTAATAGAAATATTGCGTGCGCCATTCGATTAGCAGCAGTTTTGGATATTATCTACAATGTTTGAAAACTCTTAACGTAAAACGCAAGCATAATACTTCCAAACCCAGTGCAGCTATTGAGATTGTTTTGAAACGAAAACTCAAAAATTTGTTGTTTGTTTTAAATACAGGACCTTTGGGACTGTACCCACATAAGCTATCCGTTACCCGAGAAACCGACACCCAAGTAAATTACTTTGTTGTTTTATTTATTTATATCTTTTAAAATTACATAGAGTATGTTATCGGATAAAGTGAAACTAGAAGTAAACTATTTAGATTTTATATTATTTCGTAAAATGAAGCTTGGAACAATATCTTTTTGTAGAGCTTATAATGCTTGTCATATACTATTTCAAAGATAACGCTTTTAATGTTATCTCTCCATACCTTTTTTTTTTTGTTGACGCAGGGTAAATCTTCATAGATACCCGACTCCTGAGGGGATCCTTTAATTTGATCCTAAGGTGAAGAAATGGCCTTGTCGACACCGCAACTTACTTCTCCCCGACCGTGCCTTAGGCACCTTCGGGGGTGGCAGGACGTCGCTGGTTGACTCTGACCCCTGCGATCCTTCCTCCTTTCTGACATTGGCCATCAGGCCACGCCTGCACGTTGTCGGTTCTCACAGCCATCGACTCCAGGCTGCGAGTACGGGTGGAGTCTTCTCGGCTCTTGACGCTCTCAGCGTGCGGATAAGCGGTATGTGCGCCCCCCAGATTTCGAGTTGGGGCGCTTGCCGGTGACCTGCTCCGGGCGGGATTGACGGCTATTGCCGCTGCCCTGGGGAGTTATATCTTTCAGAGTATTTTCCATATCGCCTTTTTTTTGTTTAGCGCTTGCGACCGCATTCCCTCCAGCCATTCATCCTCTCGGCACGCTAGACCTTAGGATTAAGGTTGCGTATATCTGGGCGAAGTTCCAGTTTGCTAAAGCAGAGCGGGACAACGTGCGTCCCCAATATACTCCCACCCCTGTGGGTCGTTAGCCGTGTCGACGGCAGCCTCGCAGCGGAATTGTGTCCGCCACGGAGCTGCCGCCCACACGTTTCCAGGGAGCACCACGTGGAGGTGACCGACATGCTCCCAATCTCTCCATACCTAATGTAATATAATTTTTTTTTTTTATATAATTGTTTATTTTTTGTTTAAACTTCAATAAGTCAACCATTAAGTTAAAGAATTGCGGCATATACAATACGTATGTACGTAAAAAATCATTATAATTTCTGGAAAAAAATAATATAATTATAGAAAATATTGTCTACTTATACACATATATAATCCTTTCGGCGTTGGATCATGAACGGGTTTCAAGTGATTAATCAAAAATATGCATCTTCATTTCCAGCAAGCTCAGTCTCGAGGGAAGCGCATTATCAGCGAGATAACGGTACGTATTTTCTTGACAGGTCAGTTACAGTGACGTCACGTCACTATGACGCGGGTTTGTCCCTATAATATCGACGCGTATTATAGGAGCGGTAACTTGTATAATCGAGGTCGAGTTAAAATATACATTAATGTCCTAAAATTGTTCAGTTAAATGATATATCAATATCAATTTTAACTTTTAAATTGTCCTTGTTTTGTGGCCAGATTGTAAAGCTTTGAATGCGGAAGGTTTGGAATTTATAGGTTTATAGAATCGATGACCATTTTTTTAATAAGTATTATTTTGAAATATAATTCATCTTATCCGTATGTTTATACTGCACACAAAGCGATAACTATTAATACTAACGAGACACGATGGTGTGATCGTTTATGTTTTAAAATATAAATAATTTAATACAAAACTTTTGTCATAAAATAATGAAATGAAATTACCTCACCTAACGCCAACCACAAAAGCGACGAGATGACAACAATACAGGGACGAATATACTCGTCAATTTACTTTCCGATTAATATATTTATGTGATGAAAATTAAAGCCGCCATTAACGAGATTTTATACCGAGTACTCAATCAATCTGTGAGGGATGTCAACGAGGTAGCTACGACCGTAACCGACAGTTTTTGATCTTTTACAAATAAATTAAGATTGTTGTAGGGTATTTGAAAGAGGCAAGTGAAAAAGTAATTACAGTAATTACAGAGGCGCTGGAAAATATTAAACTCGTATTAACAGAGAGAGAGAGGCTATCAGAGAACGTGAAACGTACGGACCGTTACAGTTGATGTCGTTTTGAATGAAATTGCAATTAGTGTAGGACGGGACTCGTTAACTAATTTCAAACGAATATATTTTAATGAGCAGCTTTAATTTTACTAATTACCTTTAATATATTATTTGCCCCGCTTGTCTGGTGGATACTTTATTCGGCAGATCCCGACGTACCGAGGTTCAAATGTCACGCTATTAAAAATAATTAGATTTTGCTGTCAAGACATTCCTAGTAGCCTCGGACTAGGAAACTGTCTCGTATTTCAGGAAGCAAGTGGACTAGGTGGTCCCATCGGATTACAGAAGTTAGTGAATAGACAGTGCAGCTGTATGCACACAATGAACTTATGACTGAACTGTTGATTATCACTGCCTGGTGTCTGGTTACGTTGACTGGCCATGCGAGTCCATCAAAGTGCTAAACTCAATTAAAATAACAGAAACATACATAAAAAGTTTGGTCAGAGGTTTGGGAAAAACATGCGCGTATGTCATTGAGGTGGGCGGCCGTTGTCGAAATATGGTCAGTCAACTTATTATATTGTTTGAAACGGGACAGTTGCGGTCGAAAGAGTGTGGATTTATCTTTGCGAGCGAAGGGTAGAGCATTTGTTAGTCTGAGTAATGTATACATTCATATTGTTCGGTTTTTTAAGCAAACGTTTTTCATTTATTAAGACAGTTATCAATTTTTGGGATCAGTCCGTAGTATAGTATGTAGAGTTTTGTATTATTAGTATTCACAATGCAAGCAATGAATTAAGGAATTATTAAAAATTCTTAAATAAGACGAAATAAAGAAGTGTTTTATCGTATGTTGGTTCGGATTTTAATTTTAATTTCAAACCCAGATTATTGTGTTTAATTTGTTTAAATAATTAATTTTGTACTCCACGTCGAAAATTCCTTCGTCGTCATTAGAAAATCTGTTTCAAGTAAGCTAAATTTCCAAACTAGAGAGTTTTGAGATCCTCAAGGCGAGAGGACGCCCAGCTAGCTCGTGGGACATTTATTTCTATTAAAAATAAATAAAATTAATGCTTATAAAATATTGAATATCTGGTAATGGATCTCTATTTGCATTGCAAGCGTATTTTAATCCGACTGTTTCCGCTTTGTCATAGGATCGTGAGGTAATCAAGAGAGTACGAGCGCGCAGAAACCTTTCAAGTGCGTATTGGCTTATGTTTGTACGATCTCATTATTATAATATTACCCCGAGAGCCTTATCGGAGTTCTTTAAACCTAACTCCGATTAAACGCAGTCTCTTAAATCATATTATTAGATAAGTTTCAGGTGAATACTTAAAATACTTAAAATAAAGCAATCTTGAATGGTGGTAGGTAATTAAATTTGATATGCAGTGCGTTTATATTATAGAATATAATCAGCGTGGATTTATAACTCCTTTGCATTTTTTATAAATATTAAAAATGATTTAATAATGAGATCGGATTTTAAAAACAAAAAAAACTTATTGTAGTGAAGTAACAAAAGCGAATATAACACCACCAGCTAATGCAAATTCTCATTAGTGTGTGCAGTAATTAACAGTTTGTAAATACGTCTATAATTAATAATGGAAGTTACAGTACTTTTGACGTACTAACCGAAACACGCGTTTGCGCTACCGGGAGCTCGCAGTCGCTTTTGATTGTGGATTCGCTTTTGTTACTTCCCATCATTGTTTCGCTCACTACATCCCGTTTTCGTATTTAAAACCTGAGGCAAAAATATTCAATTTCATTATATTTGTAGCGGCCACATTTGTGTATCGAAGTTTTGAATGATGTCCTGCTCACCGATTTCAGTCACGGTGACCAATTAAACTAGATAATTAATAACGCAGAACGTTTTATAGTGCGCAAGTGTGTGCGTAAAATATAACTTGAGTCCTTCATTCTCAATACCCAGTCGGCAATACAATAAGAACCGGAAACACTTCAGACGCAGGACCAACGGCTTCACGGGATGTGCGAGGCACGGGTGTGTAGACATTGTTCATTAACAGACTCCGGGCTTCTACTGAGAATTTCTCGACAAAAAGACCCAATAACTGTTAGAAGACCCGACCCTCGACTGATCCTGACAAAACTGCAAAAAATCTATACCATTCCTATTACGTCAATGTTCTGCCAATAATGATCAATATTTACAACATGTAATCTAATGTTAAATGTTATGAGTGCGAAATCATTCTGTCTGTCTGGTTTTCTTTCACGGCCGCTAAACTACTGACCCGAATTTGACGAAATTCGGTGCGAAGCAAGCTTGAACCCCAAGAAAGGACACCGGCTACTTTTTTTGCATAGCACTTGACGCCTAAAGGCCAAAAACGCGAGCAAACCCAATGGCGAAAACCAGCCAGTTGGAATTGTTAAAAACTTATTTATTTAAAAAAAAAAAAAACTCGTAAAACGTAAGTTTGAGAGAACGTCGCCCCGTTACAGGCAAGCTCTTAAAAAGTTAATCAAATTATCAGACCTTTCCTATTAGCTACGAAAATATAAAACAATGTCAGGTATTTATACAAATGGAACGTCTTTACGAGGCAATTCACTCATGTCAGCGCGGTGAACGAGTTGTTTTGCTAAATTTGTCCAAGGACTTGAACAAACACAATCTCATATGGCGAGGCGCGGAGTGTGGACGGCAAACATTTACTCCATTTGACGCAACGGCCGTCAGCCGCGACCGACGACCGACGGCCGAGGACCGATACAGACGTACGGGCCTCATGCTCGAGGCTTTAACCGGGTCGGTTTAATTTGCACGGCTGTGTTGGGAGCTTGTGGACTTGTCGCTATAATTTTAATTTAAACTAGCTCGTGTAATTAAGATTTGTACTAGGTTTCTAAGGTGAGTAAGCCAGTGTAATTACAGGCACTCAAGTTTGAAACGCTTATGTCATTCGAAACTAACAAATATCTGAAGCAAGTTATAAGTAAAAGCGACTATTTTATGAGCCTGGAGATCCTTATTACAATTCCGTGCCTCGGAAAGCCCGCCCCACGCTTACGTTGTTGCGCCTGATCTACCTCCGCCCGTGTCAGATTACCGTCCCATCGGATCACGAGAGTGAGGCAATACTGAGTGAATCTCTGTTTGCGCACACATGCCTTAACTACATTGTCAACTTAAATACTGCGGTCTACTACTCAGAGTTTATTGACAGAAAACCGCGATCAATGTTTATTGGGTTGGCTTAGGTTTTGTGAAGACTGTGCAACTTTAAAACTTAGACGTAGCGAAGCAGTTCTTTGCTAAGCATATTATGACAAAATATTCGATGAAAATATAGATTACTAATATTATTATTTAAATGCTTTATTTTGGCAGATCTACTACTAATATTATAATGCTGAAAAGTTCCTTTATTTTGCCCACTTATCGAGGAAGTCTTGAGGTTATACATATATTTTGCAAAATCGGGGGCTATTTTTTCCTTTTGAGAGCTTCCGTTTCAAGTTTAACCGTTTACGCAGAGTAAACGGTTAAACTTTCATAAAGATCATATAGGACAGAACTGTTATGTTAGGCTACCGAACGTTTTCTGTCAACATTTCTCGCGTGCGATACTCCCTGGGAACTCCAGGTAAAGGTGCTCATGAGCAGCGAACGTCCAGGGTCAGCCAAGATGAAGTGAGTCAGGGCTTTAGCCCAGCGAGCCCTGATTTGCAAGTGGGAGCAGGACATGGAGTCCCCAACTGCAGGCCTAGCGACAATTGAGGCCAACCGAACAAATTTAGGTCGCTGGGTAGCGAGAAAAGGTGGCACATTAACCTTCAGGCTGACGCAGATGGTTACCGGACATGTGTGCTTTGGTAATTACGTGTACGGAGTAGTTAGGCGGGAGATGACACCCTCCTGCCATGAGTGTGGTGCGCCTTCTAAATTAAAGTTACCTACATAATTATATTATAAGATCCAGTACTTTCACCTAACGTTCTTAAATTCCACTCTTACTGATAATAGCATGATATACCTAAAACAACTCCTTAATATACCTACTAAGACTTTACAATTTTTTTCAAAATTCTTCGAGTCATATTATATAGTCATTCACCCTCATAACTGTTCTCGTTATACCATAGTAATATTTTCTTTATATTATATACATATATCTATTTCTTAGGAATAAGTCTTCCATTTTATGAGTAATACATACTTCGACTGAATAAAATATATACATTATCCAAAAAATTTACGAATATGTGAAGTTAGTTGCTGGCTTAATTAAATTTTCTGTGACCTTATAACATTCGGGAAGCGAAGCGTTTAATAACACACCGGTAGTTAAAGGTTGGATTTGAGGGCCCTCTCGAAGACCTGATTGTAAAATAAACAATCCAACCCGGTTAGCTATGTAGGGCAGAGATCCATGGTGTCAGGGCTGACGGTAAATCAAACAGGATTAATGAGCCGTTGGATGAATAATCGTATTTGGAGGCGATAGAATATGCCACGCTGTCGCTTTCCAGAATGTTATGTTTGCCGCGATAGAATTCCCGCTGTCTCGGAGGCTTTGATTGATCGCGCTTAGCTGTGCAGATGACGTATCTGCAAATTAATATTTTATATCCAGCGTTTGTTGCGTCTTCAATTAATATAAGCTTACGTAAATACTTCGATAATACGCTCGTGGAGATCATTTTTTCAAGCTAATTAAACACTCTGTATAAGTTGTTTATATTTCCGTGAGAGAATTATTAAACTTTATACGATTATCTACGATACTAACAGATTGCCTCGTATAACACCTAAATATTTCAAATCTCAAGAAAAGTAAGCGATAAAAGTTTGTTTCAAAAAGAGAAAAGAATATTATCCACTGACTGCTCAGCCGTTAAAAATATCCTCAACCCTCTATGTGATCGGCCGATACTCGGAAAACCGGATATTATTTATTCTAGTAATTTTGACTATTCAAGTGTGAATCCATGTTTTGGAGCTGTCCCATAATTTGCAAGTAGCCAGCTGGTAGAAACACTTTTGAATTACAATTTGTAGAAAAATATACAATCAGTTCTCAAACCGAATCGTTTCTAGGATATAGTGTAAAAAAAAACAACTCCATTTCCAATATATGAATGAATATTAATTCATCTAACATAAACACTATTCCGTATGTTTTCCAGTAGATCGGGGCCTAAATTTGCTCGTATATCGCAGTACGAACTATTTTTGAGTCGAATAAAGAAACAAATTAAAAGCGTCCTATAAAAGTTTAAAAAGTTTAAAGTTACAATGTCGTAGAAATCTGCTAAGTTTGCCCTCGAGTTAATAATTACCGTCACACGCGCCTCAATTAACTGCAAACTTACAGCAAACTTCAGTCGATACTGGCACTTGTGTAGTTACCAGCTATTCGCTTCAACGTGTTCAGTCCCGAGATAGTGATTATGATGTCTTGTGAACTCTTTATAGAACTTTCTCGCGCGATATATAATCCTATGGGACGGAAACAACTTATAACACTATACAACTTTAATATTA
Source organism: Vanessa tameamea (assembly GCF_037043105.1). Taxonomy (NCBI): domain Eukaryota; kingdom Metazoa; phylum Arthropoda; class Insecta; order Lepidoptera; family Nymphalidae; genus Vanessa; species Vanessa tameamea. Next base: position 159,025 of record NC_087316.1, read on the forward strand.
TCTCTCCCTTATTTACTGTTTATTATTTGTTTTAAAATCGCGTGTAAAATTATTCAACTGTTTATTTTACCTAAAAATGAAACTATAACGCAATACACACAACACACGCGCAACAATCATATATGTCGGCGCAGATACCAAAAAGCCATTGGTTTGACTTTTAATGAGCGCTATTTGCTGGTAGATGGCGTGGCAGATCTCGACAAGAAAGTCGACAGGGACAGTTCTCGGTCGACAGGTGTTGGGTGCGCACATATTCTTCAGACAAATCGATGGCCTCTCTTGCTCTAAATAACAATTTGGCTATCTGATCTGATTAATTATCAAAACTACCACTGTACTTTTTTTTTATTTGGTTCAACAACAACCTAAAACATATAATGTTTGTACATCTATGACAGCTTCGAACTTATAAACTACTGAAACAAAATGATAAGCTAATTACAGGTAAACACCATGGAATAAGGATTTAAATAAAATTAACAACGAAATACAATATTAGTAGAAATTAGGTAACAACAAAAGTATACTGACGATAATAAGCTACAAGAACCTTGTGTGATGCGAAAAATAATTGCAATCTTGGATATTTGAACATTTTAATGAAACGCACACACGTGCAACTTCCCAATGTATAAAACCTATTTTATTTATTATATTCGGGTTTTAATCGCAATCATATAAAGTAAAATTATGTTACAAATATTTTATCCCAAAAGTGACATTTATTTACAAAATAATAAACTCATAAAATACACGAACATGCGAATGTCGAATAATTAATATTTATAGCGATGTATTTTCATTTCATGTTATTTATTTTACTTAGAAACATATATGAACATCGAACGAAAATATTTGCAACATTTGTATCGAATGCCTTACGGCTATAATTTCACAAATTACACTGTACGCCACGTGTAATCTTTTATTTGATTTAAAATTTTCAATTCCTGATTTTAGTAATGTCGCAGAGGTTAGAGAATTTTAAGCTATATGTATCTATCTCTAATAAAAGGAGATTCTCAATAATTCTATTAAATATTTTTATGGTTGTGTTCTACGACTCGTAGAGTATAACCGAAGATCGCCGATTTAAATCTAGTCATGAACATCTTTTTTTTGTTTGTTAATTGATTCAGACGTTGCATGTATACATTTTGTCTCTTAATTTAAATTTTAATAAAAAAATAATATTATTTAATTTAAATAAAAAATATTATTTTTTTTTAAATAAATATTAATAATAAAACTTACAGATTACTATTCCCATTTGAATTTGCATCAAATCATGTGATTAAAAAAAAGCTGAACTTGAAAAACTGAGCTTCTAAACTCGTTTATCCTTCATCAACAAGGACCTCAAAAAAACCACAGTACACGTCTCAATGATCAAGAACATATTTAAGTGGTGACCAATGACGAGCAGAGTCGATCCCAATCGAAGTGAGAGAGGGTTTCCAAATATTACAAGATACTTCAATACAAAAACACCGTGATGTGAGCGGCATTGTTATTAGAACAATATGGATTAATATCGGTGGCAGTATCACTCGGCTCAATATTGATTGTATTATAATATTTAATCATTTCTCACGTTGGAAACAAAAAATCTCAATGTTATATATATGAAGTCAAAAAGAGTAGCTAGATGCATACGTTATGTTATTCGGTTTCAGGAAACCGTATAAAACGGCGTTTACAGCTCAGTATAAGAGTCACAAATTAAACTTAACGTTAGAAACGATACATACAGCTGTATTTAGACCTTGAAATTTTCTCTCATTGCGCCCAAAACAGTTTCACTTAAAAAGTCGATCAACACCCCGTGGAATAATATAATGAACGATGACGTTCACTCTTTCGATAATTACTTTTCTGGCTCAAGTCTAATAAATGAGTCATTCGCTCTTGTTGCTGAGTAAAGTCATTTATCTTAATCTACTGAGGTGTTACCAGCGCTTTTAATATTCGTGATATCTTTAGGCTTAGTGACTGTCATATGTTCATATTGTTACTTCTGATTTATAACGTCAAACATATCAACGCTACTGAGTTTCTTGCCGGTTTCGCTGGGTGGAACCTGTTACTAATGTAGCTTTATATTTAACTAGCTGTGCCCGCGACTTCGTTCGCGTAGTTGTCGGAAACACTATCATGATTATCGTTTGATTGCTCACGTTGGTTTTTGTTATTATAATCGTCAATAAGATTTAATAATATGTTTTACAGTACTTTAGCGTAGATTATATTTTTAGTTTTATTTTCTTGTGGTAGAAGAACATACTGATTTTGCCCGCAACCCGATCTTGACAACGCGACATATAGTTGGCCGTGTGAAAAGCAGTCTTGACGTAAATCGATTCCTACGTGTTTAAATGTTTGGCCCTGTGATTTATTAATGGTTACGGCAAAAGATAACTTAATGGGAAATTGAATTCTTTTAAAATTAAAAGGTAAATCATTTGGAATCATTGGGATGCGAGGTATAAGCACTGTTTGACCAACTGCCGGACCAGTCAAAACTGTTGCAACGATCACGTTATTGCGAAGGAATTTTACTTGAAGGCGGGTCCCGTTACATAAATTTGGTGGTTTAAGATTTCTGAGTAAAATTATCGCAGCACCTATTTTTAACTTCAGGGAATGTGGTGGAAGGCCGCTCGGGTTTAAAGAATTGAGAAACTCTTGTGGGTAATGGACAGCATCTTCTTGATCCATTACATTATCAATAGATGTGTAGGTAGTTATATCGCCTGGAAGTTTGGTTAAAATTAGGTCGTTAATTTCGTCAACGCTACTATTTCTCGCCGCCAATATTGCCCTTTGACACATCCATTGGTAATCTTTATTTTCTATTTCGACGATATTAGGGTAAACTTTTGATATTAAATCCTCTATGCTAGTCACTTTTTCTCCTAAATCGCGAATAATTTCAATTTTATTTTCAGAATGAGGTACTTTTCCATCTCCTATTAAAAGTAACTTTGAAGGAAAATTTGTACTTCCTCCCCCCAAATGTGCTCTCATATTCGTAGATAGTTTTAAGGTATGGACAAATTTCCATAACGGTGAACTTTTAAGGCAAGACCTTACAATGTCTGCTCTAGTTCCTCTTAAAATTACCGGTAAAGTTTGTCTAAATAAATTACCAACATCTGTGTTTTTATTGCTTATTGTTATACGGTCAATCATGACAACCCTTTTCTTAAACATAAAAGAAATATTGTACAATAGTGTATGATTGCGAATATTTTTTTTGTTAACAATTCGATGCAGGTGTATCGACATCTGGATGTAAGACAAAAGAAAAAGTGAATTGTAAATAAATAAATCACAAACAAAATTCATACTCTGCCAAAACAAACAAAACGTTCAACAGGAAATGTAATAGTAAATCAGAATGACTTTTCTTTGTCTTGGATTAGGAGAAAAGTTCATGAATTGTAATACCTGACGGTAGACATGTTTGCTTAAACACTCAATTTTGATTCCAATTTTTTGTCATTATATAGGACCACTATGTACGTATAGGGTTTAAAAAAACATCAAGAAGAAGTGTATTTATCGATAGACCAGATTTACAAATTTGGAGTATATCATATATTTACAAACCTACCTTGGCTGACACCGCCTCCAAAAATAACAATAATTTTAACTATAATATATTATCGTAATAACTTTGCTGACTTTTAAATAGTCTAAATATTTTTAATTTCATTTTACATAGTATAAATCTAAAAAATATTGTGATCATTGTTTGTTATTCATAGGTTTGTGTTAAGTTAGATTTAAAGTGGGTAGGTACATACTTATCTCCTTGCGTGGAAACACAGAACGTACCTACATATTGGTAAGTAGAATAAGTTACTTGATTATTAAGTTGTAGAATAATAAGCAATTATTTTTTACTTTTTAGAGCATATTATTTTTTTTCTCTTTTGAAGTCGGTTTTTTTTGTCAAAATTTTTGTTTCTAAAAGATTCGGCCGAGTATCGCTAACGTGCTCCTTAGAATTGTTCCGTTCCCTTCCGTACCGTTACTTTGTCATGGATCCTATGCTCAGAACCTTACCAAACTTTCATCATAGTACCCTTGAAGTATATCCTTTATAATAAAAAAAGAATCATTAAAATTGGTTGGCACAATTTTGAGTTATTCACCTATTTATCGCGCACATACATAATGCACATTTAAGACTTATATCGTTTTCATAAGGATACCATCATCGTAACAGGATAAAATTAAAATGGGGCTCCACGGGAAGCACTACCTTTCAAACAAAAAAAAAATTATCAAAATCCAGTGAAAAGTTATGAGGTAACAGACATATAAAAAAAAAATACAGACGAATTGATAACCTCCTCCTTTTTGAAGTCGGTTGAAAACAAACAATATTAACTTAAACGTAATAAGATAAACAAACCGAACAATAAGAAGTTTAGATTGTTTCTCCTTTGGTGTTATTATTTCATAAGGTGATTATAGTACAACCGTGTTGAATATGCTTGAACGTAATAGAAATTACTTGAAATATTGAACTACTAATTTATTTGTGTAGTCATTTTAAACGATATTCACCTATTTGCTTATTTGCATAATTTATTTTCTCAGTGATGATTAATCTGCATCGGTGAAAGTATCGCTCGCCATTTTGAACTTTTTTACGTGTGTAATGTAATTTTTATACCTTATTTATACCGTGAAACGTTTGAATTGTTTACTTGCAAAGTACGAAGGAATGTTCATTGAAATTTTATCTTATATTGTAAGTTAAAACTACAGCAGATTATGATTTAAATGTAACCGATTTTATACGATAAAAAATAATGAGCAAATAAGCTGATAACAAAACCTAATTTTGATAAATAATTTAACTATTAAGAATGTTAATTTTTTTAAGTCGTTATGTGCATTGCTACTTCGCAGAACTACACCGCGGGTGAGAGTGGCGAGCGCGGCGGCGGGGCTGACCCGCCTCCCCCTCATCCGCCGCCGCGCCCCGCCTGCTAGCACACTCTTAACAAATAGACATATAGTGTCACGGACTTTTTTTTTATTATTAAAAGAGGAATATATCTTTCATACACATTTTTTGAGTAACTTAAAACGTTTATGCTGCGCACGCATCGAAAGTCCATAAATGTGAATAATTTTCCCCGTTTTTGCAACATTTCTCACTGTCGCTGCGCTCCTATTGGTCGCAGCGTAATGTTATATAGCCTAAAGCCTTCCTCTATAATTGGACTATTCAACAAAAAAAGAATTTTTCAAATCGGACCAGTAGTTCCTGAGATTAGCGCGTTTAAACAAACAAACAAACAAACAAACTCTTCCGCTTTATATATTAGTATAGATTAAATACTGAAACATGACGTTTCAAGTGTGTTTAGAAGAGGCTACTTGAATATGGAATATTTTGATTGTTATTCTTTTATTTTTACCAGCTGTTCATGTTTTGATTTGTTTGAACTTGTCAGAACATAATAGAAAATTGAGATGGCCTTGAACTGGTGTACGCACCAGCTAACCGAGGTGCGCTGTGAGGAAAGCTCCGCCAAGCTAGAGCGGAGCGTTATATCGACAGGATCCCACAATCGCTCCAATCCGTGCCGAAGATGTTCACTGTGATTTTAGTGGCTAGGAATCCTACATAGTCTTGTTTCAAAACAGCCCGGGTACTTTTTAGAAGGTTAGTACATTCAAGTCCAGATAATTCTATATTTTTTAACAAGAATACAAACTCTTTTAATTTCAAAACGTTTTAGAGAAATTGTCAGAGCTTCTACTTATACCGATACTGTCAGTATTACTACCGACATTTAGCAGAGTAGTTTTTGTAAATTTGTGGCAGTCACCTTCTGTAAATTTCCAACAATATTGAGGTATTTGTTATAAGTATGAACATATGTAGTACTTTTTATGTAGAATCATATTACAAACATTTAAAACTTGAAAATACTTTTCATCCATTTAATTTTGCACGCAACATATTCTAGCAATACTTGAACAATTTCTCAAATCTAAATAATATAATATTCCAATGCACCTCCGATGGTTCAGCGAATAGTTCATTCACAGGAAAGATAATATTAGTTTATCTATTTTGTTCGCATCAGTAACCTTGTGAAAAGTTATCCCTCTATTTTTGCAGGCAGTTTTTTCCGATACAGTTATTTAATGTTTTTATGATGTCCTATGATCATTATTCAGTTTAACTTCAAGTATCTAAGACTATAACAGACACTTCGATTTTTATTCAGAAATTCGTCATAATAACTATTTATTTGTAATCGAAATATTTAATTTATCGCCTATAGAATCAGAATTTAGATTCAAAGGGCACATTGTTAGAAATCGTACGACCATTCACCACGATTGGCACAGTAGCTATTTTTCATATTGATTACAGCGTTCAGGAAGCTGATCCTACTAAAAAAATCAATCACTTCGATCTTGTCTTGAAACCGATAAGTCCTCAAAATCTGCAGCCGTGCAAATCGGCTGATAGATCAATGAAGCTGCCTAAGACTGGATCTGAGAATATTTAAATCATTTTACTCCAGCAAAACCTGGTCCCTTAATATAGTAATAAATACTCAAGATTTATATGAAGTATTTACCCGAGTAAGTTCTAAAGATTTAAGCTTATTTAGACAACTTTTACACTCACGTAACACGGATAGTTATCTACAGTCTAGAAAGTTGTCATTAGTAGATCTGAGTGCCTACTCCCGAATTTTCTGCGGTAACATACTCAGACTTCAGCAGTAAACTTTTATACACGTGGGTATGACATTAAAACTTTTATATTACACTAACTGTTCACCACAATGCCGGCCGCATCAATATGTATGTTTGATATTTTATATGCATTGTTTTCTCAAGTGCCATGCTTCGTCAATGTCAAATTTTCATTAATATCAATTCAAAAGCCATGAGCATTTTATAAAAGCAAGAGTATTTTTGTCTGTTAAAGCTACTCCTGCTTTTATAATATAAGTATTTATAAGAAATTTACTCAGTAGTAGGGCTTTGTGGAAGCCCGTCTGGGGAGGTACCTCCCACTCATCGGTTATTCTACCGCCAAACAGCATTAATCTATGTTGTTGTGTTCTGGTTTGAAGGGTGAGTGAGCTAGTGTAACTACAGGCACAAGGGACATAACATCTTAGTTCCCGAGGTTGGTGGCGCATTGGCGATGTAAGGAATGGTTAATATTTTTTACGCCGCCATTGTCTGTAAGCGGTGATGACCACTTACGATTTTGTTCGTCCGCCAACCTAAACCATAAAAAGAAGAAAAAAACGAAAAGTTTTTTGTTATCTAAAATAATTTTATAACGTATCTATTGAGATGAAAAATGAAATCGTATTGTAGGTTTTACAGTAACTGCATTATCATAAAGGGGTTCATTTTACAAGTCTGTCAGGAATCAGTATATAGGATGATTTTAAACTTACCTATACCCGCGCGTACATCTGTAAGATCGAAGAAATACGTTTGCCTTGTTTTTAATTTTTAAATGAAAAACGCTAGCACTTTGTGCTCTTTGGTGGCTTCAAGGTTCGTGGCTAACTTCAAATTAATTGGCAGGAGCGTTTATGCACACAACGTGTAAAGGGAAGTTAAATATAAAATCACCTTGTAATATTAGAAGGTAATAAGGTTACTCTTGCCTGCCCCAAATTGGGCGCCAGTGGAAAACTTCACTTTGTGTTTTTTTTTTAATATTGTATAGGTTTATAGTAATGATAAACAGTTTATGTCAAAATCAAAATATATTTAAACCTAATAGGCTTTTACGAGCACCTTTGAATTATCATTTTATAGAACTGTATTAAGAGTAAAGCTACCACCATTTTGGAATATAAACTCTACCGAGAAGAACCGGCAAGAAACTCAGTAGTTACTATATTAAAACATTTAAAATACAAAGTGATGTCTATTAAGTACACTTATATATAATATACCTTAAATTCTGCTCCAATAATTTAATAATATGAAAAAAAAAACAAAATATACTAGACGAGCGGTATCAATATCAGTTACTTGTCCGACTTTTCTAACAACGAATGCTGTGGAGCTGAGCCTTCCTGTTAGGAACGATAAATGTGGGTTCCACTGACGTTTAGAATTTAATGTTATTCCTAGAAACACCGATGCATCGGACACATCAAGACCATTACAGTTTAATGAAATATTGTAATTTTTCTTTCTAACTAAAAAGGGTAAAAACTACACATTTTTGTTTTTTAGCAATCAAATAATTTAATTTAAATGGACCAATAAACTAATTTATATTTAAATGTACATCTACCACTTTTAGTGTTTGTTCCTGAGCTTTATTTACTGTCATCGCAATGCCGGGTTTTATTAGACAAGTTTCTAATTAATCAATTAATTAATTATTTAATAAACCTCTTTCTGGTCGGAATTATTAGAATACGGGGAATGACTACAAATTCTGCCGTTCTGTTCCTGTCATATTTAATTGTCTTTCAATAATAGAGTATTGTGTGGTAAGGTGGGTAAATTGTTGTCGTGTGCTGTTAAAATCTTGATGCATCAATATTATGCGTCGAAAGTACTGGAAATCATCATCGAAAGTTCCCATAAGGCAACTCTGTCAATTTCGAGGACTGAGGAACTTTACACGGTACTTGACTAGTTCATTATCCATAACATTGTCTACGGAAAGATATTCGCCGAAGGTATCCGGTTCTATGTGGCCTGTTCTTATCACTTGTATCTTAAAATTTTGTTAGGGCCTCATTGTATATTATTACATGTAAAATATCGTCCTACTATTCTACATACAAATTTCCCTTTTCACACCTTTAAGGGCTGATTTCCGTGAGAAAAACTATCCTATATCTTTCCTCAGGACTCTAACTATATCCAAACAAAAATTCATCTAAATCTGTATAGTAGCGTGAGCGTAAAGAAGTAACAGACAGAGTTACTTTCGAATTTATAATAATTTATATCGCACATATGGTGTACCTATATGCTCCTCTGCAGGTTGGTTTTAATTCAGGATTCCAACCGTTATGCATGTTTTCCTTCACGCAAGACAAAATTTTAATTTATTTAGTCTCTCAATCTTCCGTTCATTTCCACGTGTTTATAAAATGCGATATGTCGGCTTTAATCTAACATTAGAGCACCAGTCGGATCATGGTCCGTTATAAGTTTTACTGAAAGTAAATTCCTGTTAAAATTCACGAGCTAGAAAGAGGCCTTTCTTATACAAATTTTCTGTGCTCAATATTTATTAATAACTTTTAAATAAGTATTAAATTCATTTTAATATATTCTATATATTAATCCGTTACTCGAACGTGCCGCGATCGCTTTGATCTCGCGCTTAGCAATAATATATAAACTCGCATCCTATCGAATTTAATTATAATCTATCCAGATATTAACAGCTGAATCATCCAGATTCAGAAAAATCATCATCTATGAAATTTTATTTAGATTCGTATCGATAAAAATGTTCTTCCTAATTTATGTATTCAAAAATACTTTATGTTTACGCACAGCAAGTCTTCGCTATTAATAAATTCATATATAAACGTAAGCATATTTATAAATACATTGACTGTTTGTTTGGTAATTTCTTAGGACTTCCTTTCTTTATTAAGGCGAGTATGGCAGGAAATACGTACGTGATAAACAAGTTAAATATTCCAGTTTTAATCGCGCTACATTTAATTGAGATGTTGTTGGGGCCTGCGACAACAGGACGACTACGGAACCTACGGACTGAACTTACAGCTATTGAATAGTGAAAAATGGTGTCAGTGGTTACTGTGGTGAACTGGAAAATGAGCTGTCCTATATCGTTGTCAAAATATTCACATTTTCTCTTTAAATAATATATGTACAACTATATATACGAGTATGTAGTTTGTATGTAACAACAAAAGAGGTGATTTCCAAGAAAAATAAAATTTGATACCAAAGTTATTTTCATTCCATAATATGTTTATTCATCGATGTCTAAACATCAGTCTACGTCAGAGGGTGACGACTCAAGGAGTGGCAACAAACAACTCTACGCCGATCAGAAAATATAACGCAGTGAACCCTTGCGATTTAGGAATAACACGTCGCAGTTCGTGCAAAGATTCCGTAGAAAAGCTTTTAAAATATCGTCAAAGCCGTCTCGTCCGATTTCGTGTCTATACTACAATTTAGTTTTTTTTTATTATTTTCTCCGACGGTTTCGCCGGATTTGCACATGTCGGTACAAGTTGACGGGAGCTCCACGTCCGGCGTTAACAAAGAAAGTCAATGCCTTAAAATAATTAATCGCGGTTCGATATACAACATTTTTTTCTGTTATAAGCCTGTAAAATTTTAACCATTTTTTGCGTAACCTATCCGTCACCAGCGTTGGGTACTGTAATGTTATGTCCCTTTTGCATTTAGAATAATAAAAAGAGTGGGTGGTATTTACACAGACACGTTTGCATAGAGGCCTACCACTAAGTAAAAGTTTTAGATAGTATTCTACAACAAAAAGTGGTCTACAATTATATTTTGTAATTTTGCAAAAACGGTATTGATGGAATATTAAATACGTATATCGAGGTTAAAGTGGTATTAAGTGGCTACCGTCGTCCATAGATAATAGCACTGCAATAGGTATGTACCACCACTCAGGTCAGAAGTGCCATCTTAGATCGCGTAATTACAGTGGCTCAATGACACTTTAAACCGGAATAATAACGTTATTGAAATATAATCAATGAGAAGCAGGGTAATTGGTGAGAGGTAATAACCGGACGGGCTTGCACACCGGCGCCACACGATACCATGATTATCGAATCACAACTACAATATAGAAAATATTGTATATTGTTCATATCATTGGTAAAAAAAATATTTAGAATTATTGATATTTAGGTCTTAATTATAAAAAAAATAGAAATTAAACATATCTACTGCTCAAATTATGACTGCGTGGAGTAGTGGCCGGAATGCTAGGATTGTATTCCCCTCCTGAGCGCGAAATTGTATTATTGTATTGTGAAATGAAGTGAACCAGCTCTCCTATTGGAGGTAATAAGACTAGGCGTTATACTTTAAATAAAGGTAAAAATGACACTTTAATTGATTGGCCTTTTATTCAATAAGTAAGGCATATCATAGCATTATCCACGGGTACCTGCTTTGGGGTCGATTCTAGTATTTTATGTGTTTATATCGATATGTAGAATCTGTTAAACTTTACTATTTGATTAATAATTTTATTTTTAGCACAAGAAATATTCATTAGTATTTATACATAACCTTACGACTATACGACCTATACGACATCGAATAATAAATAATTTGTTTCTGAGATCCAGTTACATAAAAAAATTAAGTCAGGGCAGATAAAAAAAACAGAGTTTATTAAATTTGAGATTGAAGTTTATAAAAACCATCTATATAAAGAAAGGGCCCTTTCTCAGAAGTGTAGAATAAATATCCACTCAAGTAAATTAAATATTTGTACAAGAGAGGAAAGTGTTACAAAAATTGGCAAACGTTGATCTATACATTGTTTTAATAAGAGCCTTTGTTGAAACTTATTGTAAAAGCATTTACTCGATTGGCCAAAGCAAATAATGTTTATATCGTAAAAATATATTTAATTATTTGTTGAATAAGTAGCACCTAATAGTATTGCTGATGGTGTCCTCTTGACCGCTTCATTACAAGAACACAACAAGATATTACAATCAGTTATTGAAACTGTTTTGCATACATTTGTATGCCTTAAAAATAACGCTTGAGTGGAATTTCAGACTTTCCAGATAGTGCGGGTGGAACTTGGAATTTTGACGCGATCTCCGAAGGTGAAATTCAGCAGCCGGGATTAATTCCACGGAAAATTCCCCGTGAAAAATGCGCTGGAAGATGCAGAGTGATCCAACATCTCAACGCAAAGCCAAAGGATCAAGCAGATCGGAAAGGGCTTGATGGGAGAATCTGGTACTGGGGAGCTTATTTGAAAATCGATTCATCATCAGTTATCCTATCGTAATCCACTGCTGAAGTCGCCTCTTCCAAGCAGCGGTCCTCCACCTTCCGAATCGGGAAATCATGACCAGAAGAAGGCGCGACCTTCTATACTTCATAAACTAAATAGTTTCCCTTTTTTGTTAAAAATATAATGTAGTTAGTTTAGTAACAAATAAGGCGAGTCGGACTTGTAGATACGAGAAACTTAATCAAGACTTGCAAATAGCGTTAAATAAATAGGCTTTTTATTGAATTTATATTTGAGACAACCCGTATTACAGTGGAGTTTTTTTATGATGTAGGTAGGGGCAGCAAATGGGCCACCTGATGGTAACAATACGCACATAGACAAGGCACTTTAAAAAATATTAACATCACATCGCCAATGCGCCACCAACATTGGGTATTAAGATGTTGTGACCCTTGTGTCTGTAGTTACACTGAATCACTCACCCTTCAAACTGTTTGGCGGTAGATTATCTGATGTGTGGGTGGTACCTACCCAGATGGGCTTGCACAAAGCCCTACCACCAAGTAAAGGACTGTTGGAATAGCTCCATATGTTTCTCTAGAGAGAAGTGGATGTCATTTCCCAGCAGTGGGACATTTACAGACTATTATTATTTTTTATTTTAAATAGGTACACTTCAGTTTGACATTAGCGAACTACTAATGTTAGATGTTAATAATTTAGTTTTACATAATTGAGATAGGTCAAGGACGATATTTGCATAGTTTGTCAATAACTACCCGCACCACTTCCGATCAGGACGACCACGAGGTATTTCAATTAAGCGATACCCGTTTGTTATGAAATATTTGTAATACGGAGATGAGTTGCGCGTTTTCAGAGCGTTGAAATTGAAGCTGAAGATATTTATTAACGACGTCCGTGGTCGAGTAGGGTGTACACCGGTTTTCATGGGTACGCCACTCCGAGGTCCCGGGTTCGATTCCAGGCCGAGTCGATGTAGAAAAAGTTAATTAGTTTTCTATGTTTTCTTGAGTCTGGGTGTTTGTGGTACCGTCGTTACTTCTGATTTTCCATAACACAAGTGCTTTAGCTACTTACATTGGGATCAGAGTAACGCATGTGATGTTGCCCAATATTTATTTATTTATAAACGATATCAAAAACGTAGTATGATTACAAGTATTTAATCACTGCAATCATTAATGCAGTTAAGTCATGTTGCAATTTATTATATATATTACTATATGAAGATATGCTGAACATCTGTAAGAGATGTATGTGTGTATACCTTTCCAGGTGTGTACCTGGGAAGGCTCGTGTAGTCCTGTAGCAATCATATAGCGCTGTCGTAATAGCATTAACTATTGTTGGCTATCAATGAATGGGTTTGATTTGTGGTGAAGCAGCTGTGAGCCGAGATGGCCCAGTGGTTAGAACGCGTGCATCTAAACCGATGATTTCGGGTTCAAACCCAGCCAGGCACCACTGAATTTACATGTGCTTAATTTGTTTATAATTCATCTCGTGCTCGGCGGTGAAGGAAAACATCGTGAGGAAACCTGCATGTGTCTAATTTCAACGAAATTCTGCCACATGTATATTCCACCAACCCGCATTGGAGCAGCGTAGTGGAATATGCTCCATACCTTCTCCTCAACGGGAGAGGAGGCCTTAGCCCAGCAGTGGGAAATTTACAGGCTGATTATGTTATGTTATTATTTATGAAGCAGCTCACACGAATAATATTTTTTTCGGTCGAGTTTCGGGCGAGTTATCCTTGTGAGTTCCGTCACGGTGCCCGAAGAATATCGAGTAGGCGATCACATTTGTTATTACAAAGTTCTGACTATAATAGTTAATCTCTCCATAGGAAAATGATTACTCTATTTTTATGAATAGTCGTCTTGTATTATAAATTACTATTCTATGAGGATAACAAATAATTCTTTGAGTATTTATGTCAAATCAGTCTGCTGGGACTATTTTAAGGATGGATTAGGTCAGTAGTAGTACCATGAAGAGATGACACACTAGATTGTATAATGTGCATCGGAAACGATAATTTTCGAAGAGTCAGTCACCAAACATTTTATGACGAGTCAATTTAAAATAATACGGTAACGCTAAGTTTGCGCGTCCGCAAAGTTAATTCATCCTTCGTTGGACAAGATTTTCGATTCTATTATAAAGTCTCGCAAAATTGTTTACCTCGATTCATTCAAATGAATAAAGATTCGTTGATTATTATCATGATTTATCTTCTATGTAGATTCTACATTCCTCACCAGTGGTTATTAAATATGGTTATTATGGTTATTAAATATACTTTGTTTTGTACAATGTGCGTTTAAACGTACTTATCTAGTTGAATAAAGTGTATTTATAATTTGAAAGAGATTAAGTGATTTGATTGATGTGATAACATTTGTTTTTTATGAAGATAACAAAAATCAGACTATAAAATATTACTACTGAGTCTCCCGCGAGACTTTGCGTTTATTCAAAAGATATTTTAGGAATTTCGAAACCAAGAACAGGTTTTGTTTTGACTCTCATCTACATTTGGCGCCAAAATGATGAAACTTTTTTTAAATGAAAATTTTAACATCAAATAGTTCATATCATTAGTTCAGTTAGAATGGAAGTTTGTTGAAAACAATTTACTTAAATTTTATTTACGTTTTAGACTTTTTCTTATACAGCCGTAGTACTCTCTAACCGGCCAGTGACTTTTTTCCTCTCTAAAATGAATTATTTGTTAAATCGTAACAATTTAGTAAATTACCATCAAGATTTCTTTTTCAGTTTTTGCACATCTACAACTGGAGCTCTTCAAAATGAGAACATAACCGATTTTTTATATGCAGCCATCGTCTCACGATCACTGGGACAAAAATCGGCTTAAGCTAATAATATATAAGATTAGATTAGCGATCTTCTGAGAGCTACTCCTCGATATTCGCTCAAATAAATATTGTTCGTTTTTATAATAATAATAATAAAAGTAAAGTTGGCTTAACCGTAACGGTTAGTCGAGGCCTACGAATAAATAGATATACATACATTCCTATTTCAAACATGCAGAATAAATCACAGAGATCATCTAATTAAAAAAAGCAGTGCAGTTTGCCAACTGACTGGCGTTTTATTGCCGTGGCGTGAATTTATATAGCCTACAATACTATTAGTTCTTGAGTTTATCGAATTCAAAATAATTCAACTTTCCAAATTTAATTTAAATAAAATATTAATAAAGAAATCTAAACTTCACATTTTACTACAAAAAATAAACTCTTTTACAAAAGAGAAATTTCGTGAAACGAATAATGATTAAATTAAAGCAAAGAACGCTACATGAAAGCAATAATTAGTACGAGCGCCATGTTAGGTAAGAAGTGTCTCCAGAAACGTCTGAAAGTACTTTTACTATAAATTGTACAGATAAGATATTTATTGTTGCTGCTATAGAAATATACCCGCGTTTTAATCTGTTTTAATATGTAATTAACATCTACTGAGTTGAAGAATTAAAATTTACGACTATATCTGATACTTGATAAAATTGAATTTAGAGTCTTAATTCATTGATTAAATAGAGCATTAATAACAATCTATCAGAACATATTATTTAACATAGGTTACGAAAATACATGGGTCAAATGGTGGTATGTGGTCACCACTCTCCTTTAAATCAAATCAAATCAAAATATACTTCATTGAAGTAGGCTTTTACAAGCACTTTTGAATCGTCATTTAACAAACTATTTAAAGTAAAGCTACCACCGGTTCGGAATGTAGATTCTACCGACATGAACCGGCAAGAAACTCAGTAGTTACTCTTCAACATCTGTATTTTTCATTCTATTGGGCTAAGGTCTCCTCTACTTTTGTGGTAATTCCGCCACGCCGCTACAATGCGGATTGATTGATACGTACGTAGCAGATTTGCGAGACGTGCAGCTTTCCTTACGGTCTGTTTTCCTTCCCCGCCAAGCACGATATGACTAAACGCAAATTAAGCACACGAAAATTCAGTGGTGGAAAATTTTTAAAACGTTATAAAAATGATTATTTTATTCATTAAAATTTTCTCGCATGTGTATTATAGTTTTAATTAACATAATAAAAAAGACAACCTAATTTTTACAATGTTTTATTTTTTTCTGAATTAGAACAAGTGATTAAAAAGTTACATCTTATTAAGCGCTAATCTAGCCATGGAACCTTGGAATCTTATAATTTCAGACGAGAGTGATTATAAAACGTATCAAAGGATCTAATTAAAAGGGCTTCGCCGACCTTGTGACACACAAACACATCCACACATACTTGTTACATATCCTTAGGTAATTGGAAATGTAGGTACATTAGCACTAAGCTATTATTCAAAGACAAATATATGAGTAGTCCGTTCCAAGCACAAGAGGACAAAAGCCAAATAAACAATATTTGACACCGAATTGACGCGATATCATTGCTCGAGGGTTCGGATAATCTTTGATACATATTCATCATGGGTTTGCGAAAAAATCGAGTATTGATCGTCGATGAAACTGTTATCGGAATAAAAGTTAAAATATATAGTAGTCTGCGATAGATCAGCGGCACGCCCGTCATCGGTATGAGCCTCTGGTACAGAGTTCATGGCGTAGGTCTCAGGCAATTAACCACAACGATAATGACAATTCTTATATTTTATGTTCGTAATCAGCAATCACAAATTATAAAGTAGGTATATTATAATTATCAGAATTGCGTGAACCAACGGTACCATTTGGAAGGACTCGCCGCTTTAAAAATAATTCAAAAATGTGACAGTTAACCCTTCAAACGATTCCGATCACGTGACTCATTACGTCACGGCGTTCATACCTCACAGATAAACTGAATTATTAATTATTCGTAATCGACGACAGATTTATTAATCAAGAACTGTTAGTATTACAAATTATAGTAGAGGTATTAGAAATTTACATGAAATATATAAATCTAAGTATTGTTTATCTTTATTCCTTCTTCGATTGGAATAGACTCTATATGTTTATACGTAGAGATAGGGATTTATGCAAGGAATCATTAGGTTATCACCCATGCTTCAATTATTCTACCGACAAGCTCGAGGGTAGGCTAATAATTTAAAGATACAAAAGTCAAAGCATTTTAACTCTCTAATTAATTAAATTTTAAAACTTATTTCAGTAAAAAAAAATAAGACGTTAAGCTGAGTTTTTATTTATATCGGGAATGTATCATTACCGTTATAAGTTGGCGGTCAGTGTTCAAGCTACGTAAGAGCCAGCCATTAGTAGGATGGACTAGTTTCATTTAGAAGAGCTCTTATTAAATATTATAGTTGTAAGCAACAAACCGATTCGAGGAAGAAAAATCATGCCTTCGATCTTTGGAAATACTTACTGCATGATGGTGTCCGCAGGGAAGATTGTATCGGTAAAGAATGTTCATCGTGATGGGCCTTTACTATATCGGGTTTATTTGTTGCAAAAATATCATCAAGATAATATAAGATTTGTGACGTTTTTGGTATTTCTCTTGCTTTTTTTATATTTAACGAGTTTAATGTCCTTTCATATAACAATAAGTTTCAGTATCTTTAAAGTTACATTTTTAAGAGATCATTTTTTCCTATTTTATTATTATTGTATTAAACTTATTTTATATGATGTAATAGGACTAGAGTGTAGCTGTAATCCTTAATTAATGTAATGGAATCCTCTAAGATTATACAACATCTTCTAAGACAATATGTCGTTGGTATATCAATAAATAAAAGAATAAATATTTAATAGTTCCGACTTTACACTCAACCGATGCCAACAACCCGCTGGAAGTCCGTTATTATATTAATCTGTCCAACAAGCATCGCTTATAGAAATAAAGTGCCGAATAATTTTCAAACTCATAACCTTAAGTATGTATTAAAATTTTATTACGGCTCGAGGGTCATCGATGTTAAAGGTTACATATACTATTGACTATTTTCAATTCTGTGTAAATACACTTGAAAATACGTATGATTTTTTGCGACGACCAAAAGGTCATCACCATCATAAACTAGATATTTAATGTTTTAATAATTTTAATCTCTATACTAATAGAAATGATAACTAATGTAATGCGACCAGTCCATCCATGTAAACTCTTTCGTTACTGTATTTTTATGTAAGTTATTGGTGATTGCCTATATGTTGAGTATAATTAAATGCAATAACATTTGTAAAGGAATACGTAATTAAGTTACCGAACCAAAACTTTGAGACTCGCCTTAGGTTCATGTTACACAAGATAGTTTGACTCAAAATTTAAGTATCAGATTGTTGGCGTTAAAAATCTTGAGAGACTTATTGACCATTACTATTTTCGCATAGCTTAGGTCTCTGACTGGGGACAACGCTGTGCTTTGAGCAAAGATGTTTTGTGTGGATGTCCGGTGTGGAAAGGAAGTAAATTCTTTCGGCTTACGCGACCTATCTTGTCGGTCTTTATCAACGTCCCTGGTTTTGTTGCCAATAGAACTATTGATTATTGCAAGAGAGTGACGCTTGTTCACTTCGATCGCGGATGGGCTCCAGTGTGGGACGCTGCGTGCGTGCGCGCCGTCCTATATCAGGGAAGAGAGAGAACAGTAGGGTTTAAACCACTTTACCCCGGAATCGGAAAGTAGAATCCCACCACCATTCCGTACGGTCATAATTTGTGTAGTAGCTATTTTTATTTGTTATTTGTATATAGTTCTTATGTAAATTAATATGCATAACATTTACCTATATCATCATTGGAGCAGAATTTAATGTGTACTTCGCTAGCAGACCAAAATAATAAATAAATACGTATTTGTATTTTTCATATTGGGTTTGGAAAACTAGTTAGCATAGCTGAAACTGTGTACAGTCTAATTGATCAGATCTTTTCAAAATCAGGGTAGTTTTAGTTTTTGAATACAGATGTTATTGCGAGCGTTCGACCGGTCGGCGGAATAACGACCAAGCCAGACTGACATTGTTAAAAAGAACGGATAGATTTTCGGATTCTGATACCTATTGTTAGTGCGATGAATACACATTATTAGAATCGTATAATAATATTAGACTTATATGGACAATGATACGAATCCTTTTTTTATTAAGTAAGGATGATGAACAAATACACAAGTTGAACCACTAAGTCTATATTCAGGCTCTTAGTTGATTCCCTCGTAACTGTTTTTGATAACTATTTTTTAAAGATAAGTAGATACGAAAAAGTTTATTTAAGACACGAAAACTTCACAGTAAAACATATTATTCACACATCTGACAAAAAATAAACCGAGTTTATATTATTGTATATAAATAATAAAGAAAAAAAATCAGAAATAATGACTGCAATCGTGTTCCAAACACAACTTTCAAGTTGGGTTCCAGAATTCACTATTCAACTCAGAATACAGCTGTATAACATGCCGGTGCTGTTGTAGTAAAAAGTTTGTCGTGGTCAGTACTGCGAGTGCTTTTTGATTTAACATCCAATATTATAAATCGTTTTAGATCTATGCACGTTGTGTTTTGTATCATATTATTTTATTTACAATATGAAATTTTTATTTCTGAATGAGTCTTCTATTGAGTCGTAAAAGTATGTGAAATACATAGACTTTAGTTTCCGGTACGTAAAATAAACTATTTGTGAAATATGTACGTATATCGATAACAGATTACTTTTTAACTAAAGTATAACTTGTAAATATTCTTATTAAGGCTTAATGCCGAAGTTATTAACCGTTTATAGTCATTTATATTATAATTAAATAGACTATCTGTTGTCAAACTGCAATACTTAGAATTGTTGTGTTCGGATTCGAAAGGATTGCGCCAATGTAACTACAGGAACAAGGGAGATATCTCCTGGTTACCAAGAACGATTATATAAGATAGAACGAAAGATTAAAATAGAAATACTTTAATAACCCGATCTGGGATTCAATCCTTAGACATCGGTATCTAACACACTATAAGTTAAACACTAGACTGACGAGGAATTACAAGCATAAATGTTTACGGGATAAATAGATAACCATTGTATTCGAAAGACCGTTAAAAACTCTATCTCCGTATCAAGTATCGTGAACGAAATCACGAGAAAGTCGTAAAATATAAACTTGTTTTTGTCTAGCACTACTTAACGAGCCTTGACGTTGTAATTTCTGAGATCTGAAATTGACGCTAAATAATAATCTTACGAAATAACAAAGTTCAATTTGCCTTTAAGAAATTTAACGAAGAAGATATTTTGATAAAATAAACACACTTTTATTTACAACGACTACTTATAAATATTTGTTAAACTTTTACTTATTAAAAATATATGGTTTGTCTCAAATTTTAAGTACATTCAAAGAAATATATTTTAGGTTGTGATTTATTTACGACTCTGGTTGTGTAAAATGTCCCCGGCAGTACCTTCGTTATCCAGGATAACGCTAAGAGATATTCGTTGTTGGCAGATACACATTATTATTAACATAAAACATTTTTTTTAACCAAACTTTGTGGCAATGTATCGTAATGCGTAATATGTTTGTAGAATTATTTAACTCGTACTTTAAACGACAGTGCTTTCACTTACATAAATGTGTTTATAATGAAAACATCGTGAGGAAACCTGCACGTGTCAGGTGGAATGTGGCGACATATCTACCAATTGGTACCCTCTGATCAGATATTCTACCGCCAAACAACAATACTTAGTACCTATCGGTGTGTTCCGGTTTAAAGGATGAGCAATCCAGTGTAAAATCTACAGACACAAGGCACATAACTTTTTAGTTTCCAAGGTTGGTGGCGCTTTGGAGACAAAGGGTATGTTTAAGATTTCTTACAGCGCCAATGTCTTTGGGCGCTGGTGATCGCTCATCCACAGGTGGTGGCGGTGGTATTTAGACGCAGACTTAGATTATATATAAGAAGTACTCACTTAAACGTTTTGTCATATTTGAAACAATGCGAGTACAGTGACAGCTCGTATCAGTCGTAATATTCGACTCAAAGTCCAGCTATTCGGTGTTATGGCATTCATGTAAAATTAAGTAGATATTCGCTAAACGCGTGAAATGGCACAGTTGTATTCCCTCAATTTGTCGGTACCGAGTCGGTCCGTCTGTCGGCTGTCGATCACACCCACTCGTACACACGCGCACGCACACGAACCAGCGCGTGCCTAATCTATATCTGACGTGGTTTATGTTGGTATCGTGTTGAATTATGGTGACGTTTAGAAATTGCTTGTTTTGTTTATTACATTTGCTGATTTAACAAATGAGTATACTATATATTATAAAAGTATAACTTAAACATCTTTTTTATTATTTTTGGTTGGTATTTGCCTTGTTGTGTGAAACAGAGAATAAAAGATGATTTCAGTTTCATTATATTGTACCGGGCCGTGTCTATGCATAAAATATTATTCATTAATTATGTTTAACTCACTATTCACAAAAATTCTAGAGTAAATTTTAACATTTTAAATATAATCTGTCTCACAGTCTTTGATCGATTGAAATGGAAACTATGAAATATATGTTAACAAGGCTTTCAATCACCCGATAGCCCAATGAAATATTGCGAATTCGAATATGAATAAACACCAGTAGGAGTTGAGATTGTGAGTCATCTTGTGCTCAGTTATGAAGAAAAATGTAGAGAGGAAATCTGCCATATATGGTTTAGTAGAATAATGTTCATGTACATACTTAAGAGGAGAGAGAGAGTTTTGTCGAGCGCTGAGATAACATACAACAGGGGCTTATCTTAAGTGATCTTAATAACTATTACTTTTTACTGGCCCAACCAAAGCGAGCCCAGAACCTCGAGATTGTTGTTCTTAGAATCCAGCCTCTAGACCGAGGCTAACATTTGGATATAACTAGACGTCGCCGATATGAATATTCAAAGGATTGTCTTGTTTTATACTCAAGATGATTTAATTGTGACGATCTCTTAGCAACAGTAACCCATTTGCACACTTACCTTCTTAAAATAACAAAAAAAAAAAAATCTAAAAATACCTGATCACGTCTATTTATGTTTTATTTTTTTTTGTTTAGTTTACTTTTTTTTTGTAACAAAATGTGTATAACTTTTTATAATAGTAAAATTATCGTGTCTTAAATAAAAGTTTTCTAATTTTTAGATAACACAAAAACTAATAATGAAGACTTTAAAACTATAATTCTCAAATGATATCTTTAATAGAATTACTTTATAATATTTTTATATAGCACACTATAGAAAAGAATAGGTTAGAGCCGATCAATGGGACAAGGCGACACGTGCTGAGAATTCAAAAGAAAAATAATAAGACTGAAAAAAATGCTTTGTTAGTGTATGACGAGAACGAATCAGGTTGATAGTTATGTGTAATGTACGCCATTCGCTCATTGTATAAGTCGTAGGCGAGCTACGGGGTACTGCTACGAGACCTCTACGAGTTGTGAATTGAGTTTGCTGTGTTGAGACTCCAGTGTCAGTTTGCGCGGCGCGCTCTTGCAGAGAGGACGTGTATCTCGTCGGTGGAAGTGACTTGGAAACTTTCTCGACCTTAACATCGAGTCTTAGTTTAATTTATTGTTAATATTAATTTAGTGCAAGTAACAGTTGCAGACTTCATTGAATTTAGTGCTATTGTATATAATTAATTACAATATTTATCGGATTGTTTGAAACTAGTGAGTTGGAACATTTTGAAGAAATTTAAACGGTAAGTACATAATATTTTTATGAAAATTTTATTTCATTAAACTGCTAAATTTGTACAATTACAAATAAGCTTACCTACTATTCGGTAGAGTAATCAACTTGTTTGAAGTTGTAATGGATAGATAACACTTCAACTGATAAATATTTTATATGTTCCAAGCTACTGGTAAACAAAGGACTTAACATTAATTAGTATTTCAATATATATATATATTATACTAGGTAAAGGCGAGACAGGAACATCAAATAATTATACTTTTATAATTAGGGTTATTTCTAGTTTAGTTCTGATCAAAGTCGACCGACGCCTGATCGCAGTAGAGTCGTCGGACCCAAAAGTTTTACATCAGCATTTCAATGTTCATTTTTATCGCTCATTGTGTAAAAAGATCCAAGATCTGAACACTGAAGTATTTACTTAACTTTATTCTCCCATCTTTTCAGTTGAGTTTTGTTTGTCAGTTTTATGAACTTTGGATATGATGAAACAGTTTATTGTAGATATATATTGGCCCATTCGTTGGGTCACGTGGATTTTAATAATGGGTAATGGTAGTGGAAATTAGGGAAGGTTTAAAAAATGTATTGCATTATGTTTTCGTTATCATAATGACGAGCATGTTTAATCTTTTTAAACGTATTTATATATAGACACTAACTCGATACATTTTACTATACGTATAAAGTTTATTGCTAAGAGCGTGTAGTGAGGATCCACCTTTTAGTTTAATGGAACTTGTGAGGAGAGATGTCATACTGAAATTGGTTTGTGAGTATTCATCGTATTAGCTTCAGTCGAAAAATGAAATATCTTTTATATATATTGTGTTGTATTTTTTTAATAACATGTCTTATTTGAAACTAAATACTTTCTTAAAATTGAAGATTATTTTTATAATCACTCGTATTTGATGATCTTGTGTAGTAGAAACAGAGTCCTTTTTATGTATTGTCCGATCTTCAAATACAGAACAAATATCAGTAACGATTGTACATATAATCGAGCCAATATTACATATGTATTAATTATTTAGTTCCACATGACTTCGGAGAAAAAAGCAGCAAAAATGCTCGCATGTGGTAGGTTTTAATCAAAACATACTTTATTCGAGTTTGCTTTTACGAGCATTTTTCAATCTGACAGATACAGTTCTTTACGATATTTTTTTATACTCTTTGCCGTCGACTAGGACTAGGACTAGGACATCAATTAATACTGCTCTATCCACTGCGTCTTGGTTCTCATATATAAGTCTATTATTGTTCATAATTTTGTATTCAATATGATTTTTAATATTAATAGAATGTGTTATCTAATGAAAAAACTCCATAATATTTGTCATTGTATTCGAGACAATTCGAGATTCATCGTTAAATCGCTTCATTCAGAACATTAACTTGAGAGAAGGCATGTCTCGCTGCTTGGCTAGTGTCTGCGTTTATACGTTTTAACGTCAAGGTCAAAAGCGAATAAACAATGCTGAATGCGAATAATAGCCTGTTGAAAGCCGCTCCTCCATTACTCACCCGTCCGCGACTTTGACTAAGAATAACCGCGATTTACCGAACTATGATTTATGACCACTTTAACATATAAAACTACCGACATAATCGCTAGCTCGTTACTTTGAAATTGATGGTATTTAAAAATTCGATGAAAAGGCTCGCTGTATGTGAGTTTTATAAGCAGTTCAGATCTAGGTCGGACATGTTTGTATTCCTAGGAAATGTAATCTAATTGGCCCGTTGTATTGATAGTGTGGCCTATCAGTGAATTACTACGGCCGATTTTGTGCTCGATTTGTATGCGGTTAGAAAATAAACGGGATTAGAAGTAGATTGGTAGATGATAGAATTAGAAAATAATGGTTAGATACCTAAATCCCAGTCATGACATATTCTACTACCAAACAGCAATACCTTAGTGAGCTAGTGTAACTACAGGCACAAGGGATAAAACATCTTAGTTACCAAGGCGATGTAAGGAATGGTCAATATTTCTTTCAGCGACAATGTCTGCACAGTGGTAAACATTTACCACCAGATGACTCACTAGTTTTTCCACCTACCTATATAATTAAAAAATAAAGTTAATTTTATCGTATTATAGGTTATTTACTTCATGCTGTAAAACTAATAAAACTAATATTAAATCCTTTGAATATAACTGTTCGTTAAGTAATAACTTATCGAAATATAAAACTTCTACGTCTATAGAATTATTAGTTTTCGCGTCAATTGTATTTTCTCGTGTTCTTTACATTATTATTATGTATGTTATAATAAAATATATGGAGCCGAGATGGCCCAGTGGTTAGAACGCGTGCATCTTAACCGATGATTTCGGGTTCAAACCCAGGCAGGCACCACTGAATTTTCATCTGCTTAATTTGTGTTTATAATTCATCTCGTGCTCGGCGGTGAAGGAAAACATCGTGAGGAAACCTGCATGTGTCTAATTTTAACGAAATTCTACCACATGTGTATTCCACCAACCCGCATTGGAGCAGCGTGGTGGAATATGCTCCATACCTTCTCCTCAACGGGAGAGGAGGCCTTAGCCCAGCAGTGGGAAATTTACAGGCTGATTATGTTTTATTATGATTATGTAATAAAATATCACTCTCAGCAATGTTACGTGCGTGGTATTGTGTAAAATTAATTATAACTTTAAAGTATTTATTATAACTATTTATGATAGATATAAAATATTTTGTCAAATGTATTTTATTTAAAGCGCATGTGGTACTAATTAGTACACATTCCACTTAGAAACTCATTTGTGTATTTACGTATTTTATATCTTACGACAGAAGTGCGAGTATGAGGGATCCTCATCATTCGCTCGCACATTTTCTCATTTCTACAGAGCCGGCGCAGCGTGTAGCTGTACTGACCACATATCAGAAACGAAATATGAAATTTGAAAGGAAATTTTGAAAATTGTACTTTTATTACTTTTGGTAAGGACAATAATATTTAATTGTTGAACTATTTGAGCCGAGATTACCCAATGTTTAGAAAGCGTGCATTTTAACCGATGATTATGGGTTTAAACCTAGGAAAACACCACTGAATTTTCATGTGCTTAATTTGTGTTTATAATTCATCTCGTGCTCGGCGGTGAAGGAAAACATCGTGAGGAAACCTGCTTGTGTCTAATTTCACTGAAATTCTGCCACATGTGTATCCACCAACCCGCATTGGAGCAATGTGGTGGAATATGCTCCTAAACTTTCTCTTCGATGGGAGAGGAGGCCTTAGCCTAACGATGGGAAATTTAAGGCTCTTAATGTTGTTGAACCATTTTGAACCTAAAGATGGCTTGACTTATTTGTAAAATTAACATATTTACCGTGTGTCGCTGTGATATTATTTGTCAAAATTTTAAAGACATCCAAATCAGCCGTACTTGTACTAACTTATTGTATGTTTTATTGTATAGTTCAGTAATAACATCAATGAATTTTTCACTTAGACGTGTAAAGTATAATTAATAGTTTATAAGAAGTTAGCGAAGATACAGGCAGACGAAGAAGAGATTTTTATACAATATAGAGAAGATCACGTTAAGTGCGGTAACTTAGATCGTTGAGTCACACTCTAGACGCAGTTCATTATTCTTAATATGAATACTTTCTTAATATAACCTTGACGGTATGGAAGCTCAACCGTATTAATGAATTTTACTTCATTTTCGTAACGAGGCGAGCTGGAATCAGAGCTGATCGTCGAAGCAGACGTTTCGGTTAGCAACGAATATTTACACAGTAAATCCGACTGATTTTTGCGATACGGATTGTTAAAAACAACAATCATTTAAAAATACAAATGTTTTTGTTCCGCATGTTCCCGACGGTATCGCTTTTGTTTCTGATAACGGTGTGCGGTTTGTTACCAACTTCATTCGAATATATACGAATGCAAATTGGTTTAATATTTAATATTGATAAATATGTTTACATTTTTGGGCAAGTAAAAAGGGACAAGTAACGTCTTTTTAATCTGTTTGAATTGAAGTATTACAAATTCAAATTAGTATAGTCCGCTCTCACTTTGTGGGTTTTCTTGCGGTAGAATCTCTCACATTCAGGTTTCCTGGCGATGTTTCGTTCACCGCCGAGCATAAATATGTCACAATTCATTTCACAAAAGACATTTGACGCGTGAAAACGTTTTGCCCGGAATTGAATCCGTAATATTTGGTTATGATTTACTTATTGTAATCAATAGGCCACCTCGGTGTAATCATTATTACACAGTATAAAACAATACTTACCGCTGTCTGTCCCTATATACATAGATCATATAGTTTATATTTTAAATTACACAATGGATTTTGATGCGGTATTTTTTAATAGATAGATTGATTCAAGAGAAACGTTTACATGTATACTACAAGCACAATATAGTAGAGAAACACTGATTATTTTAGAGATTTCTAAAGTGATGTCGTAAACAAACACTTTTTTTGACCAACTCATTAATCATCAATAATTGTAACGCTGGGTTTCAGTTGGAAGCGTGAGCGTTGGTCCGGTGTGTAGCTTATCCAGCTGCAGTATGATAACTTGCTAATAATTGATGAAGCTAAGTACACAGCAATGAGATCAATAGCTTTACCCGTAAGCTTTGAATTTGGCTTCCGAAAACTTTTGATACATCTTTAAAACATATCCGATTATTTGATTGGTTACTAGATCGCCGATGCGCCACCCGCAGAGGGTACTAGCTTGTTATGTTCCTTGTGCCTTTAGTTGCACTGGCTTACTCACCCTTGCAATTGAACTGCTATTCTAATTATAGCTGTTTGGCGATAGAATATTTCATGATTGGACGGTACCTACCCAGACCGGGTTTGTACTAAGTTACTCGTATATCACCAAAAACAAAATATGAATTAATTAAATAGTATTAATTGAAATACTACTTTTTAATTAGCGATAAGGCCGCCTCTCGTGCATCTTTCTTAAACATGACTAAATTATGTGTTTACCGGTGTACAATAAAGAGTATTTTGATTTGATTTGACATAATGTATGTAGTATGAAATTTTTCCGGTATTTTTTATAACTCTTTATTAAAAAGTTAACTATCTCTCTTTGACTCGCACTGCATCTTGAATCTTTCATCACTCGTTTAGTTCACAGATTATCAAGCGTATTAAGCGTAAGCGGACGTGAAGAGAACGAGATTATTTTAATAAAATTCCTTTCGATTTATTTTATTATGTTTTTATATTATTATAACAATACCTTACACTAATTTCGGTAATCTAGATTGAAAACATTTTAACATCCCTTAGGATAAAAACTACATTGAAATATAAATACAAATAACAAATAACTTTGGATAGGTTTATGTGTAACCTTAATTAATAGTATTAATTATTTCTTAAGGAGAGATCGTAGGTAAATATATAAATGAAAAATGAAATATTACAGTCATTGCTAAATCCTTATTTTGTTGGATTTTCCAACCGGTAATGAAACTATGTGACGGGCGATATTGGCAGTTGAATAGGACACTCTTCTTGCTTAAAGCAAATCTACACATCAAGTGTTGCAGAAATAGATCGCCGACACACGAGTATATAAGTCAAGGCTGACTAGAGGCAGCGCTGTGTCTGTTTAGACACCATCAACAGTCATTTTAAATAATTATTCTGATGTTTCCATAAGATTTTCTATAAGTTTCGATATTACTGTATTCGTAATGACTTTTAGAGAGTTTCGGTGCGATTGTTCTTAAGGGCTCGATACTTAATAAAACTCCATTAATATATTTCTCTGTCCTCATTTATATTAACGATATTTTGGTCACTTAGTATTCATTGTTATTTTAACCCTTCATTGTCAAACGAAAACAAAAAATGTCGAGCAAAAAGCGCAACTAATCATTGTTTAATTTGGACTTCTGGCTCAAGTGGGTGGACTCACTCGTCCGTGATTCTGTTGCCAATTTTAATACTATAATAATAATAAAGCCTTTATTTCCATAAACTTATTTTTCTTTTCTAATGTCAAGATTAGAAAACAAAAACAAACTACTAACAAATATAATATCAATATTTGTTAGTAGTTTGTTAGATTTTAGTGTTTTGATTATGTCTAAATGTTAGTATAAGTTAGTTTTTGTTATTGATCATGGCCTCCTTGGGTGCAGGCCTTCTCCAGTCCTTTCCAATCATCTCCGTCCTTACCGTTTTTTTTCCAGTCCTTTCCAGTTAATTCCGTTAAGTCGTCTGCCCATCTTCTACTCGGTCTCCCGCCTTCATTAGCCCATTGGCCCTTTCCACATAGTAGCATTGATTGTCCACCTGTTGTCTTTGTATCCCGATGTGACCTGCCCACTGCCATTTCAATTTTAGAGCTTGTGCGAGGGCGTCTGTTACCCCTGTCTGTCTGATTGCTTTGCTCCAGATTTTTTGTATTTTTCTTATGTTTAGGATATGTACTTCTCTCCATAGCTGTTTGTGTTGTGTTGCTTTTGTCGTGCATATCCAAGTTTGGCAGCCGCACAGTAGAGAAGGCAGTAAACAGGTGGCTAATACAGTTTTCTTAAGGTTTATCGAGTTGTCTCCTTTTAGAATTTCTTTGAGTGACTATAATTTCTTCCTGGCTGTATTTGTTCCTCTTTCGGTTTCATCTTCATTATGCGTTTTCCAAAAAGGCATTTGTTCCCCTGGGTAGATGTAGCTGTTGACATATTCTATAGATTTTTCTTTCACACTGATAGGCTATGCTGTTTTTAATTTCAATACTATATTTTGCTTTATTCTGATCTAAAAAGGGATTGACCCACGGTGAATGAGATATGATATTTTTAATCTGGTGGTTGGCGGCACCTCGACGGAATGTCGATGAACGTCAGAAGTATTTTACACATTTTGCCTTCTTGGTCAGGGATGACGACGGACGACCATTTACCAGGTGGCTCGCCTCCCTGAAATAAAATAAGAAGAATACAGGCTTTTAATTATTCTGGCTGAATATGTTGTTCGAACTATGCGAGCTACATGTAAATGTTACTGTTTAATATTTGTACGGTACAAAAGCCGCTTAAGTCACTTACACAAATAAATTATGACCTCTATTGTCTGTTGGGTACAGAGCTTCGTTGAACTTAAAATGATTATAATAGTTAAGTATATTGTAACATACTACGTATACATGTCCATTTTATTTACGTTAACATAGTTTAACATTCTCATTTGCGATTAAAGCTTATTAAATTTCGTGTAAGTATTCATATATTTTGGTAATTTTCTACACATTTGGCGAAAATATATAAATTATAAAATTTAACACAAATAACTTCTGACTCGTATGTAGCTTTAGATCCATACAACATTACAACATTAACAGCTTGTAGATTTTTCACTGCTGGGCTAAGGTCTCCTCTCCTTTTTGAGGAGAAGGTTTGGAGTATATTCTACCACGCTGCTCCAATGCGGGTTGGATACACATGCGGCATAAATTCGTTGAAATTGTACACATGCATGTTTCCTCACGATGTTTTCCTTCAACGCCGAGTACGAGATGAATTATAAAAACAAATTAAGCACATAAAAATTCAGTGATGCTTACCTGGGTTTGAACCCGCAATCATCGGTTAAGATGCACGCGTTATAACCGCTGGGCCAGCTCGGCTCATGTTTATACTTAATGATTATATAATAAATAACTTTACAATATTATCTTTTTAAATTCAAATATGTTTGATAAATATTAGTCCACAGAACAAAAAGCAATAGTTAAAATAAATTTATGCGAGTTTCAAATTTAATTTTAAATTCAAATTTAATAGTAGATTGCTTAGCGCTTATTTAGGAAATTGTTCGTAATCTTGAAAACTAATTGCTAATATTTTCTAAAAGTTTGTTATTTGTAGCTTTGTAAAAAGGTAGATATATATTTAATAGATGAACCAAAATCAAGACATTCCTTTTGATGACCTGGTTGACGACTGAACATGCCTTGCAGCGAACACTAACGCGCGGTGTCGGCGGATGGCAACGTGTCTTGTCTAAGACAAATCAATTAAGCGGTGATACAAGTTTTGTTTTGGTTATATTTTCGCACGAGTGTGGAAAGTCGTATTCACACCGAATAATGTACTTATAAATTTTACATAAGTGGATTTAAGTTACGTAAAAATATATCGTTTTTTGCAGTTACAGAGTATTATTTTATGAGTGTTTGGGTACTTTTTTAATGTTAAGTTTGTTATTACTTTTTTAATATTTAACTTTTTCCTTTTTTGGATATTTTAAAAAATAAACTTAAACATTTTTTTATATTGTTGTTTACATAAATGATGCTGCTAGACCGCAATATATTGAATAGATATTCATGTATTGATTTATAGATACAGAGACAGAATACAATCAGAACATACATTAAAATTACCGACTTACACAATTTTGAGCTAGATGACATCGCTGAGCACGTGTACACGGCATGCTCATAACAATTATATTAATACATTCAGGTGCATATTTATATAATAATCGAAAATTCATAAATTACAGTAAATATATAAATTAAAATAAATTGAAATCGTTGATTGTTGACATTGAATATTTATAATTATTACACAAATAACAATACATTTATCCATTTGAATTATAAGACTAAGAAAATAAATTAAATTCATATAATACAATCATCGAAAAACGAAAATATTTATATTTAAACTTATAGGAAAGAGATAGTGGGAGGAACTGAAGATGTAATTTCCACGTTACAACGTCCTCTACAATTTCTTCCAAGTTTAATATCTTGAACAAGAAACTTACTGTCAGCAATGATGAGACAGTGTTGGCATATAATAGACGCGGTTGTGATCGCAACTGCCCTTGGCTTAAAAACCTCGCCGCGCTAATTGCCGCTTTGCCCATTACACCGGCGTGGCGAGCGCGACGGGCCAGGTTGTTAGTTGTGCATCGTTTAAGACTAGTCGCAGCCGTTGGTGTACCTGTAACATTAATAGGTACATGAAGTTATTTGCCATCGGACCCGGATCGTAACAACAGACATAAAAAGCTTTTCCATTTGGCAGGTAAGACCCCTGCATTTTTTCAGTTTTAGTGACAAGTTTCTGTTTAGAAGCAAAAAACAAGAGAAAAAAATACACGATACTTCCAATGGAATTCCTGTTCTGTTCTGTTTCCGTTACCTTTTGCATCAGGTATTTGTGTATCAGGTAGATGTAGAGTTTTTTAGTCAAGTCGGGTATATGAATATACCCTACCATTTAGTACCATAGATGATAAAAAAGCGTGGAGCTAATATTTGTTGACATCCAGGCAGGGTATATTATATACATAGGTATATAATTGTTTTTAACTAACATGACTTTGTATTTTTAAATGTTGAAAAGAGTAACTACTGAGTTTCTTGAACCGGTGGTAGTTTTACTTAATATATTTTGTTAAATGACGATTCAAAGTGCTTGTAAAAGCCTACTTGAATAAAGTATATTTTGATTTTGATGATTTTGATTGATCGGTCACCAGAGCTTCTTACGCAATGTGGTACGTGTCGGTTGTTGCACAGTGAATTGGGGATGATTTCGACTAGCTGTAACTGTATACATACTGTCCATTAATTTTCCACAATTGAACAATATTTTTTAGTCTGTTCCATCACTCCAGTCCAGTGAGGGTCGGTAGATACTCAAGGTATCAAGTAAATCTGCAGCCTTTTTCTCAGTCGACACGAGATCAATTATAAAACGAAATGAAATTTTAAGATTTCTTATTGGTATAAGACGCTCTTGTTTTCTTTAAATCGGCCTTCAAAGTATTTTACTAAAAACTGTATGGGAACTCAAGAGGGAACGAGTTATTTAATAGTTATTTGATAGTTTCTGTATGTACTCGTAAGCGATATGTTGACAGATGGCTTTAAGTAGCAAACAACACTGTGTTGCCTCGCTGACCGGCTCGCTCATGAAATGAAAATACAGTAGCACTTTTTAATGTATATTTGCGTTGATAAGCTTTTAATGAAATCTTATATATATATATATATATTTATTTTTTATGTATTATTATATATATTTTATGTAAAGAAGTATATTTTGTTACTGTATTAAGTCTCGGAAAATACTTGGCTGACACGTTTAACAATCACGTTAAGAGCGTTCAAATTAGCACTATTAAAAAGAGCAGACAATGTCAGGAAACTTCTTAGTATATTAATTATATTGTCACGTGGCGCGCCCAACTTGTGGTCACGTGGCCGTTAACAGCGGCATCGGTATTACAATCACACGACGATAGCGGTAATTAAACGCGCATCACCTCCCTCCCCCCGCGCTGGATCGCCACACCACTGCGCCCCCTCGAGGCTCGCCACGCGTCACTCAGACATGCTCTAGTAATCTGTTAGCAAAACACTCACAGTACGTGTTTATTTATACTTTGTTCTCTTTAACAAACGCAGAAAGAATTTGAAATGTTTTTTTTAGTTCGAGAAATTTTAACATTTATTGAGCTTCTTGCCGGTTCTTCTCGATTCCATATACTGAATTGGTGAACACGTTTGACGCTTCAAGAGTACACTTTGTGGTAAAGCTTTGTAGGTAGGTGGGCACAACCTACTGGTCATATATTCTACCGCCAAATAGCAATACCTATAATGCAATCATACTTATAAACATAAATAAACATTTTAATAAAAATATTACTAACTACTTTGAAAGGCTTGGATTTACACTTGTAATAATTCATTGATATAAATTAATTAAGCATCGCTTGTTATGATTGTTCTTCAAAAGTATACAGTATACACAGCTAGTTAGAAATGTCATGTAACAATGTACACCAAAGTTATGCCACCTGTATAAAAAAAAGATTAAATTAAAATAAAGCAAACGCTTTATAACCTACAGAGAGAGACCTTTATTAGAATAATAATTAATCCATTCTTATAAGACATATAGCTTCAAGAAATGGCTTAATAAAAGCTTATCCGCTTTGATTTGATTGCGTGCGGTAACTTAGACTGGAGGTGCGAAGGCGCATAACTTAAGGTTACACGTAAATAGTTCCTTATCACTATTCCTTGCTACATTACAGACGTAAACATTTTGTACAGCCTTATTTTAGTACGGTAAATTTAGATTGTGTTGTGTAATAACATGAATTTGATCCATTTTAAAATTTGCGTGTCCTTGGAGCTCATACAAGCATGTCCTATATCTGAAATCTTTAGTAGGTATTTTAGTTTAGAGACGTTTAAGAACCAAACCCCTGATATATGTTATTCAAATTTTAATGGAATTTTTGCAATACATTGTGATAGCCAAATTGAATTTATAAAATATTTTTTATTTTGTTATGAATATTATATTCGCAATCAAATGGTGTCGTCGATATACGTTTGCATTGTATTGGGGCAGTGTACGAGCTTTGAGATGTCGTAGATGATGAAAGTCACAAGTACGCACAATACAGGCATATGCCTCATTGGTAGTAAAAATAAAAATCAGATTTCTTTCAAAATGTGAAATGTTACAACTCTGTTTTTTAACTAAATGTTCCGTGCGGTTTCGCTCTCGTTAAACGTCCTGCTCCGCCCCTTTGGGCTGTAGAATGATATTAACGTGCCTATAACCTTCCTCAAGAATGGGGCTATCAAATGTGAATATTTTATCTTCAATTTCTGTTTGAAGATTAGTTCGTTTAAATAAAAATATAAACAAACTCATCAGCAGATTACGTATTGTTTGAATGAAAAAGCCTCCACTTAAAAGGCAATAAATGAAGTCCAAGTGGTCACCTCTTTCCATAGGCATAGTAGTAAGTAATTTATCAAACGAAACCCATCTGCTGAAATAATAAAAGAAATAAACTTAATTAAAAGGCCAAAAAAGTGCGCAGAAATTTCTGAGCGACGTTTTAATTAAAATAACGAAGTGGAATCAAAGTATGATAAATATCAAACAAACGAACCGGTAATATTTGTCATACTCAGCGAATTAATTACTGCGAAATTGATTAAGAGAGTCATTTCAACCGGATACGTCGTTACAATAAATTACATCGATACAATGCTGCAAAGGCATCTGCTAATTAATTATTATTATTTTTGGCATAGACGATGGTGTTTTTAAAATTCAAATGTTTTGTCACGGAATGAAAATATCCATAGATTTTACTCGATACAAAATAAAAATAAACTTTTAAAAAAATACTAGTAGACTCGTCAAGATTACAAGATTACGCGGTTGTGCTGTGTCTTTTTAACAAGCTTTAAGTTGAAGAATAAGGAACGCTGCATGCCAAAAAAATCTATATAAAACAAAAGAAGGAGAAGTATGTGAGATGGAGTTAAAAGGAGTCGTTAGGAGAATCTAAAGAAATAAGGATGACATTTTGATAAAAGACAACTAACCTAACAGTCCAAAGGAATCGGCTGACCTCTTCGCACAGACGCTTCACCACGATAACGGTGAATTAAACATGACCGATACCACATATCGAAGAGAACTAACAGGATTATAGAAGAACACAATTTATCAGGGGAAAGCCTCTGTTTACCCAAGAATTGGTTCTAATACTTGTTTGTTACTAGGTCCCCCAAAATATTCAAGTGACGAATGGTTAATGTCTTATTTGGCTAAAACAAATATATGAATGTCTTTATTATAGAGATTGGTAACGGAAAATTGTTCACAAAATAATTCTCAAAAAATGGAAGAGTTCTCCAGACTTTTAGACGTGCTGTCAGTCCTCGGAAATATATTCGAGAAACTGATGGTAAGATATTTTCTGTAGCACAGTAATAAAACTAGTTGGAAATATATTACAAAATATTTGAATAAACGCGTGAGAACCACATGGGGCGTAGGGCAATTTATTTAAACTCATGTTTAAAAAAGTCGCATGCCACCGCATGTTACCGTTTTTTTTTATAATTACGAAGAAATTAATTAGAAGTTGATTGTATGTAAGTGCATTAAAATTATTGTAATTGTCAAGTTACGTGACTGGTCACGTTTTAAAATGATCGGCCATACTTCACGGGTCAAGCTGTAATGGAATGTTAATTCTCAAAGTTAATCACAAGCATATTACATAAAACATACATATATAATGACTGAACGTGTTTATTGCCACTTTCTACGAGAAAGATCTTATCAGTATGAAGTTAATTTTTTCCGTGGACTTTCGTTGATATTCCTTCGTTGGCTGTGAACCGATTTTGATGATAAGGTTTTTAATCGAAATGTTTATAATAATGGAATGATTTTAAAGAGTGGATTATTTTACATATTTGTTAAATTATTTTAAAATTGCGAAAATATTGAATAAAGGTGGAATAATAGGGAAAACATTGGAAATCGTCTCTAGGTGTTTTACTTATGACTATATTGTAGCAAGTACCAATAGTCGTCATTGTATTCAGGTAGAAAATTGATATTAAATCTATTCATAATGTTAATTTCATAAAGTTTGATATTCAAGTGTCTTTTAATTAATTCATATCATACAATTTTTATTATACTTTATAATTTTTTTAGCCATGAGGATGCCTCCTGAAAGATCCTGTTCTTTTAATTTAGAGGTTTTTCTCTCAAGTTAAAATATAAAGAAATCACAATTTAAATTTCTCGTTTGCATACTTTGTATGACAAGATATTGAAAAAGTTAGAGTGTCTTTTCGTTTTATTAAATATTTTTTATTATTTCATTCTTGGTTTCTGCAGTTTCAAAGATATTGCATATCTTTTTAAATAAATATCTGAGATAGATAATTCTATACTAAACTTTATAAAAATATTTTTTATTTATTTCATTTAACATTTAAACTATCTGAGAAAATAGCCAATCTCGAATACTAGCCAATAACGCAGGTCTATAACTGACATGTGTGTGTGAATATTCGCTTTGTCTGTCTGTTCGTACCATGTGTGGTCTGTATTATTATATAAATCTAGTTCAGTACCAACGACTATTTATTTTCAGAGTATCGTGGAAAATTTAAACATATATAATTGTTTAAAGAAAATCATTATAACTTCATATACTCACCAGACCAGACAGAGGACGTGTAGCGTCAGTAGGCAATCTGGATTCGTCGGTGGGAATTTAATCATGTAGGCGTCTCATCTCGCCTGTATATAAAAATATCACGTATTTTTAGACGTGAGACCCAATCTGAAAGCTTTTAACATATTGCTCTTTATTAATTTGTTTCTATTTTTGTCAACTTAAATTTAATAACTCTCACAAAACATATTCTTTTTTCGAGATAAGATACTTTTAATATTTATAAAACACATTTGTTTAGAATAAACTGAATGGAAAATGTTTTTGCTATCGTTAACAATACGCGTAAATACATTGTGTATGAATATGCTAATAATATGTTAATTTTCGTTTTGCAATATTATAAGTTGTAGAAAGCTATCGAGAGGCGGCTTTGAACATTGGATTATAGTTTTTGCCAATCCTATCGAAAACTGCTTCGGTGTTAATCCGTTGTTTATTATTTTGTCCGATGTTTGGACGGTTTCTCCTGTCGACCCGGCGGAGCTCAGTGCGCGCTCCGTCATAGACTGCTTGAGTTTGCTGCGTCTACTTGCATTAGGCTTTTATAGCCGTGTTTCTACTAAAATACCATGAGCACACTACACTAACACAATTGGACTGCTGTGACGTTGTTCGAGATATTTTTATTTTATGAAATTTATGTAGTAAGTATCAAATTTCCGTTCTGGACAAATCAAATCCATAGATTCGTCGCGGTTAACCGCGGTTCAGTACTCATGTTTATGTTACTAAATTGCAGTCGCATTGCGTGCTAAGGACCAGCAATAACTTACACTCGTGAACATCTATGGGCCATACTATTCCAATTCATTGGTATGTTCCCGAAGTCACTAAAGACCAGTTATTCGTTTTTTTTATATATTTTTTTATTGATCACTGCTATTCGTTATTTGAACCGCTTGCACATGGCACGCTTAGTCCAATAGAGCTGCTAGCTAAAGTTGATCTTACCTACGCCCGGCTTTTGGTACGGAATAACATTCTTTCCTATACGTAGATATTTCATAATAATGGTTTGAAAAAGGCTTTATGGGTATACTTTTTAATGTAGCGATTTATTTGTCAATTCTTAAGCAAATGTCAGAATCGCCGGGTGACGATAGTCCTGGGAACACACCCAGATATGATATTCAATGGTACTCTTATGAATGTGACAATTGCTGATTTATATAAGTCGATTACGGCATTAATAGTAAGAAACATACAAACTTATTTACAAAACAAATTTATACGTAGTATAGTATAGTATAGTATAGTATAGTATACGTAAACGAGTAACGATAACAATTCGCCCGATTACATATCATTCGTTCTAGACGCGTAGTCTGGAAAAGAGCTATAACCCGAGGATTCAATAACAGCCGAGAACTGCATAGATACGATAACGGGGCAGCTTCACGCAGATTAAACTCGCTGCCTTGAAGGAATGCATTAGAAAATTATCTCGCTCGTATAGACCGCATATTCGTCGTTAATTTACATGTATTATTCCAAATGCTATTTACAATCTGATAGGGGAGAGAATATTCAATGCGTATCTATTTAAGAACAATTCTATTAAACAAACTTTTAAACTGATAAGACTACTTCGATATATAACAACATGTTGTGTTATAGCGTTACGTAGCGAACCAGAGAACCCTCGTCGTTCCCCGTGTCCGTTGGGCGACGTGACGTCAGAGACGTTTTGGTAAGGAAAACTATGTTGCCTGATGTTTTGATAAATTGTTATTGTTAGACGTAAATTTGAATTTGGCAAAGTTGAAAGGTCACACTGTCAGGTTGCTTCTCCACTGCAGTGATAATAAATTCCACTCAAGATAGATCTGCTGCTCGGTACATAATTATATAACTTTAAAAACGAACAGTAAGCAGGTAACATACTTATTTTTGTATTTCTTGTTATTTACAAGTCAAATAATAAGACATCGCAATATGAAACGAATTAAAAGTGACGTTTGTTATTACAGGATATACTAAAATATTATAAGGTTATACATAATAAAAATAATAATGTAGCTTTATTTATTCCATACATTGTAAATAATAATAATAATAACAGAAATTAACAAATAGATCTTTCGTGGTAAAATCAACTTTAAATACATTATAACAATAGTTGAAGTGCATAAATTAGACATTTGATTTTAATAATATCTCATTCAATTGATTAAAAATTTATCATCTATTAAAAAAATAAAATAAAAATAATAATTAATTGATAAACATTAAAATTAATTAATGAACATTAAAATCATTGTCAAATATTAAAAATTAATTACTAAATTTGATATCAAAATTACATACCGAGTCCACCTCAAGACATAAGAACTGTCAGCTACTTCGCCAAACCGTAAGTTTGACTTAGCAAACTAGGGCAAGTACTGTCAATATTGGGCGGAGTTCATTTCTATTATATTGGCATCGATGTATGCTTTAAGATTTTCGAACTTTTTTTTTTAAATTTGATAATTGACTGCGAAATGCGGTACTTGATTGTAAGTAGCTACCAACGCCGAGAGACTATGTTGCTGTAGGAAATATTAACCATTCCTTACATTGCCTATGCGCCACCAACCTTGGGAACTAAGATGTTATGCCCCATGTGTCTGTATTTACACTGGCTACTACGTACGTTCTGGTAGACTATGAACGGGTGGAAAAGCAAATAAAAAATATAATATTTTATGTCCACCGTCGTCGTGATTTTATATTAAAATTAAAATGGTTATAAACGATATACTCATTCAATATAATATATGATCTTATATATTTATGTATTAAAATATTTCATGTGTTAATATTATATTTATATGAATCATTACATCGTTTATTTACATTATTAATAAATAATCGGATACTGGGAAGCGGGTCAAATTTAACTAAATAAAAGCCTAATATTTTATATTATAATATAGAAGATGCTGCACATAAAAAGTCGGTTATGGTCTCTATGGTTATTTTGAAGAGCTCCAATCGTAGATGTGCAGAAAAATAAAGTGAATTCTTGATTGCAATCAACTAAATTATTACAATTTAACATAGAATTCTAACTGAACTAATGTATTCTATTTGAAATGAAAAAATTCATTCAAAAAAGGTTTCATCATTCTGGCGCCAAATGTAAATCAGTTGCAGTTTACAATGAAATGAAATGAAAACAAAAACTGTCATTGATTTCGAAATTTCTAAAAAATCTTTTGAATAAACACGAAGTTTCGCGGGAAACCGACAATTATACTTATTACCCGTTTCAACTGTGTAAACAGGGTTACGCCCTTCTCATCTTAAAATAAGAACCATTAAATAATTTACAGATAAAATATACGTGAGACTTAAAA
Source organism: Vanessa tameamea (assembly GCF_037043105.1). Taxonomy (NCBI): domain Eukaryota; kingdom Metazoa; phylum Arthropoda; class Insecta; order Lepidoptera; family Nymphalidae; genus Vanessa; species Vanessa tameamea. The sequence goes on from NC_087316.1 coordinate 199,177, forward strand.
GATATTTTGTTTCATGAGTATCATGCAAAATATTATTAAGGTTGTCAAAAGCTTTAAAAAGCTTTTATATAAATACAGAGGATTAAGTGACACATTATAATGTTGCCATTTGATAACTTCTAATCCACTTTTGTTCATAAGTGTATCTCCTCGACGCGGCCTTTTCAAGTTCGAAGGGTTTGTTAAGCAATCCAACGGAGGCCCTTCACGGACCACATTCGATATTGCGTTGCGGTATTGCTCTACGGATTACCCTAATTTTACTTGTATGAATAGGACCGAGACCAGTTTCTGTCGGTCTAGTAATCCTTATTGTGGTTCCGTCGGAAGACTTCGTCAGTCAAATTAATTCCACATCAATTGTGTAGCGTGATATTTTTTGTTAAGACAGTATTTTGTTTGAATTAGATTAAATAATGCATTTTTTCATAATGGGTAGGTAAGTCGTACTACTTGAACAAAAAGTAATTTTCTTTCTTTTGTTTGTCATAGTTATTGAATTGTAATTCTATAAGTAAATAAACTCTATACAGGTTTCCATCAATACTAGTATAATAAATAAAGAGTTTGTTTGTTTTTCTTGAATGCGCTAATCTCTGGAACACACAGTCGGCTTGGAAAAAGCTGTTTTTGCAATTGAAAGGCCAATTCGTAGTATATGTTATTGGCTATTGTAACGAATGAATACTATACTCATTATTACCGTGAAATATGAATCAATTTCTTTTTCTAGCTCCATCTACTGGTTTTAATAAAGATCGTCCGGGGACCCAATAATGCACACATTAAAATTTAATCAAAATTGGTCGAGTCGTTTTGGAGATTTCATATATACATACGTATGTACAAACATACATACACATATAATAATTACCAAACTCTTTTTCAATGTTTGCGATGGAAGTATTTATTTTAAAATCTTGACATACCAAGATTCAAAGTTCCTTGACTATTTGAATAAATATATTTTGTTTTGCCTCACTTTTCTTGTAGCGTGGAGTACTCCTAAGCCGCCGCTACACCTTGGACTCTTTTAATCACGGGTTGCCTTTAAGATATTGTTCCTAAACCGATAAGAGCGCCTTCGTAAATCATCTCTCACAAATGACATATTAATATATTTCGCGTACAGAATACATACATATATAATTGTTGCTGCATATTCTGAAAGCGACCGCGGTAAAAGACTTTTGTGTATATATTAACTTTTCCATAGTAAACAGTGATATGCATGTATACATCTTTAAAATTACACAACGGATTTTGATGCGTTTTTTTTAATAGATAGATGAATAGAGAAACACGAATAATTTTAGCGGTTTATGAAGTTATGTCGTGAATAAACACGTTTTTTGCACTTACATTGCAAATGCTGGCTGAACCCTACGAGATAGATCAAAATTATGTACTACAGTATTGTAAACCTTTAAAAGGTCTTCAAAAAAGTCCGCGATAGACATGTCTTTACTTTTTACGAGAAATAATGGCTTATGTTCGAAGCGCATTTTCAGCAATACAGCATTAATCCTTATCCAATAAAGTACCTTAAATACATTATGCATTTCATATAGAGCAATATGGCCCTTCACGGCATGTAATTTAAATGTGTATTTATATATTTTAGTAACTATGAAAGTTGTACGACATTATGTATTATATTTAAAATCAGCATTGCACTCGGGCGAGGCCGGGGCGGGTCTGTTATAATTGAAATCCGGGTTGTATATATATTGAAAATATAGTAACCGAGTTTTATTTAACAAACGCAAGTTATATTTTTATTTACATTATGTCATAACTATGAACTTATGAACGATATCGATAGCTAACAAAAAATATTTAAGAATTTTCAGACATATTTTTTTTTTTATGAAAGGAGTATTGCAGGCACAGAGTCTTTCAGAAAAATGCCTATTTTTAGAAGCATAAATATTTTCTCACGGCGATTTCTCGAAGACTGATTAGTCGCCGTAGCACCAGTTTTACTTGTTTTGCAATTATGGGATACTGAAACTGCCATTTTTCTAATACAGATAAAATATTGTTTACAAATTTTTGAAAGAAATGCATGTACTTGAATTTGTTCTGTAGCCTATAGACTAGTGAGTATCTTTAGGCAGCGTTTTTACAAATAACAAAGTGAAGGAGCAATGAAGTGAAGATCTTCTGATATATCTGCACGAGGCAATATATCAGAAGACGCGTTTCATTAAGACGCTTAGAAGCAATGCGCTTATATTCGCGGAGCTCTTACACTTAATATTATACAAAAGCAAATAAAATCTCGCTTTTAGGAAATTATACCGTAAGTCGTTTCTTTATACGAGAGAATTTTATTTGAGTTAAGAGCACCTTGCTTGCAGAATGCTTTGCGCATGGAAGAAAAATGTACTCAAATTTATATATTTTATGAATGGTAAAAGTTTGACAAATATTCGGCTACACTGTCCCGTATTTTGTGTATTTGGGTTTTTTGTTTCATATCCAACCAAATAAATTTGGCTGTTTACCTCATATAAAAAAATGTGGTTTTGTTACGACGGTCAACCATATAATTGGAAAGAATGCACTGACTGCAAAATTCGTACCAAATCGGTCGAATATACGGCTATGCTATCAAGGATCTCGTCTAAAATGCTGTTCGTTGCAACTTTTATAGTTCAACTATTTATTTGAAAACATATGACATTTAAGAATACGCCAGTCATTTTCCAGATTTTGAGCATTGTTTTTAATAAATTTTATTATTAATTAAATTCAGTGAATAATATGAACATTTTTATAAATTCAATCGTAAGCTTAAAACAATTACAGAAATACAAGATTGAGGAGTATAATTATTGTATGTATAACAAAACATATGTACTTAACAGGGTTGGGAGAGGGCATTAATCAGTGTCAGCTAATCTGACCGAGTCGGACGGACAGCAAACTTTCCTTTTGTGCCTCAAGTTAAGTCATTTTTCCACGAGACCGATGTGTGCTCCGAGTTCAGTTCTTGAGCTGAATGGGTACTGTTTGCTACCGATGAATATTGTACAGCTCGAGTAATTAATTAAATAAAACTATTTAAAGAAAGGAATATTAGACTTGCTCATGTTCATGGATAATATAGGTAGGGGTAGGTCGACGTTGAGATCCCAGAACGACAACACCGAATTCATTTTCTTCACAATGTAGCATGCCTCTAATTTCAATGAAGTTTTGCCACTTGTTCATCCACCAGACCGCATTAGAGCAGTGATGTAGAATATATTCTTAAAATTTTTCTCGAAAGGAGACGAGGGCTTCTACAATGGGACACTAAGCTCTATTTACACCATTAAAGGCTTTCGGTCTGGATGTAGATTCAATATTACTCATTGAACCATTGGGATTATATTTAAGAAAATTTCAAAGTATTTTAAATAAAAGTACAGTATACAATTACAAAATAAAGAAAGCAACAAGGGATCGCACGTCGTGATGTCTAATGAATGCTACTCATTGGTACTAATGCGACCCCCGTGACCTCCAATGACCCTAGGTTACATTCTAAACAGCTGATAGTTGACACGTAACTAATTTTCTTGTTTTAAACTTAGGAGTTGAATATTATGTCAACTTATATAATAAACTTGAAGGTTGACGTAAAATTAATAGCTTCATGGAAAACCTATCTGCAAAACATCTATGTGCAAAAAATAACCCTTGACTTGAATTTTTTATGTTTGTATTTGGGGCTATAAATTCTTTCATCGTGTTAATAAATAATTCAATTCTAAATGCAGGATAATGTTTTGAGAGAAATTTAATCACTTCTCTGAGATTTCTGTCACAGTTCGTTATCATAGACAATGGTTTGAAAAAGTATGTATATCATTTAAAAAAAGTAACTTTATTTTATCTGTTAGTGAATTTAAATCTATCAAGCGCTGTTCAGGGCGGAATAATAAGACAAAATACAAGTATATTATGCTAAACGATTCCAAAGCGTCGATATCAGCACACCAGCACAATTACAAAGTGGTTGCTATCTAATCGCGCCATTACGTGATTACAGCTCATTACTCACTCACCGCCCGTACTACCACGACATGTCGCCAACACAACTACGAGTATAAACATCCACCACAGTACTGCGAGGAACTGAACCGTCGGCATGCGGCTTCCATTTAAATACATATGGACTGCAGCGGTTCGCATACTACTCGCGTACTACGGAACAATTCTTAAGGAATTAGACTTACCGCAGAAATCGTGAAGTGTCAAATATTACTGTAAGTCGGCTTGAAACGTTTTGCGAGTTAGTTTGAAGTGAGTTCTTAGATGACAGCACTGCTGCAGTGCGATTCTATAAGAAATCACTTCATATCTCACTCGTGAAATATTGACAATCGATTTACGATGCTACGTCATTTTGGTACGTTTATCTAATTAATTTTATAATTATTTTAATCAATGTCGTATATGAAATATATAATATGTCAATGTCGTTTCTTGTTACAGAAAAACCTAACTGGACTGAACAGTATTTTTATTACTTATTTTTTTATTTCACTCAGAAATGTTAACACTCTAAACAAACATAAATAACGTCTATTTCTGTAAAAGTGTAATGGATGAGGTCTTCGGTTTTTGTCCGGAGCGTCGTGTGTACCCATTAGAGGACTTACAGGGAACAAATAAATAACTCTCTGACGCCTCTTTCCATTACTAGAGGGCTAGATTGGTAAATGAAATAAATATTAAGGATAATTTCAATAGAAGGCAGTCTAATATTAATCAAAATCATTTGCTTGGTATTTTTGTTATATTTCAATTAAAATACTCTGATAATTGACCTGGGCGATATTGAAATACAACTTTAAAACGATTCCCTTGATCAAATAGTATTTCAATAATGTTTATTAAAGAACATATTACGTATATAGACACAGATATGGATATATATTTTATTATATAATACATTGTGTTTTATTCTGATAGTCACATCTATGACATATACGAAATAATTTAAGTTTCGTCACACACGAGGGGTACTATAATAAATCAATGTTTAGGTTCTAGAACAGAAGTAAGAAGCGTGATACACCTTTTATTTAGTGCAGTCGGTTGTGATTGTATTTTATTTTTCTTAACTATATATATATTTTTTTAATTTTATTTCTCAATCGGATTGTTGTGATAATTTTCTATTAGTGCTTTGATTAATTACTATTCGCGTCTGCGTTATTTCACTTTGAATAAAAGTTTATCTTATTCCTTTCTCGTATTCATAAACGATTCTCAAAGTATTATTAAGTTCATAGATATAAATTGTTTATACAATTTTAAATTCTTTTTACGCTCCTTATACTGGAACATGAATAAAGAAAATCTCCTCGAACTGAATGTGATATCGCAAACCACCGCGACCAACTGAACACAATCGCGCTGCAGTGTAATATTTAAAATTCATAACGTGAATTGAGTTTATTTTCTTTTATCATTCGTACGAGTGACATTTATATCTATTATTTATATTTGATTATAATATACGAATGGAAATTCAATTCGGAGTTCAAGTTCTGGTCGAGTTATTTCGATTTATTAACGTGGAATTTACATTTGTAAAGATTATGCTTTTATTTTATAAATTAACTGATTATTTGTGGTTAATTTCAGTCACTGTTTGGTGCAAACTAGCAAATTAACTTCGAAGAGATATAATTAATTACTTAACCAGTCAATATACAGTGAAACATGGGCACTAATATGTTAAGTTCTTTCTTTATGAATTGTAATAACATTGTGTACTCACACTTTCACACTGAAACACGTCGATGCAATATTGTGGTGGAGTTCTGTCGACACTGAGCCCTATCAACAAAAGGAAGCTAAAAGTTTTACGCTGATTTTCTTTCAGTATTCGCGAGATGCGATTTTAACATCAAGCAGTAGTATATCACCAAACAATAACATTTTTGTTTAGTTTTAAAACCGTTAATGATTTATCCCAAGGGAGTTTTTTATATTTTACTTTTACTTCGATTTTAGACGTAATTAATTGGACTTTTAATCAACACCGGAAAAATATACGGAACTTCTCAACACCCAGGAGTATAAGACAGCAAATTTTTAACACAGGGCAAAATAATATCATACACTAACTATGAGACAGGAATTTTTAAAATACTACCGTATTTTGAATTTATGTTAAAAGTAATATCATATTTAAATTATTTATTTTACACAGTTTGTTTAAACAAACCTATTTAAACAAACAGTATAAAACTAATCTTTTAAATACAATATTAATTTCAACATAAATTTAGTTTTGAGCACACTCTAAAGCACCCTTTCCGTCTCGCTGTAATAAATAGTAATCCATTAATCACATCGCCACTCCTCTCATTGTAACATTAAGTGGAATACCGTGTATTTTTTACACGGGATCTTTAAAAGTAGCTGAAAACATTATGCGTGCGACATGGTTCCCTTTCCGGCCGTTAGTGGATATTTAAGTTTTGAAATAAGTTTTACTTCGCTTCTGTTTTACGGTTGTTTGTTTTAACTAATATAACGTTTCCAGTATTTATCTGCGTTATTAAAAAAGTTTCTCTCTTCACTGTATGAACACAAATTTTATTAGTAAGGTTAAATTAACTGCCTACATATTCCACTGCTGGTTTCCTTTTTGAAGAGGTTTAGAGCGTACTCCACCCTACTACTCTAATGCAGCTTGGTGGTTTCGAGTGACACATTAAATTATTAAGCACGTATACATTTAATTGTGCTTACCCTAGTGAGTAGCTTGATGAAATATATGTAAGTACTAGCTGTGCCCGCTACTTTAGAATTTAACAAAAAAGTTATTGTTGTAGCCTAAGTTACTCCTTATTACATGAAGTATCTGCCAATGAAAGTCCCGTCAAAATCGGTCTAGCCGTTTCAGAGATTTGACGGAACAGACAGACACACACACAAAAATTAAAAAAAATCTTAATTGGGCATATGTACCGTGCAAACATACATAATACATATGCATTTAGTGCAAAGCAGTTATTTTAATATTTCAAACAGTAATAGTAATACACTAGTGTGCGAGTAAGCACACTAATAAAATCCGAAGGGACAATAAATTTGATACGACTGGTAAGAGTTCAGACTTTATGATACACGGCGGTTCGAATAGTGCTCGTGACTCCAGACTGCTCCTAAGAACTTTGTGATAGAAAACTCAAAAATAATTTATGGCTTGAACAGGATTTCGAACCTAAGACCGACCTAAAAACTTAATCACTGAACCACTGAGCAGTGTAATAATACACCTACATGTTTAATGCATATAATAAGTACAGTACTAACTGCAGAGTTAGGCTGATCGTGAACTTCAGGAGATTTTGTTAATTGCATTGTTAGTTCTCGAGATTGTCGAATTATTGTTTAAAACATACTTATATGAGCTCATTGATGGAAAAGTGTAAATACTGAGATTTATTTCGATTCTTCTTTCTTTCTGATTACTTTAATCGTTCATTATTAGCATAATTTTTATTTTATCATGCTTACTATAGTGTTCGATACACACTCGCCTTCCTAATATCACTGATATTTATTCATTTTATAAACCACCTCCGATACTCCTGACATTCGATGTGTCTCACGAGTGTAGACGTCCTAAGATATATTGCACAAATGAAATCTGAAGGAAAGCGATAGAAAGTGCAAAGTTGGCTTCAATTCAAGCATTTACATTCTGACTTCAAAAGATTTGAAACAGATTTTCTGATCTGAAGAATTCGCGGTCTGCTTTGAATTTATCGCGTTCGCTGAATTGTGTTTGAGCGATTGTCAAACTTCTAAGATCTATTCCATGTTGAGCTTACATAAAACTTTTATATGTTTTTTTATTTAAATTACCTTGCGATGTATATTGACGCGTTCATGACGTAGAAACATGTTGAGCGTTATTAGATAAATAATAAAAGTGTAATCGTTTATATTATAACATATTTACTGAGCAGGATTTTTTTACACATTCATTAAAAAAACGCTTTTTTTTCTTCGCTTTGAGGATTGGTTCCATTAACTTGTTTTGGACAAGAGAATATCATTACGTTGTCTCGTCAATGTCATCTAATGTATCATTTCGTTGTCTCAAGAAATGAATTATATAATCAGAGATTATACATTTCAAAGCTAAGTGACGCGGTGTCCGGGGCAGTAATCCATACTAATATTATAAATGCGAAAGTAACTCTGTCTGTCTGTCTGTCTCGCTTTCACGCCAAAACAACTGGACCGATTTCAATGAAATTTGGTACACAAATAGTCTAGAGCCTGAGAAAGGACATAGGCTACTTTTTATTTGTAAAAAGTGCTGTGAAGGATTGAAAAGGGGGATGAAAGGTTGTAAGTTGTTGAAAGTATCATTTTTAGAACTAGAATCATAAAACTTATACTTTGCTTAAACTTAAACTTACACTTATAAACTAACATATCATGACACCCACTAAGGAGCGAATTTTGAAAATTCTACCCCTAAAGGGGTGAAATAGGGGTTGAACGTTTTTATGGAAATCCGTATTTTTTAAGTTCGAAACATGAAACTTTATTTTTGGGATACTGATTACAAAGGAGTAGATATTTATTTAAGTGTTTCTGCATATTCTACCACTAAGGGGGTGAAATAAGGATGGAAAATTTTTATGGGTGTCCAACATTTATAAGTTAAAAACATGAAACTTTTTTTTGGGATACTAATTAAAAATGAGTATATACGTATTTAAGTGTTTTTGGATATTTTACGCCTAAGGGGAGAAATAGGGGTTGACATTTCGTATACTGGTTAGTCTGGAAGTCCGTCATTTTGAAGTTAGAAGCATGAAACTTTATTTTTGAGCTACTGATTAAAAATGAGAAGATACATATTTAAGCGTTTCTGAATATTCTACCCTAAGGGTTGAACACAACTCACCAATGTTGTATGCAAAGAGGTCTTACATTAACGTAATATTTTAAGTTAATTTGTAGATATATTCATATTTTACGCGAGCGAAGCCGCGGGTAACAGCTAGTGTTAGATATACATAAGTTAAGATTCACGTGTTCTAGCTTTAATTCAAATTGGCTTTTATTATGATTAAGCAACATCATATCTCTTTAACTATTCACATAACATACTAAAACAGTAATAATACAGCTTGAAGAATAAAAATATAATTGTTAAAATCGATCTTTTTATCTCTACGTCGTAAGGGTTCCAGTATGAGGATATTCGATCAGATAGCGATCGGTGGTCGTCAGTGTAGATGTTGGCACAGCGCCATCGCTCGGCTCACTAATCTCTTCAGTCAGTTGTCATTAACTCGGATAAACTGATCCGGATATCACAATCAATCACTGTTAAAACGCTTGATTGCTAAACCTTCTCATGACCTGATTATTGTTGAATCGTTTGATGACTATTAATCACATCAGAGATCTGGATAATTATCACGATTCAGTTAAACTAATTTAAGCCTCGATCATATCATCGGCTTGCAGGCCACCTCATGATATAAAAGTCACAGATTCTTGACCTTTGCACTATTCTCCGTCATTATCGTACACAATTGCCGCTCATTTGAATGGTATATAGATAAACTAAATCTTCATTTTATTTAATACAAGTGACGTACTTCCGGTCTACTCATGCGTTGTGTGTAAAAGTGTAAAACAAATGCAATGCAGACAGCTCAATTATTTGGATGAAACTTGTTTAAACCATGCAATTAACTACGTACGTACTTCGCAGGCGACGATTCTATCTTCTTTTTCAATCTTAAAAATATTTTATTTGTTGGAATTGTACCTACCTATATGAATTAATTAATCTGCAAGTTAAATAAACTGATGATATGATATATAATGGATATTAGTCACCTGTATACTCGAGTTCGCGAGTTATTATATGTGTTATGTAAATATATATATATATATTTGTACAAACATAAATGAAGCCTTCCGAGCGTAACGCTCCGGCAGCTGTGGGTAAAGCCTCAAAAGAATTTACGGAGCGAAGATCAGAAAACGTGAGTTACTCGTGTTTTGTATACGTAAAACAAGATCTGTTTATTTCTTAATAACATAAAACCTAGTCGCTTCCCGCCGTTTATTCGCTTAGATATTTTAAAGTGCGCAACGGATTTTAATGCGCAAAGTGATTCAAGAGTAAGGTTTATATGTATAACACGTTTATATTATAGTAGAGAAAAGCGAATAATTTCAGCTCTCCCAGCCGGAAAAAAGGCCAAGAATGTCGGTTTGTCTTCAAACTTAAAGTTGTATATCTTTATAGTACCTCAAGTCAAGCCGAGTAAGGGCCTCAAGGTACTCCTCCTTGCCCGGGCTTTTCCTCATTGGTAGCCAGGAAACCAGCTACCGTGTCAACGGGTTTTGACCCAGTAGCTCAGGGTTATATTGACCCAGTGGTATTATAGTACTTGTTCTCAAAGTTGTTGACGCATCGGCGATGTACAGAATGAACGTCGTCCATGTCCTTAAAGTGTATCTGTATATATTTTGTACGTATTTGCTCTAGAAATCCTGGGTAGCAAACTGGAGTTAGATAATTGGAAGTGGTACACTTTTGTGCCTTTGAAAGCTCGTGAGGCCGTATAATCTCTGCGGTCGTGTCGGGTGGCCGTCCCGTCGGACTCTGACAATGAGAGAACATAACGTCTTTCGGTATATCATCTGTGTTTACGCACACAATGTACCGCTTTAATATTATCTCAAGCCAGTTAATATTGGCTGCCGTGTCTGTATTGCGGTATGAACGTTATTTATATATTTAAAATTTCATATTATATTTATACAGGTTAACATTGAAGTCGACAATGCTTTTTTTAATCAAGTAAATTTTAATGGAAATAAAATGATAAAAAAAGGAATTTACTGAGGTCGTATTACATTTAAATCATTATTTACTGGTTAAAAAAATATTATTATATGTGTTTAATATTCATCTCATGCTCGATGGAGAAGGAAAACATCGTGAGGAAACCTTTATGTGGTGGATAAGAATCTACCATGTGTATCCAGTTGTTCCAATGCAGCCTGCATTGGAACAACTTGGTGGAGTCAGAAAAAACAATTCTCGTCTCAAAATGAGGTGTCATAACGACTAAATTACATTTTAATTTTAAATGGTTCTATGACTTAACATTTGTAACGAGGCTGTTATTATTAATGTCTACTGATTATTACATGATCTCCGACGAAAGGCACCACTCGATAAAGTGACGTAGCCGGAACGAACAGCGAACTTCTGTGTTAAGCAAAATATATATTATATTAGCTTCGGAATTCGACGGGAAAATATCGACTTTTAAAGTGCTTAATATTATTAAATAGCTTCAGAAATTCTTTATAGCGCGAATTCGACACATTTCTTAACACTGTAATACTGTTATGGCTGTTCGTGGCATATTTGTATTAATAGTTTTAATAACTTCCGTTTTATTTATGGCGGAAAGTGAAGATGAAACGCAATGTTGATATTGTATAACGTCCCTACAGCGAAACTGTCCACAATTTTGTCTACATATCTATTTATTTGTGAGAAAAAGTTCGTATGCAGTCATACTGAAATCCATTAATAAATTAAATTTAATATGCAGATACTAATTGAAGTTAATTATTTCATGTTTAGTGAGAATGTTCTTTGATCATTTGACTCGGTTATTTGATATGGTTTGTTTGCAAAGTGTGCAAGTTTAAAACTCCGGAGTCTGTTAGGGAGATGCGGATAAATGCTTATACAGCTCAACGAACTACTGGATATTTCCTCAACACTTGCCCGTACGATGTCTATCTTATAAGTAATGAGTGATAATATGTTTGGAAACAATTCTATGTACAATTGACCCTTGACAGAAGGCTCTCTGGGACTTAAAGGAAATGAAAGCTGTTCTATCTTATAGCAGAATGTGCTAATTGAACATCTACATTTCGGTATCAGGTCATATCATATAAATAATCGTGCCGAAGGCAAGTGATAGACCTAATTTTGTTCTTAATCCAAGGTACTTGGAGTTTTGGAGCAGTGATAACTAAAGTGGAATCTGGTTGGAATGGTGGAATTCAAAGGTTCTATGATAAGAATAAAAGATTTCTTCAAATCGGTGACATTTACTAATAGCTGTAAAATTACTAAATATAAAAAACTAAATCACCAGGTTGGAATCTACCAGATTTCAACATAGAACTAAAATAATTAGTTTATTTCATCCCGGACATGTGCAGCGAGGATAGTTCTTCATATACATACGTACAAGGCCGTATCGTTCATTGCATTCATTTATTCGGCGGTCGTACGTCGCATAATCGATTCAACGCTCCGCTCCGATATTCTGATTTTATTTTAAATGACTTGCAAACGAGCGATTTGTATTACTCCATAGATTTCTGCTCCGTCATGCTGTATCTTTCTACCGACGTGGAAAATAATATTCTGGCGGCGAAAATGAAATATTTTTCAGAGAGGAATATTTATAATTTTATCATAAAAATGTCAGTTGAAGTACTTCGGTATTGTTGAAGATTTCATTAATTATAATGTCAAGAAATAGTCGTATTGTATAAAGAACAATATTTTACTTAATATTAACAATTGTTATTTATGTATTACATTCTACATTTGTTTGACGTTTGTTTGACAAAAACCTTCCTTACTCAGCTCTCCCGTCACCTACGTATCAAGAAGAAGTGCCTCTTCTTTATTCTGCAGTCACACTGTTTATTTATTTTGAATATAAACACAATTACCAGTATAATATTAACACAGTACAGAATTTATTAAATATTTTATTTTTAAGCTATTTATTTAATTTTTTTTTATGATATCGGTAGGCGGACGAGCAAATGGGCCACCTGATGGTAAGTTATCACCACCGCCCATAGAAAATGGCGTTGTAAGAAATATTAACCATTCCTTACATCACCAATACGCCACCAAACTTGGGAACCAAGAAGTTATGTCCCTTGTGCTAGTTTATTTGAAAAGAGCAACTATGCGAGTCTCTTGCCGTTTCTTCTCGCTGGAGGCTGCTTTCCGAAACGGTGGTAGTTTTTTAATATCACATGCACAAAGCCTTATCATCCAATTAAATTTCATAATTATTTAAAAAGGTCATTTTAAAGTAACTGATCTACTGTATAACTAAAGTATACAATCTGATTATCATTAATTTTTTAAGTTATTTAAAAATAATATATTTTGAATAAATCATTTATAAATTCAAACGTAAGCTGAACTAAGTTTTTTTGCAACTTACGTAGTTTCATCTGACGCATCACTTAAAACTTATTACGACTATAAAATGAAATTGCCAGAGTCAAGACTACAAATAAAAGTCCAAAGGAGCTTCAACATAAGAATGCAGACTTCAAACTTTAACTTGTTACTTCCTCGAATGATATTTTGTTCCAAATACATAAATAAGTCGGCAACTTTATAAACGGGAACATTTGAGAAGTCTCACTGGCGTGTTTTAGCTTCGATGCTGTGTCAACAAACACGTTTCACCTCAATATAAACTTTATTTAATAGCTTAATGTAAAAAAGATGTTTATTCTTAGCGTTAGCATTAGCAGCCTGTAAATTTCCCACTGCTGGGCTACAGGCCTCCTCTCCCTTTGAGGAGAAGGTTTGGAGCATATTCCACCTCGCTGCTCCAATGCGTGTTGGCGGAATACACATGTGGCAGAATTTCGTTGAAATTAGACACATGCAGGTTTCCTCACGATGTTTTCCTTCACCGCCGAGCACGAGATGAATTATAAACACAAATTAAGCACATGAAAATTCAGTGGTGCATGCCAGGGTTTGAACCGGAAAGATCGGTTAAGATGCACGCGTTCTAACCACTGGACCATCTCGGCTCTTACTGTGTTTATTCTTGCAGCTGTATTATATGATACATATATGTTGATTTGAAATATCAATAATGCAACTGGTAACCTCTTAGCGATACGTCATAGGTTCGATCTGATGCAGACGGTCTTTAAAACAGACCCTCCATAATTTACATGTACAACGCACAATTTAATTAAATGTAAATACTTACCACTTTTGCCAAAATTTATCAAATTCACACATCCTTTGCCACGGACATATTGACATAACACTGTGTTATACACAAGGATATCTTTAAAAAAAAAACATTGGATTATATCCGGCTGGAAGGACCTAAAATATATAGTTTTTAATGATACCTGACTTAGTTGGACACTGAACCTTTTACAATATAAATGATATGTTTTGATATTGATAATAATAATAATTATATATATGAAACAAAAATCTAATTCTTGATACAATAATCATAATTTATCCTATTGGTAGCGCACGTAATCGCCTTAAACGGTCGTATGGACTCTTCATAACCCAAACAATATATTATTTTTTTTCGATAGCAAAATTATTTAAGAATCTAATTCAAAATAATATGTCATCATAATGCTGAAACAATAAATTATGGTTAATAAATCCGTAATGTCAAAACTTAATGAATAAATTACACGGCGCTGCGCTGTCACATCCTGAATACGTAACTAGTTTTAAATAGACTAACAGAAGTACAGACATTTTATTCTTTTTAAACTTGCCTCCACTATATGCCGACATATATCAGAAATCTTTGACAGTTGGAATTGATTTTTGGGAGGTGGGCGTACTTTTTAAAGTTTCAAAAGAAACGGTGCGCCATTCTTGCGCCCTTGTGTACATAAACCAATTCAAAATCGTTTTATTATAAAGTTCTTTATGACATTTATTGATATTACGCAAACATTAAAAATTAAAATAGGAGAAGTTTTGGAGCTCATCCTATCACGCTTCTCTAATGCGGGTGTAAACATATCGTCAATGGAAAGGAAGAAGAGCTGAACCGCCAAAATGATCTTAAGAGATGAGGTTTAAAGCTTTTAATTTAAATCTCAGATCCAAAACTTATCATTTATGAAATTTTAGCGACAACTGCCCCTTTAGTTTGGTCAGTAAATGGGGTTGACCACTCGGTTGTGCTTTATTAGGCTCCCATGACAGTCACGAGTTGAGCTCGTGCTGTTCTCCTCCACCGGGACCAGCCAATAACGCAATATTAATACAATATTATATTTGAAAAACACCAATCTCACTAAATTATAAATATATATAATAAACAATAAAACGCCTGTCCCTCACGACATTAACAAAGGTCTTGTATCGTTATTAAAATTAATACTTTTCGAGAGTAATTGTTTATATGTAAGTAGAACAAAGACTTTTTATCCGTATTTGTTGAATAAAATGTCCATATAAAAACACAATAAATTCCCAGTAAAAAGGTCTTTATCTCGTCGAGCAGTCGAGACGGCATTAAGTATAATATTGAAAAATACATTTCGTTACGAATATAATTGCGTACTTATCAGTAATTAAAACATTCGTTTCATTTCATAAGGAATATATTAATTCTATGAAATTGTAATAATTATTATTTCTTTAATTGTTGGTATTGTTCTTTAACAAATATTAATTATGGGACATTGTCAAGCCTCACCAATCTCGGTGACTAACATTTATGTCCCTTGCTAGTATACTAAGTTTGGCGGTGGAATATTTGTTGTGTGATTCCTACCCAGTTGCAAAAAGTTCTACCACTAAATAATATTATTAATATTTTTTAGACCATTAAATCAGTAACCAAAATTCGCTTTAAAAATAATATTTTTAATTCGGTTTGGTGATGGCTTTATCAAGATCATAAAACATAATATTACATTATATGTTATATTATAGTAATATACTATGTTATACATATTAGTTATTATAATATATCGTGCTAATATTTAAGGAGAATGGCCGCTATGGTCGGATAGAAGGATAGTTCTTTATGTCCCATTGAAAATTGCGATACTTTTTACAAATTTATTATATGTTGCGTTAATATTGCTACGAATAATATATTCAGCGCTTGCATTGCTAATTTGCGCTAATTAATACATTATGTTATGAAATCTATCTCGAGAGGAATGAATTGAATTAACTCAGAGAGCAGCGCGTGACGGTGGCTTGTCAAGCGAGTTTAAAGTTCATGCTGCTTTGAAGTCCCAGATGATTCTTCGTTGTTAACGATTCTGGTATGCTGATTCTTAATTAGTTGTATAAGTTCACTAATTGAATTGTTACCTGAATGTATTAATGCAGTGAGAACTCTCTTCTTTCGAGATATTTTGATGTATGTATTTTATGTCATAATTATAATAGTCAATATCGTTCATCACTTCCTGACATTTTACGATCGTGTTCTGTAGTGAGTTTCGACGTTGTTCTTGAATAAAAGCTCTAGTAGAACCAAATCTGAATCAGTATTTATTGACTATATGTATATAAAGCATAGCATTTTCATGCTTATACTATCAGTTATATGGATGAATTTCCCTTAACAAGTGTTATTCAAAACAGCAGTCATATGATGAGAGAAGTATGAGTTAAGTTAAAAAGTTTGTGATACATTAATTAAGGCTGTGCTAACTCAGTTGTGTAAAGTTCTTGTTTTACGACCGCACTTACTTATATTTTGTCGAAATGTATTAAAATAAAGATATTTTAGATAAATACTCGGATTTCTTTTATCCTTTTGATGTAGACTGTTACAAGAGATTGGAATTTGACCGATTATTAGGGCTATTTGATGATAGAGCTTTGTGTAAGCCCGGACAAGTACCGCCCACTCATCAGATATTAAAATAATGGCGGCAAATCGCAAACAGCAATACTTATTGTTGTGTCCCGGTTTGAAGGGTAAGTGAGCCAGTGTAAGAGCAGACACAATGGACATAACATTATAGCTCTCTAGGTTGGCGGCGCATTAGCGATGCAAGAAGTGGATAATATTTCTTACTACGCCAATGTCCGCTAAAAATCTCAAAGTTTTATGTAGTTTTTCTCATAAATAATTTAATATTTATCGACCGTCACTATTGTGGTCTCGCTTAACTTATTTTCGTCATTAATTTAGCGATTGATGGTTAAGGAACACATTGTGAGGAATCCTTGCTGATTTGGATAAAAATCTGCAACGTGTGCATTTACCAGACCTTCGCGTTAAAAGGAGATGTCTTTGCCCATAGGTGGGATTGTTACAAGTTGTTTGCCTGTTTACTTTACATATTTATATATTATTTATTTAAAAGGTATCGTATTAAATAAAGGCTCAAAAAGAAGCCTTGGAATGTAACTGTTAGTTAAAGTTTCAAACATCTGGCTCGTTTCCAGCTTTAGGCCATTTTTTATGCAGTCGAGTTGGCCCTGTGCTTTTTTTGTGCTAGAGATTTATTGTAAATATATGGACATCCTATTGCTTCCAATTCGAGTGAACGAGCGTGGAAACACGAAACATCGCCCAGAACAGCTTGGTGAATTAAATTTAAAAATCGCCTTGTTAATATATAGAGCGGAAACACCATCGACCTCCCTGGCACTACGCCCCAAGGTATACGCAAGCAACATTATATAGTGTTTTATTATTTAAATGAAAATCGTGTATAATTCTGTTTTAAATATTGATATGGCAAAACAAGCTTAAAAAATGGCTTGCAATAAAATGCTGGAACACATAACGCTTAGTAAGCTGAACAATCAGATAACTGTGAACAAAACTATGGAGTCGAATGAACTATTTTGCAGCACACGTATCGAATGACGTAAACGCAATTTTTTAACGTGCTTGCGTCCTCGTACTGTCCGATTATTATTATTAAATATAAGAGATTACAGAGTATTTGTAATAAGGACTATTTTGAATAGTAATGTTCGCATGTTCACGCTTATGACACACTACTAAACTTCCTGAAGGAATTGCAGCCAATTTTGAAGATCAGCCAACAGATGCATCCTATTCTTCCTCAGTATCAGAATAAAATGAGATAAGGGATCCTTTCCTCTGGACTCATCAGGTCCATAGATCATGCACCTGTCTGGTGACATCTGACAGGAACTTTTCCTTACAGAAATAAAAAAATATCTAAGGCTACATTAGATGCTAGTACCATACGATCTGAAATATTCTAAAGCCTTCAATAAACTTGGGCTATTATTATTACTAAATACCAAATTAAGCTGCGTTTCGCATTAAACTAACAAAAACATTTGGACATCTGGGCATCATAAAATGTATCCCTCCGAACCCTGTTTTTTCACACTCGGAGCTCCGGCTCTCGCCTCATTAGAGGGGGGGTCTTGTATGAGAAGTTGTAAAGGTCCTCATTAGTAGGAATATCTCCGTTGTTTGGGTAAATACTTAACGTAAGTTGGTCATAAATTACTTCGTATTTCAAATTTCCTTCCGTAACTCCGAAAGTCGTGGCCACCCTAAATTTGTCTAAATACAATTAATGGGTAGGCTCGAGTGACCCTTTACGAGGCGACGCTTGTAATTGGTCACGTGACACTCCATCCGACTCAGTTACCGGTTTCTTTATAACGCTTAAATGTCCAGTTGGGCCGAGTATTCATTTTTTTACTCGGTCCTCGTTATAGTCGATTTAGCTTTGACGTACTACTTCTTGACCAATAACTTGGTCAAATATGTTTAATTTTCCACAGTAGGACTCATGTCCTTTCAGTGCTACCATTGATATATGTTTCAGTAAATATGTATTTATTTCCAACTACTATAATCATTTTCAATATCATCAATTACTTCATTTTAATCTATTGTTGTTAATTTTGTAAATACAATCACGCAATACTTAATCACGCGATTAAGTCATACATGTTTCAATTAATTGAATTTATACGAAGTTGTCAAATATATTAAATACAAATATTGCATTTGAATTTTCAATCTAAACGGACAGTCGTTATGACAGTATTGGCATTCGTATACAATGTCCGATATAATTAATTGGTCGTAGCTGCCTACACATAATAATTTTAACGTTTGTACTGCGCTAGACTGCCGAGCCAAGTGGGCCACCTGATGGTGAGTGGCCCCCTCCCACAAATACTGACAAAATGCCGTACATGCGACAACCACCTTGTTCTCGAACAAGTTGCAGCTCGCTGCTGTCTCCGTTTTGTATGGAATAGGGTGCAAACTGGCAGTAGGCTCATTTAATGGAAAGTGAAAACCCATAGTTACCCATGGACATTTGCAATACCTTTTGGGTTGTAAGTCGTTATTGCGTCAGCTGTTAACGAATCTTGAAGGCACATGTGTTCACCAAAACCGCTGGCGAAACCTGTTTACACGGGTGATTGTGCGAGTCACAAAAGACCAAAAAGTAAAAATAAAAATTACTTCGACTTACAATACAGTTTATATAACATGTAATAGATTGTTTCATACAGTCACTATCACGTATTTGTAAGTAACCAACGCGTGAGGGAGACGGGTGGTGGAATAAGCTGCAGCCTGCAATATTCTTCCTTAAATGAAAAAGAAAGCAAACCCGCAGCGGAATAAATACGTTACTATTTCTAATAACAATGGTTGATGAAATCATTTCAATCTCAACTCAAATGTCTTTGTTTAAGATAAACTTAGGTGATGTAATAGAATTAAACTTTACCAATACAATTCGTAACGTATTGTTATTTCAAACTCCCTCAATTAAGAATCTCTGTGAGTTGAAATTGTATTTTGTTAGTATTAATAACCACAACCACTGGGTTCATTAAATAATTTATTAGCGTAATTTATCACATTGTGCTTAGTTAGTTTTTGAATCGTTTGAGTAGAACATACTGCTGTTGTACTCAGATTAATAATTGATAAAAAAAGAAAATTATCAGCATCTTCTATGTATCTGAACAAATATTTTGTCACACGTTTTGTCTAGAGTTAATGGTAGATTAAAAAAATGAACGCCAGACCAACGTTATAAGTAAACATTGTAAGTCGGAATCCTACCCTAAGGCTATATAATTAAGACTCACTTCGTAAAAAAGTCGTGTTTGCTTTTATTACGAGTTTTCCAGTTACAATATTAGCATCGGACTTGTTGACGCCGGAAACGCAAACAAACCGACACACACTCGTTCAATATTTATATTACGCAAAAATGTAGTTACGACTTGATTACATGTATATTTTAGTACATGTACTGTTATGTTATCATTTATGTAATTTTATTTTTATGTAGAGACACAAAATATATATTAGCTTATAAAACAACCCAGGTGGCCCATTTTTTCGTCTACCTGACTATATCATAAAATTATATTAAATTGACTTATTTTTTTTTTGGATTTACTAATTTCATTTACCTAAAGAAATAGTTATTTAAGGTCGCGGGAAGCCGCTGGTTGCAGGCTGCACAAGACCGGTCGTTGTGGCGATCTTTGAGGGGAGGCCTATATCCAGCAGTGGACGTCCTTCGGCTGAGAGATGAGATGAGATGATTTACCTAAAACTGATATGTCAATAAATTTGATAAAACTATTACAAATATTCTATCTTTAACAGAATAATTGGATTAGTTCGTCGTTACACCTCAAGTGCGCCAAAACGTTTTCCTTACACAAGGGGTATATGTACAATGTACCCCTTATGTCTTAAAAATAATCTCAAAGGAATTGCAATGTAGTAATTTAAAGAGTTCTTTACTGCAAGGTCCGTTCAGCTTGTTTATTTGAGTGAAAGCTCTGTTAATTTGATTTACGCGTAAATTGAAAGCACAAGCCATAGAAACCCTTCTGTTAATATGAAGGATTTTGAAGATCAATGTTTATGGGACTTTAAAGTGAGCGCAGTTTGATTTATGATCTGTGAAAATTATTCAGAACTACTTACGTATTCAGGGAGTCGCGCCGCTCTCTAATTACAATTTATTCATTAAGTTTTCACAACTACGTATTAATTAATTATTATTATCGTTTAAGGTGACCTAAATTATTTTTTGGAACCTTCTTCCCGAGAATTTGTGACATTAAATTTTTACATTACATATGTAAAAAAAGAGTTTATTATATCGCATGACTTTTTCGGTATAAAGTACAATAAATACAATGCAATCCTCGGGTAAATTGAAAAAAAGCAACGAGATAGGAATTCGTTTTCATAATAACGAAATACATCGCAAATAACAGAGCCCGGACAGGCTTGCCGTGAGGCGAGATCATTATAGTAGAGATTGTGCCCGTATTTGCGCACATCGTTGTGTACCGCAACATTTCTTACCCAATTAATCAGCCTCTATTGAGAATCGCCGCCGAGTCTGAGAGCCGAGATGGCCCAGTGGTTAGAACGCGTGCATTTTAACCGATGATTTCGGGTTCAAACCCAGGCAGGCACCACTGAATTTTGATGTGCTTAATTTGTGTTTATAATTCATCTCGTGCTCGGCGGTGAAGGAAAACATCGTGAGGAAACCTGCATGTGTCTAATTTCAACGAAATTCTGCCACATGTGTATTCCACCAACCCGCATTGGAGCAGCGTGGTGGAATATGCTCCATACCTTCTCCTCAACGGGAGAGGAGGCCTTAGCCCAGCAGTGGGAAATTTACAGGCTGATTATGTTTATGTTATGTTTATGTTATGCCGTGTCTGAAATGGATCGGAAGAACATTACGTCAAATAAAGTTTAAAAGCAAATAAATCAACTAGAGTTTACGAATTAAACACGTCCGCCCTCGTATATTAATATTGTTCCGAAAATTATCTTATATCTTTGATTTAAATCTCAAAACAAGCTGAAAAGAGCTAAGAAGGCGTTTTATTGTTTTATGGCAATCTCTTACAGACTATTAATAAAGAAAATTGGTAAATCGAAATGTTTGAGCAATTTCAGGTTTCACTTGATTGACTATTGAATAGGTTTCCAATTTATTACTTAAGAGATGTTATCGCGACTTCGTCTGCGTCTCAAGGGAATACCGTTTATAGATTATCTCTAGATCGATTTAGTCACCTGAAATATCAGAATAAAAGTCTTTTACTCTCTAGATACAGTCGAAATCTTGTATTATGAAATCATTATATTATATTTCTTTTAATTAGGCATAAATTATCATTTTGCAGTATAACCATAGCAGTATAGAATTAAATTTAAAGTTGCCATCGGTTCCGAATATATAATAGATTAAGAAACGTTATTTAAAATTATATTAAAAAGAACGTGAAAATTAAAAATCAAATTATACTTTATTTAAGTAGGCTTAAACAGCTTTGAATCGTCATTTTACCCAACTGTCTTAAACGTAAAGCTATCACCTGTTCTATAAGTAATACCTAGAATAAAAAAGAATATAATACCAAGAAGGACCGGCAAGAAACTAAGTAGTTACTCTTTTAGAACATTTGAAATACAAATACATATTATACAGACATAATGCCCTTCAATTATAAAATAGTAAAGATGCTCGTCACGTATTCTGTATTGATCGATTTCATTAACGTTTCTACAACACTTAGCACCCCGTTTTATTGCCTCCCCTGGAGACACGAGAGCTGGTTCATTTTACGCCCAGAGAATCGGAATTGCGATTCAACAGTTCCCCGTTGAATCATTTCCGTGCTGCTAGCTAGCATTCTTGCCACTATTCCATGCGGCTATGGTATGTACACTAAGTATTTTGAATTGTATTTATTTATTTAATTACTCAATGTTACCCAAAAATTTATAATAAATGTTAAAAATTATCAAACAAATATTATCGTCATCATCATAATCAGCCTGTACTAGTCCACTGCTGGGCATAGGCCTCTCCCAAGGCGCGCCACTGAGCCCGACCTTCGCCTTCTCATCCACTTCCTGCCAGACAAATATGATAAATAATAATTGTTTAATTTAAAATTAGATTATAATATAGATGTGAAATAACTATATATATTGGAGTCGAATAACATATATATGTATATATGTTATTCGACTCCAATATTTGATTTTTCTCGGTAGAACTAGAGATTCTACATTTCTCTTCCGAAAGAGTGGTAGGGACCGTTTCATTTAATAATATAATAAATACTAGCCGTTGCCCGCGGCTTTGCTCGCGTGAAAATTGATTATATTACAGAATAATTTAAAATATTACGTTAATTTTAGACCTCATTTGTTCTCGACAGAGCGAACTGTACTCTCTTGAAATTAAAGGGGTATTCTGATGGTATCAAAGATATTCGTGGAATATACACTATTTCTCCTTTAGTACAGTGATAACTATAACCTATGACATTACGATAGAGAACCCTTAATATTAGTCTGGTGCCGTTGCATAATTTTTGAGGTCTTAAATTCCTCAGTAACATTATTGGTGCGCCAATTTCCTAACGTAAAAAATGACGGGCTTCAAGACTAACCTATATACGCAATTTCAACTCCTATTTCAACCCAAAAGGGTAGAATATTCGGAAACGCTTAAATACATATCTACTAATTTCTCATCACTAGCGTAAAAATAAAGATTAATGCTTATAACTTCAAAAATGACGGATTTCCAGACTAACCTACATAAGAAATGTCAACCCCTAGGGAGAGAATATCCAGAAACGCTAAAATACGTATGTACTCATTTTTAATCAGTATCCCAAAAACAAAATTTCGTGTTACTAACATAAAAACTAACGGAGTTCCATACAAATTTTCAACCCTTATTTCACCCTCTTAGGGGTAGAATATGCAGAAACGCTTAAATACGTATCTACTCACTTTTAACCGGTATGTTAAAAGTGAATCTTCATGTTTGTACCTTAAAAAATGACGGAATTCCATACTAACTTTCAACCCCTATTTCACCCCTTTAGGTGTTGAATTTCCAAAATTCCTTTCTTAGTGGGTGTCTACTCAATAAAAAATTCCTACTCCCCAAATTTCAAGGCCCTAACTTTAATGGTTTACGCTCGGCGATGATGAATCAGTCAGCCAGGACTTGTTATTTTATATAATATTTAAGAAGATAAATTTGTAAATGGAGTGTTGAACAATGCTTAGTTATATCGATTTAGTTTTAACAAATCTATCTCTAGAAAAATATCAAGCATAAATTCCATTCTTGCTTTCAGTTGAACTAAAGAAATATGAAATAAAAAAATAACATACTTGTCAATTTATAAAACTACGTATTATAATATAATGTATTACATATTTAAATCTAAATTTTAACGTATGTATCAGTATACATTTGAAAATATCATTAATTATAAGATTTTACGGACAGACGAAACGTACGGTATCTTGTCGTATCAACGAACATATCAAGGCGGTAAAAAACAATGATACCAAGAAATCACCCATCGCGGAACATCTTCTGGAAGCCGGACCGAACCATTGGATCGAGTTTCATAATGCTCTGATACTCGCGACAGAACGCCATTACATACCCCGACTGGTACGAGAAGCCATTGAAATTACTAAATATAGTAATTTCAATAGGGAAGATGGGTTTCAACTGTCGAAAGTATGGAATCCAGTGATAAAGTTATGCAAACCCTTGAATAATAATATAAAAAAATCGCGAATCGATACGGTGAGTTTCGTTTGTAAAACACGGGATCGAGTTTCGAGTGTAAATAAAACAAATAGTAGGGGTGAAAGTGACAGTGGTAGTGGTGACCAGTGTTTACGCAGCAAACGTACGAGAAAGGAGGTAGTCCGATACGGACACTTCTAATGCCGTCAACATCTACCCGCAAACGTCAGTCTCGTGAACAAGACATTCATTGATAATGTCGAAATATCGAGCTCCACCAAATAAAAGTAAAAAACATGGTAAATATCCCGTTTTAAATACTGTTAGTACCATTAATTAAATTACAAATCACTATGAAATAAAAAATTACTAATAAATATAGCGATATTTTTTATCTTCATTAGCTTGATTTAATTTTTTTATTTGTTCAACCGGATTGACCCTGGATTATGTTCAGTAGTTTCATTTTTGGTACTCAGATAAGATTATTTCCGCACGTATTGACATAGCGTTATGGAGTTTTAAATTCTTAATATTTACGAATGCTTGTCATTTTTTTTTTTATACCAACTCTCATTTTCGCTGAGAAAAAAGAGATGCGTTGAACGATATCTCTTTTTTCTTTTTAATTTTAAACGCTCACAGCTTTTAAAATTGTTAATAAATGGGAAATTTAGAAGGTAAATGTTTTAGTAGCGTTTGTGGGCACACATCGTGTAAAAGTAAATAAGTGTTTATAGTCAGGCGCCATTTAATTTCACTATTTTTTTTAATATTTCCACATCGATCCACTTGTCTCCAGCTAAATTGGATTTGAAATGTTACATAATAATTCTGAGCGAAAGCACGGTATTTTTCTCCTGTTTTATTTTGACGAAGTTTAACCTGAAGCTGTTACTGTCGTCATAAATAAAAATAATTTTAAAAATAGAATGAGGGAGGTCTTTTGCCATCCATTAACGAATAAATGGTATTCAAATTACAATTATAAATTTGTAAACGAAATATAATAAACACGAAGTGTGTGTTTGCAATTCGCACACGGTAGAAGGGAAATTTAATAATTTAATTTAATTAATATTATTTTGTCTGTTTCTCGTGATGCGTTTTCGTTTCATTAAGTTTCAAATAACCAACGATTATAAGGAATTTTCACTTCAAAACCTGACATGTTAATATATTGAATAGAATTGACGAATAACTAAGGAATATCTTATTAATTAAATATATTATCTCAATACCAATATATGATTATTATTAAATTGAAAGATCGACTGAATCTCGGAAAATCTTGCTTTTTTACACTAATTGAATACCAATGCTACTTTTTAAGCGTTTGGTGAACTGTTTAAATAGATCGAAGATGCAAATTCAATTTGTCTAAGAGCTCTATAACCGTGGCTTACTTTAACAAAGGTTCAAAACTTTTTAAATCTTTATCGGCTGTATGTATATATACTATATAATATACTTAATATTTACATGATTTCACACATTGGACTGAAATGACCGCCTTTCGATGATGATTTAGCGAATTAGTATTCTTTAAAAAAATTCTTCTGAATTAAATCCATCAGAGGTTTAAAAATATGTAGAATGGTATTGATTTTCTTGTACCACCTCTTCTCCAGACTGATATTTTATACCGGGTGGTATTTTTTTGTTAATTAATAAACAAGTATTCATGCAACTCAAACGGACATTAATTTATAACAAGCGTATTGTATTTTTAATACTCAGATTAGCAATCTCAAGCACACGACATCCTGTAAGCTAATACTCGCCTATAGTTTAATATGGGCGCGCCTTTATTAACTGACTGAATATATCTGTCTGAGCTCACAAGTTACAGGTATATATATTTATATGTTTTCTCCTATGCTCTATGATATATTATATTTTAATTTAAATTTGTTTATTAAATACAGGTAGTTTGTCTCATCGTTATTAGAAATACGGAGCAACACTTCATGTTTGGTGTAAACTAGGTAAGCGAATTGCATTTGTCATTAGCTACCCTGACACGGGACGTCCCAGGGCCGGTGCCTATGGACGTAGGCGTGAATAAAGACAGTGATAGACTTTCAGAGGATATTCATAATTCTATGGTTCAACGAAGCTGTTGTAAATACTATTCTTATAACTTAATTAACAAATAGTTAATATCAACGTTATTTACTTGGTGCGAAATATTTATAAAACATAAAACTATTACTATAAATTCGTAAACACTTTTTAAGAAATGCTTAGAATTTAGTCTTATACCCACCGAGAACTAACTGCGGTAAAAGGGCATTATGTTTGAAAGAGCACAGTTATATAATAATTACCAACAGATATAAAGGAATAAAAATAATCACAAAAATCAAAAACTCGCTCAAATGGTATATTTATAAAAATAAGACTGCTTTACTAGTTGCGCTTTTTTGTTGTTTCATTCATTTGTTTGAAACTATTGATATTATTTTTAATGATTACCCACAGTTTATAGATTACAATTTAAATATAACTTCTACGTACTCACAATCAGTGCATGTTCTATTTATCGTGTTTGCTCATGTAAGTGAATTACTATTCTTAATGAGAAATAAACATTTCAAACTAAACGTACCCGTGATTCAGCTCTATCGATGGAAATACACACAGTAGTTTCTGATATAAGAGTGAACGCTGTTTCTATTCGTATTCCATTGTGTAAATAATAAAATAGACAAAAAAAAGACCCGCTGACTTTCTTTCGCCGGTTCTTCTCAGGTCACAGTTTTTTCTTTTCCGAACCGGTGGTAGTGTTTGACACACCTACATGCGACAGACGCTGAACCGGGCTTTAAAATATCTATAAAAAATTACCATAGTGGTAAATACACGTCATATTAAGTTCTTTGCAGTCTTGTACATTAAAAAGTCATAAATACATTTCACTCAAAAATATTTTCTAGCACACTTACAATACTTATTATGAATACGAATAATGTTTATGTTTTGAATTTGAAATAATGTTATGCGTGTCGTTGGTTCCTTATTTGTAGAATATAACTTATAACTTAATAACATAAAATATAAGAGAAGGTAGTACAAAGCAAGCGCAAAATATTTAATTTAAATCAAAATAAACTATATTCGAGCGGTTTCTAAAAACATGCTTGAATTTTCCTAAAAACGTGAAAGAAATATA
The DNA here is from genome assembly GCF_037043105.1 of Vanessa tameamea. NCBI lineage: Eukaryota > Metazoa > Arthropoda > Insecta > Lepidoptera > Nymphalidae > Vanessa > Vanessa tameamea. The sequence goes on from NC_087316.1 coordinate 226,757, forward strand.
AGACCATTATGATTAAGTTCGTAAGGTGGCTCGGAAGGGGAATTCTAAGGATAAAACTTAGCGATAATTTGATATTTTTATTTATTCATTTATGGACATTAACAACCATAGAAATATCTTACTGCTGCAACGGGTTCTGCACCTCTTGAATTAAGGTTTTTTTTTAAAATTTAAGTTTGTATTTAAGAATATGATAATTTGCTATTCCAACTTTACTTCCAAGGGAGTAGAAAACATATGGTCATGCCGAGTCGGTCCTACCTGAAAAAAGCGCTTATAAATGTTCCTCATTATAAAAACTACTTCGACACAAGTAAAAAGTTTGAAAGTTCCTTTTTTATAACTTAATTGCATCATAATTATTATTACTAACTTTGTTAAAATATTAATATAAAATAAAATATTTTTAATAAAAATTGTTTGTATTTGCATGTTACTTTCGTACAGAGTATTCGGTTTCAGTTATCTAATATAAACATTTTTATGTATTCTACTAAACCTCCTCTCGAAGTTTTCCTTTTGCTAATGAGTAAGAAAATGTGAATGAAATGTATTTGACTCTATATGCAAAGTTCGTTGCACCTGCTTCAAAATAAATAAAATAGTGTTCTTTTAATATCAAAGCATTGCTTAAACAAATAAACAATCTATTAAGACTTGCCCACTTTAGACGTCAATTATTTTTATTGTGGTGTTTTTGTACAGGTAAAATAAATTAAAATATTGTAAGGTTTTTTGATTTGTAAATCAATTATATATCATTATTAGTTACCAGTGATCCGCCCTAATCCTAGCCTCGCACGGGTAAACATTACTTGGACTATTATCTATTTGCTACCAGTGAACTAAAAATTGGAATTGGATCATTACATAAACGAATTTCACCTCTTTGTAATTTTAATACAGATTGAACTGCCAAATAGGATAACTCTGTTAATACAGAGCTACAATGCCACTGGAACTGTAATCAGTTCCAGTGGCAAATTGGTCAGCGTTATTAAACAAAACAGACAACAGAAAATCCCATTAGCATCACACTGCTGGACAAAGGCCTCCTTACCTAGAATTTATTTAAATAGATTTTCCAGTGTGGGTACAGTTTATTTTTAGTTTCAGTTATATTTTTTCTTAAAGGGCGAATATCTGTCCGCCGAGGTGATTATATAATATCAGTTGCCATGTTTGCGCTTAAGTTACTTATAATATTACTTTATTCTAGTGACCAGCCTAATAGACCGTAGATTCTAGGTTATAAGTTCAAGCCACAGGTCCGTCGAGCCAATTATTGGATCCATCCTTTTCACTAAATTATTGTCACAAATATCAGTCTGAGAGAAAAGTTTCACATTTTTTATGGAAAGATTTTCAAAAAAAGTAAAAACACATATGAAAAAAAAACTTCTCATATATGAATATAGATAAAGATAAATGTTTAAGATCTCAATACGCCCTGAAGCTGTGGCGGATTTCTAAATATAGGCGTTTAAAAGAAAAGGTTGATTGACGACGTGTCCCAGTCGACGTCTCAGGTGCTTTATCATTTTGACGGACGACTTGACTCGCTGCGCTATTTATCTATTATATATTCTCATTCAAAGAAGTGGGCTCTTATAAATAACCTTTCTTGTGTAATAACAATTTCTGTCTTAATTACACGGCGCTGTGGTAGGAACACAAAAACCTTAACCGACAAACCGGCACAATCCGAGGCACATTTTATATGCTTAGTTTAAATTTATAATAATATTTGTAGTCGATAATGAATTGAAATATCATGTAGGAGTTGAAATCCAGATCGGAGCAGCGTGGTTAAATCAGTTCCGAACCTTTACAAAAGGAGAAGATACCTTCGCCCAGCACCACGGAACACTGACTTGCGTTTTGTAAACCCTAGAAATCGAAGACATGTTATTCTGCGTAAGTTTATACTAAAGACGAAAAAAACCGTTGAGAAAGTATTGTATAAATTTTCACGCAGGATATATTAATGTATGTTACATATTCTTTATTTATATTAGCCGAACCCGTAATGATATTAATTTATCTATGTAAATTTGTGATTTAAAAGTTCTTGTACGTGCCTGATCTGATTAAAATCCATAATCTGAGATTGAGAATTTATAGTAGGTAATTAGATTACGGAGTATAGTTAATGTTTGTGTTGAAACTAATTAATCAAAGTAAGCTTAGACTAACGAAAAAAAGCGCTGAAAAGAATAATTTGTCAAGATCAGTTTATTCTCAAAGTAATACAAACGGAGAAAATAGTGCATCAGCATGCTTCAGCAGGAATTCTGACGGACCCCGAAGTAGAGTGAGGTTTGGGTAAAGCTCTAAATCCGTCTGCTTAACGAGGGTCCTTGGTATAGAACCCTAATTACAGTTATTCTGTCTACATAACGATTCCAATCAATGTCAATTGTTGTTAAAGCGCTTTAAGTATAATTAGTAAAAAATATATTGTTACATTTTAAAAGTACTTCACTTGATAACAGATGGCGTTAGTAGTCAGTTAAATAGCGCTAATGTGTGGTCATCGAGTAATGAGTAATTAATGAGTATTATATAGAAGAACGATTATTTTTCGGAATTTTTTAAGTCTACACTGAAGTGTTCGTCGGGATTCGTCAGATTTCGGATTTCGTTCGGTCCTCTGCAGCATTGGTTTTATTGTGACCCACTGTTAAAAGAGACGAGTAGAATTTGTTCAATTGCAAACCCCAAAGGAACTCAAATCGCAATCGACGTCTGTGATGAAACGACTTCGTCGTCCGACGCCTTATTGGTCAATATCTTATAAGGAAAAGATTATGTTTGTTTTGTTCGTACTCTATGCGTCTATGTTTTCATTCGATGTTGTAATCACATAAATATAAATAATATTTTTACTTTCAGCATGTTAAATGTATTAGTTATTTGAGGAAAGTTATCTGATGTTATGTCAATACTATGTAATAGATGATTATTTATTTCCCAAATAAATAAGAATATTATGAGAGTATTGGAAAAAGCAACAACTCAATTTCGTCGATCACAAACAATTGCTTGTATCCTTTCACAAATAATATCAAATATTTAGATATAAGGCGATCAAACAAAGGCAAATTGAATAAAGAAACGAAATGTCAGGCGTCTTATATTTGTTTTAAGTGGATAGAAATACGTGAGTTGGAAACTCTGTACGTATAATCCCTCTTATTAAAAATATAACGATATAACGAACTTCGGTAACAAAGACCAAAGCCAGTTTTTGATCGTGTCATGTGAAAATATGATCTAAGTTATTATAAATATTTTTCGAAATATCTCGCTAATGTTTGTCAAGAGGAATTAAAGTAACCGCTCCAAAGTTTGAATAACAAACATGTACTTATCAGCAATTCTTCTGTAAAACAGGTATCTTTATTGCTTTATTCCGGTTTGAATGATGAGTGAGCCGGGGTAATAACAGTGAGAAGGGTAATCACGTCGAATCGAGATCGGGATCACCACGAGTGATCCACACACAGTGTTAAGAGTATAGATATTTTAAATTCAGTGCCAGAGTGTACGAGGAGGGGAAGCCTACATTGGTAATCTGAAAAAAAACAGTAATAATAATTTTATAACCAATTTTGGCATTAGAGAAAGTTTTGGGAATTCATAGCTGTTCTTACTGACATATTTATCTAAAAGGACTTTATCGAGGTTGTAAAAAGTTTGTTTCGAACCTATTTGAGTGCGGTTTTACGTTATCTTAATAAAATTATCTTTCATTCGGTCGTGAAACAGAAATTATAATCGCAACGTGTCGCGACGGTACTGAATTTAATTAACACCGAATAGCTTCCATGTGCCACCAGACTGCAGACTAAACGTTGGGTTAGACTATAACCTCTTTTTGTATCGTGCTTTTTTAAAAATTCAGTCAATAAAAAATCCACGCATAGAACCTACGTAACATAAGTAAAACATTTAATCAAATTATACCATTGTAGGAGGCCGAGTTTAATGTCACATTTGACAAGTGTAAATAATGAATGGATATGTAGAAGTAATCAATAGATTTACTATTTTACATACTTTCTCAGCTGAGGTGGCCCAGTGGTTAGAAGACGACAGTCTTAATTGAAGTTTGTGGATCGAATCCAAGCAGGCAATTAATTTTAGAAGCTTATTTTGTATTTATAATTCAAATCGTACAAAAATTTCCGGAAGGAACCGTAACAAGATGAATGATATTTTAGCAAGTGGGTATCCACGTACATGTGCAGTACGGCGAAATCATCTTAAAATCGCAAGATGAGAAGAAGGCCTTTGCCCACCAGTGGGGCATGAACATCCTACTTAATAAATATTTACATACCTAATTATCGTGTTTTTAAAAATAAACTGTACGCGTAAATACTACAATGGAGCGAAGTGTTTATTTTCATGTAATACATTAAATATTGTTTAAAGTAAAGTTTGGATGTATACAACTCGTTCGTTGGGCGCCTTTCATCGCAGAACAATGGGTACTTTCTTAGAAGAACAATAATACTGAATACCCCGCGAGTTATAAATCAATTCTGTACGCGAATAGTCACGCGAATGAATGTAGTAACTTCTGTATTACACGCGAAACGCGTTACTTGATTACTCACACAGATGACAGAATTTAACATTTTATATTATCATTAAAGTATGAGATAGCCGCGCTGCTTGTAGTAATAGGCGTTACGTAAATAGACGAAACTGTCTCCTGCACGCGAGTAGGGACGCTGGTAAGCGACGTCTTGATAAAGGCACATTCACTTGGTATAAAAGGTTATTCTCTAGAATCTTATAAAAGTATTCTTGTCTTTATAAAGATGAGTATTATTTAGACGCCCTGACAACAGTGTAAAATTTAGGACGTAAAAGCGCTACAAACAAATGTATTATTTATAAATTTAGTTAGGATTTAAAAAGTTACAAGTAGAGGTTACCAAGCACTTATAACACACAGACATAGTACCTATATACATACATGGCGTGGGGTGTCATATTTACATTTTTCAGTGCCCTTGTCTAAGGGTGAAGGAGACCACTTACAAGTACACGACATTCTACATAAATACTCGTGTGCCTAAAATAAAAACAAAAAATGGGAACCATTCAAATTATAAACCATAGATTTTCTTCACTGAAATAAATATATATTTTTTATTGATATTGTATTATAGCCCGAAGCTGTAATATACCTTACACTCACACATGAGAGTAGAAATCGGCGGCAGAGCGATCGTATGAAGGCATGAGAGAGAAAGAGAGGGAGAGAGAGAGAGAGAGAGGGAGAGGGAGAAGCATACGAGTTGGTCCCATACCCTCAAGGCATGCTCCCAAGGCGCGCCAATAATAAAATACATCTCACGTAATTAAGTGGGTATCACAGACTTTCAAGATAGATTAATTATAAATTTATTTCCCAATTAAGTCCATTTACACAATTTCCAAGACATGTTTGCTTGGTGTTTTTACATAAAACTGGTTCTGTAGCGACAGCGATGCAAGGACATGTTGCCGCTTATCGAACGCGGACGATAAACCCGCCTACATTAGGCCTCTAATTAAACTCACATGTACCTTATCACCAGCGCCAAAACTTCACTAACATGGCCGATTAGTGTAATTACTGACCGCAGACGGTCAATCAGGCAAATTATTACAACTTTGATATAATTAGTCACAATCTTGTGCTGAAAATACTCGTTACTTATCGTAGGGAGACTGTTGGCGGTTTTGGGAAGTAATCAATTTACCAGAAACAGGATAATTGATGGGTTCTACATGTTTACATCATAAATAATTATAATAGCATGGTTTATGCTTCGTTTCATAGTGAGGGTGATCGGACGGTAAAGTATAAATTGGTCAATACACTAGATATTATAATGCATTAAGTGTGCCCAAATTCAAATTCACAATACAGTTTTCTTTTTGTGAAAGTCCGATGGCACGGCAAAGCAATACGGTCGGAAAGACATCCGACGTAGTACCGGCAGCATGAAATTCCATCTTCCAACTTCTTAAATAATGAGAATAGCATGAAAAATGAAACTTTTATTGGCACGTTCTGAAAATTATAACTCGGGATTTGCAGCAGTATAAGTTAACTAGACCGAAGGGAAATAAGAACAGTCAATTATTTTTATATCATAAACATCTTCCAGGTTTATATTACGAGGAAAATACAGAAATAAATGAAATCTTATGAGTGTAGTGAGACGTCGCCAATCGTTAAGTTACGATATAAAAATCTTATGATTAATTCTGTTAATAGTATCGTGAGATCGTATTATATAAGACGTCCGCTTAATACGTCCAAATGGCCAATAGGACCGATCTCATGTGCTTTCATTAGTCGAGATCATACTAACTGTTCCCCTTTAACGTTACTTGTTCACCGACCAGGGTTGCCTGATCTTTTACAACCTAAAACATCTCTCAATAAATGGAATAAGTAACGCAAAAACGTTTTTCTAAATTGGACTATCTATAAGTTTATAAACTATGTGCGTTTAAAGACAAGCAATATTAGTTGAGAATATTGTTATGTATGTATCGTTCTAGAACAGCATTTTATACAAAATATATACAATTTTTGCATATACACCTCCATCAAAATCCATGTAGTGGTTTAGAAGAAGAAAGGGAGGTACACGCAGATACAGAAAGCGCCTTTGTTTAATGGCGCTGATTACTTTGAGGCGTTGAAAGAAAACCTCATAAGAGCATGGATCGGATGAATTCCTGCCACATGTGCATATAATAACCTGTTGTGATAAGTTCCAAACCATTCCTTAAAGGAGAGACAACTTAACTTGTTTACAAGCAACTATAATAGCAATGTCAAGTTCCACGTGCTTACATCAATCCATATTGATGCATTTACCCCACATAACGTGCACTTAACAAACATAACACAGTCGTCATAAACTAATGTCATCATAGTATTGCATTAACGACATTAACGTTCCATAAGTGTTGTAAGTACGCCTCCATCTATCATTTATTTTTATAATCACTCCTATCTGTATGCACTGAGGGCTTATAATCGCCTGCATCGACGGCACTATCGCTGCATATGACAACGGGGGTATTTGTTCGCGAGAGCCACAATTACCGCGGGACAATAACGTTCTAATTGTGTTTCCTATACAATATTCTCTTTCATTTGCCCTCTTGTTGCCACAGGGCGTCGTATTTCGATAATAATGTAATCTTGCCTTTGATAATAATGTTTTCTTGGCTTTGATATGATATCGGAATGCGTGTCTTTGAATTATGCATAATAATGTTTGTCTAGGATAACTTATGTTCTGAATCTTGTATGCGTTACGCTTCTGGGATGATATTTTAAATTAATTACTGCAATTTTTTTTGGTTTGTTGTATCAGACCGTTGGTTATATCAATCAGCTACAATTTGTATTGCTGTGTTGAGCCAGTATAATTGCAAACACAGACAAATCTTAGTGTATTGCCATAGTTAATAACAGCAACTACTATCATATTGTTATTGTGTTATAATCATGCGGTTCGTTTTCTCTTCCCTTATTATAAACTTATAAAATTATTTAACGCATGTTATAGAATCCATCCTTATCTCAATTTTACTTGGGGTCGGAGCAGCATGTCTTCTTCTTCCATACTTCTCTGTCGGACGTCATCTCACAAGTAACATTATTTCTAGCCATATCCTCTTTCACACAATCCATCCATCGTTTCTTTGCTCGTCCCCTACCTCTATATCCATCCACATCCATTCTCAAAACCTTTCTCGCAACATGGTCATAGGTCATATCAAGACAGCCGGTTTCCAGATAGGTTCGAAGATACGCATGTGATAGAATAACTGATAATGAAAAATGAAATAAAATAACATCTCGTAATAAATAAAATATATTTATTGTAAGATATACTTTTTATGTCATATTTTAAGCTGCACGTTGATAGTCAGGATATTTGTATTGTATATATTGTTAAGCAAATAAGAACAAACGCCAGCATTTTGCGCTATCGAGTTGTAAGAGAGCATGGCATAGAGCGCTAAAAATAGACGCATACACAAGTATGTATGTATGTATGTTACACGAGAAAGGCTCGACTCTCAAACCTGTCGATGTGTCCCGAGTTTACGTTTGATATTTCGCGTCAGTATTTCCTTTGGAAAACGTTTGCGTTATATTATTACTAAGCATTACTACAATGCATTTTGTATTACGTAGACGACCTCAAATAGTAATTCCAATACGAGACTGTCGAAATTCTTAAAGATGTATGAAATTGAGTATTTTCATATTCTGCGCGTTTATTTGAATTTTATATAAATACATTCTATCTATATTATTATAAATTTGGACGAAATATTTCTAAGCACATGTCTATTCGAATATTGTTAATAAATTCAAAATTATAATCCATACATATAATAAAATTTGAGTGTCTGTTTGTGATGTTTAAATAAATACTTTTAACTAAATGCATATGTATGTATATGGACATATACCAAAACAACATTTTTTTCCCATTTTTATCTGCCTGTCTGTCTGTTGTTCCGGCTGATCTGTAGAACGGCTGAACCGATTTTGACGGGGCTTTCACTGGTAGACAGCTGATATAATAAGGAGTAACATAGGCAACAACAATAACTATTTTGTTAAATTCAAACGCGCACAAAGTCGCTGGCACATCTAGTTTATTAATAAATAAAGACTCAAACTAGTAATTGAGAATAATCATCTTACAAGGTAGAAGAAATTTAAAGCTACCGCCGGGTATGCATGTAGATTCTGATCGGAAAAACTGGAAGAAATTTAATAGTTACTCATTTAACTAAATCATATATTTCTACCTGATCAGTTTTTATTATACAATCGAATTAAATATAATAAGTAAATGCTGAATTCGCAAAAACTTTTTACGATGCTACCAATGCACAGCGCCAATACCAATTATATATGGTCCGTATAAAATGCTACTTTAGAGAAATGAGATTAAACGTAAAAACTTTAAGCCTCATTTTCCAAAAGAACAATTTTGGCGCTACAGTTTTTCTTTCTTTCCGCTGGTACAATGACATGCGATTTTATCCACATCGAACTTACTGCTACGTGGGTCGAAGTGAGATGGTAAGCGGACTAGACCCTATGTAAATACATGATCTAGTAGATCTTGTTGTTAAAGCCATAACCGCCTTCAGGTGTATAACATTAGAGTATATAAGGGTCACTAACTAACTAATGCTATGATATAATTACAGGTCGATGACCACTGATGAAGGATATTGTGTGACCACTCGCCGCGTGGCCCACGTGACAAAAATATTTATAATTTATTTCAAATTTATTTTTTTAGTGAGCATAGTGATTGTATATAAAATATAAGAATCTGCGTATAAAACGTGAAGCTTGTAAGCTTGAAAAATAGCTTTATGTAAACACAGCCAAGGTCGTGGACAGAATACGTACGCGAGACGTGATTACTATTAAAATAATAAGTGTGTTCCGAGCTTTAATAATTTAATATCTCAAAGGAGCCATTCCGGTTAACCAGACTGGCTATTAGTGCCACTTATTGAATAACATAATCAGCGTAATGGTAATTACACTGAGCACTCGTGTGAACGATCCAACTATATGTATGTATGTATATATACAATAGACAACTATAAAGTACTTATAGTAAACAATAATGGGTTTTTATTTGTATCCTCTATACATATGTATTTTTTTATTTAATCAAGATGTTCTGTATTTTATTTACATTTAGCAGCTTACTCAAAAAATATATTATCTGTAGCACTCACCCACATAGAATACTCGTGGTCCTCATATAACCGATGTCATTTTCGAGCCGAGGAATTTCTTTAGGCTAAGACTTGAGTGAAATCGTCATTTATCGTTCCACTGTAACCAACTGAAATTCATGATACGGATAGATTAGTAAATATCAGTTTATTTATTGTATTATGTATTGCAGTACATCACTTTGATGATGTTGTTTGATCTACGGAAAATCCATACTCCTGGAGTCCTTCTCGAGCCGAGGTTTTCGTTTCTATAATCAATCAAAATCAAAATATACATTATTCAAGTAGGCTTTTACAAGCACTTTTGAATCGTCATTTCACAAAACTATATTAGGTGATGCTACCATAAAACTCGGAACATATTTTTGTAATCTTTTAATCAGATTAAATATTATGTCAATGAAATATAAAAAAATCTTATTGCATAATACAAGTTTAATGATAGATATTTTAGACTTTCAAAAAAGAATTGGCTATTTTTGTGCAACCGTGAATGGTTCGAATATTAATACATTTTTATAACTCGCTCTACCGCTATGGCTTTGATCACATAAATGCGTCAGGGCATTTTTATTTACTTGACTTGGTGTTTTTAATTAAATTATATTTTGAACGTATGAATAAAGTTGAAGTTTGAGAGGTTCCTTTTACGATAATAGCAAAATCATTTCTGACTCCCTTACAAAATCACGTACAAGTAATAACATCCATACTAGTGTTCAGATTATGTGTTATTGGTCAGTCAGTCAAGGAAAAAATAATTACAAAGATTTGTGTGTACTAAACGAATGGTTTGATTGAAAATAAAAATGTATCTTCTTTATCCGTTTGAGTCTTAATTATTGGTTTCACTTGCTGACAAATCTCATTACAATAACTAGTCTATCATCAATTATCTTTTAAACGTTCGCATACGTTCCGTTCCACTCTCAATATGATGATATAATAAATTACCTTACTTCTCTTAATTCCGTAGCTATTTCTCTAGCATATATAATTCCAGTCTTGCTACCTTATTTACTAAATAGAATGAAGTACTTATTGTAAATGGGTATCAATAAATCAGTATTTATCGGTTCCGTTGGATGCACTCCATGCGATATTTACTTTAAAATGTGTGTCGAGGCGTCATTCCTTTGCCAAATAGTTTTGGGCTTGCATTAAAATGATTGATCGTTATCGTGAATTGCAACAATTCTTTCTTTGCATATTCTAGTTTTATGGTTTTGTAGAAGCAGCTTCAGCTTTCCAGTGTGCTTTTTTTAAATATTAATTCAAACTATTAACGATAGCCCCTGAACTATGAAAACAAATTCAATTCAGTTATGATACCCAAAGAGTCCTAGCCCCTTGGCATTTTTAAATTTTAAATAACAAGTTGATTAGTGTATCGTGTCATTAAGTAACCGTAAAGTCCACTAATGAACGAAACGAATAAGGCATGAAGCATACGAACTTAAGGACAGGCCGTGCCGCAGTTCCATAGACAGGCCATATAGTTTTTATAGTTTCACGAAAATGAGAGCAGCACGTTTATAGCACATTTATAGCGCTATGAACGCTTAATTGTCAAACAAGGGCGATCGAAATGTAATGGAGTTACTTAATTAAGGCTCCATACACACCTGCGTGAAATGGTACAAAGTCGGCAAACGGCAGACCATTTGTAAAGATCACGTCTAAACTATCAAGTGAGAAAAGTACATTATAAAAACTTCGAAGGCTCTGATAGTGCAGGTGTGGCCATATCCTTACAAATAATTCTGTTATTGCTGCGGTCGGACAGGACAAATATAACTAACGAATAGGAACATTTGATAAAAAACAACGAAAAACAAATAACTATTTCATTTAAAAGTCTTCCACTTCTTAATTTTAATGTCTTGTCCCAATAACTCTGATATCAGTTAAAAACAACGATTTTAGTAGTCTATGGTGCCTCGTAATTGCTTAGTTAGTCTAGTGGTTAGCTTATAGGACCGCAGTTGTCGAGGTGCAGAGTTCGCTTTGCGGGTCTGGGTCGACTATATCAGGCGTCCTATAACAGTTGCTTAACATAAGTCAATTTAAATAAGTAATGTAAGAACGTCTGAAGGGCCCACGGCCCACCAATTATATGTTACTGCGGAAGCAATTTTGCAGTTATACCTAATTTAAATTTAGACTACTGCCGTGACAAGGGTGAATGTCACGTTCTTGGATTATATATATATGTAGTGGCTGTTATTCCTTGCAGCGTCTATGAATTCAAACGGACCACTTCCAAGCTTTAAGACAGGCTTCTATTATTTCGCACTCAGCTGCAACGACTCGACTGAGAACAACACTCGTCTGTCGTGTGCCATTTGAGAGTACAACACGACACGTGCCGTTTGAAAATTGCTAAATAGGGAACAGTTTCACGAAACACGCTTCCAAAACGCTTGCATCATTTTTGAGTTTAAATACGTCACTGTCATTAATAGTAGCAACGTGACATCGTTACGCAATCATAGTTACTATTGAAAGGACTGATAGAAGTCGCGTTTTTGTATAAGTATTTAGTATCTTAAAATTCAACGAATACTAATTTCTCGATGCGAATGATATTTTTTATGGCGTGGGTAGGTGGTCAAATGAGCCACTTGATGGTAAGTGGTGACTATCGATAGACCTTGGCGGCATGTGAATATTTAAACATTTCTTACAACGCGTCACCAACCCTGTTACGCTGGCGCACTCTCCCTTCAAGCTGGACGCAACGCTACGATTATTGAAGTTTGGCGGTAAAACGGTGGAATGTAAATTTAATAATTTTTAAATATTAATCATTTATTCTATTTGACATTTACTAACGGAGACCGTTTGTTAGTTTCTTTATTAAACTTTATGAAGAAAACAAAAGCTAACTAAAGTTGAGTAATAGTGATTAATAGTAAAGACTGTTTAGCTTTCCTCTTCAAATATGCTCTCCATACAAAGACAATGTATTTGTAATTTTTGTTAAAGTCATTAAAGACTTTAACGTATACTTGGTGGTAGGCTTTATGCAAGACAGCCTGGGTATCACCCACTCAACCTATAATCTAAACCAAACACCAATAATTAGTTTTGTTATATACTGGCAATCGGTGATGTAATTAATGATTATTATTTATTACAGTATCAATCTCTATCTATGATCGCTTACCATCAGGTAGCGCATTCGCCAGTACGCATACCTACGCCATTTAAAAAACATGACATTTTCCGTTGCTTACATTTTGAACCCACAAACTTTAGTTTCAATTCGTGATCTAGCCACGCGATCATAATTCCTGACAAATATTATATAATATAATCAGTATATAATCGTTATATTAATATTGAGTTGTAGGTATTGTTCGTTCATATTATGGGTTATTAATAGTTTCAGAACGGATCGGAAGAACTAAACTAAAACTGGAACGGGCATAGATCCGTTCTAGTTTGAAGCCTATGCTATACAGAGCATGTATAATTTAGATGTTGCTTCTTATATAAACTTCGTTATAGAGAAAACCGATGATCCAAACACTTTAAGACGAAGTCTGGAGACGCCGAAATTCATAAGAAGTTTTTGTATCCGAGACTTATAAGTCTTCCAAATGCCTACAAAAAATCCCGTACTAGTACATTTTTGTTATAATTATTGGCATAAAATGCCGCTGCTGCCTATTTCCCCGCTAAAGTCCAAAGACTGTATTGGTATATAGTGTTACTAGCGACCCGTCCCGGCTTCGCACGTTTGCAACGCTGATACTAAAAATACTGCAGAATGTCTTTGTATACAACTTTCACACCATTTTTGGTGTAAGACGATAAAAACCACGAGGTCCTCGCATTTAAAATCAGTAATATCTTAGAAAATATTAATTTAAATTACGTGCTGTAAAAGGTCATATCGATTTATATTTTTTTTATGGCATTGGTTGGCGGAGCCCGTCTGGGTAGGTACCACCCACTCATCAGATATTCTACCGCCAAACAGCAGTACTCAGTATTGTAGTGTTCCGGTTTGAAGGGTGAGTGAGCCAGTGTAACTACAGGCACAAGGGACGTAACATTCCCGTTCCCAAGGTTGATGGCGCATTGGTGATGTAAGGAATGGTTAATATTTCTTACAACGCCATTGTCTATGGGCGGTGGTGACCACTTACCATCACGTGGCCCATTTGCTCGTCCGCCTACCGACATCATAAAAAAAAAGTCTCGGAGTTGTTGTACGAAATAGTTTAGCGGTTTAGACAAAGAGAAAATATTTAGTAACTTGTAATATATTATCTGGACATAAACGAACAAATATTGGCCTAATAGCGACTGATTAGTGCAGGCCACGTGCCTGTCTATGACGGCGACGAAACGGCTTTGATTGCTGTCCTGACAAATATTTGTTTGGCTATAGTATCGAGGCCTGATCTAAACACAGTCTAGTTTACGTATATTTGTATATATATAATGTACATTATATACACATGTCACCGCTCAAATTTAAGATTTTAAACATTTAATACTTGCTACGAGAGTATTTTCAGTATTAATTTAACATCATATCACTAAACGCAATCTATGGAATACTATTCATACGCGAAGGCGCGCCCTTCCATTTTTATTAACGGCGTGCATTAGTACGAGTGATGCTCATGCTTACAAATACGTCTTATTATACGTGAGATGAATGATGTAACGTTGAAGACAGAAAAAACAAATTAGATTATATTTGTTAATGCTCGCCGATAATTCAATACGAGAGGCGCGCCTTCGTCGGTGAACAAATCTAAATTGAAATGTAATAAAGTAACGTTGCCCGACAATAGTCGACGCATAAAGATGAAAATATCCAGGCTCTATTAGTCTGATGGACCATTAAGAAATATGGCAAAAAGCCTTTCCATTCCGCTATCAGCAATCCATCCACATACAATGGTTAGGGTGGACAATATGACAAATGAGGATAGGTGGCTCCGTAATGTCCGTGAGGACTTGTAGGTCATTAGCGCCGCGCCGTCACGCAGCGGACTGTTCCACCGAACTCATCGACTAGAGTATGTTTTGATGGAAAATATTATGGAAATTATATTTATCAGATCGTAAATTTTACTTTAATAAATTTAAATACCTGCGAAACGATTCGGGTCTCATTTATTTTCCAAATTATTAAAGGTATCTTATAAAAAAACTTTGGAATTAAGATTAATTAATTTGAAAGCTACCAGCGGTTCGGAATGTAACCAGATTCTGCCGAGAAGCAAGAGAAATAACCGGCAAGACAGATAGACACGCTTTTTAATCAAACATGTTCATGTAATAATAACATATAATTCAATTAATTCCTGAACTAAAATCAACGCATACTAACGTCAAGCTCTTTTATCAACTGTACAGGATTAAATTGAATAATAGCGCCGCACTCACCACTTGATAAAAAATATTAATGATGCAATCCAACTGGTATTATATTATTTATTATTATGACACATAACGGAAACGATAAGATCATACGAGCGATCATTCCGCTTATATATAATAATATCCGCTAAAGTTACAGCAAATGCAGATATAAAATATAATTATACGAGTTTTAAATGTGAAATTTTTGAACATTAAAAACTTTTTAAAATGAAATGATTTTGGTTTTTCTTTGAATTATTTATGCGGTCGGCCGAATGTGCCACCTGCTGGTAAATGGTAAGTTTCATACAGTGATGGTCATGGTCAATTTCTTACAGCGTTGTAAGAAATGTTTATATTACAACTCAAGCCAACCCGTAAAAAAACGATATGTTATAAAAAAATAACCATTTTTATGCATATAAGTATATAACACACGATATTTAAATCAAACAAATACAATATTTAGTTTTTTATTATTATATGTAAGATTCGATTGTATAAACATATTGTTTTAAGTTTTAAGTTAGACAATCATGTTGTCATCTATAATCGTAATAAGAGAACCTATTCATATATCGACATCGCTGTGTAATAATAACCTCCGCACAAAGATGCACATAAATTGCTTTTTAGATACAAATCTCATTCAATTGTCTATTGTGCAAGGTCTGTATAGAAACCATCTAGTCATCACAAGCACAGGATCACATCTCAATGATTGGTGGCGCGTTGGCGATGTAAGGAATGATTAAAATTTCTTACGGTGGTAACCAGTTACCATCAGGTGACCATTGTGCCCGAACCAATGCTATAAAATTAAAGAAACTCACTAAAATTGAAACCGCGTGACGGGCTTATTCAATCTAGTCCCTCTCATCAATCGAATAGACGACTTTCCCATAATTGTGGGACATTGACAGACTGTTACGTTTTCCCATGACAGGAATATGAATGAAACATTTCTTCATGAAAAGCAAACACGTCTCAAAGTAATCCCATATATCCAGACGGTCTATTGTTTGCGATAAATATTAACAAACTTAATCAATTCCGTTTATTGAGCGATCTGTGTCATCTCTCTCATCTTTATTAACGTTGCCCGCTGTCTTAGTCATAATACCGAAGTGATGTTTTAAATTAATGTTTCACATGAAACAGCTTTAGTCGATCGACTGCTTAGTGAGACATTTGTAAGACCAGAATAGATTTTTAATCAAATTGACAAAACAAACTTAGATTCAAAACGAGTTTGCAACATTTTTAAATTTAATTTCTATGCTTTAAAATAAGTTAGTCATCGCGTGAGTACTCTTTGAAAGATTAGATCATTGCTTTTTCTCGCGTATTCGCGTAGTCATGTACTTGCTTTTGAGAAGCACAGTGGACGCACAGTTCTACTCCTTCTCAACGACAGAGTTGAACAATTTAATAGGTCGATATAAAAATAATCATTTTGCTTTCATTAAATTTATTAGAAAATGAGAATATAAATATAAAATTAAATTATATTAGTATCGCTAGTTAAACTGGTTATATACTCGGTATAATCTAAAGTCGTAGAAGTGCAGTAATAAAGCGGTATGGTTAAAACATGATACCCGTAGATCCTGTTTACAGAACGAGCATGCGACTCTTTTAGTTTTCGGAACAGATTAGTTCCTTTGTTTCGCTACACAGCGCATTGTCTTCTCGCAAAGTTCCGACTTCGCCGCCCGGAAAAAAGATATTAAATTTTATAAGTCTTCCAAGCAGATGTGAAACTTTACCAGATAACTACTTCCTTATTATTTTCTAATGCAAGTATATTTACTTGACCTATTGGTCATCAACAAGCAACGCTTGACATTTTAATGTTTAAATGAAATTAGAGATATTTTATACTTTGCTTCAGAAGAGTATCGATATGATATAAACGTGGTCTCGTTCGATCGCTCAGCCAAGTTTACGAGAGCGGTCAGAGCCCAGCTTTTCGTGATCTCGGAGCATTACGCTTGTGATTTTATGTTATAGTATATGTTATGTTGGATGCAACTTAGCTCAGGATTAAAATGGACGTTGGCTCTCAGCCAAGTCTAATAGCGAAGTTAAACCGATAAATGCCTCTCTATTTGGCAATGTTCAAGTCGAAAGCCTATTATAGAAGACTTCAGAATAGGTTCGCCTGAGATAGTTCTTATGTAAATTTATTTTAAGAAATATGCAAATTCAGTTTTGCTTTAATAAAATGTTTTTCTAACATTTCTTTTACTATATTTTATCGAGCAGATCCTTAATGCTCTTTAAGACTGGCAATGGGAACTGGCTTCAAGTTCAGTGTGGTGGTGGACATATCAGCGTCGGCTCCCTATCGGAAAAATATGGAGGTCCAGTTGAAAATCAGCAAAATAAAAATTTACAAATATTTTGTGATATTCTTGTTCTATTTTCGTGTTCTTAGCATTCTTAATGACTTACTAGGGGGTCTAGAGCTTTGTTATCTAAACTAAAATTTATAAAACGGACATCAAACCGTATATAATTTTGCTTATAGACAAAAACGGAAGAAGAAGTACCATAGTAGTTCCAGCTTCAGAAAAGTTACGTCATTTATGTTATTAAGTTATATTATCTTAAAATAAAAGCTATGGGGCAAGAGCATGACCAAAATATCTTTTATATATCTGGAAGGGATTAGTGTAAGCCCGTCCGGGTAGGTTCCCTTATTATACATTCTACCGCTAAACAGCTATAGTTAGTATTATTAGTATTTGTTAGGTGAGTGAGCCGTTGTAACTACAGGCACAAGGGGCATAACATCTTAGTTCCTAAGGTTGGTAGTGTATTGGGGATATAATATGTGGCTAATATTTCTTACATTAACAATTAAAGTGGCCCATTTCCTAGTCCTTACACGCATGGACCTATGCAAGAAACTAAGCATACATATGGAGATCTGGTCCCAAATATATGGGACGGGGTAAGGAATACATACGGTAGCGGTGTATGAAGGTCTACCCACAAGCCATTAATAATCTGATTTGGTTAATTAAAAATAATTAACAGATTGGTAATTCATTTACGAGCATTAAGCTTTGTTAGCAATGAAAGTAGAAGCTGACATTTTATTAGGAGTTCTCTAGGGAACTATTCTTGGAATGCGTGTCTTTAAGATGACTTCGTGTTTTATTTATAGTAAATATACCTAAGCCTACCGAGAGATTGTACACATTGGGAATGAGATGAACTGTTTCAAATAACGAAAATATGTTTATTATTATTGAAGCTAAAGCACTTGTATTATGGAAATGTAACGACGGTACCACAAACACCCAGACTCAGACCATAGAAAACTAATGGAATTTTTCTACATCGACCCGGCCGGGAATCCAACCCGGGACCTCGAAGTGGCGTTACCCATGAAAACCGGTGTACACACTACTCAACCACGGCGGTCGTCAACGTTTTCGAACTAAATTCGAATTTACTAGATATAAAATTAAAACTATCTGCTTTATAAATATTAAATGAAAGTTTGTGTATTTTCTATTTCATTTTATGTGGAAAGTTGCTGTCCCTTTGAAAAATCTATTATGTGGCTGTTCTGTTTTATAGCAAGTTGCCCGAACTGCGAAATGAGATTCTCTTGATAAAACTTTATTAATCATAAAGTATACATCAAATAGTTTGAAAACATTATATATTCCGAAACACATCTTTACATTACTTCTATCCTTAGATTTCGTCTGATAGGAATCATTTAAAGTGGATTTACAAAGTAATATTTTCAACACAAATATCGTTTTGAAATTATTTTTTTGGATTACTTTAGGAACAAAGAAATACCGTCTCTAGCGAGAAAAACCTTATCACAAAAAACATTTCCCGTCTTGTCACTTAAAATATTACGTTTGAAATTATTTATAATTATTACTGCCCAACCTTTGCCAAATAGACATCAGAATGTATATTTGATAAAACCCCTGACTACATTTGAATCTGCTCTCTCGCTTGCTGCAAATAAATCGTTTATTTACATATCTTGGAATTTCTCAAGACCTATGCAGATTGTCTCACGATATTTCATTTCTCAGTAGAGTATTGGTAAACACAAAGTAGTTTTTTAAAGTTATAGATATTTTACTGAATGTTGATTGAATGCTGGAAGATACTCTTAGCACTTAAATTTTTTGCGTTCTTTTTTAAACTTCAGGCATCATAATGAATATATAACGCAAATATTGGCAGACTACAATGGCGTGTACAAATCGATATGTTCTGTACTTTGATGAGAGTTTGGTGAAGATCTAAAATATAGCGTTTGTGTACAAGTCAAAAACTTGTAAATTAATGACGCTTACAATTTGCCACTTTGTATTTGCCGTCTGTGTAATTGGATCTCGCAAACTATCTATATTATTCTTATTATTTTAGCCAATTGTAGTCCACTGCTGAGCATATGCCTTACCTTAAGTGTGATTACACACTAGACATCAGTAACGCTCGCCTTTTAGCCTTAGAGATAGTTATTGTCGACATAGGTACTGACAATACCGGTAGCTTCGATTCCATGCGTAGAAGCAGACATTTGACATTAACATTTTAAAGCAAATGTTTAGTTTGAAATTAGTTAAAAATGTTCATTTTTTAGGGACTAGAAACGAAGCACCCAATAATTAGAACTGAATCTCAACTTTCATTATTCAATTACTGTTTTATTATACCTCACTTTGACATAAGAGTAGAAGCCGATAAAACACTAATAAACTGATCGAATTTCGATGTAATTTTGGGCTTACAGAAGAAGCTGAATAATTGTACTATTCAAGACACATCGAAGCAAGTATTGCAATAAAATTATTTTATATATAAATACTTAGTTCAGGAATTGGGCGGTAGGGTGGTGGGCACTTCTGTGAATAACTTTTTCTGAGTTTAGGTTAATGCGTTTGACTTGATTGGCCTATACAGTGTCGCCGGGCAAAGGCGAAGCCTTCATAAAATCCCACTTTGATAAAAATCAAAATACAATATGATGCTGGAGTTAGGTGTATAAAATAAATTTTAATATTAAAGATCTATTCGGAAACTGCTAGTTAGCTACAACTAGTTCTTATTGTATAATAAGAACTAGTTGTAGCCCGCGGCTTCGCTCGTACAGGCTCGTTTCATTTTATGGTGTTAGGTGTAAAAAGGTAGCACGTATCTTATTTTTATAATGTTTTCTTGGGATTTATTTGTCCTCCATTCCAAATTTCGCCAATTTCAGTGGTTTGGCCGTAAAAGTGAAAAAGACAGAGGAATAGACAGACACAGCTACTTTTGATTTTATAGTATTAGTATAGATAGCGATGCAAAATCCAAAACTCGCTGCCTCATGTAATTGTAATTATGGGTGTATAACAAACTTCTAACAGATTTATAACATAATGAGTACGAGGTCTTTGAACCTTTTAAAACAAACATTTACATAAGATGGCAATATCAAAGAAAACTCTGTTTAATTTTAGTTTACAATACTTTATTTACCAAACGTTTAACAAATGCCAAGTAACTGAGTATAAAAATTATATAAACTATTGCGCAATAAAGTATGGTGACAGTTATAGACGGTAAATGTTTCACTCCCAGGCTGAGGTGTCTTCTGTCGGGGCGAAGGTCGTATAATATTTTTAAGACTTCGTTAATCTAGAAAATGGGTTGTTGCATATTTTTGAATAGATAATTTTTATCCATATTTTTAAGCCATTTCTCGGGGACGACAGTAAATGCACGTTGAGGAGCACTTTTTTGGCGTACGATTTTTAATTCATAATTCTATTATCATATTTTCCTGGATTTCTGTTCCAGAAAATTGTTTTTCGTTACTGAAAAAGTACTAATTCCAATTGCGGTATTACTTAAAACCTAAAATGTAGGTTAACCAACAATAAATTATTACGTAATTATCCTTTATTTATGAAAATATATTTAAACCTAAAATAACCTTTTTTTAATATTTAGGATATATTGCTTAGTATAATATACTTCTGTCTTTATTTTAAATATTATATTACTATAGGATTCGTTACGTGAACACCATTTTTGGGTCTTTAAATTCAGATATGTATACATTTTTATAGTGGTTGAGCATTTTTTTTTCTTATAGAATCACACCGTATACGTAAGCACAGCAGTCATGTATATGCACTCCAGTGGGAAAATAATTCTTGTATCAAAAAGTAATAAGCCAGCATTGGAGCAACTAAGTGGAATTAGCAGCTTAATTCAAAACTGATCTTTTTAAAAACAGCGGAAAACGTTGCCCAGCAATGGAATCTTTTCAAGCAAACTTTACACCCAGAAAGGCATATCGTCCTATATTTTCCTTCTGTCTAAGCATTTATTTGAATGATCTTTCTCATAGGATGGGATCATTGATAGATCTCAAGAGTATCGTAACGCTGATGTTTAAACTAAAAATCACACATAAATTCTAGTTATTTTTAACATGAGTAATTTACACCTGTTCTCAAAACGCAAAACCAAACAACACAAAAAAAATAAATAGCAGTAACAAAAAAATGGGTCAAGCTGAAAATTTTATCTTAACGGCTTTACTGTAGGATACAAAGGGCATTCACATAAAATACGCCTAAAAATGTACACTCGACGAGATACTAAACATACGAAATTCAACAGTCAATGCTGTTATCAAACAGAAATATGCTCTTTGGATTTTACGTTTGTGTCGATTTGCTTCACCTGTAGGTTTACGAGGTGATCTGTTCGGTCGTAAAGCACTAAAAATATTTGTGATAAAACTCACACCCGGCGTATTTATAGTTGCAGAGATAAGAGAAAAATAACGGCTGAAACTTTTGTTTTCGGTCGGTTATCAATGTTGCCATTCTGCGAAAAATGTTTCGGTTTTGGGAGCTTAAAATTTATATAAAATCATTAGATTTATTTGATAAAGATGTACGTTTTAAATTATTTTTTAAGAACTCTCATATTAAAGGGATTTCTATTGGATTACCTACATATAATGTTATCTTTTTTTAATTTCTGTAGGTATGCAGAGTGACTATTAAATACACCACTTGATAGTAAGTGGTCACCACCACCGTAGACGTTCACCGTAAAAAATATTAGACATCCCTCAAATTCCCAAAGCAATGCTAACTAAGATGTTAATGAGTGAGCAGTGATTAGTTAGAGCACTAACTGTAGTAAATACAGTCACAAGTTGTCACTTATAACACTGACTCATCCTCCAAACCAAAACACAACTATATTAAATATTGCTATTTGGCGGTAAAATATGTAAGGAAAGGTGTGTTGCGTTGCGCGGTACGTTTTTCTGTACCATTTTTGTGTCTCCAACAACACGTTAAATTGTCAAAAGTCTGCAGATCACGAGATATACATTTTATTGCTATTTTTAACGATTTATTGCCAGCAGTAGACCAGAGATTGTAGCACTACACTCTCGTAGCTCGGACAACATACAAAGTCCTTGGTTCTGCCCGTTATCTCTTTCCGGCCGTATTGCCGTTCCATCGGAGTATGACAGCAATTATATACAGAGATAGCATCTGTATTTGTATACACACTCTTTCCCTACTATATATAATATCTTCGAGGCAGTAAGGTAAATGAGATTATGCCGCGGTCGGATAATAAAATTAGGTCAGGAAAATTGTACGTAGCTAGTACCTATAGATGATGTTATACAAGACACGTTTCTGTACGAGGGGCTAATTTTTTAACTTATTTAGAGTAAATATATTTGGTAGTAAATACAATTATTATTAATTAATTATGTACAGACGCTGGGTCGAGGGAAAGGTGACGGGACCGACTATAGTTGTACATGTGCTGACATATTGACCCCTTTCTATATTAGGGAAACAATGTTAAAGGCGGTGGACGATGCCGAAGCAAAAAACGACGCCAAAATGCGTCTATAAATTTTAAACATTGATGACATTTGGAATTGAAACATTTGGAATTTGGAATAAAAGTCTATCTAGAGAAGTGAATAGTAAAAATTGATCTTAAAAACATCACTCTCAATAATAGCCATGAGTGATTTGTGTCTCACGGGACAGGGAATGAGTTAAGGTTAACCACATTGAAAACTCTATAATATTTTCCCATAAAGAATCAAACATGCGATTCAACGTTGAAATGATACTTATGTAAATAAAATTTATATATATCCATGCAGTTCAGCATTTAATGTTATTAGACAGCAGGTGGCGTTTATAGCAGCAAAACACGGCTAAGCATTGTTTAAAAACATTCGATCAGCTTGACGTTCGATTACGCTAAGGAGAACTGATAAATTTGTTTATCTTAGAACAGCGTCTGAACATGACCGATGGGAATTCTTTACCCAATGGTAACGAATTATTGTTTATATTATTGTTTCATATATACATAAATACATACGTTTTCAGGTATATGGGTTATTTGGTAGGGTTATCGACTTCTAGATTAATTCTAGATTTTATTATTTGATGATTGACAATCAAACTTAAGCTCCTTTTTTAATTTTATGCAGTTTACTTGTTCATGACATCTTAAATGTCTTACTTTGTTGGACTAGTAGGTAGTTTACAAGCCCGCAGGTCTCAAGGCCTGGTCTTAACCTCGGGCTAGATCAATAAGAGATTGGGTTTTTGTGATCAAAAAATATTCAATACAGCTCGGAGTCTGGACGTCATAGACAATGGCGCTGTAAGAAATATTAACCATTCCTTACGTCGCCAATGCGCCTCCAAACTTGGGAACTAAGATGTTATGTCCCTTATGTCTTTAGTTACACTGGCTCACTCATCATTCAAACCGGAACACAACAATACTGAGTACTGTTGTTTGTCTGTGAATATCTGATGAGTGGGTGGTTCCTACCCAGACGGGTTTGCATAAAGCCCTACCACCAAGAAAATCATAAAAATATAATTGTAATCTTAATCGTTGCTATAAATAAAACTAAACAAACGAATTAAATTTAATTAAATTTTAAAATATTCAAACTACCAGGTCAAAACTTTGCATGTAATAAAGAACAGGCGTTGTAATTACGCTATTTATTTTAATTAAAAGCGTATGGCGCCTCGGATACAAACTAAAACGCGTTAATTACTCCGAAACAGTGAAACACTAGTCAGGTACCGCGTAACGTCACACGTAGACTTATTTATGACAGCAATCCTTGTTACAATAATTAGCTTTAACTTTGTCGATGTGCTCTTGAGTCAAATAGAATGAATGGTGCAACAACTCAGTGTTGATTAAATGATTGCTACCGTCAGAAACGTTTTAGTTTAAACGTTACGCTCACGTTGCACTCAAATTTGACATTGTCATTATGTCCTTAACATGTTTTTAAATTAATTTACGAAATCTTTTCATGGTTTTAATATTATGTTGTTAATAAGTGACCTAAAGAGGGAAACAAGTGTAATCTTAGATTAAAGGACGAGAAATTTGAATCAAAGGGCTCAATAGATTGTTTTTCTTTCAACAATCACTAACGAAACCAGATTAATTAAGACACTTTGATGTCCTCCCATTGATTACCGGGTTCAGTTACGACTGCCAACTAACCAACTATGCAGGAAATATAGTGCACAAATATGTGCTCAAACACAGGAGCACTCTCAATTACGTCAATCTCAATTACCGCGGGTAATGCAATTCGACAATACTGAAAAGCAATCACATGCAAGACTAGCACCTTTAAGTGTTTTCGAGGCACGGGAGAACTAACACTACCTACATTGCTTTGGTTACTAAGGAGAAGTTTTCAATATAAAAACTTAGTAGATTGATCCAAACAGGGAGCTAAGAACCTCGAAGTCTTTAGCCGTATCTATAGATGGACGAGGCAATTCGTTCGACACCCTATCCAAATATAGTTTTTAAGCGTAACGTTTTGAAAGGAAACGCATCTGGAAGAAAATACTTACACCACATACGGAATTGTATTATTAAGCTTAGAGCATGAAACCTTGCTAAGTAAAGCACTCGATCATTAAGTTGGTACAAACTTATTAAGTAGATCACTGTGATATGCTTGCGACGATTTTTGTCCAATAAAATATTAAACGCCACTGAGGGATTCGATTATTCACGTTCTACATTTATACTAATCAAATAAGCTCGAAGCTGTTACTACGTATAGTAAACAAGCGGCTTTGCTCGTGACATTATTCTCTGAATTGGTTATTATTTAACGCAAATAACTTTTATTCCGTGAAATCTATATGAAATAGATTTCATTAGCAGATTATATTAAGGATTAGTGTATTCAAATAGTTCACCTAAAACAAATACATAAACTCAGATGTATACGAGTATACACACAATAATATGCAGATACACAGCGTACGCGAAAGACTTAAACAAAATATAGAAAGTGTAATCATTTCTGGGAAATGAGTCTGTACATAGTATAAAACAATGCCACTGTCTGTACGCTTATACATTTAAAACTACGGAACAGATTTTAACGCGGTGTTCATCAACAAACATGACTCAAAAGAAAGGTTTATAGCAGAGAAAAGTCGAGAATTGAAATTAATCCAGAAAATAATTAAGAATTTTTCTTTTAATGGTTGTTCTTCAATCTAAAAGTTATATATGTACTCGTGTGAAGCTGGGTTACGAAGCTAGTCAATGTTAACATAAACATAAACCTTCCGGGATAAATTACCTAAATAAAATAAGAATAAGATGAAATCCTACGAGCAGGCGAGATACTATGGAAACGGATAGACGAGAAAAGCGATTTTGTTTAATACAAATTAAATTAAT
This sequence comes from Vanessa tameamea, assembly GCF_037043105.1. Taxonomy (NCBI): domain Eukaryota; kingdom Metazoa; phylum Arthropoda; class Insecta; order Lepidoptera; family Nymphalidae; genus Vanessa; species Vanessa tameamea. The sequence continues at coordinate 252,743 of NC_087316.1, forward strand.
CATAAAAGCAAATTCTTATAAACTCTATTATTAGAACAAAAATACGTTTATTTTACTTTCCTTATATTTGAGGAAACGCTTTCTATTTTGATTAATTGTAGGATTTCAAATATTACATAAATTGTATACAATGGCTTTATCATTACTGAAAGAAAGTCAATATTATATCTGTGACGATCTGTGTCACATTTCGGGTGTAGATCCTGGTTTGAAAGAACGTTTGTTTTAATCTCCTTCGAAATATTAGGTACATGTTCCTTATTCGGTTTTGCTTATCATTTGTTGATTCAGAATGAGCTTAGTTTTATTGATTACTGCAAATTTTGTTTTGGTGTGTTATTTTCGAAAACAAAAGCTTATTGTATTTCTTTAAAGATGTGCTCAAATAATGATAATTGTTAAAAATTGCATGATGTTTAAAACGACCAAAACCATAATAAATAATATAATTATTATTACATTAGGAAAACTTTTACAGTATAGTATAATCGACCATTCAGTAAAACATTTAAAATAAATGTCGACGGTCACTAGTTATATAAGTTTTAGTTATATCAACAAAATATTAGGAAATTCATCAAGAATGCAACTTACAGTTACAAATTTGTTACCACCATGACAACCCAAGATGGATACCACTATCTTTTACTACGTGTCAAAGGTGACGTCACTTCCTTGACCACGTCATTCAATTTTCGTTCTAGAATAATAGTATAATAAACGCAAGAAAAACATCTAGAAACTTTCTTTCTGATTACAAATAATTATTTGCAGCGAACGGAAATCGGAGGGCTGACGGCCTGGGCGACAGGTTAAGAAATCAGCGGACTATCCTCGCCAAATCTAATAGCATCGGATTATTCATCTTGTCTGTGAACTTGTGCTGATCTGCTACGGAACCCGAGACGCCTGAGATGGTAAGCAATGTTAACCCGCATAACATTATTATTAATATGTGCTAATAAACGAGGAGACGTTTTATTTGGTAACGTCTAATTTAAAAAAAACTACTAAACCAATTAACATAACATTTATATCAGAAGATGCAACGCCTTTCGGAAGAGATTTTGGTATGTTATGGTATATAATATTATGGTACAAGCAGCTGCCAGTAGAATTACTTTACACTAGCTTTTAATTTAGAGTCTTGAAGTAAGCGGGAATGTAGAGTGATACTCTTAACAAAACAAATACAACACACCTAAACATACTCATACACATATGCATACAGTATATAAGTATATACCTACATAATGTGTTAATCAACAGCGCACGTGAAAGACTATAAACAAAAAAAGGAATTCATCTAATTGAATTTAATATTACCCGGGTACAAATTAACGGTGCAACATCTTCATATCATCGCTGTTTAATTAGGTTACTTGATAAGAAAGTGAGTTCTTTAAAAGGCCTTACAGAAGCGCAAGCATTAAAATGTTTACCTGAGACAGTAAAAGGACATTTCAAAGTTAGGGACAGTACAAGCATCAAAGACTGACGTAGGTATGTTAGAAGCGGGTCGCGTAATAAAAATGCAGTTAAATAACGTCCCGTGCTTATATAGAAACGTAACGTAGCTCTGTTTGCAATAAAATTGAAGTAAATGCACACAAATTTAAATGGTTTATGTGTAATGTGTCAGTTATAGAACTCTCACAGTGTACTCGTTTAGGAGGATGTAGAATAGAAACAATATTGCAAGAGATTGATATGCAATGATTGAATACTTTAAAGGACAATAATATTGATTCTTTTGATTGAAATAGTGAAAAAAAAAAATTAAATCTGAAGTGAGGGAAAACTAGTAATATCAAGTTACAACTGTTGGATTTGTTCAGAGTATTCTATCAGATCCTTTATCAGAATCTGCTAGGATCCTGGAATTCGATTCAATAGCTATTTATAATAAATAATGTGCAAACAAAAGGAAGAAAGGACAATGGGTCTGACGTACACGTGTAGGACAAAAGTCACAAAATTAAAAAAATAAATTAATTAAAATGATGATTTGAAACTGCTCGCCAGATACTATTTGGTAGAGTATATTTTTATTTAGATTTTCGATAGATAGAAAAGACTACAGTTACTGGTAATTGATTTTCATACGGGATACACTACCAATTGTATTCAATGAACACGCTTAATGCTTTTGTCATTTAATCAGTGTAAATTCTCGCGTGTCTTTCTCTGTATAATCTACATTATAATCTGCTCGTAAATTTATATTCAATTCAATCATATTACATGAAGAGTCTTACAAGAATACGACATATTTTAATTTCGAATATAAAGATCGAATGTAATTGTAGAACAATGTATAGGATATTTCACAGATTGTTTTCAAACCCGAATAAGCAAGAGCATCATATGAATGCTGAAATATTATAACGTGAAACGTACGTATGGACAGACTAATTCCAAACCTGTACCTGCCAATTGTAGAATATTCTAGATAGAAGGCGTCAGCCCTGTGGGAAATTATTGAACTATAACTTACACACGTGTAATAAACAATCAGAAGCGTTTCCATAGACAATGAAACAAATTGTAATGTAAATATGCCGAATAATTTAACGTTATTAATATGCATGATCTAACATTCATATAACATAATAAATAAATTATTCATACACTATTTGAAATAGCATAGATCAAATATGATACTTGTAAACAGAATACGCAGATCACAGTAACAACAAATTGCTCATGCAAGTTCACATTGACATATCGATACAACAGTGCGAGATCAACATGGATACGACAATGGATGACAATACAACAATGGATGTAAAAATATCGAATGGGAATGTGTTTTGTGATAAAGTGGGACCTTCAAGTGGGGAGCGGCATTGTAAGGCTTCATTATGCTCAGTGAAGAAAATACTCCTGTACATAATTTATGGTACGTTTCAATTCAAGAGCCGAGACGTCTCGGTAGTTGAACGCTGAGATCCGAAACGGTTCGTATTACAATGTTTGCGAAATTTAATTTAAATTAATACATATAAACTTAATCAATTATGAAATCTAAATGTAACTGTATTCAGTTTAGTTGAACTTTTTGTTTGCCAATATTGCCCCGTATTTGGAACAAAAGTTGGAACAAAACCTGAAAATTAAGTTTTAAAGAATTTAGTCTATTTGTTTATCCACTAAAACGAGAGCGAAGCCGAGGGCGACAACTAGTTATGAATTTCAAATAACTTATCTGTTATACTCATTACCTGTAATCGATTATTTAATTGCCAAAGGTATGTCATCTCATGAGCCTGAGCCTACGTCGTCTGTCTCTCTGCTTATCACATGACTGACTCTTTAAAAATGTAATAGATTTTCTGTTGAAGTTCACACTATGGTATTCGGTCGATTACAAAGTCCTAACGAATCTTTGGTACAGAGTACGAATCGGACTTGTTAATAAAATAAAAACTTATAAACACTCGTGTAATAATAATTAAGTAATTGAATTCATTTATTTATTGCCCGTAAATAATTTCGTGACTTCAACAATCCGACTTGTCCTCCATCTCACTAGACTGTGTTTTACAATCTTGTTTACGAACGAGTATTTTTTGCATTGAGAAGAAAAAAGTTACATTTTTATTTCAAACTGAAGTCGCCCCGAGTAGCGTTGAGGAAACATATGATCTTTACGGCCTGTTAGATGCTTCGACACAAATCCATAAAGTACTTAAGTCTTAATACTGTCTCGGGGAAAACTTTTTCATATTTACTTAGTAATAAGTTTTCGTCGGTAAATCTGAAGAGGAGGAGGAAGAAGTTTTGGAATTTATCCCACCATGCGTGTTGATATACATATACGTATATTTGCTTATATATATTTCGACTTGCCCAAAGCCCTTCGTCCAAGTAAACAATACTTTAAACCAACAAATCGTAAAAATAAAAAAAATAAAGTATCTAAGTAGTAGGCTAAGGCCTTTCCTGATTTTAAAATTCATTCCAAAAATTTCACGAGATTCAAAGATTAAATTTAAATTAAAACTTGTATCGCTTAAAAAAAAAGTCGGCCATTTTTGCTTCGGGTAAGTGTTTTCTGTAAATGAAATCGTATTACGTAGATGTAGAGCAGCAGCTAGTTTAAAATTTAAAGGAACTGCATTCGTTCAACGAAAATAAATATTAAAACATTTTAGACTCGAAAGTGCGCTAGAGAGCACATTGCAGATTTTCATAGATTTTCATTATTGGTCCTCAAAAATGGTTGCAGGAACCCTACTATGTTAGTATGGATTTACATCTTTGCCCATATATCATATAATATTGAAAAAATAATTAATTACAGCGCTAATCGGTTAGATTCGAGATGCCTTGTCCCAGCTAATTTAAACTTGCAGAGTGCAAGTCTTGAGTTCGCTCTCACGTTCAGCATATTAAATGTTTCTGGGTTACCGTTATTATGTCAGCTCGGAGTTCAAAAGTCATCAGCGTACTTCTCGTGCCACGGGGATAACAAAAAGCATCCTGCGTGCTCTCCGATCGTTGGGATCGCGGGCCCATAAGATTATGAGAGCGAGAAATAAAAGAGTAAGGGTATGCTATCGCGAACAGTTGTAAACTATAATATCCCCTACGTGACTCCTCATATATTTTATATTCTAAAAATATAATTCGATATAATTTAAAATGGAAGTAAATATATACTATCAAGTAGGCTCTTAATTAAAAGTACTTTTGAATCTTGTTACAAGATTCAATTGTATGTATGAACGTCTACCACCGGATCGGAAGGTCGATTCTACCGGGAAGATTCCTGGAAATAACTCAGTTATTAGGTTAGTATTAGGTACAATTTTACTTAAACGAAATATTTAGTCGATTACATAAAGGGAAAGTTATTAACTTTTTAACGAAGTCAACGCATCAAACATGCGATTTTTTATCATCTATCCTCATAAAATATGACTTCTTTTTTAATAATTTAATACGAGTATTAGTGAGATTTTGCTACAGAATATATTCTTATTTTATATACTATATAAACAGAGTATTCTCAGTATATAATAAAACTGGAAATATACTCTTACAAATATAGTAAAACATTATAAACACACGCGTTAACTAAAATAAGAATGTTAATTTGCATCGCTAACAAAAATAAGCTCCAGTAATACAGATAAACTTATGTATGATTTTATTAATAGCGTTTTGCTGAATGCTATTATTAGATCATTAAACATTCATGACGTGTTTACGTTCGTCCATTGTAACCGCGGCGAGGCTTGTGCCAGTATAAACATTGAGACGAGCTCCATATTGCTGACCACGGAATACGCACATTACTTCACTACATACTCGTATATATAATATATATACAAATATATATCACAAGTGACGCCCTGTGGTCGAATTGAACCATAATCATTTAAGATTTTTTTTTATATATATTGAGATTTTTTTTTCATAAACAATACACACAGGTAATGAACTGTTTTGATTTCGCCTATTAATAAATAGATATTCAAATAGTAAGGCATTTTGCAGGTCAGACTTGGTTAACATTTTTTAAAGGGTGAATTAAAAGGGGGTAAAAACAGCTCAATTACCTTAAGCTTTATATGTTATTAATATTCAATATTTCAAAATGTATGGTAACGAAATCTTTAAGTAACAGCCTGTAAATGTCCTACAGCTCGATAAATCCACTCCACGTACTAAGAAAGTTTGTAAGTATAAGAAATACACAAGTTCATTGACACATTTTCGTGCAGGCTCACGGTGTGTTCCTTCAATGTCGTGCAAGAGTTGAATTAGAATACTTTTAGCCCATTGTATGATCCAGGAATGTGCTAGTTATTTTGGGATTGACCACTTGGAATATAGAAGTTTAAATCGTTAATCAACAATAGGTTTGGTTTGAATGCTATTCCGAGTCGTTCGCTCGGTCAATTCGATAATCTTTTCGCTGACGGTAAAATTTACGCTTATAATGTAGGTCAAATTACATACTAATACCCGTATGCCCATGATCTGTAATCGTAGGTTATGATCAGCTTATTTGTCTACTGTGACAATTAGCTCTTTTCAACGAGATCTTGATTTATATTATTTAGTAAGATATTATCCGTTCCCCTTTAACTAATACTGCCTGATGCACTTGTTCCTTGTGTTCAGTGGTTTAATTGCCATGAGAGAACAAACAAACATAAGCATAAAGTTACTATATGATTTAACGATATATTATTGACCAATCGTAGCCACGACGGTCACTCTGAAGAGATTCAGTTGATTGACTGACGAGAAGCTTAAGACATATTATTTTGCAAAAATGTGTGCACAAACAAAGGTGCGCTTTATATTTCTTTACCCTTATAATCCAATGGAACGGCGAATTTGATACGACTGTAAATAGTTCAGTTGAAGGTACAACGACTTTAAGTGTTTTGCGAGTTAAAGTACCAAGTTCCAGACTCCGAGCTGATACTGAGAATGCCTTGATAAAAAAAACTTGATAACATTTTATCGGCCCGATCCGGTTGAGTTCTCGGGTCTACTGACTTTAAATTTAGCCTTTAAGCCAACGAGGCAATCAAGTATAGCAATAGTTACCTAAGTTAGATACCTAATACTTGCATAAATAATAAAATTTAAAAAATATCTATTTATCAATTACATTAAAAATGGGCACGGACGGTGAAAAGCACGTGCAACATACACGTGGCAGAAGAACCTTATGCTCCAGAAAACGCTTAATTTAGATAGATAGAAGTCTCATCTCGCAAAAGTTTACACTTCAAATGAATGTTTTAAAGTCTATTAAAAAAATATAACATTAGAAAATTTGTTTTCATTTAATGTGTCTACTGAATTTTTGTTTAAAGTTGGTTTTGATGTTGCAACATTAATTTAACTTCCTTTAAGATACATGTAAAAAGTTTCATGATGTTCTCTCGAGATTTAAGTACCTAATCTCAGCTGTTGACAAAAATAAATCTTAAGACTTAATGTACCTATCTGAGATGTTTGGATAGCCTGTCTCAGTCCGAAATACCTTCCGTATCTAAACTGGTTTTGATGATAAAGTCATTATTTGATGTCATCGTTATTTGTTTATGCAAGAGACACGCTTCGCTTAAAATAAAATCGCCTGCTCGTCAGATATACGAGGTAAAAGTATGCGTCGGGAACGTGAGGTATTAGCGACGCACGCCGACGGAACGCTGAGAGTAGATGACGAGCGACGATTGTTGACGATAAACTTATTTCATTGGTCAGACCTCATGGCATTTTAATTCTACGAGAATCTCAAACATTTGTTTCATGGTTGTATTTATAAAGCTCTTATGCAACAAATATTCTGTTTTATACATTAGATACGCTTGGTTTTCTAAGCATTCCTCCTTTCATGAGGATTGGAAGCTTAGCTCAGCAGGGTAATTTAAATGTTTCTTTACGCAATTTTGATATAAAATATATAGATTATTCCCATATGATTTAACTTGGTGGTAGGACTTTGAGCAAGCCCGTCTGGGTAGGTACCAGTCACTCATCAGATATTCTACCGCCAAACAGCAGTACTCAATATTTTTGTGTTCCGGTTTGTAGGGTGAGTGAGCCAGTGTAACTACAGGCACAAGGGACATAACATCTTTGTTCTAAGGTCGGTGGCATATTTACTCGTCCGCCTATCTATATAAAAAAATATGACACGACACTGTTACGCGACTGTTAAATATTTGAAACGCTTATCGCTTCGAGCATTTCAAACGCAATATATTTACAATAACATTTTTAAATCGTTAAATAACGATACGCTCACATTTTATTTTATAAAGTGTTTATTACGGGAATAATGTTATAAATATGCTAATAAAACTTTATGATGAAAATTTATAATGTTATATAGCAAAGTCGCATCTGTTTCTATCTGTATGAAATGTTTTCACTAATTGAAAGGGCGATTAATGGGGAAATATTTTCAAATTATCCATAAAACCTATATAATTTGTAAATATTTTGTACAAGCAGTTGAGTTATGACGGTGATTTAACCAAAAATCTGTTTTGGTACGCTTACATTGTTAACGCTGCCTAAACCTTAGAACATTCATCAAAACAATGTAGGTACTATATAATTGTAGTTCTCAAAATGACTCGCAAGAAAAGCCCGTGATATTGTGTCTATATTGTAAGGTACATTCATAATAGAGTTTTTGATCTGCTACAGATTAGTCGAATCATTATTAATCCTTATTCAAACCATTATTAATTATTGTATATTGAATATTGTATATTGTAATTGAAATTATTGAAACCGAGGCGGATCACTAGTAATATTTAATAATAAAAAAACACTTTTTTATATTTTATTTACGTAGAGACATGTTTAAAATGTAATTTATATAAATTGCTTTGTATTTGAGTGTGTGTTTCATAGTATTTTTAGCCAACGCTAAAATAAGTGTTGCGAAACGTAATTTCATATATTTTAAAATATTTCTTCTTTACGCGACGCCTTGCAAAAATTCATAACATAAATAGCGACACGTAAAAAGTGCTCACTTCACACAGCCGGCACTTCTGTTTTTATTAACAGAGCTACATTCTCCATTATTCTTCACGGCTTCCACCTCTGTGTACCGGAGCGGGCGCCACCGACAGCTTTAATTTTAGATTGTCCAAATATATGGTTCTCTAGTTTTTAATATTTTCAGCGAATGTCTGTGTTTAGTGGATTATAGAGCGCTTATTATATTTGATATATACGACAATGTAAGCGATTTAAATCTTGCGTGGCAGCTGTTTTTAATTCACATTGCTTTAGCGGCTTGACTCATAATATTTGTTTTTTTTTCTTCTATTACTTGTAGCGAGCGAGTTATATTTTTTGTATGATTTTACTTTTATGAATATATATAGTAGTTTTCGGCCTTCTGTTAATAGGGAGGGAGGTTGATTGTAGGTTTTAGACGTAAAAAGTAGCCATGCTTAATTGGGAATTAAGTTTAAGCCAAATTCCATCAAATTCGATTAATTATAATTAAAGAGGTTAACGTCATTACGTATATCTTATTTATTTTGCCATATTTCGATTACTAATTTATTTATTAAAATCCAAATCATCTTTATTGAAACACTTTGCTGCTGCCATCAGGATGTTCGTAGAATATACGATTAATAAGTGTTGAACGGGTTTGAACCTATGATTGAAGTTGCGTTGTCAAATCAGTAGGCCGGCTCAGATTTTTATGGCAATCTCTTACTAATATAATAAAAAAAACTATAATATGATTAGGCAAACAAACAAGATTGAGGTCATAGTAAAAAAACGATTAGGCGCGTAAAATTCTATTATTTTTTTAATTTAACAATATTACCGAACAGTTTACAAGTAACAAGTATTGGGCGTTAAACAAGAAACAATAAATTACGTTAGCGCCAGTTGATAAGGCACGGCACTACTTTTAAAGTAGATTAAATTTTCGTCGTCCAAGTTCCCGTTCTGCTGTTAATTGGCCGGTGGGGTAACAAACGATTATCGTGAATTTTATATTAGAAACGTTAACGTTTATTATAACGCAAGCGTGTATTGAGACACAGATAAAATGTTGAGATAGATAGATCGGGTAGATTTTTTTTTGTGATTAGTATTGTACTTTTTACTTTGAGCTCAAAGCGCGACAGATTTTGATAAATAAATAAATATAAATAAATATTGGACAACATCACATACATTACTCTGATCTCAATGTAAGTAGCTAAAGCACTTGTGTTATGGAAAATCAGAAGTAACGACGGTACCACAAACACCCAGACCCAAGACAACATAGAAAACTAATGATCTTTTTCTACATCGACTCGGCTGGGAATCATACCCGGGACCTTGGAGTGGCGTACCCATGAAAACCGGTGTACACACTACTCGACCAAGGAGGTCGTCAAATTTGATGATATAATCACCTTAATCTGACTGTCGATGGAACCAATAAGAAAAATCTTCCGTCTATTATTATAAAACTCATGTAGATATGTATGTCAATAAAATATAATTTATAAAAAAAAGGTTAGAAAAGATAAAATATCAATATAAAAATAAAAAAATGAATTCAAACATTACAATTATGATTCAAATAAAAATTACCCACGTAAATATTTACGTAATTTGAATCGCTATCGAATAAACGTAATATGCGTCCTAGCGATTCATTTTATATTTCAAAGGAACACGATTTGTATTATTTAAAATTTAAATATATAACGCTTTAAGAATGCAAAAAAGAATTCTCGTGCAAAATGAAAAAAATATATATTCTAGTTACGAGCGCAAAGTCATTATTTGTTTAACACCGTCCGGGAAGCGAGTCAATTCGGCAGAACAATCAGCTCGACTTAGGGCTACCAACTGTCTATTTTTCCAAAACATGTATCGTAGTAAAGACTGCTAATAATTAATTTTCTTAAGATATTACAAGATATCTTATTCGTTGGAATATTCAACGGTTGTATTACCAACGTATTGTAGTCATGTAATTCGTTTAAATAATAATAAGAACGTTACGGAGCTATATAAGAACAATATATACAAAAAAACGCAAAAGCCTTTTTTCCGCCGGAAAAACGCTCTTACACGTGCCAGCGGAGGCAATCCGTGTCTTCAGTTCAAGGCGTCCACCGAACGGTCCACCGTAAAAAACATAAAAGCCTGTGGGGCAAATAAATAATACGGAAAAAATAATAGTTTCCTATTTATTTGATATATTATACTCAATACGAAATATATAATATGCCTCTAGCTATGTGCTTACGTATCATGGATTATTAATTAATTGAGGAGCTTGAACATCTCTCTGATTAGAGAAAAGGCAATCCAAGCACGCTTACCGGTGGAGAAAAACTACAAATATAAAAATAAAACATGCTCGAATTAGGGAAAAACCTGAGCAGTTAATTTCAAAAACATACATTTAGCGTATATTTTTTTAAACGTAATACAAAACCAATATAATTTGAAAGAAGGTTCCAGAATATAACTATTTGTTATTCAAATAAATATAATGATGTCATTTTATTTTCGATGTTATGTAATTTTTTCAATATCCTAATGTTTTTAATACTCGGCGATGGCAGCCCTAGCTGGACCAAAGTAAAATTGTTCATTTAATAAATTCAGCTTTAATAAGTTGAGAATAAATTATAAAAAAGAAATTTTCGTTTGGAATGATTTCCTAACAAATTTTGGTAATCTTACATTAAATTATTATTATAATAATGCCTTCTTTGCTTGTCACTGTACGGATACGTTTATTTTGCACACATTTGTGTAGTTAATCTTTTAACACTATTACTTCGAAGACTATTTATCGAACTGATAATCAATTTGTTGATCAGATGAACAAAAAATATAACAAAATAATCACATTTTAGATATAAATGATATTAAAATCAAGACATGTATAAAAAGCCGTTGGTCTCTTAAAACGTGAACACAAAATTTAAAAGTAAAGATATATCTTTAATAACGTCTGCCAATAGAAAGTAATTAAAACTGTCGACGACGCTGTCGCTAATAAGAACATCGATATAATAAAACTTTTCTCCAACGAAGACTCCGCTTGTTTATTAGTATTAGAAAAATCAGATTATCCCTTTGTACGGAACCAGTTGGCAGCATATCGACAATAGTATCCTTCTATTGTGTTGCACTTAGTGAGGCGTGCGTGGCCGGAAGAACAAAATGGCGGTTCGTTCTTTCTAATTGCTTTGTGGAAATACTTGGGGATAGCATTTGTAGAGTGAAATGGACTTAAAATGAGTACATTTTAGTTTTATTCTTGTAATAATATTAACGTTAGTGCTTGTAAGTTTCTACTGATCATGTTATGCGAAATACAAAATGGATTTAAAGAACGGAGGCATCAATTTTCGAGAATCTCTGTAAGTAAAAAGGGTTGCGCGTCGTAGTAACCTTACTCCGGTAAACTCGACCATGCGTATTACACACGAGTTCAGCCAAAGATATAAAGTAATTATAAAACAAAAGTAGTAAATAATAATAATATTTATTTATTATAAATTAGATATAGTCACATGTTATGTATGATATAATACAATTTAAATTTTGCAATTAACGAAGCGAACAAAACAGAAAATAAAACTTGATAAATGGCACGAACGCAAAATACCGCGGAGATACAATTTTATTACGAACTAATAAAAACGTGAGCGTCGTTTGTAATAATATATGAAAAATAATTTAATCAGAATTGTGTGATGTTGATAATAAAGACACGCGAGCGGGTTAGGCGGACTCCCTAACAGTCCCAGACCACATCAAAACATCTTCTCGAGGAAAAGTTATCGAGCTGATCTACCAAGCGTCTCCAATGCATTGCTACTAAATTTTCATTGACCGCAAGTTTCCCCACTAGCCGTAGCCTAGCTGTGGTGCTCTCAGTTTACTTTCAACTGTAATTAACAGTAAAATATTAAATAAGATTAAAATAAAATTGTAATTTAATACAAAAATTTTGTATTCTTTGATAAATTTAACGTCGCTAAGTATTTCTTATAAGTCTACTAATTGACCATTGGCGGTTCTCGAATTAGCCGTCTAGACAGGTAAACGATTCCGTCCCTTGCTTATAGAATATCCCTTAGAGAATCCGATTAATATCCAACTTAATACCGATATCCTCGTACCAATCAATTTAATCTTACTTATATCACATCTGCTTCGATTCCGCCGGGATTCGAACCCGGGACCTCGGAGTGGCGTACCCATAAAAGCCGGTATACACACTACTCGACCACGGAGGTCGTCTATAATTAAAATACACAATAGTAATACTGTATTAAAATTTAACAACTAGTGCACAACAGAGCCCTTCGGGAGTGCGAAATTTGCAAGCTGTTAATATTTTTTTTGTTACTAGGTTTGTATTTTTACAAATCTCTAAGAAAATCCAACAAAAAGAGCTATAATCTCAGCCAAAGTAACTGATAAATCACGAAAGTTTAAAGTGTGCACATAAAAAGACCTATTAAAGAAAGTTAACTAATACGTTAGAACTGCTATTGCTTTGCTATAAGCATCATTAACAGTGAATATAAATGCAAACAAATGGATCAATCTTGTACCGCTATCTCTGACAACACGCTATTGAGTAAAGTCGGCGCCACACGGGAGCAAAAATTTGACAAGTTCCAATTCACTCGTTGATTTAATCCATAGCAATGGCTTTTGAATTGTTTTTATAAATTGACACAGCCACTGATGACAATCACAGGTCAAATTCGGCCTGGTCTGGCTCTGGCCTTTGCAAAAATAATGATGACGGGAATTGGAGGAAATCGCGTGAATGAATACATTATTGGTACCAGTATTTGGACTGGCATCAAAATTGTTAGCAAGAACCCATTCTCTGTGTCAACTACTCTACAAAGTTACAGCTCAATTGATTGATCCCTGATTACTTTACATATAAAGCTGTATCCATCTGCATATCATAAATATAAGGTAATCATGTATAAGATTAGACCAATGTAAAATATAACAACTAAACGAAGTAGGAAATGTCTAAAGGAGTTGGATCGCTCGTCAAGTGCAGACGCAGCTTTAGAAGCCACACCGACTCCGATGCGCAATCAATCAGTGTCCTCGGCCAGCTGCTAACTAATTTATAGTTTGTATTGAGTTTAAACAGCACCCACCGTCGTTATATTTATTAACGATCAATCGATTAATCTTTTCTTGCTCAAATTGAGATCGGTCCAGACAGTTATGGCTCTTTCAGAATACTGATCAAATATCGATATCAAAAACCTATTCAAACTTACATAATATAACCAGTGACTGAAGTGAATAGCCGGAAAACCCATACCTGTATGTTAAAACGAAAACGACAGAGATTTGTATATATAAAATTATCTTCTAGCGTTTCTTCGCATGTTACTGGCATCTCTGATTTTACTCTTTACGGTTAGAAAAACAGTTACGGTCACAAAATTCACTTAGCATTTAAACATTTTTTTTAAAGTATAAATCAAAATTAAAAACTTTATTCAACTATATTAAGTGAAGCTACCATCGGTTCGGAATGCAGATTCTCCCGAGAAGAACCGGTAAGAAAATCAGTAGATACTCTTTTTCATCATTTAAAAATATAAAGTAATGTTAGTTAAATACATATGTATATTATACCTCCCGCCTGGAACTCAACAAGTTATATATCTATATTTATATTTTATTAACGTTTTTGGAACTAAGTTCACTTGGTGGTAGGGCTTTGTGCAAGCCCGTCTGGGTAGGTACCACCCACTCATCAGATATTCTAGCGCCAAACAGCAGTACTCAGTATTGTTGTATTCCGGTTTGAAGGGTGAGTGAGCCAGTGTAACTACAGGCACAAGGGACGTAACATCTTGATTCCCAAGGTTGGTAGCGCATTGGTGATGTAAGGAATGGTTAATATTTCTTACAACGCCATTGTCTATGGGTGGTGGTGACTACTTTCCATCAGGTGGCCCATTTGCTCGTCCGCTGACCGATATCATAAAAAAAAGTTCTTTTATACGAATTACAGTAGAGTATAGATATAGAATATATGTATTTAATTAGATTGACGAGAAAAAAGAAACCCGCTGAGTTTCTTTCGCCGATTCTGCTCAGGTCAGGGTGTTTCCTTTTCCGAACCGGTGGTAGAGTTTAATTTGACTATCAATAAATAAGTGTAATGCTTCTATATTCAATAAAGGAATTTGAGATTGAATTTGAATTAAATCACAGTAATCATCACGTAAGGAAAAAAAGGTTATACACCCCCCAGGCGACCATTCCCTCTCTATCTCTTTCACCCTGTCTCTTTTGTATAGGGTTCCTTTTAATTTACTTTTTGTTATTGCTTCAATTCACATGGATTTTTTATTAATAATTTCAATTAATAATACCTTTTATTGAATACATAACAAATACCGAAAGTGCCTTCGTTCCAGCCAGGTGTCCCAGGACACCACTCGTCCTTGTTTCACTTGCCTTGCCTAAATTAATTCTGTCAAAACGAAAATTAAAAAAAAATAGGAAACAGAATTTATTCATTCTATATAATATTTACCGTTATAAGCTTAAGTAATACGTTAATCTTCAAACAATATTATGTCCAAAGAAAAATAAAGATTTTTATTTTTTTGTTGTCCGTTAAAAAGTCCGAAAAGATTTATAAACGATAGAAATACTTGCTTTGTTCAACCGAAGCTATCATACCGTTTAATCTTTATTCTGCCGAGAAACATCAATTACTACAACTTCGTAAAGTTGTCTTCGAAAGTTCAGTAAACCAGATCACTGGTTCATTAGCGGTGTATGAAATGGGAACATTTTTCTGTCAATTTTGATTTTCAAGGCTTGACATGAACACTTAAAATAAGGATGACGGATACTAGTCTATCTTTTAAGTAATTTGTTTATGGTCGAAATACATTTTCTTTCCGGATTTTGATCTAATTATCTGTTGTCTCACCTAGCAGTAAGAGTAACATAGCAATAACAATCAATTACGACATTTCACATTTTCCGTGAGTCATATGATGCTCAGTTTTTAGGGTTCCGTATCCAAATTGCAAAAAACGGAACCCTTATAGATTCGTCATGTCTGTCTGTCCGTGCGTATGTCACAGCCACTTTTTTCCGAAACTATAAGAACTATACTGTTAAAACTTGGTAAGTAGATGTATTCTGTGAAGCGCATAAATATTTTCACTTGTTTTTTCATCAAACCCATACGTGTGGGGTGTCTATGGATAGGTCTCTTAACTGAATAGTTTGCGCGAGAGACACTTCCAAAATAGTAAAATGTTTCCCCCCCCTGTAACTTCGGAAATTGGTTTGAACGAAATCTAGTACGTATTTTTTTTTAATACGTCATAAAGCATAAACCGCAATTTACCTTTCATGCAATCAACTCAAATCTAAAAATAAAAAATTGAATTTCATAAACATAAACCTTGTTACTTGCTGCTACGGAACCCTTCATGGGCGAGTCCTACTCGCGCTTGGCCGCTTTTTTTTAACTTGTTTGTTCTTTTCATTTTAATTCAGAGCTGTCTGTTGCTGTCTCACGAGATTATAGGAGTGCACTTGTGATATCTCAAACACTTGGACCCTTTAATATCTATTATCCCTGTTGTGAGCAACCACTGTGGCTAAAATTTCTCAGGACATCATCTACTATCAAACATACTAATTACATATTAAAATATATACACGAATACATATATTATAATTGAATATCGAATTTATTAGAATATGACACAATATTATGGGACTGTTTCTTAGAGTTGAATTTGTCCCATCCTTAGTATGCATTGAATTTCCATTAAACTAAAATCATGGTACCTATTTAACCATAATCACATTATGGACTATTCGATTCCAATTACCTACTTAATAAATGTTTCCGCAAGTAGGTACTAAAAGTGGCACCTCGTCAGCAAAATTCGGTTTTCGAGACTCAGCGAAAAATTTCCATACCTGAGCACCATCGTCTGTCTACGTCCAGTCAGCGGTAGACAGTATTGATTTCATGTACCTGCCATGACCTGAGGTTCCGTTATTGATTTGGAAATAAGGTGTGCGTAATTCAAAAATATATCACAGTTTTCTTTCATAACCAAGAGAAAGGTGAAAATGGAGATGTAACAGCCTGAAAATATTCGTGCTATAAATCAACTACGGGGCAGAGACCTCGTGCCTCAAGAAGGCGATTATTCCACACAATTGCTCTCATTGCGTGTTTATGGATAAAATGATGAAGGTTCAGCGATTTGTTGTTAGTAATTCTGCAGACAGAAGTTATTTTCAAAAACTCAACGATTCCGGTGTCTTTATTATGTAAGAACAACAAGTTGGAACTTGTCCATGAAAAATGCGTTTCGATGAGCAAAAACTACGTGAATTTTTAAGATTAGATTATTTTATATTAGGTGTTTATTAAAAATGAGAATTTTTAATTCGAACTAGCTAATTTAAAAATATGTTTTTTTTTAATAGTAGATATGTGCGCATGTGATTGATGTGTGTAATGTGTGAGGGAGCACTAATGGAGTGTCAAAGGAAATGTTTTTCCATGTGGTACAATTAGATCCATTCACAGATAGAAAATGTAAAAAAAGAGATGTATCATGGATACACGGACACACGGTTGGAACGAAGTTGCTTTCGTTATATAAGTATTATGTCTATTTTCAATGTTTGATCCTCAAATCCTTTAATGTCAAGAAATGAAATTGTTATTATAAATCCCGTGTGAATAACGACAGAAGCTAGATAAAATAGTTTTATATAAAACCGTGTATAATAGAAAGTCAAAGATAGAGAGACGTAGGTCACCTGGAGGGATCAAAACGCTTTTACGTTACGTAACGCTTTCTCCTCGTCGACGACACTGTACGCCCCCGGTACAAGAACTTAGATACAATAAGATAAAGTATTTAAATACATATATTTAAAATACTTAGAACTTTGCATTTCATTTGTAGTCATTCATCATAGGCAATTTTTTTTATGTAATTGGTAGGCGGAACGGCATTTGGACCACCTGATGTTAAGTGGTCACCGCCGCCCTTAGACGTTGGTGGTATTAGAAATATTAACCATCCCTTACTTCGCCAATGCCACCAACCCTGGGAACTAAGATGTTATGTCCCTTGTGCCTGTAGTTACATTGGCTCACTCACCCTTCAAACCGGGACACAACAATACCAAGTATTGCTGCTTGGCAGCAGAATATCTGACGAGTGGGTACCGCCAAGAAAATAAAGAAATATATTTAAAATATCTAAAACTTTGTATTTTTGTTTGTAGTCATTCATCATAGGCGATGTACTCATACTAGCGCTGAATGCTTTAAATGAAATGATACATGAGGCGCGATGTAATGCATTTCGTATTCCGTGAAGGAAAACATCGCGAGGAAATAGATTCGTGTCGGATGAAGTTTTGACACGCGTATCGATCACGTCAATATCGAACTCTTCTCTTTAACACGAAAGTCGGCCTTTGGCCTTTGCAGCAGTAAACACACAGATGAATATAATGTTGGTTTATTAAATACAAAAGAGACGAAGGATGTTGATTAATACATTTTCAAATATAGCTTGAACTATAATCATTTTAATCTATTAAATTAAATCAAATTCCATATAGAAGCATTACAATTACTTATTGATTGTCAAATCAAACACAACCATCGTTTCGGAAAAGAACATACCCTGACCTGAGAACAATCGGCGACATAAACTCAGCGGGTCTGTTTTTTGGAGATCAAAGAATCATTATAAGGAATCGAATATCATCACAAATATCTTTTATAATTTGTAATACAACTAGAAGTATTTGTTACAAGTGCTTTTATAATCTGTATGTATTATAAAATGGGCGTCTGTTTGTAATATCAAAATAACTGCATTTTACGAAATGCATATGTATGAATACACGGTACGGTTTTTTTATTGTTGTCTATCTGTCTGTCGGTCTGTTTGTTGAAGCTAATCTTTGAAACGGATGGACCGATTAGGACTTTCACTGGCGGATAGCCGATGTAATATGGATGGAGTAACGTAGGCTACAATAACAATTATTTTGTTAAATTCTAATGCGCACGAAGTCGCAGGCTCAACTAGTTCATTAATAATATTATGGTAACAATAATAATGAATGACAAAATAATTCAAAAGTCAAAATATTCTTCACTTCAGTAGTCTTATAGAACGTCAATAGAAAGTATATTTTTAGATTTTAGATTTATATATAGAATCAAATTAAAATGGGATATTGATATCGGATAAACAGTTTATCTCAAATATTCGGTGCAAAACTTAATTTAAGCTCGACTTTGTTTTCAGTGTTTCAGTGAGAGTATCATTAAATAAAATGAAATCTAATAACATCACAACGTCATATTTTACTAAACGAAATCTAAATATAATAGAGACTGATTTTGAAGCGAATCTTTACGACTGTACGTATTTTATATTAAGAGAAAAAATTGTCACATACATCGCATACATTGCCTATAGAGATTTCTTGTTTTCTTGATTCTCGTAACAGAAAATATTATATTATACAAAACATTGACTGTTAAGCTTAAAAGTATAATACACCTCAAATACAAAATTAACAACATTTTAATAAGTATATTTGTTTGGGCATCATTGATTATCATGTATTCAGACATGTGAGAACATCCTCGATTTGTGATTTCTTTTTAAAATGTAACAGATTCACAATTCGTTAAAATATTTGTATAATGAACAGACGTTTTCTGTCAACTGTAACTTTATTGGCTGGAAACGAAGCAATTACGAGTAGAAAGCCGACGAGTAGTTATGACCAGACAAGGTTGTTGACGTCCGAATTTCGGAGTCCTCTTCAACACCCACGGGTCTTCGAAGTTAATTTAAACGGCCCTCTTGCGACCTCTCAATATTACCCACAAATTCAGTTTGCATTTACGTCTCGAAATTATTTTTCGTATTCGTCGACAAATATATACAAAATTGGAATATTTTGAATGCAGTCAAACTATAATTTGCGTGTTAGCATTCTATGCAATTCGAACGAAATTGGGGATTGTCAGCTAAACAACGAGAATGTATTTACATAGAGTTTATATTCGAATAATACATATTCGATAGCTCGAAGTCAATTTAATATTCGAAACAGTGAACAAATCGCTTAAATTGTGTGCGTATTTTTTTAATAGCCTAATTTATTCTAATATTATAAATGTGAAAGTAGCTCTGTCTTTCCGTCTGTTGCTCTTTCACGAGCAAGTTTGAAGTCCAAGGAAGGACATTGGCTGCTTTATTATACCCAACACAGTAACTTTTTATCAGCCCGACCTGGCGTTTGAACTTAGGACCAGCGGCCGTATATCTAGACGAGCAAGGCGGTCAAAAAGTAATTAACTTGTATACAATGATAAGAATATCACATTCCACGAGAGATCAATACTTACATAATATAAAAGGTAAGTTAAAAAGAACGGCAACAAGAAAAATAAAGATTATAAACTAGAGATATAACTATAACACGAATGCCTTTTAAACGACATAAACATAGATATATTTAAAAGAATAATGTATAAAAAAAAATTCCATAAATAGATAAATATATCTCACAAACAAAAGCAGAGCAGCTCAGTGGATTAAGCTCTGAATCCTTCTCATTAACAAAGGAGACGTTTGCACAGCTGATGTTTTTGTAGAAGTGGTATTTGTTTGAGGATTTTTAAATATTTACCTTTAAAGCAAATGTCCACAAATGTATGGAGCTTATGGAATTCAAAAATAATTTTATTTCACGTTCAAAAGTAGGCTAAACTAAACAACGTCTGCATGGACCTTATTCATATGCAGGATTAAAAACTTGAAGTCCAAGGAAGGAATTTAAAAAAACCCTTCAGTTGAGGAAAATGGTTTTAATTAAATGTTTTAACGTTAGTTTTTTATTCATTTGATGAAGTTTTTTATGCGTGTAATATAAATAATACCTCGAATTTGGGAGTTTGATGTTTGATATCGACGACTTTTTTTTAATATAGATAATGAAAATCGTCTCATTGTCACCTTTAGCCGTAAGTGAGATCTCGTATGACTTAATACTATGAAAATAATTGAAATAATCACGTCAGGTCGTTTCGATATCCTTCTCACTGCCAAACTTTTCTTATAGCATAAACTGCGGAGCTGAGCCTATCCAGTGGTGACAATTGGGGGCTCAACTGGAGCTTTGATTTCAAAATTAAACCAAGAATTTGGTTAAGTTAACAATTAAGATCAATATTATTCATATTTAAATTACTTCGATCCTTAGCCACCTAACACCTATATACATATTTGTTATTTACAAATGTCTAAATAATGTATTTGGTACATTTTGAATTTATCATACTAGTTGCTGTCGTCTGCGGCTTCGCTCGCGTTTTAGGCGTTCGTTGTCATGTGTGAGGCAAAATAAGTAGCCTATGTCTTCCCATGGAGTTCATGTTTGTTTCATACCAAATTTCGTCAAATTCGGTTTATTGGTCTGACAGTGAAAGAGTAACAGACATACAGACAGACAGAGTTACTTTCACATTTATAATATTAGTATAGAAGTAAAGATAAACGTGAGAATACGAACAGAACAATATTAATATTTTAGACAGTGTTAAGTTATTAATACGCATCAATTTAGCGGCGTAACAGAACTTGTTTATATGTTGTATAAATTAAACGTGTCAAAAATATTCGATTAAGTTACGTATTTGAAGCGAAACGTAGAAAGGGGTTAATTGTGTTTTTAGTATGATTTCGCATATTTTTGTTTATAGTATTTAATACTAGCCTCAATGAGTGAGCCCAAATGAGGATAAAGTCAGATACATTATTTAAAACTATCGTACTTCTAATATCACAAATTAAACAAGACTTATCGAATCTAAAGCTTTATTATAGAAATAATCCACTTATTTTTAATTAGCACATATCTTAAACCAGACAAGGATCGATGCAAATGATTCAACAGATTTTTTGTTTGATTTTATTGCTATTTAATATGAAATTTTGTATGAAGCAAGTTTGAACCGCAAGGAAGGACAAAGATTTTATGCCTATTTTTATCCTTAACACCTGACCGACCACAAAAACGCGAGCTAAGTGTGTGTGTGTGAACTAATTGACGTCCAATTAGTTTTATAAAATACTAGCGACCCGCCCCGGCTTCGCAGAGGTGCAATGCTGCCACTGAATATACTACAGAATGCCTTTAGACAGTCTCAGTCGTTAAACAATACGAACCGCTATGCCCCTGCGTTTTAAATCTGTAATATCTTCGAAAATACTTTAGAAACCTCTAAAATCGTCAGTGTTTCTCTATATTATGCATGTGTTAAACATATAAACCTTACTATTGATTCAAGAGGAAGGTTTATATCTATTTAAAAAAACCGCATCAAAATAAGTTGTGTAATTTTAAAGATTTAAGCATACAGGACAGACAGCGGTAAGCGACTTTGTTTTATACTACGTAATGATTACTAGAGGAACTCTTTATCCCCAAGTCTTTGGTCTTATAAACTTAATTAGGACACAAACGTTTCTGAACGGTTCTTTGACCATCGATTGGTTTTATTCCCAGAAACAATAATCTTTATATTTATTTCTTTACATTAATGTGTACAAATGAATACAAGATCTACCTTAAGTCTCCGTACCACAATGAAGGTTAGTAAAAACAAGTATTTGTAGCTATATGTAGCTAGTCTATACATATAATAAAATTGGAGTGTCTGTTTGTAATATTAAAATAACCCATTTTTATTAAATGCATATGTATGTATACACGGTGCATATACCAAAATAACATTTTTTACAATTTTTGTCTGTCTGTCTGTTTGTTGCGGCTTAACCGATTTCGACGGGACTTTCACTGGCAGATAGCGGATGTAATAAGGAGTAACTTAGGCTACTTTTATTTTAGAATTATATATAGAATCAAAATAAAATCACGCTATAATATCCAAATAACTTAAATTCAAACAACGCGCACGACGTTGCGGGCACAGCTATTTATATAATATAACTATTTCTAGGTTGCCTACAAATTGATGCACATGGGATTAATTAACGCCTATTGATTCCCATCAAATACGATCTGTTGTGGAGGAGGCATCTATTGGAAATTAATTAAATTGTATTGTGTGGCGGACTTTGACGACATCTCACGAATGTCTACTTTATATAATATAGTAATATTTGAATTCTTTGTTTTTGTTTTAAGGGAATCAATGTTCGGACGGTTAAGTTGGCCACCAGATGGTAAGTGATCACCACTGCCCATGAACATTGGTATTGTAAGAAATATTAATCTTAAAGAACTATGATGTTATGTGCATTGTGCCTGTAGTTACATTGACTCACCCACCCTTTAAACCGGAACATAACAAAAAACAGCAATACTTGGTTATATTATACTACAAATCCTCCGTTAACATTTGGTGGTAGCACCAAGTTTGCTTTCAATTATTTTTATCTGAGAATAATAATTACAAATTTTGTTTAACAAAACAACAATATGAAAGAGAAATCTATAAAAAATAACACCAATTTAAAACGACAATTATTATCAGACAATTAAACTACCACTCAGCAGCTGCTGAGGCTCGATGCTAAGGCACGTCGTTGTTTTTCCAGCTTATAGCAGATTAATTTTCCAAGATTTAAAACACCAACGATAATTTGAACCAATAATACATACAAATAGCTTTTTTTATAAAAATAATACAAATATATGATAGAAGTATTGTATTAAAATAAAACAGCTTTTACTTTGAATGATTTACTATTTACTTAAGGTATCTTTATATACTATTATAATATATTAACAAACATTGTGAGTATTTTCTTTATGTAACATGGGATGGCAAGATGAAACAGTGGATGAAATAGGTCCTTAACGGAATAGCGATAGATCTAAATCCTGGCAAGTACAACTGCCTTATGATGTACTTAAATGTGTACATTATTAATCTTTTGGTCAGTAATGAGGGAAAACGTCGTGAGGTAACTTACATATGTGGAATGTTAGAGTGAAGTGGAAATATTTTTTACCAAGTCGGGGAGAAGGAATAAGCTTTTCCCTTAAATGACAAAAAAAAACCTTAGCCGAGTAGTGTTAGATTTACGCTTCTACTCTATAGCACCTTCTAAAGTTTTAACGAAGTTATTCTTAATGGAGAAACGTGGTACATCTCCACCAGTTTATACAAGTTAAAAGCGTAATATCATAATATCTGTTTACCTTAAAACTTTAGTGTAAGAGAAAAATTAAACTGTAAGTTACAGATATAATAGATTCCACTTAGAGTGGCTTTATTTGAATGAATGCTAATATTAACGTAAAACAAAAGCAACATTGTATTCTATTCAAACTTTGTTGCGGCCACAAACATACAATAGTTTACAAAATGTACTATCAAAATGAAAGTTAGTCACGCAAATAATATATTCTAGCTATTTTTGGACAATGTAAAATTGAAGCGAAATATTCTGGGATGGTGATAGTTACTGTTCTAAATTTTTATGGTAGAGTCACTTGGTGATGGTGATAACTGCCTGGCTAAGTGGCTAGCTTGATTCGTTAAAATAAAAAATGATTAAATTTTTCCCTTGAGAAATTCTCAGTAGCAACTCGAAGTTTGAAAGTTGAAGTAAAACCTGGTCTTGCGCTGAAGTCTCTCCAGTTTTAACAAATCGAAGTCCCATCGGTATGGTAGGAGAGTAGCGGGTTAATTATAATGTCACTTATGCATTTCCCCTGTCGAAATCAGCCAGGAAGACAACACCAAGAAGCGAAATTGTCTAAAGTTGAATTCATACGATGCTGTTTGTATAAAATCTACATTCACTATTTGAAATAAATATTTACACAGTTAATGAATATTATTTTCTTATTTTATTTTTATTAGTCAAACACAACAGTAGGTATAATATTACATTAAATAAAGCAATTAATTCAAAGATAAAAAGAGGTGTAAACCAAAAATATTTTCGTTCAAAAATAATAAAAAATAGAAAACAGGGCAAAGAGATAACAATATTGAATAATTATTATAATAAAATTACATTAAACAGTAAAAATAAACTCATATAATATTAGTATAAGAATCAGAAGATGTTATGGTCACTCCCGTATACTGTAGTCGAAAAGTTTGATAAGCATAATATTCGCTATATTAGACAAACGTATGGTTCCATTTTCATAATACTATTTATAACAAAGTCATATCAACGGATGAAGCTCACTTACACTCTATGGCCCATCGACATGCTTCCTATCTTATAGAATCAACCGAAAAAGACCATCAACTGTTAGAAAGGATGGGATCCAAAGGAAAAAAAATCTTCAAGATTACCAAATAAGGCGCTTTGTTAAAATATCCGTAGTAAAACTTTTCATAGTCTCACATGACGTATGAGGTTTTCCGATGTAACCATTTGTAAGCGGTCATTGTTAGCAGACAAAGCACCGGCCAGGCCGATCCCTGTTAAATCTACCAGAACAGTATAAAGGAAATGTAAGGCGATAAACATCCGGACAATCATGAGACTGTATCTGGGAATTACACGAACTCTTGGTTCTGAGACTTACGTAAGATTAAGAATTTATGAAGCGGAAACTCAGTTTTGATTTTAAAGCTTACATTCGATATAGCGGACTTGTATTTGAAGAAATATAAGCCATCCCCGACATCACGGATACCTTAACAAACTTAAAACGATGATGTTAGGTCTCTTGTGTCTGTACAAGTGCTTGTAAAAGCCTACTCGAATAAAGCATATTTTGATTTGATTTTCACAATTTGACAATAATAAATATATGACGAGACGGTGGGTCCAACCCAGATGTGTTTGCATAAAACCTTACCACGAAAACACATCATATTTGAAAACATATTATTAGGATATCCAAAAATTATAATGTGATATCATTGTATTGTATTGTCAGTTTTTAATAGATTTTATAGACTAAGTTCCTTCAGCGGTCCATCACAAGAATGAGCTTATTAGTGCATAAGTTTTTTCCGCCACTTTCAATCAAATACAATTATTATTGGCTTAATATTAGGACATGGATCTAGGTAATTTCAAACGTTCATAATGGTCAATACATAGTGCAGCTGAAATAGTTTTACAAATCGAAATCAGGTACGAAATTTAATACAAACAGTCAAAGTTTTAAAGTATCCAAAATCGCTCGCGCAATATTCTCGCATCGTAAAGTTTGATCGGGACATTTTTCATTTTATCAACATTTGTCTCAGAAATTCAAGTGGCAACGAATTCTTTCAATCGAAACGCGCGATCGGCTCCATCATTCAATAAGCACACGAGTTCGTCACAGCCAATATTCCTATTACGAGAGAAATTTTATTGAAAACGTAACCGGTGTGGTACGAAAGTTTTGTGATATTCACTTTTAAAAAACATTAATTTAAGGTTGAGATTTTGGAAGCGAGTAAACCGAAAATCTGTGTCGTTGTAAAGTCAACTTTAATAGGATTAATTTAAAGTTGATTATAAATTAGCGAGGGTAAGCGTGGATCAGTGCTCGGTATCAAGTGATTTGCAACAAGTTAAATAATCAGTCTGTCTCTAAGCGCACGCTTGGGGTCGCCAACCGCCTATGACGCCCTTTAGTCGCTGTTTTGGCAAACTAATAAAAAAAGGTTTATGGTCTATTTAGTAGGGACGAACACAAAGATTGTTTTAATAATTCTGTTTAGAAATAGCATGTTTTTTAAATAAAAGTATTTTACGGTTTATATCGCAAAACATTGCTTTTAATATACGTTATCTTTAGTAAAACATATACAAATAAACTAAAGCAATTACTAAGAGGATTTTCAAACTGGAATACTCATATATAATAAATAAAAATGTGTTTGTTTTCCAATATTGTTTCTTACAAACATTAGAACGTTGATATAATAAATGACCCGAGATGGCCCAGTGGTTAGAACGCGTGCATCTTAACCGATGATTTCGGGTTCAAACCCAGGCAAGCACCACTGAATTTTCATGTGCTTAATTTATGTTTATAATTCATCTCGTGCTCGGCGGTGAAGGAAAACATCGTGAGGAAACCTGCATGTGTCTAATTTCAAGGAAATTCTGCCACATGTGTATTAGCGACTCCGGGTTATGCCGATAAAAAATAAAGGATGTAGGTTATATATATTAGAAATAGGAACATTTAAGCAGAACTTTCTTTAATAATAAATGAATATAAATATATATAAAATCTAAATAAACTTCATTCAAGTTTATAGAAAACATCATAAAACAAGTTTAATCAATTTATTATTAAGGCACCTGTTAATAATTATGAAAATATTTTGCAGTTACAAATACTGTCATCCGTGAGCTCGCGAACTTTCGTACTTGCTCTCACCACTAAAGCGTTCATCTGTGTAGACACACGCGTCCTGATTAGATGAGACGACTTTTTGAAACTGACTTAATTGGATATCATTTTCTCTGATTCTAGTGATCGTATTTTTTTTATTTATATAATAATATATTGCGTTATTTATTCAATGTCTCAATACTTGCTGTAATAGTCGGAATTCATAGTTATCTCATAAAATACAAACGATCAAGTAGCATGTCGTAGTAATTATTTATTGCCGGTGATAAGACTACGTTCAGGCCCGTCTTGCGCCCCGGTAAGACGACGTTAAGTGTACCCCTAACGTGTCTTTCTTCCGCCAAACAACAATAACTTGTATCGTTCTGTTCCAGTACGTGCGTCAGTGTTACAGGCACAAGAGACAAAATCCAAAATCCCTTAGCTTATATTTTTATAGCTGTTATACTTAAGTTTAAATTAGTACATTAAATTTACTACAGGAGGATCCGTATAAAAGTGGAAGAATATATTATTCAAACTAGGTCCAAACTGATATCACAGCGATATGTTTTACAGTAACAAATATTTATTTGTAAGCTTTAACTATTAATTGCATTCAGAGCATTAAACTAACAGACTATAAAGTTTTTATATAATTTACAAATAGCTATTTAAATATTTTTTTGTCGCTTGTATCAATGGTCGAAATACATTTTATTTGAAACAGACGCTGAAGAAAGCCACCGCAAAGTTGCGGGTATTGCTCGCATTACATATTTATACGAAAATACCTCACATTCTGCATCAAGGATTCCAGGAACAATATGAAATAGTTGGGATGATCAAGTTTAAAAACAACACAAAGTTGCAGCTCAACGCGAGGAAAATTTCCGACAAAAGCTTCCGATATCACATGAAAACGTATCTTCTGAAATATATATTTAACAATCTTGTCAAAAAAGAAAAAAAATATTCTAGAAGAATTGCAAACAAAGATATCATCAATAATTTTAGTCATGACGTATTGATCGATTTCGGTTGAACAAGTTGCACTCTCAAAACCTGATACGGAAATACGATAATACTTATTCTACTTCTATTCGTTGTAAAGATTTGTGCTATCCTGATATTCTATCGCCAAACAACAATACTTAGTACATTGTGTTCCGGTTTGTGGGAATGAACTCTTAATAAGAAAAAAGGTAGAATCTAAGAAGCTATCATAACACAAATACCTGTATTTCTTAATTCTGTATTATAAATTAATCTAAGATAGAAAAATTCCGAATAAAATCCCTCCATAATCATATATATCATATACGTCTTATATATGACACGATGATGAGATTACTTTCAGAGGAGTGCGGTGAAGCTGTTTATCCATTAAAAATTAATATTTAAAGGGACATGTCCGGCATGAAGTTTCAATGCTGTAATATTATCACAGCTACTTAAATAGTCTCACTCAACTCACGATATTCGTCCTATTGTTGGTTCAATTGTCAAAAACCTTATACATTTACTCAGTGAACTATCATCAAAATTATTCTTACAAATTTTAAAACAATACCTCTTAGCTAAAATCAATACATCAGACCGATATGGGTTTTAAAAATAATTCATTGCACCACACGTAATAGCTTCTTTGGCAAAAGTCTGTCCTATTGTTATCCATAAAGGTGGTATGAGAAGGCAGCCACTGTTTTATAACTCTGATCAATGAGCCGAATTATGTGGTATGCTACCGGTACGCTTCGGGGTAGCGCATCGTCGATGTAAAGAATGATTAAAATTACGCACAGTGTCAGTCTATGGGTGATTACCTCTTGCCCTCACCATTTTCACAAACAACTCTTTTAATTACGCAGAAGAAAGATCAGATTCAAGACTTTACTTGCATCCTGAGACAGGAACATACACCATTCCAAATTTATTAATCATCACAATCGACATCCTTGTAATTTATCAATTATTTCAGGAGCAACAACCCTGATATCAATTTTCAATCTGATGATTGAAAGTTTAACTATATGAATGTCACGTTAATTATTGTATAGCGACGACGAGGGCTTGTCATGACATGATTACATATGTCAGCATCATCCACGTCAAGCGGCAATTAACAAGCCAGTTGACGAATGACTATATTAGTGCTCGCTGTAGCTACATGTCTTAGAATATTTAAGATATTAAATATATAACATCAATAATTGATAAAATATTCACAAACTATTTAGGAATACTTTCAAAAATATATTATTTTGTTATTTATTCCTACAAATGTATATTTGTTTTGCATGTATAACAGTTAGCTGCTGAACCAATTTTAATTATTGTTTATTTGTGTATTCGAGTGGGTTGGCTGGCTGAAATTGGACACAGAATGTGTAAAAAAAGAATAAAATACAAAAAAAATATATTTCACCCGTAAGAATACGTGTCGGGTAGTTAATAATAATCTATAAAATACGTTTATAGCCCACGATCATGTTTTACCAAAGTAAAGTTGTTTTCCCATGGTTGGCGTAAAACCTTTTGAGGTAAAAGTTTGAAACTTCCACCATGCTGCTCCAATGCGACTTATTACTTAAGATCGTGCCCGTGCTGCACGTGAAATGTATACTGGTCGTTTTGATTTCATATCGACCCTTTAAGGGTTTTGTTTAAAAATGCTGGCCGTTACGTATTATTATACCATCGATATTTAACTAATTATGCTCGTAAATTGTACTAACTTTTGGTAATTAACCGCTATGGAAAGTTTTATTAAGTATGAGTACTTGTTTAACTGTGTTTAGTATTCATATTAGCTACTTATAATAAATAATATTATTCATTTATAAATTTAGGTACAGTAGTTTGTAGGGTGTACTATAACATATGATATTATTAATAAACGTGGTTACTTTAACTTAGTCTTGGTTGATTTTCATGTGACATTATGTCGGTTATTATGTAGAAATTTTGTCAAAAAGTAAAAAGTAGGTTTAATTGTTTGGAAATCACTATTATTGCAAAGACAGACAATGTTTGTAATAATTAATTAGATTTTTTTTATTATACAATGAACCTCATTTATATTTTTTCTCATATTTTTACAAAATAATATCACGAATCTGGACGAAAATAAGAATAAGAATTCTAAAATTCCTACGACATATCCTTCGTATTATTTTTTCATATATTTAACATTCAAATTTTTACGTTGCATGATATATTCGATTTGGCCGAACTGGCACATTTTAATACGCGAGGCAAGTCCCGGGAGACGCAAATGATAAGACGTATTACGTCACGTACGATTTAGGCATTTGATGTTCGTGTCGACTTCATATCGACCTTTAGAGGTTTTGCATGGAATTTAAATAATATTACAATCTGATTTTAAGATACAATTTATTTTAGTTTGAATATTCTAACTTTAGATCATTAAACCAGACACTGAGAAAACTTGTCGAAGACTGATTAAAACTGACCAATCCACGTGGCTTTGAGTAATATATCCGGTCGTGTCGGATTGTCATCCCATCGAGATTTGAGAATTAAGTGACAAGATATAAGTATATTAACACGCACACTGCTGCATTATAATGTTTGAAGTGCTGGAAGCTGGTGTCCGTTGATAATTGCCCACAGTCACGTGATGGTAATTGGGATTCAGGACCTCGGGGCGCGTAAATGGCTATTGAATTGAACATCGGTCACAAATATCGAAGAGACATTCCTTCCTTGCTTTTTCTCGTGTGCATGAGAAATGAGGTTGCAAAATGCTTCGTACGAAAGGCTGGGACATCGATGATATTATAGGTAGCGCTTTGCTATCCGGTATTGGAACGGTGAAGGTCATGTGAGACACACAAGTACTGTGTTGTTTTGCACACTCACTGAAAAAAAAAATTGAAGTGTCTTTAACAAAAACTGTTAAATTAAAGCAATGCATTTAAAAGGACTAGGTTTACCAAATATAGAAGCTAATTCAACATAATTACTTTTTTTGGAATTGGTGTCAGTCAAAATAAAGGCAAGGCAAAGACTTGTAACTAACACTTTGAAATATTTCAAAACATTCCTATGACAAACCAACGCCGATTTAACCAATTTAGATGTTAACGCGGCTTGGAAATCAAACAATAGCTTCGTAAAACAAAAATTTTTAAAAATTATAATTGCTAGAAACAAAATAAAACTAAAGGACATCTTTTTGAATCTGTTACGATTATTATAAATATCTATTTTAATGTTTTCCGCCTAATATAACAAAATTGGTAAGGAAAATGTATTATTCGACAAGAAATTATTACAAAACCGGCTTTCAGACAAGTATCTCTTATTTCGTGAAATATCAAACTATACAAACGTAAATAAGTAAATATAAGGGTCAATATAAAATAATCGTTCCGGGCCCACACAAAGTCGACACTAAAGTAAAAAAGGATGACTCATAAAAAGTCCCAAACAATACGCCGTTCACTCCTAGGTTACCCGTTCGCTTTTAGAGTATTAGGGCATAAAAAAGTTATGTCCCTTTGACAATGGACACGAAAACTGAATTTATTTTCGGCCGAGTTGCCTGTTCCGTGATTTACCTATCTGTAATAAATCTTTGACAAGACCGTCTTTGTAAATGGAATATATTTTGAAGATGGTGAGTAGGGCACGTGAATCATAACTAACGGTTTCAGCGGATTTCAATCTAGAAAAAAGAAGAAAGAAAAATGTATAGTTCATAAAATTATTTGATAAATGTATTTCCACCAATCGGTGAAGCCGCTTGTGAAAGATCCAAACATATTAAATGGAAGACCAATGAAACAAGATGAAAAAAGATCAATGAACAATAGAAAGGCAGGAAAAGCACGGATCATATGACTGTGGTAATTTGTTTATTGTATCTCGCCGTCTATATGAATTAATATTAATGAAACTTCACATGGTAATATCAAAGCGACATTTACATATTAGATAAAGTTGGACTATGGCTGAGCAAATATGTCCCGGGTCTGTCCTGCGAGCTGCGTCACATGGAAATTAAAATATTTGCGGTTGATTATTAACATAATAATATTTAGATTTTCACTTTATTGACTTCTGTGAGTCTGAGCTCCTTATCTGATATTAGCTTTCTACAGTCACATTTATGCGACTAGTAATTGATCTCTATTTAAACGACTGCCAAAAAATGAAATGTAATGTCTTTAAGGATCTATGAACGTATGTAATTATTTATTCGATCATAACTTTTAAATGCCTAAACATTTTTTGAATCGTGATTAGGACGTATAGGGTATCGTATAAATTAATTAAGTAATTACTGTAGGTCGCGTATGTTTTTTCAATTTTATTAAAAAAAATGTTATACTTAACATATTACTTACCCTCACTTCTGCACTATACATATTAATGGATGAAGTGCAGTACAATTGGACTCTCCTTGTCTTCAGTCTCATAGTCTGTTGATACAACAATACGATAACACCGTAGCGAGTCCAGGCCCAGAGCCCTTTACAGGCTTTTCGGGGCACGTTAATTTAAACGATCCAATTTCCGGCGGTCTGCCATCAACGTAGTAATTATTAAAAAAAAAACCTTTGTACCAATCTGTCTGGTAATTCGAAATCGAAAATAAGAGCTTAGGAACCGAAACTTAATTATAAGTTAGCCGGATAGCTAACGTACATTTCACTATAATAAAACTAATATAGAGCTTTGGAAGTTAATACTCCTGTACCGATAATATACAGTTATTACTGTATAACGTATCCTCTTACAATCCTATCCAATCTAATGGAGAACTTTCGCAACTAATTTGTTTGAAGGATTTGTTAATTAATTCCCTAGTTAAGAGTATTATCATCACCCATTTCAGGGAACATCAGGTAATGGAAACCTTGATTTTAATATAATATAATATATGTGTTATAATACCAAATTCGAGGAAACCAAATCAAATATCACGGTATATATTCATATGTATGTTCGACCTGCATAACTAATTGGCTTTCTAAAAACCTGTATGATTTCTAACTATCGACGTTTCAAATGAGCGATGTCATTCATTGATTGTTATTGCGTTCGCAACCGCGAAGCCTTTATTTCCCACTAGACTTACAATAATAGTCTGTATTAACTGTTGAATGGGGTTTGTTTTATGTATAATAACTTATTAAAATCATTCCTTAGCAGTTATCGGCCAAATCTAAACCACATTTGTTTTTGGTGATATTATAATCTAGCTGAGTTTTAGTATATATAATAAATGTAAGCAAGTTTTTTTTTATAGTTAGAATGACTTTTGTACATCTGCGTTAATCGTAATTATTCAAATATCCACACTGTTTAGTTCTCGTATTAAAATGCTTATATTTTATTGTTCACATTGTTGACGATAGGTTTTCCATTGTTTTTTCTATAATTGTATTAAAACACTACAATACACACTACTTGAAATACACTTTCTATCATAATTAAGGCATTGTAGTTACGAATGGGTCTGAGCATGTTATAGTAGATTTCTCCAGCTTCGGTTTTCGCTTCCCAGCTCTCCACACCGCCTTTATATCATTTCCGCGTTGTCCTGCCATGAGTTTCAGCTGAGCATGAATACGCCTGAGATGGCTCAACTCAACATGAAAACAGGATTTTTATTATTCAACAATTCTCTTCCCTTTCATAGTCCAGTATCCAAGCGGGATATGGCTCCAACTCTAGAGACTGTAATCCTGTACTGTGACAGTGTAACTTACTCGCTGTAAATATGATATCAAAATTTACAATCTATTTATACCCTGTTCATGAAAACAGTCAGAAAATAACCGTTTAGTTTATATGTTTATATGAATATCTATTTGAATTCTATACTATGTTACATTGAGAATACGCAAGCGTAGCCCACTCGCTACAATATATTTATTACCATAACCGTAATAACAAATAATACTTCCGTACAAACATAAACAAACGGTTTGTTGCTCTACACGTACGCCGTGCTTAAGATTATGAAAAGTGATGCGCGCACGTACTGCGTACTCTAGCGAGTCAAATTACCGTATTCATAAAATCAAAAATATTAATCATAATATACTTCATTCAAATTAGCTATTTTTAACATTTTATAAAATAACATTAAATGATAAGATTTCTGTTCGAAATGTACAAAACATGTTACAGAGCAACGTAAACCAACGAATTGGATTTTACTAAGCTCGATGTCGGGGATGACACGTCAACGATGGTCTTCATAACTGACATATGCCTGAAGTAGATATTAGATAATAATGATAGTAATGATAAATTATATTATGGCTAACATATTGGCTATATTTTAGCCCTAAGTTTACAGTTTGCCATAAACTAACTTTAGGACAGTTACACTAAGCATGAGATAATTTGATTACACCAATTTAGTACTTTGAAGTTCCGTTGGACTGGCTCCGATTGAATTCACGTCCTTTAGTCAAATTGATATATTTTATTCGCTGGTGTATCTCGTCCAGTTAAAGGATTATTCCAGAGATTTCTAGTAAAATCGAAACTGAGCTCAACCTTTAAAATCTACTTAGCATAATCGGGTCGATAGATTTAACATAATCCTGTATGTAATATGTAAAGAAATACATCCGTTGAATTCTAATATCTTCCGTAATATTCCGTGACAGTAAAAATTGAGAATAAGAGTCATAAAATTTTCAAAGAATTTAACCAAAACAACTTTGTTTAAGACAAATACAGTATATACACAATGTGGACACTAAATATTAGTAGCATTAAAACTAAAAAAAAACATAAAAAACATTACTAATGTCTACAAGAAAAGAAAAACTATGTAGCCATGTATAAAAAAACTGCACAAATGCAATAAACAAAATGAAGTATATTCAACGTCTGCAATCGTGATCTGTCCCAAATGAAACAGCCAACACTGATTTACGACGCTTCGCCGTGACCGGTCGGGAGAAAGTATCTTACTGGAGTAGTTCCATACAAAATTTGATTATAAATAATAATAATATTAACCATCACCAAGCAGCAGCAGAAGCAGTATCACCGCGAGAGCTAGTAACGGGATGACGTGAGCGCGTGTATATTTAGTAATAATAAAATAAAGGGAGACCCTTTATTTTATTATTTTATAAAAATAAGTACAAAAAAAACACGCATACATCCTGCATGTGCTGGAAATTTCAAATAAAAAATGGAATTAAGACAATATTGTCTTGAGTAATCTGTGCACTGAGTCTTCCTAACTAGTATAGTAAATAAACAATACGTTTTATTCGCACTCATCGTGTTGCGTCACTGCGCTCGCTGACACTAGGGTATGGATGGTGTTTATAAAATGTACTGTATGTACTTTGGCAGCTAATCTTAAATAAATTGTTAGATATATCGTAAGAAATTAAATAACTAAATTATGGTTAAAATTACCATATTGTTTTGTTAACCGACTTCAGAATTAATAAACAATTCAACTGCTTTTGATGTTACAAAGGATTTGAGGATTTGGCGGACGCTGTACGTAACAACCATTGTCATTATAAACTTTATTTCGACGTCATTAAAATGTTATTAAAAATTGCTAAGAATAATTTAACAGTACTACTCTTAGCTTACAAAGTAATAAAATATCTGTTAGTATTCGTCGAATTGTTTAGCGGGGATACCTTAATTTTTATATTTATCAAATTTGAGTGTTTGGTCGACCTCGTGACTTAAAATGTGCCAGGCGATTTCGCGAGGCTTTGTCTGTTGTCGTTTTAAAATAACGCTACCTAATAATGTTGCCAATATCCTTGTTACTGATTTTGGTCATGTTAACCATTATAGAGACCACACAGCGGCGAGAGACATTATTGCGCCAAGCTGTGTGCGCAAGCACAGAGACATTCTCATAATCCGATGAGACTATAGTTCAGGCGTCGGACGAACGGATTTACATGATTTTCATGGCATTACTACTCAGATCTATTCGACAAAATAATCCAATAAATTAATTAGTCCGATCTGCAGTTTAAGCCTAAGACTAACCTTAAAATCGTTTAGTCTCATGAGATAGCAAATGGAGGAAAACACAAAACGAAATAGTACAGAGTCTAAATCCGTTACAAAAATAACACGAACCATGTGACGTTAATTGAAGACAAAATTCTGTTCTATTTGCCGGCGCCCACCCATCATCTCTACGTAAACACGACGACTGCGAATACTATTAGCATTAGTGTTGTATCTGTTCCTTGTCAGCGGCCTTTTAAAGTAACTAATATCCGTGTGTGAAATTCAATAATGGTTTTGTAATGTGAAATAATTGTATCCCTATTTATTAAATCCATCGCCATGTTTACATATTTATTTTCGCTAATCTCTACGAATTCCATATAAATCTGTGTATTAAGTGTATTAATATTCAGTCATAGACAAATTGATTCGCGAGGATTATTGATACCATTTATGAATATTTTTTACTAATTAGTTAAATCCATTGTGAGTTTCTACGTACACGCAGGTAACTTTGTA
This sequence comes from Vanessa tameamea, assembly GCF_037043105.1. Lineage (NCBI taxonomy): Eukaryota > Metazoa > Arthropoda > Insecta > Lepidoptera > Nymphalidae > Vanessa > Vanessa tameamea. The sequence continues at coordinate 289,160 of NC_087316.1, forward strand.
GTTACAGTGAAACTAATATACAGTGGAAATATTCCTCTAAAAATATTCTAGATAAAATTCCGTGTCACTACGTGTCACACAAATGTCTGTCTACACAGTATTACCCTTGGAAAGCCGGATAAAGCATAGTTGACTGAATTTGCCACTGTTTTAAAAAGATGCACACATTAACGTAATTATTATATAGCATTGCAGTAATGTGGGGGGGGGTATATCTATTTGAGAATAGAAGACTTGGACAACGCTTTATTGATCCTTGTAGCCTTATAAATTGGCAAATAGAAAGCAATTTTTTCATGGAAAAAACTTATTATCTACATTGTTGTACTGTTGTTAGTTTATCTTTTGATAAGCTAATGAATGAGCACATAAAACTTCTTAACAGTTCGAATAATTCTATATCGTATTATAACTAGTTACGTAAAATAGAAAATTATTTTCACATACTAGAAAAATATATTTAAACTGTGTAAAGTTTAAATTTTCGCTGAGACTGTCTTAGTTGTTTGGTGATATTAAAGTTTTGTTTTCTCCTTTGTTTCAGATACAACAGTAAGATGTCGGAGCTGTCGTGGCTGTAATTGCTTAAGCAATATGTAAGTTTCAATTTTATTTTAAATAGCCAGTAGCGCTCAAATAATAGTAAAAGTTTATAAAAATCAACCGATACTCAAAGTTTTTTTACGAAATGAAAACAAACTATGTTTGGATGACTAGTGTTTTATGTTCAATAAAAAATATTATGAAAATATTATGATCGCTTACGCCAATTTATTAAAAACTAACGATTTTTTATCGTTATATTTACAGGTAAATCTTTGCTCGTGGACAAGATTGTTTTCGTCGAAGAAAAAAGTTGATATTAGCCATGGAGCTGGAAGACGTGGAAATGTATGGGCACGACAATTATTCCTTCGACCACAACGGAACTTTAAACGGCACGTATGAAAATTGTCCCAACATCAACCTCCCCGTCGTGTATGTCGTCACACAGATCCTCTACGCTATAGTGTGCGTCGTCGGCCTACTTGGGAATACGCTCGTCATTTATGTCGTCCTTCGATACTCAAAAATGCAAACAGTGACTAACATGTATATTGTAAACTTGGCAATCGCCGATGAATGCTTTCTCATAGGAATACCATTCCTGATCGTCACGATGTCACTACGAGCTTGGCCATTCGGAAGATTCATGTGCAAGGCGTATATGATATCCACTGGGATAAACCAATTTACGAGCAGTATATTCCTTTGCATCATGAGTGCTGATCGATATATAGCGGTGTGTCACCCCATAGCGGCGCCCCGACTAAGGACACCTTTTGTCTCACGAATAGTTTCAGCAGCGGCCTGGACGGCTTCAGCATTGGTTATGACGCCCATTTTCATGTATACCACACTGATACAAACTGAAAATGGACTATCGTGTAATATCGTGTGGCCAGAAAGAGAATTCAATAAAGGACAGGCCTCGTTCACGCTGTACTCTTTTGCACTTGGCTTTGCATCGCCTCTAACCCTTATCTTTGTCTTCTATTGTCTCGTGATAAGAAAGTTAAAGACGGTCGGTCCTAAGAACAAATCGAAAGAAAAGAAGCGCTCCCACAGGAAAGTGACTAAATTAGTACTTACGGTCATAGCTGTATATGTGCTCTGCTGGCTGCCATATTGGGCTTTTCAAGTTGCTTTGATATATTCACCACCAACAGAGTGCGCCAGTCGCATTACAATTACGGTGTTCCTTGTGGCAGCCTGTTTCAGTTATAGTAACTCAGCGATGAATCCTATTCTTTACGCCTTCCTATCGGACAATTTTAAGAAGAGTTTCTTAAAGGCTTGTACTTGTGCAGCAGGAAAGGACGTCAATGCTACGTTGCATGTTGAGAATAGCGTCATACCCCGAAAGAAGGGAGGAAGTGCAGCGCGTGCTCAATCTCGTGCTCTAGCGGAAGCTCGTGGTCTCACAGGTCCACGAGAAGGTGCTTGTGGATCTAGGTCTGAGGCATCTACAGCAATAACTTCGAGGTCCATTGCTGCCAGCGAAGCTCTTCACATGGAAACAAGACCATCTACCTTGGCACCACTTATAGCACCAAATGGTGTTTCGCATTCGCGTCTTTGAGTGCGGGCCTCGCGCCGGTGTCGCGAGGCCTCAGCTACACTGCTAGAGGAGGACACTTTAATTGTTTCTATAGATTAGGGTTATAAAGACTGGAATAATTGTGTGATTGTGTCTGACAGCTGCGTGAGACACGAGCCCTGTCTCCTCACTTGTCGGAATTACTAAGTTTAGAATAAGGTTTAATTCTTAATGGTTTATATTCTACGAAAATAAATGTAATGTGTGGACCTGCGTATACGAGTACAAGTTTCTGGTAGGAAATTGTTTATAAGTGATTGTCTCAAATTGTATCTTGTAAAGTGTTCGATGGATGGATAAAACGATGTTATTTGGCCTAGGGTTGTAACGAAGAATTTATTAATATTTAGGTAGTTTATCGCAAGGCGAATAGTTAATTTGTATACCATTAATATTGTTTATTGTATAAATGTACATATCGTGTAAATATTCACACAATTGTCACAATTTCACAGTTATAATAAAAAATTGAATTCGTGATGAATAAATTTTCTTATTTGAATACCCTGATTTTTATTGTGGTTCATAAAGTTGAGAATAGGCACGGTCGAAAAATATTAGCTCTCATAAAGAGTATCAATCACGTGAGGCGACATGTAGTTGGGGGGGTCAGGAGGCGAGGAGGCGAGGAAGGCAGAGGCGGAGACACGAGGAGGCCAGGCGACGTGGATGGATACGCAAATACAGGCAAATAAGCTGAATAGAGTCGAGCCCGGCGGGGTCGCAGCCGACCACTAAGCCATAGTAATACAATTCCATCAGAATATTGCGGTGAAGGGAGCCTTTGTGTCCTATATTACAAGTATTTTCATATATTAACTTCATAACCCTCAATTTAACAACGTATCTGAATAATTTGCATACTTTACAATTTTCTTTGGTCAAACGTTTTACTGGGACAAATGTCGAAAGGATATCAATATTTCACTGTATAATATATTTTATATTTGAATGTATATATGAGCCAGTAGTTAGAACACTTAAATAACTCACATGTATACGCACACATAGACCAAGAAGAAAATTATAACCCTTTAGTTAAAAAAAAACACGTTACGAACTTGTAAGTATTCAGTTCCCAATTAATCGTGATTGAGAGCACTTGTTCATTAAAATGAAACATTTCGTTATGTCCCTCGACTCTGATGTCAGTTAAAAACTTCGACGGTAAAAATCTAAATATTTAGAATTGTCGTGTTACAAAACAGTTTTATTTCCGATACATGAATATAACGAAAGTGAGGGCGCAATTATTAAAAATCTCCTCTATAATTAAATGATGTTAATATAATAATTATAATTAACATAGATTTTTATCGAAAATTAAGTTTTTTAAACGCTTTAATTATTGATTGATTATCTTAGAAGAACATAATTTCTAGTAACATAATAAAAGGCGCAATGATAAAAATTGATTGTTTGTTTTGGTCACGGTGGCTATTCTTATCGAAGACTAGGTAACCCAGGGATATATATTGTGTGTTATTATGATCTATACTATATCTATACAGCAAATTTCGTCAACTTTTCGAATCACAAGATTGTCAACCCTGCCAATTGCCAAATCACAGTCTACTGTTGAGAATTACTGATTTCTAATAGCTGGCAGTAACGAATTGAATAACATTTTGGCATCGACTATCGATACAGGTTAGACATAATTTAAGTAAATACTAACTACTATAATTAGACACATATTCTGAGTCAATGAAGAAGTCTTCGTAGAGTCCCATGGTAACTTGTGTTTGCATTTGAATTCTGTATGATCACCAATAATGCTAAAATTTAGATTGTGATGCTGCCTGAAAATAAAATAATACAAACATATGAATGTAACGTAAACACAAATTTTAGAAAAGATAAATCAGTTGCAATAGTCGCATATGAAATTTAACATCTGACCTTGTTAACGAGAATATTAATATTATATCGTCTCGAAAAATGGGTTGATGATATCCGACGGCCAACTGTAGCATCGACTGCGCAATGTTACACATTTTCATCCCTTTTCACGAAGTCTCCTACAAATTACAAGAAAGTGTCAGGAAAGAGGTTACACATAAATAAACAATACTCCGACTGAAACTACTTTACAGTTACCAAACCACAAATTATCGCATGAAGGCTGATTAAAAAAAAGTTTGTTGTTCGATTGTGAGAGACTGAAATCAATTAATCAAGCTAATCGAATTGGTATCATAAATAGAACATAATGAGAAAACGAATTAAGGCTTTCGTGTAACCGACAGCTCGCAATATTCAAGTTATAAGCATTTCCACTCCAATGAGTGGTTATCACACTACTTGTGGGGCGAATTGAAATCGCAGGAAAACTTTTAATTGGCTAAATTCGTAAAACGCGACTTGCTTTTAATTCAATTTTGTAAACGTCTGTATGATCTTGGTATTTCGTTTAATTCTGTAGGTTATTTTAGCTGCAAGACTACTCTCTGTGGTAATAGTGTTAGGGTTATACATTTTTTTATGATAGTCACGTTAAGTTGTTAGTTTGTTGTAACGAATCTGATTAATATTACACAATCATACCCCTCTCTCCAACTATTATTTTAAATGAAATATTGTGTTAAAACCCGGAGGAATATACAGGAACAAATCGATATTTAGTGGCTCAAAACAAAACTTCTATAATATAATAGTATATTATGCTCCACTACTGGGCAAGGGTGCAAAGTGGCGACTTTCTTGTTAATATAATATGTAAAGTAAAAGCAACAGCCTATATTTGTTCCCATTGCTTAGGTAACCCTCCAAGAATGTCAAATTTTTATTGGACTAATACAGGCTGCCAATAACTATTAAAATTTTGAAAAGCGTAAAGTATATCAATAATGGGTGAATGTGTATGAACGCAATAGTCATGATATATTTTCCGCAGAGTACTGCACCAACAGATTAAATGTTGTAAATTTAAATTTAATAAAAGTAAAAAGTAAAATAACATACTGTTAACATCGTGGGATGTTGCTCAAAGAACTTCTTTCCGTTTACAGAAGAACTGTTCGCCTAAAACTGTACAGGGCGCAAATTCTCACATGGAATATTGACTTAAACTGATCTCAGCTTCTTCTATTTGACCGTATCCAAAAGCAGAGCGGCTCGATTATCGACGATCAAGGCCTCCTTGATCCTTTAACTTTGCGTAGAGATCACTCTGCACCTTCTACCGCATTTTTCACGGGGAATGTTCCGAGGAATTGTTTGGATTAATCCCGAATGCTGAATTTCAATTTCGGACATCGCATAAAAATTCCAAGTTACATCCGCACCACGTAGATCCACAACAGCGAAATTTTTAAGGCATTTTCTGCCTCGCACAACCACTTTATGGAACCAGCGTTCGTCAGCGGTTTTTCCGAACCGATACGACTTGGGAACCTTCAAGAAAAGAGGTTACACATTTCTTAAAGGCCAGCAACGCTCCTGAATCACAAATGAGGGGGTCACCCAGAAGAGTTGCATGATGTTAATTACATTAGATCTAAAATAAATTAATAATCATTAATATCATTTAAAATTTATTAAAAACGTCATTTGAAATAATTTACGCAAAGACAAACAACAAGAAGAAAAAGACTACACCGATTTTAAGAACAAAATTAGTTAAAGCACATCCAATTATATTAATTATTTCAATTAAATAGATTGAAAAGAAATATCTCCTTCGTTTTCTCAGTCTTTGAATATAAATTAACGCTTAGGAATTAAAATTGTGTCGGACAGTCGAACAAGATGGTTCATTTATTTTCGGAATAATTCATACAAATTGGAATTCTCATTTATTAATAGATTGGAACAGTCGCGTCACGGAAGTCAATTGAGATATAATTGAGTCAAATATTTTGCGATAAGGAAAAATATATTGTCATAGTGTAATAGTTAGGCGTACCGGCAAATGGGCCATGAAGTTAAGTGGTCACCTCCACCCATAGATTGGCGCTGTTAGAAATATTAACCATCCTTTACTTCGCCAAAGCGCGAACAATCTTGGGAACTAAGATGTTATGTCCCTTGTACCTGTAATACACTGGCTCACTCACCATTCAAACACAACCATTTGAACACAACAATACCAAGTATTGCTAGTTGGCGGCAGAATCTATATCTATATCTGATGAGTGGATGGTACCTACCCAGATAAGCCCATCTACCCCACAAAGCCCTACCACCAAGTGAAATTGTAAATATAACAATAATTATTATGTAGGAAGGTAAGCACTCTAACAGACCAATTGATGGCAATAACTTAATTTCGTCTTTTTTTTCCGCTGGAAAAAAGCATCTGCGCGTAAACCAACGGTATATACTTATCCCTTTCTACAGGGAACGTCATTGGATCGCACGCGCATGCTACCATAAAGTCTTTGGCCGACATTGCGAAATAGACGTTCCTTGTGCGGTGTGCCTGTAACTACACTGACTCACTCACTCATCAAAATGAAATATAAGGTAGTGCGAATAATCTTGGAGAGAACGATACACCCACAGATATGCTCACACAACCAGTGAAGATGACAGAGTAAAAGGGAAAAACTAAAAATAAAAAAAGAATTAATAACTACTACACTACAAATATAGAAGGTCAAGTTTTGAAGTGTTATAGTTTTATATTCGTTAGTTTGTATGTGTGTCGGTGTGCTTATCAGCCAACTATCTTTATAATACTTAAGTTCGAATAAATTGTATCGATGAAAAAAATAATCCTGGAAATAGACAACCAGACGAACCTATTAATCAGAATTCTTCCCCTCTAACGGAAACCGAAAGTTTTCCAAAAACGTAAATAATCCACAAGTACACCAGCATTCAATTAATCCTGATGAACGCTTACAGAATAAAGATTATAAAAATCAAACTTCTATGAGGAATATATGAAAGAATCCATTTTTTTCAAGTTCTAGAATGCAGAATTTCATCGATACAATAAAATAATTTCAATGTTCGCTGATTAGAATTTAAGATCAAATGTTGTATTTTGTTTTAAGAAATGGATTTTCCTTAACCTTCTTTGTAGGTACATTTTTCAATTTACTCAGGGGAACTAAAATGCCCGCGGCAGGTTTATGATTAAATCGGGCTATAAGCCAAAATAAATAAAAATGTATTAAGATCAAGTCATTCAAACATCGAGCAAATAATATTAGATTTTTAGGCCAGTGCTGCTTGAATATAATTTTAATAAACAGTATAACTTTGTTACATATGTACGCAGGTATAAAGCAGGAAAAACAATAATGAAATAACTTCTACTTAATTTTATTTTAGCCATAAATATCGAAGTAGCGATAATAGCCCTAAAATTTTATTTTCCTTTGTTTTCCTAGCGAGACTAAAAAACACAGTTGAACCCGCAATTATCCGTTAAAATCCACGTGTTCTAACCACTAGAGCATTGGTCTTTCTCAGCTCGTAAGCCAGCATAAATTAATTACTTGACTGCCATCTATCTCTTAATATTTTAAATCCCCAGCTCGGTACCACAGAATGTGTCTGCTTCAACCATAAGTTTGAGCTCGCAGCTAATCTGTCCGAGTACCCTTTTGAATATGTAAGTACTTTATATATAGCGTATTACCTAACTTAACTTTGCTCAACTAAGTTTGTTGTGGTTTCAACACATGCAGTTTATATTTAATCAAATATATATACATACTTGTATATGTATTATAATGATTGTCACATTGCGAAGGTGTGAAGTGATGTTTCGTATACTCATGACCACGATTAAAGTACTAATGAAAAAAAAATAAAAAAATCATAATTAAGACGACTTCCTGTTGGGCAATATCCTCCTCCTGACGAGAAGGGTAGGCTCGGGTTTGCACCTGCAATACTCGGTTAAGAGTCGTATTCTACTCACTGAGCCACCCTGCCTCATTTTGTTTATAATTGAATTATAATCTTATATATTAAGCTGATTTTTCTCCCAGTGACTATGGGATGATAACTGCACATAAAAATCAGTTATAGTCTCATTTTGAAGAGCTCCAGCCGTAGCTGTGCCGAAAAATAAAGAGGATTCTTCATGAAAAAAGTTACTGGTCACGTAGAGAGCGGCACTATAGTTGTATAAAAAAAAAAACAAAAGTAAATCGTGCGAACAGACGTCGTCAATTTACAATGAAATTAAATAAAAAAAACCTGTCATAGGTTTCGAAGTTCGTAAAAATATGTTGTTCGTAAAAATAAACGAGAAGTTTCACTTGTCATTAAATGAAAGATGAAATAGTATTTACATTTAAACCTGTTGTAGTTATAATTAATAAATATATAATTACAGGCATAAGGGTATCACATCTTTCATCCCATATTTAATGTGCATAAGCCCACGCTAAGGTGCTGCTTATATTTTACGTAGTGTCAGTATCTATGGAGTACATTTGCCCGAAAAAGCTACAAAAAAAAAGAAAACATCCTACAATTAGATGTGAAATAAGTTTTAGCGTGCGTTGGACATCGTATGACATATTCGAATGCCTCGCGGTAAGCGGCAATATACCGGTTACCCTCTTATGCCATCATGCCCGTAATGTGCGTGACGCGTTTTATTGAAATCGAAATTTTATTAGCGGCTTACAGCAGAGGGTGCTCTGTTTTTCTTTATGTCTCTTTTTTGCTGGCGAAACTTCAAATTATAAATACTTTCAACGGCCATTAATTTCGGTGTGTCACATCTGCCATTAGTTCCCACTTTTTTTCTTATTAACGTTGTTTCATTGTTCTTGTTAACTATGAATATATATATTCATTAGGCTTTCATAAATTCAAAGTAGAGTAAAACATTAAATTTACCTGTTAAACTGTCGTATTTTGTTGAATTATGTGCTTTAAAAGTTGGCTCGCGTTGGCACCGTAACATCTGGCCGGTACGATTCAGGAACACAGCAAAAGTTACTAACATACCAGTTACGTACTCCTGGTCATCTCCAAATGAAATTGAAGTTAACTCTTCTGCAAATTGAGTTGGAAAATAAAATATTGTGTGGCTTTGTTGTTTTCAACGAGTTCATGGTCCAGAGTTTACAAATAAGTTCAGACGGTAACCTAAAGCTCTTTAAAATCAGTTCCCAAGAAAAATATTAATTAACTTAAGAAAAAAAATTAAATTGAACTTAGAACAATATTTTATTGTCAATTCAAATTTATTTTGTTTGAACGACAATATTTTTACATTTAACATAATTAATATTAATTTATCGGAATCAAAGAATTCCATCATATTGAATAATTCGCGATCACAGCTTTTCATTGTAAGTCAGCACGTGACCACGAAAAATGCAATTAGCGAAACGTCGGTTAAAGTTAAATACTGCAATTGCAACATTTAAAACCGGAACAAAGAGTAATATTAAAATACAAAACTTGAATCATTTAAAGTTGTTCGTATTCGATATCGCTCGCTGTTGGAGGAATTTTCTTATGCGATAAAAGAAAACGATCACGTCTAACAAACAAAGAAGAAGTGTTGAGAAAGAAGGACACAAGATAAATATTTATAATGGAAATATTGATGTTGTTCTACATAATACACATCAACAAGAATCATTAAAGAAAATCATGGCTGTACTTTAAAGACGTAAAAAAATACTAGTATTTTTATATGATTTTATGAATAATATCTTATTATTTTAATATTTATTAAACTACTAATTTTGAATTGTAGGTAAATAGTTTGTACAGTTTTATTGTGATGTTATCAGTAAGAGCAGCTTTCAAGAAACCATAAAATATAATGGATGTTTGAATATGTCTGCGATTTATTACTATTAAACCTCTAAAGTAATAAATAATGTCAGATATACTTTAAAATCAAATCAAATGAATTATTTTTAATACATATTGTGCAATATGATAGTGTATGATAAGACTACCTAGGTAACTTAACTTTTGCTTTTGCCTAGATCAGATCATTTTGAAATGTATTTTTTTTTATTTTGATGAAATTTTGTATCTAATCTTGGTTGTCCTAATGAAAATAAATAAATCAAATCAATTTTATTCAAGTAAAGTTTACAAAGAAACGTTTTTGAGTCGTCACTATTTAAACACTACCACCGTTTCGGAAAGCAGCCGAAGCGAGAAGAAACAGCAAGAAACTCGCATAGTTGCTCTTTTCAAAAAAACAGATTTACATTGCTGTTTTTCACAATAATTAGTGTCCTGTGATGGAACCCGAGCCTAATCCAAGCGCTTTTTTTCTAAAAAGTATTCTTTTAATGAATAATAAGATTTATTGATTAATTTAGTCTTAATAAACCTTTAAAATTTGTAAATGGTAAATTTATTATATATTACGGTAACTTTTTATATATTCGTATACAATTGCCCAAAAACGTTCCCTGTAACTTTTATATCAAACTAGAAACCCGTTCCCGAAACCCGGCTTCTAAGGGTTGCAATATATTAATAAAGAAAATGAGAAGTGTGCTTACATTGGCAAGAATGTATTAATTCTATTATTACACCCACTTATCCAACCACCCGCATCATTTAAACCTAAAAAAATCTATAGATTTGATCATAGATTTGAGCATGACTAGCAAATTACGACTTGCGTTTAAAAAATAACCAGAAGAATGGACGAAAAACTTACTTATAGCAAGTAGCACTATCATGTTCTTAAAGTAACCAATAATTGATCCCTGTAGAACACCTACGATCCCGGATATTTTTCCCGTTCAACTCTCTAAATTCGGTCTTTTTGGTTGAAAACGTAAAAAGTCACGACATATTGACTTAAATAAAGGTCCTAATACTTTTCAGTCCCCACACAGATCCCTGAGATAGAAGACGGATCAACCGTTTCCGAATTAAAGGTGTTTTCTTTTTGCTTTAAATATATTTCTGCCAAAAGTTAAGTTTAAAATTTCATCTTTGACTTTTCCCGTTTCGCTACGTTTTAACTTTAGGGTGCTCTTTTAATTACAATATAAATACAAGTCATTCTGGCTATTGAAATTCTCGTTGACACTGAAAATAACACGAATAAATTAATTTAACCATGACGAAGATGCTCTGAATTTATCAACTCTCGAATTTAAAATATTTACTTAAAATATAGATTTTTCCCTTCAGATACATTTATTTTGCAGCATTATTTTTCCTCTCTGTTAAGTATTCTCGAAACGTATGTTTCTAAGGACATCAAAGAATACCTTTTTCCTCATCGCCTAAATAATAAACTGTTTAATAATATTGGTAAAAACTCTTGTGATTTAAAGAGGCTCGGAGGAGTTCGGCTATAACTTGATGGAAAAGTCCTTTATTTTTTCGGGTGACCTATTTCCTACTTCAAAATAAGTTAAGCGTTCCAATTCTTCCTCCTAAACAGGAATAATAATGCTTAAAAGATATCGACTATAAAAATAATTCGATTATATAATTATGAATGAAAATCTATTATTATACTAAGTTGTTTATCGTTGAATTTTTTTTGTTCGTATTTAAACGCTATTCAGTTCTAGTTTAGTAGATATTTTTAAACGATTTAAAGTTAGCAATTTCGATAAAGAATTCACATGCAATTCACTTACAAGTAACTCCCCTAATAGCTTTCACGTGTTCAATATTGACTGTCTGTAACATCGAAAGCGAACTCAGCCGTCAATATTTAAATATGTATCATAACCTGTTTATAGAAATATTCATTCGTTCGTATCGATAATTTAATTCACCGAATTTCCATTCTTTCAGGGCACCGTACCGCCTAGTTCACATATGATATAATTCACTAGTTATTACCGCCGGTTCACTTGGCAACAAGGATCAACGAAATTCAATAAATTAATTTAGTCCCAATTAACAGCCTATAAGCATCTACAGGCAATTGCGCGACGATCGGTCCTAGTCTTAAACCAATAAGTTTAGTAGTTTTGATGTAACGAACTCAGTAGTTCGTCATAGGTCCGCACAGCTTAAAAGATTAGTTTCAAGACAGAAAAGCCACTGGAAAACTAGTTTTCCAATAAAATGATAGATGGTTATAGTTTTATGGTAAACATTGGCGAAGTTCGTAAATGTTTACGGGATTAATGGATTGAAACCGATAGAATACAACTTTGTTACTATAAGAGAACATTCCGATATGATAACGAAATATCTCTAGTTTTCCTTATTACCAGTACCAATAAATAATACTAATTAAGTATTTCCAGATATATTAAAGAGTTATCTTTACGATAAATTTTATTAATTCGTAAACTTACGTAATACAAATTTGAGTACAGTATCCTTCTAGAAATAACTAGAATATTAATATTTTACATAAATTCAAATTATTCGTTTAAAAAAAGCAATAATAAATAAAGTATATTAAATCTACACAAGATTATATAAATGATAAATAAGGTTGAAGCTAATACTCATAATTATTGACATTGAGATAGGAGATTTTATATATAATTGTATTTATCTGACATAACTTAAAGAGTAACTACCGAGCTTCTTGCCGGTTCTTCTCGGTTGTATCAACATATATACATATATAAACAAAAACAATATGTAACACAGAAAGGCAATAACGCCAGAGTCTTTGGAGCATGGAATAGAAACTAATTTTTATATAATATACACACATACATATATGTTTAAGTTCATATGTAAAACCAACATCACGTTACTCAAGGAGTGTTTGTCCTTCGTTCCTTTTATTACCTTTAGTTGTGTCTTGAATTACTTAAAATCAATAAATCAAAAATCTTTTTTATTTTATCACAAATGGCCTTATGTTTTTTTTTATGGTATAGGTTGGCGGACGAGCATACGGGCCACATGATGGTAAGTGGTCACCACCGGCCATAGACAATGACCCGGTAAGGAATATTGACCATTCCTTACATCGCCAATGCGCCAACCAATACCATACCAACCTTGGGAACTAAGATGTTCACACTGGCTCACTCACCCTTCAAATCGGAACACAACAATTTTGAGTACAGTTGTTTGGCGGTAGAATTTCCGATGAGTGGGTGGTGCTTACCCAGACGGGTTTGCACAAAGCCCTACCACCAAGAAACTTATCTGAAGCCTTACGTATAAGAATTGTAATGAATTTTGAAAAAAATATCTAGCCGTGTTTTTTTAGATCAATACACTCCATTTCACAGAGAATATTATTTTAAGAAAAATAATTTAAAAAAAAAACAGTTTGAAATTATTTATTATAAAGTTACTTGTATAGTACTTAATACATCGAAATTATAAAAATCGATATTTCAAATAAAATATAAATCAATTTATATTTAAACAACAGACATGAAATTTACTTCGTTTTAATTAAGATTTTCTCGTCGGAAAAGTCCAGTACTCAAAAACATCGGCATCTACAACTCGTTAAGATGGCTACTAGACCAGCGAGACAATAAAAACTAAACACAATTGAATTAAAACTACAACACACGGAATCGTCCCCATCCTTAATTCTATTATAACTTTTCCAAGGAAATAGTTCAACAATTCCAAAAAGTGACTTGTATGCCAACGATCATAAGGTATTGAGTTACATTTATGAACATTTTCAGCAAATATTTTTGTTACTTGGAACTTCATGATTAAGATTATTTAATATTATTTTTAAATCATTAATATTAACTGGAACATAATTAATGAATGATCATTATCAGGGATTTAAGAGATTAATCCCACGTGATGCTACATTTCCTAGAAAATAGTATCATTAGCCATCGTATAAATCAAGCGAATTTAGTACATCGTTTGCAATAAACACATCAGCACTGTAATATTAGTAAATCAACGCGTCATGTAATGTTAAATTACATTTTTAGATTCGTTATATTATTTTCCGGTGGTCTTATCGTTGTATTAAAATAGCATTGATTTATTTTTTCTAAATACGTAGGTATTTGAATACGACGTCGAATCATGTGTTAATGAGTGCGGGTAAATTACTTTTAAGAGAAACGCTTCAAATCACAATTGCGTACTTAATACAAATTTAAAATGAATAAAGAGCCAAAAGTATATCGAGATTTCGGGCTTGTTAAGTTATTAAAATCAATTATTCCTCTTTGAAATGTGGAAATATATGTTCATTTTTATCTTTATAATAAAAGGACAGTTGGTGAAGCGACTCCGAAAATCCACCACTAATCCAATACAAAAAAGAAGTTCATACTTTTTAAGTTAACATATGTATATCGAAATAAAAAATCGTTCTTTGAGGGGAGATGTTAATTAGTATGGAAGTACGTCATTCTTAAGTTAGAAAGACAGAAATGGGTCTTAAGTATTTTATTTAGTGTATTAGTAATGTCACCCTGATGGGGTGAATTTGGTTGTGAAAGTTAAGACATTCGTCGTTACACAGTTAATGCACCGGCGATCGAGGTAAAGTCGGGGTAGAGCATAGAAGTAATCAAAAAACTCTCATAGTAAAGAGCATTCGGTTGAATTTTTTATGATGTTGATGGGAAATTCCATCGGGATCCTATCCTTAGTTCTAATATAATTTTAACTATTCAAGCAGAGCATCATAATTATCTGAAGAAGCTCAGTGACATAATTTCCGACTAAATCGATAAAATAATGATCTGCAAATCGTATTTTATCTTAATTATTTTCCATTTTAATTTTTTTAAGGAGTCACTTAAAATATTTTAACTGGATTGATGTTTTACGCATTAAAAGCGTTTGAAAAATATAGTAATTTTAAAATATATAATAATAATTATGATTACATTATATAATGATCTTGTCTTCAGATGTGTTTCATTTCCATGTAAAACATATTCAACGGTAATAACTGAAGAAAGTAGTTGTATAAGTTTTACCATAGTATAATATCTAAGGCGGAAAGCGATAAAGTTCACTTGTGAGCCAGAGTTCGTTGAATTTGTTACCAAATATATGAATCACTTAAGAACTTTGTCAAAATAAGTTATCCCACTTAGTCTATTTGTAGGAATATGTATAAATTACATCGTCAAAGTATATTCAGAACAATAAAATTTAACATCTCGTTAAAAAGACAATAGGTACAATATTCAGTTTTATTCTAATTATATAAAAGATAACTTTATTTTATTTTATTTATTATTTTTGTAAAAGTAAATTAATATAATATAAAAAAAAACTGTAAACGAAACTCAGTAAAGATTCGAGATTTTGATATTTAAATTGCATCGGAGACAATTCATTTATATTTATTATAATTTTTAAAGTTTTGCTAAAATCCTATAATTCCGAGGAAAGTGTTTGACGTTTGACTTGAATTTAATTAAAAATTATAATTTCTTAAAAATAATCTTAAAGGCTGGCAAGCAGCATGAGCATCCTGATCATTTGCCACCTATAAAATGAAAAAAGTTAAAAAAACAACCTTTACTGTTTTAATTTAAGCGATTCAACTGTTTAATTTAATGTTTTTTTCTCGTTAGATAGGTTTTACTCATTGTTTATTCAGAGACCAATATTATGGCGAATTTTAGCTGCCATATTTGCTATGCAAAAAGTACACTTTGAATGGAACCATTGATTCCTTTTTCTGTTTAGATCTACTTTACGATCCTAAGATCTCCTCTAAATGATACGTTACTAAGTCATATTTTTAAATTACTGTTGATTACAGATAGCTTAATTTTAGTCAGACAGGAGTTTTTATTTTATTTACCTTAAATATATATAATTACTAAGTTAATGCATCTTTATTTTATATGACATAATACTCAGATATCATCATAAGGACATTTATGAATAAAATACAACTACAGAATTCTAAATATGAATCTTTATGTTGAAATGAAACGAAGAAGCTTCAAGATAATATTTTTCCTAAAACTTCGTGTAGGGTTAGAAATATGAGCTTCGTTTAAGAAATATTATCGTATTATTAAAATAACATTTATATTGTTATTTTACTTCGATTTATTTTCATTGCAAATGGTTATAGTAATTTTCGACATTTATATATAAATAGCAGAACAGTTGTATAAATTCATTTTAAGTCTATCCTTCCCAATTTTACAGCCTTCATCGAATCTACGGACGAATAAATATGCAATTGTGTATTCATACTGTTATAGGGATTTGGTGTTAAAACTTTTTAAAAAAGTAAATGAAATTGATTTTTCTTAAGACTACCGTCGAATATGGAAATTGGAATAAGACTGACTGGCTACCGGTTAGGCTATGGGATCGTTAAGACAATGATAGTGATGAGTAGGTATTAAAGGGTGCAAGGGATTCTTGTAACATTACCAATTAAATAAAATACCTAACATGAAAATTCGATTTCGAAATCTATAAAAGTAAATGAGAAGGCGTTTTTTTGTAAACTACTAAACTAATATACATCAAACTTATACCAGAAGATGAAGCGCCTTTCGGAAAAGGTTTTACTATATAATACTAATATATAAGTAGCTGATTTATTAAATATATTTACGAAAATCTCCGATAACTTCACATTTAATTTAATATTGAAAAATTACCGTTTAAAATTAACAGCCAATTTGAATAAAATATATAATATGATAATTCAATATAGTATATCATATATTTGTTTTAACGAACCTATCGAGTACCTATTAGTAACCCTACTAAAGGTTAAAAGTTATAATAAGGCCTAATTGCTTATATAAGAACTAAAAAATAAACTTCGATGTTAAGTGGTACCACAATCGGTATTGTAAGCCATGTAGTGCTGCTAGACGAAGGATTGCTAGGCGGTGAAAAAGCTGATGGTACCTATCCTGAGAAGCTTGAACACACCCATACCATCAGTGAAATATACATACAAATATAATGCCTTAAAAATAGTTTAATCTTCTTAAAACTATAAGGAGAATAAGACAGATGTCAACAAAACATTAAAATAATATTTGGTGAAGAATTTAAATCCGTAACTCACGAGTTAAATCACCGTTTTCAATCTACTAAACTATAGAATATGTCAAAGATATTACCATAAAAAAGCAATACGCGACCGATGTACTTTTATATTCGAAGGTCGTTTAAAATTCTGACAATCGAATTCGCTCGTCAGTAGTTTTGAAGATTTAAAACGCTGTCTTTTGTCTGCTCCGGGAGTACGTGCTCTTGTGTTACTTCCGTTCCAATACTCTGAAATAACAAGCTCATGTCAACGTCTCAAGCACTAGAGACTGTAGATCTGAGTAAGTTTAATGAATTATTTGGTATTTATTAGTATTAAGTTAAAATCCACTATCTATATTAATAATTTCGCGCAGGTCTACAATAGACCCGATCGAAACTTATCCACAATAATAGATAGAGAAAATAATTATTTTTTTGGTCGATAACATATAGGTATGTATATATCCGCAAAATTCGTATAATCGATATATTTCGACATCAAATCCATGAAATTCAATGATATGACAGTTTGTCGTTTACGGGTGCGTTCAGAATGCGTTTTCCAAATAATGATTTCGTTCAGAGGTACGGTAGTTAGTATATTGATATTTGTTAAGATTTCTTTATTTTACCCGAGCGAAGCCGTGTTTTCGTCTATTATGATATAAATCGATGATTATAGAGAAATATCGCTCAAGAACGACGCGTCCCCGACGACGCGGTCCCTTAAGATCATTTACAACGTGTAAAATGCGGTTATTAAAAAACCAAACGAATGTGATGTAACAAATTTTCCAAGACCAAAATAAACTATATTCTCATTCTCATCACTGAGTCAATCATAATCTACTGCTTTAAGGAGAGGTCCCAACGAGCGCCAAGTCAGTTCTCCACCCTCCACTCCCAATCGATTTCAGTCACCGTCTTGGTCTTGTGTTATTAGAAAATTCTAATCGATTCAAGCTAGAGAAAAAATCGAGTTTCCTTAAATGAGAGTAGTATTTCTTTAAGTTTATTTACACTTAAGTGACAGTTCGTAAATGTCCCAAGTGTGTGTACTTTAATGTTACTATTTTAAACTTATTTTAATAGCTTTAAATTTAATTTAAATTAGTCTTTACCGATTTCGGCCACTGCGGGTAATCTCATAGGAGACCAGCCAACTACGCAGGACATATTGCAGTGCATGAGTGTGTGCACAAACACAGGAGCACTCTCTATTCCTTCGTTACTGAGATTTTTCGACAGAAAAGCCCAACATCTCTTTATCGGACCGACCTGGGGTTTGAAACTACAACCTGGGAATCTGCGACCAGACCAACGAGACCAACAAGGCATTCGAAATTTAAATATTGTAATAGTTTCGGCGTTCCGAGGGTCTATCTGTTATTATGATCTCGACCCAGTCAGCGGATTTATTCACAGCGATTTTCATCTCACCTCCGCGTCCCTTACAAGCAACGCGTTGAATTATAATATCTTACCTTGATCTAAGGTTACTGTCAGATAACCATCGAGGCGAATAGTCAACGTAATTTGAATAAAACATTACAACACAACACAACAGCGCCTCGTACTTTTATCCTGCTAATGTAATAAAGAGTTATGTTTCGTTTGTTTGTTTTTATTAACTTTATATAATAAGTAATAGAGGCGATGGACGATCACGAAACATAAATTAATTTAGACTAATTAAAGTTACAATAATTATTTATATTTGATTGTAAATTTAGAGTAGTGAAAAGATGGGGCCACTGCTTTCCACGATAAATCCAACGTCACGTGTGCCTGGTCAACGCCTCGTGACACGGATTGTGTAGAGATGAGATCGGGGCCGATGAAAGAGTAGTCTACACGAGTCACATTTGAGTATGGTATAAAGTGATGACAGCGCAGCAGCTTTCATGCCTTATTTTTGTGTAAAAAGTTCGTTATTTATCATTTATTTTTGGTTTTATATATTATGTTCATGCTAAAAAAAGGTGTTTTTCATCTTCCGCAAAGATTCATTCTCGAAGTCGTCTCCCTTTACATAAAATTTCGGCATTTCTAATTAATAGTAATTAATGCTGTCCTTGTAAGTCTCACGCTCACTAAGACATCTTATAAGTACGAGCAACACTCACACATATTAATGCACTTCGATAAAATGTATCGTGTGGGTTGCTTTCGTGAGTGAATAGATCTTTGACGAATTTGTTTTTATATTAAAGAACACTCCTGGAACAGGTATAGTATCAATAAAGACCGGTAAAGTATAGAAATTACGCGAAAATTGTTAAATAAATATTTTTTACTTAATAAAATAACACAATTTACTAATCCCATTAAATATCCTAAAATAAAATATAATGTATATAAGAATACTTTTACCCCACTAGCACAACTATTGAGGATATTCTTCAAAATGTGTGTTATGATAATAAATATATAAATGTGTGAAGCGATTTTAATACACATCTAAAAGAAACAACCTTGAACCTTCGGCTCATCATCATGTTTAAGGCATTTAATTTAACTCACAGATTCAATGATCCGACTCGAATAAACAATGAGACTTCTACTTGTGTTAATAATATGTTATGTAATAAACAAATAAATAAATAGAGATCTGATGTTTGATTATAATTCAACATCAGACCACTGTAGCCTGCGTGTAACAGCATTCCTTGGAAGATGATAAAAAACAAATTAACTGTATAATTTATCTTAAATATATATTTTAGATTAATAATGCTCGGCTTACTTTAGAATTAGTATTATTAATATAATTTAAATGAAAAAAAAAATTATTTCTTATATAAAGATAAATTATAATGAGTTTCATATTCCTTGATAGATTCCCCATACAAACTTTTGTCCCCCTTTTCATATCCTTAATTGATGATTCCGTGATAAAAACTATGTTCTTTCCTGGGACTCAAACTACCTCCGTAGCAATTGTGTATGTATTTTAGTGATTTAATTGTGAATAGATGACAGACAAAGCTACTTTTGCGTATTAATATGGGTATGGATTTTAAAATAAAGTTTTTGGACATATTAAAGCTATATGGTATCTTTATTATGTCGTGCATTCATGAAGTTATGTAAGCATTATATTAAAGAATACTCTCGAAAATTTTAAATAATTCATACAAAGATCAGGCGAACGCTTTCTGAACTATGTATGTATCATTTGGCAATCTCTTAAATGTCAACAGAAAAGTCAAAATACGTCAATCTCTTCTAGATTGGCTCAGTAAACATTTTAATGGTAATAGACGTAAAAAACAAACGAACGCTTTTTATCAAAATCAAAATATACTTTATTCGAGTAAGTTTTTATAAGCTCTTTTGAATCGGCAAGAAACGCAGTAGTTACTCTTTTTCAACATCTAACAATACAGTCATGTTATTTAAATACAATTATACTAGTTAAATTAAATTGGAGCAATAAGGTTCTATAAATATATTGTTTTTTACACTTCTCAATTCAAACCAATAGTTTTACAAGATATATAAACATTCAACAATCAGTCGATCACAATCCACTACTGGACATAGGCCTCTAAGATGCAACATCTCCTAAGATCCCGCCACCTTATTCAGGTCACGGATCCTCTTTTGATAAGCGCGTAAATAAATACTCGGGCCGTGTTGTCTGATGCTCTGGTGCTACACGGGCGAATATATCGGATGAAAATATGGCGAATACTTATATCACATTGGTTAAATAGCTCTGAATGAAATTTTACCTTATATTTTTCCTTTTTTCGGACATTTCGGTTAGCTTTTTGGCTTTATTATACGCCGAGGTGTAATATATCACACAGAGATAAAATATATGTAACAAAAATATGACAAAACGGTCTTATCGCTTAAAGAGCGATCTCATGCCGTGGGGAGTGATACCTTTTTGGGTAGACTTGAAGTTGAATAAAGCGGTAAAGTTATTATCAAATGTTAATTTAATTTATATGAAATACATAAATTAGACATAGTCATGCATATAACAGAATATTTATATTTATATCTTAATATATATCTACATATATTATATAACCTTGGGCCGAAATACAACGAAATGGGTGGTTTTGCGTTGCGTTTGGCGAAATGAGTCTGAATCCTTCTAGAAAGATTGTTATTGTATTACTTAAAAATAAGGAGTTCTGAAAAGGAACTAGAAGTCTTTGTTTTAAAGAGTGGAGAACACCAGGAAAATAAAAAAAAATAGACAGCGTATTTATATAATTATTGTTACAAATTATTCCGAAGCAGGAATAGGTCGCAGTTAAATCGATTCTTAATTAAATAACAAACTGCATCATCCGACTCACAAATCCAAGTAAACATAAGAGTGAGCACAATAGACGTTAATACGATTTGCATCCCGAGATTGCAGGTGAATAGTCCCATCTTACGTGCTCCGACTACGCCGGCATTGTCTGGTGTGGCCACGAGTTCTGCTTTTTGCATTTCCAAAGACTGACCGTATAATGTTACAAAACAATATTTTAAGCGTCAACAGCGTAATGGTTTACCGCCTAGCCATGTAAAAAGTCGCAGGATCGATCCTGACCCCTTGGGCTATTGTCGTCCCCACTCATAACATAAGTGATAAGCTTAAAAGGAGGGGTAAATAGAAATATTAGTAATTTCTTAATTAATTTGGGGCATTGCATTCATTAAAAAACAAAATTTTGGAGGGACGTGATTTTTTTTTTATATATATAAAATATTAATATTACAATTATTTAAATGCGAACTGATTAGCGAATATTGTCTTTTATTGTATGATGTCTTCATTAAAATCGCTGGTTTAATGGTCACTTGAATTAGAAAATATAACTGAATACAGCGAATGCCGTTTCAGATGTATTGTTATCTCTAAAGAATTTTTATGATTTAATCGAAATAAGTGAAAAGATGAATTGAATTTTGAACGAATTGTTTTAGTATTATAACGAAGTTCCCTTCGTTATAATACTAAAACAATTCGTTTAGAATCTTATGCTATGATATTGAAGTTATAAAATTATCGTTTCTTTACATACTTGTCAAGTATATTTTATAAAACAGTCGGTAACTGCCACGTTGGTCTAGTGCACAGTTTGCGAATACGCCTAATAAAAGAAATATTTTAGTTTATTTGCTTAGAATTTAAAAGAAAGTGTTAGTTTTTCCTTCTCTCCTTAGGAAAGCATCAGCCAAAGCAGTCTTGTGCAGTTATCTCAAATTGTTGTTCATTCAGATTATGATATTAGTATCATAATCACTTTAAGCTCACAGTGCACTGTGTGTGGCCTCCGTGACTGAAAACGGTCAGAATTACCTCATGATCATCTTCATAAACAGGTCTTGTGATAAATATAATCTTAAGTTAATCCAAGAAGAAAGAAAATAAGACTAAAGGAATTAAGGTTTTAATTTATTATTACGGATTAGTTAGAGATTGATCGAGTATGGTTGGGAAATGTGCAAAATTTGAGCCAATTTATCTTGAAATGCTGCTTAAGAGCGGGATTAGTTGCGGGCGCTTTCAATTAATGAGACTCATTGTTTTATTTCGATGTGATTGGGAATTGCTGCATTGGTATTGACTGCATCGCACGAGTAGTAGTAGTGTGTAATAGTAATAATATTTATTTGTATAGGAGTGGCACGAATGGGAACTGACGACGAATAAGCCGCTTAAATCCATATAAGTAACAGTAAATTCTCGTGCTCGGCAGTAAAAAAAAACCCCCTCGTAGTTGAGCAACATTATGGGGTAAACTTCAAACCCTCTGTTTAAGATTAGAAGGTTTATTCCTGAATCTTATGATATATCTTTAGCTTTAATAAACAGATAAAACGTTTATGACTTTTTACTTTTGGCAACGGCGTCAGGCATATTTTCAGCTGTAGATTGATCCGCATTGAGGTTTAGGTCACAGCACAGCACCGAGGTTGACAAACGATTCTACAAAGACCAATATATCAGTAATGTAAGAGGTATGTTTAGAACTCGATATTTTTTGATTATGATAATGCTGCGTCTTTTCCACTCCATCGCTTAAACACATTTATCAAAACAGCAAATAAAACGAAATATCTTTTTCTGGAACGCACTTAAGGAATTTATGATCTTATTTCTGGTTTCTAACTCTACAATCGAATCACAGCAGATGGCTTTTATAAATAGTTATTCTTAGTTTACAAGCAAAGAATAATCATTTATTAGAATCATCACAGCAATAAATTATTAATAAATAAAAGTATGAAAGCGTAATGAAAAGAAATCTATATTGATTCAGCAAATAAAATTCATGGAATCGTTTGCCCGAAATATATCGTCAATTTCTTTTAACGTATTCAATTTGGCCTGTCACTTATATGTGTGAACAGAAATTGATTCTTAACAGTTTCTGAAAGTCAAATTTATGCAAAGTACTTTCATTTAATATTAATATTCACATTTTATCGTTAGTGGAGATGAAATTAGCCGTTTTTATGCACTTAAACTGCAGAATATCTTACAAATTATACCAGATTTCAATTTCTTATTCAAGTAGACTCTTATGAGCACTTTTAAATAGTCGTTTTACAAGATTATATTGAATTTTAAATTACCAAAAAAGATCATTAAAAAATCCAGCAATAATCACCCTTTACGACAGTTAAATTACATAAAATTATAATTAAATAAAGTTGATATATTATTTCCCTGCACGGAAATCAATGACCATTCACAGGCTTTTAATTTACTTTAATTATTGTAGATCTGTTTTTAAGCTTTCCAATACAACAATTTGTAGTATTATTTTTAAATAACAGTTAATATAATTTTAGTCTTTCAGTTTTATAATTGAGTCAATTAAGTACAAGAATAAAATTATTGCTTTATATATAATTGTTATATGCTTACTTAACAAATATATTTTATATAATAATAAATATGTAACGGTGACATACAATAATAATATATTTTACAAAAAAGGAAACAAAATGACAGACTCCAAGGCTGTGGAGAAAGAAATAAATATATAAAAATACGTACATTTATTTAGGCATCAAACAATCAAAACATAACATTCTATTGTTATTATACATTCTGGTTGTCTACACGAAGCTTCTTTCTTGAAGGATCCTGATACACTTAATTTAACGTTCCATTTCACATATTACCATTTTGGATTAATCATTTTCAAAGTATAAATTAAACCAAACAGCCATTAAAATTAGCTATCAACATCAGTAGTTATTTTATTACAATTGTGATTTATACCACAAAACAATTCCAGGTATATCTCCGCTATTTATTTACCAATATAATTGCTTTCGTGGGCAACGGAAAGGATTGGTCATTGTTAGCCCTTAGAATCGGAATTTCGATTCAACGGGGAAATTCTGCGCTTATTACGCGAGCCATTACGCGATGTCGTTTAATTGTCGATTTAATTGAATTCAATTTAAACGTATACGAATACCTAATAAGATTTTAGTGTTATCGCCGCTTTGTTGTGTTTCAATTTTATAATGATGATATAGAAACCATATCCAGAAATTCTCGAGAGCACTCCAAATAAGGTCAGCCATCGAGAGCCGTTCTTACAATTTCGATACGTATACTTCCCGATAATATATTTTTTACGTTACGTTGAACGTTAACATTTACGTTAAACGTAACTTAACGTTAATGAGTTAAAGCTTTCTATCTCTTGCTATTTGTTAATAAATCGTTCGAAAATACTCGGACCTATAATTGACTCTTTGAATACGTTAACATAATGGGTTTTATCTCAAAAAATCTGCTTATATGCTTCAAATTAAAACGCAAAGTCATCAAGTTATTTTTTAAATTAATGTCAATATCAATATTTAAATTAATGTCAAATATGTAATACCCTATATTATATTAATAGCCTTTATTAAGATAAAATAATTAATTTAATTGTTTACAATAACGCGACGGCGTCATGGGCACCTGAAAGAGGTAGTCACTACCGCACATAGCAATTTCTCTGTATAAAATAGAAAATATTTCTGACATATAGTACGCGGTCAACCTTGCGATTTAAGATTGTATGTCCCTTGAGCCCGTCTCTCTTACTCCAAGAAAATATCTAGGCACTAACATGAAATGTTATATAAATAATATAATTTTTTCCTTATTGTACATATTTCCGTATTTGCTGTTAGTTAACGACGATGTTTATGTAACTCAGTTAGGTATGAGTTGGTCCGCTATTAAATTGGAGTACAACAGTTATTATAACAGTTCGATGGATATTTGAACTAACGACTAATCGAAACTATCGTTCAAAGAACAGAAATAGTTCAGAAAGTGACAACAGTCGATAGAATAATGATACGCATTGTTCATACCATTTTATGACTTCCATGGACGATAGATTACTAAACATTTCCTCGCACCGCTCACCTATTTTATACGAATTGCAGAATTGAATGTAACTAGAAATTTGCGTACATTATGTAAAGTTTCTGACACAAAAACAATTTCATTTACGTTTTTTTTTTTTTTTATAGTAGAGGTGGCAAACGAGCAGGAGGCTCACCTGATGGAAAACGACTACCACCGCCCATGGACATCTGCAACACCGGGGGGCTTGCAGGTGCGTTGCCGGCCTTTCAGGAAAGAGTACGCTCTTTTCTTGAAGGTTCCTAAGTCGTATCGGTTCGGAAAAACCGCCGGCTCCGATTTAATTATTTTTTACAATATACTATCATAATTTTACAAAAGAAATCTTGCAAGAGCGTAGACGTAACGAAATCTTTCACAATATATACTTTAGAGTTAGCATAATATGAATGAGTCGTAACAAACGAAGACTTTTCATCAGAAGGGCGTTACGAAGCCCCGTATGGGTATGTATCACCCTCCCATCACATACCTATCAAACATCAATACTTAGTACTGCGGTGTTCCTGTTTGAAGGGAGAGAGTTAGGAGCCAATGTAACTCCAGGCGCAATGGACATAACATCTTAGTTCCCAAAGTTGGTGGCGCATTGGTGATGTAAGGGATGGTTGATATTTCTTACAGCGCCAATGTCTATAGACGGTGGTGACCAATTAAGATGTCAATTTCACTGTCGCCTTTTCTAGCAAACATTTTGTTCCGAGTGAACATACGATGAGTTGGAGGTTGGACAGGATCAAACAACGCGTGTTTGATCGAGACAACTTCCCATTCCTTTATCTTCTGGGTAACATGTTTATATCAATTGAATTTCACGTATTACCTTGAACTTAACATAATATAAGAAAAAGGAGTTTGATATTTCTTTGTCTATAATAACATTCGACCCCTTTTTTTCGGAATAATTATGCTGCAAGGAAAAATATCTCTAAAGGTTGTACAATAAATAAACCCAAAAAAAAATCATCCAATACTTTCGAAGAATTTTATTATATTTTAAAAATACAGACCAGCTAGTGAACCATTGGATGGTGTGTCACCTGCGCTCATAGACACTGGCTCTGTGAGAAATGTAAATCACATAACGCTCCTGCAAAATATCGCCATTACCATGTGATTTAAATTTTATATTCCTTATGATTGTAATTGAACTGACACTTCACTTCCTCAAATTTGAGCCGAGATGGCCCAGTGGTTAGAACTCGTGCATTGCGTGCGTGCACACCGATGATTTTGGGTTCAAACCCAGGTAAGCACCACTGAATTTTCATGTAATAAAATAAAATAAATATTTGTGTTATTTTCACTAAATATCACCAAATTAATTTATTGTAAACTTTTCACAAGATTTTTTGAAAGGAAAAGTAACGAAAACTAAAAAAAATCAATTTTTATACTGAGTAAAATATCTCACTGTAAAAATATGCCTTTACTTGATCCTTCAAATCAATTTACAGTTTTTTTCCATCCCAAGTGATTTAGATATAATAGTTAATTTTTTAAGATACATCTGCCTCATTTATGTAACAACTTAACACAAAAAGAAAAATTGTGAACGTTGTAAGACACTCTGTAGTATATGTCGTGGTAGCATTGCACCCGTGCGAAGCCGGGGCGGGTCGCTAGTTCTTTAATATAATAAACTTATCCCTTTCCAAAAACGCGTCGCATCTATTCGTAAAATTTTAAAATATATTGAATGGCTTAGAATTTTTTTTCAGTTAGGCATTGAAAGCAAAAAAAGTCATTTCTAATTATAGATGAGGCCTACAACGATATATTTTTTTAGACCAGGGACTGAATTGAAATAATTCACTTCTAAAACGTATATGTATAATAACTTGTATTCATAAAAATTCTTGGTTGTACACAGGTTTCGCGTAACAAGTAATCCTATTTAAAAGCTGCGTCAAAAGTTATGTAATGAAACATCAGGAAATCCAACATAGCTCGTTCTAAACAGACACCTTGTGAAACATTTAATAACAAATTAATAATTGACCCAAAGCAAAACTTGGGGGTAGGGCTTTGTGCACTCCCATGGAACCAATCTATAATCACGTCATATATTACCGCCAAAGAGCAATTCATATTATTTTTGTCCATAACAGTATGGAGGCTGTAAGTCAGTGTAACACAACGGACAAGGGACAAAACATCTTAGTTGTCTTAGTTCGTAAGACGCTGTCAACGTAAAAGATAGTAAGTATGGTGGTGACTACTTACAACCCTTTCTCTACAACCCAATAGCTTCTGTGCATGTAATAATTGTAAAATTTAAAATTGTAAAAATATTTACAAAGTAGTATTTTTTTTTAAATTAATTTCTTAAAAAACAATAACAAAAATTATGGCACTACGAAAACCAAAATGTATTTGATCATAACAATACCTTTACAAAAAAACACCATATTACACGTCGAGGCAAACACAGACGCGAACACGAACTCATTTCTCAATAAATTACTTAGCAAACTTTGCGTAAATATATTTAGAAAATGAAAAATAAGCGAACGTTCTTTCGAACGTCAATGTCGTTTAGGTACTTTTAAAGTTGACGAAAAATCATTAGGCTTCTTTGTAACATGACGTAGTATTTCATCAGAGAGTGCTCACTAAATTGATAGGGAAAAACCGCCGAAGTGTGAGTTGCACTCCTTTACGGAGAGTTCTGTACATTAATAAAGAGTACTCGGTTTCGTCTCCCAGTGCTGCTGTCGTGCTTCCTAAACACTTAAATATGTACCTTCAAGGAATGGCATATTCAAATCAATCGCTCGCCTACTATGAATAAAAGATATTGATATATTTTATATCTAAAATCAAGAGGTACAAGGAATTGTTACTGTACACGTAATATATATTTTGTGAAGAAAAAATCTGTTTCTAGTTTACAATTACGCTTTTCCAAAGGTTCCAGAATTAAAATCCAAATGAAAGAAAAACAATCATTGTGGTCACATATTTCCAAGTTACGACAATGGTGGTGGTGGTGGTGAGCATTACCTCCCGTTTTATTCGGTATTAAACCTCAGTATACTTACGAGCAGTACAGAACTCTAAAAAGGAAAAGTTCGAAGTATAAGAAAATATTTCCCGACTTACATCTAATTCGGGAACGTATTCAATTGTAAATGTGGTCTTTTTATTTGTTACTTACTTTCCATTACTGAAATGCAGGTTTGGTTGTAATAAAATTAAACAGAAAGGTAAAAAAAAACACATGATTATTGACTACTTCTATTTGAGGTACATAAAACTGATATAAATCCCTCCTTATTTTAAATATTATTGCTAATATAATGCTTTTAATTAATACTGAAAATAATTTACTAGCCATTTTTGGTTAATCTATTTTTAAATCTGTTAATTAAATTCTTGTCACAAAGGTTGCCGAAAAGTGATAACGTTGGGCGATAAGGCTGCCTTCACACGGTTTGATGGTATTGTACTCCGAGCTATAAGAACTGATGATTTTTTGTTATTTAAATCTTAAAACGTAACACATTCAATGCAACGGCCAACGGCAGCCATATTGAATTTCTGATGACGTCATGACGCAGGGACACTTTTATACGAGGTGCCATTAGACGGACTTAAATATAACAATAGTACTTCTGTGTTTGTTAAGAAAGCTGTGAGCAGAAAGACGAACAATGTTTCTGTGGACTTTGTTAGGCTTGGTATTGACTGCGCTTAGAAGACCCAAGATTATTTTAAGTATAAGATAATGCATATTTTCTTCCATTTACGCATCATTCTCGATGATGGCTTAATTGGAGATAAGACATAATGATTTAATTAACGCCCGGAACAGATTTCATTATAGCCATAAAAGAAGCTTCCGTGCCCCAGTAAACTTTTATTTGACTCTGTAATCTCTCTTCTCAAATCTTTAAAGCGATTTAAATTTAATTATAAAATAACAATTTATGTATTCATAAACATGATGCTATACCCTTTGTTTGAACTTTAATTGTTTGTATATTGTATACTAAATATATAAAGTAAAGCAAGTATAAATTACACTAGTAGAATCCTTCTGAAGAGAAAATTTGGAGCTAATTTCAATACATTGCTCCATTCTGGATTAGTTCCCTTAGATATGGCATATTTTCCTCCCTCCTCCATCCATCCTCCTTACTCTCCGAAAGGAAGTTACTTCACTACGATGTTCCACTTGCTTTGTTACCACCAGGTTATAAATATGGGAGAATTGCTTAAAACACATACAGATTTCTTAACGATGTATTCCAAAAATAGAGTACAAGAGTATAGTAATGATTTAATTAAATCCTAATCAATCATTTATCCAAAAAAATCGGCATTCGTAGACAGCACAACACTAAATAACATAAATTTAAGAAAACAACTTATATTGCATTGCAACAATTTATATTGCATTTATTCCGTGTTGATTGGTGAAACTTGTGGTCATTTGTAATTTGACTAAACTATAATCTTTTTATGATAGTTCTTAATAGTATTTTTATTCAACTCATAAACTTACTGCCTCGTTGGCCTAGTGGTTATTTATCCACTATCCTGGTTAAATTAAAATACCGATAAAAAGTTACTGAGTTCTTCCAAACTCTCGGAGCGTTTTCATTGCCATACCTCCTACGCCACGCGCCTAGAAGCTCCTTCAGCCGTTGGTCCAGTGCCCGTAGTAGACTCTCTATTTGAGTGAATTCATCTGTATTTACACATTTAATCATATAATATCTCGAGGTTAGTTTTCGCGACGACACTTTTCACTTCAGTACAATGATGCTTAATGTAAGCGTACTCGTTCTACTTATTAATTATGATTATGGATTTTAAGAATTGAAGTTAGACTCATTATGGACGCTGTCCATTTTCATCAGATTTTGGTTTTAGTCCAGAAATTTATGAAATTATTAAGCTTATTATAGACGTAATTGCTTGAGCGCAATGGATAAGATTTCAAGGTCGAACTTGTTTCCAACATTCCTATGAAATTGAGTGACACGTTTCTGACGAGAAACCATTATAGTTTCACTTAAGTGTACGACAAGTGATTATACACTGTTTGTTATGCGACGTCTAGTAAACAAAAACGGATAGAGCTCTTTATCAATTATTACTTTTTCTACTCGTCGTACCCAACCACTATGTTGCCTAATAATATATTTTATTATCCGATTTAATAGTACATTACATTTTTATTGTGTTTATCGTGTGACCACAGAAACACATTAAGCGGCTGCGATCTCTACAATAGCAATATTTTTTATAGAATGGCTAGAATTATAGCCGCGGATATTTAAACGGCCCATAACGACACCATAGCTCTCGTAAATATATACGTGGCTCGAATGTAGACAGCTTGTTTTTCTACACTTAATATCTCATGGGATTATTGCGAAGAAATGCAAAATTTATTCATGTGTGTGTGTTTGAATCGAAGCACATTGATTTGAAGCTTCGTTGAACGATTTGGATGTCTATGGACGATTTGACGACCTCCGTGGTCGAGTAGTGTGTAAACCGGTTTTCATGGGTACGCCACTCCGAGGTCCCGGGTTCGATTCCCGGCCGAGTCGATGTAGAAAAAGTTCATTAGTTTTCTATGTTGTCTTGGATCTGGGTGTTTGTGGTACCGTCGTTACTTATGATTTTCCATAACACAAGTGCTTTAGCTACTTACATTGGGATCAGAGTAATGTATGTGATGTTGTCCAATATTTATAATATTTATTTATTTATTTATGGACAAGGATTTTTTATGCTACAGGAAGCTGGCCGGCCAAACGGGCCACCTTCTGATGGTAAGACCTCTCTACTGCCCACCAACCAGTGCAACTGTGCCTTTAGTTACACTGACTGGCTGTCTGAGGTATTTTCATCAGATGAGCCTTCTGCTCGTTTGTCCTTCGGCTATTCTTCGGAGACTGTATACATAGGATATATACTTCTCTCTACTACTAAGAAGAAGAGTTTCTATTATCGGGAATCTACATAAGAGATTCCACCCCTTCAGACTATTTTTTTTTCTCCATCGAAGATCCTTCCTTCCTGCAGATCTTTCCTGCGTTTGTGTGTTTTTTGAGCATAACAATCCGGTTATCTTCAAGCCTCAAGGCAAGATAAAGACGGAAAAGCGTTCAATTAGACTGCATCAATTATAAACGTTATTTCAGTCGAATTTTGAATGACATAACTACGATAGTTCAGGTAAAACCATTATAAATTTCCATGTCCTTCATGAACACGTATTTTAACTATGTAAAAATTAATTCTGTTCATTAAAAATATATTTAATGCCTATTAGAAGTGGCACAGCTTAAATTGTAACACTAGATTTTTCAATCAAATGCTTTTGCTCTTAACGATGAAAGTAAATTTTCAAGGTCGAATATAATTAGTCGTTTCACAATTAAATCATTTTGACAAGCGTTTCCCTTCCACTTGAAGCTATAAGTACCGATAATTAAATTTTAGACACTTTACATAAGGGCATAAAGTATTTTTTATCAATTATATGTATATGGTATATATGTATATACGACAGGACTATCTGTGTCTGAGTCTTTCGATCTTTATTTCCTTGGGGTGCTTTAGTTTTGGAATGAAACTTTAGTCGAATGATATGTGATATTGAATTTGTAGTATTGAAATATTCCCTGCTAAATAATATGGCCCTTTTATCCATCCAACTACCTATATCATAAAGAAGCCTGTAGATATCCCATTGCTGGGCTAAGGGTTCTTCTACGGGTACTTTTATTTGCTTTTAAATTGTTTATGCACATTGTAACACTCTCGATAAAGATATCAAAGTAACTTTTTTTGTTTCTTTTACTTTTAAGACTTTTGGATGTTCAATTTTTATATTTTCCTATTTTATTTGATATGTAGGTGAATGTGTCCTCTGATAATGCATGACCATAAATATCGGCGCTGTAAGAGACAGTAACCAATCCCTACATCGTCAATTTGCCGCAAACCTTGGGAATGAAGATGTTATACCCTTTGTACCTGTAGTTATACCAGCTCACTAACCCGGAACAACACCACAAAAACAATACCGGAACACAACTATACGAAAAATTGCTGTTTCGAAAATGATTGGGTGGTATTAACCCAGTCAGGTTTTCACAAGGCTCTGCCACCGAGTCAAGTCCAAGAACTATACTCGTGATTACTTACAGATTCATGATTTACGTGGCACGTTCAAAATCATTTTATCAAGATGCTTACCGCAGACCACTAACC
Organism: Vanessa tameamea; assembly: GCF_037043105.1. Classification (NCBI taxonomy): domain Eukaryota; kingdom Metazoa; phylum Arthropoda; class Insecta; order Lepidoptera; family Nymphalidae; genus Vanessa; species Vanessa tameamea. The sequence goes on from NC_087316.1 coordinate 321,793, forward strand.
AATAGTGGAATACTCATAGCATCGTATTGAAGTTTTTACTTGAGTCAAGTCACCGGCATTTCTCGTATAATCCAAGTCACTCAGTCAGGCCGTATAAAATTTTAATGGCATTATAAAAATACTATAACGTGTTTATGTAATACAATACACAAGGGATAAAGTACGTTTCCCTGTCGTAGAGAGTTCAATCTCGACTTGTGGAGGCAGTCTTTACGACTTCCTATAGCATTGCTTACGGGGCTATGATTTTACGACTTCTACACTTATAATAAAACTGCAACGGGGTTGTGTTTGTACAAGACATTATTTAATGGAAAAATCTATGATAGCATCAGTATACCAACAATGAAAGTCGTTCGATCAATGGACTTTCCAAGTACTTTTGAGTCGATCAGCGTAACTATTATATTCGGGATGTGGATCCTACGATGAACGTTCCTTAAAGCGGGGTTTCTCAGAGCGTCGACAATAAATCGAACCGCCCTGAACCCGCACTGATCCTATGAGAGGCCTGGCCCAAACCACCTGGAGGTGCAGGAAGACAAGCAGAGAGTATCTTCTTGGCATTTCTTTCAGCAGAATAATAGCCTGTATTCTGAAGGAGTCTAATTTTGTTCGATTCTAATTGTTTTAGTCGTCCTCATTATTAGTCAGCTTATTTGGTCGGATAAATAAAAAAATATATATTTATAAATATGCATAGTAATATCCTGTTATATATTACGTAATAACATAATATTTCAACCCTAAGCCATTTTCATAAGATATATAATATATTAATACAACTACATTGGGTAATATTCAAATTCTAAAGAGACCATTAAATGCAAACGAATGGACAATTAGTGACTTCAGTCTGTACGTATGAATATTTATAGGCCTTAAAGCGATAAGCGGGTAATAGTTTGACGCATATTCCTATACTGCTCGATTTGTATAATATTAAATAACGTTAGCGATTTCAGTCACACTTGGATTTAAATTGTGCCCAAGATACTTTGTATTATACTATTAATCGGTTACTAAAATTTTATGTATGGCAATACACTGGTCCCGCAATACGGGGACTTTCAGATATTAGCGTGAACATAGTAGATACTACTGCAGATATACTTTGATCGCACCCAGAAGGCCCAAAAGCGATGGAAAATACTACGTGCTCGTATGTATACCGCAATGTGGTCACATTAACTTATAGACTCTGGCACTGTTAGAAACATAAACGATTTTAGATTAAATTTACAGAGAGAGACAATGAATTTGACAATAAGATCTAATGAGACAAATTGTAACAATATGTATGTGATGTATGTGTAACAATGCATTAAAATCAATTAATCGAACGCTTTTTATCATGTAGGTACATAATCGTAAACATAAATTAAGCACATGAAAAATTGCAGGTCCTTGCCCAGATTTTAACCTGTAAACTTCTAAAATCCATGTGTTCCATCCGTTGCGCAGCGCCGTGGTATGATCGTTAAATGAATAGTTACCGAGTTTCTTATCGATTCTTCTAGATAAAATGTACGTTTCGAATCGGCAGTAACATAAAATTTAATTGAATCTTGTAAAATTAAGATACAAAAGGGCTTGCTCGTCAGAGCCGACTTACATAAAGTTATCTTGGGTTTGAAATCATTTTGATTCTGTGAAATGAATATTATTAAAAAAATAAACTTTTATTCACCTATTGTTTTGTATAAAACAATTGAAAAAATTAATATAATAAGATTATATTAAAAAAATAATACTTTAAATCTTTAGTTGATTTACATAATCCAGTAGTACTGATAGGTTCAAATCAACTGATAGTTCAGTCTTTAATTTTTTTATAAGAATCAGCTGTGGTTTTGCTTGAACAATAAAATTTGTATAGAGAAACATACACGACAGTAATAAATATGTGAATCTTTTATATATTTTTACTGCTTTCATAGTTTTGTTTTTCTCGGTACAAGGTACCTTGGACGAAAGCGGTAAGTTAGTGATCTCTGAGGCAACCTTCAACTCCGACCTACTGTCGATTAAAGGCAATAAAAACGGAACCATAAACATAATCGAGTCGTAAAACGCGAACGGTCGGGACAAGAGGCTTACAACTTTTCATTTGGCTCGATAGCCGCTCATGCGTCTTGAATTAATATTATTTTGCCGGTGGAATATAGATGCGGTAGATTCATTTGATACAAAGCATTTGAGAACTTGGGGGTGCAGTTTTAATTCGACGTTGTTAGAAATTCACGATTTTCCAACGCTTGAAACGCAAGATTATGTCAGTTAAATTCAATTAAATTTATATTATATATCCTGCCTGCAGATGCCCCAGTGGTTAGAACGTGCAGCGTTCCTGATGATTCAAACCCAGGCGAGCACCGTTGAATTTTCATGCTTAATTTATGTTAGTAATTCATCTCATGATCGGTGGTGAGGAAAGCATCGTGATTAAGCCTGAATGAGTCTAATTTCAATGAAATTCTTCCACGTGAGTGTCCACTGACCCGCAATGCAGCAACATGGTGAATTATCCAAATGTTCTCCTTAAAAGAGAAAGGAATCCTTAGCCCAGTAGTGGGATATTTAGCGGCTGTCACTTTTATCCTGTTTGAAAGTCAACAACTATTGTCAAAAAACACCAATAACGTCGCACGCAATTCATTCTTGATAGTTTATTTCTCTTTTATTATTGTATTTCAAAAAAATCGAACCTCCAATATCAAACCCTACAACATTGAAACTATTGAAAACTATGCAGACACGAAACGTCCCATAAAATACCCGAACACTCGCACCAATATTATCGAACTGCAATAAAAAACATTTAAAGCGATTTCAAATTTCACAAAGGATTATATTATATCCTTTAGTATACCATAAATTATCAAATGCGTGTGATTTTAATCTATATTATTTTTATACTGGAAAATTTATTACTAAATTATGAATACTCCGTTATCATACACATAATATGCATGAGCAATGTTAAATCGAACATTTCCATTAACTGCATAAAAAATATTTACGTTGACTTAAAGAAGCCGAATTGGGCCGGTGGTAACCGAATATTTTAGAACCTGAGAGGCAGCATTGATTTTTCATGCTTAATTTGTGTCTATAATTCTTCTCGTAATTAGTGATGCAGAAAATGTGGAAAAATCTGCCACATACGTGTACATTGATCGCTTAATTAGCGTGGTAGATCTTCAAATGGAGAGATGGCCCAGCGATGGGTTATGCATTTATTTAATTCATTCTTAAAATTATTCAATATAAGGGTTACAAGTTGTGTGCTCCCTCAATTATAGGAGACCACAGCATGCACTAAGCTTAAGCAAAAAAAATATTTAACTTAAAATTAAGAATAGCTTATAATTAAACATTTTTTTTGTGTTAGGTTAAGAGTTTAGTTAGACACACTCTGAATTTGGACAAACTGTAACGATGAATATCGAGGTCATTATTATTCCTAGAAAGTATGTTATATTGTCTACATTACTTAGTTTTGTACTAAACTGAGCATGTACAAATTAAATTTATATAAAGCTACTGTACAAATCATGGAACGGTGGCATTAATACTAGCTATAAATATAAGGTAAATTCTAATCCGTACAATTTGTCTCATTAGTCTCTCAGCACGGTACATGTGCCCGCTGATTCCTTACGAAAAGTAGTCGCTTATATCACCATAGTTTTACTAAGTCATTAGGAATAGTAATTGGACGGCAGTTGAACACGTATTTTTTTATTAATAATATATTTTCTTTTTCTCATTTCATTTATTTAATTGACTTATACAATTAACCCGACTCTACACGGGTGCACTCACATAGATAACTACAAATTATGATGGACAATCTTGCTGTCAATCAAATGCGAGTCAGTCCTAATTGCTTTAATCCACTGCTTCTACGCGATAACAAACCTTGTCCAAACAAAAGATTACATCTGGAAACTCTCGGTGAGTGTGCGCAACAGAATTGTTGACAACATTTTATTGAAATCATTATTTTAGGGAGTTCTTCTTGTTCTTTCTATAAATTCCAAAATTCCAGCCAACTTGACACTAACATTTACTGGAAGTGAACAATATTAAATTACCTCTTCTTCAAAGCTTCAAAAGCACCTTATAATTTTAAAAAAAATCTTATAAAGTATAATAATGCTTACAAAAATATTAAATCTTATTCAAAGAAGTAATATAATGTTCATATTAAACATCAAAATGTCCTTCTAAATGCACCGCTCAAATGAAACAGTGCCATGTATGCCCACTGAAGGTTTATCATTCCAATAAAAATATAATTATGGAAATCAACCTACGATCGTACAGCCTACCGGGTAATATTTAACACAACAAGCGAAGAATTCGTCGCTTAGCTTCCGTAATTTGAGGAATTTCCTAGTTTTATTTCACTCCAAGGGAAGATTTTTTTCTAAAAATTTAAATAAGACTACTCTTAAGCACCAATTACTTATCCATCAGAAATTTAATCATCAAATCGGTGCACAATCGGCGAAAACATTAAAGTACATATAAAATGCTTAATTAATAAATTTATTTTTTGAAGATGACGCAAAAGTCAATATCCATTCATCTTTATATGTCGGATACATCGTGAGTGAATATCGAAGTCTCAGCGATCGGCTAAGACGTTAAAGCGTATGACAAAATAGTTATCTAATGTCAATAAAATGGTAAAATTGATTTATTTTAAATGCACTTAAGTTATTGAGGAGTACCAGCTGCCAGAATTAAGTAGGGAGCGCTGTCTAGAATTAAGTAGTTGACTTATATAAAATACATATTCCGACGGAAGGTTTAAAACATTAATAAATTTGAATATTGTATAAACTCCACTTATTTAGAACGGTTATGTAATATAAAATAAGTAAAAATAGCAAATAGTTTATTTAAATATTTATTAAACTAAAGATCCGTCGCCTTAATTTATTTACTAGCATATGTTCTTTAATCTCATATCGCTGCTTCAATAGTGGCTTTCTGCTTAGTAATCGTGTATTATTTTGTTAGTGCACGAGTTGTGAGCTAACGCAGTTACAGACGAGATACAACATCAAAGGCTGTTCAGTTTGCGCAGACTTCCCTTGTCCATTACAGCGAAGACTGTCAAGTGGCTAATTTCCTCATTTCCCGTCTCGTTAGCCACAAGCCATAAATAGTGTTCGGAATTAATTAATATTAAAATCCAATGGTTTTATCACTTACTCTAATCGAAGATAAACAACCCTTTGATTTGTGTATCACATGCGATTTGCTATTGGGTCTGTCCTTGATAAACATATTTATTTATAATGCAACACTTTAACTTTGCTTAAAAAACTCCGATACCAGCTTCGTAATTGTTCAAAACGGCATATTTTCGCAAACAAATAATTAATATCGCAGATTACTTAAGCTCACCGCCAACGATGTCTCGGCAATTCGATGTCTTAATCAAAATCAAAATCAAAGTATACTTTATTCAAGTAGACCTTTGCAACTACTTTTGAATCGTCATTTAACAAACTATATTAAGAAAACCTACCACCGGTTTGGAATGTAGATTCTACCGAGACGAACCGGCAAGAAACTCAGTAGTACACTTTTTCAACATTCAAAAATACAGTCATGTTAGTTAAATACAATTATATATGTATGTAATATCCTCCTGCCTGGAAGTCAACAAGCAGTAGATCCACGCTTTTTTATCATCATATGACACACATATGTTGTTTATTTGCCTTTTGACCTCTTATGGTTGTTAATGTCACCTATAAAAGAGTTGACGCTTATTATATATTATACTAGCTGTTACCCGCGGCTTTGCCCGCGTAGAATATGAATATATTTACAAATTAACTTAAAATGTTACGTTAATGTAATACCTCTTTATATACCACATTGGTGTGTATTTCAGCCCTTAGGGTAGAATATCCAGAAACGCTTAAATGCGAATCAACTCATTTTTAACCGGTAGCCCAAAAATAAAATTTCGAGCTTCTAACTTCAAAATGACAGGCTTCCAGGCTAACCTGTATACGAAATGTCAAACCCTACTTTTTCCCTTTAGTCGTAAAATATCAAGAAACGCTTAAATACGTATCTACTCATTTTTAATCAGTATCCCAAAAAACAGTTTTTTGTTTTTAATTTAAAAAATGACGGACTTCCATAAAAACTTTCATCCCTTAATGCACCCCCTCAGAGGTAGAATATCAAGAAACGCTTAAATACGTATCTACTCATTTTTAATCAGTAGCCCATAAATAAAGTATCATGCTTCTAATTTAAAAAAATGACGGATTTCCAGACTAACCTATATAAAAAATGTCCTACCCCTATTAAACCCCTTAGAGGTAGAATATCTAGAAACACTTAAATACGTTTATAATCATTTTTAATCAATATCACAAAAATAAAGTTTCATGTTTCTATCTTAAAAATGACGGACTTCTATACAAACTTTCAACCCTTATATCACCCCCGTAGGGGTAGAATATGCAGAAACACTTAAAAAAGTATCTACTCCTTTTTAATCAGTATCGCAAAAATAAAGTTTCATGTTTCTAACTTAAAAAATTCCATACGAACGTTCAACTCCTATTTCACCCATTTAGGGGCAGAATATCCAAAATTCCCTCCTGAGTGGGTGTCATGATATGTTAGTTTATAAGTGTACAGCCTAAAATATAAGTTTTATGCTTCTAGTTCTAAAAATTCTAAACATGACAATACTTTCAACAACTTACAACCTTTCATCCCCCTTTTCAACCCTTTACAGCACTTTTTCCAAATAAAAAGCCTAGCCTATGTCCTTTCTCAGGCTCTAGACTATTTGTGTACCAAATTTCATTTAAATCGGTCCAGTAGTTTTGGCGTGAAAGCGACACAGACAGACAGAGTTACTTTCGCATTTATAATATTAGTATGGAAGTATGGATTGTTATTTCAATCGCTAGAGAGCTCCGATAATAACCGTGTCTGATCGCTGCTAAATTCAAAGTGCTACAGGGAGAACCGCGGCCTCCGACGCGCCTATAGCACGCTCCCGCCGCCCCGGCCGGCCGGTACCACCGCAAACGCTACGTTCCGCAATTTTTAAATCTGTAATATCTTCGAAAATATATATTTAAATCATATGCTGTAAAGGGCCATATAGATCAATATATTTAAGGTATTTCATTGGATAAGGATGAATGCTGTATAAGTTAAAATTGCTTCGAAAATTAGCCAATATTTGTGGTAAAAAATAAATAACAAAAATATGTTATTGTGGGTTATCTTTAAGAGATAGACATATACCATCGCGGACTTTTTTGTAGACATTTTAGGTGTACAATTCTGTAGTACATTATTTTGATCTATCTAGTAGGGTTCAGCCAGCGTTTATAATGTAAGCGCAAAAAATGTATAAATTTACATCACATTAGAAACTTATAAAATTATCAGTGTTACTTAACTATATTTTCTATGTATTATATACAAAAACCTTCCTCTCGAATCACTCTATCTATTAAAAAAAACCGTTTCAAAGTCCGTTGCGTAGTTTTAAAGATTTAAGCATACAAAGGGACATAGGGACAGAGAAAGCGACTTTGTTTTATACTATGTAAAGATAAAGATTAAGCAAAAGGTGTATTGTTTTGAAAGCTAAGAAAACTACATCGGACGAATTTTTCATTTATATAACACCAGTAAACACAAAATCCTATAATGCAACGCATAATTTATGTAAATATTCCAGAAGGAAGGCCACTGATATAGAGGGCACTTGACCGACTTTTCTTTCCGACGTACCCCCCTAATGTAATAAAGTTGAACGGGCCAAAAGGAGAATGACCTGCGGCCGGAATAGCGGAGTGCAAAGTCAAGACCATTAGTCAATGTGTCAATTTCGTTATGCGAAAATAACTAAATATAACTCGAAGGCTTGCCAAAATAGTTTTGTCCAAAGGTAAAAGGACTTATCTTTTATTTAAAAAATATATATCTTTGATAAACGAAATATATCTTTAGCATTTCTATAGTATTGTAAGCTATTATGTAATTCGTATAATGATTTATTTTACCAACAGGCTTGAGAAAGTAAAATACTTCATGTACCTATAGCTGCACGGCTTCAATCTTTGTCCAATAGTGGGACTCATAGGATATTACTTCACATTTATTTACACGGTACATATATTTGTAACTATAATTGTGACAATATTTATGAGAGCACAGTACCTAGTGTATAATTTGCGAATCGCGTGAGAACATTTCAGGTGTTATACAATTTTTCAATTAATTTGTAATGAAATATTCTTGCAACACTACTTAACGTATTATTTTTTTATATACAAACAGGTAGCCTGCATATCGTGGCACCTGATGGTAAATGTTTAAATACACGCACATACATACAGTGGCAACTACGTGTAGTGGAAACGATTAGTTATACTAAACTGAAATTGTAAAATTTAAGAGACTAAATATTTAAAAAAAGAATATATTTCAAAATAAGAATACAGTTTTTTAAATAACCAAACTTTGTAAATTCCTCTGTCATTGCTTATCTCGTGATATTCGAACGTGGCTTATCACAATTATATTACATTTGGAACTGTCCCAACAGTTGCAGGCACATAAACACCATATGTCATTCGCTCGAACAAATAGAAGTGCTTGGTTAATAAAAAGTCCTGAATTACGATATCATTTGTAATATTTAAAATGTATATATAATGTTGCATGATGGTAGGGCATTGTGCAAGCCCGTCAGCGCAGAAACTACACGCTTATCTGATATTCTACCGCCAAACAGTAGTACTCAGTATTGTTGTGTTCCGATTTGAAGGGTGAGTGAGCCAGTGTAACTACAGGCACAAGGGTAGTTCTCAAGGTTGGTGGTGCATTGGTGATGTAAGGAATGGTTATATCTTACATCACCATTGTCTATGGGCGGTGGTGACCACTTACTATCAGGTGGCCCATTTGCTCGCCCGCTTGCCGATACCATAAAAAAAACTTTTCTATATGGCCATTCTGGGTGGAGACACGATCACATTTAGCAACACTCAGCTCAATGGACAATATGTCAAAGTCAAAATCTTTAATTAATATTGAAGTATTACACATGCATATTATCTGTGAATCTACCATCGACTAGGAAATATACGCGTGAGAAACACAGATAAAAGAAACTCTTAAAAGCGCAAGTCTAATAAAATAAGTGTCATCAGGAAACAATACAATCTTATGTTTGTCATCCAAAAGATAAGGAAACTCATTTGTAGAAATGAGGAAGTAAAATGGACCAAAAAATCCAAGTGGCTTACTAGAGCCCCTCGAGATCTCTTTCCACTGACAGTAATCCTCTGAAATCGATTGCTAAGGTCGTACCTTTGGAATATATTTTTAATGAGCTCAACACCATTATCGTTTCACCCCTTATAAAGTGTCATAATATAGCTACCCAAAAAACTACGCCTTTACGCTATACAAACTTCGTCTAAAAAGTCTGCCAGTCCAAGGTTTTTGTTATATCTTTGTAATACATATAAAAATAAATCAGATAAAGGCGAGCAAATGATGATGCGACTTGTTAACTTGTAATAAAAACTATGTGACAGCAAAAATAATTAAAATAAGATTATTTTAGTAATCTTATTTGAATACCACCGTATTCAAATAAGATTAAGGGGCAGAGTCAAGTAGTAACTAATATATGCTTTGAAAGTGCAGTTCTGTAATTGTATTGGTTCGTTTTTTAAAAAATAACTTTCCAAAAACAAACAAGTAATAAAATATGTATTTTCATTGCTTTGTTAATACTTTTTTGAAATAAAAGCTCAATAACAGTCTAAACCCTTCTTATCCTTTTAGGGGTTTGAAATAGCTGAAACGTTCGAGCGGAATTCGACCAGAGAAAAAGGATTTGAACCGAAGCCTGTTACAAATTGTCTTTTACAAAGAGTAAATTTAAAATCGATTGATTGTTAGACTGCGTCGGTTTTAGAATTTGGCTGATAACTGTTGGAATGGAAAAATAAAACAACATCCGTTTAAAACATATTCTGGCACGACAGTCTTCAGTCAACGCAAACCCAAAGAAGTTCTAGAAATACAAACTAATAATTGAATTATGTATATTACATATATAATGGGTAGCCTATATGGGGGCAAGTTGGTCAGGCCAATTAAATGGTATTGAATCTTCTTATTAAGAAACAACCGATAGGATCTCGAAGACGTCCAGTTGACAATGTTTGTACTCCCAAAGAAGCCCAATACAGCCTCCGGTCGTTTCAGATTATCGTCTTATCTGATTATAGCAGTAAGGGACTAAATTTTATCCAGGGAATTCACCGTTGAATATCAGCTGTGACCGAAATGGATCAAGAAATCGCCATCGTCATCATGTAAACGGAAAGAACGGAAAAAATACGGATGCAAGAATCTGTAGATCTTAAAGAAATATTAAATAATAAAGTTAAACGGCGTTTCCATCTTTACGCAAGCATAATATACAATGTATTACTTTTAGGATATTTAGTAAAACGTTTATTACCTAAAAATATTATGGGGTCATAAACTTTCAATCTTCCGTAAAAAGCCTTTCAAATACTTTACTAGTCTATTATAATATTTACTATGTTGTCAAAATATACAAACATATTGGCAATTTATAAATTTGCTTAAATAGTGAACTAGTAAATACAGGCACAAACGACATAACACCTTAGTTCCAAAGGTTGGTGGCGGCAGGGCGATGTAAGGTAAGATTAAAATTTCTTACGTCACCAATTTCTATGGTTACCACCAGTCTTAATATCAGGTGGCCCATTTGCCAGTCCGCCAACATTTTGAATACAAATGAAATCAAATGATTATAAGTGCTCATATTTTTAAATATATTCATAGAACAATCCTTTCATTAAATATTTATTTATATAAAACAATATCTCAATTCTCAATAACCGATTCGTTACGTCATTGAATTGAATATCATCTCTCGGAAAACATTAATTATATATTATTAAGCAAACCGATAACCGAGCCCATCAATTTTCGTTGATATCTAACACGATTCAAATTCCAACAATATTAAGAGAATCACTGAAATCTATATTACGACGGCGCCGTTTTACCGCAGTGATCCACTTAATTATTAAAACAGCTTTCACAATAGCAATTTACGTCTGAAATACTATTTTATTAGCTGCGCATAATATAATAGAGTAATATTTGCCATTTGCTAGTTTATTTTTCTATTATGAATTAAAAATCCAATATACATGCACAATATTACCAACTACATATAAAATTAAGTACACACACACATATACAATCAGTCAGCGAGAGAAACGCAAAAAGGAAGGCACGAAAACCTAGTTGTCCTCGCCCTCAACGGTCCTCCCAAAATATTAGACTACAATTTGTCTCTATTGAACTTAGATCTTGAGTGTGAAATCATGTTATATTGGATATTAATCCATGTATGAAAATATATGATTAGTTTGATAACTGTAGAAGAGTAGAGAACAAATATTGATGTATATAGTTAATAATGCTTAGATTTGGTTATATTTGGGCAAAAAGCATTTTTAAGAAACAAATTTAATAATTCTCAAAGGCTGATATGATTAAATAAATACATCAATGCTATCAAAATAAATTCCGTATATAAATTTCATAGATTTTTTTTCGAAATAAAAAAATAAAAATAAAATCAAATCACTCGATTATAGCTGTAAGAATACTACACTATATTAAAATATACATAGCATAACAGTTAGTTCCAATACTACTGTAGTGGTGGTATTATGGCTTAAGTGATGAAAGGACGCACCCCATTCAATACAATGATGGTCTCACCAGAACAAGAAGCCTAGGTACACCTCGCTTACTTCACGAAGGGAACCCGTGCCTGTAGTTAGAGAAGCACCAGGGATGCTACTCGTATGGCACCATCCTCGTGTTTTTGCCATGGGTAAACTTTGGAACCTCGTGGGGACGAGGTGATTTCTAATTTTGATCCAAATTCTTACAATCTTGTGGCAATAGAAATTAGTGTTTATCATAAAATTTTAGTAGTAGGCTTGTGTATATTAATCTAATTATATAATTTTCCTTTAAAGTGAACGGAGCTGGTGAGCTGACCTGTAAAATTGATAGTAGACGGCTCTGTCAACGTTATCATTACAACTGTGGTCATTGATCGCGGTGACCCAGTTGCTTGACGACATTGATTAAATTACTTCAGGCTAATTGTCTCTACGTAATTGACAACTAGCTCGTAGAAAATACATATTATGTGAGTTAGTACTTTAACTATGACCTAAAAGAATACAGAGTCAATACTCCACAAATTGCAGCTATAGTGCTAGAATAATTTATCAGGTACATCAACTCATTTGGGCTTAGACAATGATTTATTATATTAACTAGCGAGTATTATAACTGTACCTACTAAAATAACAAAAAATATAGCTCCGTTGAATTTCTCAAGTGCCTAAAGTTCTTCACAATTTGGCTTAATGTTGCTAAGAATTTCTCAACATTTCATCATTTTTGGGATATTAAATGCGTACTTTATTGGGCAGTATTTTTTATATTTCATACAAAGAATTCGTAAGCGGCGTTTACGGCGCGTAAAGGGTCGACCAGTAATGGTTTCTTCATAGATGTATTTCAATATTTGGTGCTCGAATTCTAAGCTATGAACTTGATCGTGATAAATCGTGCGGCCGTTATGATCGTAATCACATATCATGAACATCGATAAAGATTTATTGCTCACTCACACATAGTGATATAATTAAAATGAACTTAGTTAATCGTACTTATATTGAGCAACTGTCTCATTGGTCTTGGTCCGCCTAGCTTGTACGTCTACAGATCTCGATCCAGGATTGAAACCCATGCTGAACAATAGATTGAATTTCATTTATATGTCGAGAAATTAGTAGTTCGGTGTTCCTTCTCACTAATTCCTCCACCGAACCACTAAGAATTCCTGATGATGACGATGATGTCATCTAGCCGGATTTGGACCACGGCAGCCAAACTAAAGTGAGACCAATAATGAAGGTTATATTATAGCGCAGAAGTGTGTGCAAGAACACAGATGCATTCTCTGTTCCCTTTCTCTCACAATCCGATGAGACTGCAAATGCATAACGGAAAGATTTAATTCGCATGTTTACCAAACTTCGATTAAACTCCATTAGTCGGCACCGCTGCCAATCCTTTTTCATACGTTAAACACAAGACCTTACAGTGCACTAATTTTAAACAAATGTTTAATATATAATACATTTTTTACTAGCTATGAATAATGGTCGAAATTCGACCATTATTTATTGCTAGTAAAATATCATTGGTTCGAAGGATACGTAGGAAAAATAAGGCTCAACTGAACGATACCTTGTTACTACTACGAAGTATATACGTAAACTATGAATGTTGTTGATAAACGTGTGTGTTGATCGTATCGTAGTGTGTAATGTTTTTTTTTTATACAAATAATGTATTTCTAACGCATATCTTATAAAAATATTAGCTTTCTGCACTCCTTCTCCACATAAACTTTAATAGTGCCAAATTTCATACACCTCCGTCCACGTGTTTTTGATAAAAAAGGGTTACAAAGTTATTACTTCACGTATTATTATACAGATATATTTAAAGTTCAATACAACAAAAACGTATTATACAAAATTAATTACAAATAACATAAAATAAATTTTTTGGTTGCAACTGCAAAAAGCTAAATCATTCCAACCCAACAATTATTGGTTCAGTTCATTATATTGGTTCAGTTACGGAATATCGAAAAGTAAAAAAGTATATGGTAATGATAAATGGGTTATCACGTTTCAGTTTTCAAGCAATCTAGTTCACCAAACTAGATGTAAATACAATATTTACACTTAGAAATCCAATTAGGATCGACAAATTAATAGTAATTTGTACCAATTCAAATAACTTTTATGAGCTAACGATCGAATTAGGATTTGAGCAGACATCAGTCTATTTGTGTAAGGCGATGATAATTTTACGTTTCAAATTGATTACATGAAGGTGAACTAGCAGATAGTCCCCTAATAGTAAGTGGTACCCTCTACAGAATTAATCATTCATAGCTATAATATAAATATTAGAGTAGATTGATATTTTCACACACTAACATATTTCAGCAATCGGATAGTATTTATAACCAGGTTGTAGTGGGTAACTCCGACAACCAACTGTTGATGAGTCGAAATAAAATATCGGAATACCTACATTGTTTATTATAGAAAAAAAAAGAAAAACTCATATAGTGTAACTCATGAGAATACTTTTGAAATAAAAAATAAATATCGACATTAGAGAGTATAATTACTCTGAAATGAAATGAAATAAAAGTACGATAATATATTATTTTTATTAAAAATGGATACATTATATATTATTAATAGCGTCAGACGTCCGGCGTTATTGGATAATACACTCGTACAGAAGCGTCATGGCGGTTGAAATCTTTAACTCGTATCAGACTGGCTTTAATTCGCAAATTGTAACGTTAGGCACTTTATTACAATAATGTAACAAATAAGTAAATTTGATATTGTTTATACGGATATGTAAACCGCATAAAAAAAGTCATTCGTCGAACTCCAATTAGTTGAATTTGAATTCTAAGAGCTAAGCTAGAAAAGGGATTATTACCCTTATTGATATGATAAATCTGACTCCACCGCCCGACAGTTCGATCATTCGAATACAAAACAAAGAAGCAATTAAAGGCTTCATTAAGTCTCGCGCACATTTATTTATTGGTTGGAAAAGCAATTAGTGAGTAATTATTCGACGCATGTTTCGGGAGCGTTGAATTATATCGGACGAACAAAAACATTTTATTTATTAGTACAACGAGTATAATTATGTTGAGTATTAGTAGAATGTACATAATATATATTTTGGAATGTATTAACAAAAATAATATAAATAATAAGATTCGTTGATTGAGTAATAAATAATCCGGCGTAAAAAGTGTTAAAATATCAATATTTTGAATATCCTCATGCGTAATTTTATCGATGTTCCTTAAGAATTTTAACATAATGTTTGTTTTAGAAAATAGCAAATACATAAAAGGGATCTGTGTTGAAATATCCAATGTAAAAACTACGCAAAAAATTACACAACGTGCTAAGTTACTATCCATAACAGGAACAAATCAACAACTTGCGCATTTATATTAATAAGGGAAACAGATTGAATGTGTCACAAGTCATAGACTCATACAATACGATAGCAACAAATACGATTAAAATGAGCGACCGTTATAGGTATTACCTGCACAAGGTTCTATCATCAAAGTATCCCACAATTAACTTCCAGTTCACTGGTATAACTAAAAAGTCATGCTTATAAAATAATAATGATTCAATACCATGGTGAACAAGATCCTAAAAATGTTTGAAGATTATAATATCTTGTCTGAAAAATTAGTTTAAGCCTTTAAAAATTCTGAGATGACAAGGAACAAGATTAACGACTTCACGGAGTTTGCTGATTTAGCTGATAAATTTAAAACTAAGTAAGAATATTGACGCTATAAAGTTTTTGGTTACGGAAAACCTGTCACGGAGAAGTGGAATGAAAAATAATATTAATGGCTCTTGTAATGGCTTTGTTTGTTGTTTGAAAATTATTTTATAATTATCTTGTTAAGCATAGAATTAAAATTTAAATGTCGCGATATCTATCAATGGGATACTAACCTTCAAAATGCTGTTCATCGTTATTCTTCTTGCACGTTTTGCACCGCAATGATAACCGTTGAAGGAGGCGACTGATAATTTATGAAGTAAAAGGTAAAAGGTAAAGTTGACTTTATTCCTTTTTTGTTCAAACGTAAATATGTCTACAATAATGGAATTTTCGGGTATTCATTAGGTATGTTCGATTTATGAAAATATGCCGTATTCTTTTTATCAGGGTACTATTTTGCTATATCTGTAATAACTATATCATAGCAATGAAAAATATATAATTTCCGTGGACAAAGCTATGTTTGCTCTGATATAGGTTGTCCGATGGGCGAATGGACCACCTGATGGTAAGTGGTGACCACCGTCCATAGACAGGGCGCTGTAAGAAATTTAACCATTCCTCTCATCGCCAATGCGGCACCAACCTTGGGTGACTAAGATGTTATGTCCCTTGTGCCTGCGGTTACACTGGCTTTCTTATGCTTCAATCTGTTTGGCGGTAGAATATCGGATGAGTACGTGCTGGGTTACTACACAGACGGTCTTTAACGAAGCCCTACCACCAAGTATGTCTTACTAATTCATTCAAATTTTTACAATTAAATATTCCATCATACGTCACGATCCCCCAGAGTAGAATCTTGAAGCTCCATCTTAACATTTTTGGCGAGGATTGAGTAACTTAATAATATGTAATGATGTTGTTGAGTCAAGTTAGGTTGATGTCACGAACCCTCTACTCGATTGTAACCGCTTTTTTGATTGATGTTTTATATTAGTAACTGCGAAGAAACAGAGACTAATAAAAATTAAGAGTGAAAAATTGTGAAACTTAAAAAATAAAATTGTTCGCAACATTAAAAATATTTTTCTGCGCTCGCATTCAATTCTGATGATACCCACAAGACCGGGAGGGAATGGTCTTATTCTAAGATAATAATTCATAAATAATAATAATACGTGAACGTAGAAAATTGGTGTAAAATGACCAGACGAATTCAACTTCAAAATATTTTGTTAGATGACTAAACTATCATGTATTTGTATAAAAAAAACGGGTGATTTCAAGTTTATACAAGAGCAAGCAGCATTGAAATGATATATGATTAATTTGCATTCATAAAACATTACAACAGACGGATGAAAATCTGCCACATGTGCCAACACTCATTGGAGCAGCGTACAGCAATGGAGAGAACGCCTTAGTCCACGAACATTTACTGGCTGTAACTTTACTTTACTCAGACGATGTTATTTCAAGGAATACATATTAAACGTCAAACTCAATTAAATGGGCTAGTTTAAAAGTCAGTTGTTTGATTTGTTCCATACAAAACACGGTTAAATAAAAACAATTTAGCACAAGTGAAATAGTTTTCGTTTCTTTATCCCATTTATGTATTTTACACGACAGTCACGAGACTAATCGTTTCACCGAAAATACAAGTCTAGACGAAGAGAAACTTTTAAAGTAAAACACCGTAGAAATGGCATAAATATAGTTTCCTATATGTATTACCACACAGTAATGGCGCCTTACGTACTATGAATACTTTTTGAGATTAGAGGTTGCCTACATATAACCTTAAACTACTTTATACTGTATACTTTGAATTGATATTTTTTTAAATAATATTAAATATATCATTCTGGTTTTAATGTAATATTTTAAATGATATTTATGCTTGAATTTTGAATTCATAATTTACCACTGAGAATTAAAATACAGTCAAAAACACATTTGTGGTACATAAGGTGGTTAAATCATGATTGATATGCTATAAATGTATATATATGTTTATACTTAGTTTGAATAACAGCCAGAAACCGAAACCAACCATACGTAAGTTATATATGTCAATAGAGCACATTAATTAGACCTTTGAATTAGAAACTATGGTAGACATGACGTTATCTCACAAACCCGCCTTAGCCTTAAGGCTTCTTCTTAACACGAGATTAATTCTCGTTCAGTTAAATATAAAGCGGTTCCTTGATATCATTTCTAAATATCCCTTTTCTGAGCGACATACCCAGGTGTACGGATAGACGACAGGGATTAATAGTTCGCTACCGGACATCTGGACAGGACTTTAAGTATTTCTCCTTTGTGAGACTTCTACATTCGTTATATAGAAAAAGGATTGACTTTTTAAAGAAATATTTTTACTATAAAAGTCAGCAAAATAGTAATGTCAACCTGTTCCTTTGAGAATAATCTTTCTTTGTGATTTATGAAAAATTTAATGAATAATAAAAATTACACAAATCGTTTTAAGTGAGGAGACAATCTACCTGTGTGTGCTGTGCATACACGCCCACAACATTTTTCATGCGTCTACGCAAATAACTTGAAGTAAAATCCTCTGATAAACGACAACTGAATCGAATTAAAGTAATATCTAATTAAATTGATATTTTTTGCTTTTATTGTATTTGTTTTGCTGTTTTTACATAATGTCTTAACCTCTGAATTTTCATGTTCTTAATTTTTGTTGATAATTCATCTCGTGCTCGACGGTCAAAGAAAACATCGTGAGAAAACTTGTCTAATTTAAAAAAAAAAATACCACATGTGTATCCACCAACCCGCATTGGTGCAGCATGGTGGAATAAGCTCCAAACCTTTTACTCAAAGGGAGAGAAAACCTCTGTCCAAAAATGGAAAAGGATGGGAAATTTATGCCTATTACTTGATACACAATACACAAACCTTAACTTAGAAAACAGACATCAAATATAGTACTTTAGTTATATTTGAATTTAAATCATTTTAATTATAACTCTGTCACAATTTAAGCATGGCGGCTTAAATATTTGAATGCAAACGAAGAATTTAATCAAATGCATAACAAAAGAAACGAAACGCTTCCAAGCCCTCCCCCGAGGAGGCAGCGCAGAGGTCTGATACAATCAGCCGGATATTAGATTCGTCTCACAAACAAGGAGCTCGTTGATTATATTACACAATTGCTTAAATTAAATATATCGATGAAAGATTCTGTTGACTTCATTCTACAACTGATAACTACGGTACCAAGCAAATGAGAACCTTACTTACTTTTGGATCCATTTTTCACATTCATTTAATATATTATATAAAAATAGTTTATTTTTTATAGTGAGTGAGACAGGGAAATGGGTCACCTGATAGTAAGACATGGATTTAATTACAAGTATATAATATTTTTCGCATTTAGTTTGAGAAGAAATTGTCACGTGTTTTTACCACTGGCAACATCGGGCAGCGTGAGCTTAATAATTGTGTATCCCTTATATATTTTTGAGCCGAGATGGCCCAGTGGTTAGAACGCGTGCATCTTAACCGATGATTTCGGGTTCAAACCCAGGCAGGCACCACTGAATTTTCATGTGCTTAATTTGTGTTTATGATTCTTCTCGTGCTCGGCGGTGAAGGATAACATCGTGAGGATGCAGGTTGCATGTGTCTAATTTCAACGAAATTCTGCCACATGTGTATTCCGCCAACCCGCATTTTGTTGCATTTGTTGACCTAAACGTCTCGCTTATTAATATATATATATAACTATTACATTTTTAAAATAAATAAAATCATGTACATAGCCCCGATTTAATTATAAATAAATCTATAAGGCTAATAATTATTTTCATTTCAATATATGTTTCTAAGTTTTTTATGAATCGATTTTAGTTTTTAAATAAGATTCCAGCTACCCGCCATAATCAAAATTACCATGGCAGGTAGCCACAGTTCACAGAAAATACATTCCTAAAAAGAGATAAATCTAGACAAGCTGCCAGCCTGGAGGTAAGGGACTTAAAAGATTAGGCGCGGCCTCGGTTCATAGACGCGAAAGGTGGAAACTTAGTAACCAGGGATTTTGGTGGGAACCCTTCATAATCCGATTCTTTTACCAAGGGTTCCGTGTACCTTTCCGAAGGAATCTATTCAGCTTACACAGGTCTCAATCCCAAATAAATAAAAATAAAAATAGGCGAGGATTACGAAGTAGGATTGTATAAATTAATTGAATTTGAAGTGAAGTTTAAAAAAGTAAGTAGACAAATTGTATCGCCCGAGTGATCATATCAAACATCTTGAGACGCTATTAGGATCACCTGAGGTTACTCGAATTTTCTATTTATTCACCTTTATGTATGTAAAGTCAAATTTAGCAGCAGGTAAGTAACACAGTACTATGACTATTGATCTATATATGTATCTAGACCCGCGGTAGCGTGTCAGCCAAGTTCAAGTAACAGAACTGGCGAGCAGCACCGTGTGTAATATTACACGAACCATTTGGAGCCACTTTTGACCTCCTCATAACTCAAAAACTATTTGACATAAACGTGTCAAATTTCGCGAGATACATATGTGTTCCAAATTTCATAAATGCATCTCTATACTGTCTAGTGACTTTCCCTGTCCAATTATTCGAAGCAACTAATTCGTTTTTCTGTCAGTTACTCAGTTACCCGTGAGAATTGAAAATGCTCTAACCGATTAAGCTACGTAAGTCTGATGCATCGAAAAGCGAGTTGTACTGTACAGGTGACTTAGTTTAACTTCACAGTAAAAGTCTTATAAAATAGCGATTTAATGTATTTGAAAAAACTTGAGTAGAGTATATTTTATTTTATAGTTCGAGCTTTTATAAGTAACTTCGAATAGTAAGTCGGCCAATGAATAGCTTTTATATGTGTGTATGTGTAATATATATGTTATATTAGAGACCAGAAGCAGAAATGCTTAATCGTATAGGAAATTAACTGCCATCTGTGCTTCGCAAACGTAATGACAAACGCGTTTATGGCAACTTCTAACGCGTCATCAAGCCCGCAATAAACATGATGGTTGTCGTAAAACCCGAAGTGGCAAGAATTAGAGATTTTATGCGTTTACGTAATATCGCTGTATCACAACTATTTATTTATGAAAACATTTGATATGATATCATCTTCAGAGAATTGCTGATCTCGATGGAACTACCAAACTCCGAACTACCTCTGAAAATTCAAAACCCAATTGACAATCCGATATTCTAACCCAGAACCCCAAGATCTACAGCCTGATTACCTAAGCTAAGTAGCAAGCTGGAGAGCTTTTCTTAAACTAAATCTAAACCTAACTTAAATCGATTTTAGCTTCATATATGAAGCTAAAATCGATTTAATAAATTATAAATATAAAGTTTTTACATAATTTTAACTTAAAAATTACTAATTTTATATTTTATTTTATATTTTATTTATTAAGAATCAACTGCCACTTTTTAAATTTTTAATATATTACATGCTTATTTGTGCGTAATAAAAAAAATGAAACATCTGATAAAACTGAATAAGGTATATTAAAAAAGACAAAACAGGCATCACATAAATACTGTTTCATACAAGAATCAACGTCCACATTCTTGATGGTAATTCTATAAAATATATATTAACAAAACTATTACGTTAAAATTCAAAATATTTATTTTGTCTAATGTACTCTGTTATTAATTGTAAAAAAATGCTAAATAAATAAGGAAATTCTAATACAGTTAGTCAAATTTAATTAATGATTGCGTGTCCTGGTTTTACTAATATCTGTTATTCTTCTCAGTTCGGATTTCTGATTTTTATTTGAATGATAATAAATAAAATTATTACAATAGCTTCAGTAGCCAACAAACGGTCAAACTAAATGATGAAACAATGAATGTTCGGTCATTGTGTTCACGGAGATACGAGTGGTTGTATTGAACAGGAAAATTGGACATATTTAAGTTACGTATTGGAGTGGGATTTTTAAAATATCGGTAAGTACTTCGTGTTGTATTACTCGTGCTGGATTATATACATTTTGTGACGTTTGTTTAAAATATAAAAATATTCGTTTAGCACGAGAATTAGCGTAGCAATCGATTTTTACGTTAGACTCATGCAATTATTTCATGTATGTTATTAAACCTGTCACGTTTTTCTGTTATGTAACAGATATGAACGGTAAAGGCTTGTTCACATTGGTCTCAAGTACGAATTAAAAGAAATATATTGTTTATAATTTTATATTACTTCTACATCTTTTATATAATATATTACAATTACATTTTTATTTCGTACATGTGTTATTAGCAAGTTATTCAATTACGTTACTAGTTTTAAATAAACAAGTATTTGTCGTTATATTAAAAAAATGGATTGTTTGATTTTAGGAAATATGACATTAACACCAGATGAACAGCGAAATGATAGAGAACGTATAGCTTAAAAGTAAACAATCCTGAAATATGGAAGGAGAGGGAAAAATGAGAAGCTGAAGAAAAAATAACTTGAAAATTTCACAATCGTCAGAAGAAGAAAAATCCAAAAGACGAAAGCTATGGCGAGAATTGAAACAGAATAAGTCAAACCAGGTTCAGATGAAGAATAATAAAGAAAATCGTCGAGTATATAAAAAGAAATACTATAGAACGAAATGTTCTGAAAAGCTTTTATGCTGTTCAACTGCAAATTTCTCAAATATTATGAGTCTGTTTAAATGAATATGTAACTGTGGTATGATTGATTCTCAGTGCAATTGAAATAAAATATGACCGATTATTAGCTTTTTTTTATTAACCTAACCTAACCTAACTCATTGGATATAGATTTAATATTAGGTTGGGCCTATGTCCAGCAGTGAGTTCGACCGAGGTCTGATATCATAATATCAGACCACTGATATAAATTTAAAAATTCAAATTTTATTTATTTAGGGTTGCCATTTAGAAGTGCCCTAATATTTCCTTTCTGTTACGTTTCTGTTACAAAAAAAAATATTTTCCTATCCGTTTCATATACGTAACCTACAATTTTTTTGGATATGACCCTTATAGATATGTGACTGATTCGCCTCGCATGATATATTTTATCGGGTATTCAAGTTAATATAATTAACGTATAACTTATTTTAACAAATATATATACATTTAATGCCAGAAAAATAATTTTCATACTGTTACACTGTTAGGTTTTGGATACCTGTTAAATACTTATATAACACTACGTTGTACTGCACTAAGTATTTGAGACAATTTTTTTATCACAAACCAATTTTATACTATACTAATTGTTAACATCGTCAAGAAGCTGGTGCAATAGAAAAAAAGAAAAAAGTTACTGGCTACGTAGAGAGCGGCGCTATGGCTGTATAAAAAAAAAACAAATGTAAATCGTGCGAACAGACGTCGTCAGTTTACAATGAAAATAAATTAAAAAAAAACCTGTCATAGGTTTTGAAATTTGTAAAAATCTATTGAATAAACGAGAATGAGAAGTCGCTTGCGACCTACTAGTTTTACATTAATGGTCTAAGAAACAGGTGACATCTTTACTAATATTAAAAATGTGAATGTAACTCTATCCGTCTGTTACACTTGAACTCCAAGACGGACATTAGGACATGCTACTTTTTTAAACCTAACATCTACAACCATCATCCGCGTGCGAGGCCGAGGCGAAAACTAGTTTCTCTCAGCATTGGCATTTTCATCCTTCCAGTTTGTACTCACACACACACTCGTCTGCCTCCGAATTTTAATTTAAAAAGATAATCTATTTGTCCACACGTAAGTATTTTTTATTTCGGGTGCCATCTGTTTAATATCATTCGAAAAATTACTTTCTTATACCCAATAATTGAATTTGAACAACGCCATAAATTTGATTCTCTATGTGCAGCTGCACTGAGTAATAAGGAGCGATAAAAAATCGAGTAAAACTGAATTCCTATATTAAATTTGATCCTTTTTTATGCTATCGTAAAATTATATATGCAATAAAGTTCCAATGTGATATGAATATATCGTTCGATGTTTCAAATAAAAATATCATTTCAAGGTAAAAACCATTCTTAATCAGTAATATAATCATCCACGATAATGTATGAAGAGACACTATTACCAATGAACTGCCAAGTTTGGCAACTAAGATGTTATGTTCCTTCAATGTAGTTACACTGACTCACCCTTCAAACCGGAACACAACAATACTATGTATACTATTTTGTGGCACAAAACCCTACCACAAAATAAGCACGATCGCCTTACAGCTTACTGGTCTATAAATATTCCTAGTTTTTATTTTCATAGTTTCGATTCTAAAAACAAATGTTACCTTTTCAGTTGCGTCTTTTAAGTTCCCTGAACTAGTAAACGTAGCTTTTGTTGCTTTTATTTTATTTCGTCGATTCGAAATTTTTTACAGTCGCTGCCTCGTTTGGCTTTATTATGTCCGGTAATGCGATTTGAAAACGATTTAAAAAAGTAGATTGGAATAAATGCAATTGCAATTGTTGCAGAGCAAAACTTTCCGATTGCATTTTAATTCGATAAGAAACATTTGTAAATGTAACTTCAATAAATATTTTCGGGATAATTTTATGTGAAATGAAATGGTTGCTAAACTCAAAACATTCTACTAAGGGTATGTACTTATGAGATTCGACCACCAAATAGCAATACCAAGGTAGTGTTGTGTTTCTGTTTGAAGGGTAAGCCAGTGTAAATACAAACACAAGGGGCGCGGGTATCTTAGTTCCCAAAGATGGTGGCGCATTTGCGATGTAAGGAACTTTAAACATTTTTAAAGCACTGATGTCTATGGTCGGTGGTGACTACAAACAATCAAACAACAAGAGTACCCGCCTGCCTATCACATAAAAAAAAACTTACCTTGCTAAGCACGAATATCTGATTCAATCAAGAGCGACCGTATAAGTTAAGCAAAGCTAGCTATTAAAAGTAAAAAGTCAAGAAAATATTAGACACTTAAAGTTAAATTAAAACTCAAAGCAACTTCTTAACTGAGTTCGGTCTTAATAAATTTCTAAGCATAGAAACTAATTGCATTATCATGACAACGAAAAACAAATTACTACACAAAGTTATTTTGCTCATTTCAAATTGAGTTACTTAGTTTTTTTTTTAAATAAGCTAACGCTGAATTATATATAAATATTTATGCTTATATAACCTTAGACGTCTTCCTGTCTGTGGATATTATTTATATACTTCTATACATTTATATATATATACAAAAGGATATTTTGGCTGGGCGAGTAACAATTATCTGATTAGTTTTAAAATTTTAACCGTGCTCTAAATCGGTAGATGAGTATAATATTACATAAGCATATAATCAGAATCGCGATGAATACTGGCAAGAAATGAAAGAATGCCATGAATACTGGCAACATATTCCTGAACATGAATCGGTGAAAAATAATCACCACGGTAGTATTAATAATATTTATTTATTCCTTGTTTTATTATTTTAATCGTATTATTTTACAGTTGAACATCATGGACTTAATAATTTGTTATCCTCTATTTTGACCCCCTAAACATCTTTAAAAGATATGGAAAACATATTGAAAATGGAATTATGGATGGAAGATACGGAGACAGAATATTTATGCAGATAGCTCCAAGAGCGAGCTGACAGTATCGAAGACATAGAGAATATTGTGTATAAAAACTCTGAAATAAAAGTGACCTAGCTAAGTTGAGCGTAAGTTGCATATTACTGAAATAGCAGCAAAAAGAGAAATATTTTTGCTACAATCCACCTCTTAAACATCTATCAACTACAGCATATAGGTCAAATCACATCTATACATAACAAAAATTAAATCCAAATCAAAATGTACTTCATTCGAGTATACTTTTACAAGTACTTTTGAATCATCATTGTACAAAACTATATTAAATGAAAGAACCAGCAATATTTTCAGCTGTGGAATAAGTAATCCGTCCAGACTAGTACATATTTACAGAGCTAATATCCGTTAGTTTTGATTACAAAATGAAAAATTTACCGAACGCATACATAGCCCAAGGAAAACAAAGGAAGGAAATAATCGCTAAGATAAGCTGCCGAATGAAAATCTCGCCATAAGTGTCACGAAAACACTGAAGCAGCGTGTTGGTCTAAGCTTCAACTTCAGTACTTCTCTTCGCAAAGAGCGGCCTTTATGCAGTGTGACATTTTGTGACCGTTACTTTACTTCTTACCGAAATACCAAAGAATATCAATAACACAGAACTTTGTTTATATTGTGTTTATTTTTGTAGAAAACAATTCAAGAAGTTAATCGTTAATTCGTGTTCACAAATAATTAAAGTAGAATACCTGGTTAATGTAATTCCTAAAATTTTAATTTAACTGTTTGCCATGAATTTTTTTATTATCTTTTTGGAACAGATTGGGTTTCGAGAATTAACAAAACGTTAAATAAATTATTGTAATTCCAGGTAATTAAAGACTCGCACACAATTATTGTTTATACTAATTAGTTGAAACAGATAACATAACAAATTCAATAATAATTTATTGAAATATCTTTTGGGCTCCGTTTAATATCAACAAAAGAGATATTTTGTAAAGTGTATTGCTTTTAATAAACGAAAATACTAAATAAAATTTACGCGTTTATTGTTAGCAACATAAATGACCCTAACATTATCCCAGCAACATGTACTTACCCCCTGAGGAATACTTGTACAGGACAAAGGAGCAATTAACGACTTAATTTCTTTTCCGTACGTATTTATTGGTTGGAAAAGCAATTAGTGAAATGCACGTCGCTTAAAGCAATCGCGTGAATACACTCTTTCCGTATCTTTTGCAAATAATGAGAACTGCAGTACAGTAAAGTCTACATTTTTATTGTGTGGACTGTTTCGTACAAAATTTACTTTAACCGCTCGACGTACAAAATTTATAATTCGTTGAATGATCGCTTTAAAATATATGCAGAGATTGCGCAGTGGTTAGAACACGTGAATCCATAACGGTTATTTTGGATTCAAACACAGTTGAGCGCCACTATTTTTTCATGGGCTTAATTTGTATTTATAATTAATCATTTGCTTGGTGTCGTAAAACATCGCGACGTAATACGAATAACTGTATATTCCATTGGTCCAAAAGAGGCCTCGGCCCAGTAGTGGGCCTTTAACAGACTGTTACTTTACTTACCATTTTCGTTGTGTTTGCAACATCAACTCGTATTTTCTTCAAGTTAAATGAGAAATTCAACAAAGTTATGATCGCTACATCAAGACTTAAAGTGATCGCTCTTTCATCTCTGTCTGTTTTAAGCGATTCTTGGCTGAGAACAGACAGCTTAGTACTTGTACTTGATGTAATGCTTTACGAGATTATAAACATTAAGTAAAATTGAATATTAAACATACTGTTTAAAACGTAATATATGTAATTATATGTACGTTATAGGCTTGAAATAAGTGTAACAATTCCGAGAAGAACCAGCAAAAAACGGAGTACTTCTTGATATTATTATAGATGCTGAACTACAAAGGGGTCGTCGCATTAATGGATTGGCGAGCAGACTCAGCTCTAGAGCTTTCGCGGTAAACGAAATAAGAAATTTAACAGATTTCAATACGACTCATCTTGTTCGTTTTAGTTACTTCTTCAGCATAATGTCAATATACTTAATATTCATGCCACTGTTATCGATACGAACTTTATCCTGCAAGAGAGAAGACCATTCGTGTTTTTTTTACCTTGAATAGGTTAGCGTTTCACGTTGTCTTGTCTGATGTAAAACATCGACACGGTCTACAATGTAGCACGCTCGCCTAGAAGATACCTGTTAACTCTATATTTAGATAAGAAGATACTTGAGACTGAGATTTATACCTATCAGGATATACAGGAATCGTGTGACCTAGTGCCTCATAATTCATATTTGATAAAGCAACTTACAAACACAACAACCATTTATGTCATGAGATGATATACGCTTAACCAGTTACAACAGGATCCGTGAAACGTTCAATAATTATCAGTTTTAAAATTTTAAATCTGTCTGAACCAAAAATTCAAAAATTACTTCATATAATGATTAGCATAACACAGCAGAACTAGTCCGGTCTGTAAATAAATGGAGAATAGTTTATGAAACACAATAAAGTGGATAGTTTTGAAACCGCCGTGGAATAAAAGACGTACTTGTACCGAGTTTCATGACAGTATCAAGGTGCAGTAGAATATTAAACAGATATACTAATTTACATCGATTTTTATATTTTTATAAAATTTTACTTTAATATAAACAAATACAACACATAGAACAAATACAGATACCTGCCAATCACAATACAAATTTTATCAACCAATAATTTCTTCCTTTATCGTTAACGACGCCCAAAAAATAGACTTAACGAACCAATGTAAATCGCCTTGTGATTATTTGCACAAAATGGTATTTTTAATCTCAGTGTTTGCATGCATTCAGCACCTGATCTACATTTCAGATGAGCTTATCTTTAAGAAACCTTAAGCGTAATACTGTAAGTACTGGCGAACGTCCAAATGGCCCATGGCCATATTATCTCTAATCACAGCAGGTATCTTGCACATAAATAAATTTCCTGCACAGTCTTTGCATTGCATTTAATTCAAGTTTAACGGGAAGCGGCTTGTTGTATCTCGTACTTTGGAATTTTTGTTTGTAAAGAAAAAGGAATATTACATATTCCTTATAATCATTACTAGAATTGAGAACATATGATTTTATAGACTTCTAAGATATATGCAAAGCTCCCTAGCATGTTTTTATTTAATCTAGTAGGTCAGACATTAAAAAATATGCGGCTATGTACCAATATTTTACGAGAGTAATTAATTTAATCAATTTACTAATTAATTGCTAATATCCATCAATAAACATATATCTAGAACAGCTTCGTGAAATAAAAAACCGCATCAATTTTGCTTAATAAAAAGAACGAATATTAACAATATTATAAAGAATAATACTTGAATGGATAGTAAAATTTATTAACCAAGTATCAAATTAGCCAGAAGTGGGCATGATTAGTGTGCGTGACCAGTCCACTTATCACTTATCAGTCAAAACTACCTCCCCGGTGAAAGTGGTGTCGTTTTATGTCCCTTGCAGAATAAGCTATACCGCAGCATCGCCTGAATCATAATTCATAGAAAATTAAACTCCAAGAAGTTTGATTTCTGTTATAAGTATGGATTTAGGTTCTTTTTTTTTTGTTTAAAATAATGAAAAAATACAAGTAAGTTATTTTGTATGGATGGTAGATGGTTTGAGACTTACTAGAATCCCTACTAGTTGATGATGAGGAAGATTAAGCTTGGAAATACTGGGTCGATAGGAAGAGATCTGATGAGTAATGTCACCCTGAAATTTCAAATAAATTTAACCAAAAAATATCTTTATATATTTACTGGTCCTCGGATTAACAGCTCGATTAGGGACTACTCGACTAAGATATAAAAAACATGACCTAAGAAATTTGAACTTCTCAGGCTGCTGTTTTTAAATCGAAGCATCGGATTCTTCGAATATTTAAAAGATTGAAATAAAATATGCGATGCATAACAAATTATGACCGAATCAGATTAAAAAGCAATTCATTAGTCTCGTCCTTATATATGTATATGCTCATGTACTAGTAGATTTTTTATTTGTTTTTTTTATTTTGGAGATCAAAATGAGTTAGAAGATTCTTTAATATTTTGTTTAAGCGAATTAAGCTTTTCGGATTTTCAGGAATTAAAGAAATTTCATGTTTCAAGGAAATTTAATACGTATTTGTTTTCCGGGAACACAGAAAACATTGAATAATTTTTGTACGACATTTACTAGGAAATTCATAATCAATTAAAGTTCCAGAGAGATTTTGAATAAACACAAATACGTTCACTAATGACTGAAAATCAATAATGGTTTCTGTTTTTAATTATATTACGCCTTATTTTGTTTATAATTGAAGTATCTTATACCCTGTTCAAGTTAGCTTGATCTTTTTGACAGACGGGCTAGTGATGAGAAACAGAAAATATAACATATATAACAGTCCATAGGAACGATGGAATGCGTTCAAATTAAAATTTAAAAAAAAATAACTTATTTTTCTAAGAGTTCTTTTTAAAAGAGTTATACCATTCAAAAAGGCCCCAACCAAAAGGACCCCCGTGCGTAACAATAATTTAACAATGATCTTTAATAAGGATTTTTGTAATCGATATTTGTAGCAGTTACTGCCTGTTATTC
The DNA here is from genome assembly GCF_037043105.1 of Vanessa tameamea. Lineage (NCBI taxonomy): Eukaryota > Metazoa > Arthropoda > Insecta > Lepidoptera > Nymphalidae > Vanessa > Vanessa tameamea. The sequence goes on from NC_087316.1 coordinate 351,607, forward strand.
GCGTCCCTACCGTCCGACCGATGTAAGATTGTACAAGCGTCTATTATTTTCAGTGTTTCTATTTAAATTTAACTTCGAAGCAATTATATATAATAGAAAAAGTCTTAAAATTTGCGGATAACGCTTGAATCTTTTGTATTATATGTATTTTTTAAAATATTTTTACAATTTTTAAAATCATTAAATTAAAAAAAATATATTTCGTCATTGCAAAGTTATGTCGATCAGAAAAATTTACATCTGTCAAAAAGAGCAAGCTATCTTGTACAGGGTATACCAACATATTGGCACCTATAACGGCCAAAGTCAAGTATCAAGGTGAAACTAGTTGTAATAGGTAAGGATCAATGCAGTTATATGCGTAACTGAAATCCAAAGAAGAAGAATCCAACATATGGAATGTCATTAGTAACTTTAACAAGAACTGAGACCGTACTATCTTGGATGGAAGCTGATGTAGTAGTGAGTGATCGTTAACGAACAGGTTTGACTTATAGGTTACCAACTTTCCGAGGCTTTTAGAAATTAAAGTAATAATGCATTTTATTGTTAAGTCATTAGAATAACTTCTGATACTTCTGACTTCATGAAAGATAAACGTGATCGTGACGTAACTGCTATTATAATGCATGTTAAATAACTCGAATCGATTGTGACGTTGTTGAGAAAAACCTGTCACTAAATAAGAAACCTCTATCAGCTACTCCGTTGCTGAGTCAAAGAACACAAGCCAAGAAACAAACTTTCGCATTTTTAAAATTAGCAGAGATTATTTAAAGTTCTGGACTAAACCAACGTTAACCGTCCTTGCTGTGCAGTTGTCTGGTAAAATATAAAACAAGGAAGGTTATGTCCGTTTGCAGACACAACGCTATCAATCGTCGTCGTCTGGCGGCTAGACTACAATACGTCATCGTTCTGCTTCGAGCAGGTGTCTTGTTTGTAGCAAAAAAATATTAACTCTATTTAATATATTCCTCAAGGCAAGACGTAACGTATTCGATTCGACTGATGATAGCACTATGTATCGTTGGAAGGAACGTTCACAATATGTTAAGGAAAAGAGGAAACATGTACAAAATTAATCAAAAAAAAAACAAAATCAAAATATATTTTATTCAAGTAGGCTTTTTCATTTAACAAACTATATTAAGTCAAGCTACCACCTGTTCGGAAATAGGTGACGATAACTCATCATCATCCTCCTGCCCGTATCCCAATTTTACTTGGGGTCGGCGCAGCATGTCTTCTTCTTCCATACTTCTCTGTCGGACGTCATCTCACTAGTAACATTCTTTTTAACCATATCGTCTTTCACACATTCCATCCATCGTTTCTTGGGTCGTCCCCTACCTCTATACCCATCCACATCCATTTTCAAAACCTTTCTCACAACATGGTCCTCATTCCTCCGCATAACATGCCCATACCAAGACAGCCGGTTTCCAGATAGCTTCTCGGTTACCGGTGCCACTTTCAAACTTCCTCTTATGTGCTCTATGTATGTAGCTGACGATAACTGAGAAAATATAAAAGAAGAAGAGGTAGACAATTAAAACGATGGAAATATATTTTTTGAAGAATGTGACAGATCCAGGGCATAAACAAAAAGGTCAGAATTAAGTAGAAGTCAATAGAGAAGCTGTTACGAGGGAGGATTAAGAATGCCGTGAACACAATCATTTTAATATTAAGTCACATGGGATTCTTAATAACAATTTTATTTCTTTTCATTTAGTTATAAACAAACGTTGTGGCTTTTTTTTAATACTTAATATAGTCTAACGAAAGCACCTTCATTCTAACCTTAGGGTTCCGTACCTCAAAAGGAAAACACGGAACCATTATAGAACAATTAAAATTAAAAAGCATGCGAAGAAAGTAACTATTACTTTTATGTCATAAAAAGTTACTTATGTATTAAAAATATAACAAATATATTGTTATTAGTGTTCCGTAGCCAAAGGGTCTGTCATTATACTGTATCTCATGAACCGTTATAGTTAGTTGAAATTTTCACAGATGATGTATTTCTGTTGCCGCTATAAAAAGAATCATACAACAATTTTTTTTTCATTCATTTTGCCGGTTTAGTAGATAATGGTACGGAACCCTTCGTTCACGAGACTCGCATTGGCTGTTTTTTTTACATATTTTTAGTTGCTTTGGTGTACAAGGAGGTTAATAACATTATAACTTTATTCATTATCAAAGTGCGCTATCTTTTAAAAAAGTAGTTGGATTTTATATTCTTTCGCAAAGCGTGTTTGTCGAACCGCATATAGTGTTTCATATATTCGTATGAAAAAAGTAACACAGAATCTGAAATGTTATAAATTTTATAAAAAAAAATCAGCCGTGTACTCTTTTATATTAATATACTAAACCTAATCGATAATTTAAGATAAGATTATACCAAAGTTTAATTTGTTTTAGAGTAGATATTTATTTGTAGTAGCTTATACTATTCCCTGTCTTTCTCGGCGGCGATCAGTCCCTATTTCAGTATACTGGGATTAGTCAAGTTCGTAAGATCTTTCTATTTTCTTGGTGGTAGGGCTTCGCGCAATGCCGTCTAACTAGATACCCACCCAATCAGCAATAGTGAGTTTAAATTTAATAATTGTTGTGTTCCGGTTTGAAGGGTGAGTGAGTCAGTGTAACTCCAGGCACATCGGACATAACATACACACATAACATACCCAACTTGGAAAGGATGGTTACTTCTTTTTACGGTGATAATTTGTATGAAGCAGTGGTGAATACTTACCATCAGATGGCCCATCAGCCCGTCCACCAAACTAAGCCATTAAAAATGTCATACTATAGAGCACAAGTTTACAGTCAAGAACACTCCATTCCTTAACTCTCAAAATCCTATGGGATGGCTGACCTAAAGTCCTGGACCTCAGGCTTTGCAGCCTGATAAGCAGTACTGTACCAATGAATAAATTCAGTCAACCACTAAATATATAACAAAATAAAATACCGTAAATACAAAGTCTATATCACAGCAAAGCTATAACATTGTGCCAAGGCATTTTAATTAATTTGAAAATTTAGCAAACATTGTCTATGAAAATACAAACAGTAGAATGTGTCAAGTAATACCTTAAAGCAAATACACAAATACCCGCATAAAGCAACGGCGCTGTCTAGCCACACTAAGACCCGGACCCCACCGAAGTTTGTTCGGAGACAAAGGTAAGCTTTAAACTCAATGCCATCGTATTTGTTTTCAAGATGTCAAATATATTTAAAACACGCTTGTTGCTGACAGCCCGTTTTTACTTGTTTTTTTTTTTTGTTCTTGTATGTGGTAAAAGTATTACATTATGCGGTCTCTCATTTATAAAATTTTTGCATTTCCCAAGATCTCAACAATGTTTACAAATTGTTATATTTATGCAATAATAATACTGATTAATTTATTTCTACAATACTACTTTAAAAACAGGCTTCTTTTTTTATAAGCGTGTGCAACATTTCAGCTGAACCACTTGGAACTGGTTTGAAGATCGTTTGCAAAATTTGACCGACATATACCAACAGATTAATAAATGGTATAATAATATAGTAAGAATATTCTATAGAAATAGACAAAATTCAAGTGTCTGTTTTAGCTGCCTTTTTGTAATTTAAATGAATATTTTCGAAGATTTAAAACGCAGGGACATAGCGGTTTTTATTGTCTAATGACTGAAAAACTGTGAACATTGTAAGACATTCGGCGGGTCACTAGTATATTATAAATATGAAAGTAATTCTGTGTTACCTCTTCACAAACATGACGCCGAACCGATTTAGCGTGGACAAATTTGGTATGGAGACAGTTTGAGTCCCGGGGAAGGATATAGGTTACGTTTTATTTTCGGGGGGTTTGCGTGCGCTATCGGGAAAGTTTTATAAATTTCGCACGGGTGAACCCGGAGGTGCAACTAGTCTATTAAGAATGTTTATTAACTGATATTCTTGTAAATAAATTAAAATTTTAAAGTTCTCCTTTTGAGAGGCGAGTATGTTATTCAATATAACATAAAACTTTTAATTTTACTAAATTATCATTCGATCAAATATTTATTTGATTAAAATTCCTTGGAAAATGTAAATTTCTCATTATCACGAAATAAAATGTAGTAAAAAATAATAATTAACTTCATTCGTGTGATAAGAAGGGATTAGTGTTTGACGTCGTCGATGGAGTCACGGAAAACCTTTGGGAGAAAATAAATTTAAATAAAATTGTTGATTTGATGTTGATGTACATTTGAATATTTTTCAAGTTCCCAATTTTACGTGTCTTGGAACCCACTGGATAGAGCTCAACGGTCTCGTCTTCAAACCGTACGGTGTACCGTTGGATTTACATACATATGTTATACATAATATGTTGCTTAATTTGTGTTTAAATGAATGCCTCATTAGTCTAGGCTAGATACATCAGAACCGAGGTCTTGGGTCCTTCGAAAAATTCTCAGTAATAGCATGTATCCTGTATTTATCCAACTCGCTGTAAATATTATCATTACAACTTCGTATCAAATTTTTTTGTGATTTCTTCCTTTTTAAATTGTGTGTCCAGTTTCCTTGGTGTAACTGGTCTTCGTGGGTTTAGATTAAAAAATAGATAGATAACAAATGGGCCTGCTAGTGAGTGATCACCGCCGCCCACAGATATTATAATCAGATGATAATCAGAACCATCTCATATTGTTTTCAATATTTATCCCATTAAACAAAGACTCATAACGCCAAGCTAGCACTCTACACAAAGCCTCAATGAATATAGTCACATAAAGAAATAGATTTCAATTATTAATTACATATAACTAACTATTCATATATAAATAAATAATTATGTCGAAGGATTATATAAATCTATCAAGTTTCTAATTAAGAAAATTTCAACATAATTATTGGGGTACGAAATTAACGCGGAAATTTAATCCTATTCAGCCACGAATAACTTAATTGTTAGATGTTTAGGAAATTTCAAACGCAATTATTTTGGTTTAACGTATATAAGAGCATAATTACCTTTAGCTTAATCGGCTGTTAATGTCTCATGAGTTGGATTACAGCCTCTTCTCTTCTGCAGATACACATACATTACATACATTACATTAGCAGCCTGCAAAGTTTCCACTGCCGGGCTAAGGCCTCCTCTCCCTTTGAGAAGGTTTGGAGCATATTCCATCACGCTGCTCCAATGCGAGTTGGTGGAATACACATGTGGCAGAATTTCGTTGAAATTAGACACATGCAGGTTTCCTTACGATGTTTTACTTCACCGCCGAGCATGAGATGAATTATAAACACAAATTAAGCATATGAAAATTCAGTGGTGCTTGCCTGGGCTTGAACCCGAAATCATCGGTTAAGATGCACGCGTTCTAACCACGGCCATCTCGGCTCGGTAGATACACATCTGACACAATTTAATCTGGCACATGATAGTTTCCTCGCGTCAATTTTGACCGTACCAGATGAATTATAAACAAAAATTAGGCAAAATCAGTGTTGTTTGAACAGATTTGAATGCGAAAGAATCTTTTCTTGAGATATACTTCTAAACACTGTGCAACGTCGACTAATAACTTATTGTTATTTAACTTTAAGGTTATTTATTAAATAATAAAGCGTCTTCAGACCTCCGTATGGACGGATCACGTGAGATTTAACTTAAGTGAGATCGCGTAAAATCCAAGCACGGTTAAGGTTTTCTATTCTAAGTCTAAGTCCTCACAATGTCCCTCATCCTTGGTGGTGAAGGTTGAGTGGGTTATTCGTTGTACTCGGCGTGGAATACAGGATTACTAAAATCCTGTATTCGTATTTATCTTAAGCCTCCCTTTAACAGGAGATTTTATTTTTATTATTATCTTTGACAGCTTGAAGTCGTTCAGTCCTTTTTTATCATTTATCTGACCTACATTTTGTAACATTTTTTTTTCATTTTGTAGGTACGTTGACGGGCGTTATTATCGTAATAAGTCTTTTAATGTATGTTTTCAAATATATATTGAAAGAAAAATTACTTGACATTCCTTTTCTCAAGATTTAGATGGTTTTAGATGAAAATTACAAGCGACACTAGACTGTAATCTTTCACGTGACGTGACAGATTCGTAGTGATTTAAATGCGCTTCTGTAAAATTCAAGTAGGAGTAGAATCTAATTTAAATTGGAAATTTTAGTAAAATTTTAAGTGCTAAGAGAAAGTTGAATTACTTATGAATGTCACGAGAAAAAGGCTTTTAATGTATTTCATTACATATTTCAAAAGTATACGTTCGAATCAAATTAGTCTTATTCAAAAATGGAATAAAATAATTTAAAAAAACACTATATAAATAACATTAAATGTGTAGGAGGATAATCTACAAAAGTCAATAAAAAAAATACAGTTAAACAAAGACAGATAAATTTACTTAAAAAATGACATTCAACCGTCCGTGTGTAGCAGATGTTATAACGATGAGGCAGCCTCTCTAAACCGTGTCAATGACCGTCGCAGTTATTCCACTGGATAAGAATCGTGCTCGAGTACCTTCCGATAATTTATCCTGAAAAAAAAATCACATTATAAAATAACAGACTCGGCAGAGAATGATCGATCGTGACCAACACATGTGTGTAAAATTAAATTCCGTACGTACATACATATACGGCTTGCTTAACATTGCCATCGAAATCTTAACGTTAACCTTTTATTGTAAAGATATAAATTACAGATTACAATCACTCCACCGCCCAACTCTATTATAAGCATCAAATTATTTAATTATAGATCTGCTAGAATTGCATTTACATAGAAAGTTACTCGGTTGAGAGTTACCACACACTCATCAGATACTCTACCGCTAAGCAGAAATACTTAGTGTAAAAAAATAAATAAATAAAGTAAAATAAATAAATTAAATTAATTTTAACATTTGTTAAAATTTATCGCTTATATTCGTACATATTCACTTTGTGACATAAAATTGAAGTTGATTGTAAACTATTTGGTAAATAGTAATTAAATTTCTCTTATAAACTGCGGTGTAAATATTTTCACTGAATGTATAATATTAATATATAAAATTTCTGCACAAATTATTCAAATGGTATCGTGGGTTAATTCACGCATATAAAACAGGTAAATTACAATATTTTAGTATCATAACTTTGATAAAGAAATCAGATATATTTATTGTATGTAGCTCAGATAAATTGTTTGGTATCCTTTTTTTAATGGTTCCTAGCTGCTTATCAAGATTATAAGTCGATGTGGTCCAGTCAATAGAACAAGTGAATCTTAACCGAACATTTCGGGTTTAAGCCCAGATATGAGCTCAGTGGGGTGCTCGACCTCTAAATTTTCACATGTATCATTAGTGTTTATAATTCATTTGATGCTCAGTAGTATAGAGACACATCCGATACGGAACACGGATAAAGATCTAACTCATTTGTATTTATAAATCCACATTGGATGAGTGGCCTGGTACTTTACCAAGTTTATAATTATTGATCGGATTTATAATTCACTTTACACGGCAAATACTTGGATTACAAGTTTCTTAGTCGTATGTTACCCTAAATGTATTATTTTAAATTGCTATTTGAGTTGTTTAAAGTTCTTAACCATCTTCATGAAATTGTTTAGATTGTTAACAAATACACTCTGGTTAAGCGTATTGACAATCAACGTCGCTTTGTAAACATAATCTCTGTACCGCTGTATGTAATCTATAAAGCACAGATCCCACTAAAAGACTACTGCATTTTAAAGTGCTAATAACAGCTATAGTGTTAAGAATTCAATATTAAATTAAGATTGAACAACACATTATCAGTGCAGGTCGGTCGTGTAACTTCCACGTGAGTAAATTATCTGTACATAGTATAAAACAAAATCGCTTCCCGCCGTCTGTACGCAGTCTTTGAAACTACGCAATAGATTTTAATGTGTTTTCATCAACAAGCATATAATATTATACATATAAACCTTCACTCTCGACTGTGTGACCGATACAGATACCGACTGTTTTTCTTCATTCACCATAAAATGTCGTCGTAATATCGTAAGTTCGAATATAAAAATAAAACATATACATAATATTGCCGGCGAGTATTCAACACGATTTTGACATATTTTATCGTTTCACTAATCTTGCCAAAGTATTATTGCGACCTCCCGCCAGTTACCGCATTATTCACAGACTGAATAAAACGCTGTAAATTGATATAAAATTTCGTTTACATTCGGTCGGACCGACAGTTTGGCGCTGACTAACTTTCATTAAAAAGCCAAGAGTTTTATACTGTCCAAGCTATCCAGCTGAACTCATTTCGGGGAAAGAACTGAGGTGAGAAATAGTGATATTGATGAGGAAGAGATTCGAATATTATATCAGATGCCACTGGTATTTTGTTAATTTAAATAAATATTTATAACTCAAAAGATCATATAAAATGTCAACTTAACTGTATATGAAAGTGTACACAGGCAAAGTTATCCCATTAAGAAATCTCAACCGAAGTTTAAAATACTGAGCGGAGAATAAATCAAGAAAGTAGATACTACTGTATAAAACCTATCCTAATATTATAAATGCAAAAGTAACTCTGTCCATCTGTTGCTCTTTCACGGCCAAACTGTGAAGCCGAACTTCATCGAATTTGATATGAAGCAAGCTCGAACTCCAAGGAAGGATATAGGATACTTTTTTATGAATAATACCTGACGACCTCTAAAATCCGAGCGAATTAATATTCATTTTAACATATTGTGCATTTGAAATATAGCCGTCAATACGCGGACATTTGTCGGGACGATAAACGCCGGCCCGACTTAATGTAAACCAGCTCTAAGACGAACGTGCTTTAACTCTTTAACTAACGAAGCGTTAACAGAATTATTTTATTGTTCGATAAATATAATTTTCGTATTATACATAAATTTGTCACAGAAAATATTATTTCTTCATTGAAAAATGTATCGTCTGCATGTAAATTTAAAATATGAAATTTACATTAAATTTTTTATTAAAACCCTTTTCAAAGTTCGTGCCTTTTATTAAATTACTTCCGCGGAAAGACTGGCAATATCAGGTTAAAAGGTTTCTAGTAAAAAAATACAAAGGATGAAAAATACTGTGTACGAAAAACTCGGACACCGAAAATTCACAAAACTTTAAAGTAATACTTTTTCAGTCTCTTTTGAGTGAATTTATGACAGCAGCAACAAGCTTAGTGCTGTCGTATTTAAGTAATTTTGTAATAAATACACCAGTACACAGAATATTTATTATTATTTATTTCATTTAATAAATCTTATAATCCTGAATTTAAAATAAAACCCAATCGACAAAAATCTCCTATTCACATTACACGAGTGACCGTTATTTTTTTTTCTAATTTTGCGCGGGAAAATATCTTGTATTATTTTTTAAAGTCATACGAATGACGTTCTGAAATCGAATACACTTATTTTTATCACATCGCATACAATAACAAAATATGAATTTATTAAATATATAATTATAATAAATGTGACTGTATAAAATAACTATTTCTAACAGTTGGTTTATCGTCAATGTGGACTCATACTCATAAAATCGTATTAGTATGTATTAGTACAAGATACGAAAGAAGATCTTGCTTTACTCGTCTGCTTACCAGACGAAAAGTATATTTTATTAAACTATGTTCAAAGCTAAAAATTAATAAAACTATAAACTCATTTTTTAACTTAAGTTACGTTTATCGAGCGTTTCACTCTCTTGTTTATTGAACGATTTCAATAAAAATAAAAATCATAATATATAAAACAGGTAAGGCGGTACGAGTAATTGCATCGATCTGGTTTCTAGTCGAATATATTATCTTAAAATAAAGATATACTATAATATTGCTTACAATAATACGTACATGAATTGATATTTAAAGGATGGAATTTAATACAGATACATTGAGTATACTCTGTTCTTATATCGTCGAAATCAAGTGTTTAGCACTGTTCAGTATTATTGTTTTAAAAATCATCTCGTGAACATATAATGTTGAAACCCAACTTATTTACTATTTTTATTTTTATGTGTCCTTTGTGTCCTGTATGATATGATATTAAAGTCAATGTTCTGCGTTGAGTTTCGAGAAGAGCTCTACGATATAAATGTTCCGGCATTTAATAATAATGACATTTAGGACCCTTACTGCTTATCAAATATTACTAAGTAGAGAAATGATTATTTAAAAAGGAAAACTGATCTCAGTTGATAAAATGAATACGAAATAAATATATTATAAAGTGAATACTTTCTATCGAATTACGAAGGAGTTTTAGGTACCAATCTATACTTCTATACTAATATCATAAATGTGGAAGTAACTCTGGATGTATGTCTGGATGTATGTCTACCGCTCTTTCACTTCCAAAAAAAGAACCGAATTTGAGGAAATTTGGTATGAAGCAAACTTAGCCACTTTCTTTTCCTCACATGCGCATAAAACGCGAGCGAAGCCGCCGGCGACCACTAGTCTAATTATAATATTTTCATTTAATTTATAAGCCTCTGATGTTTAATTACCAACACATACATTTTTGTAAATCGGCGTGCTATTACATTGAAAAGTTTTGCAATAAAGGCTCTTTGTCGTTTGTTGTGTGATAAATATGACTGACTTCATTAAAACTGCGAACCGGATATATATCCATACAAGTATGTAGTTTTAACGCAAAATGTCCGTAACTACTTAAAATTAACAAACATTCCTGTAATTATATATGTACTTCAAAAATAACATGAATTGCGCTTTTGTTTTTTTTACGATTTAAAAACGTTTTTGCGAATATATTGTTTGGAATGCTGGAAGAGATTCGTTGTTTCACATGAAAATAATCTTTAATTAAGTTTAAAAATAATAAGCCATCATTATGGCTTATTAGACTGTAAAGGATTAAATAAATTATGAATTGGACATATACAGCTTTATTAAAGTCATCCTTGTAATATAATAATTCACAAGTGCTTGAATTGAGAAAGTCTTGATTTTATATTAAAACAAATTTTATTCATAAATAAAATTATATATTAGTAGCTAACATATGATGTTTTTAGATAAATTCCACCTCGAAAACCTAGTCAAGATACGATATTAACTTCGAACGCAAAAAAAAAACATTTAAAAATAAAATAAAAAAATTCTTCAAAACTTCCTCGTAAATATCAACACAGCACTAATGAACTGGTTTTTATATGAAAACACCTCGCGCGAAGCAAAACAAAAAACATTCGTATTTAATTTCACAATCGAAAAAATATTTCCATTGTCGATTCAAATACGTTTTTCACAATTTTGTATCTGTTCTCAAAACAATATAAATATTAAAAAATATTTATTTTGTTAAAAACCAATGCACTGTTATAAGCTTTTTATAAATATACAAGCGAAAAGAGTCTCAACATGAGATCTCCTCCGAATTTATATATCCGATTGACTTAAAATGAGCCTGAAACTCAGTAGCACTTTGCCCAACCCGAAATCTCATGATTTTACACTTTAGTGTAGCAGTATTAATGATAATAATTAAAAATAAATCTAAATTCTTTGAACTTTTCATTTTTTAATATTTATTTAATTTTTATTTTTGATTTTTAATAAAAAACATCAAATGATCCACTCGATGGTAAGTGACCACTACCCATAGACATTGGCGCTAAATGAAGTAACACAAAAACACTAATTATTGCTGTTTCGTGGATATTATCTAATGACCGGGCCCCCATATGGGATTGCACATCGGATTACCACAAACTTACCGCCTAGTTCTATCATAAACAAGCAATGCATATTTATTTATTTGTTTGTTTATTTATTTATGCTTTATTGCACCAAGTTAGTACTACATTACGTACTGGTCGAAAGAATGTTGTTATTTGTGGAGATTTTAACATCGATATTTTAGTGCAATCTTCCATAAGTACAAGGTTCATAAATTTATTTCGGTCCTTCAATCTAAATAATATGTTTTCTAAACCTACAAGAATATCGCCAACTTCCGCAACCTGCATAGATAACGTGTTTTGTAATTGTGAGGCCGTTAATAAGGAAATCTTGTCAAACCTAACATCGGATCACTGTGGCCAAATGGTGTCAATAGGTATAAAAGAAAAACAGAAGAAGCGGAAAATCACTTGTAGGCCAATTACTTTCAAAGGCTTAATTACCTTCAATAACGCTATACAATGCAACCTTCGAAATTTGAATTTTAACTCAAACGATCCCAACTTTTTATATAATTCACTTTTAACATTAATTGAAAACGAATTTAATAAAATATATCAGTTAAAATCTTTTTATCTAAACGATCAAATACAGTTCTCAGACTGGGCCACTACCGGTATCTATATAAGTCGAAATAAATTATATGAACTATATGAACTTAAGAAATATAATCGTAATTATAAATTTCTCAATTTTGTTAAAAAGATTCCAAGTTATTTAAACAAGTTTGTCAAACAGCTCGTTCGTTGCATATTAAAAGTAGAATCTTAAAATCTAAAAATAAAATGAAAACTACTTGGGATATTATAAGTTCAGAGACAGGCAGAATGAAGTTTGATGCAGGGCAATAAACCCTTAATATAAAAGGGAATATTGTAAGTGAAGATTTAGATGTGGCCAACCAATTCGAAGAATATTTCTCTAATATTCCTTTGAATACTACTAAAGAACTTAATGCGTCACCCAATGACGCCTTAGACTTACTTAAGTGTTACGTTCCCCAGAATGAGTTAGAATTTTCTTTTGAGAGTATAACTCCGTACGATGTATTAAAAAAATTTAAAACATTAAATCTTAAAAAAACCAAAACCCAGCGATCTATGAGATCTATCAGTTACAATTATTAACAACGTAATTGTCGACTTGGCTCCTTGTTTAGCTATCACCTTTAATAAATGTATACAATCTGGTATTTTTCCAGATCAATTAAAATTAAGTAAAGTAATCCCATTATTTAAGTCCGGTGATAAAAATGACCTAAACTATTATAGACCGATCTCTATTTTGCCAGTATAAAGTATTTTTTTTTTAAAAAATCATACTATTAATACAAAAAATAAGAATAAAGTTGTAACCCCTACTTTCCGTTTGCATACGGTACAGAGAACGTTTTTGGGCAATGGTATACGCATATATAATAAGATACCGGGAAATGTAACCAATTTACCATTTACGAAATTTAAAAAGTTTATTAAGACTAAATTAATAAATAAGTCTTATTATTCATTAAATGAGTACTTTTTAGAAAAAAACGCCTGGATTTAGGCTCGGTTTCCATCACAGGACACTAATTATTGTAAAAAAATTAATTAATTTATTTGAAAAGAGCAACTATGCGAGTTTCTTGCCGTTTCTTCTCGCTGGAGGCTGCTTTCCGATTCAAAAACGATTCGTTGTGAAGTTTACTTGAATAAATTTGATTTGATTTTGATTTGATTATACCTAAGGATTAACATTTAAAAGTTGCATGAACGCTACAGGCGGGCATATCGCTAAAACAGCGATCTCTTCCAGGCAACCTTTGGGCAGAGGGCCGGTTGTAAAACAAATTTGGGAAGGGGTACAATAATTTTGATAGATTATATTATTGATATATATATATATATATATATATATACTGTATTTAAAGTATAATAATACACATATAACTATTAATTTAGTAAATATATACATATATATTACATATAATATAATACAAAAAATTGCATACAATAGTATATGTAGTAGTACACTACTACAGTGTAATATTGATGATAATATGATAGGTTGGCTAACGATGATGACGCTTGATGGATTTCTGTTTTTTTTTATGGCATTGGTTGGTGGACGAGCATGTGGGCCACCTGATGATAAGTGGTCACCACCGCCCATACACAAAGGCGCTGTAAGAATTATTAACCATTCCTTACATCACCTATTCGCCGCCAACCTTGGGAATCAAGATGTTATGTCCCTTGTGCCTGTGATTACACTGTGTTACAACGTCCATTCTTAAGGTAGACTAACCATTAACGCGAGACATATAGAGCACAACTTTTTAGTTTAGGATCACCAGTCTTTCTTGCTCTCTAATAAGTTTCAGGATCAGTGGTTCTTTAACTCGACCAACGAGGAAGTCATGCATTGTATACAAAAACTAATTACATTTTTTTATCTTCTAGCTCTGGAAAAGAAAACGCAAATAAATTGTTTGACAAATCTAAATTTCAACCGAACATACAATTGATTAATTTACATACAGTGTAAATAAATAATATTTACTAAATGTATGGTAACGGCTTCTAACGGGCGGTCTGATCAAAGTGTTACGACGAATAACAATTTATAAATTGAAAACCGCTCTCGACTTCAACAAGTTCATCAATTTGCTGAGTAATTACTTTTAGTTAAAATATCTCTGTCACTGGATTCAAGTTAATGAGGACGATAAATAGTCGCTATCAAATTAATTCCAGAATTTAAATTACTTTTTCTTATAATAAACAGATTAACAAATGGGCCATGTGTAAAATAATACATACTGATAAAATATTATTTATATTTATCACGCGATCTAAATGTTGCGTCCCTTGTACCTGTAACTCCACTAACTGACTCAAATGAGTACAGGAATACAAAGACTGTCGGACAAAAATGCTTGATGAGTATTGTAAAACGGGCTTGTGACAAGCCCAACTACCGATTATTATGTAAAAATAAATTTCCTGATAATGTCCCAAATATTTTTGTACTAAAATTCTAGATTTCTATTTCATTTTGATTATGGATTCTTAGCCCCCTCCCCCTCCTCCCTACTGCGCAAATATTATGTAAATTACTCGATAGATAGAAAATAAAAAGAGCGCGCGACCGCCTGTCACAGAGTCTCGGGTTTACTTTTTGGCGCGAAGTTTGTGTGCTTCAGGAACGGAATTTCGGAGGCCTCATAGATTTTGTAGTTCTAGTTTTTCTTTTATTATTATTATTTTAAACAATTAAGTCAGATTATTCTTCTATTCTTTTAAAAAAAAAAATCCGTCGGTAATGATAAATTTAAACGGAGAATAAATTAATGTCTCTTTTTCGCTTGTTCTACGTACAAAGGACAATAGCACTTAATATCAATCTACAAGTGAATGATAATTAGCGTAGCCAGTCGACCGTGTTCCCCTGTCTAGAACGTAAGGGCAGTTATCTCGAAAGGCTTTAGCTCCAGACGACAGGAATTAATAGCCTGGTCAGAACCATTTCGGGATTATGTCGTAAATATTTATGACTCATTTTTAGGATTTTAATTTCGCGATACGGTTTTGGATATTGGCTAGTAATATAATGCTCAGGTTATATAGTTATCGTTAGAAACGATATTTGCGAATTACATAGCTTTCACTTAATATTTTGAAAGATATTATTGTTGATATATATATCTCTATAGATCTTTGTATCGGGGAATTTTGATGCATATTTTTAGAGTTTGTTTGATTATGATGCATTTTTTTTATATTTTCAATATCCTTACATAGTGTAATGAGAGTGAGCCACATACATAGAAGAAATTATTTACCCTAACAGTAGGCTAGTTTTTTTCAGTAAGAAAGAATGGCTGCAATCGGACAGGAGAAAATCAATTAATATAGTTACTTATTAATTTGAATTTTATTTCATTATAATGAAGATAAAAAAATCCTGTCAAAGAACCATCGAGGTTCATTACTGTTTGTATAATGTACACTCATAAATAATTTATAGTCTACTGTTGAAGATAAAAGATACATTAGAACACCAGCAGATGACGCCAATATTAATAATTAATATTTAAACGAACAATCTTAATCACAAAGATAAATATGACGAAAGGTAACTTAATTAATTGAGATATATATTTTTTCAATTAAACATTTACAAGAACATGAAATTAGAACATCTCGCCAATAGTCTAAATTTTTGGTTTAACTGTAAAGCGCAGCTACTCACATAATAATATAATCTTAATACTAAACCGTTCTCCGAAAGCGCTGCGTCTTCCTTTTTTTTATTAAGGGTTGTTAGGAAATAAATTCTATTATAATATAATTCTATTTTGACGTCAATTTTGTGACTTATAAAATAACATAAAGGGATTACTTAGTATCGCACTGAGTGGCATGTTGACATTTGAGCAACTTCTAACAAGAGCCATATGTAGCCAAACTGCTCCACGCTGAGCAGTCTCTGATCTGTACGTTAATATCGATAAGCAGACGTTTTTTAATATAGTTTTGCTAGCATAAAATTATAAATACATTTACGCTATAGAGTGATTCCCGTTTAATTTAAGTTTTTTTTTAAATTTTATAATTTGTTTTTTATATTCTTCAGTACAGTATTTTATCTTTGTTATGTTTTAATTTCAATTTCATTTTTTATTTAAAATTGTTTAGCTTGGTTTGATTGGTCAATATTGCTAACACGTTCCACCTTTGAATGTTACCCACATCAGTTGTTAATTAGGAGTGCTTTGTGATTAGTTGATGTTGAGACTTTTTCAATAAAAAAAAGAAAAAGAAATATTTCCTTTAAAATACCATATGCTGTCATAAGATTCATGAGGATGTTTTCCACGTTAAACATTTTTTGATATAAAAAAATATAATTTCAGCAAATTAAACATATTTTCTAGTCAGTGTACCAACTAGAAATGATTGTGATTGATGATGATGAGTGATTGTAGTCACTACAGTAGTGAGCATATTCGACGCGCCGCCGAGCTCTAGCGGGGTTATCGTTAAGCTTCACATTGCACATTAAATATTATTTATTCGTCTACGGTGTGAGAACACATATTCAAAAGAGCTTCAATCGGAAATATTAACAAAAGAGTCTAACATCGTAAGAATATAAAGTAAATTAAATAATATATTTTAAAACACATTCAGACTTTGAACCATGTCGACGTCTAATGTTTCCAAGAAGACGTACGCTTTCCTCCTTAAATGCGTATCTCCCAAATTTAATATCATTTACCTAATCTCAGAGTACTTAAAAGCAAAACGTAGACAGTAAGAAAAGCATCGACCTAATAAACTTTTAAAGTGAAAGATTGATATACAGCAGCATATATGCGCAGCGTGAACAGGTCAGCCTAACGATATGCAATTTTGAACAAGAAGTCATTTAATGTCGGTAAGTACTTTTTCCGGCAAGCGCAGCGTAGGGCGTCCCCCCGCGAGATGGACGGACGATCTGGTCAAGTCCGTGGAGTATTGCTGGATGCAGGCCGCTACTCACCGGTCAAGGTGGAAGTCATTGGGAGAGGCTTATGTTCAGCAGTGGACGTCTTACGGCTGACATGATGACGATGATGAAGCACTTTTCAAAATTTGTCTCTCATCTTGTTAAATGAGGATAGAAATTCGTTATTTTTGTTGTGTTAGAAATATGAAAATCAAAATTTAAGCAAATGATAATGAATTAAAGAAATATGTTACCCATGAGCGAGAAATCAGGGATGAAATAGAGTTTTTGCAATGTTTTAAAATATGGTTACCGGTGTTTTAAGTTCTAGTTAAAACTGAAGGTCGTTATAGTGTTTTTCAAAATTCACTCCTTTTTTTTTATGGAATTGTTGGAGGACGAGCTTATGGGCCACCTAATAGTAAGTGGTCACCACCGCCCATAGACAAAGGCGCTGTAAGAAATATTAACCATTCCTTACATCAACAATGCGCCACCAACCTTGGGAATTAAGATGTTATGTCCCTTGTGCCTGTGATTACACTGGCTCACTCACCCTTCTAGCCGGAACACAACAATACAGTGTACTGTTATTTGGCGGTAGAATATCTGATGAGTGGGTGGTACCTAAGGCGGGCTTGCACAAAGCCCTACCACCAAGTAAAAAATAAAGAAATAATAATAATAATCCTTAAGAGAAATAGCTAATATAGTTGTATTCCGGTTTGAAGGGTTGAATGGAACAGTGTGACATAACATCTTAGTTCCTAAGATTGGTGGTGCATTGACAACGTAAAGGATGTTTAAGATTGTTTATTGCGGTACGTCTAATAGCAGTTGTGACCACTTACCATCAAATAACCCATTTTCAAATCTATCTACTTAAATTGAATTTTAAAAAAGCTGTTATTTATATTAAGAAAAAATAAATCCACAATCAACACGTGAAATACGACGATAGAGTATAATTGTTCAAATATGTGATATTAAGATGACTATACATTATATGTCAGTAGAAGTTTGCTCATTAGAGGGGTTACGAGGATTTACTTTACGAGCGACGCACTTAGATTTATGAGCTCTCATCTCTGAGCAGGTTTGAGCACTGCTCGCGGGAATACAACCCGAACAACAACTTTCTCATTTACATGAAAGAATGTGTGATATAATTATGTATATGTATATGTATATAGATATATTGTATAGGTGACAAGATAAATATTATATAAGTTAAAATATTTAATATATCTTATATAATTATGAAGAAAAAAGAAATGCCTATGAAAGAAAAAAGGAAAATATATAATATGTGTATTCCACCATGTTTACTATACGGGTGTCAAACTTGGGCGTTGAGAGAACAATTAAGAAACAGAATAAAAATCTGCCAAAACGGAATAGAGAGAAGCACGACAGGAATTTAAAAAAAGGACCGAGAAAAACTAATAAACATAAAAAGTAAAACAAAATTCAAGGATATATACACATCATATAAACAACACAAGTGGAGACACATAATGAGAGAGAAGAAAAAAAATTGACAAGGCTCGTAGCGGAATGGCGTCCCCGAGAAGGCAAACGAAACCGAGGCATTAGAAAAAGCAGCGGGTCCAACATAGACGTGCAAAGCAAAAGACACAACTGAATGGAAATCTTTAGAGGAGGCCTTTGTCGGAAGACAAGCTGTAGGAGGTTAACTATATTTTACTTCTAAAGTTTAAGTAACATTCAAAAATACAAATATATTATTATAACTACTTGTATAAACAAGAACAGCAATAAAGGCTTTATTTATTTGTTTATATAATATTGTTAAAAAATCTAAAATCATTGTAGATTGATTAAATGGATTCTGATAAGAAAATAAGCATTAATTTTTAAGTTAAAAATATGATATTTCGTTTATTTACTACACGTTGCTTCGAATAGCATTATTAGTAAACTTAAAGTAATACGTTAATTTTTTCACGCCCGCGCTCAGCAACATTTTCACTCGAGATTTCAGATTTAAATATTTAAATTACATTATCATTGTGAAAACTTTGCTTTCCGACTTTACACGATATTTTTTTAGAAATTATCTTCTTTAGACGCTCCATATTGTACTTTTCTTTGAAATAACAACCTACGCCCTTAAGGTAATTTTATGAAAGTAGAATATTATTAAATGTGGAATTTCAGGTAGATTTTATGAAATTACGATTCATAGAAAGTTCTTTAAATTTACAAGAGATTTAATGGAAAATACATTTCGCTGCTTTAAGAAATTGGCAAAATACTTTTTTAGCATACTAGTCATAGGTAGGCGGGAGGATAAATGAGCCCCTGAATGCTGAGTGATCACTACGGTCTATAGACATTCGCACCGTATTTTTTTAACTAATTCTTACCTTATTCGCGCTATTCGCTTTTCGCTTCGCCAATGCGTCACCAACCTTAGGTACTGAGATGTTATGTCCCTTGTGCCTGTAGTTACACTGGCTCACTCACCCTTCAAACCGGAACACAATAATACTAAGGATTGGTTAAGCATTTAATTTGTTTACTTAAAATGTCAAATGCTAGCTTTATCAAAATTCACTTTTTCTTAAATTCTTTGATACGATTTATTTTTTAACAGTGTGATAGTCAGATTCCAAAAGTTTGAAATACGTCGTGCGCATCTGAATTGTAACTTCTCCATGAACAGCAGAGGCAATCGCAATAACCGTAACCGTAAAACTCATTAATTAATCGGATAATAGCGTTGCACATGCAACCCAGATAAGTGAATTGGTCACGCGAACCCCTCCCATTCTTTCACTCGTCTAGCTGCAACCTCGGCGCCGTAGAATTTCATATTTGTTATTGTTCATCGCCATTAAAGGGAACCCATTGTTTAATAATAGTAACTATTATAGCGCGTGCTTGTAATTGGAATTTTATTTGTAATATAAGTTCATCTATCTTCTTTAGAAAAGTGAAGTGAGTAACAGCATGTAAATACCCCACTGCTGGGCTAAGCCCTGCTCTCCCTTTGAGCAGGTTTGGAGCTTATTCCAACACGATGGTCCATTGCGGAGTAGATATTCATTGAAATTCAACACATGCAGGTTTCCTCACGATGTTTCCTTTAACCGCCGAGCACGAGATAAATTATAAAAAATGAAGCACATGATATTAACAATCGGCTACAATGCATGCAAGGCTTTTAATCACGTAATAGGTTAAACGGAGATATTTGAATCGTCATCATACACAATTAAAGTTTTCAGTCTGTCCGGTTTGAAGATTATAACGTAAAATAATCCGTAGAAACTCAGTAGTTATACTGTTTTTCAGTGTCAGCACTAATCAAACTTAAATATATAAAATGTTAGAAAAAAGAACAATCGAATTGTTCTTTTTTTTTTACAATATATTCTGGTACGAATTTTTTCCTAAGCCCTTTCACGCGAGGGCTGTAAAAATAGAACTTACTTCCCATTGATGCACGAAAAACTACCACTAAAAACTCATTTAAGTACACGCTTAAAAAGCTTTCTAGCGTTTGCGTCTTTTACACACTTCCTTGCTTTATTTAGTTCTTCTCGTAAATTCAGTCCATTGTTGTTTTTTTATAATATTCATTCGCTTTTGTCATATATTGTAAGTGGATGAACAATGTATTGCTTGTGATTTTCCTCGTTTATTTTTTTCTTTTTTTTCTTTCCATCGCGTATTTTTGATCAGCTTAGGGTTGAATAATAAATAACTCCATTTGCTACGACGTTTATCTTTGCATTAAATATCCAAATAAAAAAGCAACATGTATCATGAGACACGCGGATGGAACGAAGTTACTTCCTCTATATATATTATGTATTAAATAACAGATACAATGAAATAAATTAAGAGCGTTTGAGAACATTTTTTTTTTATGTTATATGTTTTGTATGTTTGCCACCAAACGAGCAGGAGGCTCACCTGATGGAAAGTGACTACCACCGCCCATGGACATTTGCACCACCAGGGAGGCTTGCAGATGCGTTGCCGGCCTTTAAGGAAGCAGTACGGTCTTTTCTTGAAGGTTCC
The DNA here is from genome assembly GCF_037043105.1 of Vanessa tameamea. Classification (NCBI taxonomy): domain Eukaryota; kingdom Metazoa; phylum Arthropoda; class Insecta; order Lepidoptera; family Nymphalidae; genus Vanessa; species Vanessa tameamea. The sequence goes on from NC_087316.1 coordinate 372,907, forward strand.
CAAGTCGTATTGGTTCGGAAAAACCGCCGGCGAAAGCTGGTTCCACAGAGTGGTTGTTATATAAATGATAAAATATAAAATAATTATAAATATGTTAAAAAATATGTTGAATTAATATCATTGAATACTGCACGTGACAAAAAGAGACAGAAAAAAAAGAAAGAGATAGCATGCTCATCTGGAATGGGCCTAACGCTTTTGTTTTACGTGACGGTTCCTCCATCTCGCTCTACTGTAAGCCGCGGAAAAGTATTTGGTTCCAAAAGAATTTGGAATCGATTAGCTCAAAAGATAATATTTCAAAGGAACTAACCTCTGTAAAAACTCAATAAAATGTTCGTGATCGTATTGTTGGAGAGTATAAAGTTGGCAGTCACGGAATCACGACCGCCGAAAAAGTTCAATTTACTTGTTACCAAGTTTATGAATGTCTTTACGAAACGTTATTAGAGCTCTTTGTGAGAAATTCTCTCGCGTATAAATGATATTCCGTTGGAACGTAATAAGTCACTCATTCAATTTGCATTCACTTATGATCTGAACTTTTATTTAAACTTAATATTTTTTACAGAAAATTAGAATTTACATACTTATTTTTATTCATCAAGACAGTAAATAAGCAAGGATCGCTTTATCTTAGTCTTCCGAATATAATAAATGCTAAAGTTTGGATGGACAAATAATGGATGTTTGTTGCTCAATCACGCTAGAACGGCTGAACGGATCTAAATGAAATTTTACACAGAAATAGATTATAGTCTGGAATATCACATGGATATCGGTAGAATCTGCATTCCGAACCGGTGGTAGCTTCACTTAATATAGGGTTTTAAATGATAATTCAAAAGTGCTTGTAAAAGCCTAATTGAATAATGTATGTTTACATTTTGATTTATGTACTCAACACACGTACAAACATCCCTTTCCCTCATTCACAGGTCGCGAGCGGAAACTAGTATGTTATAACTTTAAAGTATTGTATTATGGAAGTACACTTACTTATTGATAGTCAAAGTAAAAACGATTAAAATTCGGAACAAAAATACCCTGACCTGAAATGAAGGGCGAAGGAACATGAGCGAGACGAAACCATAGATAAAAATATACATATATTTTACCTTGTAATCATTAGAAACACTATATTAATATTGTAAAACATAAGAAAATCAAAAATAATAATTATTTATTAATTTAATTGAAGGTCAGCCCACATTTACGCCCAGAACAATTTTAACTGCCAATTATTAACTTACATTGCTAACATTAAAACAAATTTTGACTTAAATAAAAAAGAAATATTGCTACGCAATAAGTATTAAAAAGAAAAAGCTAAATCAAAACGCAATTTGAACATAATTTTTTTGAAATGTCATAGTGTGTCTTAACATCTGCTTCGATACATACATATGTAGGGTTTTTTGAGAGGAACACCGATAGCTGTAAGAAATACAGGGAATGGTCCTTATACCGCCAATGCACCGCCAACCTTGGGAACTAAGATATATCCCTTATGCCTGTAGTTACACTGGCTCACACACGCTTCAGAACGACGTATAAAAATACTGAGTATTGTTGTTTAGCGTCACAATAAGTGATGCGTTATGACACCTACCCAGATGGGTTTGTACAAAACCCTACCATAGAAATATTTGTAAGTGAGCAATAAAAAATATATGAAAATTTTGCCAACAAATTAAGCCAGCGCTCGGGCATACGTACTGTGACGATTAAATATTATATAAACAACCAAATATAATTATAATACCGAAACACCCTTATATATTTTATATAACAAATTCAAACGAACCAATAAATCAATCCCATCCAATTTCCTCGCGACGAAAACATCCCAGTATGTTACGCAACCCACTGCAGATACGACCAGCTATTAACAAACATAATTGTATATACATAGCTATATTTTATTTTAAAACGTATGTTATCAATTAACACTTCCGGCCCTACATATACGGCTAGTTCGGGTACATCTTGATGATCATTTAATAAGTATAGATTAAAACTTTTGTTCTACAATTTAATTAGTAATTTCATAATCAAATAAATAGTTGATTCATATTTCTTTATACTTGGAACATTTTATTATATATTATTCTATTCATTAATGGCGCCTTCCGCTCGTCAGCTTCCGGCGCAATGAATAAATAGTGCATATTGTTATTAATATTTTCTGAAATTATGACGATTAATCAATGCTATAATAATTTTGTTTTATTATGTATAATGTAAGGATTAAGCTACTAGAATCCTATTGTACTGATCTGGCTAGGTATAATCTCTGCTGCTTATCAATTTCCGGTGTAATATATTAATCTTTAATATTTAATGTTACATAATCCTGTATTATTAAATAATATTTGTCCGTAAATAATCATTAGAATAATTAACATAAACAATGTTTAATATTGTCTTTTAAGTTTGTGAATTTAGTATTAAATTAGGACGTTTTAGTATAAATATCGCCAGTTGAAATATATCGGGCATTGGTATTGTAACCGTTCTAACGGGCATTACAAGTGTTTTTTTATATAACGTTTCGTCATTTTCGCCGCCACCCTGGTGACCCACCTTATATACGTATTACTGTTATTTTATTTAGGCTCTAGTACAAGCAGACACCCAGACAGAAACTGGCGTTGAGTTAACGTATTCAACCTCAAAGGTAGCGTGATGTTGTGTCACACTGCTTTGCCGGTTGTTCTCAGGTACGAGGTATTTATTTCCGAACTGGTGGTACATTTTAGTCTATAAATTAGAAAGTGTATTGAATATATATTTATACTTTTACATTGACTTTGTAACGTTAAAACGTCATGTTAAAGAGTATTGTGGTTCATATTTTAATTACTTATATAACTTATATTACTTGTATACCATAACTTTGTATTTTAAATGTTGAAAAAGAGTAACCGCAGAGTTTCTAGCCGATTCTTATCGGTAGAATCTAATCCGAACCGAACGATTCAAAATTGCCTGTAAAAGTATCTTGAATAAAGTATATTTTGATTTGTATTAATTTGTTTTTTTTTTAATACAAGTAATGAAATTGTATTCAGTAATCACACTTAGATTTTATTAAGTAATAGATAGATCAAATTAAAAGACATATATACCGAATCGGATTTGTAATATTAATTGTAAACTGACTATGTCTGCAATTTAGGTTTTTGCAGTGTTTGTGAAATTCTTTGTCCCGGCTCATAATGAGCTAGATATTTGACGACAATGTCGTGTAAAATTATACAGTCACTTGTAGTAGATTTATAAATCATAGTTTTATTTTAAAATCATTAAAATTAATTGTTTCTATTTTATTGTGTGATTATATTATTTTAATATGTGTAATGATCATATAATAAAAATTATCCGTCTGGAAAAATCTTTCCGAAGCACAGGACTGCAAATTACGAAACTTCAACTTCTATCTGCTTCAATACAAATTTTTGATAAATATACATTTTGATAGAAACTGTGACAAAAATTGTATAAACGCCAGAATATAGAAAAAACTTGTACCAGCGGGCTTCCGATGCTAAGTCAATTCAACTTTGCCAGGTTTTTTAGATAATAGTAAGGCGAATGGACAAAAAAGCTATCTGTTGTTCACCACAGGAAATATTAACTATTCCTTACACCACACAAATGCGCCATCAACCTTAGAAGCGAAGATGTTATGTCCATTGTTCCTGCAGTGTTGAAGGGCGAAGCCACACTAACTCACTCACCCTTCAACCAGAACACAATAACAGTAAGTATTGCTGTTTGGTGGTAGAGTATCTGATTAGTTAATGATAGGTACCCGACGGGCTTGCACTATGACCATGTAAAAGTTAGCCAATTTAAATCGGGATGTTAAGAAAACTTTGATTGATGAGGCGTATTATATAATAAACTATGTAGATGATAAAAATAGTAATCGTTGATTTCCAGCCAGGATAAATATTATTTATATAGTTTATTTATATTGTAGTTACCATGTAACTTGACTGTCTTAAAAGAAATAACTACTGAGTTTTTATCGGTTGTCCTTGGTAGAATCTATGTTCCGAAGCGATGGTAGCTTAAAATTTAATTTAACATCATAAAATTACGATTAAATCTGCAGATTATTGTTATTCTGGAAGAGAACGATATTCTAGTGCCTATCGTCCATGTATTGTTTAATAAATAACTTGTCATGTTATCTAATTAAGATACATCAACAGACCACAGCCTAAAACTGTCGGTCTTGTAATTGAGACTGAATTCCCAAGAATCAGGGAAGCTTTACTCTTTCAATTAATTGCTATAGAAACTTTTAGTGTAAATGGTTTTACTTCAAAATTAATAAGTATTAAATACGGTTTATTCTAAAGTATATTTAATTATACTTTAAGTTCTCAATTATAGAATAGATATATAGAAAATAATTTCTATTCTATCTATCTATCGTGTTCATGATGTTATTAATTGGCACAGTGTAGTGGCTTGCTTAGAAGGATAACGAGATCCTTGATTCTGATGGCGGTTTGGGCTAGTCATGAGTTTAATTGAGTTTTTTTTGTTGAGATGGAGCAGAAGGAAGTTCAGAAGTTGGCAGCGTTGGTGTAGTTTAGTGTAATAGTTTCCGGTGTCTCGGAAAGCACGGAAAATCCTTGGTCGATTTGTCACGTCTTCCAATATATACCGTTTTTGCTCACTCTCAGCAAATAAAATGTGCATTACACATCATTACACTTCACCGTAACGCGCCACATCTTGTGGTATGTTATATTTATATTGTTAACTAATTTTGTTTATACAATTCTTTAAAATAAATATTCATTTCAATTTATCTATTTTGTTCAAATGTTGAATACAATGAATATTTGATTTGTATCTAAATTGTATTAAGCTCCCAGATCATACGCTCTATAAATTAACCACGATACTCAAACATGAGGAAGCGACTAAATAAATAGTGGGAGAAACCGAACAATATAGTCGTAGTGAAATTTAAATAAATTTATTATTAAATATATAACAATATTTCATATATCTTTAGTGATATGTCAAAATTATACAACGGTCATACTTTAACACGAATAACGTAACCACAGATACTGATGTTTAGCTGCAACGATTAATCAACCAGACAAGTTAAAAATAATAGTTATTTGAAGCATCAATTCTCCGTATCATTGATTACGCCATTACTTGGAACAACTTGTGTATTCAATTCTGCAGAAACAATAAATCTGAAATGTAACTCAGATACGAATAATGTTCGTTTCTTTGTATTCATTTTTTATTGAAATTAATTCCATGTACAACATTTACTAATTTATAATATTTAACGAAGTATTAGAGAACTAGAAACACAAACTAGAATATTAATTTAATTAATATTTATAATAACAAATATTTTAAATTTTTTCATTGAGAGTGGCACATTTCCTTCTTGTTGGAAAGATGCTTTAATCATTCCCTTGCCAAAAAAACCCACCTCGACTTCCTTTTCCGATCTACGTCCTATATCTATTCTTCCTTTCCTCTCTAAAGTCCTTGAACGTCTAACTTATAATCAACTTAACCTTTTCCTCTGTAGATACAATCTTTTCAATCCCTTTCAATCCGGATTCCGCTCCGGCCATAGTACGACTACGGCATTAGTAAAAATCACTGATGATATTCGCATGGCTAAAGACAAGCGTCAGCTCACTGTTTTGACATTACTCGACTTCAGTAATGCTTTCAATAGTGTAGATTTTGACATCTTGCTTGCAGTATTGCGTTCTCTTAACATTTCTCCTATAACGATTGACTGGTTTCACTCTTACTTGCACGGTCGCCGGCATCGAGTGCGACTTAACGACACTTTTTCTGACTGGACTACTGTCAAAGCCGGCGTACCGCAAGGTGGCGTGATGTCTCCACTCCTATTTTCACTTTTTATTAATACTATTACTAAATATATTTTTTCTTCCTACCACCTGTATGCTGACGATCTCCAGATTTACATGCACACAAGCTTAGAAGATCTGCCTAGTACGATAGGTACCATAAATAAAGACCTCGAACGTATCAACAGATGGAGCAGAGAGTTTGGTTTGCAGGTTAATCCTTCCAAATCGCAAGCTATAATTATCGGAAGTCAACAGCTTATTTCGCGGATTAATTACTCGAATGTGCCTCAAATCATTTTTGCCGGTGTCATTATCCCTTACAGTGAAACAGTCAAGAACTTGGGTATAACATTTGATAAATTTTTGTCGTGGGATCCACAGATATGTGAAGTTAGCAGGAAAATATTTTCATCAATCGGTTCACTAAGAAGGTTGCGTAATTTTCTTCCTTTTTCAACTAAAGCTGCTCTTGCCCAGTCTCTTCTTCATCCTATCCTTGATTACGCCGATTCTTGCTATCTAGACTTAAGGGAGGATCAGCTGAATAAACTTGAGCGTCTCCAAAACCTCTGTATACGGTTCATATTTGGACTTCGCAAATATGACCACGTCTCTGAGTTTCGTGAAGGGCTCAAGTGGCTTCCCATACGTCTTCGCAGGAGTACGCACATACTATCTCTTCTATATTCTATATTATTTAGTCCTATTCTCCCTTCGTATTTAAAGGAAAACTTTGAATTTCTCTGTGACTCCCATAATAAATCGCTTCGTTCCAGTGAACGTCTCACATTGAAAATTCGCAATCACTCCACTACTTATTACAGCAAGTCTTTTTGTATTGAAGCAGCGCGCTTGTGGAATAACCTTCCGTTACACATCAGACATGCGAAATCACTTGAATCTTTTAAAAATAAAGTTAAGGAATACTATTTAAGACTTTAAGTTTGCTGTCAATTACATTATCACTAGCTATTCATATTTGTATTCGATTGTACTCGTACATAAGTTTATGACATGCTGTCTATATATATATATGTATGTATGTATGTGTATTTTTTTTATATATGTACGTGTATACCTATATATGTATGTATGTATGTTTATTGTTATGTATGTACGTGTATATCTGTATATGTATGTATGTATGTATGTATGTTTTATATGTTTTGATATATATGTATTTGTGTAGTATATTTATCTTGTTTAGTGTAATAATTTGTGTATAAATATAATTTCATATAGTATTTAACTTCTGTGCTGTACACGCGCTTTCCGCTTTTTCACATTAACTCCTCCATGCTGGTTGTCTGGAAGAAATCGCTCTTAAGCGATAAGACCGCCTGTTGTACATTTCTTTATTTTTTTTAATAATGTGTTATTGAATGTAAGTTTTTCTTTTCTCTCGTGTATGTACAATAAAGAGTTATTATTATTATTATTATTATTAATATTTATGTTACTAATGTAACTTTTTTTCCTAAGCTTGTTTTGACAAACTCACATTTTAAATACATTAATATTAAATATCCAATACATATCCAACATTATATGTGAAGTATATGACATATGCGTAACACTTGAGGTACATTTTAGATAAAAATGTCTCTTCCCACCATTGACGTTCCTGCTCTTATTCAGTCCCGTAGAAAAATCGTGATGATGGCAAGAGACCTGATGGACTGACAGTGGCTCCCTAGGAACGATAACGGCCTCTAGTGTGGGACGCTTCGTTCGTTTGTAAGACCCCGTACCATATCTTATAAAATAAAAATGCTATGAGTTATAATAAAAATAAATTAAATTTTCAAAAAAATCTAATCCGCAAATACCTCACCGGAGTCTCCATTTATAACAACAAGTGCAAAAACTAAGTAACTAAAAAGCACTTTGGAATTGACATTTCACAAAAATAAATTAAACTTACGACCGAGAATAACTTATATTAATTACTCTTAGAATAATTACTTGTTTTACAATACGAATCAAAAACAATTAAAATCAACGAATGCTGGCTACAGATGAATTGAAGAGGAAAACATAACTGACGCCAAAATTATTGATCTATAATACGACGATTATTAAATATTGCCACGTTCAATTTTTGCAGTTCAAAAATAGTATTTAATATTATAAAAAGAAAAAAATATTCATTTTCTAAAAAGTTCTTCCAATATTCAACATTAGCATTGACATTACTATTAGCTTTTTGCTCTTAATGTATCAATCACAATTTTTTTTAGTTGACATTAGCATTATGAGCAATAAAACACTTAGGATACCTTCGGCTTATTTTTTTATATAAAATTTTTTAACGATTTTTTTGTACGTGATTCGCGTAAATCGTGACGTTGTGCTGAGAAGCCCTGTTACACTTTTCTTTGCAAACACGTATCTATCTCTTAAGTCATATTATTAAAACCTATCACCGACGGGACTGCTCTCCAGTAGTTAATACAATTCACAGCTGATTGGTATGAAAATCAATTCATTCGTCGTTATACGTTCTGCATATTTTATAAAGGATAATTAATTGTCATTTCATTTCCATTTAATTTCATTTCGTATCATTCATGCGAACTGGAATTGCTTATTCAATGCCTATTTATGTAAGCGTTCATAAAAGTGTGCAACATTAAAATTGATTTTTAGCATTCATTTGTTATTTCAATGTTCATTATTTAATAAAATCTAAGGTTTGGGTAAATTGATGCTTTTTACTCAATCACGCGTAATCTGCAAAACGGGTCTGAATTAAATTTGACACATCGATAGATTATAGTCTGAAATAGGTATCTTTTTATTCATAACACCTGCAACCGCCACGTACACAAAATCTCGCCCTCAAATTATAATACATCGTGTTCCGGCATTACGCCTGTAGAAATCAACCTGTTGGTTATGTGCAGTTTACAGTATTTTGCTGTTTGGTTGGTTTCCTGGCACCAACCGTTAGTTGAGGTGAGACGTACAATAATGGTTGCAATTAACATAAAAATACCTTCAAGACTACTTATGCGGAACAGAAAAAGGTAAGGTGATTGGGTTGATTTTGCAGAATACAGAATACCGATAATGATGATAAGCCTATATTATCTTTTACAGTGTATTTTGAAACTCGACGTCCCTTGAATTCTGACTGTTAACAAAAACAGAACCGTTCAACGCTTCGAAGGGAAATCTTTGAAAACATGTTTTTGTTCAGAAGTCGTTGTTAAGAGTTTCAGTATTTTCTCAACATTTTCTTTTCGCCTCAAATCGATTTATATTTTATAATAACTCAAAATAAACAACATAGCCAATTCTCCACTTTATTAATTGGTAGCCTTACCAAAAAAAAATGTTTAGGAATTGATTATTAGTTAACCAGTGATTTTGCCATTTTGTTCTAAATACCAAATAGACCGAAAGAAAAAATAAGTTGTTAACAGAACAGCTTTTTCACGAGTAAGTGTGATCGTGAGTGACGGCGGACCGCACATGTGGATTCGCCAACATAATACAATCGTGTACGCACCCGCTCACAGTCCGCAGTGCAATTCTGCAAAAATTCAATTCGTCTCTCATCAATCTAACTCGTGAAATGTTGACAACCGACTTACGGTGATACGCCATTTTGATACGTGTATCCAATAAGTTTTATAATCATTATAGCCGATGTCGCATATTACATTTCACGCTAATGTTCTGCCGTAGGTTTCCAATTTATTATTACAGGATATCTTTACTAGACAGGTTCAAACATTTCGAGTATTTGTTACGTACCTGACGGATTTAGCATGCGTGATGTAACGCCACTCAGGACACACATGAGTGAGGCCGTTAGTGTTTACTAAAGCATAAATTACCGATCTTGATGTCAAAGTATATGTTTTCCAACATACCCAAGGAGAATAAAATAATTTAGATGGACACTGATAAAAATGTTTAAGTTCCAATACAAAGTGAAAATCAGATCTATCTTCACTCAAATAAAGTTCTGAAAATATTACAATCAAATACACAAATACATACAGACGTACTTACTAACCATTAGCTGTAGATTTCGAGCGAGTCCAATAGACGTTAGCGTGAATAGAGTGCATCAATGCGTTCCATTGTTTCGTTGTATTGACAATGAAGGAATCGGAACAGTAATCAGTAGAGTAACATGAGATACGTCAGTTAATTTGGAGATTGGTATAACTAGGAGGAACTGAATGTAAGAAAATAAAGTGCTCTCGGATATAATCAGCCGACAAATGATAAAATAATGGTACAGTTTATGAAATAAATGCTGAGGTCACCTCAGCCACTGGTAAGAATTATGATTGCAGGTTCAAACCCAGACCAGCCCCACTGAATTTTCATGTGCTTAGTTTGTGTTTAGAATTCATCTCGTGCTCGGCGGTGAATGTCTAATTTCAACGAAATTCTGCCACATGTGTATCCACGAACCGGCATTGGAGTAGCGTCGTGGAATAAGCTCCAAACCTTCTCCTCAAAGGGACAGGGGGCCTTAACCCAGCAATTTAAAAGCTCTAAACAGTTTGTAATATTCCTTTGTTTTATAAACGGTCACTTGATTACATCTAATGATGCTTCGGTAATAAATAACAAAAAACCTTAAAGCGCAAAAACTCCGGCCAACCAAATTGTAAAGTTAAGAAAGCAAATTCATCACGCCTTTTCAGTTTAATGACCTTTTAAAAAGTTAGAAAATCATCTGATACCGTATCTTTCATAATTCATCAAAAGTGATCCTTTCGACTAAAAGAAACTTATTAAAAAGAATCGTTAAATTAGGTGCAGTTCAGACGTTGAGTGCTTACGAACAGATATCAAAAATTACGGCTGAAATCTGAAATTGATGACGATGGAGCCATTTCGTAATGAAATAAAAAGTTATTCTTATACCTAATACTAACTTAACGTAGTAAATGTACTCCATTTAAGACAACACCGACTACTGACTCTGGCCTTTGTCACGAGATGTACAATCAGTTGCTAAGTTTAAAAAAGAATCAGTATCTTTCCATCTAATTTTGTATGCTAGTATTTAAATTTCTTTTATTAAATGTTTGTAACGGCATTTGGTTATTTATTTATATGTATATATATATAGTTTTTAGCTTAATTCTGTAAGGGATTTAGGTTGGTGTTTTTATTTTAAAGATAATTAATATTAACAGCACAGTCCTCTTTTAAAAAATAATAATGTATTCAATAAAAAATGTATTTTATTAATTTATTTGAGGTCACGTTCAATGTATCACTAACAAATAAAAAGAGCAATAAAAATCTATCCAAAACCGACAAAGCGGCTGGCGGTGTACACAAATAAAAAAGAGGCCTGACTGATAACCGTCTCTTTGAAGTCCAGCGAAAATTGTATCCAACTGTGGAACTGCGAGAAACTGTCTGCCATATATGTTATTTATTTATTTGATAAATATTCTTTCCAAAAAATATTTAAAGATAGACACTATTCAAAGACTTTTAGTAAATTTATATACTGCGACAAGAATTTTATTGTTCAGCAAAAGTATTTGAGACAAGTTTTATTGCAGCGTTTATTTTGTTTATCTTCAAATAACTTTAAAAGTCACAATAAAGCGATTTCACAAAATTAATGGGAAACAACACTTTATAACTACTGACTGACTGAAAGTAACATTGAGTTAGTCAGGAGCAAATAAAAAACGAAATATATAATACATACCACAAGCTATTTCAGACTTTTATATTTATTATATTTAAATGTTTTATTATATTACGTCAAAGAGGCGCACTAAGAAATTACTTTGCGTTTTTTTTTAATTTAAGAGGTCACTGTTCACCACAGCAGAATTGGCCCGTCTTCTGCGCTTGCAACCTTAACCTAAGTTTATATTTACGATGGAGGTAAAACAATGTTGATGGGGAAAAAATACATTAACAATAACTACAATAATGATAGTATTTATATTATAGACTCCCCCAAGTACCTAAATTCAAGGGGTACATGAATTACCTCAAGAAATAAGAATATTCCTCATCGACCCATTGCAAGCTCATCAAATTATAATTTTTAAAACTGTTAACTTTCTTAGTTAGCATTAGTTGGATTATCTTTTTTTATTTGCTTGATAAACGCGCATTTGCATTTATATCTGACTCATCTTTGCCGAGTACACTGAAATATCAACTAAAAAGCCCCAGGGGAAACTCTGTCTCTACTGGGAACGGCACTAGGTCGTACGCACACAAACGTGATAATTAATTTGACTTTATTTTAAAGTTAACATTTGTACAAATTGATTTTATGTATCCAATGTTCATATCCAGGATTCAACACGAGGAAGAATGTATGAAATGAAAAAGTGTACCTGTGTGTTAAGTAAACAAACAAAATCCACATATATCCAAATATAGGCTACAACCAGACATATAAAGCCATGAACGATGAAAATTACCCACAAGGGAATATTACGACCATTTAATGAAGTGCTATCACAGCATTATAAATTGAATACACATAGATTGTAGTTCATGGCAGCATTGCAGAACTAACGATAGTTGACCTCGAAACCTATTCAGGATATCGATAGTATTATCAATAGTATCGCTAGCTCTCTCTAAGCAATACTATTGGTAGCAGACATACTATTGATACTATCGATAGTTTAGGTTAAAAGTAATAGTTTTTGCAATATTATCGATAGTACGTAAGACACAGTATTGACGTCTACAGGATCCAGTGCCCAGGCTTGCCTACGAATGGCACAGAATAGGAATGCCTGGAGGAAGGTGGTGCGAAGTGTACAGGAGAGCCACACGCGTGGTGGTCACGACCTTCAGTAATGAGGAAACGACTAGGAAGACGAAGATCGATAGTATTGACACGCGACAACACTATCGATAGACTATGAATACTATCGCTAACGCCTTAACTATCGATAGACTATCGATATGAAACACTAGTTCATAGTAATCAACAATAGAGTCCAGTTTCCTGTCTCGTTACTCGTGCCGTTAATTCGATGCCAAATTTCTCTCAATAAGTTACCGTTTAATAAGATACGGATTTGCAATTATACCGCGACTTGCTCACCCGTCGCTATTAACATAAGCCACCGGCTTAGATCAAAGTGTGTCTCGTCAGGCGTATCCTACAGACGATTTATTAGCATACGCCGACTGTATGATCTACTTTAGTTTGAATAATAATCGATACCTCGCATATTGACTAATAAATATTAGTCAATATATATCTACCTTTTAACACAAAGGAAACCGCGCGCAGAAGCTAGTCTATAAAACCTTTGCGAGGCAAAGTAACAAAAACTAGTGGTTTATATCTTCAAGTATGATTAAATTTTACTCCATGTTACATTCGACGTTACGTTAGTCGTCGCCGTCGTTTGGTCGAGCATTTCCCGGTATACGGCTTATTTCAAACGAATGCCGGACCGAATGTGATTTCCCTGAAACTTCGCTGCCGACCTTTATTGATATAGAACTTTTCTAGAAACTAGAACTTAATCTTTCACAGAGTATTTCCAACGCAAAGACGTTGTTTACGTTATAACTGGACTATAGATTTTATCAGTGCCATCGACGCGCAGCCCTGCCGCTCCTGAGTGACAGATGCCGCGGTTGGTTCCATCCCGTATTTCATGCGATTTACGGATTAATCAGTTTCGCTTGAAATTATTTCGCAATAATTATTGTTTATCGACCAAGCTCTCTACATTATTGGGATATTGACATCTAATACGGAATAATTAAGTTTCCTAACGCATGATTGCGTACATTTAAATAATTAGTCGATAATTTATTAATTATTAATAATTATTTCAATTGTTCAAATTGTAGAAACCCTGTATCAGTGTGAAACCACCTGTATCAGTAGAACTCGACTCTCGACTCGACCTTATAACTTTACAGTCACATATAAGTATATATAAATCATAAAGAAACATTAGACACCCTTAGATAATAAATTTACTGAAACATTTATAAATTCAAACATTATATTCGCAAACATTTAAAACTGTTGACAATCAAGCTGATTTTAAAATAATAGCTACATTCGTTGATTCGTTCGATTTGAAGAAACAAAAACCGACAGCGGATCAGCAGCAAGCTGTGATTGATGTCGAGGAGATGAGATTATAATACTCCGCGATCTATCACGATCATATTCACTTCTAGTCCGTGCCTGCAATATTGAATTCTCAGAAAATATTTCGCTTTATCGTGGCATCTGAATAAGATCGAGAAAAATATCGTTTTAAACTTGCATTTGTTACAAAAGCACTGTTCATGGAATTGTTTGATCATATTTAAAAAAAATATCATAATAGCGACTGTTGTTAAACATAATATACTCTTTTAAGGGCATTCATTTGAATTGATCTTTTTAATTTTGACTGTAGCAGTATTTTTTAGAATTCTGGCCTACGATGAATAAAATACCGAATAACTTCGGTCACTGATTGTCAGTGTCAAATGTTTCGAGCTCAGTCATTGATTTCTAATCTAATTTATTAAAAATAGTTAACAAGATTCTGCTGTCTTTTTTCCAACAAAATTCAAGACTGATAGTAATTGAAATTCAGGAGTACTTTTATGAGCCTACTTTGAATAAATCAATTTATTTTATCTTGAAAATATTCCTTTCTATATATTGTACGGAACACTCAGATAAAAATCTGACTTGTATTTGTTTAATTAAATCTCACGTGACTATTCGGCTAGTACTTTCAAAATGGCGAAGGTAAATAGTGCGTGCAAACACAAGCAATGTCTATTAGCTGATGTGGTTTGCGGTCAGAGATTGCATCTCCGAGGTGAGTGACTCGTTTGCACGTTGGACGTGGTCTGAATTTTATACCAGGGATTGTGAATAGCTGCAATACAACTCATATTGAAACATATTATTTTGATTCCAATAAAGACTTATTATGAAATATATATATCCAGGCTAATAAATAAAATATCAGAAGATATAACGCGTTTCGGAATAGTTATTATTATATAAGTACATATCAAGTAAAATTTAAAATTATAATGTCAACATGATAATTAATAATGTCAAGAAGACTGCGCGGCGGTCATGTCTTGAAAAAATTAAATAGAGCATCATTGCGAACAAGCAGTACGATTCTGTAAGAAATCACTTCGGATCTCACTCGTGATATATTGACAAACGACTTATCGTTTTGATAGTTGTGTTATATAAATTTTATAATCATTATAGTCAAATCACATTCTAACATTTCAAGCTCGTGTTCGGCGGCGAGTTTCGAGTTTCTTGTTACAAAATAGCCTAAAAGGTATTAATCAAAGACGTATAACATTAAAATTCAACATTTTCCCTTTATTTGCCATAACATGTCATTACTTAACGAATTTGATCCTTATTAGCGACATTATTTCATCTCGTTAACGACGTTGAAATTAACTTGCTAGGTGAAAAGCAGTGGGGGGGATAAGCTCCAATATTCCTTATAAAAGAGTGGGATATTAGCATGCCATACATTTTTAAATTTATAAGTTTATCACAAGTAAAATTGTGGTCAAAACATACGTTAAAAATACGAATGGTCTGTCGTTCCATATCTATTATGCATAGAGTTGAATAATATGATGGTTATTTTGTTTGCAACCAAGTTTTATCACCGTTGCAAACAAATAGCCTCATTAAAATCTTTTAGTGCCGGCCAAATAGTGCCATGGGTGATTTAATAGTTACTTACCCATATTAACGACCCTCCTACTTGGCGCAGCTTGGAATTACAGCGGATTATACGGCCATGTTATTGGCAAGTTCTCATTATTTAGTAATTAAAAAAGCAGCCAAGGGAGAGATAAAATTATAATACTTCTATTTACTCCAATTAAAATTAGCTTTGATGGTCATTGATGACTATGTTATTATAAGTAATCCTATGCTTTCTAGAAATATTTCTGTCTATATATAAAAATATGTTGGCACTAAAAATGATGTAATTTATTTTATCTTGGGACATAAAACTCTTTCTATTTCATCAATTATCTAATGACTTTTATATAATTTTAAAATATCATTGTGCGATTGTAAGGCAATACAGAATTAGTTCTGCGAAAACATTGTAAGTGTTTTATTTTGGAGACAGCCACAGATTATAAAACAAAATCAGAGGGAGTCCGTGGAATTTTATTTACAGTGAAGAAACAAGAAAGAAATGAGAGTTGGCGTAGTGCGAAACCCCTGTGCGTCTTTTTTGTTAATACGCCAAAAGTACTGCACTTTAATGAACTATTGACGTCCTAACAAAAACTTATCTAACATTACAGTAATCCAATGCGTTAGTTAAGTTGACTACCAAAACATTATTGCAATAATTCCTCAGTAAAATTTAACAATATAAATCAATTTATAAAATCCCATTATATATAATGCCCCGTACTAAAGTAACTTTATCTGTATAAATATAAAACCAGTATGTGTAGGCTGAAATTCAAATATGTTCATCAACAATATCGCATAGGAATAGCGTGGTACTCCAAGAACTATTTTAGGAGCAGAGAAGGCCTTCGCAGTGGAATATTTACGGACTGTTAATTATTTACTTTACTACAGCGTAGTCAAAATATAAAACCAGGTGACGATAATAAAGAGAAAATTAATTTGAAGGAAGAATATCTCATAAAGTTGCTACGGTATGAGTAAAATGGCCAGTAAAAATGAACACATTGCACCGACTCGAGGGAACGACAACTGTACAAAAAACTGATTAAACTTTGTCAACAAATGAGACGCTGTGAAGCAAATTGCTTAGTTTTTTCAATAATTAATCATGATCTATGAATTCATTACTGATAAAGTTTGACGAATAATAATCTTTATTAAATATTTTTCTGCAAACACATCGTTTTATAAAATTCTATCATTTGTCAAACAATTCGCAACTGCTTTACTTTATAAATATAATGATCTACTTTGCGTCTTCGCTCCCGTATGAGAGGCTGGGGTTGCAAGTATTAGATAGATTTATCTTGGATAAAAAATTAATCTATGTGCTATCCAGACTATTATCTATCTCCATGCAAAATTTAATTCAAATCCGTTCAGCCGTTCTGGCGTGATTGAGTTCCAAAAATCCATCCATTCAAACTTTCGCATTTATAATATTAGTAAGATGTTCAAGTTTATATGTTCTACCTTAACTTAATATAATTTTAAAATGAATTCCTTTTGAAGAATTATTTATGGACCGACGGGCAAGTATAAATATGGACGTATCATTTATAATTTTGCTACAAGCCGTGTCGAAAATGGAAACGAAGTTATTGTTTGTTTTCAGATTACAAAATTGTATTTTAAATCCACATTTTATAGTATGCACTATTCAATTCCATTTTCGTGGATCTAAAGTTTTGCATAATTTGTACGGCACTGCCATTGATAGGATGGCTGTATATTGTCCTTTTAAGCTTATTATTTAATATGTCGAGTTGTTATTTATAAAATGTTCATAAGTTATGAATTTGAAATTAATTGAAATCATTGAGTTGAAAAATTGTTTTTTTAGTGCTAGTTCGTTGTAGTAATTTGCTATCAAAGTGGGAAATAAATGATTGTGTGCAACATCAGGTTTTGGGTACATATTTTTTTCATAGTTCCTTTATTTAACGGATTGTTATTGGACATTATACATATATTTAATTTATGAGTTACAAGCTTTTAAAGTCTGACATACTATTTATACAAATTTTCCACCCGTAAGCAAAAAGTATCGTTTTTACAATATAGTAACAAAATATAAGATTGAAAACTTTTAAATTTTAGAGTCATGTCATTAGCAACTAAGCAAACATTGTAGACTGAAAAACATCAATCGCATTATGGTCGGAAGAATATTTGAAAAAACATCGGAAGAATAACAAAATTATAATATAATGGAAATAAAACGTAACTACATCAAGAAGTTGTATAAAATCTGAATATTATTATGGTTGTAACGTAGCCGTGGAGTTAATGTCAACAAGGAGACTATGAAAATAAATGATTCTGTTTACACAACAACTTGAGGTCTCTTAATAGAGAAACAAGAACATTTGGATATATTGGATCGGGCATTGTCACATATCACAGTAGTCATAAAACTTCCCTTAGATATTGTAAATGAACCAAATATATCTATATTTAACAAGACTTTGCAAACAAAATAAACATTGTATTCAAAGAACATTTGGATCATCATTTTAAAAATGTTTTTTACTCATAAAATTTAAATGAATCGATAATCTGCTCGATAACTCATAAAGCGCTGATCCTGTGATCAGACTTAAATAAATAGTTATCGAGTTGTTCTATCAAGATGTTTTCTGTTTTGTGAAGTCGTGAAGTTAAAGGATCCTTTGAAAACTCGAAGCTTTATAGCCTTGTCTGTTTGTGAGACCACACTACAGCAAGGCTATTCCAAATTGGTGGTAGCTTGACATTGAATTACAGAGGTCTATAAGAGCCTATTTCATTTTACTGACTCATCAAAATCGATTAATAATAAAGAAAAATATGTTTAGTAATAAAACTATTGGGGTAGCTATGTCGAATCCTCAATCTCCAAAAGGCTCCAAAAATCATTCTCTCATTCTCCATTACTAACCAATACCATATTATAGTATAGAAGGACTTCCAAAACTAAACTAAAATAAAAACGGCTAGGTAACCGTATTAATTACCCTATTGTGTGAAAAATACTTGTTGGTATAAGAGAGAATATAATAAACTTACAAGTTAATTAATCAATTTCCAGCCAGCCAAGACCACCAAACATAATAACGTGACCTATTTGTCAGTTTGCCTGTTCACGTCCGAAGAAAAAAGATAAAAAACTGAACGCTAAAATGTAACCGTAAAGCCAAAGATGTCTTTGTTTCATCAGCGCGTCTCAGCGTCAAAAGTCGTCAGCGCGAAAAGAACTATTTTTGCAGTATGACTTCAATTTGTGCTTTTGTACCTAATACATAAATATTCTTAACTTCTTGGCTTTGTATAGTATGTAAGTGCATCTTAAATCTCTATTTAAATATAAACAAAATACTACTCACCACGAGATCTCTGAAAATATATGTCTCATTGACTTAAAATTTAGCATAGGTAGTCTTTGGCAACATAGACGAATATCTCTGAACAAGTTATATTGAACTTCAGAGGGGGGTTGTTAGGGGATTTTTGTATGAATATTACTGATACGAAGTCAAGGCAGGCAGCTTGTAATAATATATAAACAAATATAACGACACAATCACCTTCGATCAAAGCGATATATTCGCTTGTTTATTGTGCTTAAAATTATAATATCTTGTAATATATCTTAAGCTCATATGAACATGACAAGGACTAATGGATAATTCAAAAGCTGTAATGACCCAATGATTAGAACACGGAACTCCTAAGATTGCGTGTTCAAACCCAGGCAATAAAATAAAATTAAAATAACATAAAGGTTTTTGCAATAACCAGTCAATTGATTAAATCTAATTGGTTAACGGCACATTGCAACAGAATCATTTGGGCTACTGTTGTACTCTCAGCACCCTAGCTCCGCTAAACTGATGAGTAAAATTAAAAAAAAAAAATTTCCTAGAAAACTGGCCTTATAATTGTTTTGTAAATATATATTTGTTTATGTATTATCTAGATTTTGCAATTTTTTTATATAGATTATTTAAATAATCTATAATACTTTATTTACTAATAGATATAAGTATCATTCCCCTTATTTCAAATAAATACCAACCATGTACAATTGCGAGCGATCTTAAAGGAGAAGAAAAACTACTGAGGCAAATCGTTTAAGAAGTGGCCGTTGAGATGGCATTCTAATTAATAAAATAAATCGTTATATTTAATCTCTAAAGCTATAAGGATTAAGTAATTAAATCTGAATGAAGATGAACTCGCAGCGAAATGGTTTGCTCGGAATGTCGTAGGAAATTGCATGTTCCCACACGACGGCTATATTCTAATCCTGAATGAACGACAAGCCTTTAATTAAATGGTAGTGGTGGTTTAAGAATTTCGATCTCCTTATGGCGGGTATTATCGTAATGAAAATGTCAGGTTTGCTTTTGTTTGTATCGATTTTATCCCTCAATGTCAGAAATTGATATGGATTTTTAGCATGTTTGTCATGTATTTGGAGACTTGTTGTGGATACTTTTAGAAATAAATAATACCAATAATATATATTATGGGGCATCTACAGGTGATATTAATGATGCTGGTATAATGATTTTTGCTGCACGGGGACTCCTCCCTCTTTGTGGTGAGTTTATAGAGAAAATTTCACCACGCTGTTTCAATACGGGTTGTTGGGTAGGCAGAATTTCATTAAAATTAGACACATACAGGTTGTTTTTCCTTGAATTGTATGTTTTCCTTCACCACCAAACACAAGATGAATAAACATTTATTAATTCATTATTCGGTGGTTTGAACCCATAATCATAGATCCAGGTAACACGTTGTAACCATTGGGCCATCATAGCTCACTACTTTTTTTATTTTTTCTTTACTTTAAGAACAGCGTCATCAGCAACGTAATAGATACAAAAGAGGTTATATATATTTTGATTCACTCACACTTAAATCAAACAACGTAATACTGAGTTGTGATGTTTGGCAGTAGAATAATTGATGATAGAATATTAACAGTTAAATATGGGAGTGTCCATTTATGTTTGAACAGCTGGTTTTGGTAATTAAGTAGGTTGGTTATTTTTTATTACTGAATTAATACACAAATAAATCATTAGACATTTAATTATAAAATATGCCTTATAAATCGAACCTTTGATAGATTTGTGTTAAGCAATTTAAAGATATCATTTTAGAATTATTATTCAAAATATTTCTATGGGTATTGATTAGAATACGTGAAACTTAACCAAAGATTGAGGGTATAAGCCGCTCAATCTAGTCTTATCGTGTCAGCTGATAAATGGGAATGAAAAGATCGCCTCCTGGCTATTTCTATTCATATTCAATATATGTATTTAATTAGTTTGACAAAAAAAAAAGACCCGCTGAGTTTCTTTCGCCGGTTCTTCTCAGGTCAGGGTGTTTTCCAAACCGGTGGTAGTGTTTAATTTGACTATCAATAAGTAAGTGTAATGCTTCTATATTGAATACAGGAATTAGAGTTTGAGTTTGAGTTTGAAAAATTTTCCGCAAGTGTAATAAACTCCAAACATTCTTCGCCAAATGAAAGAAAGCCTTAAAAGAAGGACATTAACAGAGTGTAACTTTCTACATTTATATAAAGTATTCGATTTAATTACAAAATCTTGAAATTCGTTTGAAACACTTTTCATTCCTTCTCAATACCAAATAACTTAATTAGTTTACGACTCATTGATTTTATGGTTTGGTCTGAATTCGTTCGCGATCCAAGCCTTCAGGCGGTCGTTCGCCATTATTACGTTACTAAGAGCCTTTTCGATTTAAATGAAAAAAGCATAATGGAATTGCAATTTTGCTCTAGAAGCGAAATAATCAATTTTAAATTACGACGAATTGTTATATTTTGAAACTTTGTATTGGATTAGTTTTGATATAACATCACTTAAAGTTTGGGCCTATTTATATGGCATTAAGCTCGGTAATCCCCGAAATGTCGGCAGGTACAACCACTCATCAGATATTCTACCGCCGAACAACAGTACTCAGTATTGTTGTGTTCCGGTTTAAAGGGTGAGTGGGCCAGTGTAACTACAGACACAAGGGGCATAACATCTTAGATGCCAAAGGTTGGTAGCGCATTGGTGATGTAAGGAATGGTTAATATTTCTTACAGCGACATTGTCTATGGGCGGTGGTGACCTCTTACCATCAGGTGGCCCATTTGCTCTTCCGACAAGATATACCATTAAAAAGACGTATAGACGGAATCACCTTTTATATAATTATAATACCTAAAGAATACAAGCATCAAAATGGCGATTCACCGTAAGTCAACTTTAAACATTTCACAAGTGTGATACGAAGTGACTTTAGAATTGTTGATAATATTACTAATAGAAAGCAAATGTAAATAATACATATAACAGAAGTGAAAACACTGAAGTGTTTCCAGAACCCTTGAAATGTCGATTTAAATTTCTCGTTCTCGACACTCAAACGAGTATCGACGGTGTTCTAAGTCAGATAGACTAAGGACGTAAAACAATATATTCCTTCTATTGCCTCTCGCTGGCAAACGATGCGGAAATAACGACCGTGTGTCGGATACATTTCAGGTGCCATTTGTATCACAAAACAGAGTCAATGAGTTAGTGCCTCGTCGAGTGTTCGATAACTGAGCTTTGAATTCTTTACGTTTAAATGTGTAAATATCGCGTAAAATATTTCTATCAAGATATTTGCAGCTTATGCATAATAGATGTTAAGACCTCAAAATGTAATAATAAAGCAATTTATCAAGTGACCCATTTACCCGTCTTCCTACCGATGTCATAACAAAAAATAGTTTTGTATCTTGTGCTACCTAAGTTTATAATTAAAATTAAGAAAATGTACAATTTGGATGTGAGCTGGAATGCTTATCTTTCTGTCGATATAATTACCTTTATATATAATTATATTTTTAAAATGAATGCGATAATTTTAGGATCTATCCTTCTCTTTTCACTGGAGCTGTAGGGTACACTTACATCGTATAAGTAAGTTTAAAAGTATTTTTGTCAATCCAGAGACAGGTTTGACAATTAAATTGAAAGCCTAATGCTATAATATTTAATAAGGGTTGTGACTTTGACTATGATTCCGTTAAACGCTGTATTAATTGAGTTTAATTATCAATTGACATTCCGTATTAATGACCATTCCAACACAATAGGATTATTAATTAATTATCGCGTAGATATTCGTGGCGATATGTTCCATGTTTCTTATGAATATTTTTGACGACACTTCAAGTTTTTAAGGGCATTACTTTTTTTGGTATCAAATTTTTCGTCTAAATATGACGTTTTCATTTGAATAAGCCTATGACTTATGTGAGAGTTTAATGCTGTAACTATCAAAATTTTGTATCCAAATTATAAAGCGCCTTCCAATCGATTAAGCTGCAATTATTACACACACTTCCATGGTAACGATACTAGTACACTGACATAGTAAGAACCAGTGTAACTACAGGCACAGAGGCACAAGGGACATAACATCTTGGTGACCACTTACCTTCAGGTGGCCCAATTACCCGTTCGCGTGTGCTGTCATAAAAAACATAAAATTATTAGATACATTGTTGGCATGAAGCATTTCGTTGAATGTCTGTTTTTTTTATATTTATAATAGTCTACTCGAGACCCTCGGGTACGATTCAAATCATGGCAATACTTAGATTTAATGTGACGACCTAAATATTCGGTCTTTGCGCCTGAATAACAGCTTTGTCCTACTAAAGAAAAAGTAACGAAAATATTGTTATCTAAATTATTTTTGTTTGAGTATTTAGAAAACTAAACCGACGGACATTTAAACTGCATCAAAGTTCAGTTTTACTTTCGAATTAATATTTTTGATGTGAAGTATGCATACTTTTTCGTTTTGAGAATATTGCGAAGAGGTGGGAGAGAGGAGTGGAATACGTACTATGAATACTGTCAACATACAGCTCGGATCTTAATCCCATTGAGTACGTTTGCGACACTTAAAAAAAACTCTGTATGCGAGGAACCCTAATCTATGCGAAACCGATTAGAATCTGTAATAAGAGCACGTGGAGGCAATACACCGTATTAAAAGGTAAATATTAAATAACTTAATTTTTTCAAATAATCAACCAAATTCAATTTTTATTACATTTATCGTTTTTGTTCAAAAAAATTAAATCCCGGATACAAACATACACTTAAGGATATGATACTACGCTGTTCCGAAGTTAACGAACTAAACTATAGGTTTCCATTTCAATTTGTATAAAAAGATTGAATACTCAGTTGAATTTTTTATTTCAAAGTGTATCTTTGTTAGTAGTATAAATCACTTCTTAAACTTAAATAGATCTTTCGAAGTTATAATCACTACAGCTGTTATTGCCATCCTAATGGAAACGTAATCGTATCAATAATATATGTACATATATTTATGTATGTGTACATTGATTCTACCTAAGCAAGTTTAACTTGGTTTCACTAAAGCAAATTTATAGTATTACAAAGCCGAGTCGAGAGGTCCCGGTAAAGCATTTCCTGATAATCAGAGCAGCAGCTGTCAAAAACTGCAGCTTCAGGCCGAGCTAGTAAATGTTTCAGGAGATCAAAATGAAAATAGACTTTATTCAAGTAATATTTGCAAGCAATTTTGAATCGTTATGTTAAATGTAAATCTACTACGGATTGGGAATGTAGATTCTACCAAGAAGGCAAGAAACTAAATACTATCTGATTGATTGATTGCTTTAAGTCCCTTGAAAATTAATATTTGTCCCAACCATGAAACTATAAAAAAATCAACAATCCTATCGAAAACTGAATTCACGCCCTTATAACGTGTGTATGAATGCAGACGTGTTGCTCGACCTTGCAGTTCTGTAGGGACCGTGATATTCTAACTATACAGACATGCTTTGATTCTAACATTTAATATTAATTTCATTCATTAATAACGAATTCATTTCACGTGAAATAGCAAAAGCTTCACGTAATACGAATTTCTAGTCTAGTTCGACCTAATTTAGTTTTAATTTAACACCCGCCTGCTCCCTGATATGAGTGGCGGGATCAACTGTTTCACACGAATTCACTGAAATTGCTTTGCCAGTGGTCTCAGAGCGCGGCTCGACTACCAAACATAATTCTTATTAAAATGTACCGTCCCACCCGATAATGGTAGAGATTTTTCTTATTAGTCGAAGCCTGTTTGGGGCAGGTTTCAAGGCTTAGCTCATTGCTGATCATATTTGCACGTTAAATCCAATGGCTGAGATCTGGTGGCTGTTAAGTATGCGGTGTATCTCAAGCTTCCAATTGTATTTCCTCATGGTAGTGAATCCCGCCATTTGTCGTCCTGTCCTATAAGTACGATATGTTATTCTTCGCCGGTATCAACGCTTGCAGTGCGACTCCCGAGGTCCAACGCACTGTGCCCGCAGCTCTATTCGGGTCGGCGTTAGATGTCGCGATAAAGTTTTTTATTATCCCCAAGGCACCTTTTCATTTCCTGGTATCTCTAATGTGTTCTGTTAAGTATCATATATATGATTATACTGATAAGCCATGCCATATATTAAAATATATCTTGTAATTTTACTGTTACAGGCAAAAGATAGAAGCTTAGTTGGTTGTTAATTTTGTGTATCGTAATGACAAAATTTAATATGTTTTTATTTTAAATAATTCTTTTATTTAATAGTCACAGCTCTATTTAATTATACAAATAGCTATCCTCAACAAAGATACATTACGGAACATTATAGGGCTGTTGCTACTGTTGTTTTACAGAAGTAGGATTATTATTGAAAAGTTGCGAGTTTAAGACGTAAAAAATCTTTAGAATCAACCTTGAAACTAAAACGGTATGTTGCTTGTGCCTAATTCACTACCTTAATCACCTTTCAAATTGGAACATATCAATAAGCATCACTGCTTGGTCTTAGAATTAAGCCCTTCAACCAAGTAATATTAAAGTAACATCTTATTCGCTTTGTTTTTTTTTTAATATTCATACCATTAATATTTAATTTCCAATAAATTTTCTCTTATTCTTAAGATGCTATAGTGAACTTTATATTCAGAAATACTAAATGCTGCTTAGAAATACAATACTGCATCGAATTCTAGGGTTGAAGTATGATACTTCCTCGATATTGAGTTAGGGATTTGTTTCGTTATATTGCCTCATTACGAATAGACATTGTCAGGAAAATGACAATGCCAATATTAATATTTCTTGAAGAACCCTTAGTATCCACGAATAACCTTCTGAAGGATAAATAGCGCGTTGATATCATCTGCATACTGCAAAAGAGACAAAATTTATTCATTTCAAACAGTACGCCTTAAGATTAGGTTAGGTTAGGTTTCTATTTATGAACGCGGGGGCTTAATAAATAGGCCGTGACCCTGGAGCCGTGGACGCGTTTGGTGGCGTTTCCTATTTCAGACAACCCTAAAGAGGATGGCAGAGATCACATTTGCCGAAGAAGAGCTCTGCGCGACAAGATCGGAGCACTGCACGGGAGCAGCCGTGAATGCGTTATATCGTTATATCCTGTTTCTCTAAGTAGGAAACCTACATAACCCGGTGACTGGCCTGGGCGCCAATCTGAAGGTATCCACACCGTGAAAAGAAAAAAAATAAGAGGTATTTGGGACGTTTGGAACGCAGTCGCTTTAGCTATATATTGCATCTATTAAATAACACAATTAAATAAATTAATAACATTTGAAAATAATGAAATGATGAGTAAGAAAATTTTATTAGACATCCCGTGTAAAACCTATATATATAGCTATAACCTCTATATAGAGAAAGAAACCGTATAATATGCCATACCGTAGAAAGAGAAAAAGAGGGAAAAGTCAGTTCACTCTATTGACAGAAAAAAATGTTTCTGTTTATATGTAAAATACCAACGGCGCAGTGTTCTCCGACGGGATGAACCCATCATCCGATAGCTAGTACTTTAACAAACATTATATCTAAAATCCTCTGTAATAGAGTTTCAAAAGGCTTCCGTATTATAATATACGGAGAGACAGTCTAACTTTCCGAACGTCGTTACGTCAAACTGTCAGATTTATTTGAAACCTTTCACTCTTAGCAGGCGTAATAATTTTATTTTTAATTTCATTTTGTTAGGAACATCAAAAATAAAAATCTAAATATTTTTTATTCAAGTAGATACTTGTATAATGAAATGAAATGCTTTTGAATCGTCATTTTACAGGAATAAATTAAATGTAAAAAAAAACCAACGGCTCGTAATGTAAATTCTACCGAAAAGACCCGCCGAGACATTAGTTACACCTTTTCTCCAATAAAATACGTAATCAAATATATATTCAATTCAATTTATTTACCTCGCCACACTTTTTTTTCTGTATTCTTGTATTACATAGTACGCTTTTTCTACGTTTTGTTAACATTAGATTAAAATTAATAGACCAAATCAAACCTTTGTTCACGTTGTTATAATACCAAATATGTTTATTGTAGTATCAATTTCTATCTCTCCAATAATATATATTTTAAATCCAAATATCTTTTCAAAATATTGATAATCGAAGAATCTTTAATATTATAAATCAAAGCTAAGTTGTATAAATATAATTATGCATCATAGCAAAGCAAATAAATATATTTTTTATTAGTATTATATAAAGAAAAAAAAACATAAACTAAAAATATATGCAATCTAAAAAATTATCATATTGATATGGAATTCCACAAGATCGCTGTCCATTTCAACTGGCTTTTCATTTGCTGAATTTGTGTTTATACACAAAATCTGCACCATCCATTTATCTATCAGAGCAGCAGTGGAATAAACTTGAAAGCTTTTTCACAAAAGGAGGTCTTTCCCCGGAAGACTCATTAACAGACTGTTGCTTCGTTCTGTGCTATTGACCGAGATGGCCTAGTCGATAAGACAAGTAGATAGTAGTTCGCGAGTTCAAAACCAGGTAAGCATCACTGAGTTTTCATGTACTTATTATTTTGCATTTCTATAATATGACTATAGTGCCAGTGTCTGGACGAAGGCGGTAGCCTACTATCAAGTTACCATCAACAACCTAACGTTGACAATAATTTTACCTTCCATGGAAGGTTCGTTCCCATAATATTAAATGAATTTATATTTTATAGTATAGTTTTTATGTGCCCCTATCCAATCACATCAATGTAACACGCACGCGTCACACTTTCGTTAAATAAAAACCAATATACTCGTAATTATATACGAAAGATGATAATTTTATCTAAATAATATTTTTTTGCATAGTAAATATAAATATTACGTTAAGTTTTTTTATGCAATATTTATTAACATAAGAATTATTTACATTAAGGCGTTAATTATATAGAAAAAATTTAATAAGATCCCAACTAATTATTATTTGCTTAAAATTAAATAAGGCAAGAGGCATTTAAAAAATTCTGATAATTCTATAAAATATCAAATGTCTTATATATATATATATTTATAGTTAATTGTGATGCTTTCGTTAGTATTGGGAGACGTTTTTGTTTAAAGCACTGCACTTACGGCCCCACGATACGGGTACCACGTTATCTCGATTAACTGAAACGGTAACGTAAAGTAACTTGATCACGTGTGTTTCGTAATATAAGGAAAATTTATTGTTCATTTCGTTAATTATAAAGTTAGGTTAAAGTTTGTTGACGTAATGATTTCATTTTGTTATAGCGTCTAGGATTGCTTGCGGTCTGGATTGTAAAATTATCAAATGTTTTTTTAATGTTTACACAACTTCCAGAATTTTGTCACTAAATTAATAAATATGGGTTGCATAATATATCCTACATTAAAACATTTAATTCAGGGAACCCAGTCGTTGCTGGCGTTTCTCGGTAAAACCTACGTTCCTAATTGGCCTTACATTCAGTTTCAGTCTGTAACATGACGATTGAAAAGAATCATTTACGGGCTTCAATTAGATGTTCAGGCTTCCCAGACACCTACGGCCTTATCTAGAACTCAATACTTTATAACCCATCCTCACAACTATACTTTTTCACAAATTCTAAATTATATACTGTCACCTATATGAACAACCTTTTTCAAATAATTATACAATACCTATTCATACATAATATTTATTACATAACATAATAACATAATCAGCCTGTAAATTTCCCACTGCTGGGCTAAGGCCTCCTCTCCCGTTGAGGAGAAGGTATGGAGCATATTCCATCACGCTGCTCCAATGCGGGTTGGTGGAATACACATGTGGCAGAATTTCGTTAAAATTAGACACATGCAGGTTTCCTCACGATGTTTTCCTTCACCGCCGAGCACGAGATGAATTATAAACAAATTAAGCACATGTAAATTCAGTGGTGCCTGCCTGGGTTTGAACCCGATATCATCGGTTAAGATGCACGCGTTCTAACCACTGGGCCATCTCGGCTATTATTATAATATTTATTATCATAGTAATTATAGCAGAGAGTATGAAAGTTATAAACGCAACAGCCACATCAAAAAGTTTTAATCGATAAAAATAATTCAGTACATGCCCGAACGCTCACATCTCGAGATCATCAATCACGCAACTTCCCACTCTCAGTTTTTATCGCACTAAGTGTTTCATGAGATGAAGAAATAACTTCCCATTGATGTGACAAACGATGACGTCTCCAAAAATTCTCTTGTTTGACGATTTATAAGCCTTATTTAAACAGAAAATTCTATTTGGTGTCGTATTATCCGGAATAATAAAAACCGACTGAAAAGGGTAGGAAAATTACCTATACATTTAAATTAGTACAGTAGGTGTGTTACATCTACTTCATCTTAAAAGATGATGATGCTGTGGCTGACAGTAATAAAACGACTCGTAGAACTATTCTGTAAATAAATCAATTTCAGAACAAGATCAACTGTCAGAATGCAATATACCACATTGAATATAAACAGGCACGGCTGAATTTTCGAAAACATCCTGGAGCAGCTTGGTGGAATAAGTTCCAAAACTTCTCCTCAAAAGGAGAGCAGGCCTTCGTCCAACAGTGTGGCATTCACAGAATGTTACTTTACTTTTATTTACTACAATAATAATAACATCTAATGAATTTAAATAGCGTAACCAAATGATCAAATTTCACCGCGCAGTAGTAGCTGTCTCATTAAAAAAAAAGATCTAATTCTCCATAAAAATACAGTAGGCTCGCTCGTGCATCAAATATAAGCGTAATAAACAACTTTCCGTTAACATAAATATGGAATAAGGAAATCAGGAAACATATACATTATTGATGTTCCATTTCCTATATAACTCAGTCGTAAAAGCCACAGATCTTGTTCATGCAAAGTCCATAATTCGTTTAATGCCTCATCGCAGCGAGAGCGCTCCCGGCCGGCGGCCGGTGATACGACGCATTACGTGTGGGAGCTCGCAGCAGATGAGGCGCGGAAATTGTACTGTCTGACATTTGTGTAATTAAGTAGAACCACAGAGCTCCAGGAATACGATAAAAACATTGCCATATTACTGTTGTAATGTTGTGTTCATTTGAATACTGTATAAAATAAACACGGGGCTAAAATAATCATTATTCAGATTAACTGTAAATAACATCAGTCTGAACTTCATTAAAACTATTGTTCATCTATCTGTTTGCCTTTATAGATATGACTGGATTTGAGAGAAATTTGTCATGTACCAAAATCCCAAAGTCGACAGATCGAAAAGAAAATCCAAGAATAACAGTTAACAGTTTTCAATTTTGTCATAAAATGAATATAAAAATACAATTTACTACACCAACATTGTTCTTGTTTATCTAACAAGTACGGCTTTGTATCCAAACATTGTTATTACTATATATTTTTTTCACAAATTGTGTTTTGATACGTAAAATGTTTTTCGACTCTGTTGTTACACTGAGCAATTTGTGCTATTTCTATAAAATGTTTGTTTCCACGTGTTTGTTTTTTTTAAAGAAACTGAGCTCATTTTGAATGTGAAAATACTGTTATCGTGATCCAAGCAATCCACACGTCGCGTTAAAACTATAAATAACATTGGAAAATAGAAGGATTATCATTTTTGTTTTTTTTTTTTTCAATCGATTCACCATAATTTATAAAGTTATGTTAAGTTATAAAACGTTAATATATCGAAGATCGTTGATAGAACCTGACCTAATAAATATCCTCGTGTTTAATTTGTGTTCAAAATGTATCTTGTGTCGGTCGTAAAGGTAAACTGCTCGTAATGAAACCTGCACGTATCGGATGAAAAACCTCCGCGAGAGGAAAGAGGCCTAGTAGGTATTTAAAGACTATTACTTATTTACTAGTTCAGATTAATTTTGAAACTTCTAAATGAACATGAATACCATAAAACATCTATAATGAAGTCTCACTATCGTAAATATATCACGTGGGTGCATCCTGAAAGTCTTAGTATAAACATCAATGGTAATAGTTGAGTTGAGTTTCATTTCAGTTAATTTGTTACTTAACTTACGAAGGAGCGAATGTAATTTGTATTTTTTTCTGTCTTTACTACTTTCTATATCATCTCACGCACACAAAGACATATTAATGCACATCGATAATTAAACACGTAGGGGCGCGCCTTCGTGAGTCAATAGATAGATTTCAATTGCCTTTAAAGACATAATATCACACTGCCTACGATGATCTGTTTTGTTTGTTAGTGAATTTACAATTTGTGAATTTGTGAAGTGTTCTTTTATCAAATAATATATAAATATTTCTTAAGTTGAAAATGGTTACCAATCCTATAACTTCAAATAAAAAACCAGGGGTTTTAATGGACTAAATTTTATTTTAGTATTAATAACTTAAAAATTGCTAATGCCAGTGTACAATAATGATATAATAAATTATATAATAATATACATAAGTTGCAATCAAATATTATTTATAACAAGTATTTAGCAAAAAGACCGCAAATAAAGTTCTCGCAAAGTTATTATTCATAGTTGCTAATTTCATAAGAAACTTTTATAAAGAGATTCATGGACTTGGTAACAAGTTTAATTGAACTGTTTCGGCGTCGAGGCCGTGACTGGTAACTTTTGTTTTCGGTCCCAAAAATAACTCAGGGAAGTTTCACAGGTTTTGGACACAACGACACCCTAACCGACGACGTGTTTGATTTATTTGACTTTTGTAATTTTATTTAAAAGTTAAGTCAATGTTATATTAGTCCTGCGCCTGAAGTATTTCCGATCGTGTCGGTTTATCCTCTCATCGGATTATGAAAGTGTGAGAGAGAAGGAATAGAAGGAGCCTGTGTTTGTGGACAGAATAGTACACTTTAATATGTCTTGCTTAATTGGCTGGTCTCAAAACTTTTCTTTTTCGTTAGGCATTTTCGTAACAATTTAAGGTTCTGTTAAATGTTAAAAACAAAGGTATCTAAGTAGGTTTCGTAACGAATCGATGGCAAATATTTATATTTTACGCTTCTAATGACAGTTTTTCCATCGTACAACAAATATTAAATCAATATTATTAAGACATTTTTTTTTATTAATAAATTTAGAGTTAATTCACTATTAAAAATAGCAAGGGCAAAGTGCCGATTCAATACTAAAAAACATAAGTTAAAAAAGCGCTTATTTTTAATACTTAATATTATTTTACGGAAGTAACGCTGTAAGTTTTGAAGTCCATGATATTTCTGAGGACGTTCACGCAGTTTTGCTCATTCTCCTTTGCAGCTTTAATCTGACAGTCAAGGGAAATTACATTTTCAGCTTGCGCAATTTTTACAAGAGCTGTGATTTGTGAACGTATAACTCGTTGCGTCCAGCTGTCGGCACTGACAGCTTTGACAGCGTGTCCACGATGACAGCCTGTCAAAGCCTCCGCGAGCAATTTCGCGTTTTAAATTACTTTACACTTCGTACAAAAACCATTAGCGTTATTTAATATTTTATTCATTTCGATAACTGACGAGCTATTCATTAATACGTAATATTCAGATAAACGGACAACACTTCACGTATATATTTTTTTATTGTTTATCTTATCTCTTTTTATCTTTGTTTTAATTTTAATTTTATATTTTTTTTTGTGTATTAGCTTTAAGTGGAAACTTGATTGATTTGTGTTTTATGTTATTTTTGTTTTATATTACAGTGTTTTTAAAATTGTTTGTTTCCCAAATAAATAAATAAATAAATAAATAAATAAATAAATAAATAAATAAATAAATAAATAAATAAATAAATAAATAAATAAATAAATAAATAAATAAATAAATAAATAAATAAATAAATAAATAAATAAATAAATAAATAAATAAATAAATAAATAAATAAATAAATAAATAAATAAATAAATAAATAAATAAATAAATAAAATAAAATCTCTTATATTATGTGTGTGAATGTACTTTTGTATATCTTTAACTCAATCACGCTATAACTGATTCGATTGAATTGATTGAATTTCGTTAAAAGGCGGAAGAAAACCCTATTTTTATTAAGTTATCTGAACCCAGACAAGTGTCCCGGAAAAATGAAAAGAACGGTCAACAAAACAATTTTTGTTTTTTTTTCAATAAATTTCTTATATTATTTTCAGTGACATGTACGAGGTTAGCATACATATAATGTTAAGTAATGAACGTCATGATATATTAATATTACATAATAATATAGCAACAAATGCTTGGGTACGTTCGTATCCTATACGTTCGCGGACCGTCCAACCGATTCAGTTGACACATCGGACAGTTGTTATTGGCACTCGCGTGAAGTTTCTGACACTATACCGCTGACGTACAATAGGTGTTCAGCGAGGCGTCTGGGATAATTGTTTACAATAAGCTATAAGATGCAATACAACGCACGCCAACAGTTAGTTTGCTCATCGTAATATAGTATAAAACAAAGTCGCACATCGCTGTCTGTCTGTCCCTATGTATGATTTGATCTTTAAAATTACACAACGGATTTTGATGCGGTTTGTTTTGTCTAATGATTGAAAAAGTGTGAACGTTGTATATAAAGACATTCCGTAGTATATTTGGTATCAGTATTGCACACGTGCGAAGCCGGGGCGGGTCGCTAGTTATATTATTATATTCCTTATATCAAGTAGTCTAAATTGCTACACTATCGGTTTTGCTTGAAAACAATTCCTGTAGACCAAAGTTGTGTAATTAATACTCATCTTCAGAAATTTATTTATTGTTGTATAAATCGTTATTTCTTAATGATATTACAGTTAGAAAGTTTAAATAAATATTTAGTTTCCTTCAGTTCTAATTGATTTGAACCAGTCTCTGTACTGGGTACTGGTCGTGCCTTCGGTGCTCAGATAGACGCCTTACGCAGAATACGTAAATAAATATCTATACGACGATACACACATTTTTAGCGACGACAAAATCATTTTATCGCTTACGCTGGCCGAACATTCTTTATACTTTCTAAAAATAATTATTTTCAAAATGAGTTGTAAAACAAAGGTAGGTTAAAAGATGCTGTAATATTAGGTTTTATAAATAATTAATATTATATAGTCCATGTTATAAATATAAACTACTATACTTTTGTATGCCATTTTAATAGAGGCGAATGAGAAAAAAATATTCTAATGCCTCGGTTGTTTTTAGACAAATAGACGAAGGCACGACAATTTAACAGAAAAAGTAAAATTTTCACTCTTCCAATGCACACGTTGATCAATAAAAACATATTATTTATAAGTTTTTATACACATTTATCTTTTACGATAATATTTTTTAATTATTCTTTATAAAACGTTTATAAAACGAGTTTGAACCTTTCTCGGTCACTAGCTGGTCTTCTGTTGAATCGTCAGGCCCTATAATAAAAAAACATATGAGGGGGTTAAATCAAGAATATATTAATATATTACATCGTAAGACAAGCTTAAGGGATCAATATCTTAAGATCCATGATTATTATTAGCAAATTAGTAATGCAACAGATATAGACAGGGGCACGTTAAACCATTCTTGAGCGTACGCGATTATATCCGTATGTTTGAGTGCTGTAATCTGGATAATAAACTATATATGTATGTACTTATTCAATGTAATTATAATTAATCCATTGCATCGTTTTTCTAGTACTTGAAATATAAATCTATTGATTTCAAATGGGATCTGGGTGGGGCCAAAAACAAATAAATTCTCAGTAACAGATTGAGGTTTAGAAGTTGGCAGTGTTACACATACGTGTCCCAGAAAGAACTTAAAGCCCTCGGTACTGCGCCTGATATCTCCCGTTGTCGACTATGGAGTAACTATAGGTTATTCCAACGCTCACATTACCGAAACCAGAAACTTAGACGTAACTTAAAGGTATTATTATGTAAGTAAATCATTTTCATGTTCCATTTGATTTGGACATTTGGACCTTATCTCTCATCAGCGTTGAGAATGACCGTAAGTATTTACTGCATACCTAACTCGTTTAATTCAAAATACAATTTTGTTGAATATTTCTTCTACGAAAAAACAGAGCTGTAATGAAACTTGGTTTGATGGCAGCTAATATCTTGGGGTAAGAGACACTTTCGAGAAAATACTATTGTATATAATTGTATTGTGTTACAGCCTTTTGAATTTATACAAAATTACAGTTTGGGGCAAAATGGCCTTGGCACCAGAAATTGCTGAATAAACTTAATTAGACGTTATCATTCAAAGGGAAGATTAATACCCATTTTAAAACTATTCAATACTCGTATAGTAGCTCGATATATAATTTAGATTTTTTTTTGAAGTTCGAATGGTATTTAGGATATTCACTTTTGTCTAATGCCTTTGTAATCATTGTATATATTTTTTAGGATATCGTTTTGTTATGTCTACTGTGTGCTTTTAAAAATACGTCATTGCGTATGTGTCATGTAAATTCAGCCTTCTTTTTCATAATGATCCTAATTAATCAGTGATAGTTTATCACTCAATCAATCAATCAGTGATAGTATCACATTAATAGTGTGAAATCAGAAACTCGATGTCTAAGGCTTTATAAGCAAGTTTTAGCAAGTTTTTGTAGATAGGTTAACAGGAAAAATATGAAAGTTTTCTTATGTAATTATTTATTTCAGTTCAGCACTTCTATATTGAACTATAGTTTGAATACAATCATATATATTATATATTCATAAAGTGATCTGTAGCACGGATGATAGGGCTTTATGGAAGCCCGTCTGGGTAGGTATCATCCACTCATCAGATATTCTATGGCCAAACAGCAATTCTTAGTATTGTTGTATTCCGGTTTGACGAGTGAGCCAGTGTAACTACGAGCACAAGAGACGTAACATTTTTGTGCCAAGGTTGGTAGTGCATTGGTGATGTCTTTTTTATTTATGCTATAAGTGGCAAACGATTAGAAGGTTTACCTGATGGAAAATGACTACCACCGCCCATGGACATCTGCAACACCGGGGTTCATCTTGCAGGTGCGTTGCCGTTCTTTAAGAAATGTAAAAGTTGTAAGGTATGTTTAATATTTCTTACAAAACCATATCTGGATAGTGGTGACCATACATCATCAGCCAGCACACTTCCAAGTATTTAAAAAAAATGCCTTTAATAATGGCACTTCACGATCATTCTCGTTATACATTGAGATATAGTTTTTGACTATATAGGTGAAAGTGATGAGATTTTTTCATCACTCTCATCTGACACCTCATACTCACAAACCCTGGTGAATGATAAGTATGTGGTATAAACCCGGACAGAATTATATATATATTTTAAACACAACATTTAAATACTTTATAAAATATTGAGTAAATTTTTATTGCCACTGTTAGAACCAAATGTTATCAGACACTTGTAATGTTTTTGCTGATGAAGTCGTTTTGCGCCCCTATACGGGTCAGTAAGGCGCTAGTGCTGATAGAATTTATTAATGCGCTTAACACACAATTTTCTCTTAGTCTTACTACATCTACAAGTTGAAATGGAGGCCGTATCCAACTCTGCTGGAAACTAAACTGTTTTAAAGAGTTCAAATATTTCATCAATTATTAAAATTTATAACGACGACGATGTGAATATGCCTTGACATTCAAACCAAATATTATCTAGGTTACTGTTAATGAAGACATTAACTAGACTGTCATACAACCCACTTGATGTTAAAAGTCGAAATTGATGGTTATTTAATAAAGTTACCCTCTACTAGGCTGAGGCCTGCCCTTGCGAGGTTTGGAACTTTTTGCACCAAGTTGATCTCATTAAACATAAACAATAACTAAATATGCAGTAAATAAATAAAAACATATAGCATATGGCACGGGTGAGTGGCGGCGGGGTTATAAGAGCGTCATTCCGTTTGCCATCGTGACATACGAGTCGGTCCAAAATACGTTTGTACTGCAACTACCTTTTTCTCTCAATAACTGAATCTTACTCCCACTATAACCTTTCCTATCTAGAAATAAAAATACTGTAATATTTTTTAATGTAATTCATTCACATACAATGTAATTAAAATCTTGGAAAAGAGTAACTGCTTAGTTTCTTGCCGGTTCTTCTACGTAGAATCTACTTTTCATATGGCACACTTAATAAATATAAATAAATATAAATATTGGACAACATCACATACATTACTTTGATCCCAATGTAAGTAGCTAAAGCCCTTGTGTTATGGAAAATAAGAAGTAATGACGGTACCACATATACCCAGACCCAAGACAACATAAAAAACTAATGAACTTTTTCTACATCGATTCGACCGGGAATCGAACCCAGGACCTCGGAGTGGCGTACCCATGAAAACCGATGTACACACTACTCGACCACGCTAGACGTCATAAAATAATATTTTAATTTTAATTTTATATGACCTCCACCAAAAAAGTCACAGCTACTTTTTAAAAACAACCTATAGAGAGTCTTGCTCCAGATTCTCGTGTATTACGGTCTGTTTTTGTAATTTGAGATACTTACTCTCAAATAATAAGGAAATCATGAAATATTGTGGCCCCAAGCTGAATTATCTAGTTTCTAAATCTATTTGAATATGATATTATCAGATTCATTACTATTTACTATTTTTCGATATTATATTTGTACAGGTTTGTTTTTCACGACTCGAATATTATATTTACCGAAAACTCGTCTTACAAATAGAAAAGTAAAACAGAATCCATGAGTGATAATCGGCCGCGAGATATACAGCGTTAGGGATTTATTTTAATTTATTTTATTATATGTATATATCTTTATTTATTGTTTTTTTTAAACAATACCTGTATTTTAAACTTTTTCTGTGATTTCTTACCGACTGTTTGACAACATTCAAAGACACTCCAATATTTATATTTAACACAGATTAAATAAATTCATTTTTAACTTCATTTACTCATTTACTTATAAATGATCAGAAGACTAATGACACATTGGCATAGTGTCTTATAAACCAATATTGAACACGTGATTGTGACCAATACTTTCATTTCTTTTGAATGTTATCTGCGCCTATATATCTGATAATTGCTATTTGAGTTGTGGAATATTTGATTTTTTTTTTTTTTAATTAGTTGTTATGTTGTGTAATAACACTAGCTCTATTAGTATTCAAACCGGAACTCAGCATAACA
Organism: Vanessa tameamea; assembly: GCF_037043105.1. Lineage (NCBI taxonomy): Eukaryota > Metazoa > Arthropoda > Insecta > Lepidoptera > Nymphalidae > Vanessa > Vanessa tameamea. The sequence continues at coordinate 411,077 of NC_087316.1, forward strand.
AAGTACTACTATTTGGTGGTAGAATATTTATTGTTGAATGGAAATCTTTGTTTTTTAACGCAGTGTTAATCTTCAGAAGTCATCTAGGCTCTAAGAGGGTACTGGAATATGATGGTATAGACTTTAGCAAAATTTGCTATGACCGTCCTTGATAAGGATCGAAGGTGCGCATGTTTGCCATACAGACATACTCCAGTCGGTGGGGCTCCCCGTAGAGAGGAATAGTCTATCAGATCCCCTGCCTTACTGGTTTATATGATAGCTCAAGACCTAACCAACCCAGACTCGATTTTCCTCAAACATATTAAAGTTAAGTTAATTTCCTTGTAAAGTAAATTAGTCTAATTAATAAAATTAGACTGGGTTCATTTTATAGCAATAAAATAAACAATGGCAAAGAAAGCTTAATAAACCGCCAAAGAAAAACACAAAAAAACATCTATTATTCGTTCGCCTCAAATACTACACGGACGGACGGATAAGTGACTACACTTTGAATTATAAAAAGTCGGACAAGGAAATGGAGGCGTGATAATGTCCGTGTCACGTAGAATGGATTTATCATTGGATTGGTTGATTTATATTTGGGAGAAAAAAAATTCTAAGCTTTTATTTTTACTTTTGAATTTATAAGCTATTATTATTAATATTTATCGTTAACAAAAGACTTTATAGTTGAATGACTCTTTGGTCTAGTGGCTGCATACATATAAGGCGACAGATCCCGAGGTTCTACGTTAAAACGAAAATGTTTAACGCAACATTACTTTTCAATGTACCACTTAAAGTTTTTTTCCTCTAAATCACGAAGATTTGCATGATATAATTTAATTAAATATATTTATTTAGATACTCTGAACAAGTTTTTGATTTTTTAAGCGTTAACGTGAAGTTTTGCCGCCCCCTGCAATTAAGTAGTTCAACAGACGTTAACAAACTAGGAAAGACAAAAATAATAATAATAAAATTTTACTTATATGAATTCATCACATATACCTACTCCGCCGTTATATTTTCCGTTGAATTTAGAATATCCTATTTAAAGTTAATACAACAATAAAGTCTGTCTGCGATAAAAATCAAACCTACCTAAGGTGTGATTTTTTATTACGACCAGAACAATCCCTTCTGCTAAATCGGTGATTATCTCAGTGGCGTTCAGACGCATAAATAAAGTTAAATCGGTTTTGGAGAAGTCATTCCTCCAGGGAACAGCGTGATATAAAATTTGAACTATGTTGATTTATTGTTATGGAATTACGAGTGTACAAGCGACACACCGTTTCAAATATTTATAGTCAAGTGGAAACGAGAAAAATAGAGTAAAATAAATACAGTGTAGATTATTCACTTCACTTCACTTCGCTACCCGTAAACCCTTTGTGAACACGTCGGGTTATATTTCTAGTTTCTCTGTTTGTCATGAACTCTTAAAGTTTTTCCCATTCATTTTATTTTTAAATCATTTGTATAAGTTACGCGGTATTTTTCTTGCCCACGCGTACTGTAGTGATACTATTATCTTTTCTACTCGTATGACTTTCGAACAACGTCAATAGAATCGCTAAATATTAAATACTTATAAAATCTTTCGTCCTAACTGATTATAACCTTAAACTTATTTTTGTCTCTAATATACATATGCGTTTCATTACGATAACACAATTATATTTTTTTATTTGAATTAGCATGGCGGTCGTTTATCTTCTTGTTCAACACATTTAACGGTTATTTTAAATAGAAGATTATTGAATGTTTTCTCCTGATCCGCATCATGTGGTAGAAACGAATACATTGGGTAACAGTATTAGACTTTTTCCTAGTGTTGCAGCATGTACGTCACAATTTTTGGAAAAATCTTAAATCTTTTACGTACATACATACATGATCAAACATTTACTGAGAAACGACAGTATCGGACAGGGCAATAAACGCACACTCATTTAACTCAGTGAAGATAGCGGATATTTGAAGCATGGGTCTATTTTATACCATACAAAGAAATTTCAAGTTTCGGGCGGGAACGTCAAACGTTACGATACATCTTAAAATTAGGTTTCAATTTATTAAAAAAAAACATTTCACGACTGTGACGAATATTAATTTGTTGTGAGCTAAAAAAATAATGCTCTATATAATTATATTTTGAAACAGATTTTATATGTAAATGCAAAATATAAAGGGTAACTAACTGCCTATTTCAAAACAGATTCTGATCACGCTATTAATTCACGTCGTCTAGATCTTAAGCCTTTGGAGATGTGCCCTTAGGTCCTAGACAATGGCACGAGCTGAATTTCTGATTAGAAATACGAAGGTAAATATAATCAATAAACATTATTCACATTAGAAATCGAGCGCCGAAGGACTCAGTTGTAAATTAATAATTTCGACTCCAACTGTTTTCTACTACGTACGTACTTAAACGATTTTCTATTGTATAATATCCATTATATATATATATATTATTATTATTATATACCTCATTTCATTATAGAATATAAGAAAGTCAATTACATTTTATAATTACTTCTTCAACATTGATATTGTATAAAAATATCTACCGAGAATCTCTGAATTACGAAGAATTCGAGTAATTAAATATATTTCAATGAATCTGTTACAAATTAATAGCTTGTGAAAAAAAAGTTCATGAATATGTACAGGCAAAGACAAACCCGTGGAATACCTTGGCCTCCTCTCTTTTACTTTTATTACTTTAGTAGATATAGTGTAATATATAATAAAACAAAATTATAACATGTATATTCAGAATATGTATTTTACACAACTATCCAAAAATGACTACAGAAAAATTCAACTACTAAGCGAACAGTTAGAACATTAATAATAATAAATATAATATATATCAGGTATGCTAATTTCAAGGAATTGTTATTCGTAAATATCATACCAATTAAGCGTAAAATATTTTTTGAAAATAGGTTTTAGGTAGGCCGCCAAATGGACCACCTCACATAGAAATTGCCGATGCGCCGCCGACCTTGGGAACTACGATGTTATGTCCCTTGCGAATTTAGTTATATTGGCTCATTCACAATTGAAACCGGGATATAGCAATTATAGTATTGATATTTGGCGGTAGAATATATAATACGTGGGTGGTACCTACCCAAAAGGGCTACCACCATCGGATATGAATCTAGTCGAAAGAGTGACGATTGAACCTGCAACTTTATTATATCACGGCTAAATATAGTACGGTAAGGGATCCGAACCAGATTGACTCCAAAATAACTAACTGATCTACAATTTCTTAGGTTTATCAAAGTAAAATTAAATAATATAGATGTTAATGATAGTGTCAGACATCCAGTGACCGACGTCCACGTGATCATGGTGTTTAACAGTAAATTATAATTTTCTCGAAAAGTCGATGTAATAGTAATTTGATTTTACACAGAATTAATTATAATATTTTTTTAAACAAATTCGTAATCTCATTTCATTATAGAATATAAGAAAGTCAATTACATTTTATAATTACTTCTTCAACATTGATATTGTATAAAAATATCTACCGAGAATCTCTGAATTACGAAGAATTCGAGTAATTAAATATATTTCAATGAATCTGTTGCAAATTAATAGCTTGTGAAAAAAAAGTTCATGAATATGTACAGGCAAAGACAAACTCGTGGAATACCTTGGCCTCCTCTCTTTTACTTTTATTACTTTAGTAGATATAGTGTAATATATAATAAAACAAAATTATAACATGTATATTCAGAATATGTATTTTACACAACTATCCAAAAATGACTACAGAAAAATTCAACTACTAAGCGAACAGTTAGAACATTAATAATAATAAATATAATGTACCGAATAATATAATATATAAAATAAAAGTTTATAATCTGCTTGGTATAACTAGCAAGCCAGTCTTGGTAAGGACCACCCACTGATCAGATATTCTACCGCCAAGCAGCAGTTACTGAGTTTTGTTGTGAACCGAATTGAAGGGTGAATAAGCCAGTGTAACTGTACCCACCAGACATAACATATTAGCTCCCAAGGTTGGCGGGTCATCGGTGGTCTAAAGAATGAGTAATATTTCTTCTAACGCCAATGTCTAGGGGTGGTGGTGACCACTCCATGAGTTGGCCAATTTGCCCAATAATAAGAATTTGAAGTAAATTTACGGGAAAAATAAAAAAAACAGCACTGAACTTTTATAATAAGATATTCTTGATCTCAAATTTAATGAGCATCATATCAGTCATAAGTTTTATCAAAAATATTCGTTCAAAATTTAATATTCTAACTCCTATTATCTTCACGTGTGATTTAATCTCCAGTTTTCGAAGTTTCGGGCGTGTTCCTAGCTGTAATCAAATCACTTTTGATCGAGATTAACTTTCTTTGGAGAAAATCTTCTTAGAATATGGCATTTTTATATAAGAAATATTATATCATATTTTCAAGAAAAGTAGGTATTGGCAAAAACAAATTAAAGGGTGTCAATTATTTAATGAAATAGCTTTATTCTAAGATCAAATTTCGTTGCGTTTTAATAAATTAATTTAAATTTGTAACCTAATATTTTAGACTCATTCACTAGGACTGACCTCACGACAGCTAAAAATACTTCCAAATAAATTAGACCGAGAATACAGACAGACGATTTTGACAAGGGGTAAGGAACAACATGTTCAGCAGACGAGCAGTGTTTAACTCTCTCTGCCTTTTATTCTCGTCAGACAATATAATATTCTATGAATATTACGTGAATATTGCCTAAATACATTTCCACTATTGTTTTTGTTTATTATCGCCCAATGCACTGTGCAGTGTTACAAATAAACTTTCCTAACTCTTTACTTCGGTAAAACACAATTCCTTACAACAAATATATAAATAGTACTTAAGTAACTCTCTGCAGTAGAATCCACTAGGTGCTTGATTGTTTATAAATTGTTTCTTGACTTTCTATGGTTTGTTTATTCTTAATAAACCTTTTGACATTCAAACTGTTTAATGTATTATATATTTAAAGTTACTATGCAAGCTCGTTTTTGTTTTGTATCTTTGCACAAAAGGTATGACTGAGTATTAAAGCGTCCTTTGCGTTTATAAAATCAGTTCCAATATACGATCAAAACGCTCTTACTTACTTAGTGTAGGTATAAGGAACATAAAGGGACGAGGGACATAACATGTTAGTTCCCAGGGTTAGTGGTTCATTGGCGATGTAAGGAATGGTTAAATTTCATACAGCGCCAATTTCAATGAGCGGTTGTGACCGTTTATCTAATGGACCATTCATATGCCCGCCTAACAAAATATTGCCTTAAAGCATACTGTATTTAATATCAAGTAAATTACATTATTATTAAAAAAATGTCATATAAATATAATATATTTTCAAGTCAACAGTCCTTTGCATCCTATACAAATAAATGGTGTATAAAACAATATTTTCGCAAAAAGTTTTCTTTAAAACAGTGATTTATGAACGTAATAATTCAATTTCCAAGTAAAATAGTGTCAGTTTGAAATATTGCTGAACAAACAAGTGAAGAAAGTAATAAGTTAAATTCAGATAGTTTTCAAATTGGTTGAGAATTCTCATTTCCTCGTGTTAAGCGAATAATTTACGACTCAGGCCGGACTTAGATGGTCTCGGTAAAAATACGTCTAATAAAATAAAGTTAGGTACATAATCAACTTTATTTAGCGTTTTGTATACTAAGAAGAATGGCACTGAAAAGAAACGAAAGCTTTCGTCATATTTCTGGTTAATTTATTAAATTAGTAAGTAGGTAGTAAATACAAGAAAAAAAACATCATTGACTGTCCCTTCTTCTTTAATTAAGTTAAGAATAAAAGGCAAGAAATCGTGACAACGGTACCGTACTAATAATACGAGCAACAAACATTAGCTTGTAACCTCCGCTTCCCGACAATATAGTACATTTTGTGGGACAATTTAAGAATCCCAGAAAACGTTGAAACATATTCAATAGTAAAATTATACAGAACTGTCTCACCGAAAAATTCGAAACTCACCGTCGAACACGAGCATCAAATTTCAGAATAAATATGCGACATTGACTATAGCAATTATAAAATGAATCAGATACGCGTATCAAAATGGCGTATCACAATCTGGTGTCAATATTTTACGAGTTAGGTACGTTCAATAAATAATATCGTCTTTTTAAATGATAGCTCACCTCGATAATGAAAGGTCCAAGCTGAATTATGCTAAGATTATTTAAGATTATTAGTCTAAGATATTATATCCAAATCTCCTATGATAACAGTTATCTAACACGATGACATACATATACATACACATAGTTTTATGTGTTTAACCATAACTGAACGTATTGAAAAATCTGAATTTTCGTCGTCGTTTAAGTGAGTATGCATAACATTTCTTACACGTTCTAACAAATGAAGATAAATACAGATTAAACTTTAATACAATTATGAATATGATATTAATAGAAATCAAATGAATAAAAATATTAAATAAATACCTTTCGAAAAATATTTAAAAGAAAATCATTCGGCTTTAATCGTATGAAATATAAATCCTTTCACGTGCATGAATATTTACAAAACACCATCAATATTTGTTTATGTTCATGCACGCTGACGTAATGTGACGTTTAATCCGCGTTATCAGCGGTTTCCCGACGAGCGCGTCTCTTTAAAATTGACAAGATTGATTTTTGATCGGAAAATACTGCGATAAAAGACCTACTGTTTTTAAATATATTTTCCATGCAAGAAGTTTAATTTGTATTAACATTAATAAAAATGAATATCTGTATGTTTGCCCTTCAGTTTAACACTTAAGGACGCGTCGCGTTTGTACCACACGTACATAGGTTCTCACCACCGGGGGCACTGCACCCAGTATACTATCCTATGTTCTTTTTGTAACATAAAATAATCAGCCTGTAAATTTCCCACTGCTGGGCTAAGGCCTCCTTTCCCGTTGAGGAGAAGTTATTTTTGTAATAAAAGTGAATGCTAATAAATTTTATAGAAAATGTGTTAATATATAAAGACCAAAATTATAATATAATTATATAATTATCAAAAAATAACGTTATATACTATAACTAAAGGACAAGATAAGGTATAATAGTAAAATTTTCTGTGATTGATCATTTTAAGCAAAAATTTCTATATTTTCTTATGCTACTATGGTGTACCTACTGAGACTAAGTAACAATGAGAGATCAATACTTATAGAAAACAAAAAAAACTAAATTAAAATATCGTCTTCGGCGTAAAATCTTAGTTCCATACTGTTCAGTCTCTTCCTGCATCTATGTGTTCTCCACAAATGGCTTGCATTTTATGCAAAACATGGTTTTTCGATTTTTTTTCGACATTGGTGGGGATGGGTTTGACGCCGCAATTGGTTCAGCTTCCGGTATTATATGTCGGATACTGTTTTTGATATGCTGTGAAATGTTCGTGATAGATATTCGTTTATGAAGGTGTGTTTGAATCAGAGAAATAGTCAACTTTTTGATAAAATCTCTTTGTGTGAAGTTATCAGAAGGTGATTTAGCCTTCTCAATAATGTAATATTCGTATTTTCATGGCTCTGCTTTCCTCTTATATTAATAAGCAAAATTAATATTTATAAGCTTCTAGAACTGTTTAATTAAAAAAAAATCGTTATCTTGATTTATTACAAGTGAACTAGTCGCGTGACAATCTCAGAGTCTGGCTGTATCGTGTCTTACTGCGTCTGGTAACCAAAAGTACCGAAAACACGTTGTCTCGCAGTTCAAACGGTAATGTAAGCAGACAAGTTACGCGAAGGAAGGTCTTAAACGAAGATCTCAGATTTAAACTATGGCGTAGCTAGAGTGAAGGTTCCAGTGCGGCATTGCATTAAAAAAACTTAGCATAAAGTACATATAAGACATTTTATAAAAAAAAATATTTACCCGTCAGTGCGGGTAAAGGCATAAAACAAAATTGACGAAAAACTTTATTTTTATTAAAAGTTGAAAGATTACTTCTTCTTTAAAAGTGTCCCATTAATTATTATATCAGCAACAATATTATACCAACAAGTTTGTTGTAAGTGTTATCATTTTAGTATAGGAATATATAAGCTACGTTAATAAATAAGTCTTTAAATTGTTTTTATTTTATACGACACGATCCCGATGCCATCTGAATTGTTTTGAATGGTTGAGAATCCCACATAACCCCCCGGTAACACTTAAGGGGATGTTTCTGAAGATTCCCAATGCGATAGTAGAATAGCATTAGAACAAAAGATTTTTTTCGCTTAATTTTTTTTTCAGTAGTAAGTGGCGCTTCCCGAACTAGTGGCTAACTTAAAATTTTTGATTTTCAATCCCGGGTTAGGCGAATAAAAAATTATAAGGTTTTTCCATATTTCTCTCTTGCCGGAGAAATAACGTAAAAGCATTTGGTCCGGCGTTTTATCTACAACACATCGGATTATGATATTGAAAAACACACAATACTAAAAACACCAAACTAAAGACCTTTATAAGCAGACGTTTGCAGAAAGTTAAAGTGTTTTAAACAAGATACTAGGTAACCTATAGAATTAAACATACTAGATACTTCATATAAAATACGTAACTGTAAAATTTGTGGTAAATATTTGTATTGACTTTGTCTCGCTGGTCCTTCTCGGGTCATTATTAATGTAGATTTTATGCAATCAATAATCAAGAAAGTATTATTTTTTTTACCTTTTTGTATGGAAACTTTTGATGGGTTAACGAAATAATTTCAGATTTAAAATAAAATTAAAATAATTTTAAATGCGAAATAATTTAAAATAAAAAATTCAAATAACGTTTCTCTCAAAACGTTAGATTTAAAATTAAATTTAAAAAGAACAAAGCGTTGCCTCGGCGTGTTGACGAGCTCTGCGCCTGTCACTCTACACGTCGCTTCCACGCCGCCTCTGGAGACCTGACCGAGCTGACTGCATACTGGCCACTGAGTTACATTTCATGTTTAATCCGTTACTGCAGAGTAAAATAATGTGAACCTTTCTTTTTTAACAGACCTCAAAAAATAAGGTTCTAAATTATAAATATAAATATCTAACATGGCAATTGTTATCTTTTAAATGCCTGAATTTAAACCCAGATATATTAATTTTAAAATTAATAATACTTTCATCGTTTTAATTGTTTCGTTCGCTATTTATTTAATTTATTAATAAATTTTTGTTCGACGTATTATTCTTTATTATCTATCCAAGTATTATTTATTATTATAATTAGCAAGTTATATATATCTCTTAACTTATCGATGTGTGTAATACAATATTTGATTCTCTAACTAAGAAATCGTACCCAACAACTCAGTACACTAAATGTAGTGTTTGTATTTATGCAAGTAAATACAAGAATCAAAATAATGTAAAGTTATCTCTATATTTTGCTTGAGATATATTAATCGTTTTCATTTAATGTCTGTAATATGCTCTAGTTATGTTGTCGTATAACTTGTTGTAGAACTCTCCATGATTATATTTTTAAAATTGTTAATTCTCAACTTCCATTTTTAATTAGGGTTGCATAAAAATAAAAGACACGTAGATTAAATTAACAGTCTCTCTCGTAGTCTTGAAGTCTGTGGACTAAGTTAAAATAACTATTTGTATAAAAACTTGTCAATTGCGAATCGCGTTTCGTGCGATCACGGTAGAAAATAATATGGAAAAATCTTAATTAAGAATTTCACGCCAGAAAAGTGTAAAGAATAAAATAAAGGTTATAACAAAAAATACATAATGACGTAATCTCGCAGCATCACGCTCGTCGTGAATGCATAAACATAAATCTAAATTACAAGTCATTTTTAAAAATAAAATTTGTCGTCGGCAACATCAACATATAAAAATATTAAATAATAAGTATTATTGTGTTCTATATGAAGGGTGGGTGAGGGGATAAAAAACCTTAGGTTGGTTCTGCATAATTGGCAATGTAATGAATAGTATTTTTTTTATTTTTTATTTAATGGTATAGATTGGCAGACTACTGATGAGAAGTAGTCACCACCGCTCATAAACAATGGCGCTGTAAGAAATATTAATCATTCCTTACATCACCAATGCGATACCAACCTTGGGAACTAAGATGTTATGTCTTTTGTGCCTGTAGTTACACTGGCTCAATCATCCTTCAAACCGGACACAACACTACTGTGTACTGCTGTTTAGCGGTAAAATATCTGATGAGTGTGTGGTATCTACCCAGACGGACTTGCACAAAGCCCTACCAGTAATTATATAGTTAATATTTCTTACCGTGCCGATTTTTATGGGCGGTGATGACGACTTAATTTTATATCATACAAATGATATTTGTATGTTTGTTGATATTGACATTTGTATGATATTAAATTATATAAAAAATAACCAACTGCTGGGCTATCTCTCGTCAGGAGAAGGTGTGGAACCTATTTCACCAAACTTCTCCAATGCGGATTTGTGGAAACACAAACATGTGGCAGATTTTAACTAACACATACACTCTTGAAAACAGACTAGTGCTTGTCCGGCCATTTTTCTTGAGTTCAGGTCCACGTATTCCATCCATTACGCTATATTCCTTTACATAAAAATTTAATTTTCATTTTTTCATCAAGTGGCCGGAGGCTCCGCAATTTGCTGGCTCACTACACATTGGAACAAAACCGAATGGCCTCTAGTAAAATACATAAATCCATATAATATTACGATGCTACTCGAGCACAAGTTACAGGGTCGTTGGACCAGAAAATATTGTAATTAAAACTGTAACCTGACGTTTACATTCATTGGAAATGCGCTTCAAAAGGTAGCATTCTCGCCACAATTCCACGACGTCATTAGTTGGGAAGTTAGCCGAGTTGACTTAGCGGCTAGTAAATCTTAACCGAAGATTGATAGTTATTATACTTTAATTAATTTATAGTCATGAGCTAAGGAAAATATTAATGAGAGTAATTTGCACGATAATAAAATTACAGGTATGTTATTTAAAGGTTATCGTCTTAAAATATTACAGTAAAATATACGAAAAATACGAATTCTCGAACTTAGAACTACTAAACAATCTCACTTTAAACTTTTATTATATATCCCTGTTTCAGTTTACAGTAAGTATTCATTATTTCTCATTCGTTTATTCGCTCATTCGAGCGAGTTGCAATAAAGCAAATGAGAGAAACACACAATCCATGTTTATGAAAGTCAAATTTATAAGATTACAGGCTTACTTAAAACCTTATTTCGATCTTATATATTTATTTTTATGAAAAAAATCAAAGAGCCTTTGTAAAGAGCAGATTATCGTAACTTTTTCCAATATTTCGTATAGTTTACAGGATTTTTCTATCGGATACAAATATATTTATATTGTTAATAAAACTTTATGGTGGAGCTTTGTTCAAGCTTGTAGGTAAATACCACCTACTCATCAGATATTCCACCGCCAATACTGGTATTGTTGTATTCCGGCTTGAAGGGTACGGAACCATGTTAAATTCAGAGACGAAGGACATGACATCTTAGCTTCCAACGTTAGTGGGGCATTGTTTATGTAAAGAATGGACTTCATCAATTTTACTTGGTTTCATTTCATGAATCTTGTTACAACCGTTAGGAGTTTTCAAAAAAAAGCAAAGATAAATTTAAAGCATTGGCAGCATCCAGCGAGAATGTCTCAAAAATGTTACTCTCTGAGTGTTGACGTAATTAACTGTGTTTGTCAGAAGAGTTGGCAACGAACTATCACGATGTCATCATAAAATTATACCCAGTGCTAGTAAATCTTCAACCACAAGCGCACGTCCTTTTTTTCCTTCACAAATAATTCAGATATTCTGACACCTAAATGGACCTTTTATGTCAATATGCATAACAGCTTCAGTAAACACAAACATACTCACATATGAAATTACATATTTTAGAATAATTATATCAACAAACTTACTATAGAACAAAATTTATATAAAATTACGTCATCCTTAATTCCCTTTAAAGTGGATTTAAAAAATATATCTGGAACACTTTCTTCTCACTTAGAAAAACAAAAAATAAACAATATTCATATTTCTTATTTCAAATATAATAGACTATGGTATAATCTTTTTAACCTCTATTTTCACCTCTTTTATTATTTTTCGCAAGCTAATCCTCTTAGAGCGGAGACCTACGTCTCCAGATATACCTAATCCCCAAATTTCATACTTCAGTAATTTCGACTCGATTATGTTACGACACACTGAGACAAATGTTTATTCCGTGTGCTCAGAATAAAGAGACTGGTATATATATTTTTAATACTATGTCTATAATTATAAAACCCGAGGTGGCAGATTGATAAGCATGTCTTGAGTTACATTGTGGTCATCTTAAATATGTAATTGGGAGCCGAGATGGCCCAGTGGTTAGAACGCGTGCATCTTAAACGATGACTTCGGGTTCAAACCCAGGCAAGCGCCGGAGCACAGGAGAGGAGGCCTTTAGCCCAGCAGTAGGAAATTTACAGGCTGCTAATTTCTTAAATATATATATTTAAAAAAAAACATTATATTTCGTATGCGTTCTAAACATTTGTTCTGCAAACGACCAGAAATTACCTAGCCTTCCTAGGTTTCATATATAATTATATAATCTTATTTTACCCGCACGAATCTGGGACGGAGGTAGTTTAATTAAAAAATATGTTATATGAACGATCAATACATTTAATTAATTATTAATTAGCAAAATGAGCTTTGTTAGGCTCTGTAATAATGAGTTTGCTTAATATACATTTAATAAAGGTTCATCTCATTTCAATGCTAAACAAGCCGTTTTGTACCTCGGATACTGTCAATTTTAAATGTAAGACGTTATCTGGATTTATACTTGTTCTATAAAGCTGGAGATTTTGTATTGTTGAACGCGCGAATATCAATTTGATTTGAAAAAAAAAAGACTTTTAGATTAATGTAATCTAAGAGATAAGCTTGGTGCAAAGCTCCACCCATTTTTTCCCATCATAATATATGCCGCCAAATAGAAAACTCAGTATTGTGGTGATTCAGTTTGAATGATAAGTGAGCCAGTGAAATTAACTTAACATATTGTTTAGCAAGGTATAATAAGGCTCATTGTTGATGTAAGGAATGGTGAATGTTCCTTGAGCGCCAAAAAAACAATGTTAGATGAACTGATACATACATCAAGCATAATGAGAAGCATGAGAGTTTTATAATTTAGTAGATCTTGTGGTCTCAAAAAGTGTTAAATCAAATGTGTTCCATTGCTACTTTATATAGATTAATTATAAAATGTAAAACTACCGCCTTTCCTAATGAGTAAACGAATTTCCTTATATTTATTTTTTAAGTAGAGAAGATAAAATACTTCATGCCATATTCAACGCGTTCCACCTAATTCCAACGTGACCTGATTCAAACACACGTGCCGTATTGCCAATACTTAGCTTATCATCTTTATGTATTTCATGCTTATAATTGTTGAAATGTTTAGTATATTGCAAAATAGATTTACATTATATTCATGATAAGGCCGACATTTGTTTCATTTTAATTTACCTTGTTTCTTGTATTGTTTAAAGCATTTCAATTAAAATAAACCGAATACGTGACAATTGCTCGATGTTGGAAACAAAAGCCAGCGATTCCAGCATTGCGGGTGAACTCGTCCAAGTAGTTCGCTGCGTCGGCGCCTCGCGTCTTGCAATTCCGACTGAATCCAATGAATGCGGGAATGCTGACCGGCATGACTGTTGTCACACCGATACGTAACGCGCTACCTAACACTATCTTACAATATATTCAATAAGAGTTTTTGTGGTGCATAGGTTTGTTCCGGAAAACGGTTTTTTTTTTTAATTTATTATTTTTAAGTGGTCATGACCGGCGACAAATATTAGCGCTGTAAAATATTATATTCATTGTTGACACCTGACCACAAAACCTTCAAACCCGAACACAGCAACACCAAGTAATGCTGTTTGAAAGAATAATACGAGTATATGATAAGCACGGGCGGTACGAACCCAGACGGACTTGCATTTATTCCTTAAAGGCCGACATCTGCAACCCCCCTGGCGTTGCAGATGTCCATGGACGGCGGTAATCACTTCCCATCAGTTGAGCCTCCTGCTCGTATGCCCCCTATAACATTAAAAAAAAAACTATGAATAGTAGTTTTACAGGTGACTCATTTCCATCAGCTGACCCATCTTTGCCCATCCACCTACCGATTTTATATAAAAAACATACGCCACGATTGTACCGTATACATCTAAACTTAATGTAGCGTATTTAATTAGTTAATATTTTGGTTCCATAGTCGTAAAGTGTTTGAGTTTTTATGTTACTTTTAGTTTTCGAGCGCTATTCAGTTATATTGTCTATAACTCATACAACTTTGTGATCCTTGAAAGTGTTAAAAAAACTCGAAGAACAGACGCCATAAACAAATGCGACCGATGCTTGTTAAATCGGAAGTTATTACGTTTAGGTTTAGTTTATTTAAACATCAAAATGTTGTGTAAATAGTAAGAATTTTAAATAATAACATTATAAAAGTAACCACAACTATCAAAATATTTAAAACTAGCGTCTCGCCCCAGCTTCGCACGGGTGCAATGCTGCCACTAAATGCCACTACAGAATGTCTTACAACGTTCACAGTACAAACCGCTTTGCCCTTGCGTTTTAAATCTGTAATATCTTCGAAAATATTCATTTGAATTACATGCTGTGCATTACATGCGGCAAGGGCCATATTGATCTATATTATATGCACATATGTATTTATATGTATATGAATTTAAGGTACTTAATTGGATAAGGATTAATGCTGTATTGCTTAAAATCGCTTCGAAAATAAGCCATTATTTCTCGTAAAAAGTAAATATGATATAAAAAAAAATGGTTATTATGGGTTATCCATATATATATATACCATCGCGGACTTTTTGGACAACTTTTTAAGGTATACAATACTGTGATACATTATTTTGATCTATCTCGTTTCTCTACTATATTGCGCATATAAACCTTCCTCTTGAATCAAACTGTCTATTTAAAAGAACCGCATCAAAATCAGTTGTGTAATTTTAAAGATCTAAGCATACATAGGGACTGACGGCGGTAAGCGACTTCGTTTTATACCATGTAATGATAGAAATGAACTTTTTTGAAAAATTCACTCCGCCTGTTGTTCTATAATATACTGATAACTTTGAACGTAACTCACGATGAATAGTTCGTATTCTGAATGAACATAGCGTGTAATAGTTTTAGAAACTATATCCTTGTTCAAGGACTACACGAACGTTCGTCTCAGTTACAAATAGAGACGAGAACTAAACAGCAAGACTACTTCGCTTAGAAGTATCTTTGAGGTAAATTAAGGAACTTGTCGGTTTCATCCGGGCTCGCAACTAACAGCTCCATCCTTGGTATTATGTACACGACTTTAGATAACTCCACGGAATTTTCGAACAAATAATTATGAATATTTATTATAGTCCAAGTATTGTAGTCCACTAAAAAACCAAACCATATCACTGATAAAATATATAGACTAATTATCTTTTTAAATTATTCGAAACGGAATACTGTACCCCTAGTACGAGTTTCAATACTTCATGCGAAAACGTTTACGAAGTATTTGTATTCGGTAGTATGAGTTTGACATTACTCGTTTGCGTTAAAACCATGATAACCGTCGAGCTACTCGAAATAGACTACACCACAATTTATATTTCCATCTTACTTACACGCGCTAAAAAAGGTGAGAGAAATATATTCGACCGTTTTTATTGTATTTGTCAATTTACATGCGTAAATCTGTCAAAAGTGTTACTCGTACTACCAAAATGTCGAAAACCGCCAGTTATTTCGACTTCAAACTCGATAACGTTAATTATAAAAACTCTTACTACCGATTTTAGTTCCTCTGCGTTTACGCTTGGGGCGCTGATAGGATTTGAATGAAAAGAAAACCGAAAGTAAATTACTTGAAGTAAACTGTCAAACTCGTACTAAGGGTACTGTAGTTCGAAATTAATTCTATTATAGTCTACGTCATAATGCGATACGACTTTAAATTTAATTATAACATTCTGCGAATCAAGGCTAACTAAACTCAGACTATAATATTTTAATCATTATTAAATTAAAGAGAAACAACACTTTTATATCGTCTTTACAGTATTTTATTGAGTTTTTTATTATTATGATGAGTATTCGATCTGAGAGTTAAATTTAATTGAATCCAACATATGATATCGCGAGGATAAACGTTAAAAATATTATATTCATGGCTTTGAACCATTAATTCTTATCATATAAAGCTATTATAATGTCCATAAACACACATCCGCTTATTTTATTAATATCATAAAGTTCGACCTCCTAACACCATATCCGAGGCATATCGTGTGCATATACTCTTAACTATACGACGTCAAGTACTACATGAACGTATCGGCTATCTTACAAACATTACGAGCTACGATAAGTTTCATGACGTGATACTTAAGATTAAGAATTAACGTCCATTGGATGCTCGGCGTAGACTATATATATATGGTACCCTACTGATCGATTTCAGCCAGGGTGACTATATTATGCAATGGAGACAAAATGCAAAGTTATGTAAATAACCAAAAAACCTAAAAACTTTTTTAATGACCCTACTCGTGAATCGAACCCAGAATCTTTAAACCTGCGGCCCTATATAAGCTAGCAAACTAGACCAACGATTCGATCAATATACTATAATACATTTAGTGAAGTCATTAAAGCAAGGTTAATTTAAAATGAATGACGAAATCTGCATGAAAACGCGAGTTAACGCGAAGTAGTATTACAAATTTAGTGTCAAAACTGTAAAGTAACAATATCACGTTACAATTGTATGGATTATTTTCAATATTTTATGCAAAGAATAACTGACGTAATACATCAAATATATATAGACATTTTATTGGCAATATCAGGATTATTCGAGATAAGTGGGCGTATATTCAAACGATTTTATATGAACGATCCACAAATTTAGTTAGTTTTTAATTAAACAAGTCAATTACACAGATATATTCACAATAGTCATCAATATCGATTCGTTAATAAATAATTTACAAAAACACACATAAATCAAGATGGCTCCCTCGCTACCATCGACGCGACGCTTCACTAGAGCGCCGTTCAACTCCCGTTGACACTCTTTTCCAACCAGTATGAATAAACAAGATGGCGCATCATGCGCCGTCATATATTTTTCTACATATTAAACATTGCAATTTTTATTTATACAATATAAATCATATTTTATACAGTATAATGTTATTAATTCAAGGAATGGTGTACAAAATCCTCAAACTTTTTTTTTAAATCATAATATATATTTTTTAATTTTTATTTGTTGAAAGGTCAATGTTGTAATGCAGTAAGTAAAAGTCATCGCTCTGGTAGTTCACCTCTTACAGTGATGATGATAATGATGACGTCCTGAGCTATTTCAGTCACGGGGGCAAATCTCAAGGGAGACCAGAACTGCACAGGACATATTATAGGGCACAAGTGTGTGCGCAAAAAAACGTGTAGATACTTTAATAATCCGATGGGACAGCACCGACACGGCCGGTAGGAGCTCACGCGCAGCACCACCACCTGCTCTCCGAGACACAGGAGTGCACAAACATCTAACGTCCAGTTTCTGGACTGTTACTGTGAATTTTTCGAAAGAAAAACCCCATAACTTATGTAAGGGTTTAAACCCAGGATCTTTGAATCTTCGGCCTAGCCCAAGCTGTCTACAGAAAACTGTTAATTATTCTCGCCCAACAAATAGCCCGACGCGTAAACATACATATTCTTAGTTTTAATTCTTCACATTGGAACCTATATAACCCATATCATCTATACCAATACAATAAATTCGAAAGTAACTGTCTTCCCGTTGCTCTTTCACGGTCTCGCCAATGAACCAAATTTGTTATGAAGAAAGTTTGAACCCTAAGGAAGGACAGAGACTACTTTTTTATACCTAACACTTAACGACCAATCCCTTAAACGCTACCGCCGCCGGCGACAACTAGAGCGGCTATAAACTATAATTATATAATAATATTATTTTACATTTCATAACTATACAACATTTACGAAGTTTTATAATAACTTTAGAATCACTTTATTACGAAAAATGACCAAAATGGAGTTGTTTTAAATAGAGAAGTTTGAATTAAATATTGATAGTAAAAATTGTTGATGCGTTTTGATATCACACCTCGCTGCTACGGATCTAGGTTTAAATATTATTTTAATTAATTTTAAATATGCGTATCGCGTTACACTTCCAGTGGATATCTTAACTATTCATCACCACTAAAATCGGAATCTATACCGCGATTACTATGCTAATATTTATTATGAATTTAACTTAGCCGTGCCGTCGCTATTACTTAATGAAATATCTCTAAAATGACAACGATTTATATTTAAAAAATCCAGGGATTAATTTAATAATCAAAATTCATCCCTGTTAAATTGTCCCTTTACAAACTATTCACAAAACAATGTTCACTGGGACCCTGCGTAAAATTTACAGCGACAGGTTTAATAACAATAGTGAGTTCTGAAATTTCGTTTAGAAACACAATGTCATGGACAATTTTTTCCAACATTTAAAAAATGCAATGCCTAACAGTTCTGAACTTTAAGACAGACTAGTTGAAAGTTATATTGAATTATTGAAAGATTTATTTATGCAAAATGGATGAAATTCTGAACGATTTAAGCTAATCAGAGAAAAAAATGTATATTGCACAGGTATACAAATTTGGACTATCTATTATCTCTATGTTTCAGCGTCTCAGTCTCAAATTCTGATGAGTGAAATGGCAATTCAAGACAACCGTTGATATTTCAGGGGCAAGACCAAAAAACACACGCTAACTGGGACACAGAACTTACCGTGAGGTATTATAGGCGCTAGATATATTTCATTGAGGTCTGTTCAATATTATTTCTGTTCATTTAGTGTATTTTAAATCATTTTGTTGTTAAGGATCTTCAAAATATTAAAGCATGACATAAATGTATGTTTACATAACTGAAATATAAATCATTCTTTCCTTTATATCTAAATCAAATAAATTCTTATGTAGTTCTTTAGTACCATATATTTTAGTTTGTTAAAATTAATGTTCTAACTTCAATCATAAAGTAAGAATTTAATATTGTAACAAACAAACTTGATCTCAAAAATATTTTCAACTCGAAGCGACTTGGAAAACTTAAAAGCTTCTCAAAACTAATTGTTGAAGAAGAGACGATTCGTGGAACTGCCTATTTTTAGCCAACCAGTAGGAGCGTTTCAATTTACTTATAAAGTTTTGATGTCTTTATTACTTATTATAATAAAAATTATAACTAAAATCACAGCCTGTAATCATCCCACTCCTGTTCTTAGACTCGTATTCTCTTGAGGAGAGGGCTTGGAGATTACTGCACCACGACGTAATTATTATTTTCTATTATTCTTGTTTAATTGTAAGTGTTTAATTTTAATTAATTAAACAATTAATTTTTAATTGTTTAATTTACATAAAATGATTTTGAAATCACTTTTTCCTTTGATCATAAGCAATAAAATCTATTGTTATTTTAAGAAAATATTCAAGTTGTCGGGAATTCAAATCGCATCGGACTAAAAAACAAGAGGCCAATATATTTTACAGCAGCAATTGTCTCACAAAATATTAGTACCATGATTCAGCTTTGCACGAAATGCCACCACGTACAAACTATAAAGAACTAGCTGACCGTCGCGGTTGCAATAAGAATTTTATTTTATTTCCCAATCGCAGCTCCACCTCATACCCGCATACATCATAGACACAAATTTTATCGAAATCTGTCCAACCGTTTGAAAAGGATTCAGTAACACACACACGTACAGGAGATTTAATTATATGTATATAAAGATATTTTAAATACATTATTTTCCGACATTCCTTTGATCCAAGACAATAACAAAACAATATAAATATATTAAATAATGCTCAACACGTGTATCCACCAAACCATATTGGAACGTGGTCGAATGAGCTTCAAACATTTTTATGAAATAGGTAGGCGGACGGATAAATTAGCCACCTGATAGTAAATAGTCACCACGACCCTAAAGACAGGCGCTCTAAAAATTCACCATTGCTTACACAACCAATCACTAAGCTTCTGAACTAAGATTTTATATATTTTGTGTCTGTAGTTACTGGCTCACTCACCCTTCAAACAGAACACAAGCATTACTTACCTCTGTTGGCAGAATGTGTAATGAGTGATCGGTTCCTACCCAGGCGTGCACAAAACCCTACCAAAGAGACATAATATGTTGTTATAATCAATTGGAAAATACATAAATAACCAGAATATAATTTTCAGAATAAAATTATTTTTAATCGCAATGAATTATTATTTTGCATGGCTGGAAATGATTCGTTGCAATTTAAAAAAACTAGCACTTTAAATTTTAATACTGGAAATGAGTATCGTGGTCGTTTACATAAAATAAATAAAGCCGTTGTATATATAAACCTACTTTTTAATAAATAAATTCTATTATTTGTATGTTTGTTTCTATACGACCCTAAACCATTAACCTGATTATGATGAAACTTTTGTGAGATGCTCTGCGAAGGTTCCTAGCCCAAGTAAAACAAGATTATATTTTTATACAAAGTTGTGTCGTTATCAAAACAAGAAATATTAAAGAGCTAAGAAAACTAACGAGATTAAACAACTTCCTCAAATTAAAACTATTAACACCTGGCGGTTTCGTTAAATAAAGGATATCGTTAAGAAACTTGGTCTCGGATAAAACTGGCAAGAGTCCAAATTACCAACTAACTATAAACCTATAAATGCAAGTTAGTTTATGTTATTTTATTGTCTTCCGACGAAGACGTTCTCTTTAGTGATTAATTTCATGGAATATGTATATATTTATTTAAAATAGGTAGCTGAACGGGCAAATGTGCCTCCTGGTGGTAAGTGGTCACTCCCGCCCATAGACAATGGCGCTGTTAGAAATATTAATCATTCCTTACATCGCCAATGTGCCAACAACCTTGTGATATAAGATGTTATGTCCCTTGTGCCTTTAATAACAGGCTCATTCGTCGTTCTAATTGGAACACATCAATAGTATGAAAGTATGTATTTCTGTTTGTCCGTAGAGTATCTGATGAGTGGGTGGTAACTACTCAGATGGGCTTCCACAAAGCTCTACCACCAAGTAAATAATATAAAATTTGGTACACTCTAATTTAATTTAACCAATTAATAAATACATACTTAAATTGAACCGAAATTACTCAGTAGTTTTAACACATGCTTAGTTTGTGTTTACTTAAGGACAACTTGGATAGGAACCCACATAGGGGCAGCGAGTCGGAATAGCCTCCTAACATTCTTCAAGCCCTTGTGTTTCAAGGACGTTTTATTGTAAGATTGAGTTTTTTTTTAAGTATTTAATAACTGTATCAAAGTATATAGGTACGTAATATTACGTACCGACGTAAAACAATACAACTAAACTTCTACTCTATACCATATTAAAACCTTCTTAAAGCACTGCACGTTTTGGAAACCATTGTCAATATCGTACAGGATTTTAGTTTATAATTATTCTTTACGAGAGTAAATTAATATCATATAAGACGAAAACAGCAGGTAAAGCTACAACTTCTCTTTCCTACTTTTATCTTCAGTTTTATTCAACTCATAAATTCCCATTTGAGGAGGATAAAAAAATAGCGTCATAAATAAGTCGAAGTTAACTGTACATAATTCCAAACTGGCATTCGTGTCTGTGCGGCGTGAAATGACAGTTTAATGTTTTCTCATTGTTCCGTGTCTAATTTCTTTTCTTTTTTTGTATTTATGATATGATAAATAGGCCGAGTTTCATTTCCTAGGTTAACTTTGGAAAAATAAGATTAATATATCAATTGTTACAAAATAAGAATAAGAACCGAAATCTAATTTGAAATAAATAACGAATTGTGAACAGACGTCATCGAAGATTGTCTATATATCGAATGAAGATAGATACTTATTTACTTCGATTCGTTCGAGTAAAATTGATAAAAAGTTACCATTTGTGCAGGTTAGAGTTTCAACATCCGTCAAAATTTAAATTTACATATTCAATGAAATTTAAATTCCTCACTGGTTCGAAATGTAGACCGAAAAATTTAACAATAAGAGTATAATTATTAAATACAAATAAATTACTATTCAAACTTTAAACCGAAGTTGAAAAGGGGAATGGTTTTCTAAACGACTGAAGTCCCCCCGCCGGTCGTTTCAACTGTCGGCCCGCTAACACGAGCGGCAGAATTCATGAATCGCAATCAGGACGAACGCGAAAATGACTTCGGCGTCCGCTCTTGCGCCGTTTTACCTAATTCCGTTGTTTTATTAATCAATTTTATTCACAGACATTAAAGAGATTTATTTCACCTTATTATTATTTACATATCAGCTAAAATGTGAACGTAAATTACAGAATACTTACTCCACAACTTTTTATTATAATATTAAAAATGATTATAATAAAAAGTGGTGGAATTATATGAGAACAATGATTTACGAAATAATATGCTTTATGCAGCTGACACATTGCGCAAATCTCCAACAACTGGAATAAAGCCAAGCAATTAATGATTAATTTTTATGCGACGACTACGAAAATGATGGCCTATTTATTAAGTAAACGGTAAAAAATAGTCAATAAATACCCTTAACAACAGGAAACATTGATGAAATTGATGGATTATCCCAAACGGTCTCAAAAGCGTCTCAAAATGACGTAGGAAAGATGATCGAGGTTAACCGCGCGTTTCAACCGAAAATAATTTCCCCGAGGAAGTATGAAATTTATACGCCTTGAATATGTAACGCATTTTTAAATTAAAACATATCCATATTTCGTTTTAATGTTTTTATATAAGAGTACTTATACTGGACTGCTGGTGCCTGGACTACAAGCCAATATAACAAGAATTTCGAGGATTTATTTACAGCTTTGCCATTTCTGGCCCCAAACAATAAAATGCTGGAGTCCATCGTATCTGAGATCATGAGGATTATGTTTTTCTATCCTATATCTCTTCATATCAATTCCATCAGGCGGATACGGTGATCTACTCTTTTAATGATAAGTAATCCACAACATATGCAAAGAGTTATGTTAACTTAGAATTTCAAGAATTTTAGTTTTAGCGTGATTGACGTTTGTTTTTGCTACGAGATTTTCTAGATTGTTTCCACCATCTTCCTATTAATGGTCTAACTACGAAACCGTGTTGCACTTCCGTTCCTCGTGACCTCAAATGACTTTGCCGAGAGTTTTGGTACATTGTCTCATCTCGTTAGCTGAAAACACTTGTGAAGAAAATGAGTCAGCTTTTTCGTCAATATTTCTTGTAAGTTCTACCACATTCGTCGAAATTAGAGTTATTATTTTTTTTATTTTTTTTACCTTATTTAAGAAGGTATCAGTTCTACGACACAAGTGTCCTGCCCACTGCCCCTTCATTTTTCTAATTCACTGAGTTATTTCTGTGACCTTAATTCTCTGACGATCTAAATGCCAGATTCCTGAGAGAAACTCCGAGCATAACTCTCTCCATGGCTGGGACATTTATAGCATTTATTTATATTAGTATTGCTTTGAAAATCAAATATAATAAATAGTTTGAATATCATTACTACGAGTAAATAAATACAAACAGTATCGATAATGATGACCTAGAAATAAAACAGATTTAAGCTCTGATTTGGCATTTGGGCCAAAATAGCAATTTATTAGTTCATTCGTTTCAAATATAATTGCGTAATTTATTTGTGGAAGAAAAATTAATTTCAATAATGTTTTAATAATTAATTATTAAGAATTCGTTCTTTGACATAGTTTTACTTACTACCCTTAAGATCACATGGGCCACCTGATCATAGAAAGCAAGGAAACACCCCGCAAATTTTGCCGCTAAATGAATGCCTCCTTCTCTGTTAAGGAGAATCTTTTAATATTATTCCATCACGATGCTCTAGTGCAGGTTGTTGGGTATCTCGGCATATTATCCAACACATGCAGATTTTCTTACAATATTATGTCTTTCAGAGCTGAGCACAAAGAGATTGATAAATATAAAAATACATGACCAGTCAGTGGTGCTGGCTCGGATTCGAGTTCGTGGTTTACGGTTAAGACAGATATCCTTTTCTTTCCACTTCACCGTTTTGACTTAAAACGTTAAGTATTCAATTATATAATATATATACGGCAATACGGCTGGAACAATAGGAACTAAAACATCATTCGTGCCTAATTACACAGGCAGTCCATGCTTCAAATTGAAACACATTTGTACAATATATAATACAAAAACAAATAATAATAATAATAATTTTTATTTAAACGAATTAAATCTTAGGATCCATGGGTCCCGTTTGTACTGGAAACTTCTTCAAATATATCCACGGTGTAATAACATAAAATATCTAATGTTATTATTATCATAAATCAACAACATTACCATGTTATATATGGTACCCTTTTAACGAAAGCCGAATTCAAGTTGAAATTGAAGAAACAAATACTTATAGGATAATTAATTAATAAATACTTCGCCCATTTTTCATACAAATACTAACCTTTATGGTGGATGACAAGTAATAAATTGTTCTGAATCGATGCAAAATGATAATTCAACTAATATAGTAACCGAATTACTTAATAACATTTAATAATAATTTCACTGAAACGTCAACATTCATTTACGTCATTTATTTATCATCATTACATAATATAAATCAAAGTCGCTTACCGCTGTCTGTCGCTATGTATGCTTAGATCTTTATAATTACACGACTGATTTTGATGTGGTTTTTTTATAGATAGATTGATTGAAGAGAAAGGTTTATATGTATAATACATGCACAATATATCAAATCCAATCAATTTTATTCAAGTAAACTTCACAACGAAGCGTTTTTGAATCGTCGATATTAAAAAACTACCACCGTTTCGGAAAGCAGCCTCCAGCGAGAAGAAACGGCAAGAAACTCGCATAGTTGCTCTTTTCAAATAAACAGATTTACAATGCTGTTTTTTTTTACAAAAATTAGTGTCCTGTGATGGAGCCCGAGTCTAAATCCAGGCGTTTTTTTCTAAAAAGTACTCATTTAATGAATAATAAGACATTCATTAATTTAGTCTTAATAAACTTTTTAAATTTCGTAAATGGTAAATTGGTTACATATAGTCGAGAAACACTGATGGTTATGTGATGTCGTTAAAAAACACTTTTTTTACGCTTACATTGCAAACGCTGGCTGAACCCTACGAAATAGATCAAAATAATATACTACAGTATTGTATACCTTAAAAAGGTGTTCAAAAAATCCGTGAATGTTTTATGTCTATCTCTTAGAGATAGCCCACTAAAAACATTTTTTATTCTTTACTTTTTACGAGAAATAATGGCTTATTTTAGAAGCGATTTTAAGCGATACAGCATGAATCTTTATCCAATTAAGTACCTTAAATACATTGTGCATATATGAATATGGCGCTACAGCATGTAATTTAAATAAATATTTTCGAAGAATTTACAGACTAAAAACTTAGGGACATAGCGGCTTGTATTGTTTAACGACTGAAAAACTGTGAACGTTGTAAGACATTCAGTAATATATTTAGTGGCAGCATTGCACCCGTGCGGAACCGGGGCCGGTCGCTAGTTAAACTATAAAAAAGAAAAGTATTACTAGTAGTAAACATTAAGAGTAGAAAAGACGCAATGAAGAATTGAGTTAATAACAGAAAATATGGGCTAATTCCTATATTTTCTGATGTTAAAACAGTTCTGTTGAAGCGAGTTCACGAATCATATTCTGACGAATTGATACATTTATGTCGTTTTAGAGATTTATTAAAAAAAAAGTAAAATATTTATTTTTTTAATATTATATTCATCGTTCTGAATAATACAGTTTTATTTGATTTTCGATTAGATATAAAATTGACTCAAATCAAGACTGCAGCCAAAGCAGTCAAAGCGAGACTTTATGAAATAAAGAGATAATTGAGCGAGTAACGTAAAAACGGAACATTTTCTGTTATTAAATCTTAACTCTTTTTGTGCTGACATAAAATGGAAATAAAGTAAAGCGCATCTGTGACATGAATATAAGGTTTCAATCAATATCATCGAGTCGGTGATAAAATTTTATTAAAAGTATTCTCTTTTTAATTAACCCTTCCAACTGTTTTTTTTTTCTTCTCAACTTTTAGAAATTGAAGTGACGTAACGATTTTTTTTAGATACATTACATTGAGAGTCTATTTTATCTATCAATGCGACTTGTGAGATTGTTTTTTTACGATTATATATGTATGCTTTATATTTACATAGACTATATTTTATATAATTTTAACAAAAATATAGAGTTCAATAGACATATAAGATTTTAATTAAATAACCATAATTTCTAAAATATATACATAAACAACGAAACCCATTGATATGTTATGTTTATTTTAAATAAAACCTTTATCATTCCAAGAATGTGTACATAAACTATTATTGATCAAATTTCCTTGGCAAAAATTGGCAAATTACTACCACACACGATACTAGTTTCTGATTAAAATCGGTGCCCGTTTCGCGGGAAGTCCAATTCACGGTTGGTTCAATGCATCTCATATATGTAGCATAAGGTCATTTATTATAAGACAAGTGAAAAGTGTCAGAAAATCCCTTCCAGGCTATATTATGAAATTATATTTTAAAAATATTAAGTAAAAATTTGGTTTGAATAAAAATGAGTGCAAATTGAATTTTATATATTGCTAACAAGAATATGGTCGTATGTATTCATTGGAGCATAGTAAAGAGTCCTCCTCGAACATCTTCAATCGTGAAGGCAATATCCGGCAATACTTCCTGTGCTGTACATAGCCTATACATTGACAATGGCTAGTGAAGCCTTTTGTGTGAAAACATCGCCAATGCCTCGAGCGTATTCGAAGTATCCAATATATTTAAGGATTGAAATGCAAACAAATTGAGTCATTAGATTTTGATTACATGTACAAATTATAATGAGTCACATGGTAGTACCTGTACTGGCTTTGTCTCTCCACTGGTTAAAGGAGGTCTAGTTCATTTTTTTATAGGAACTGCGATTCAACGGAGAAATGCTGCTAGCATTCATGCTCCACCATCCACGCGGTCACAATTTGTATAGTAACTATTTTTAAGCCTATAATTTAAAGCCTTATTGTTAACAATTCTTATGTTAATAAATGAACATAAGAATTGTTAAGAATAATGCCATATATTTATATATTAATGTAATATTAAATAAGGTCTGTGGTGTTGGTGATACAAGGAATGGATTTATACTTCTTACAGTACCAATGTCTCTGGGCAGCCCTTACCATCACGCCCATTGACCAGTCCGCCTACATATGTAACATAAAAAGCACAATTTTGTTTATTTAATTCGATCAATTGACGAATACATTCTGCATTGTGTACTCAATAAGTAAGTTCTAACGTTTTGAAGCATCTTAAATATGTCTTTAAAATTAAAATACTGTAGTAATATCATTTCCGATATATTCTCTGTTCTGTGTCAAAGGACATCTCTGTTGGGTTCTTGTTTGTGTCAGCGGGGAGTATGGAACCCGTAGTTAATGAACTAAACAAGATAAATGACTCCGTCCACCGTACACTGTTAATATCTCGGAAATGCTATCAATTAGACGTAATTTATCGAATTTGTTCGTAAGATTCTAGCTACCTGGTGAGTTGTACTCGAGTAGAAAGATAGTTTTGATAACAAACTACCCAGACTTAATACTGATGTTATAATTAAGTTACTAACAGTACAGACTACGTTTCAGCGTTTCGTGATTTAATAGCGACCTGTCCTAACTAAACGAGATGCCCTTATTACGACTTAGGGAGAATTTATTAGAAGGAAGTCTATAGCAGTACAATGTTATATCGTTTGATGATCTAATTAGTCTATTATTAAGTAGATTTCATAAGTAAGGGAGATTTCCTGTTTCAGACAATCTTAAAGAGGATTCACGCTCTCACGAGGAGAGGAAGGAACAAGACCAGACTCTTGGGAAAGACCTCCCGAGGAGAACTTCACCAGCGACGAACTAGCATTATATTTTTGCTTACAAATATTTTCTGAAATTGCCGTAATTTTTACAAACACAACCCCTGTTAATATGTATGTATATATTATATAGCAGAAATTGATAATAATAATCATAGATATACCTATTTTAAGATTTATTTCTATCAAAAATTAGTTTTTTTTTTCCTCTTTAATGGCATTCATATCTCTTGTTTGTGAGACGTTATTGGCCAATTACGACGTTATATGAAAGTAACACGCAAGAAGTGTTCGGTGTTTAGCATTGATAAATGTCAGGGATTTGTTCCAGGACACCTAAAACAGATAACATAAAATGACGACACAGACATCACAAGACAATAACGGTATCATACAAAAATAAAAATAAATTTATTAGTAGGAAATGGAAAATATTAGTAGGGAAAAAAAATAAAAAAATAATCTAACTACAAGTGTAAAGGAAAAAATAAAAGACTAAAATTTTAAGTCATGAAATGAAATATATTTCATTAAATGAACTACAAAAGAAGAACGCGAATAAGTGAGACGAGACTGAAAATTGATAGGTCGGGGTATATCTGAAGGGAGAACGTCGTATAAAGAAAATGTCAATTTAGGACAATTGAAAAAAAATATGATCCACCGTCCCATCGTCCAAACCACATTCACAGAGAGAGTTATCGCGTACTCTGATTTTGGCAAGGAAGACCGGTGTGCATGCAAGACCCAAACGGAGGGGACATATGGAAATGCGTTTTTATTTAGAAATTTAGGAATTGACATTCAACGTGATCGTCTGATTAATATTCATATTATATATACGTTTAATTAAATGAAATCTGTTCCAAAATCCAACTAAAACATTTGTATTTCGATTGATTGTCTTAACTTTATTTATTTAAAAGATTAAAGTCGTTAAGACGAAAGACCATTAAACCATCTAAAGTCTGGAATCTCGAGAAACTTTAATTAATTTTCAAATCATTTGTAGCATTGACGAACAAACAATTACCATTACATTACAATATACTTTATTTTGATTTTCATTTTTGTGAAATGTGTTGTGGAAGGAACGTTTTCAAATCCTGCACGTCTATGAAATTTCGATGTGTTATAATTGTAAGATGGCCCAGTGGTTAGAACGCGTGCATCTTAACGGATGATTTCGGATTCAAATCTAAAAATTATTCATGATCATCAGTGCTTAACGGTGAAATAGAATACGTTCGAAATATATTTAATTATATTATATAGGTTTAATATTTATAACTATAGTAAATATAAAAACACAAAGTACTATATACTAGTAAGTAAATTAGTCCTTAGGTATCACTGTTTCTTGTATGAATGACAATATTGCCCTAAAGAATATTTATTACAGCAACTAAAGACATTTATTAATACATTATGAGCGCTAGTACATTAAAAATAACATCAAACACCAGAAATAATAACGAATTATATAATAAGATATATTTTTTCTATTGTAATATGTATTGTATTCAAAATATTGCTTTCTGAAATTATTTCTTTTCATATAAAAATACATTACATTATACATTTAGACGAATAGGTAATAACTTTATTATATTAATAGAGTTCAGATCAAATTAGATTCTTATGTACGTAATATATGAAGGGCTTTACACTGGTTTAGGGTGAATCTTAGATGAGACATTATTTTCTATTGTGACGTAAATGAAATAATATAAAAAGGTATTCGCGCATTAAGATAAATATGGGAAATTATGAAAAACGCTCTTAAATATATATATTTATTATATTTCAGCGAACGAATCGGCCATTTGAAGGTGTATAATTGAATTATTTAAAGTATTACCTTACATAAAAAATTAAGAAGATTATGTTATACTAGTTCTGGACCACAACTTCGCTCACATTTTAGGGGTTGGTTGTCAGGTAGGTATTATTCGCACAATATATTTATAAATTTATCTGATATAAAAGCTAGATTTAGGTTACATATTCTACAATTTCATTAGAATCAATTCGGTAGTTTTTGCGTGAAAGAGTAACAAACATCCATACATGCTGTAGTATATGTGAATATAGTGTTGTTTGTCCCGACCGTATACGTCACAAATACAGGCCGGTAGAGGGGGAGTTAGTCGGTGTCAGACCGTTGGACCGGTAGCACGTGGTGGTACTTAGGCGAGCCAAATATCGACGAATGTTACACATGCCAAAAAATCGCCTTTATAATATTAGTAAGGATTGCCTAGTTCTTACCCACAGGTGCAGTTTCAAATTCAAAGACAAGCATTACTGAATTTTTACTAGCCTAATTTGTTTCTACTATTCATCATTTTTTATTATTCAAACTAAACACAAGAGTAATGAGATGAAGTAATCACTGAAATTTACCCGTAACGGGAAATTTGGGATTAGCCCAGCTGTGAAATATTTTAGAACTCATGGTCTTTTTAAAAAATAATCATCAATTAATGAAGCTTCTTAATCAATACAAGACTATACAGACTTAAAGAATTAAAAAGCATAGAATTAGTACTAGTCGATTCTGTGTCATGCACGATATCTATACATATAATAAAATTGGAGTGTCTGTTTGTAAAATTAAAATACCGTGTACCGTACACATACGAAAATAACATTAAAAAATATTTTAAAAAAAAATTTTTGTCTGTCTATGTGTTTGTTCCGGCTAATCTCTAGAACGGCTGAACCGATTTTTACGTGACTTTCACTGGCAGATAGCTGATGTAATAAGGAGTAACTAAGGCTATTGTTATTTTAGAATTATATATATATGAAATAATAATAAAGTTATTACTTTAAGTTATTTTTAAATGTTAAATTCAAAGGCGTGCATAGTCACGGGCACAGTTAGTATTAAATAAACTTAATTTTATTTGATTGCATTTCAAATATTAGAAAATAGTAACTACTAATAGCTTTACATTACAAAATAGATACAGAATACGTTACAGAAGATTCAAAATAGCTTGATTTTGATTTAATTGTATAAAAAACGAAATGTATTATGTAACTAATATTATTATATTTAAATATATAAAATTGCAAACAGAAATAATTTTAAAAGAATTTTTTTCTAACTTCGTGTAGAAAAGATCAATAATATTGTAACATGCCGTTAACCGAGTTGTACACGATCAAAGCCTTCCGGTGTTCACGGTGATCGCATTATCGAGCCATCGCTTTGAGAGGAAGCCGAATTTTTAACTCTTTTTAGTTTTTAAATTCGTTTTGTATCCCTCGGCATAAAATATGATTACGTTGAAAATGTCGAATGCAAAAAAATCGGACTAGATAAGTCTAGTTAGTAGTTTAATTAAACACTGATTTTACTCTTTCCGTCATCGTGGATTTACCCTTGGAAAGAGGGTGACAGCAATGTTTAGTTAATCACCATTTGAACAAAATAATTATCAGGTTAAGTGATAATTATTTTGAAGCAAAAATATTGTTATAGGGTTCCAGTTCAAAATTAAGCAAGCCGTAGGATCACAGGCACAATGTAACTATGATGTCTATATATGTATGACTATATATATCTTAGAATTTGTCGTTTGCAGTACGTTGAGGTGTAAGGAATTGTTAATAAATCTTACAATGCTAGTGTATGTATGTAATTATTATATTTTATATTATATAATACATTCGATTTATTTTTTATGTGTCCGGTGGCAGCAAAACGTGAATCTTTTGTTCCAGTTTGAAGGTGAGTCAGTCAACTACAGGCACAAGAGACATAACATCTTAGCTCCCAAGGTTGGTGACGCATTGGCGGTGTAAGAATTGGTTAATATTTCTTACGGCGCCAAAGTCTATAGGCGCTTGTGACCACTTTCTATAAGATGGTCCATCTGCCTTACACGCTAATAGATTCAAGATCAACTAAGAATCGAACCCGCTGTCGATGTCGTTAAAGGTAGTCGATGCCCCGACGTCACAGTATCATGGTCCTCATACATAACAAGCTACTCGGGGCCGAAATTTTCATAATATTTTAATCCAATTATAAAGTTTGGATCGTGTTAGATATAGTAAGTACATATTAAAATATCAGTCACAAGGGCGAAGCTTAGTTACATTAACTTCAAAATCAACCAACACTAATTAGTTAGCGACCGGCCTAAGCGAAAATATGAAACGTTCAAATCAGTTTATATTAATTCCTAAGTGGCACATTTATGTAATGTCAAAAGAGCTTTTGTTTTAAATTGAAAATTGGTACTGTATAACGGTATTGAGTCAGATATTTATAATTGTATCTAAACAGACAATTTGTCCGCGCCTCTGGTGCAGCTTATCTTTATTTTTTGTCGATTTTATTTGCATATGCTTGTATGTTTTTATTACCAGACAAGATTAAGACCTAAGTTCTTAGATTAAATAATCATATAGAGAATAAATATAAATCTGCATTAACAATCGCAGATTCCAGGCGACACCTTCGTTGACTCGGAATGTGCCCTTGAAGGGATCTGTCTTTATTTTAGTATTATCTAATTGATCTTTTGTATAATATTTTTTACATTAATAGCCTGTAAAATTCCCACTGCTGGGCTAAGGCCTCCTCTACCTTTGAGGAGAAGGTTTGGAGCATATTCCATCACGCTGCTCCAATGCGGTTTGGTGAAAGTATAATATTCACATTACTTAAAAAAGACTAGCTTCCTATCAGAGTTCATATTTACTATATTTTAATTATAGTTCATCATTGAAATTATTCATAAATTTATATATTTATTTATTTATTCAAGCTGTGACGAAAATAATCTGCAAAAAGTACTTTTAACATGACTTCTACCTTCACATGCTATACGAGGTGCCTATCAACATCAGTACGACCTTCTCGGCGCGTGTATTTTGCAACCAGCTGGTTTTCTAAGAACTAACAACTTAAACTCCATCGTCGAATCCATTAAGATGTATATCAAAACATAACAGTCTAGATTGCAGCCAAGAACAATATTCTCCACAAGCACGAGTGAGTTTTCATAAGCCCAATTTGTGTTTATAATTAATTACTTGCTGGACGGTGAAGAAAATTTTGATTTTACAATAACGAATTTCTGTTTAATGTTTATCTACTCACCCGTACTAAAGCGGGTTATAATTCTAAATAATCTTCTTCGTAACAGAAAAAATCTTTGTCCAACTGTAAGACATTTGCAAGTTGCGAAAACATAAACCAGAGGTTCCTTGGTTCGTAGTTAACTGAATCAAATCCATAGACATGATCCTTAAATTTGTAAAATTAATAAAAATGAAATTCCCTTCCAAGAACGTTTAATAAGCATTAAACTAATCTAATGATGGTAAGAATATTATGCAAATTGAATTGTATACGTCTAATTACACCCCAAGCCCCAGTTCTACTGTTTCTCGTTTAAATAATAAATTATGTATTCGCACAGTTCTAGATTAACTTAAATTATCTTTGACTTCATTATAAGTGAAAAATTTAATATTCATTTAGTTTAAGTATTCATCTTAAAAAATGATAACAGATTTTATTTAATTAAACATCGTAATTTTTCGCATTGATTTATCTATCAACATCTAGCCTGCCTGCAAACTTCACAAGCTCGTCATAATTATCAATGATTAAAATAAATGATCGAACGGTTAATAAACCACCCCTCCGATAATTTAAATAGCAATAAATTTACAAATATTGTACTATGAAATACAGGATTGGAATCGCGATTAAACTGGAAATACTGCTTGCAATCGTTAATGATTTCAAACAAAAGATAAGTTTGATTTATATATTTGTAAATAATTATTACGTAAACATAAAATATATTTAAAGCAATAAAATTATTACCTTACCTTTATGTTTTTCTAAAATCTCGAAATCATATAAAACTTAATTTTACAAATAATCAATCTTGTCATTCTAGGCTTGTGTATAGCCATATGTTTATGGGAATGATATGGTTTTATTATTATTTATGGGATGTAAGATATCAACAGCAATGAAATGTTTAGAAAGATACCATACGCTAAAGTTTATTTCAAGGGCTCCTTGAAAAATACCTTTATGTCGTCGTAAAATGTATCATAAAAAAGATAATGGATTAACTATTCAAGAGGTTGATTTTATCAAGTTTATATGCAACCTTACAACCATTTATCCCCTTACGTCAATTGTTATATCTATTATTTATCTATGATAGTTAATTTACATGTAGTTAATTTGTGTTTATCATCATGGTGTTTACAGACTGATTACAAATTATAACGGTACGTCCAGACACGATGCAAGTGCCGCGAGCACGTGCAGTTACTGCGGTAGTGTATCAATAGTTAATCGTTTCAGATATATATCGTAACTATCAATTTATCCGAATGAGGAAACTAGTTTAAAAAGTTTATGATATACTGCGCAATTTATAAATAATTATTTATTATAACGTTCCCTATTACAATAGGGAATGTTATTTTCAGCAAAATATATGAGGTACCTTATTTAATAAATCACCAGTGTTATACCGAAAACATTGCCTTTACAAAGCGCTTACGTGATTTGTTTCAAGTTCGCAATCACTCGGTGAAAGAAAGATTGAGACAGAACATTGTAAATCGACTTAATATGACCAAGCGTCCCAATTTTAAAGGAATTCCATTTTATTTTGGTTTTAATCTAATCTATATCATAATGAATTCTAATTCATTAAAAATAAAAGCTGTTCAAATTGCTATACTGACTAGGTAAATCCGGGAGGGGAACTAGTAATATTATTAATGGTTTATTAAAAACCGTCATCAACCTCACTCACCACCAAATATCTTCTCAAAAGATTTGTTTCTCTTCGCTTCTCAGAAGTGGTGTTTCGACGGATCGGACGGTTATCAGTATTGATGAATTATTTGTGTAGTCTCTTCATAATGTACTGTAAGTGTGGACACTCGACAGATACTGAGCGTCTTAGTCTTACGGCGTGTACAGTTGCGCACCCTCCGACGAACGATATTATTTATACGGATTGATAGTATACGATGTACCTTTGACTTTTATTTATGGCATAGAGAGAATATGTGACAGTGAAATAAAAACAATTTGTTTTTATTTTAATATAACAAAAGTGTGGCCACTGTCCAGCTTTGCAATATATGTTAGTTCTATTAGCTTACGACGAATACAAAAGTATCGTGATTGGGTAAAAACTTATAGTATAGAAAAATCATAGTATTTAGGCAATGAGTAAAAAAAATATGGGATATACTATAGGAGGGTAATCCTTCTGAGATATTAGATAGACCTATTCTAATAAGGTTTGAAACTTTTAGTTGGTTTATCACACCACACTGATCCAATGTGTCAATCGATGTCAATCTGTACAATAATTAAAATTAATAAAATAATTATCTTGATGTTTGACACTCATTTTATTGGACTCTCTAATTATAAATTAATTTTAAAATGTTGTCGTTCTGTCTTCCGTGATGGCATTTTTTTTCTCATAACACACAAATTATTAACATAGCTAATTTACTAAGAATTATTTACAAAACTTACTGTAACAAGTTACTTTGTCATAAGACTTGTACGCGATACTTCGTATTGTAGCAATAAGAAGTCTTTTATTAAGCCATATTTGAAACTTGCTATTGAATCCTGTCCAAATGTTGGCTCGGAATTGGCTCACGTAACGCTTATTTCCTTATACAAAGGAAACTTCAGTGCTACTAAAAAACTCAATATCATCTGATATATTCTGGATTTCATTTTAAATATATTTCAATTTTAAAACTGCTTCTCTTTATGCTGTATATTCTGTTTATTATAATAACTATTATATATATATAAATACTATATTAAGCAGATACTCAATTTAAATTACAAACTTTTCTTGTTACTGCGACGAAAACAAACGCTATTTAATTTCTTTTACAGGCCAAGACGTTAAGAACAAGCCCTTAACGGACTTAATGTGGTTCTTTCGCTAGTTCCTTCAGGTTTAATTAAATTAACGCAAGAACCGAGAATACGGACATAAGCTTTGCAAACAACAGCTCAAAGGAGAGTTTGACTTGCAATTTGTTCGAGTAAGTTTTTTATATTCTTTCATTTATATTCAGTTGTCGCGACATCATTCTTATTGATTTAGTAAGGTATTTTTATTTTTCCTTAATATTCAATCGTGTCTTATTACAAAAAATATTTTATATAGTTGAATATGTCTCAGCCATGATATGTTCAGAATTTCCTATTGGAACCTAATTTCAAAGCAGAATAAACACGATTGCAATTAATCACGCGTACTCGGTTGTAAACGAAAACCTTGCGGAGAAATCAAATGAGATGGATACAATTTTGACTATCCACAAAATGGTAACTGAACAGTGTGGAGGATGAAACTCCAGCTACTACTGCATATCATTCAAATGTTTACTTCTGTGTTAATAATAAAATATACTAAACATATATGTATTAATTTAGACCCGCTGAGTTTCTTTCGCCGGTTCTTCTCAGATCAGGATATATTTTTTCCGAACCGGTGGTCGTATTTAGTGTGAATAAAAGAACTTAAGTTTGAGTTTAAAATCTCCTTCTTTTTAGGTTAAGCAAGTTTCTTTATAATGGATAAATATTAATGTCAATTTTACTTCATTACAATTTGTTACAGTATTAAAAATATTTATCTAATTTTATCAAATTAAGCTTTGTTCAAATTACTTGAATTAATATCGGAATCTTAAATTAAATCTTATTTCCGTCGTCGTCAACGTTAATAATTTCGGAATTCCGTATTATTGATGATTATTAGTATTTTAACTGTTATTGTATTCAAGTTTATTAATATTTATTATCTTTAATAATATACTTAGATATATGTAATAGACTTCATGGCACATTTACATTTTACTATCTATCATTTTAATTTAATTTTAATTTTGTTTAATTTCTTTTATTTTTTATTAATCATGGTTAAAATGCCTTTCTAAGTTTCAAGAAGTGGCACCCAATGTGAGGCCGTACTTCTCATAGTCAATATATCTACGTTGGGAGCAGATGCGGCGAAGGAGTTACGCAAAATAGCGTTAATCCTCATTAATGGCATCAGAGAACAAGACCAAGCTTAGTGCAATCGGTTTATACTCGACAGGACGTTCATGAACCACTTCAAAGCCGCGATCTACTACTCATCCAAGATGTCAATGAAGTCTAATACATTAATAGAGACAATCACTTTAAGCTAAGACATATTTGTCCAAATTTCTTGTCAACTATCTCATAGATGTGCAAAAGATGTAGCGTACTTATCTCAGGAAGTATTTTTGTTATTATTTATAGAATTATAATAATTCTATATTATTATATATCTTAACCATCTATATCTTATTGTTATTTTAGGGAAGTTTTCGGACACATATAGAGATGACCTGATAATGGTCAAACTGGCCAAATTACATCCAGACCAACTGAGGTATCCAGAATCCCATTAAGTCTATTAACACCAAGGAAACTACTCAACAAAGTCAAAACTCCAAGTCATTGAAAAAATCGTCGTCGTAGAGTTCAATGCAAATTTTTCGACATCAATTTGTAATTCAAAAATTCAAATTGAGATGTTGTCTATGAAATTATATGATACAAAAGCGACATAGTATAGTGTAGTATAGCATTTCTGTGGAGAAATACATATCTGTTTTGCCATATTATATAATATTTTTAAAAGGCGTTTGAATTACCCCATGGCGCGATATCAAAACCGAATAAACAAACAAATTATTGAGACAATTGTTATACATATAAAATTTGTATATTAAAATGTAAAAACTTAGATACAAATGAGTTCACAGTGTAGGTTATCGGCCAATATGAACAATAAGTAGTTAAATTGTTCACATAAAATTTAATCTGCATTAGAACGTTCTATATGTAAATGGCTTGATCGCCGACTTTCAGTGAGTTTGTAATTATGAATACAGAGTTTGTTTAACCGATCACTTGCATTCAAAGATCATGTCTGGTACCAGTTGTTCGTAAAGGTAATCATCCAACACATATATTGCAACTTTCGCATCGAAAAATGTAAAAAACTGGCTTGGTATAAAGCATTATAGGTAACATTATACCCTCTCGAAAACAGGGTTTCTACCATCTGAAGGCCGATTCTAACACCTCGTGCACTCATTGGTTAATTTAAAATATAAGCTTCCCGGCTTCCTGTTACACACTTCCGTCTCTTTTCTCGAAATTCACTACCACACATTACAGGAAAGCGAGATGTAAGATATAAAACATCCAAAAGCTGACTATATTTATTTCTTTATTCCCATAATACATTAAATATTTTTCATATACAATCCATGCAGCGGCTCAGCGAAGAAAAACATTGTGAGGAAACCTACATGTGTCGGATTAAATTCTGCCACATGTATATGCACCAACCCACATTGTAACAACGTTATCAAATAAGCTCCAAAATATTTAACCTTAAACCGGAATACAATAGCATTTTGGGTGTACCTCCCTGGGCCTAGGACTAGTATTAGGATGATTACATGCTATAGATTGGATCCAGAAACAACACGTTAACTTTATCATATAAGTAGAGAAAATTTTAAGACGCTTATAGCGCAGTAGCGCAGTATATCTAGTGAAAGACGAGGTTAAAACTTACCGCTTAAGTTTGTAAGTTGCAATCTGATGCATTTATACATATTTAAATTCCAAGGAAGATAGTTCCGCCGGGGAAATGGGAAGCCAGAGGAAATGTTATTAGTAGTAATGAGAGTGGCAAGTACGACTAAGTTTTTGGCGTTTATTCGGAAATTTATAATAGACATTCCGTTAAATTCTCTATTCATTTTGTGTTACACTTGAAAGTTAATACAATTTTAATTGAAACGGCGCGGCGGTAGATTTGTTTTATTTGCTACTATTGTTTCAAATGTTTATCGAGTCGAGAAAATCAAATTAAATTACATATCTTCTGAAGTGAGTATTTTTTTCAAATAACTTTCTAAATATACTAGCGAAGTGGTCTAACAAAGTCTTGAATTAATTAAATATAAGACTATAATAACCAATATAGCATTTCGACTTTTATTATATTCCATTCAAAGTCCAAGTCGGTTCTGTATTAAAACTATGAATTCAAAACAGAACTGAAAGCGTTGCAATTTATTGAAGTTGATTATAAGTCTCGTATAGTTCCCATCAGTCAGTTATGAGGTGTCGTAAAAAAGGTATAAACCCAGATAAAATGTGACGTCCTCGCCTGCAAATGAGACGAGCAAGCTGTTGGAGATTTATAACGAAATGACGAACATTTTCTGCAAACTATCAAATTATCAGCAACTAGTTCTGTCACCAGATTTGTACTCGAATCCGTGCTAATTATCCCGTGTCTCAATCTAAACTGTGAAGATTTATTGAAGCGTTAAGATTGAATCTAAAAATGCATATCCACATGAAACTCGCTATTGATTTATATTACTATTTTTGTATAAAAATAGTTGTTAATAAATTGTCTGTATCAGTGAAGAAAGGTCTTCGTCACTCTTCAGTGATCTCCTAAACCAATCACCATGAAAGTTGGCGTGTTTACTTCATGGAGTTTTTTATAGAGACCATTTCATTTTAACTTGCCCCTGGATGCTAATCCAGGCACGAGGCATGAGGCACATCAACTTTAAACCGTTCAATCGATCTCCATTACAATCGATATACACACACAGACAGAACAACATCAGCTGGGTTTAACGAGTATTTTATAATATTGTAAGTAAATGGTAATGTACGATCGCGTTTAGCACGCCACTGTTGAGCAGTTCTATCTGTGGGTATCTAGGAGAGTACTCACGGAGAGCATTTATGTCTTATGTAATAGCCCCGAATTAGCGTTATATCAGTGAGTACAGATAAACATGCGCTTTTAATGTTATTGTGCACTAAGTACATTTAATGTACACTGGTACTTGCGACTCTTATCTTGGTTTAGCGTGTTATTCATTTATTTATCATAGCTAAGCTAACTGACAAATGTGCCACCGCATGCCAAAAGATATCGGTACTATAAATATGAATAATTTATGCTCTCTATTATTATGACCTGTTTTAAAATTATCCTGGTATTTCTAACTTTATATCCCAATTTTTGAAAATTAAGATTGATTTTCGTAGTATAAGCACAAAAAATGAGTACACTCATCCACCAGTTTCAATAGGTAATACGTCTTAATTCAATTTATTATTTCCAAATAACCCATGGCATAGCATTAAATATTGGCATGTAACACAATTTCTTATTTTAAAAATGATTGAGCTGTCATTAGAAATAATACAAAATCAGTTAGAATAAATAAATATTACCAAATTGAATATTCAGAAAAAACATGTATATGACACAATCATGCAAGCCGTTTCCAATAATTCAGGTGGATTATATTTCTCGGATGCACCTGGTGGTACGTGGTACAGGAAAACGTTCGTTATATCATTGATTTTAGCAACTATTCGATCGAAACAGAAAATTGCATTGGCACTTGCATCTTCGGGAATTTCTGCTACATTATTAGGTGGGCGAACCGCACACTCTGCATTAAAAGTGCCATTGAATGTACAGATGATTGAAACTCCAATTTGCAATATTTCGAGAAATTCTGCTATGGCAAAATTCTGCGATTAACGTCAATTATTTTATGGGATGAGTGTACAATGGCGAATAAAAAATCACTAGAAGCATTTAATCGAACAATGCAAGAATTACGTGGTAATCTTTTAATCGGGAAGCATTTTGGTGGCGCTTTGATATTACTGTCAGGGGATTTTCGTCAAACATTGCCTGTCATTCCTCGATCAACTCCTGCTAATGAAATAAATGCCTGTTTGAAGTCATCAGTTCTTTGGAGATATGTACAAAAATTTACACTAAACATTAATATGTTTATTAACCTATAAAATGAT
Organism: Vanessa tameamea; assembly: GCF_037043105.1. Taxonomy (NCBI): domain Eukaryota; kingdom Metazoa; phylum Arthropoda; class Insecta; order Lepidoptera; family Nymphalidae; genus Vanessa; species Vanessa tameamea. The sequence continues at coordinate 452,250 of NC_087316.1, forward strand.
CCAGCTGCCTATGAGTTTTCAAAACAATTGTTAGAAATTGATGATGGCAAAATACAAATGGACAGGACCAATGTATTGATCGCTATACCGAACAATTTTTGTACTATTGTGCAATCGATAGATGAATTGATTGAATGTGTTTTTCTGAATATTCTTCAGAATGATATAAATCATGATTGGTTGAGAGAACGCGCCAATATTAGCACCAAATAACATTCATATCAATGCTATTAATTTTCAAATTCAAGAGAAATGCCAGGTGTATTCACGACATATAAATCAATTGACAGTGCTATGAATCAAGATGAGGCATTGAACTTTCCAGTTGAATTTTTAAATTCATTGGAAACGGCTGGTATGCCACCGCACTGCTTAAATCTGAAAGTTGGTTCTTTAATTATATTATTGCGAAATAGAAATCCACCAAAACTGTGTAATGGCACCAGATTGACAGTGAAAAAGTTATTGCAAAATTTGATCGAAGCTACGATCTTAACTGGTAAATCTAAAGGTGAAGTTTGATACCGCGTATCCCTATGATTCAAACTGATATGCCATTCGAGTTCAAACGATTACAATATCCTGTTCGTTTATCATTTGCGATGTCCATCGACAAGGCCCAAGGGCAAACACTTCACGTTTGTGGTGTGAATTTGGAAGAATCATGTTTTTCACACGGCCAACTTTATGTTGCCTGTTCTACAGTCGGTACACCCAGCCGTTTGTTTATTCACACTCAAAATGGAAAAACCAAATATATTGTTTATCCAAATGTTTTGAATTATTTTTTTAAATAGCTAGCAATTAAGTAAATATATTTTTTTAAGAAATGAATCGATATTCTAACTCATTTTTGTATTATATCACTTTATACGTAGCGAAGCACGTACCGGGCCGCTAGTCATCTATATAAACTTGTGTTGAATAATGCTGCTTTATTTATTAAAGTATTTTTTACAAATGATTTTAAATTATTAATCGTTAAAAATATCTGAAGAAATTTATTATAAAAACGAATACCTTACCTGAAGAAGGATTCATTGTCTATGCGGAGCCGGAAACTTAGCGTTATAAGCTTATCCACTACGTCTTGTGTGCAGACAATGACTATCACCGATTCTGTAAAAGTGATCAATGTTAATGTAAATATACATAACATTATTGTAAATATATTGTGACACAATAGTAAGTACTCCTACTTTGTTAAAAACAAAGGGAGTCTATAACTCCAAGATTATAAATAGGCAGATAGATAGATAGAATAATGCAGTAGAATACAATATAATTTTGCAAACACCACTAATTAAATAACCGAATTGGTTTAGATAACAAATGAAAAATAAAGTAAGTACTTACGAAATGACTGATTATTTCATTTAATTTGCAAACAATAACACAAATTATATTGGAAAACATACCTACATATTTTATAAGCCTTTATTTTCAGCCCCATCTATTTACTTGAAATTACATATATGTATTGATGAGACGAAACGACAAACGACAACCTAAATGTTTTACCCGCTTTATTCTTCGTAACGTCCAGATAACAAATAGTTTTATCATTTACTGATAGATGGCGCTGATCTGTATTACATACTATATTTCTGTTCCTTAAAATTAATATAATAATGAAACAATATATATGCACAAAAAATACTAAAAAATAACATCATTATAACTACAATATTATTCATATTTTTTATTTATTATCTTATACACGATATACGTAATGATTTTATAACGTGTCCATAGATGGCGCCTTAAAATTTTTTAAATTAATATAATATTTACGTATATACACTGCAGTAAATATAATTAATATAAACAGTTAATTATTAAAAACTTTTGTTGTATTTCAAATTTATTTTCAGATTTTTTTAAAGAAAAGTCATATACCTGTAATGTAGAGTATTGTCTATGACTGTTAAGAAGACAAAAAAAATGAAGTTGTCTCTGATTTTATATTTGTGTCGGATAGAAATACGTCGAGAGATACGCCGGCGAACAATTTATTTCAATTATCATGAGTAAGCTCACTAGACTCACTGCGTTGTATTGCTTTATATAGAAAAATCTTTAAACTTTACATTTTGAAGAAAAGGCTTTCTATTCTGTGTCGTGTTACAAATAATGGTTTGGGATGAAACGTTAGTGACATCTAGTCTTGCAACCTTGGTTATGGTTACAAGAAAAAGTGTATTTTGAAAATATTTCCTAGTGTTTTCTTCGTAAAAACATCAGTGAATTATTTGTTGACTGTGCGGTGATCACCTTTGTTTCTGTAGTGTTACAAAAAAAGTGTTATGTCGGGCGGCAGAAGCATCGACAAGGAGCGCAAGTCGCCCAGGGAAAGTGGAGAGGATTCCGAGGATGAGAGCGAAATCCTGGAGGAGAGTCCTTGCGGCCGCTGGCTTAAACGTCGTGAAGAGGTAAGTACTTGTATTTATTGAGAGCAAGTAGATAATTGACGAAATAATCGAAATGTAGGCCAGAACAAAGGTATCATCAGCTGATTCACAAGGTTAGCAGATATTTAAAATAAGTCGTAGTTAATTTGTCGTAAAATGATTAAACTTGACTCATTCTCTTTGTATATGTTTTTATTTAATTCATATAATAACAATATTATTGTAATCATAAATAATTATCTTGAATTTAAAATAAGTTTTTATATCTTTAGATTTATTTTGATATAAATTATATAAACTTAAATAAAAATTTATTACTTTTAAATCGTTAGTGTCAGTTGTTTTTTCTGAAAACTATAAGAAGCTGTTATCTTTTTTTATATAATAGAAATTATAATAAAATAAAATCCAAACTAAATATAAAAAAGTACTATTTAAGATATAATGCAAATAGTTTTTACCCACAGATTTTATTTCAAATACTTTATTATTATTTATAATTAATTAATGAGGTTTTCAGTCTGCGGTATCAATGATTACAAAAATTATATTTTAATACAATCGCTCGCTCCAGTGTAAGATAAAATGTGGTCTAAATTGAATTCAAAGTATTATTAAAAATTAAAAAAAATATATATGTTGCTATAGTACTTTTAAATTGACATTACATATTACTATTCTATACTAATATTTAATACAATTTACAATCTGTATTGCTATCTGATAAACTACATTGAAATAAAATAATAAATATTTTTACTACAGTAAGTTTCAAATCGAAAAGAACACTTTAAGCAAATCATTAATTTAGCTTAAATGACAGTTCGTCTCATTGTTGTTTTTTTTACCTGTAAGGAGAATAACGACATTTTGTAAGGATATTAACTACACATAAACACTACAACATATTAACAGAAATCTAATAAGGTAATTAATCATAGAAGCACCATATTTTAATTATTTGTTCATAATTGGTTATCATTATATGATAAAATATTAAACTCGGAATTAATAGTGAAAGTACATGAGATACCGTGTGTGGCCATAAAATAAAATTAAAACAAACTAAAATAATATGTAATTATTTCTAAATATCTAAATAAAGTGTATATATTGTACTTCTAAATAATTTACAACATTACACATTTTTTTTAAATTAAGTGGTGAATAGTTTGAGAGACTGTGTCTCGTAATATGTTACTGCTTCTCAAAATGTTTTGAAATCTGTGTGGGAACTTGCCTTTACTATTTTTTAAATGTAACACTTCTCAAAATACATAACTAATTTTTTTATTTCATTTATATGAAAATATTTTTTATGCTCGCTTATATACATTATATTTTTTTATTAAATGTTTTTTTAATAATAAAGTTTGTAACGTCAAACAAAAATATGGTGACTCATATTTTAATGAGTAATAATCTGCTTTGCAAATTATATATCAATTAATATATTTGATCAGTAACAACTTGTTGATAAGCTTTTGTTGTCACTGTAGAGAAGTTTCGCCCATATACAGATAAGTCTTTTGTAAATTGTTTTCCTTACGTTTTTCAAAGAGAGTTATGCTTTCTATTCCAGGATTGTTTAGTTAACTACATATCTAAATATATTCTAAAATTTCTACGCAAAAAAGCGAGTTATTGTAATTATTGATATTTGTAATTGTTGTTGTATTTTCTCTAATTAAATAATATTCTTAATGATAAACTAATATCATTATCTTTATGTAAACCAGCTTGTAAAATCAATATCTTTTTTCAATTAATAGTGTTAACTAATTGAGCGAGCAATTAGTGTTTTAATATATTTAGAATTGGTTATTTTTAGAAGAGGAATTTTCTAGAGATGTTTCGTCATACATTACTGTGATGACTCAATAAATATACAGTAAGTAATCGAACTAATTCATGAATAATGTCTAGAGCTGTCTAGACTTTGGTATAAACTATTTGGGTATGACAGGCGAACGTTTATGACCCATAATCGTAAGTCATTACTAAATGTATAAAATACATTGACTAATTTTGGCATGCGTAATGAAAATGGATATATTTTAAATAATCACAATGTTTCATATTAAATATGGTTGTAATTTCAGGAGGTATGTAATTTATAAAGTAATAATAGGTTGAATATATTTTTGCGTGTTATATCGACTTAGTGGGAAAGAAAATTGTCGGTCTGGGTGCTTTCCAAGCTTGCGCTGCCAAAATTTTCTATGTAAGTTAAGTAGATCTCCAAAATATCAACCAAAACTTCAGATCGCGTATATTATATTTATGTTAAAAAAAAAAAAGAGGAAAACATTAACGTAAACGGAACAATGCTTAATCGTTATCAAAATAAATAAAATGAATTCTAAGCGTTATCTGTAAATACAAATTACCGTTTACACTTCGCTACTTGGACCGGTACTTCGGGAGATATTGAATGATATTTAAATAAACACACGAAAAAAACCGTGCGGCGTGCGCTACGGTGTTTATTTATAGTAGATAGATAATAAGCGCCTTTATTATGGTAAAGGTTGATGGCTGTAAGAAATATTAACCATTCCTTACCAATCACCCATGCGCTACTAACCTTGAGATCTAAGATTCTGTTGATGGCAAGAGTTAAATTTAAGTTTTGCTGTTTGGCGGTAGAGTATGTGGTGGAATGGATGATAGGTACCCGGACGGGCTTGCACAAAGTTCTACCTATAATGTAAATGCTTGCTTCGATATTGTTAATAATGACGGTATTGAAATATTCGTTTGTACAACGGGTTTAGCTATTAATATTTTTTTAGATATTTGATTAGTTAAATACTCTTTTGAATGAAATGAAATTTAATTTGAAATTAAATTAATCAAATCGTAAAGGTTATCAATCAACCTGCAAGCCTTCCTGTGTCGCAGATGTTAATGGTTGGTGGTAGTCACTTTCCATAAGATAAGCCTCTTGCTCGTTTGCCATAAATGCCATAAAAGCTATATTTTTATAATACAAGTTTAAGAATTTCATACATTCTGAATGTAGATCATCATAAAAGTATTGCAGATAATTCGCTAATCATTAAAATTAATTAATCTAACTCGTGGCTAATTTAGTGGCCACCCCCCGTCTATAGTCTCAGCGTACGCACGAGAGTTAATTAAACAGTCATTACTTAGTAACGCGACTTTCCCCGCGCTGCGCCCGCGCCGGTCACTGACCGCTGGCGATTCGGCGCTTACGCAACAAAAATCACTGTCGCTTTCTAGGCCTGGGGTCATTTTTCATGCTAATCGAAACACCTGTAATAACTAATTGTAACTGCCTCACTTACTCAACATAAGGTAATTCATATTCGTAGTTAGTAGTCAGTAATATTCTATGAGTATTTCACTGCTGGAGAAAGGTCTGATCTTCACTTAAAGCCTAAAATGTTTTTTAATTTAACCTATCTCTTACAAGATTTATATCGAAATAATAATTAACACAATACTAAGGGAACCTTACTACCTAAGGTAAACACGGATTGTGAGGTTTCCGTGCGCCATATCTATCAGTAACACCCTATAGAGCAAGATCAATGACGCAATTTCGCCCCTTTAGAATAAAAGTTTAATACCAATTTCCAAATGACTATTTCATTGTGAGTTGGTTGAAGATGATGAGACAAATGTAGGTTTTTTAACTTTCGCCGCAACATGAATAGGTCCACATTTGATTCCGCGATATTCAGTTAAGTTAATTCATTCTATACAAATTTACACATTCGTAGACAAGCTTTCAATGAATTTCATCATTACGCGCTCATCAGCGGGAATATATCGTATAATTTCGAATTTAAAACTTTCAATCCAATTCATAAACTTTTCCTGCTTAAGACCATATTAGTTTGATCCAAGTGGCATAAATCTAAAATTCCGTAATACGAAGTTTTGTTCTCAACTTACTCGAGTTTCTAAATTTTCGGATGAACTGAGCCAAGTAATGTCGAATTTCTGTCGAGCTGGATTAACAAATTAGGAATATATAAGTAGCACCAAGAAGAAGTAGAAATTGGTAGTGTAGGAATACATTATCAATTTTTCTTCTTTCACGGAAATTTCACAAGTCGTTTCTCTTCGGGTATATCGGCTTAAGTTCCCATCTGATTATGAGTTGATTTAGTCTCCGTGACCAAAGTCGTTTAGGAGAACAATATCATTATTTCATATAATCAGTACTTATAAACTCTGTATTATAAATTCTACTATTTTAGGATACTCTATATTCTACATGCATTTTAACCTACAACAAACTTTAAATCGTTACCATCATTAAAAAGAGATCGCCTAGTAAGTAATCAACTTTGCCCATAGAAAATTGCAATGCAAGTCATAAACAACTCCTTACACCATAAATACACCGTCAATCGGTTAATCGATGTTCTTCTTGGTGGGATCTAAATTCCGAATCTGTGGTAGCTTAATATTTAATTCTGTAACATGACTCAAAAGTCCTTATAAAACCCTCCTTGAAGAAAGAATATTTTTATTTTATAAGATCATAATTCCCTCTTGACTGCAATTACACCAATTGACTCACTGTTCAAACCGGAACACAGAAATACAGAGAATTTATTTACTCAACAATTATATGTATCAGAAAAGAAAAAGTATTATTGATGTTTGACGGTAGAATAAATGACAAGTGGCTAGCCCGCGCAAATTTTAACCGCTAGGCGAAAGACGTTCTTGTAACCGCTTGCACGGTAACCGACGCCGTTTAGGTGTTAATTGCTCAATAATTACCATTTCCATCGTTTTCCGTGAACCGAACAAAACCGCCACTTCTTCGAAGACACGTCTTGTCAACTTGCAAGTTTATTTGAACCAACGACACGCTATTAATACATTTCAGAAGATGACGTATTCGTGGAACAGCAATTACATTGTGCCTTGTTTGTTTAGGAGATGTGCGCGATTTCATGCATTTGTACTTATGTTGTGAGGCTTAGATTTTTGTTTAAGTTTATCCTTGGGAACAGTAAAGCAAAAACTTTTTATTTTTTTATTTAATACCTTTTATTTAGTACTCGTTTATCAAAACTTGTCAGACATTTAGACGTATTTTAAATTTTATACGTACGAAACGTGTAAAATTTATACTAAGTCAAAATTTTCTCCCTTCTAATGTTGAATTTCCAAAATAAATCCTTTATTAGCGGATACCTACGTTATAAAATAACCTTATGTTCCAAATGCTTTCTCATACTCGTTGGTTTTGTCAGTGCGTCTATAATTAGCCGGGACAAACGATTTTATAAGATATTATACAGATAGTAAGAAACTAGTTTACTGAGATATTTTAATTAATTAGATGGGTATCATTTATATTATATATCTTCAAAAATCGAATGTTGAGTCTAGGCATAACTGCATAGCTAATAGTTCTACCAGTCCGGCGACGACGTACACGAAGATTGGAAAAATCTATTAGGAGCAGCAGTAATTGAGTGTCAACGATACGTCTGTCAAATAGATGCTCCTATTCCTGGCCCGACCTCGTGCTCGAGACTAGCTTTCGTCAATTGTCGAATCTATGACCTAGACGTAGTCCAATGTCATTCCATCAGTTTGCATATTGACATATATAACCGTGTATGTATTTTTTGTTATCGCTGACAAACGCTGTGAGAAACGCGCGACCTTTAGCTATGTTAATTTGAAATGTAAATTAATAGGAAAGCGTGCGAATGTTTTAGAGTTTATCTTAAAAATGAAATTCGATAATTCGAGACAAGGACGACATTTTTCCGATACGTCACACATGTTTATAGTTGATTGCATAAAGTAGAAATTAAACCAAATCGTACTCTTGTTTTCTGATCATTACCTTGTTTAGCGGCAACATTAGATTATTGTATGATACATATTGTTCTAGAATTATTTGCTACTAATGGGTTTCCCGCGAAAGTTTGCGTTTATTCAAAAGATTCTTTAGGAATTTCGATATTTATGACAGGTTTTGTTTTGATTTCATTTCATTGTAAACTGCAAGTAATTTTTTTCCGGTCCCTAAAATTAATTCTTTGTTAAATCGTAACAATTTAGTAAATAGCAATCAAGAATCCCCTTTACTTATCACTTGGTCAAAAATCGGCTTACGCTATTGATATATAAGATTTTCATCATCATCATCATCATCAATTACAGCTTATAGGTGCTACTATATATACAACAGGTGAAGTAAAATACAAGGTAAAACACATTATACATTTGAATTATATAATCCTAATATTTAACTGTAACTAACTAAATGTAATAAAACTGATTGAATTAGGTACGATTCGCTATCATCTGCTTGATACATTATAGCAACTTTATTTATGTGTGTGTTAACATTATGCACATTTAGGTCACTAAGCTACGATGCTAGCTCTTGTAAACTTGAGTATATGATAGTATATCATTTCAAATTAGTAATACATACAAAATTGTATGATATTTACATTATATATAATATCCACATCCGTGTCCAGGAATATTTTTTCGGAAGACGTAACCAATACTATTGATGCCACTCCCAGCTATGACGAGAACACTACGTTAATTACCAATGCCTAATTCCATTAAGCATGCGAATCTCCAATTATCCAGGTCACGTAGTTTATTGGCTGTCATTAAAAAACATGGGAATCTGATAATATCGATGAGATCATTGATCTCTTTGAACGAATGTCCGTGACTCATTGTCTTCGGCATGAATACGGCCAACTTCAGACAGGCACTACTGTTATTGGATAGTTCATTGTTAAAAGTCAGTGTGATGTTTTTTATGGTCACCTGATGGTAAGATCGTGGTTACCAATCACCATCGACAACCAGAAACAGACATATGCGCTGTAAAAAATATTAACCGTCTTTAACATAGCCAATGCACCACCAACCTTGGAAGCTAAGATTTTAGGCCCATGCACCTATAGTTACACTGGCTCACTCACCGTTCAAACGTTTTCATCTTATCACCTATATTTTTTTTATAAAACTAAAAAGTATGTTAAATTAATTGTTTGTATTATTACTTATCGGCAGAAGTTACAATTGGTCATAACTTTGAAAGAGATAATATTTGTACAGATTTAACTGGTTTTCCAAAAAATAAATAAATTCATAAAGTCTAATATTAATTTATTTTATAATTTCAAAACGGATCTACTATATTTTTTTACATGTTGCGTATTTTTGAGATCAAGCTTAATGTGACGAAACAGTAGATGAGAAAATCGTTGGACTGCGCGCTTTCAAAACTAACAGATAAACGAAAACTTTGTGAAAGATTTTTGTCGGTCTCTAAAATGTTTGCGGAAAAGTTCACGACCACTTTCTTGTTCACGAATCTTTAATATGTACTATAACAGGTAATTTTTTTACTTGAAATAACGGGCGGAAAATGCGAAATAAATTTAATTTATTTATCAAATAGAATAAACTATTATCAATATAAACATCATATTCATCATTTCAAATTAATGTTTATATTTTATGTTTTGGCGAGTTTTAGTATATTACGATGTGTTTGAATACTTGCATTGGATGTTGGCATGAGGTGACCGTTTTCGTGTATTAGCATTAGCATAGCACAAGCAGATAGACCGCTTACATTGGTAGACTAATATGTATACACTAACAGAAAGCTGAATAGTTTTTTTAACGGCGCTAATTTCAGGATGTACCAGTTCGATTTGCTGTCTTTTTTAATGTAGGTAGACGGACGGACAAGTGGGACATCTGGTGGTAAGTGGTGATCACTGCCCATGTCTAAAGCTGTAAGAAATATGTCCCTTGTGCCTGTAGTTCATTAGCTCACTCACCAAAACGCAACAATACCAAGTATTGCTGTTTGACGGTATAATATATGATCAGTGGCTATTACCAAACCAGACGGGCTTGCACGAAGCCCTAGGGACCTATGATAGTTAATAAAAAATAACATAGAAAAAGTTTCAATTTTACCCAAAGTGTCTGTCTGGCAGCAATCTAATCCATACCAATATTATGAATGCGAAAGTAACTCTGTCTGGTTGGTGCTCTTTCACGGCCCAACCTCTAAACAGAATTTGATGAAAGTTAGTATGAACTATTATGCCAATACCTGACGATATATAAATCACCTTCTATAGAAAATCCAGAAAATCAAGCTACCAAAATAAAAGCGAATGGTACCGAGGGCACTAGTCGTATATATCTTCCTTGAAGTGAGTTTGTCACGTGTGAAATTTTTATACGATTGGCATCAAGCCTACACGATGCCGATTCATCATGATTCGTTCCATTTATTTGACACCGATATTACACATCGAATGGTACGATTAATGTATCCTACCCCACCCTATTACGTATACATAAATATCATATTCGAATGGCAAATTTCAAGTTCAAGACTGCTTATTATATATTCCTCAATGGGTCACCGTTACTTTTATTTAGTTTGACGCGTACTTTTTGTATGAAAGTGAAATTATAACGTCGATTTATTAAAAGATGTGCAAAAGAAAGTCGGGGGATTCGCATTAAGTTTTTATAGACGCCAATCAAATTTAACTTTGCTCGAAAGTTTCGTCTAATACAATTTGATGGATGGATTCGTGTCTGTACACACATACATACATACATACATACATACATACATACATACACACAAACAAGCTAGTTAAAAAACCATATGATCACTGAGCAAAATAAATTAAAACCCACTCTCATTTGCCCAACTCGATACATATTAAAATAAATCGTTCGGTAGGTATTGGTTATACCCCACCGACTACGTTCTGAGCCGAGGTGCGATCTCATAGGAGACACCCTCAGGACGAACGTCACTCGAGCCCAAAAGGGTTCACCTTAAGGCAGAGTTTTAACACTCGCCCCAACGTTCGGTGACGCTGTAAAGGCCAGTAGGGCCAACAGCACTACTTCAAACAAGATACAAAAAAATAAATAATAGGTATTGGTTCGGTAATACATTACAAAATTAATAAGCCAGTGAAAAATATCCTCCCGACCAATAAATCACCCAACGTTATGTTTAATCATAATTTATGATAAAATATGATACTCGTGAAGCCTTCGACCTAAGTATATAATTTATGACTCTTTATATTTTAATGAAGAAATGCAATGTCTTCTTGTTAACTGTTTGTTTTAGCAATGCTAATGCTCGATTTACCACCTACCATCAAAAATGAATATCGTAACAACTCATATCAAGTAACGATTTCTGTTTCAGACTCGTAGGTGAGTAGTAAATACATATGTCTGTAATATGTTATAAATATTTAGTGCTAAAATGTTTGGTATCATTACTAGACATATACCTTTGCCATTTCGTGAGCGGCCTTATGTCGGAAACTGTCGCATTATGCACTAAAACAATGGGGGTTTTACACGCGATTTGCTGCTTAGATTGTAGCATCGTTATGGTTTTTTCCGTACGAACAACCATAATACAAATATACTTTATCGTACACCAAAACACGAGAAAAAATAATTTATTCCTAAAACAGAAGTCTCCCAAAAATCCTTTGTATAGATCCATAACATGAACAATAAAAATTAAAGTGACTAGGCTGTGTACGGACGTTTTCTTGATATTAGGTATCATGTATTTAGGTTCTTTCATAATATTAGCATTATCTATTATCAATTAAATGTATTCAAATGATTTGTCATCGTTTTCAAATTTTTCCTCAAGTATAGCGTTAGCGTTAAGAGCACATGAATGTTACTTATTGCTTTCGAAAAATCGAAAACAAATTTCACGTAAGTACTGGCCGTATGATGCCACATATATAATTTCGTTATCTGTAACCATTAAAGTCAGCTTGCATTGGTTGCGAGTTGCTTATTTAATAATACGGCTTTATCTAGATTAAACTCATGTATTGGTTTCAAAGTGCGGTATTTAATACCGCCCTACTTACAGCTCCAGCACTCTTCATCATCGGCACGGTTGTTAAGGCAAGACTGTAGTACTTTTCTCTGTTCATATTACATTATTTACACCCAACATAATAATTTTGATATAGTTACCTGATAAAATCAAGAAACGCTATGAGATTAATATCTTAAACGATCGCAGAGTTCAACGCACCACAAACGGCCATCTATTTTATGAAACACGTGATAGTGCTTGTTAAAACACGTGAAACTCTACCTCCAACACCGTCTGCCTAAAAGGAGAGGAGGGCCTTACCCAGCAGCCGTTATTATCACAGTCTACAACTCACTATTCTTAGTAGGATTGCCTTGAAGTTTTCTCATTAAAAATCCAACCGCTGAGATCTATTTAGCCTACATCCCTCTGCACCACAATTACCGACTTGCTCACTGCCTGCAATCTGCATATTTGCATCCACTTAATGGATTGCATAGCTACGCAAGCTCAAGGAATGAAAAATAACGTTTCGAAACTACGAATACCACCGGGAAGTTACTAAACGAAAAAAAAAAACCGTACTGATTTGTCATGCTTTTTGATCTCGTTGAATCTTGTCGTCAGACTTGTCTCAACATGTCTGAGACCAATTTAAAATCCATTACGTCACACAGTTAATAGACAATCAAACAACAATTTTTACATTGTTACATTGATATCGATTTTAAACGAAACATTTCGTAATATTAATTACATTAAATTCTTAACGATACATATCGGGGTTCTAAACAAGATTTTAGTTTTTATAAAACAAGATAATCTTATTAGATTTTACAAAACTGCGCACTTATCTTAAAACAAGGTCACGGCATTGATGAATTATATAACCTGTGATTATGTCCCTCTTTCTTGATAACTTCCGGTGTTAATTATAAGACGCAATCAGAGATTTTTAATGGTGATCTTTTTTAAGACTAATTGGAAAAACTAGGCTAATATACATTTGTATGAACTGAAATAAACTAGAACTTATAAAATGTTCTATCTTTTAAGAATAATGCTATCAATTATTATAGTTAAAATATTGTGTTGACACGATTATATAGACGGATTCAACAGGTACGTAACCATAAGTAATCTAGTGTTAACAGCTAACAAACACACTTACATTACCCACTCAACTTGGGTTTATGAGGGTTTATGTCGTTTCCTGTGTCATTATCATACGTCACGTCTACTTTTTGTTACTAGTTGCTGTGAACGTTTACTGCTTAAATATAAAGATCGAAAAATGAAAAATATTTTTTAGTAAAGGTAACGTCTACTACTGACAATATTTTTTTATCAGTTAATTTAGTTGTCTCGCCATTTAGCAGATTAATGTTGCGTCAAACTAAACTAGCAATGGAATTCGTATCTACAAAGCTTTTCCTTAAATTTTGTATGTGTATCAATGAATTTGGTATGAATGAATGTATTATATTCACTGAAGCGTGTTAAGGCAAACTGCTGCGAATGTCAAATGAGTCAATGAGAGTAGCTGTCGAAATAAGTATATTACTAATTTTATTATATGTATAGATTTTGGTATCGTCTTTAGAAAGAACGTATTTTCTATAAAATACTAATAAGGTGCCTTAAATATAACTGCTTGTTTTTTCAACGCGATAACCATTACATTACGCGTGCGTTCACCTTTAAATGGTTTAATTAATTATAGCAATTTATTATATTGCCTCGTTGGTTCTATAATGTCATAATGATGACCGAGAGCCTACAATTGTACAACTAGTTAAGCTCGATCGTTACCTCCATTAGTTTCATATTGGTTCGAGCTTATAAATTTGTTTTCAATTCCAAAAACGTATTGAAAGAGGAAACATTTGCGTTTACGTACCAACCTAATTACATAAAATATATTTTCCATTCAACAATCACTATCGTTGCCGTGATTTTTTTTTCGTACCATGTATAGGCGTCATATCTAAAAATAGAAGCTGAAATCAGACTGGTCGTTTTTGAATGCTGTAAGTACAATAGCGATGTGAAAGTGTTACCGTGTTACCGCATCCATGAGGCTGCCCCTCGCCCAGACAGACGACAGACAAGAGAAAGGCTGTGATTCAGTGACCAACAGGGCGGGTGCAATGATCTTAGCCTCACTTCCATTTAGAGGCCGTTCCCATTTAAAAGGGCCGAGTGTTTAGACGATACCATCAACCACGATCACGTTTCGATCAGACGAATAAATTTATACGGCAAGCGAAAGCGATGCAAGAACTGCGCGAACATTTTTGACGTAATTGGTTCCATTTTAAAATATATTATTTTGTACGTACTAAAAGCTTGTATAATACTTTATAATGTTAAAACTAAATGCAAAAGCAGTTTTCAAGTACTCTGAAAGTAAAAAGAGAAAATTAAATATGGCTTCTATCTATGCATGCATTTACGTAGGTAGCATAACGATGGCTGTTTTGAAGCGTTGACGACATTTTGGCGGAACATTGTTCAAACATTATTGCAATGTGAATCTGACGTGAGCGAGCAATATCCGTTGCAGTACGTATAGCCTTATCTGCTCAAAGATCTGCCTTGAGAAATAGCTGTCGTATTTTAAGACGTTGATATGTATTTTAATGTTTTCCGGTCGTTACTCTCGTGACGTCGGCCTTCTAGTTTCCCTTGTCAGCGCTCAACTGGTTATTAATGGTTTAGATTTATCTTATCGCGTTCTGGACTTTCTATATATAGATTATATTTATTTATTTTCTTATAAATACAACGGAAATTCTTTATTTAATTATTTGAATAGTAATTAAATTGACTAAGTGACAAACTTTGATGACAATAATGAATTTTATATAAACTACTGCATATATCAAATTATTTTATTTATGATATGTTTTTATAATGATAAGAATATATTCACATTCAACTTTGATTCATTCGAGTCCATCTCGATTCTCGTGGTACGTTAAATATTGAAATCAATAATGTTTTCAGCCGGCGTGTGTAGTGATGCAAGCGCATTGATTGACAATGATGAATTGTTTTCTATTTGCTCGCTCGTTTATTGACGATAGCAGTTAATGATATATCGAACGATGAAAGTTAGGATTTATGAAACATACCTCATGTTTCTCAAGTGGATACATTGAGTAGTCTCGATGTAGTTAATGATCGTGACCTTTGCTGGGCACCTATACGTTTGTTTATTGTTTTACAATCGCGATATTCCTAATGCGTAGAGGCGAATAGCATTTTTATTGTACTTGCAGTGGCATTGAACGCAGGCAATGGGCCGTGACATGTGCGGAATAGATTGCCGGATCTTAATATTTTATTCCGTCTGTCTATAAGTCTTATATATATAAAAAATATCTTAAATAGCTCCGGCTTTTACACAATTAACCACTATATTGATGATTACACATAAAACCTTCACCATAATAAGAAAAATAGAGATGAGAGTATTCAAATATATGTATAGATTATCGTATTAACGTTTTAATTTATTTACTATTGTAGTTTGTCTCATTATTATTGTAAAAGCTACATTCTCAATCCATAATTGACTCTACAATAGAATTCCCACACAAATTCATTAAAGTTACTGTCCATTCGGACCAGACAAAACACTTCGGTCTCGCAGCTTGTCCCGCTGAAATAATGAAATTGTTACATTTTCGTCGAAATATCTTTGTAACAGCGTTAAGTTTTACGAAGTAAATATTTTATCGTGCATGTCTTTGGTAATACATGATCTACGAAAATTTTTTATATATGTACATAAAAAAAAATCTGCTACCAGTAGAGTTTCACCCGATACCAGCGGTTTCGCTTAAAATGATCGACCAGTTGAAACATTATTGCTTCAACTCGGAACACCTGGGTTAGTTTGTGTAGCTTTCCAAAATGCCTATAGCAACGGGTTTCGAGTCTTACATTGCAGATCAAGTTGAAGGCGACTATAAATTTTGTCGACCGCCTGCGCAAATTGTCGCGTAGGCTGCAGAACATCAACTTGGCGTTGGGAGTACGAATTTAAATGTAAGGATAAATTGCGGCGTGTTCCGAGAAGTTTCAAAGTCCACATTATACTTTTCACACGGTTCGAAAGTATTTGCATTATCCATAATTAGAATAAATAAACTAGTTGATCTTATGTTATCTAGCTAATAAATAAACAAAAACTTATCGATTAATGAATTCTATTTGCGATAATTGTCGTCACTGTTTACCAGCCTGTATCTCGACTGTCCAGAATAGTTAGTCGACCTATTTGTATTTTACCTCATCAATAAGAATAAAATAAATTTGGAAAGTCCCGAATCTTTTCGGAGAATTCCAAAAGGTTGTAATGTCTACTTTGTTAATAAGGATATCCAGTCCATTTAAATATCCAATCCTTCCATTAATCGAAACAGAATTTCACGCAGCGACTTTAGTATCTAAGGTAAATATTGAATATTCAATTGAGCTCCGATCGTGATTTGCTCGAAGCTTAGTTGCATTTATATGTCACGCTTGTAAGTCTCGTATTAATTACATTTTAGAGAATTATTATTATGAATTTATCTGTATATTATGAAGTGTTTACATTATTCTAGTCTTTATTACGAAGATGTTCAGCAATTGCAACTATGAGTACATTAAATAGGATCAATAATACTAAAATGGCCCAGCTTTATAGCTTAATTGTTATTTATATGCCATAAGACGTTATCTATTAGATCTATTATTAGATTTGAATAATCCGTTTGATAGGTAGAATGTGTCAGTTGTAAAATCATAAATTTAAGTGTTGAAATTAAATATTGCTCAGTCGTTAACGCCAGTTCTAAAAGAAATGAGGATGAATGTTGATAAAAAGTAGACAAGCAATATAAAATCAAGGCCTATAAAATTTAATAACGTTTAAATGGAATATATAAAGTTTATTTGATACATTTAATATACGTTAAGGATACGTGTGGGGATTTAAATACCGGTTTTAATAGGCATGTTTGTCAAAAATAACATAGTTATTGGACATTTGTGTGGTGATGTGATTCTTTATAGTTTTATCTAAAACTATATTTGTTTCGGTTTATTTGTAAAGTATGTCGATATTTGTGTTGGTAGATTGAAAATATTTATTGAAACTATTGCAAACTATTTTCTTGTGTACAATTTTGAAAGCATCGTTCAGACACATGGCAAAATGTCCTCAACTTGGTTCGCTAGATTTACCTCGCTATTATCTGGATGATTCGCGACCGGCACGCCCACGGCGCCCATTGTGCCCCTCGTGTTGTCGGGGATTTATTGTAATTTATCGCTACACATCTCGACTCGTAACTCGCAAGTTTTTGTAACGATGTTTAGTATCGATAACTTTGCGAAATTAAGACTTCGAAATTTACTATAAAACGGTGAATTCGTTTATTCGTATTTTTACGTAGAGATGATTCGAAATAGTGGAGCTATTTTTAGTTTTTATTATATTTGTAATAGCGTATGCTTTTCTTGTTTTGTATTTTATTTATCCAATTATATTTATCTATATAATAATGTCATGTAAATTTCCCACCGCTGCACTGGGCTAAGGCCTCCTTTCCCTTTTGAGGAGATGATTTGGAGCTTATCAAGCATCACGCTGCTCCAATGCAGGTTGGTGGATACGTATGTGGCGGAAAAAGGGGCACTACCCCACTAATTGTTTCGCAATTAATTCTAGAGAATTTAGACAATTTTCGACGAACACTTTCGCCTAATTGACAGAATTATTTCTCTTTCTCTTCTTGATATGATTTTCCAAATAATATTTTTTGAGCAACTATTTCATTATACTTAATAAAATCCAAGAAAATATATTACCTATAACGTTTATTCATGTATAGTATACAAATTAGATTTTAGGCAGTCGATATATAATGTAGCTATTTGACGTCACTTGAAATCCAATATGGCTGACAATCATCTATTTAACGTAAATGGCGTTTTAATAAAACGTAGTCGGTATTTTATTTCTTTAAGTAATACGGTCAAAGTAATTCAAAAAAAATTCAGAGTTTTTTTTTTGTTAAGACAAGCAAATAGGCCATCTAAAGGTGACTGCAAGACAAACTTTACACAATTTCCATAGTTTGACAGCCCATGGACGGCGAAGAATGGTGAATATTTCTTCCAGTGAGAATGACCACGGTTGTCGGTGACCTATTTAATGCTAAGTATGTTAAATCAAAATATAAAATTACGCAGCGATACAAATCTCACATTCTAAAATATTATTTAGTGACATATAATTCCGACTTCTGTATCACGAAAGTTTTCTCCCGAAAGTTTGACACGCGAAAGACATTTATATACTTGTATTAATAGTACAAAAAATCTTCTTAATATAGATAGGCTATTTTTAGCACGCCTTGTCTCCGGTCCTGACGCACCCTACTCAAACCAATGCAAGGGTGACCATGTGAATGTTTGTGTCGAAACAATAAAGTATTATTTTGTATGACTATTTATATATCGAATTAAATAAAAAAATGTGTATTTTTGAATTACTTGACCGATTAAACCAGTGATTCCCAAAGTGGTCCAGGTGGATCCCCAGGGGTCCACGGGAGACTTGCTGGGGGTCTACGTAGGCGTGAATAAAAAAGGGGGGTCCATAAGATGTTAATGGGGGTGCACGAAAATTTATCTGCTTTTGATAGTAAAGAGCAAAAATGTAAGCATAGTTTTTATAAGGGCCTACCTACATTGTTTTAAGTACCTAAATAAACAGATAATATTTTACTAAGGCAAGCGACTGTTACTTGTCCAAACTTGCGTATTCGATATTACGTACAATTTCGTGTTTTTTTTTTTTTTCGTTATCAGTTTGAGAGAATTACTAACAAATCATAGATTGCTGAAATACTCGTAGGGTTACTAAGGATAGAATTAAAAGAACCAATATTAAACAAATTTAAATTTAGTTCATATTTTAGTGTTTCTCTCAAAGTGTGGTTACAGACACATGCCAATAGGTGGTCCACGAGAAAAATAAGTTTGGCAACTACTGTATTAAACATTCACACAATATATTTGTTCCACTGAGACGATGCCTTATTCATACCCCATCGAGTTGTTAACAATAAGTATATCAATGGACCAAACAAATAATTATGTTGGCTAACCATTATTAAATTTCACAAAACCGCGACGTAGTTTGGTAGTACAGGACAATAAATATAATATCTCGGTCGCTCCAAACTAAAACGAGTATAAATTTAATATATATCTTAAATCTATAACAAGAATTATTATGAATCTATGAAATCGGTTTGTTATTGTCATATCTGCGTCTCCCGTTATCGTGTCAAGATATAAAACCTACGTACATAAACACCTTTGCAGTCTAATCATCCTAATCTTAATTATACCTATTATATATTCGAAAGTTGTGATGGATGGATGTTTGTAACCCACTTACGCCAGAACGGCTGGTTAAATTTGGCACAGAGATAGACAGTCTGACATAAATATTGACATACATTTTTATCGAGGAAAAAATTACCTAACACCAGTAAGAAACAATCAACAAACAGACGAGCAAAGTCGCGAGCGGTAACTGGTGAACTATAAGTAAAACAAATAAAGTTTCAGCAAAAACTGTGTTGTGGTATTTGCTGACGCTGAGAAGAACATTGTACGTTAATTAATGTACAACTTTAGTAGTACCGATAGAATGTATAGACACACGCACACACGGCACTATTAATAATGTTAATCTATTTCTAATACTCTATCATTATCTTACGATAACCCTTCTGTGATATTAAAATAATTTAATATGTGTTTTTATTAACATTGTTGATTAAATTATTTTAAACGATTTTATTTTGATTAATTATAATGTGATATCATTCCTTCGTGCACATTTTTATTTCAAAAATCTGCTTTTAAAATCCTATTAAAATGTACACGCATCCTTTTACCTAGTATTCTTTGATTGTGATTTATACCAATACGATTTCTCATTCGGTTCTTTTCTGTTCCTTTAGTTTCTTAACTAAAGATTCTATTTAAATTTCTGTAATCGATTTGTTTATTTTTTTTTTATATCGGCAGCCTTTTCTTTAAATTGTTTTTATTTAAGCAACTTTGGAACAACAACAACAAACCTCAACAAGTCAACGGCATTACACGTCAACATCTCATTACTCCACTGTTGCCGAATGTTGACATTAAAATAATTATCATGTCACGTCTCAACGATTCCGTACCTATGCAGAATTCAAAACCTGACAGTTCTTTCCAACATCACGTATTATATTCTGGTCCTTGCTTATATGGTAATGAGGACGTTAATGGCGTGCAGCGTCACCGTACAAGCTGTGATTCACCAGCGTACCCTCTGATTCATGCTGTTAATTTATTCTTTAATGATGAGTGCTTGCCTACTTACGACACGTGCCGTTTCGTTAACGTCGTGGTAGATTATATCGTACGTTAACGATTAGGTACATAATAAAACGGATTTCATTTGTTTCAGCTGTTATCTCTACGGAATCCATTGATAAAATGTGATGTTTAATTCTCATATACATCATACCTACACTTTCAACAAGACTTTGAAAATAATTAATTGAAAAAAAATTACAATATTGAACCTACTTAGTTTGCACCCACGCCTTCAATGTGTGTATAAATTCAGCTCAATCGGTTTCGTGAAATTGGCGTAAAAGATACCAAGGTTAAACAAATGTTTGTAAAAAATAATATATTCACGTCAGGTGAAATTATATAATTGACACAAATTTCATCCGAGGAAAAGGGCAACTACTGCGTTTCTTGTCGGGTCTTTTCGGTAGAATCTACATTACTAACCAATTGTAACTTTAGTTTAAAATTAAATCTTGTTAAATGACGATTCGAAATTTCTAAAGGTTTCGTATATAATGTCGAATAAAGCTAAATTAAAGTAGGCTATGGAAATTTAGCTTAGACTTATCTTAATTTAATTTTGTTTATATTCAAGGTACATTAACACTTATGAGGATTTATTAGCATTAACGTGGAATTAACAAAGTGATCTATTTAAATTCCATCTAAATGATTTATTTATTTTACACGAAAGTATTACTTTTTAAAGAGTACCAATATTATTGATTTTAAACAAGACTACTGAGTTTAATTACTATGTTAGCGCCGTTTCAAAGTCTAGCGTATTCGCTGGATATCGTTCGTGATAAATTTAAAAATTATTCTTAGGAAGTCAGTAATAATTGAATTGTATACGACGTTTTTATTTAATAAAACAAGGTAATTTTTATTTTTAGACTTACTTTCTGCTTCCATAAATAGCATAGATATTGTAAATACATATTTTTGACTTTTGACAGTTTAAATTGAAGCTATGAAAATAGAAGATTAATATTTAATTTAGAGGCAAATCGTTAACAATTGATTTGCGGTATACTTATAACGTGACGTTTTCTCCTAAAAGACAACCGACGTATTATAAGTAAGGTTTTAAAAACGAATCACAAAATTCCCAAATGTGTGATTAAAATATAAGTATTTTAGTATCATCTAGTACATCTATTACCTACCCGTACTGACTTTAAAAAATAATATGAATTATAGCGTCAATTATATTAAAAATAAACAAAAAACTATTCTTTTTCTAAGTGAGTTTTATGAGATTCTAAACAAAACAAATGACCCCGTAAAAGTTTACTAAAAGCCATTCAAAAGTTTCACTACCCGCCCTCTGCCTTTATCTTTAGATCAGCTAGATGGTGTTAAATCATTGTATTGCCTTTCAAGTTAAATATACAATTCTATACTACATTTGAAAAGTTTTTTTTACGTACTAACTTTGTTTTTTTTACAAACAAGTAAAGCTAATTTAAAACCTATTAAAAGTGTCAAAATATCTTCTGTTCGGAATTAACATTGAAGAAAAATATCCTTGACCGCTAAATTAATTGAAAAGTTATTAGAATATAAGTTTTTTTAGTATGTATTATAATAACTGTGTCATGTGGTAAAACCACTCATTCAAAAATATTGTTTTAGCAATCAAGATGTATTAAGAGATACGGCGCCTGATGACCTTAAAAAAATATTGTAAATAAATATTTTAAAACAAATTTTAATATTAAATTGTAGTATTTTTTGAGAATGTAGATAAGTAATTATCTTAAACGCTTGACCAGCGTCTCTTGTAGCCTGGACCAAAATTACCAGAACAAAAAACCAGTTGTTCGAAAAATAGGGTAGTCTGCAATAAAGGACATCATCATTAAACTTTAAACATTCCTTGAACTGTAAATGAAGCAGCGTACTTTAAAATCTGTTTACATTCTAATTGTCCCTCAATTTTATATATAAATGCAGTAAATACGGCAATACTCTGTAGTATCATAGTGGATTCACTGGTATGGTATATTCCAGTCAGGCATGCAGTAAAGAGATAAAAGGAAGTATTTGTGTAAATGCGAGAAATATATCGATACAAAGAAGGAAGGAAATATAAAATTGGTTCTTGTACAAACAAACACCACACACGGAGCAAAGTCAGTGAGTGTAAAAATCCAGCGAGACCATAACCTCCAGTCGATAGTGACAAATTATGTAACAATATGGTTTCATTCTGCGCATACATAAAACGAAACAAGTTTAATATTTAAATTTTACTTGGTAGTAGGGCTCTGTGTCAACTTGTCTGGGTAGGTAGTACCCGCTCACATATTCTACCGCTAACGTCTTAGTTTCTAAGTTAAACTTTCTTACGGCGCCTGTGTCTGCTCGTATGCTGCTCGTCCGGCTTCTTACTTACAAAAAGGTGTAGTATTTTAACGTCTTAAGTAATATATGCAATTATTATAATTTATACCATATCGTGTATAACTGATTTATTAAGCTGGAAAGATGGTTATGGTTGAACGCGCTAATCGCAGGAATAACTAGACCGATTTGAATAATTATTTCTGCGTCAAATAGTCCATTCATTTTGAGCTAAAAACTTAACCGTACGGTCACGATTCGATTATTATCATTATCGCTAACCAATTTCACAAATTGTATGAAATTTGCATGGATGTATATCATAACTATAATCCTAATTTATAACAGTTGAAACCGCGGAGCATAGCTGGTGATATAATAAAAGTCTGCCCATAATTTTATCTAAGATTTACAATTGAACAGTGATTATTTAATATACACTAAACCCATGGATCATCATGGATATAATCATGATTATCAAATATGTAATGAATCTGACTAGCCTCCGCTTTCGGAAACGCTGATCAAAGTAGGATTAACTAATTTGGATTTAATCTAAATTGTAATTGATCGGTTTCAGTAAAACCAATGAGCGTTCAGATTAAATAAACTGTCAGAACCAGGGGGTAAATATGATTATGTTACAAGAAATAATTCTAATCTCTAAAGATTATTTAATACTCTTTAGAGATTAGAATTGTATCTCTTAAGAGTATCCAAATAATCAAAGTTAATTCGAACAGCCTCAAGCTCGGCTAGCCGGCGATAAAATTTGCACTAAAGACACGGCCATTGTAATTTTCCGCCACACGACTCCGACATTGTGCACCGAGTCTGAGCGTTTGGTGGCTGTGGTTGATAGTGACAAATGATGCAGCGAAGGGCGGTCCAGGGTACGTGACTCGACTCGCGTCGACCCTCCCAATTTTGTTTTTGTACAATTCCCCGTTTCCATTCATAAGAACGATGGCTTATCGCCGTTCGGCTGTTGGGAATATTCGACTACGATGAAGCAAAAAAGTTTACCCTAAGTAAACAATAGACTCGGACGCAACGGAAGATTCCTAACAATGAATGTCAATCTGCTACTCAAATAGGAGATTTGGATACAGGCCACGAAATTTCAAAATTGTTTTGATCACTTCGAGCCCCAAAAATTTGCATTGCTTTTGATTGAAAACATCGAAAAATCTCTCTCTATTTCCAAAAAGGAAAAAAAATCTACGTCACACTGTTTCGTTAGAAATAATTGTAATTTGGTATTAGAATTCGTTGATTTTGATGTAATATATGTTATTTAGTTGCAAACAATATATAATATTTAAGTAACTACTTACTTCTCAGTAGTTCAGTTCTCTCTACATTTGAACGGGATAGAAACAATACGTACAGTACTAGTAGGTATAGTAGTCGAACTTGAATATCTTGTATATATTGATGATATTAATTTTTAATATGGAAATCTAACAAAAGGTAGAAAGAACTGTCTCTAGAACATGGAATCCTATCTTTATGTTAATTAAACTTCTATAATTTCAGTCTGACCTCGCTTCACGGAAAGACTATTAACAAATTTACTCGGAATTTTCGTTTTCGTGTTCGGTGTTGCCTTCCATGTTTATCGAAAGTCGATACAATAATTATAAAGATAAATTAACGCAACATTTACGAGTAACAGTTTAACTTAACAAAATTGTCTGGTTGAGGATCGTAACAGATAATGAACAGTTTAAAGGTGTGAACTTTATAATATTGCGCTTACTGTTGACTCGATTAATAATATCCTGCTTATTATTATTACTACTCGTATTATTGTTGACCACCTAAAGTTATTTAGATGTGTAAGCATAGCTTAGCTGACGCACAGTGGCGATGTCTTCCAGACAACCTTCACATTAACGAGATTAAGCCAAGAAATATTCAAAACTATCTATACTATATGAACATACATGTGAAGGTATATACATAATAAGACATAAGTGGTAATAAAACTGCCTTATTATTTGATAATGAGACAAAAAATATCAGCGCAGATAAACGTCGTATAAAAAATATGGAATTCCGTATAGAATCAACTACCGCAATCTGGGATTTGCGGTTGCTTTAGATATAATAGATGCATCAAACATTTCTCTGCAAAAACTGCGACTCCATAAAGTTTAATGAGTTTGAACTTTCACGATATCCAACATGAATTTAATAATTCTAAATCTTTTGTTGTAATATTTTATATAATTACCAAATTCTGATTACTCGTCCACTCGTTCGTTATATAGGTTTAGATGTTTGATGTCTAATTGACGGGTCGGACGGGTGAATTTGCCACGTGATATTCAGCACCGCCCATACAAATGGCGCTAGAATGGCGTAAGTCATGTCATGAAATACGCCACCATTCTTGAAAACTGAGACGTTATGTCCCTTATGGCTGTCCTAAGTATTAAAATTAGATAAGTATACAGTATATATTAAATAAATAGTAAATAGTATCATGTTATAAATTAAACCAGCTATAGTTAGTTCAACAAAAACTTATTCTAATTGTTACGCCCGTCCACAAACAGAATTATGCTATCAAATTAAAAGTGTTGCTGATTGCTATTAGTTATTATGAAGTTGTAGAACAATTATTAAATTTGAAAACTCACCCATCTTGTCTACCTTGCTGAATATTAAAAAAAAAAACTTAGCCCTTTATTATAAATCTTACATACGAGGTTCGCTTACATAAATATACTTTTATTTGTATATCCGTTTTATTAAAAAAAAAAAAAACAAAACTAATTATTGGGATAACGCCTCGCATGTATTAAGTATACTATACTTATATATTGACGTTTGTTACGCATAACATTATTTGTGTATATAATAAACGTAGATCTCGGATTCGATTTGCTCTCCGGTAAAACGTTATAAACGGGTTTTACTGACAAGGATTTTCAGCAGCCTGGAGTAATTTGGCAGTGTCTCGTATTCGTCGTAAGGTAAAGCCGTTGGTTCTGCTTCTAATCTCTCCTGTACGTATAGAATTACTGTTCCATTGCGCTATGAAACTGGATCGTGTGTGGATCGATGAGCTTGTGTACTTTAATCCTCCGTGCGAATGTTGGAAAATTCGTTATAGAGATATTATTAATATTATAGTTTCTGTTACAACAATAGCACCTAGTATGAAATGTAGTATTAAATAAATAACTGATGACATTGACATCTCTTAGTTTAATTGAATATAACAATGCCCCCTAATTAGATACAGACAGAAGTAATGTATTTACCTAGATATAAGTAGACCGTCTAATTCAATTCAGTCACCCACTGGCGTGCAAGCTCCAGACTCGTAAGGCGATTAGCTTTTATTGTATAATAATAATCGATCACATACCGACGTATACACGCTAGGGAATACAGTAACGGTGTTGAATTATTTCATTTCTGTTATTCTGTCATTATTTCAATTCATGCACCCTGTTAAATGCAAGGGGAACTCTTCACAAATGATCTTATAGCTCCTGGATTCATATTGGATTCTCTTGTACTTAAATTCTCAGAAAACACGTAAAGCATTTCCGAGGATTCGGGCGCAGGATGTTCGTCCTCCGGTCGTGTCAAAATGCAGTCTCATCAGCTTATGAGACGGAATTAAAGAACTATGTTTGCGCACAATATCTCCTGCCCAGTTGTCTTTTCGATAAGCTTTCTTATATGTGATCGAAATTGGTCGGGCTGATGTTTTTATATACCACAATATAAGCTCAGTTCAGAAGGGAACGATACATCCACCAATCCGCATTAGAGAACCTCGAATGTTTCAATTGTAGCTTATATTTTAAATGTGTATACGCGCGGCTTGTCTTGAAATCAAGATATGAAATTCTAAGTTGAAGGACAAGCTCGTACTGTAATGGAATCATAACAAAAATTGTATTAAACTTCTTTTTAATAACACGTTTTCACTTAAATTATTTATTTCAACTGTAAAAAAAAAAAACGAAAACCAGTTTATACTTTAAAGTAAATTGTAAGTAAATAAAGTTATTATTAAATATGTATAAATATAGCTTAGTATAAGTTTTGCTATTTCACTGTAAAAAAAAAAGGAAAAACATATATCGGCCTATTTATATATGTATATGGAATATCCTCTATAGTGTGTTGAATGAATATGGAAAGTTGAAAGTTTACTGTAATATTGTGATTGCGAGACCCAAAAATTTTAAGTTTGTCATAAATTTATGTTTATACTATTTTAAATTACATTCTGTTGAGTTAAAATGTTACTAAAGACCTGTTTCGCGTCGCTCAATAGTTACAAAAATTATAATGAACACACGCATATTTAATTTCGATTAGCTAAAAAACATCCACCAACGTAACTGCATACACCACATTCATAATACTGATTTTAATTTGCCGCAACATAAAGAAAATTTGGATGTGGTCCAATTTTCAGTAAATAACGTAATGGATTACTTACTATTCTTCCAATCTTCAGCGAATGTATTCCTGAGGGGTTTATTTAACGTTCGTAAGAAGACTGAGGGAAGAAAACTTTTCTAGTACACCGGTTTATACCTAATAAGGTTATTACTTCGCTGGACTCTTTGTTTTGATTTAGCCAGAAAAGGCAATTTTCTGAACTTTCTCTCTGTACTGAACCACAGCTTTACTGAATGTAGCTGAAATATCTCAGAAGAGAAATCCTATCGAGCACACGGCTAGTCTTATTACAATAAAAAAATCCTCATTTTCCTCAGTCACGAACAGGTTTTCCAGAACTTTTCTTATATAGTACTTCCTACAGTAACCAGTAAAATTGTTTCGCAAAACTAGTACAGTTGGCATCAAAATTATTACTAAATTTTTCGAAGTTTTTTTACAATATTTTGTGAAATACAAATCATTAACTGACTATATAACAGACGTTTTCACACAAATACGTGGGGGTTCAATATTTTTCATATTTTTTGCGCATTTATTTATTATTCCTCAAGTATTAATCAGTACAACAGAACACGAACGAACAAATAAAAGTATTTTTCATATACAATTTGCCATACAATAATGCAATACTACATTACAAAAGCTGTTCGTCGATGTATAAATCATTTCGAGGCAACGGTACGTATTGATGATCCCCGTTGACGTCACGGTAAATTGACACTTGCGCACATAGACGCGACGTGTTTCATTTCGACTGACTGCCGTATATTTGCTCTTCTTTGTACGTGTCATGTGTCATGTGTCATGTGTCATAAAACTACGAATAAATAACGAGTGTAACGTGCGAATCTTGGAAATATATAATTTAAACGCTATAAGAATTGTTTTGTTCTCGGATTTTATGTTTTCTCTGTGAATTTCGTAATTGTTCTGAAAATAATTGCACAATTTGTTTTTTACGTATTTGAGGGTGTAATGTAATAAATGATTCTAATCACCTTTCGCACTAATATTATAAATAGCATCGAGGAACAACTAAAGCGATGAAATACGACGTAAAGTAGCTTATAACTTCAGTTATTTTGTGAGATTTAGTCAACACTGTCGGAGATAAATCGTCGGTTCGGGTACTCTACAACACTGAATATATGAAAATTATGAACATATATTACTGATTTGCGACGGCATCTTTAATTATCTCATGCTCGGCTATGAAGGAAAATATCGTTAGGAAACCTACACGTGCGGACGACATTCTGCCACACGAAAAAAACGCCTTAGATGTAAGGTCTTGGAGAGTGTAAACCTCTAACCTAAACCAAACCTCGGCTCAGTGAAACCTCTCCAACAGCTGTTCCATAATTATTCAAGTACATAACTGTGTGGGCGCATAAACTATCCAAAGATATTAATTTTAGTAAACAAACGACGAAAAGCTTACTATTCAAAACAAAATATGCATTTGATGTGACAATCATTATATTTAAGACTCTTGCGTTTCTGCGGACTTTGAACATGAAGTTACAATTGTTTATAAGTTTGAAATAATGTAATGCATTTCTATTATAATACAGGCAAATAGGCACATGTGATATGCTAAGATTGGAGCTATAAAGAATATTAATCATTCCTTAAGTCGCCAATGCGCCACCAACCTTGGGAACTAAGATGTCCCTTTTTCCTGTAGATATATTAGCTCAAACACTTTTAAAAAAAAATGCAGTTCGGCGTTTGAATATCGAATCAATGGGCCTACCTATCTAGCCTACTACCTAGAGAGGCTTGCAAAAAACGTTACTACCAAGAACACACCAGAACTATGCTTAACTCCATGAGGTCCATGAAATTCCGGAGGTTCAAATCCCGGGTCGGATCCTTTAAAATTATTGTGTTTTTCTGTCAATATATTCTCACTAGTAGCCTGAGGTTCGGTAGTGTTTACACTCCCGTGCCCTTTTCAAACAAGTAAAACCCTTGGACTCTTGAACTCTTTCCAATCTTGTTGGACTGTCCGTGCGACTGGATTATAAAAGGAAAAATATCGATAGTGCACTTGTTTTTGCGCGAACACTTGGTGCATTGTAATATGTCCAACCATTCAGGTTGCCGTGGCCGAAACCTGTCTGAGGAACATCTTCATCTTCATATATACCCGTGACAGTTAAAAAGTGTGTAATGACTATATTTTGAGAAAAACGTCTGATTGTTTTTATCTGTTTCTATTTTAGGTACAAACTATTCTTCGAAATAGTTACGCTCGATGGCTCGTATTGTACAACCAATTAGTTTAAATTATTTAGACTATAAATTAATTATCTGAATCGATACTAGCCATGGTCTTGTCCCGAGCTCATCCTCTTAAACATATCCTTGTTGATTTGATATTTCTAATTTAAGTAACGATTGACCTCAAGCTGGCACAGTGGTTTGATAACGCGAATCTTAGCAGAAGATTGCGAGTTCAAACTCGGCCAAAGAAGAAAAAACACATCCATTTTTCATGTTCTTAATTTATCTTCAAACTTGAGACAACATCGTGACCCTGAGGCAACTTGCATGTGTTATATCTGTGTGAAGCAGCATGGTAGAATAAACTTAAATAAGAGAAGAGCCCAGCGTGCCCAAAAACAGGATGTTACTTAAAATGTTCTTAAATACTTTAAATATAAGTCATAGCTCTAACTTTCACGATAAGACAGCGGGTGGTCTGCGGCCGTCCTTACAGCGCGACTTTGGTCATTCACCTCCAATTAACCTTTGTACGACTGTTACACTATTTATGTAATGAGAGATAGCCGGAATCGTACCTATTGTTATATCAGTTTATTGCGTAACGAGCGATAGTGAAATTCGCTTCACTGTCTCGTTTCTCGGAACTGTCTATGCATTAATAGATATTAATGTTGCCTACGAATCGTGAACGTTTTGATAATTATTAGTTACTCGCGACCCGCCCCGGCTTCGCGCGGGTGCAATGTTGATACTAAATATACTACAGAATGTCTTACAATACAAACCGCTATGTTCCTGCGAATCCGTGCGTAAATCTGTAATATCTTCGAAAACAATCATTTAAATTACATGCTGTAAAGGGCCATATTGATCTATATTAAATTCACAATGTATTTAAGGTGCTTAATTGGGGATTAATGCTTTATTGCTTAAAATCGCTTCGAAAATAAGCCATTATAACTCGTAAAAAGTATATGTACAAAGTGTTATATACTATGTAATGTAATGATTAAGAATGTGTGAATACATATATATTCGACGATAAGACGATCAAACAAAAGTCAAAGCAAACAACATCAAATTTTATTAATAAATTTAATTATTCATATAGTTTAGGATTCCGTAAATCCGATGTAAAATCGATACCATACACTGTGATCGTAAGTTTTTGACTGGCCATCTGTCAAAGCGTATTTGTTCTCTGAATTTATTCAAAATCAAAATATAAGTTTATTCAAGTAGAATATATAGAATCGGAAGAATGTTTTTTTTTTTAATTTATGATAAAATTTAAATTAGTTATTTATTAGTCATGTGATCCACTCACGGGTGGACAGAGAAAATTATTAATTTTGACTTTAAATGATATTGGGATAATGGATGAAAAAATTATAACAAAAGTAAAAAAAGATTCATTCCCTTTTTAAATAGCATCGTTATCGTATTAGCGGCGAATCTTAAATTTAAAAATAGAGGAAATAGAGGAAAACTAAAAGAAAATTCTGCCCTGAAAATTCTTCAAAATTCTTCTGATTATTCAATTTAATTTTTACGGATAATGTGAATATTATTTAGTTTTACTTTAATTTTTGAATACTAATTTAGTAAGTTAAATATACTCGATAAGTTATTTTTTTTTAATAAAACCTTTATTGCTTGTTTTTATATAATTAAACTCACTAAAGAACTTTTTGTTCTTTTTACTCCTTACCTACTTCAACTATTGTTAGTCGTAAATATTTGCAATTGAAATTGAAGCTGTTTCCACCCGACCAAATCAACTGAAGGCTCGCACAGACTTTAGATACTAGTGACGATATAGACTAGTGCCCTTGTTTAACTAAGATATTATTATGATATAGCTCCTTAGATTTTGTTCTATCGTTCTATTCATAGCTAAGGACTAAAATAATTTTACCGTCTTTGTGGTAAGAAAGAAAGAACCCTTCCATAGGAATCCTTATCGGTCTAGTTCTTCTTTCTTTTTTATTTTATTTGAATGTTCTACGAGACGCTCTCTGCATTGCCATCTACATATAAGGGTCCAGGGTCATCAGCGACACCCTCAGGACGGACGTCATTTAGAGACCTTTCCTTTCAAGGCGGTGTCTTCACTGTAAGTTCATAGACATTTTACACTATAAAGAAAATAAAATATGTATTTGTTTACAAGATTTAAATATTATAATTATAAACAAAAATGTTTTTCATTTTATCGAATATCTGCAGGTAAAAATCTGCATATTATAAATATCTTATAATGGTCTTGTAGATATAATTTATACTGCAGACGGGCAATATTAAATGTATAAAGTATATTTAAACTGCCAATATTTAAGTGGTGTTAAACAGAAATAAATATTTTTATACAATTTATCGCATTGAATCTAGACAATTCTAAATATAAAAATATAAACAGTTGACCTTACGTCTAAGAAAAACGAACGCGATGTATTTAGTTCTCAAGGAACTTTAAGCGATCTTAAAAGGATTTGAGGAAGGAAAATAAATGTTTGTCGACTGGGAATTCTATCGTCTGCTTATATAATCTGAGACCAGATCGACATACTCGCTGCGAGATAGACTAATAAGACTGAACGAACAAAGTCCGGTCGAGAGATTGAGACGTTCGACCAAATTGAAAGTAAAACGTTTATTCGCACGTTAGATATAATTGAATAAAATTGCCACTGATGGGCAAAGATTGGAAAAGGGGATAACCACGAACCACATATATGTGACAAAATTGTTAAAAATAATAATAATAAATTATTTCGCGATGAAATATGAACATAGAATAGACAAAGTCTATCTAGATTTAATTCCCGCAAACTTCGGTTAAGTTTAATATATTCTGGCACTGTTCCCTGTCGGTTCAACAATTATAACTAATGTTTATTTAGTTGGGAGGGTGAGATGAGAATTCCAAGTAGACTATAAAAGGATACATAATATTGTCTGACGAAGTTTGCACAAGAATTGTTCATTCGGCTTGAAATCAGAAAAAAAATTATAGCTTGACACAGATCGAAAGTCGAAGTAGTTTTTAATTAAAGACTGGCTTTAATGACCACCTGCTTAGAAGACGGTCTAATGATTCTGGATTTTGCTAACAAAGATTGAACTAGGAGAATTTATAGTTGGTTGCTATGGTGGGTTAGAACCTGTCCGAGATCTCTGTTTTTATGAATAAATCGATAATTTGCTAATTATCGTATTTATGATTTTGTACCGTTTTTTATATTTTTCATGAAGTGGTATTTGGGATTCACGGGAAGTAAATACCCATTAGAAAACAAACCAGCGGTACCCACTGCGTCTTTTTTTAACACGTAACCTAAAAAGCCAAGCTATTAGAGCCATTTCAGCAAAAAAAGATAAAACAAGTATATTTTCATTTTAAGCCTATAAATGATATATATGCGATACAATATCCTGATATATAATATACTACAGTGTATTATGTCACCGGTATCGAGTACGTTATAACGCCTTTTAAATGTTTTTGCCATTTTTTGCATCTACGATATGGATCATGAACAGGGCGTCGGGTTTCAAAAGGTTTCTTTACACCAACTATTATTTTTTACTTTTATTAAAAAAGTAATGTCTGAATGACCTGATAAGTGGTCAGCAGACGGCACTTCATGAAGTATTAAGAATAACTGTGTGAAACAACGCTCTGGGATTAAACTTTTGACTCATGTTCTGCAGCAATACAAAGTTCCCGCTACTTTAATGAGGCGATCGGGGGTAATTCATCACTCTTAAGGATCCATATGAAGGTGATCACCGATCACGATTTCTTATTCGGTTTATTTAATACATTTTTGGAAAGACGATCGTTTTCGAAAAATTTTGCTTGATATAATATACTTAAGGAACGAATCGATAAAAGCAATTTGAGTATGAAGTCCGCCTTTGCTAATTTATATGTCGAGGTTGTTTTATTACTAAATTAAATGTTTATGATTATTATCAACTGTCCGTATACTTGAAATACTCAAGGGAATATTTTTACGTTATCATAAAAATGGGGCCAAATAACTTAGGCAAGTAATAACACAACTAAAATATTTAAAAGAAAACTTTCGATATTGTCCTGAATGTACGCATATGTTATTCGATATAATACACATATAATTTACATACTAAATCCACAGTGAAAAATAACTATCAAAAACGGTTTACATCTAAAAATGTAAGTACACAAAAATCTGACACATTTGTGACGTATTGGTACTGATAATGAGTTACTTAGTAACATGTGCTGAGGATCACAAGCACTTTACCCTTTCAAATCGATGACTATATAGGACATATTGTAATGCACAAATGTGTGTGCAAACTTATGTGCACTCTGTTCCGCCGCTTTCGTAATCCGATGGGATGGCGAGTTCAACGGGACCGGAAGTGTGCCGGGCAGTGTAAATATTCTAGTGGAGAGATTGCCTTTGAAACCAGGACCTGCGGATCTGTCACCTCATAAGCTAACCACTACACCACCGAGGTAAAATAGATATACGGGATCTCGTTACAGATTGATCATGTGTATATATTTTTAAACCTCTTAAGTTTATAAATGTGTTAAAGTAATCCGATATTGTAACGCGAGGCAAGTGCGTCTAATGTGCTCGCTCGTGTCGCATGGCCGAACGATGGAGGCCATTGTGGCAACTCGTAAGTACCACTGATTCCGATACGACGCTCTGATGGGATCATAAATGTTACATATGAAACATTTCATTGGGACTTTTGATTTTGATTTCGGACCAAAAATAATAGTTTGAGCACGATAATTACATTGTAATACATATTCTTAGCATTTGTTATGTATAGATAGATAGACGGACGTGCAAAGGGGCCGACTGGTGGTAAGCGCAAGCCACTGCCCATTCCATAGTCATTTACGGCGTAAGAAATTTTAAGCATTCCTTACATCACCAATGCGTCACCAACCTTGGTAATTCAGATGTTATGTCCCCTGTGCCTGTAAGTAAAAACGTCAATAAAGAGATATACGTTTAATTGTACATAATTAGCTCATTATATTAAAAGAATAATAATAATAGAGCTTCTTGAAAAAAACTCAAATGTTTTTATTGAACGCGCCAGTTTATCAAATCAGTTTTATGAATTGCACCACATTTAAAGCATAGAAATCAATACAAAACAATGGCCTTCAATCACGTCAACAATACTAACAGGCTTAGACAAAAGATGCGTTTTATAAATTAAATAATAACATACTTTTTTATTATGAAAAACAATTTTAAAAAGTAGAGTACCTATATAATTATAAATTTACAATTGTTGAAAATATCTAATCTTGTAATGAGTGATGCATTCTTATTCTTTTTTTCCTTTTTTAAATGAGATATTCATCTTTTAATTTAAACGAAGTTAATATATATTGTGGAACTTTATTTGAGAAAAGTTTACCTCGACCCAAGAAGGATTTATTACCTTTGCGTAGTCAGAAATTTGATGTTAGGTATAGGGCCGGATTTACGGTATCTTCACAATAAAAAAATTCTAAAACAAAAAAAAAACATTATTAAATACTTATTTCGACATTTAAAAATAATTTTATTATTTTTCCGTGTTTGATAAAACAATTTAAATTGTTCTTCAATAAATTATTGAAATACCCAACTGACAAAAATTGTAATTTATTAAGAAAACTAAGCATCCATGGACTTGTAAATCAGAACCTGGTTAGGTTAGTTTATTTTTAGTCTGTGTTGATCCAATAATTATTGTTACTGATTGTAAGAAAAAAAAATGTTGTGTCTATTATTATATTTAAATACAATGAAGTTAGAAGGTGCATGGATTTATAATTTGAAAATAGACATTTAATATACTTACGTAATACAACCGCTGTAGATTTAATATTAAAAATGAAATTCCTAAGAGCCAACGCCTCGAAGTCATAAGCGTATGTCATAGTGGTTTGAGCTTCAGGTAGGGTTGGCGAGTATTATTTATTATACACCAGTTGCTAGTAGGTACTCCTTGGCTTCGCCCTCGAAACTAAATATTCTTGCATTTTATTGTGACACGTTAGTATAATCCCAAAACGTTTATGGATACATATGTAGCGCTCTAAAGGGAGTCACAAGTGAAATGGGTCGTTTAAATTAAGTTAAATTTGGAAAGAGAGCAACGAAGGGGTGGTGTTTTTAAAAATAGGCTATAATATGTTAATCTTTATCGAAAGTTGGGGGTTCAATTCTAGGCAAGCACTGCTGTATTTTTATGGACTTAACTTTTGTTACACTTTATTTCGTGCTTGGCGATAAAGGTAAACGTAGAGGAACCAGCATGTGTCAGATGATCATCTACCACATGTACATCGACGAACCCCATTGAAACAGCTTAATTGAACAAGCTCTTAACCTTCTCAAGACGAGTAGGCTTTAGGCCAACTGTTGGATCGTTAATGACTGTTACTTTACAGATTAAAACTGTATAGCGGTCCTATCTTTATTTAAATATATAAATATTGTAGGTATACAACACGATTCAGTAATAGATATACTGTAACGTGTCGTATACCTAATATTTATATAGTCAACTATTTTTGGTTATTTATTATAAAAAATATTTCACATACATATATCCACAGCTTACATTATTGTTATACTGTAACAGGGCTGTACAGAAGAACGGTAAAGGTATTCCACAAGCAGGGACGGTACTAAAAGGACTTAAAAGATTAAGTTTCTGGAAACGGGTACGAAGAGAAAAGGTATAAGTTACAAAATAAACAATGTGAATAAGCAAAATATATAAAATAGTGGTTGGTACTTAAATTATAAAGTTTTGGTATCTGATTATAACTAGATTATGGGATAAGAAAACACATTTCAATATACTATCTCTTATCCGTCGTCCGGATGTCAGATAGCAACCGCTTTGAGTATAAACGAAGTCTGCTTAAAATATTTTCCTCAGCTTGACAATAAAAAAAAAAAAAAGTATTACACAAAGTATGTTCTCAGCTTATACTACCCTCAGCTAATCTGAAGTTGTGATAATAGGCTTAAATTAAGAAAAAGAAAAAGCAAGTCAACGAAGAAGGCACTGTTGTGAGGGATTGGCTTGAATACATTTGAAATCCAAGGCTAAGTCGTTTTTTACGTTGTTTTGGTTGAGATGAATGACACAGTTTTTGAAAGAAACCGAACTATGAAACACTTTATCGGACCTTGAGTTTCTTAATAA
The DNA here is from genome assembly GCF_037043105.1 of Vanessa tameamea. Classification (NCBI taxonomy): domain Eukaryota; kingdom Metazoa; phylum Arthropoda; class Insecta; order Lepidoptera; family Nymphalidae; genus Vanessa; species Vanessa tameamea. Next base: position 489,216 of record NC_087316.1, read on the forward strand.
TTTCATTGTTTTATTATCATCAGCTTGGAACGTGAATGATTTTCGTGTCTGTCAAGTTATATAGGTTCCTTAAATAAAGTTTACGATTAAAACAGTTCTCCACCTTTAATATCTAAAATGCAAAAACCTGTCTTTGTTAAGGCATAATATTGCGAAATGAAAGTATCCTCTTCAATCTGGACTGCTTATATGGTTTGATTATGTTAAGTTTTTAAATAGACATGATTTTACTCTACTCTCTACTACTTTTTAGTAATAATAAAAAATTGAAATTGCTTTTATGAAAAAAAGAACTATAGTAATGCATAATAAAGAACGGGCAGACTGATAGACGCAGATACAAATCCGTAAATCGCTTAAAAAATTCACAACCGCTTAAAAACATTTTGTATTACTCCTGTTTCATATTCAAAGGATGGAAAGAAAGAAATCTGTTTTGATATTGAATATTTATAGGTGATAGTTGAGCAAAATGGATGGCCAGTGTCTTGATACAGATATACATATGTATATATTAAAACTTACTAAGTCTGTATGAAAAAAAAAATTGTTAATATCATGATATTATTCAGTCCAAAAATATACATGTAAATATTTTCTACCGGTGCGATTGTGCATAGGAAAAATGGAAATATGGTAGTGGTAAGTAAAAGATAGAAAATATTATTTCGTCCACTAATAATAGATAAAGGTATTCTAAGAATAAAAGTACTGTGGTAACTTTTCTTATGAAAAATTCTTTCTACTTTCTTGATAAATGAAATGAATATGTAAACAGAGGCCTTATTGTAAAATTAACTCGAATGGAAACCTTGACGGTTAGCTTGCTAAAGTTATAATAGCACGAGCGACAAAAGCTCGCTTTGAAAAGCATAAAGCGAGCGCATTGTTTTGTCCTACGTTAGATCCATTCTATTTTCATATTACACAAGAAATAGCATCTCATTGATGTACCTAAATGTGTCCTACTTTAAAAAATATCAAGGGAATTTCTTCACTCTTAAACCATAAGAGAACCTCGGGTTTAATCTATTCTTAAGTATTTACTATTTAAAAATGATTAAATAGTTATCAAAACTAATAGTCATGTCTCTTTTGCCAAACGAATTTAAAATAGTTAATTTTATTCTCCTATAGAATACTATGTATGAACATACACGCGATTCACACATACATACTGTTAAAGAATGAATACTCGTATTATATTTTTATATAAAAGGTAAAAATTATTGGTTTATGTATCTTTGACTTATATGTTTATTATTCTCGTACAAAGTCAGTACAGATCGCTAGTCCAATATATATATATATATTTGAATGTAACGAAGCTAACTTTGTTTCAGGTAAGTCACGATAGCTGATACAACTTTCTCTTTGGTCGCACGACCTGGGCGGGTTTCAGGTGCTCTCGACCATAAAAGGTAACTCTAATGTAGGTACTGAACAACTATTTACGGCTCAGATTAGTAGATGTACTTCATCGTATATCTTAAACCCTAACGGCATTATAAACGTTTAGCGGGATCTTAGTTTAAATTAAAATCCAATGATGAAATTACCACAGTGATTTGATGAATATTGCGTACGTTTTCCGATGGATAAAAGTTGTTGATCTTTATCGAAAGATTTATTCAGTACGGTATTCTGTAACTCGAAACTCGCCGGAGAACACGGTCGTGAAATGTTAGAATGTGATATGTGACATTGATTATAATTTATGGGATACTCGTAACACGTGAGTGGCTTGTCAACATTTCACGAGTGAGATACGAAGTGAATTCTTATAGAATCGAATTGCTGTGTTTGCTATCATTAGTGTCTATCATTGATATTATGCTCGACGGTGAAGAAAAACGTGAAATATTATGTTTATATATTGGTAATAATAATATATTGATACATTAGTTTTTTCCTTTCATTTAGACATTACAAAAACATCTTTTCGTGTATTAGTATGTGTATTACACAAGAATGGCTGGTTCAATTTTGAAATAGAATTTACAAACACTATTACTGCTAGTGACAAATCAATCTAATATTTTCAATTTCATTTGTTTTAGTACTTATCTACACGGTTTAAATAAAGGCCAATTGGGTTTACCAAGTTTTATTTTTTTTTATTTAAAGAAATCGTATCTCTAGCTCTGATAAATAAATACATTTCGGAATTAAGTTTCACAATAATACACTTAAAAACAACGAGTATATAAATATTATTTCAATTGCATCACACGTACAAGCGAGCAAGTTGATTCATATTGTACAAATATTTAAGATGCAATCGTTCGCCGCGAACGACTAAATAAATAATTCACAGTCAATCAATTCGCCTTTGATATTGCGAACTTGTAATATTTGTTATTCGTTTGCCAATGCTTTTACTAAAACGCTTGGAATGCCTCGTCGGTCCAGTCAATACTATACGCTGCTGCAGCTCCTGTATTCTAAATTCGAATCGCTGATCGAGTAAATAATTATACTATTTAAAAAATAAAAATCTAATTCAAATGAGCATGAATTTGCGCTTCGAATAAAAAAGAACAATGTCCAAAACCAATATAATTGGGATGACTACGATAGGGTTTTAACCCAATATAAAAATAGTCATCAAAAGCAATTAATATAAAAAAATTAAACGCGAACATACATAAAATAATATACCTCACAGAAGAATTGCGAGCGTTCTCCTTTTTTGAAATCGGTTATTATAATATGATTAGCCCCGGCATTTTAATTCATCGCATCTCCTATCGGTCTAGGATAGCGAAGAAATAGTGCATCTGTGTACAAACACATAATCATTTAATTTTAATTCTTGCCCAGTTTACTAGTCTCCGTTGAGAAAGGCGATCGGTCAGGCAACTTCATTACTAAATGAAACGTACCACTAGAAACAAGATAAGACATTTATGTCGCGTCTTCTTGTATCTACCGTTGATAAGATTTCATTGTGGACACTCATACCTCGCACAATACCGTCGTTGTTAGACTACAATGGAACCAACCACGTCACCTTTAAATGGTGTCCGTCTTATTGACGTGATGCTATCTTCTTTCAAATGTCAGGGAGAAATATGTTTTTAACTAAACACGCACAAAACGACGTACGTAAGGTCGTTGTTTATTATGATATTGAACAATAATTATCTAAATATGTGCATTTTGATAACAGTATCAAAATGCATACATTCAAATCATTATTAAACGAACCTTTCCCAAACACTGAATTTTATGTACAAACTAATCACCCATCCCGACTTCGTCCGGGTCAAGTAATCATTTTATTTCCTTCCCGATTTTAGCGCCTCGAATCTAAACCAACAAGGGGCCACTCAAATACACATCCAAATATTTATTAAATATTGTCCAACCGTTCAAGAGGAGTTCGGTTACATACACCCGAACATATTTGTATATTTAAGATATTTGTAAATTTTAAAGCTATAAAGGCACCAAAAGTCTAGTAAATAATGCGTTCAGGATGATGTTAAAATAGAGTTTCTGTTCTTCGGATATATTGTGTCAGCTTATTTTAATTTTTGCTAATATTATAAAGCCGATGCATCTGAAAAGGGTATAGCCTGTACATGACCCTCGGGAGTGGAGAGGTAAGGCTCAAAGTGCGTAAAAACCTGCGGAAGAGATAGTTATTTTATTTTTTTATCGTATAGTTTTATATCGTAACTTGGGCACCTGATCATAAGTTTTAACACCGTCCTTAAACATTAGCACTGTAAGAAAAATTTACCATTACTTACATCGCAACTAAGATGTTAGGTATGTCTCATGTGCCTGTAATCATACTGGCGTACTCGATCTTCAAACCGGAACACAACGATACTAAGTATTGCTGTTTGGCGGTAGAATATCTGATTTGGTGCCGACCCAGACGGGCCCGCACAAAGCCCTCCAAGTAAACAAAAATATCTAATGATTAGATAATCGTAATTGGAAAGCCATTTAAATTGAAATATCATTCCTTTATATAATAATACGTTGTTAATCTTGTTAACGAACGCGTATTAAATACGAAAGAATTATCAAAACAATTAATATAATTATGATAATCTGTTATCATATCGTCACTTTACGCGGCGCCCGCGCCGGCGTCAACGCACACATGCTCACGCGCTTCCATCTAAATGACTAATTATTTAATTGCGTAAATTGTGTGTAATTATTTAGTATTTTTTTATAAATACAAATTTTGAAATAAAATACAATAGTTTTAGAACGTTCGATATATGTAGGTACCTACGATTTCTGGTAAAAAAATTCTTGGTTCCTACATTTAACGAATCGTTGTAGGACATCAGGCACTAATCGTTTTTGAGTTACAAGTGACGAGCCGATGGAGCCGTTTTTGTGACAAGCTTGCGATTTCGAAACTTACCCAATCTTTTTTAATAAGACGCTTTTGAATTAGTGCGTGTTGACATTTCTATCATCCGTACATACAGTAAGTAAAATGAAACGTTTTGTGAACATTTTAACATAAGGAAACAATAGTTCATCATTATACGTTATAATTTATCAAACGGTTTATAGTTCGCAATATCTGGATAAGGCAACCTTCACCTCTAGGTCGTGTTATCATATAGTATTAGAATTTCGAATGTCTATTAACATAACAATAAATTAATTATAATGAACGTCAAAATACCTCTGATTCTAACCTCGATTTATACACTATATTTAATCGGTCGTAAGGTAAAATTTATCTGATATTAATCCAATCGGTGCTTTAAGTGTATCGCAATAAGTGTAAATTTCGCGTGTACAAAATGGCGTAAGTAGATTGGAACGCGATAACACAGTCCATTAGGACCATTAGGCACCGACTCCAAGACCTAGACGGGTAATGATAAAATTCCAAGCCCAGCAAAGGTTAACATTATAATTGGAAATTAAATTAAACTAATGGCGTTTTGCTTTCCAAAAGCCCGGAGAGAATATTTTTATTGCGAAAATCGAGATAGGCAGGGTTTCTCCGTTATGACAAATTCAAAAACCGGCCTAGAATTCAACCGGTGAATACCAAAAAGAGCTTATATTGATGTGTGCGTTGATAGTCCTTATATTCAACTACGCACGTCCCATATTTGTTTATTAATATTATACAATCGATAAAGTCGTCAATAGTTTTATATTTCTATAAAAGAAATTCTGGTATAACGTAACTAGGATTTGTGTTGCGGTATAATAAATAGTTTGTAGAACCCCCATCCCCGACACGCGGTCTGAGTGAGCACGTCTTAATAGAGGAAACATAGATCCGATCACTCACGAAAGGCGCGTCTTAACTAACTAACGTCTAACTCTACGTTAAATTAATATATTTTTTAAATAAATTAAACATCACAATAACAATTGATTTTGTTTTTTTTTTTGGCAGTCTTTACTCTTACTCGTATCACTCACACTTAGACATCTTGAAGGCACGAGCGTCACTCACACATACTCATAAAATAATTTACGTGGAAGGGCGCGTCTTCGCGAGTGAATGGACCTGTACCAGTGTAACAAGATTTTTCTGTATCCTTAGTAAACAATGTAATCGTCAGTAATTTGTTCCTGCCGCTGTCAGAATTAATGCTAATAAATCATGATAACGTTATCACTGGTATTGAACATTGTCAGATACGCCACGTATCACTTCATCTTAAACAAGGCTATAGGACAATCTTAATGGATTTAATTTGTATTAATATGTATGTATGATAGTTATAAATGAATAATTCAATTTTGCTTCTCTAAGTGTTTTATGAATCGTCATTTTTTAAGATCTCTAAAGTGATTTCTACAGAGAAGAACCGGTAGGAACTCAGTAGTTACTATTTTCCGACAATTAAATTACATCGGTGTCTAGATTACATTCAATTATTATATAACCCAATGAATACTAGAGGTACTGATATAATATAGATCATGATCTGAATGTACGTGCTCATAGTGTTTGGCACTGTAGGAGGACCTTATCAATTCTTCGCATTCCATTTTATATATTGAATTCGGATTTCTACTACCAACATACCTTTTTTATTTCACCCGACGTTTTTCCCGAGGGTTTTCAAACCTCAATTATAAGCCTCAGGCGATCCCTGAGGTCAACACTCTTTACATTTCAAATGACTGCCCCGTTAATCTAGTGGATAGCTTATAAAACCTCAGACCCTGAGATTCTTGGTTGAATCCTCGACCAATAAGAAATTTATTGGATGCTTATGTCGAGAAATCTTCAGTAACAACTTCGAGTCTAAAAGTTGAAGGTATTTACGTTCCTCGAAAAGCATGTAAAACTATTGCTCCTGCGCCTGACTATCCGATCGTGTCGGGTTGCTCGTCCCTTCGGATAGACCTGTGTTTGCGCACACGCTCGTGATCAGTTTAGTCTCCATTGCGGAAGGTCGAACTCTGTCGGATAGTTACCATCACCTTGTTGCAAATGACTGGCGGAAGTAGTTACTACTTATAACGTGGGCCGTATGCTCGTTTTCTCATCTAATACCTGTACAATTTGATTATAAAAAACCTAACCAATAATGTATTTAAAATCAATCGTTTAAATAAGACAGCATAACATTTCCAACATTAAAGCAGCAACAGCATAGAAAATATCGTAAATGGGGAACTATGTAGCCGTCGGTACGAATGCGTGTACGTCTTCAGGGCGAACACAATCGATTCACATGTATAAGTCATACATAACTAAAATTACAAAGTTCCACAGAAATTCTGTCTAAAATACTTTTATTTCATGACAAGATTTTTTGGCACAGTGGTTAGAGAGTTAATTTACGTAAAATTTAATATTCAAAGATTTTTAAAGAATTCAAACCCTGGCAAGCACCACTGAAGTTATGTGCTTAATTTATTCTTATACTTTATGCCGTACTCGTCGGTGAAGGTGTTTTGCGTTTGTTTATGTCTTCTCCGTTCCGAGTCGGTATTTGCCCGCGTTAAAGGATACTTAGGCCTCCATCGAGCGAAAACGTAAGTTTATCTACACTCGTGTGTAAGCTTTAGTGTGGGAATTTACTTTTATATAAACGCAATAGTATTTTTCCAAAGGACACAGCGCTATGGCGATAACATAAGCTAATTCTTAGCGCTGATGCCAGTTGAGTGCGTAAACTAAAGCTATGAACGCATGCAAGTTTCACGAGACACGTCTGTCACACCGCCATCGCAAGTACAAAACACGTCAACAGATACGCACAAAAATAATTGAGTTGGTATTAATTATTTTTGGTGACGTTGTCTCATAATCTCGGAGAAAATATTACTTTCGCCCGCGGCTTCGCTCCCTCGTAGCGGTAAATGTTACCAATGTCCTTTACTGGTACCCCTGGCAGCGTGTATGCAAAATTTCATGATCGGTTGAGTACGTGAATTATCGTGAACGCAACGAATAATCGACCACACTTTCCCTTCTATAATATTATTTAGGACATGAAGGACAACGTTAAGAAAATACTCGTAGCAATTGATTATTTTTTATTCGTAGTAGTAATCCATATCGAATCCACACAAAGTCACGAACAACGGTGTATATTAACTTTAAATTAATTAAAAATATATGTCCTACGTGTTAATGAAATTAATATAATACGTTTAATATTTATGTATGGCTGGTTTATGGCAACTTTCTTTTTAATGTTATAATAAAGTTGTTTAATTTACGTAAGAGATAAAAGCAGTTCCAGTGTTGATATGTTCGTGCAAATAATTTTCTGTGCCAATTTAATTATATTATGTCACATTCGTTTTGTAAACATTATAATAATATCGACAAAGAATAAGTGATGTTTAGGAAATAACGTATTACGTAGAAACGTTGAAAAACGTGTTTCGATTGACTATACAAAGTAATTAATGTTAATTTTATAACGACGCGTCGAACAGAAGTCATGGAAATGATTTTAATAACAATCGTCTAAAACACTTCATAAAAGAACAACAGACGCATGTTTAAACATCATTTTTATTAGATACGTCGTATTCGTTGAATACGTCGAATAACATAAAGTTTACAAACAGTGCTGTAAAAAATGATTTACGACAAAAGGTATGCGATCATTACGTTGAATATGTAAGTCTTAAAACTCAAAGTTCATACATTTACCACGTAAGTACAATAGTGTGGTTCTTTGCGTCGAATTTTGTTGATACGATTTCATTTCGTAGTATCTTCCATTAACTTGTGCGGGCGTATCGAACACTTGGTACGGAATTGTAGATAGTAAATTCTACTGCCAAACAGCAATTCTTAGTACTTCTGTGTTTCCATTTGAAGGATTACAGGGTAAATATTTCTTACAATGCCAATGTCCACGGATAGTGGTGATGACTTCCTATTTGCCAATGGCCAGTCTGCCAACCAGTTTTAATGAATTAAAATGAGTTCAATGAACAAGTTCATTTTCGAGGAATGGATTTGATCTTTTGTCCTGTCTAACATTCCAAACATCGTCATTGCATCTTTTCTTATACGTATGTATGTAACTCATTATTATTACTTGTTTAATCAACGGCGTGTATAATGAAATGAAACATTTATGGAGGTGCTAAAACGTAAAACAAACGATGACAAAAGACTCGTGTTATCTGTTATCTTAAGAAATAAATGTGGACGGAAAACAAAGACCAATGTTTATGAATTTATATACATATATAAGACTACGTATGTTTATATGTATGTTTCCCAAAGTTTGCGGAAATTAACAATTCGTTCGCTGAAAAAAAGCAAGGACATCGCTTTAGTATATATTTAGTGTTTTAACTCAGGGTTAGGTGCAGAGTTTTTCGTGCGCTCGATTTTTATTTAAATTCATCACGTGCTCAGCGTCAAAGAAAATAAACAACGTCATAAAAACTGCATCCATGCGGAACAGCTTGCAGCGAAGCCTTAACCTTCTCTACGGACTGGGTCCAGCCCAGCTGTGTCACCTTTATGGAGTGATTGTTTGCGATGCATGAGTTTTGTATATTTACTCATAGGAGATATCGATTCGTTTATTAATGGACTTAATAAAAAAAAGGCTTTAATATTGGAAAAAATAAATACAATACGTACTCATTTGTCTGTTTTAGTAGACTGCATAACTTCGTTAGTATTAGTGTATTGTAATTAGTAAAGTTTTAATCATATTTAACATTTTAACTCGAGCTAGAGGAAAAGTCGTGCACATAATGCATTCTAATTTTTGTTGTTTTTTTATTGAATAAGTATTCAGACGGAATTTTGGTTTCGATTTCGAAGCAAAAAATCGATTTCGCTTTGTCTCGATAAATACTACTACATATTCTCAATATCATCTTTCTGGTGTAGACAGGCGGATAGACAACGGTATCCGATTGTAAATGGTCAGCACTGCCCATAGAAAACAGTGCTGTAAGAAACATTCACGATCAGTTAGTTCACCAATGCACCACCAACCTTTTTTTTTCCTCGCTCGCGTTTCCCCCAGTAAAGTGTGGGGGTATGTGGGACTCGCCGGTTCCCAGGACTGCGCTAAGTACACCGGAATACACACTAAAAAACCAGCGGTACCCTCTCCGTCTTTTCAGCGGGCGCCACAGGATCGCTTTCGCATGCTACTGTGACGATGCACCACCAACCTGGGGAATTAAGATGTCATATCCCTTACGTCTGTGTTGTAGTAGTCTCGCTCTATCTTCAAACCGGTAGGTCGGCAGTATTTTTAAAGTGACGCATAGTCTAACAATAAATTTAATTTCAACTTCAAACGCATTACCTTTGTTCGCGCCGTTATAGGTGAACAAACATCACAAGCAGAGGATTAATATGCGCAGTATTTCGTCCGTCGCGTGCCACTACGTATCATCAATCGGTCTAACAAACTGCGCATTTTCGATCAACGTCAATATTTGCTATCAATATTCCGGATTTTACGCCATACGCCATACGTTAACAGGCAAGCAATAAATCGAATTTGTCTGTCTATAACGCGGTATGTGCTAATTAATTCGGCTAATAGCCACTTTGTCAAACTTCGATATGTGTTATATTGATTCGAAATATATATGTAAACGGGACGTGCTTGTGTATTTGTTATAACTTAGTGATTTTGAGAAGGAACTTAAATCTTAGGATTTTTTCGAAATTTATGTTTGTAGGAAATTCTAAGAAATATTTTATCTTTATAACTTAATCTGTAGCATACAAACTTAGGGTATAGCAATCAGCGGGGTATCATTTTGCATGCTCGTAATACCCATGTACATGTGTATGATATTAATTCGTTGAATATTTGTTTCGTGTAAACTTCGTATCACAAATGCAATAGGCAAGCTAGAGGGCCTGAGACACCTCGTAATTTTGATATCAACCATTTCATTAGGCATTCTTACAGTTTTAATCTCACTGGATTGTAAACGTAAAATATTTTATGAAAATATGTTTTATATAAATTGTTTGTAAATAAGTGTTTAATTTGGAATCTAATGTAAATGCCTGAGTGGTCCCGATCAAGAAATAATTTTAAATGCAATAAACATCTTGTGATCATCTATGAAAACACTTCGAGTATAACATTTTTTAGGAAAATGATTAAAAAAACGCTTCAGACTCGGTTTAAAATCACTTATAAACTTTAATATTCAAATGATATACTTACTTATTTAACCATGTTAAGATCGAACCGCAATTGTTATACATTCACACAATCACAATAGAATTGTTGTCGACAGCTGAACCGGACTGATCGGTAAGCCAAAATATAAATCAAAACGTCATCCATTCAACTCAGAAAAATATTAAAATATTATCGCAATCGAGATCAATTTCAGTTTTATACTATAGGTATTTAAAAATCACCTACTGCTCAATAGTAACAGAAAACATTGCGAAGAAACTTACATGTTTCGGATGAGATCCTACCACATGTACCTCCACCAAGTATTCGAGCCGCGTTGTTGAATAAATTGCTCAAACTGTCAGGACGCTGCCAGCCTGTTAGGTTAGGTTAGGCTAGCACAATAGGGCGTTTGTTTATTCCGCACTAAACTCGTTAACTGATTAACATTAACGATTATCTGAAAATAAAAACGAAAACAATGTAATTTGATAAAGCAACACAATATAAAGGCCACGTGAAGTTATGGTTCAATTATGTTACACGAGCTTAACAATGACTCATATTCAAGTCATCTTGCTCGTTTTAGTTGCAGCGATCACAAAACGAACAAGAGTTATCATACACACGCTATTTATAGCCCGTCGTATCCAATAACAGCGCATAAGGGATGATCTCCATATAGGGAACGTAGAAACGTTCATACAATAATATGCTTTATTGTTTAATGAATAGAGACGAAAGCTGTAAGTGTTCAATAAGACTTATTTTGCAACAAATTGAATCGAAAAATGAATCAACAGAGGATAGTATTTCTCTTTGGACAAATACTCTGATGGAACTAATGGAATAAGTGGTTCTGAGATATATCTTTAGATAATAGTAATTCTATGGAATGAAATACATATTAACAATAGATTTTATATGTTAGACATTTTCATTGAAATCACGACATAATCTAATCGTATATAACAAATCGTATTTAAATTTTTTTATGTGTTTTATTATCATTGTCTGATTTGAAAGAGGTCCAATTCTTAGGACTCAATCGTAATCCCCAAAAATCTCAATCAATATAAATATTGCAAATGCCTCTGGATTATTTTATATAATTACAAAAGTATGAAGAATTATGGCCAAATTATTACAAAGATGAATTTTAATACAATTCAGTTTATTATAGTAATTCAGATAGATTAATGCAATTCAGTTTGCATTCTGAAACAAAAGAGGCTAAGGATTCAACTAGAAGGCTTACTAAAATAGAATCGTGCCTAGCTGAAATGGTACTTTCACTTGAAGCGTACTTATATGGGCACGGATGTCCTGAGATATATCGCATTGCGCGCTAGAACGCGGCCGAATGACCAATCGCCACTTTCGTTGTCGCATCGTGTTTACTTGTTTTTATTCTGGAGTATTTGTGGACGGCACGCGTAACATTGCGAGTCTTATTTCACTTTGGAAGTACATTATTCTTGTTGAAGAGGATTTTTTGAATTTTAAATCGATAATTAGATATAAGCAAACTTCCTCTAGAGGCTGCTTTTGCAGAAGAAGAATATTCTAATTACGATAACTGTCCTTTTTTATCTGTCAAATAAATAGGCGACCTGGCAAATGGGCTACAACTGTAAAAAAAATTAACCATTTTTTATATCACCAACCTTAAGAACTAAGATATATATCCCTCGTGTCAGTAGTTTCACTGGCTCACTCACCCCTCAAACCCGAACACAATAATACTAAGTATTGCTGTTTGATGATAGAATGTATACTGAGTGGGAGGTACCTACACAGACGGGCTTGCACAAAGCCCGACCACCAAGTAGTGTTACTAATTGTTAAACTGTTTATGTAAATTGCTCATTGTCTTAATCGTATTAAGCTGAACGTGGAATACTATCGATATTTGTCAGCTCTCCGAGATAGAACACTGTCGGTAGGGTGAGTAATTTAACAAATATTTGCAACGACTCCATCAACTCACATTATCACATTGTAATTTGATCTGAAAACTCAAACAGGTATATTCAACATACGTTAAATAAATTACAAGCGGAAAAAATATCCATAAAAGCAAATATCCTTCTGATAACATGTAATCTAATATTTTAATCTCTAATTTGCAAATATTACAAGTAAATAAATTATGGTTATTTTCATATTCATATCAGTTTTAGGTTAGGTGTTTATGTTCGGTTTTAAAATGTCGTCTCCCAATGATTACCATTCGTTCAATAAGTTTATGCATTTCTGTTTATTAGTAAAATATGTCAGTTAGATAATGCGTTTACCAAATTGTTTGAACGGTCCAATTACGTTATTGCTATTTCAAATGTCGAACGACGCAAATATTCACGTAATACTGAGCGGAATTTACAAGGAAACAGATTTGAAATTCATTTTATTTTTGTCTCGCCGTTGCAATTGTAATTTTTTTTCCTTTACATATGTAACATCAAAGTACAAAGGCAATATATATTTTGACCGACCAACATATGCTGAGTACTTCAACTTTAAGTCTCTGTCGCCTCTCCTATGATCAAATTGGTGAGGTATTTCAGATAGTGCATTGGCGTTTGGAATAATGCCAAAGCATTGTGGCAAATAGTGCGCCGGCGCCGGGTCGACGACACCGGACGCGTCTTCGTGATATGAACGACAAAATTGTAATGATGCAGTCATTATCGAACGGACAAACTGCTATTATGACGATAAAATGAAATTCTTATTGAATTTAGAACAGCTTAAAGATACGAAGATCAAAATAAGAAATGTTGTTTTTTTCTGGACATTTCGTAAAAACATTCGAACCGTTTTAAACACACGGTACGCTTATCGAATGCACCATCGTCCCACGTAAAAATCAATATCACGATAGTATCGGGTGGGTAGAAAATTGCATTGATATACATATATATATATATATCTAATGCGTAATTACTCACATTCAAATCAACACCTTCCGAGCCAACATTCGTCATGAGAATTGGAGACTCCATCGTCCGAGATGTCGCCAACAAAACGTAAAAAGTATAAGATCACGTCACGGATTCCGTTCGTCACTGTCTCGTAATGAAAGCTTATTAATAAACGTGTTAATTCCATCGATGTTGTACATAGAGGTGGGCGTGTTTTTGCGAAATTCACTAGACGTAATTCGTGACGACATTCACTAAACTGTAATGTATAAGAATAGACTCGACATTAATCCCCGTTGGTGCGTGCCTCCCTGAAAGCCATCGATTCCCCTTTCCCGGTCCGTTGAAGGTGAAGTTCAATGTCGTGACCTCGTACTGTATCATTTTTCGATTGCTATTATTATTATTTCGCTAGCTATTTGTGTTGTGGAACGCTACCGTGATTTATAGAGCTATGGTTGAAAGTATTCGTGTACTTTTATAGCAACATTATAGAATTATTTTAATCTAGCGTTGAGAGTCATGGTGAAGAAATGGATATTTCTTTTAAACATAGTATCTAGACGTACCAAAATCGCATGTATGTATTCCATTCGTATGTATATTATATGCGTAGCGGCTATTTCGTTTAAATTAAATATAGATAAATAGATATACCTAAGTAACTGCGTGACATGAAAATCATAAAATTAAAATGGAAACTTAAGTTAAAATAATTTCAAACGTAACATCCCAGTACTATTTTTTTGAATTCATTGAAACGAAATTGGTTGTGTTTACAGATTGAAATGCATCATCACATGATAAATTCCATAAAAGCAATAAAAAACATACGTATAACCTTAGAACCTTTTCTGAAAGTATTTAAAGTGTGAGATAAGTCCAATTTTGAAATCCCTCAAAAACGCGATAAAGATACGAAATTATGAATTCGTACAATTACACGTTAGTTAATGAGATAATTTTAGATGGAAATGTACAAAGCGATGTTAATGTGGGCAATACATTATCATTTTTGGCTTCTTATGAGACTTGTGTAACTGTCAAATTGCCAACATTATTATTTCGGTTACATGAGGCGCCTCGAAGCGTGCCTCATTAAATTCATTTGTTGTATAATTAAAAACGTACTGAAGCAAAACTTAAACCGAGTTCACATATGTAAATTTTAGTCTATCAACACACTTGATTGACAGCGTTTGCCATCTTTCAACTTTTGTTGAGCCGATTGCATTATATTCGTATTCAACTTCTAGGCTAATTAAAGACGTACTGTGTGTTTTTGACTAGACTATTTCTTATAACAAGTACTATGTTTATCTATGAATCATAATTAAAACAACATAATTAACTTCATATTATCTTATCATATCAAAGGTGACATCAAACTGCTACTAAAAATGACCTTATTTAGGTAATTCCCACACTTATCGTCGCCGGTTCGAATTGAATCGACTAAAAACTCGATTTTCAATAACACTAAGTGATACCTTATGGTCAAGCAAAACTATACCTTATGTTCAAATGAGTGCCAAGTGGTAATCTACGCGGGTATGCAGTATCGTTTCTCTACTATCTGTTTCCTTCATCGAATACCTGTTGAAGTATTCCTGCAGGTGTGCAATTAATGTCGATTATATTTGCCGGCGCAACCATTAAGATCTGCGATGGGTCGGCGACACCATGCCAAGAGAACGAACATCGTTGAAACGGTATAATTTATGTATATTTTTCAAAGGGAAAAACTTACGGACCGATTAAATTGCATAAAATTTAATTCGATCTCTCATTAACAGCGAATATGGAGAACATAACAAAATAAATGTCACTTTTAAAGTTCAATTAATGTTATAGATAATAAAACTCGAGAGCCGAGATGGCCCAGTGGTAAGAACGCGTGCATCTTAACCGATGATTACAGGTTCAAACCCAAGCAAGCACCACTGAATTTTCATGTGTTTAATTTGTGTAAATTTATAATTCATCTCGTGCTCGGCGGTGAAGAAAAACATTTTGAGGAAACCTGCATGTGTCTAATTTCAACGAAATTCTGCCACATGTGTATCCACAAACCCACATTGGAGCAGCGTGGTGGAATATACTCCAAACCTTCTCCTCAAAGGGAGGGGAGGCCTTAGCCCTGCAGTGGGAAATTTACTGGCTGTTAATGTTATAATACAACATTGATAATCCGACGAGATCCAATTATTTTGAGCGATGCCTCCATATGAAATCCCCTGTGAGCGCAACGTCCAATTTAATTAGCACCCGTACCTACAATGTGTCTGTTTATTACGCTCCAGTGCAATAACCAGGACTTGATAAATTGTAAATCGAAAATATACAGATGTATCTCTACACCTCTCTGTAATCTCTCCATACAAAACTATTAGCACGTAAAGCCTTCCAACCACAAGAAGAGTAAAGACAGCTAACTTTGACGTTGAATTCACGTATCATTATGGTTTCGAAATCGGTCAGAAGGTCACCACAACACATAAATAGCGTTTTGAAAAAACGGTTATTACTACTACGGTACTGTCCTTTAAGAATCAAAACACAGATTCGAAAATTGCTACCTCTATGCTTTCCATATAATATTTTAAAAATATAAAATTGGTCTTTAGTTCTGTCCGATTTCCCTCTTTAAAAATCCCAAGACATTTTTGTTATTTGTAATTGTCTATTCGCAAAATAAAATCGTGGAAAGTTCACAAACTTAACTTTACATTAACAAATTCCCCGCGGTTGAAACGATCGCGTTACATACACTGAGCATGATCACGACTGTGACGTCACGGTGCAAGTGCAACACATCGACATACATCGACTGCATGTGAACGAACCCTGCGCGTGCGCCGATAACAGCGAACTCTGCTCCGTGCTTAATTGTCGCTATAAATATTAGTACCGTTAAATTAATGTGTGTTTAATATTTTAATTACAAAGTATTTCGACATTAATTATACGATAATTAAAATATATTCGTTTATAAGTCGAGAAAATTGTTTTTTTTTTTTCGTTAAGTAAATAAACGGAACTCGAAAATAAAATATACAACATAAATTTTCTTCTCGTGACCCAAGTTAAGCCATCTGCGCCGGAGATATTATTATGCACAAGTTTGTACAAACTAATAATCCGATAGGATTATGAGTTATGGGACTTGGGTCATGACCCAACGTTAAATAGGTTGGTGTCGTGCTTTCCGAGGTACGGCGATCTGTCAATTCCCCATCTCCGGGTAATTGCAAAGTATTCTGTTATAAAATCCCTCATTTGTATACCCAACATGGAATTCGAATCGTAAAGCTTATGTTCCACTAGATGGTTAAACTCTAACTTCTAATACAATAACAGCCTGTAAATTTCCCACTGCTGGGCTTAGGCCTCCTCTCCCTTTGAGGAGAAGGCTTTGAAGCATATTCCACCACGCTGCTCCAATGCGTGTTGGTGGAATACACATGTGGTAGAATTTCGTTGAAATTAGACACATGCAGGTTTCCTCACGATGTTTTCCTTAATCGCCGAGCACGAGATAAATTATAAACACAAATTAAGCACATGAAAATTCAGCGGTGCTTGCCTGGGTTTGAACCCGAAATCATCGGTTAAGATGCACGCGTTCTAACCACTGGGCCATCTCGACTCTTAAACTTCTAATAACGACCATATAATATATTTATGCCCTATTAAATTGACCCTGAGGCATTTTTAATACAGACCTTAATCTTAAATAACTATAAGAGTTTTTTTTTTTATATTTTTTACAAGTTAAATAAAGTGTTAATGAAACTCATATTTTAATGGCTCTGATATTATTTGTCAAGTGGCCGCAATACCACTAGTTGGAGTGTTGGCAGGCAGCAAAACGTTTTTAAATGGAAATGCAGCTGAAT
Source organism: Vanessa tameamea (assembly GCF_037043105.1). Classification (NCBI taxonomy): domain Eukaryota; kingdom Metazoa; phylum Arthropoda; class Insecta; order Lepidoptera; family Nymphalidae; genus Vanessa; species Vanessa tameamea. The sequence goes on from NC_087316.1 coordinate 506,637, forward strand.
TAGAGGTAGCCATTTGAAGAGGCGTCAAGTGCGTTGCCGGTGCATAAACTGCACGGAGAGAAATCGCTCGTTATTCGATATAAACGCGAGGCCAAATCTGATTACTCTGATGAAATGTTGAATTACACGCTATAATTATTTTTATATTAAATTCCAACTTATTATATAACTGATACGGACGTTCGTCGTTTCAGACCCGAGTTTAGATACATAATTAATGTATAAAGTGAAAAACATTTCTCGTAAATAAATTTCTTTATTGCAGAGAAAATGCTCGATTTCAAACTCAATGAAGTATAATAAATCTAGCTTTTACCTTAAACTCGTTCGTATTCGTATTCTATAATTAAATCGTTCAGGTCTTCTTTTAAAGAAATTCCCTTCGCCAGAGTTGACGTTCATTGATGTCGATGGCTAATTTTATTGAAATCGATTCACATATTTAGTGAATTGGAAATTGTAACAGACTCGTCCCGGCTTCTCATAGATAGCGCTAAGTAGAGCTTTAGTGGAGTTTTCTTCGGAAGCTGATTGTCAGGGATCAAATAGATTAAACGACTGTGAAACGTACAAAACAAATGAAAACAGCTGCAACAACGCAAATACATAATAATATGATATATACTTTTAAAAATATAATTCATTTATCTGAAATATTTTTCGTGCTAATAAAAAAACGCCACCTTTACTATTCAGTAGAGTACACAAAATTAAAAAGATTTTCTTACATGAAAATTATTTCAGACATGCTCATAAAAAGCGCAAACTACGAATGTACTTCGACCTGAACTAAATCTCTCTCCGTCCGCAGCCCATACCTCACTCGTTACGAGTTCGCTACCTTACTTCTGCACATCGGCAACTATATTTTCCGTATAAGATTGCGCTGTTCGATAATGCATAAAATAAGACTTGTGAAGCTAAAATATTCATACGTTATGCAAACGATATTATACAACTCTAATGTATCATAAAGTATGTTGGGTTGTACGTTTTTTTTTTTTCATATCGGTTCCTAAATTAAACATACTATTTCAATGCTTTCTTTAAAGCTGTTGTTTTCATCGAGGGTCTGTTTTTTTTTAAATATTTTTTCACCTCATATAAACATTATATTTGGTGAAATTGTGTGTTTTTACTTTTATAGTATATTAATAGATTTTAATTCATTATTATTATAGTACACTCAACTATGGTAAAAGTAAGAATCAAAATTAATATCATCCGAACGAAAATGTGCTCTTAATGTGCAAAAAAATTATCTAAATCAAATTTTTATCTCACATGTTGCAAGTAGATAATATTAATCTTGACTGCAAGTATTTGAATTCGAATTCAATTTCAAATCAAAGTTTACAAGTAGGCAGTGAGCACATTTGAAACGTCGAGCGCTACCAACAGTTTGGAACGTATCGAATTTTTTCTCCAAAAAAAAACTTGATAAGACTTTTGTTATTAGATTATTTACTAAAGAAAATTTTAATTGTTACTTAAGACATTATTTTTAACTAAATATACGAACATAGTTGGGAAATAAGCAGTATATATAAATTGTACGATAACACGTTTATAACTGTCAGGGGTTATCTCAAGACCTTTAATGATATTCGTATCTTATATAATATGAATGTAATGTAATGTCATGTCATGATTATATAGTAAAACAGTCAAGTGTTTATATTGTTTAATTGATATTATGTACGATATATGTTAACATATATATTGTATGTTTGATAAATATTATATATATAAACCGCTATCAATTAAAAACTTATCTAGAATAATGTTTAAGACTTCCAACTGGCATCCTATAGCCGTGATTATATTATTTTCCAAAAACCACTTCAGGCATAGGGTGACTTTTTCGTAGATCTGTTATATATCTACTACTAATTAACACGATACCGTAACCGAGCTGTTATCATTGGTAGCGCTTTATAATGACGCCACATGCCTTGTAATGAATAATAAATAGTCAGTTAATGACGCCATTTGATGCGATAGCCTCACTAAATGCTCGTGCCTCGATAAATTATATGCTATTGGATTGGTCAGGCACTGTGCCCATATCGAAATATACTATAACTCTATCGTATAAGTCGCCCGCTATTTCTGTCTGTATTTATTTATGTGTGTTTCGAAAACTGCATGGATGTTCCATTTTCACCAATATACAGATTGAAAGATAGAAACGGTAACAGCCTGTAAGTTTCCCACTACTGGGCCAAGGCCTCTTCTCTCTTTGAGGAGAAGGTTCGGAACGTATTCCACCACGCTAAACCAATGCGGATCAAACAAGTTTCGATACGATACTTCTCTTCGGCGGCGATCCCGATCATAATCATCAACGCTTATAATTAAACTAGCGGTGCTTACTGGGCCAAACCTAAGGCAATCTTTGGTGTAGATTCATGCGTTCTGCGTTAGTGGCTACTAACGGGTTGTGTATATCATTTTCATAATCAAAATATACTTAACAATAGTAGCCTCTTACAATGAGTTTAGAATAGATATCTTACAAGATTATTATAAATGTAAAGTTACTACCATTTTTACATTCTACCAAGAGGAACCGGTCAGAAGCTCAATCGTTTTACAGTTTGACATATCGTTTCCTGCTTCGTTGCTGCATCACCTACAGCATCGGAGCAGTAAGCAGTAACGCGGAGTCTTATAGGCTAAAGACCTCAGTTCAACATGATACAAATGCACTATCATAAGCAAAATAAAAATATATATTTAAACCACTACTTCCAGATATGAGCGCGGTTGAACAAACAAATTCTCGAAACTTCCGTAGGTCATTTTACGAGCCGCTTAACGATGTAAAAGCGGCCGGTGTGATAGAAGACCTTTGAACTGTTGTCTGACACGAGCTTAACACTGAATTGAGCGGTAAAATTGTCGCTTATTTTTTTAAATCTCTACCTTAACATACAATTCATTAATTCAAACATTGTTCTCATTTCATGCTTGTTACTGTTTTGTAATATTAGAAAAAATCTCTCTAGTTCGAACTCTAGTTCGAAATGACTGCATACTGCTAAGTATTTTGCATTATTTGAATTATTGGAAAATTGCAATAGAAATTAATAAAAACTTGCATTGAGATTTTTTCTGATATTACAAATACACAGTAACGAGTCTACTCTAATTCCTCGAGTCTACTCGAGGAATTAGATTTTGTCCTTTTCCTCCTTTTTCTACTTGATTGCAGACGCTTACAAAGCATATTATAATCCTATTTTTTACTAAACTTTTTCTTTTCACTAAAATTTGTAATGAACTCTTTTGCGAACAAAATCAATTTTATCTTACTATCTTTGGTAGACGAGCAAACGATCCACCTGATTGGTGATGGTCATTATCGCCCTTAAAGAAACTATTTCACATACCGTGGATGCGCCGCCAACAATTGTACCTAGAATGTTGTAACCTTTGTAACTACACTGGCTCACTCAGCCTTCAAACTGGAACATAGCAATACTACTACTCAGCGTAAATATATTCCAGTCTATTGATTTGATCAAAAACATCGTCAAGATCAAAATCAATAATAAATGATATAAAATTATATTTATATACAATGTCAACAGCGTCACGTAAGTTTACAACTCGTTTATAAATAACTCAAAACGCAAAGTGCGCAGAGGATTCAATTGAATGATTGGTCCCTGAAGGAAACACGGCCGACGGCTGATTCGCCATCATTGCATACATATATCATCTATATGATAACAAAAGACCATTGTTTGCAAATTGTATAAAATATGGACGATAGGACATATGTTGTTACGGATTTATTCATCAAAATGCAGATTAAGGGGTTTATATTTCAACAAATAGATATAATATATATAACTTTAGTCGAATTACTACGAATATCTGAATCGTAGACTGATTATAATTTTAATATTGCAGAAAGTTACGTTTTGTTACGTGAAGTACTAGGAGCTCATAAAATATTATACAAATAACTAAGCCATAGCAGCCTGAATACATAACCTAACATTAGTTTCTTGCAAAGGATTTTAGAAAATCGATTGTCTTGAGTACTGCCGCATATCGTCGCAATACCTTAAAAATATAAAATTTTAAAATAGCTTTGTTATATTTGCTTTCAGGTCGAACAGCGAGATGTGCCAGGTATCGATTGCGCGCACCTCGCAATGGACACAGAGGAGGGCGTGGAGGTCGTTTGGAACGAAGTCCAGTTCTCCGAGCGAAAGAACTTTAAAGCGCAGGAAGATAAGATCCAAATGGTATTCGACAACCTCACACGGCTTGAACACCCAAACATCGTCAAGTTTCATCGGTATTGGACAGACACACACAACGATAAGCCAAGGGTGAGTATATATTCAATTTGCATATATTTTCAATGATAGCTACTGTAGATAGAGGTATATATGTATATGATTTATTCTATTTCAGGTGATATTTATAACAGAGTATATGTCGTGTGGATCTCTAAAACAATTCTTAAAGCGAACTAAGCGAAACGTCAAGAGGCTGCCACTACAGGCGTGGAAACGATGGTGTACTCAAATACTTTCGGCTCTCAGGTATGTAAGGTTATTTAATAACATTGGTCTACTAGATTAGTATAAAATCTAGTTGACCACGTCATGTGAATTGTCGAGACATATCTTCATATAAATTAAATGATAAAATCTATCAACCAGCTATCTTCACGGTTGTGTACCACCAATCGTCCACGGCAACCTAACCTGCGACACGATCTTCATTCAGCATAACGGGCTTGTCAAGATCGGTTCAGTGGCACCAGACGCTATCCATCACCACGTCAAGACCTGTCGCGAGAACATGAGGAACATGCATCTCATCGCTCCAGAATACGGATGTAAGTACCGCTCTCCTAGTTAAACTGGTTAGCTGTAGGGGTAGCAGCTAGTTTTCCTTATCTCGACCAAAGCACAACTTATTTCATTAATTAAAATCAGATTTCACTGGTTTTTAATGAACCTTGTAACAAAAACGGAATATAATACCAATATTACCTGATAAAGTCACGCGAAAGTTGTGTCTGTGTCGATGATAAGTGAAAACTATAGTCACATTACGTATTTATTGCAATTTTATTTTCCTCGGATCAGCATCTCAAATGGTGACGCCAGCGATGGATATCTACTCATTCGGCATGTGCGCTCTCGAGACCGCAGCTCTTGAGATTCAGGGCAATGGTGACTCCGGTAGCCACGTCACTGAAGATCACATCGTTCGGACAGTTGAGTCTCTCGAGGAGCCCAGGCAGAAGGACTTCATATACAGGTACTTTATTTTCCCCCACAGGTTCAGCGTCGGTAAGTTGGGCGACTGGGTTTTAACTTTGTGTTGTGCCATCGGGATTTTGAGTGGATATTAATGATATCGGATCTTGTGTTTTCAGATGCATAAATAAAGATCCGGCGAAGAGGCCTACGGCCAGAGAGCTCCTGTTTCATCCTTTGCTGTTCGAAGTTCACTCCCTCAAACTGCTAGCGGCTCATACTCTCGTCAATACTAGTGGTAAGTTATTGGTACACCTCTCTCTTGCTCTCTCCAGTCTGAATAGATTGAGTTGTTGATTTTTTGTTATATGAGGTCGTAGGTTCTACACTGCGGCTCTTTTCCTTACAAATGTATTCTCGATTCATGTTTTGTTTTTAAATTTTTTATTTTGAACAATTGTTAAAGTTAAAAATGAATTTTCCTCAGAACTTCTCGTTTGGGCATAATTAAGCTTACGTTGAGGTAGTTTATACGAAGGGAGGTTACATAATTTTCCGTTTTAAATTTTTATAAATTTTCGGCCCGAACGATGCTCAACGCTTCGATAGTAACTAAACGAGACGATTCCTTCGAAATCTTCTCCCAAAACTAATCGGCAACGGGAGGAGCTCGGTGAAAGTGTGGGATCTCGTCCGCAGCGAACATCTCGGAGACGATAACGGACGAGGTGTGCGGCGGCGCGGGCGGCGCGGCGCTGGCGTGGTGCGAGCGCGCCGGCCTGCGCCACGAGCTGTCCGCCAAGGACCTGCCGCACGCCGAGAAGCTCGAGAAGTTCGTCGAGGACGTCAAGTGAGTGTCCCCCGCGCCCCGCGCCCCGCGCGCCGCCGCGCCACCCGCCGCCGCCACTCACGCGCGCTGTCCGCAGGTACGGCATCTACCCGCTGACGGCGTACGGGCCCGCGCGCCGCGCCGCGTCGCCGTGCGAGCGCGCGCGCGCCGCGTCCGAGAGCGCGCCCGCCTCGCCCGAGCCGCGCGCGCGCGACCTGGAGACGCGCCGCGTCGTCAACATGATGTGCAGCCTCAAGCCCGCGCCCGCGCCGCCCGCGCCGCCCGCGCCGCCCGACACCGACCTGCTGGTGAGTGCGCCCGCCCCCGCGCCGCCTCCCCGCCCCGCCCCGCCCGCACTCACTCACGCGCGCCGTCCGCAGATGACGATCCTGCTGCGCATGGACGACAAGATGAACCGGCAGCTCACGTGCTGCGTGTCGCGCCGCGACTCCGCGCACGCGCTGGCGCACGAGCTCGTGCAGCTCGGCTTCATACACGAGGTGGGTACCGCCCGAGTGGGAGACGCGTAGCGTGAGTCGAGCCGTCTGACCGTCCCCCGCCCCCCGCCGCAGGCCGACCGCGACAAGATCTGCCGCCTGATGGAGGAGTCGCTGCGCAGCAGCTTCGGGCAGCTGCCCCGCGCGCCGCTGGTGAGCTAGTAACGCCGCGGCCGCCGCGCCCGCCGCGCCGCCCCGCCCGCCGCCCCGCGCCCCGCGAGCCCGCGGGAGCCGATCGACGCGCGTCGTTGGCGATTGTAGATTTGAGGTAGTATCGGTTTATACAAAACATATATATATGTAAATTTTATGGAATAAAATTGTATCTACTATGCTTAAATTTCGTAATGTAACTATTAGCTAAACAGTAATCAGCGGTACGTTTTGCCATTTGTAATAGTGTTGATTTTATGTAAGATAATAATAGATTATATCGATTAGAGACTCTAAATTTATTTATATTAGTAAAATATAGTACATATCCGACCTCTAGAATGTATTCGCTTTGTTTTGTCATTCGTATGGATTTTGAAAAACGACAGCACAACATGTCACCCCGTGGAACGCCCGCTGATTTTAGACTAATATTTTCCTATCAAATATTTTTGGTATTGTAAAAAGATTTTAAAATATTCAGGTCGGTCGGACGACTGAACTTCCATTACATTGTAATTGCTGATCGGATAATATTTAAAATAATAGGTCGGGATTTATCACTAGCATTTAAAAAATCTACTAGTTTTAGATTTTTCTGGATAAAGGTCCCGACGATCAATGGCCTCTAGCATTTCTTCGAACTTCAGAACCACTTAGCTTTTACCGATGTCCTATCGAGGTCTCGATAGCCACCGAGCACCGGGGCCGAGTGGCAAACGATTTTCATATGATCTATGAAAGTTGCGGATAATTCGTACCCGTCTATTATAGTTTAGTTTTAAAATGCATATAATTATATAAAAAAGGTCTTATGAAAGAGATTTAATATCGAGAACGTGTATTTTTGCATACGAATGAATTGTAAACGATTGAACGAATAGTCGATGATCGACATCGATTTGTGTTAATAGTTTTAGCTGTTAACGCGTTGTGACTGGGATTGTTAAATTTAAAACTTATGTACCTTCTAAACTTTAGTGTTTAAAACATAAAATGTCGATTATAACAAAGTTACGAGTCACGAGAGAGTTTCGTCGGAGGTATCAAAGTTTGTAAGGGCTGAGATTACAAATTTTGTCTCTGATGATATACTTGACGAGCATTGTACACATCTACGCAGTTTCCGGTAGTGAGTATCGCTTATTGAAAATAAAATATGTACTTATATACTTGTAAAATACAAATCGAATGGTTCAATGCGTGCATAGTGATCGTCAAACTGTATATCGTCATGTTTAATGCATTTCGCCTCCGCGAGAACTATTTGCTAGTCGAAAATGAATCTAAATCCGAGCAACCACAATGTCATTTTGTATAGATTTGATACGCTTTTAACAGAAATTGTTGAGAACCGTCACTTTAAGGACTCCTGTGTAAATTGTAAATGAAAAAAAAAACGTTTGAAATGAATCGTAGTGGTTAGTTTGGACGGTAATGCTTTAGTTATTTAGAATTTGTATGAATGTGTAAATGTAACAAATGATATTTAAAAAATATTTAATTAAACGATTACATTAATTATTATAATATATGTATAGTGAGGCTTCCTCTTAGAGCTTTATGGATATGGTTATGTAAGTATACGGAAATTTAAACATACTCACTATTGAAATAAGGTTGAAATTTGTACCGTCGCTCGCGTTCCGGTTAACATCCCGAGTGTCGTCGTGGAACTGCTCCGTCTCCCGACGCCTAAACGAAAACAGTCCCGTCGTATGACCTGTCGAAATAATAGGACACAAACAGGAATATTATCTGGTTCACGTCTCTGTATACCTAAAATCTAAATCTGCGATTTCCTACTCGTTTTTAGATAAGAATTTAGACAAAGTGATGAACGTGACTATAGCAGATTAGAGGATGGTACTTTGGCCGATTCGGATCCTGATAGTTACAAAGAAGACTTAGATATGTCATGTTCACGGCGGAAACGATCGCCCAGCGCAAGGTCATGTCAGCGTTCCAGAACAAAAATTCGAATAAATTCCGCCGCCGTGGTGCGGTCGGCTGAGTCGGACGAGATTGCATTTATAGCGGTTCCGAGTGTTGGCATTGTTAAGGTTCGCCTCGCGTTTGCGGCTCCAGGTTCCTATCGCTCGTGTCGTGTCGCACTCGCAGGTTCTTCGGTTATCGATAGCGGTGCCAAATATTAGGTGCCAATTATGAATTGTTTTAAATGAGATATTTTCATTTCTCTAGCTTGTACCCCGGCGTGCTTAAACGTAGTTTGTGGAGTTTCGTTTGATAGATTTCGAATTTTATTGAATCCTTTCGGTGTGCTCGCATCCGTCTCTCGCATTTAGTCAATAATTAAAGAACGTTTAACTAATTGTTGCGTTGCGTAAATAGTTTCATATTGTTGAAGTTAATTGGTTTCGACGGTAACTCTGTAGAAACGTTTTCGGTCGTTATTAATTATTAAAAGATAATCGATTTCATAATCTTCTGTCACGATCCATATCCATGAATACTATAACACGGTAGTGTGTGTGGCGAGCGCTTAGTGTAGTGTAAACGAAAGACTGGCTAATGTAACGAGGTAGGTTCGCTGAGGGCACACGCGCTCGCGTCTGTGGCCGACGTACTTCATTTCAATTATTACACTTTTGCATCATTCTATAACGAACTCAAAATCTCTACCGAATACATCACCCACTATATTTATATCGACTACGAAATGGGACTACAAATTTTTCAAACAGTTGACTTTTAACAATTTCGCAATAATTGGAATGTGTACACGTTTTCGTTTTTAGAAAAATTAGAAAATATTGTAAAATTATCAAATTTTGGGCACAGACGTACGAGGGCGTGTTCAGAGGGAAGGTATGTAGCTAGTAAAGTGGCGTGCCCTTGTAAATATTCGCTTAGTCTAAACTATACTTATAAATGAATATTATAACTATAATACTGATGTAATGTACCTATCGTGATTGTACGAGCTCGGTGGTCAGCGCGAGTCCAACTTCTTCTATTGCTTTAATATTTATTGGTTATTCATTTGTTGTTCCGTTGATATTTGTTTTTTAAATGTTTACGTTTACAATTGTATCTTGTGCTTCGACTGCTTGGTTTTAGCTGATGTCGATAGTGTCGTGATCGCTGGGAGTGGTGGCGGCATCAGCGGGAGATGATCTCTTCGTTGATGGTATTGTTATTGCTGCCCAAGGTCATATATCACCATAAATATATGTTAAAAGTATTTTTCGTGGATACGTTTTCTTTACTTTTTCTTCCCGTAACAAATTTTAAAATGATAAAATCTTATATTAATATAGGTGCGTTAATATCGATATATGTTATCACAGGATAGGGTAGGCGGACCATAAAATTATCTAGGGTCGATTTACGATGAGTTAACATTTAAACAATTATAAAACTAGACTCTGCTTCTAGATCGTGAACGGCCGTCGTCTGGGCAGTCCATGTATAGTTATATACAGCAATAGTCTTTAAAGAAGTTTTAAATGAATTTTTACACGAAATTACCTTCGATTGTACCTGTTTCTGATATATTAAAAGCTATATTATAATTAACAGACCCCAAGTTACGTCATGCGGTTAAAGCCCTATTTAGTCGATATCTTCTAGCAATAACGAAATAGCAATTTTGCGTTTGTTTTTTTTTTATAACGTCGATACTTTGCAATATATAGAGATTTACTCGTGTACCTCTGATCTTACCTGCCTTTTTATTATTATTTGTAATATACACCTTTTTTTGTTTTAACATTTCATTTTATAACTATTTATTTCTAGTAAAATGGACACATAAGTCGACTTCAGTCATTTGTATATAATCTGAATTGTTCTTTTTATCCAAAGATGTATGTGTTCATTTATGAAAATTGTATTTTTTATTTTATTTGATTATTTTTTTTAAATCGAAATTGTAACAATTATTTATTGGATCCAGATTGCATTTCCACTCGATTTTATTTCCCTCAAGAACTTATTGTAAGCTTCCGTACCGTATGTTATCGCCTAATATATAAATATGCTCAAAATCACATAACCAATTTCAGATGATCGAACGATCGAGTGATGTTTGCATACTATTATAAAATGAAAATGTCAATAAAGTGGTATTTTAAACGGCCGAATGTATTTTCTTAACAACCTATCTTGTCAATAGCCCCGTATCCAGACCCGATATTGTCATGAAATGAACACTTTGGAGCCTAAGTTTAATATGTCTTCCTTCCGCTTCCTCGATCCTGTCCCATCGGTCCCAGATCACTATGAAAGAGTAAATGATTCTAAACTTGTGTTGGTTGTTTTTTTTATCCTTTTTATCGTACACCATGTGTGTAGATACTTACAACAATATCTATATTAATACAATGTAAGTTCTAATATGAGTTTTTTATGAACTTTTTCTTGGTTACCACCAATGTGGGCTTTGTGCAAGTGGTTAGAAGGGTGAGTGAGCCAGTGTAATCACAGGCACAAGGGACATAACATCTTAGTTCCCAACGTTGGTGGCGAATAGGTGATGTAAGGAATGGTTAATATATCTTACAGCGCCTTTGTCTATGGGCGGTGGTGACCACTTACCACCAGATGGCCCATATGCTCGTCCGCCAACCAATGCCATAAAAAAAAACTGGTTTTGATAATTATGCATTTTAGATTAGGTCCAGCACCTGCAGCTCCAAGGTCTCTGTCTCAATCTTATTCTTATTGGATATCGTGACGCTTTTACTTGAAGCGTACGTTCAGGCAAACTCTTGAAATCTGTTACTATTTATGGAACAAAATATTGTATATCTACATTATTGGTATAATAATATCCAACGAAAGTCACGCTTTAACATGTCGCCTTAATTATAATATTTATGTGTTCCTTCTATTTTATAGTAGATCACAGCTTATAAAAAAAATCATGCAAAACAACCTAAGTGAGCGTAAACAAATTGGAACGATGGAAGGTGGACTATGAGCAAACAAGCAATTACATGCTTTATCAGGAAGTACCTTTCCTGGTATGGGTGCTCTACTATCAGGAATACTATGCATCTGAATTTCGGTTTGAAATACGAATGAACCAGTAAATCTTAGGTTATATGTAAGTTGGCTCATCGAAGATGTAAATTATAGGTATTTTTTCACAATTAAAATTCATTTATTCAATGAAGTAGCACGAAAAGTGTAATCTTGCATTAATGCATAATCGGAGTAAAAAACTACCACCGGTTCGGAATAGAAAATACACTACATGAGAAAAATTAACGAAACTCAAGAATCACGTCCAAAAGAAACAAAAGAATTACAAGCAAACAGAGTTATTTATAGAAATGGAGATGAAATTAAACATATTCAACGATTTCGTTTATTACTTTCAGGACACGTTATCACAATAACATTTCTTTGAGTACAGCCCCATCTCAGACGATGCTTACACGACGTTACGTCGTAAAGCTAACATTTAACCTCAGATTCAACCTTATATGATTATAAACATTGATATAATATCGTATAGTTATTTACAAACTAACCGAGGCCTTTTAGCATTATTTATATATTTTACATCACAAAATAAAAAACAATTTGATATCAATCTTAAACAATCGATTGTGTGTGTTTCCTTAGTTCATTTTCTTTTTAATAAATATAAACGAAAAAAAATCAACAAAAACATATTCTACTACTAGAACTAAAGGTATCATAGTTTCTACGATTTAATTAAGATATATTACCAGTAATACATCGTTATATTTCAATCAATTTCATAATCTGTATTGGTATGGCAGCGTAACTTGTTGCGGGACCGCTACTTCTTTTTCTTCCTGCTCGGGCATGTAATAATGTAGCTCGTAGGACGGCGATAGTTCTACGGTCATGTTATCGTTATTTGGATCGTAAGATTCCCTTTGAGCGTGTTTTATCTTCGGATTTGTGTGATAAAGACCTCTCATAAACGCCCTCGATGACGCGATATCTCTACCGTTTTCTGTATCTCTATGAATAACGCTGTTGTTAAATAAAATTGGGAATTCTGATTTATAACGTTCGCTGTTTTGATTGAAATTATCAACGAATCTTTGTAAGACGTCTTTACGAAACTGTGTTTCATAGTCATACTCGTTATCTATGTTCATTTTTGCTTTTTCCGTCACGTAAGTTATGAGATCAGTCTGGGTGACGTCTTGAGGCGGAGCCTTCGTGTACGGAACGTAATCTATATTCTTATCGAAGTCATTATCCTTCGCGGCTTCGCTTAAGAAATCTTTATAGTGTCTAATAACATAGGAATCTCTATCGTAATTTCCGTCACTGTTCAGTAACGTGAATTCTGTTTGTCTCGTGTGTGGTGGTTGGGTCGAATAGAAAGAATTTCTATTAAAGTCTGGCTTTGTCGCTATCTCAAAAGGTTTAACTTTTTCATTTTGACTTTTATGCTGATGAGAATTGTCTATAGTTAATGGTCTATCTAATGATACAGGTAAAATATTCGTTGGCGGTTCAGTGTTAGTAAACGAATTAACTTTATGTTTAAAATCACTATCGTAATCGTTAATGTTGACTTTTTGGGTGGAGAGCGGTGGGAAATACTGTATTGTAGCTTTACGCTCAGGTGATATTGTGTGTGATACCTTGTTGAATGTCCACGGCCGTTGTGTTGGCGTTGGAGTTGTGGTGGGTACTGTTTTGGGCGAAGTGGTGAATTTTTTTATGTCTATTTTAGCCATATTCAAATAGTCGACATCATCCTCATCAGTGCTATCGTAGTATTCGGGAACGTTGAAGAATTTTCTAAACTTCCTCGTTGAATATGAATTTCTAACTTTGCCTCTTGCTTTTTCCGTTGTGAAAATAATAGGTGTAGTGAGATCTGAAACTTCTGATGAATTGTTGCTGTGCTCGTCTAATATGTCAGTCGCCAGAGATTCGGCAAAAAATGTAATAGCCGATAAAGGTTGATCTGTCGTGCTATGTTCCCCCGAACTGCTATTTTCTTCATAATCAAAGTAAACAATATTACCGAAGGAGTCTGTTTTCTTCCGTTTAGATTTCCTCATTTCAGCCATTTTCTGTAATCGTTCTTTTAAGTCAGGTATGTCATTTTTGCTGTCTCTCTCCATTAAACTGTTCCATTCTGTCTCTGTCTTATTTTTCAAGACTTGAGTGAAAGGTTTTGAAGAATTCTTTGGTTTAAAAACTATTCCCAATGAGCTTAAGCTTTCATTCCTCCAGCTATTGTCGTCGGGGTCTCTAACAAATTGCTTAGGCGCTTGCACTTCTATTTTTTTCAATGGTTTGTAATTAGGATTTACTGCATATAGTGTTGTGTTTTTTACTTTGTCACCGTTTATCGGTTTTACGCTCAGTTCATTAAAAGTATTAAATTGTATTGAAGTATAATTTGAATTATCTACGTCAAGCAGAGGTTGAATTGTAGGATCGAATCGATCAGCATTTTCATTGTTTTCATTTATTAATTTTTCTTTCAGAAGCTCCTCTTTAATGGCGTCTTCGTTCTGAAAAATAAAAACATTATAAAAGTTTGCGTGAAAAGTATTTTTAATGAAAAATATATGTACTGAAAATATAATAAAAGAGACGTAATTACATTAATTTGTGAAAATGAATTTCTCATACTTTATGTTTTTGCCTTACCAGTTGACTCTGCGACTGCATTCTATTTTCATTTTTGTCTTCTGCCATATCGGCTTCTACACCTTCGATTTCAAACATTGCACGTATAGTTTCTTTAGAATTAACTTTAAATTCGGGATCTCCTACTACAGTCCGCTCATTTGACACTTTTTGTGATAAATCCAAATATCCAGCTCTTTTTGATTCAAATGTGTCCCATTTAATTGAAGACTGGTGTTCTGGTGGTGTATTTATTTCCGTTGAAATTAAACTTACTGTTTCAGTTTCACTTTCCAACGCTCGATCTTTTAATGTAGAATTCAAGAGCTCATTTTTTAATTGTTCTAACGAGGGTATATCAGAAGTAACAGTATCCTGAAGAGAAACCCTTAATGGTTTTGTTTCAGCTTTGATCATTTCTTCTGTTTTATTTAACGGAGTACCTTCGTCATCGATTGTTGTAGCTACTGGTCGTTTTCTATCAATCGTCGTATATTTTTTCCATGTTGGACGATTTTCCGATTCATAAGATGTTGTAATTTCAGGCTCATCTAATTTAAACGTAGAATATGGTAATATATCTGTTGAATCAGATACAGCAGTGGCTTCATTTTGAATGAATTCAACTTTCCTAGAATTGCTAGTAATTGCTTTAGGTTCATTATTGATTTGGTCTGATATCGGCGTGGTTTCATCGACAGATTCATTTTTGTATTCGCTCGTCGTTGCAGGTTCCGTTGTCGTTTCAGCACCATTTACTAGCGCTAAATCGGGCTGATCGGAACTTAAAACTTGGCTTTCTTCATCCGGATTTTGTGAATTATTCGATTCTATAATTTCGTAGGTATCAAATCCTTGTACTCCATTACCTGTCCTAGGCGTCGATAAGGATGAGTTCAATATCAAATTATCATTACTTTTTAAAGTCGAAAGAGTGGTAGTTGATGCTTTAAGCTCATTTTTTACTTGTAATGAAACGCTTTCTTGAGCAAGATCTCGGCTCGACTCGCCGCCGCCCGCAGTGCGACGGAGCGTGAATGCTGCTGGTGTGTCAATACTTGACAACACGATAATCAAGCTTACAACGAATAACCTGAAACAGAAATTATGATAATGTTAACACAAACATAAATCGATATCGACAATTATAATCGTCTTTAAAACAATGTAAGTATATAAACACAATATATGCAAGTTATCCGTTGCTCCATCAATTATCATACAAGCAATTATTGCTGAATTAAAGTTGCTTAATACTTCTTAACAACAAAGTTGAAAACTGTTTATAATCACGCAATATTCTAATAAAAATCAAAATATTTATTATACGCTCGTTCAATCAAGACACGCGTAACCTTCTAGCCGATGAAACTCAAATAAAAGTGTTCAGTGTAAACCTATAAATCATTAAAAGTATACTAGAAATCAAATACACTATGATACTTTATTGCGTAATGATAATAATTACATAAATTTAAACTCAAACTAATATCATTCCGAAACGGATGCGGATGGAAACTGGTTGAAAAATAATGTATTAGACATTATTTGTTATTAAACAATTACTTGTCGGATAATGTTATACACATATATAAAAAACACATCAACGTTGTTTATAAAATAATTGTATCATATGTATTGTATTCAATTGTTATGATTAGATGCTGACGAAGTACAATCATATCGTCATGTGATTATAATCAAGATTGGCCGTAAGTTCAAAATAAACCCCTCACAATATGACATTGTTCGTCGCACCGCCTGCCAAACTCGAAATATAAATTAATTTGATATAGTACCTACTTGGACAAATCCTCCAAATATAATGATGTTTCTGCAGTTCTTTAATATTGTAACCCGACAATATTCAATATTTGATATGGATTTATTGACTACAGGACGAACTTTATAATTCTTGGAAAAAATTAACCAGTATTTTTTTAATCTTTATGTTGTAACGTTTTTGTTACGGTGTTGTTACTAATATAATTAAAAACTACATAAAATAACAAAAAGAAATATTTAGATTAGTATTTTTAATTGAATGTGCTGAAATGATTTTCACGTATCTCGCAACACGTAGTTTATTAGCAACAGCGAGGCCTGACACAAATTTGCATGAATTATTCACATTGCATCCAGCAACATATAGGTATAGACGTAGGAACTGGAAGTATTCATTAAAGGGTGTTTGCATCTGTATTCATCACTTTCGACTAATTAGCGTACTGATATGATCAGTGACTAGGTCAATATTGATTTAAATTACCGTATTCAAATTTACATCTTAGTATCATCCTTTAATACACACAAGTCCCTATCCTCACCACTTCGCATAATCTACCGCCAAACAGCAATTCTTAGTATTATTGTTTTCCGGTTCCGGGGTGAGTGAGCCAGTGTGAATACAGGCATAAATACATAACATCTTAGTTCTCAAGGTTGACGGCGACGTATTGACGTTGTAAGGAATGGTTTATATTTCTTACTGCGCCAAATGGAAGTGCTGAAGGCTTCCACCCGATTATATCAATTTGTATAGCTGCCCAGGGAAGCATTGCAAACAAAAGTAACTAATTGTCAGTTAGAATCAAAATAGTCTATATTTAAGTTGCCCTTACAAATATTTCAGAATTAAATTTAAAGCTGCCACCGGTTGGGAATGTAGATTTAGTATCTAGTTACTAGGTAGTAAACAAGTTGAATTTAATCTACTTTAAAGTGTCGACACTTTGCAAGAGTATGTGATTCGTTTGACAATACTCTCGTTTTGCAGCTGTCAGCTGATCTGTTTAAGTCCCGAAATAAATAGAGGAACTTTCAATTACCGCTAGACTTTTTCGGATATTTGGACTTGTTTTGACGATAACACTTACAAAGGCGGGGTGTTTGATTTGTTAATAATAACTATTGATTCATGCTTTATATAAGTCTATGCCGGACATACTCATTATCCATAAGAGATCATCAGATATACTAGGTATACAGTTAACTTGAAATTATCGGCCCTCCCCGCTAGAATTAAAACATAATGAAAAATATATTTTTTTTGTCACATTTTCTTAAACTAAATTAAGTAGTTAGAGTTTTATAACAATGACTTCCGTGATAAATAAATATAATAAGTTTATTTCGAACATATTAAATTCAAGAAAAGTTATCCACGGTTTTTTTTTTTAATTTACACTCAACTGAGAAAAACTAAATGTTTTAGATCAGAAACCTTCTTTTTCATCAATGATATAAATATATTGATTATAATCAACTTATTAAAATAAATTAATTTATTAAAATAATCTGACACGAGACAAGGTACACAACAGAACATTAAATAAAGGTTGGGGATTTTATGAAGCCTTAGTCTTCAAATCCAAACATACTTAATTCAAGATAGTTTACTCTCAGATACTCGTGAACAGTCACTAAAACATTGCACTAAACTTATAACTATGACCAGTTCAGAAGTAATTGTACCGATAAAGTACTCTTTTTATTAATTAAATTACATACGACAAATTTTTTGCCAGTTCGCCGGTCAGAGTATTTTTATTTTCGAACCGATTAATTTGACAATCAATAAGTGTAATGCTATATATTCAATAAATTACATTAACAGCCTGTAAATTTCCCACTGCTGGGCTAAGGCCTCCTCTCCCTTTGAGGAGAAGGTTTTGGAGCATATTCCACCACGCTACTTCAATGCGGGTTGGTGGAATACACATGTGACAGAATTTCGTTGAAATTAGATACATATAGTTTTCCTCACGATGTTTTCCTTCACTACCGAGCACGAGATGAATTATAAACACAAATTAAGCACATGAAAATTCAGTGGTACTTACCTGGGTTTGAACCTGAAATCATCGGTTAAGCACGCGTTCTAACCACTGGGCCATCTCGGCTCATATATAATGAATAAATTAATTAGATTAATATTAGTTATACAGGGTTATTGGTAATTCGACGTATTCCCGTTAGGAGGTGATAGGGGTGATTATTTGCGATAATTTTAACCCCCATATGCATGATGCAAAAGTGAACCGTTAATAATTGTTTAAATATTGAAAAATATCCAGTGTTTAATCGTTTTTATAAATCAGAAGAAAAAAATAGATTTTAATTGATACTTTTTTTTTTAAAAATTTTGAGTTGCAATTTTGACTTATTTTGAAAAAATCTAAAAAACGCGATAACTCAAAAATGGTTCACTTTTGCATAATTCATATGGGGGTTAAAATTATCGCAAATAATCATCCCTATCACCTCCTAACGGGAATACGTCGAATTACCAATAACCCTGTATATGTTCATTTATATTTACTTACCTGTATGAAAATCAACGAATATTAACTCAACGATTTCTATCTATACTACCTACTATTATAAATGCGAAAGTAAGTCTGTCTGTCTGTTACTCTTTTACAGCTAAAACAACCAAACGAATGTGATGAAATTTGCCATAAAGCAAGCTTGATCTCCAAAGAAGGACATAGACATATATATTTTTTGACCCGCACCTGACGACTAACCCCTAAAACGTGAGCAAAGTCGCGGGCGAAAATTAGTCTATATTTATCTAATTCAATAACTATTTTTTTTTTATGTAAGAGTTAAATGTATTAATTTGCAGTATGTAATTATAGAAATAATACCTTCCTTCCTATTTATATGGATTCAAAAAATTGCCCTTACAAATTTATATTTGCGCTGATACTATTTGTTGGTTCTATATAAATAGTCAGATATATTGGATGTAGAATATTTTATTATAAATAATGAAAATGATATATTTGTCCCTCATTACAAAACATTTTATGTATAGCCTTATTGTACCTGTGCAAAGCTAGGAAGGGTAGTCGTTACTTCGTGGGTACTTCTGCACTTATAAATATTTTATGTAAAAAGCCGTTATAGCTATTTTTAGTAAAATAAAAACACTCACAGTATCTATTACGTCATTTAAATGACATTTTAATTATAATAATATTTATAAGTTCTCTCAAAGTTACGCACACAAAATATGAGATATGCATAAAAATTGTTCTGTTCGTGCTTTTTCTCTTCAGATAATAAACTGAACCGAACGCGGCTCAGTGATGTGCTAGAACACCTCTAAGTGTTACGGTAAGACAGCTAAAGTACTTCACGAAACTAGTTTATTACATCGGCATGTTATATTGTTCCTGCACGTAGTTATTCCACTAGTAGTACATAATTCACTTCAACCGCTTCATTCGAAAGATTTTGTAAACTACACATGCTAATTTCATGTAACATTAATAGGTCTAACCGACTTTACTAAATTCTTTCATAATTTAAATGAATAAACGGACGTACTTGACAATAAGCGTGCGTGTGCAAGCACTGGAAACATAAGCAGTTCAATAAGTTCACCAAGAACAGAACTTATTAAATGAATACTATATTTATTAATAATTACTTATGTTTATCTATGGTTAGCACGATAAAAGGCGCTTCGTTGCGTTTAAAAACAACTTTTTACTTGAAGCAATTATCGATAAATTTAGTTAAAAAATCAATAAATTATGTGAAGTGATGTTCGATCGCTAAAACGATTTTCATGCACTAATTAACGTACCTGAAAGTGTTGCACAGTGACATCTTCATAAGCACGTTGCGTCACAGTTTACACATGATAGCACGCACGCGCGCGCGCCGCGGTAGCCGCTCGGTCACTGCAGAACTATAGAGCGATCGACATTAGCCGATAGCCGATACTAGATTAATACGAGTGTCGAAGAACTTCCTTCCATTGAGCAACGAAATGCAACAGTAAACAACTCAGAGTGTCGGCTGAAACTATCTAACTGCTCGACGGCCTCGTCCCTCTTTCGGTTTCCATCCGAAAAACTAGGAACTAGCAATTACTTTAAATACAACAATTATAACCTCTTGATGGATAAATTATATTGTTTCCGAATTAGCTTTTTTTATCGTTTGCAGAACGTTTTGTAAATCATCTACGGATGCCAGCTGTCAGGACTTTTGGAGAAAAATTGTTTTTCCATACAGGCTCGTCTTAGTACGAACAATGCAACTCGCATGATATTATAAACAGACAGGTGAAAATTTTATAATGTATTATATTTCAGAGTTGAGGATGTATGTGCCGGTGTAATTATCATCAAGTACAATAGCAACATCGGCATTTAACAGCGTGGCTTGCAATACGTTATAATCTATTAGGTAGGTACCCTTGACTTTGTCCATATTCATGGGCTGAACATGAAATTTCCTCTTTTATTTAGTGGCTAGCTTATGCTGCATACTTCAGAACTGATTTTAATTTGTGGGTCAGAATAATTAATACTCAGTCCGATAGTTGTGAGTAAATTAATTTAAAATTCCCGGCTTTAGCATGTAAAACCATTGACCATGCGTCTGATATTTCTACGATCGTTGGATTCTTTTGCCAATGTAATATAAGAGTTAAGGAGTCGTGGAATCGAGGCGTACATATTTGTGAACTATAATATTGCAGTTAGTTCTCGAACTGGGGCCGGCTAAACTTAGACCACTTCAACCCCAAAAAGATGCAAGTTTGCGCGTTACCCGCTAATAAATTACCATTCCGCGGGCAATTGGAAGATAAAGCCAAAGTGTCATCAAAAAAACTCGGTGTGCTCAGCAAGGCCAGGCATTATTTCACGTTGGCCCATCGCCTAAGACTATACAAGGCGCAAATTCGGCCTCACATGGAACACTGCTCTCACCTCTGAGCGCGTGCTCCCAGTGCCAGCTCCTTCCATTTGGCCGAGGAATTATTTGGATTAATCCCGGCTGCTGAATTTCACCATCAGACATCATTACAAAGTGATAAAATTAGACAATATAATTTCACTGTTTTTGATTAGTTATTAAGGTATCTGTAAAATATGAAAGTACTCCAGAAGGCCGAATAAGTCTGTATTATAATTACGTATATAGTGAACTAATAGTTAAGCAACACTTATAAAACAAATGTACCGCCATTGTATATATACATACATAATACAGAGAACTATATAATTTCTGTAACAGCATTACAGAGTACATTCAGCGAATGATATGGAAATCAGGTAAGTTGTTTGCCAAATAAGTGCGACGACTTGGTATCTCGTTTCTATAAAAAATATTTAGTAAAATAAAAAAGTCTGTAAATATTTCTCGGCTTCCACCACGCTGCTGCAATGCGGTTTGATAAGTATACGTTTCGTAGATATCGATCCGAAACAATCAATTTACCACCAGATAAATTTTAAGCATATGAAAATTATGTAGAGCTTGTCTGGCTTTGAACTCGCAAGCATCGGTTAAGATTCACGTGTTCTAACTGCGGCCATATCGTATATATATATTATATCGCGAGTTTTATAAATTTCTTTTTGTTTTAAAAATTTTTACTTTGGGTTTTAAAAATTTATAAAACTCGCGATCAGTGAAGTATAGTAGTGGGAAAGGATCCAAATCAATCATAGAGAGTGTCTTTGCCTAAAAGGTAATTCACTGGCTGGTAATACTACTTCTACGAACGATAAGAGAAAACATGCAAGAAAAATTATTTGTGGCCTAGGAGAGAGTAGAGGACGCCTTTATTTACATCAAATAAACACGTGTGGCACTAGCAGAGGTATAGCTAGACGGATAGAAGCCCCGGTGTACCGTTACATGTAAAATAATAAATTTATCATTTTATTATTTTTACTATTCATAAAAATATATACATTTTATAATTTGTCGATAAAATTAATAAAATAAATAAAGCATTATAGATGAACGTTTTTTTTTTATCTTTTAATATGTTGCCCCGCCTCGCGGAACCTGGTGCACCGCTGCCTTGCTCTATAATATCCTATTTCAGTCGAAAAATTAGTGATAAACAGACCTTAGACTTATTAAATATTTATTATACGATACATTTTTATTATTTGTTGATTAGGCTTTTCGGTAAACTCCTGCAGTCAGTACGTGTCAAACTAACGTGATCAGACACGTAGAATGACTATGCTGACTTTTCAGTTTCGACAATAAAGTTTAGAATGTATGTTACTAAGCCATTGCTTAAAAGATTCTTAGATAATATAATGTAGATTGTTTTTATACTAAACAAGAGCAGTTTTAAGATGTTTATTTAAGTAAACTGCTTATGTATGTGTATTCCATAGATAGGGTTAATATATTTAATATTTTTTATGACAAAACCACGTTAAAAAATGCTCACTACTATTACCGATATTTTTTTAATCGTTGGAGAGACGCATGTGGGATTCACCGGCGTGTCGGAATGCTCACTGAAAACCAGTAGTACTCTCTTCGTCTCTTTGTAAGGGACATTGGGATCGCTTGCGCTTACAGCTGTGACGCCCCAGCGGTGGGCTCACCTAAGCAGGCTTCTAATCTAGTGGGGTTCCTGAAGTGACAGAGAACACAGGAAAAAGGTCGTCTTCTCCTCGGTCTTCTTCGTTGGAGCGAATCATCGGAGGCACTCGTTTCACACACCCGTTCTGCGGCCTCCTTTTGCGATATTACATTTTCGCGGATCGTCAACTTCCAGCATCTTTTGCTTCCGAATATGGCATATATCGGCAGCGACAGGTGTTCGCCGATAATGACCGCCAGAGAAAAAACATACAAAACCTATATTTTGTTTAAATTCTAATTGATATAAGAATTCCGCAAGGATCAAATCTTGGACCTATTCTCTTTCTAATTTATTAAAAACATTATTTTGTTTTAACTTATTAGCAACAAACATGAGATAGATTATATTAAAGATATATCATCAGCAAAAGAATACCAATATTTTCAAAAATAAAAAGGGACAAAATTTTGCCCACCAATCGAAAGGATATCCAAGGAAATAAAAATGGAAGGAAAAAAAAATGAACGCGTGCATCTTAACCGATGATTTCGGGTTCAAACCCAGGTAGGCACCACTGAATTTTCATGTGCTTAATTTGTGTTTATAATTCATCTCGTGCTCGGCGGTGAAGGAAAACATCGTGAGGAAACCTGCTTGTGTGTAATTTCAACGAAATTCTGCCACATGTGTATTCCACCAACCCGCATTGGAACAGCGTGGTGGAATATGCTCCATACCTTCTCCTCAACGGGAGAGGAGACCTTAGCCCAGCAGTGGGAAATTTACAGGCTGATTATGTTATTTTATGTAAAAATGTTCATTAAAATTCAGAAAATATCTTGGCATTATTGTTTATGCTAAAAAGTGGCTTAAGGCATGGACCACGTGGGCCACGGCCTCGCCGTCCAAGCTTACAAAGTCAAGATTAATTTCGAACTATTGAAAATTATAATAAAGTATTGCATAAAGAACGAAAATAATAACAAATATGTTTCTTTTATTTAAGAATTGTCTACATTCGTTATGAATTGAATGTTGCTTTGTTAATGCTTTTTAGTTACATATTTCATTCCGAAATTTTTTTTTAACATAAGTTTCAATATAACAATTACAAAAGAAAGAATAAATGTTTATTTCTTTTTGTAATCACTACTTAACGTTTAAATTAAATATTATTGTAATACAACATTATTAAAAAAAAAGTATGCAATATTATTTTATTTCAAATTTTCTAAGGTGTTTTTAAAACGCATCACTGAAATCAAATGTCAATGTCAAATTGAGTTGTGTGTCCGCTATTCGAGTCCGTTGTAATGACAAGTGTTTAAAATTTAAGGATAACAACGTATCATAACACATTTAAAAGTTATTTTATTAAATTTATAAATCAAAGATGTCTGAATTTCGAACACCAATTAAACCAAAGAAGCCTTTAGATGCAGGTGAAACAATAACGATTCCACCTTCCCCATTTTTGAATAGACTCGGATATGGCACAGGTATTTTCTATTATTATAAGTGTTATATATTATTCTTATAAGTAATTTATGTTTACTTAACGAGATAACTAACGATATTTGGTGTATATCACATAATGTTTTATGATTAGGTGTATCAGTGATGCAGTTGGTGAGATCGCCTAGAGCGGGACAAATTCGTTCACCTTGGGCATTAAAAATGTTAAACAAGCGCGTGAAACCCAATCGTGTTTACACCGATCGTTTAAAAGTCGAGGCGGAGCTTTTGCAACGCATGTCTCATCCAAACATCGTGGGGTTCAGAGCCTTCAGCAAGTCCAAGATACTGTATTTGGGTATGGAGGCTTGTGACCTGTCCCTTGGTGACATGATCGAAAAAAAGATTGAGGATGACTGTGAGCCGTTTTCTTCAAAGCAGATATTAAAGGTAATTTTCGTTATATGCTTTTATAGATGTTACTTTACAATTTATTGATATATATACTATTGGAGTTAATCTTAATAGTAATTAATCAAAATATCATCTTTATTTAACATATGCAGGTTGCAATAGATATTGGCAAAGCACTGGACTATTTACACACAAAGATGCAGATTCTTCACGGAGACATGAAATCTTATAACATTCTAGTAAATGGCGACTTTGTCATATGCAAGCTATGTGACTTTGGTGTTACTTTGCCTCTTGATGAGAATGGAGTATTTGATAAGGAAAACGCAGGACAAGCTTTATATTTTGGTAATATCGCAATATAAAGTATAATTAAACTAAACCCATTTAATAAAACATCTTTCTATCAATGTCTAAAATTAATACAAAGTTATATATAAGCCATAAATCATGTGGAGGCTGATTATAATACTGATATAAAAACAGTGTTAAATCTAGCATATACTTACCGATCTTGATATTTTTTCAATTATTACTGAGGTTTACATTCGCATTTACATTCATAATCAATATTAATATCAATTTCTTGATATGTAGGTACTGAAGCCTGGAGTGCACCAGAAGTTATTCATGGGGGAACAATAACAAACAAAACAGATATCTGGCCTCTCGGTCTCACACTGTGGGAGATGATGGCCCTCATGCCTCCACACTCACGAGCTGATGACACACTGGATGAGAGTGTGACCAGTGTTGTAGACGATAGCATGGAGGAAGATTACTTTAATGAGAAATATGGTAAGATCAAAGAATTTTACTACACAATTTTAGATCATGCTGTATTTTGATCATAAATTTATTATTTTAACTCTAGGATATTTGTGAAATGTTCATAAGTTATATGAAACTTATAATACTGACCCTTACCTAACACCAATACTTGTACATATTTAAACAATTAAAGTTATTGCTTATTAAGCTTGTAGAGGAACTCCATGAAAACTTTTATTACAGGCACTCGTCCAGATGTTCCTGCTAACATATTGCCAGACCTATACTCTAGTGCTTTGACACTGTTCTACTGCTGCACTGAGACAATACCCTCAGCTAGACCTTCAGCACAACATCTGGCTGAAGCCGCTGAACACATGTCTATATTGACATGAAGATATTTTCAAATATTTGTCTTATCATATTAAAAGTATAAGTCATATTAAAATACATAAAATTTGGTATAAAGCTTTAGATGCATTCTTATAATTTATATTCATTGATAATGAAACAACAAATTAGTTTAAAATAACTATATTCAAGTAACATAAATAAAAATTCAACAACGTCCATAATAAATACCTGCCTGTACCGCTGTGTCGGTTACAATCTTAAAATCTATATAATATAGTTATACAATCTTGTGATCCTAGATACTAGATGATGTTGAATATTATTCAAAAATATACTTTTTATTGCATTGTGTTGTATGCTTGAGACAAGCTGGTTTTGTATAAATCAACAATCTTAAGATATGCTGTGCAAATTTGTTAAAGTATAATTAAAAGTGTACTTATATAGAGATTCCATTTACAAATAACAAGTTAATTTTAACTTAATTTCTCATGTTTAAGAGTAATGAGATGATCCCCTAATTGACTAGTAACTTAGTATACTTACTCATAGGATTAAGTTAAACTCAGAGCTTAAACAAAAAGCACCACAACTGTTCTTTATTATTCACTATGTAAAATGACCACAAATGTGATTTATGTAAAGTGTAAAATTTATTGTGAAATAATTTATTCTATTATAAATCTTAGTTCTTTTATTACAAATCAGATGTGTGTCCTGCACATACGCGCATACAATATTTCAGACATACATATATCTATGAGGTATATGTACGGCATAAAGACGATACTTAATGTACGAACATAACGTTTGAGTTATATTTCTTAGTAGTCAAAACAACTGAAAAAAAATAAGATATTTAACTTAAATACTACAACAAATATTAACTAATTCATCAAAAAACAGATAAGAACAATCAAGTTTTATCTCATGATTTTCAAAGCGAGATTGTGAGTAAACAATATATTCTGATTTCTTCAAAGTATTCCAGGAACAAAAAAAAAAGCATTGGGGAGTTGCAGACTCTGCCATACAGACTCGAGTCATAAGTATAAAGATTTACATCGTTATATTTATGTGAGATTTTATATAAATAATTACATATATGTAATTTTAGCTAATCAAAATGGCAGCTCATGTGTGATACTCGATTCGAGACAAAACTTAACATGCATTTTAAAATAGTGGAGTTAATATGAGATACAGACGATATATGAGACTAAATATAATTTACACTAGGAACCTGATGCTGACAGGAACTACATGTTTATGAAAATATCATTTTGGACAATTAATATATTGGTTTTTAATATACAAAGTCATGTTTGATATTTAAGAAAACTCTTTCAATAAAAAAGATAATAATTGGTGTCCGTTATCCTGAAATGTAAAATACAATTAGTTTAGTAGTTAAATATGTGTAACATTCAACATCGTTACGAGTTAAGTTGTTGGTAAAACATAAGAACTGTCGGTGAACTGATTTCGAATTTGTGAAAGTTAGTCCACGACTACCACGGGGTTCGCGTTCGTAAACCTCATTCATAGGGTGTTCACATTTGATTTGTTTCAATTTGCACACAGGCATTTGACTATTACAACAATATTATGTGTTCACAGTAACACTGATCACTTTGATAGAATCAGTGATATTGTACGTGCACGAGACGTAAATATATGCTTATAACGCCAAGATTCCGACGAAATGTAACCGTTCCTATAATAAAATTCCGCAGATATTTTTCACTTTGCCGATTCATAAATTCAAATAATTTGTAAAATATACATTGGTAAAGGAGGCTTATTATTCAATACAAGATTCTTCTCGGTAGAATCTACATTCCGAACCGGTGGTAGTTTCACTTAATATAGTTTGTTAACTGACGATTCAAAAGTGCTCGTAGAAACCTACTTGAATAAAGTTTATTTTGATTTTGATGACTAGATTGTACACACTTGATTGATGATCAGAATAAAAAATGTTTTATTTGCGCATTAGGGCAAATTAATCCCGAAATTTAGATAAACCAGTATTTCGGGCATCGAGAAAATAACTCTGATTATTAAAATATGTATTATATTCGCAATTTGTAATATTATAACTTCGAATAATGATTTTAATTATTCTTAGAACAGAACGGAGACACCAACGCCATCTATGTGTTCAAGGAGTAGTATATTAAAGTCGTCTGCTTTCTACTCCTCGTTACAGGATTCCGTGCCTTGTGACGAAATTAGTACCACCGAAAGCAAGATGTTACACATAAATACAACGCACAATAGTATCATACATCGCAGAAAACTAAAAAAACGACGAACGAGATAAATAAATTGATACGTCAGAAAAAAACGAACAAATTACGAAATCAAAAGAGACGCATTTACTGCAATGACATACTTAGACGTTCAAGAAAACCGCTGCGGCGGCTATATTTGTCTCGGTCCTGTGAGCCTCTACGTGACGCCTCCGCAGTAAATGCGTCGCGGACGTCCGTCTATACGTACTCCAATGTTATATCGTTAAGAAATTAAATTTCCCCGCCGGGCGAGGGGGCGGGGGGGGCGCGCGAGGGGCGCGAGCATCACGTGTGCTCGAGCGAGCGCAGGTAGGCGACGACGTCGCGCTTGCCGGCCGCGGCCGCCGCCTGCAGCGGCGTGAGGCCGCTCGCGTTGCGCAGGCGCGTGGGCGCCGTGACGTCACGGCTCGCGCGCCGCGCCAGCTGCCGCACGCACGCCAGCTGCCCGAACATGGCCGCGCCGTGCAGCGCCGACTGCCCGTTCTGGGGGCACGGGGTCGGTCCGGTCGTTTCAGAACTACTTCAGTACCGAGTGAACAGTCGCAGCGAGGAACATCGGGCATCGGTCGATTAAAATATCGACCGATAACTCTGGGCCCAGGCGTCACTCATGATTACACAAAATCGTACACCGTCGACTCACCGGTAGCAGGCCGAGCTCCGGGTCGTGTCGCAGCAGCTCCGCCACGACCGCGGCGTGCCCCTTGTGCGCCGCCTTGAACAGCGGAGTGGCGCCGTCCTGCAACATGACGCACCGTGAGCGGGGCGTGCGGGGCGGGGCGGGGCGGGGCGGGGCGGCGGCGGCGCGCACCTGTCGCAGGCGGTCGACGTGCGCGCCGTGCGCGAGCAGCGCGCGCGCCACCCGCTGGTGCCCGCACTGCGCCGCGATCCACAGCGGCGACGCGCGGTCGCTGCGAGTCGCGTCCACGCGCGCGCCGCCCGCCAGCAGCGCCAGACACGCGTCCTCGTGCCCGTTCTGCGCCGCGATGAACAGCGGACTGGCGCCGTCCTGCGGAGTTGGGCGGAATTCGATGATCGGTCGCGTGATCGACGAACACCTCGCGGCGTCCGTTACGTTACTTTTTAAAATGACGTCGCGCTCGAATTTATCGAAATCTCGATTAGAATGTTTTACGGATAAAATCTTAGGTTGAGTCGTGCGATCGAGGAGTTCTGAATGATTGATTACCTTCATACAAGAGTTGACGTCGGCTCCCCGTCGTATGAGCTCCTCGACGACTGACAGATGACCGCATTGACACGCCACAAACAACGGAGTGCCGCCGTCCTGGAATGTTTCGTAAAACTTATTTTAAGATGGAAGACAATACCGAGTCAATATTTTAATTAGCTTTATTTCCTTAAAATTATAAAAATAGACAAAATAAAGTCGACGAAGACAACAGAAGACAATTTTTTATCCTATATATACAGTGGTAATTTTGCAAAAGACAGACTTAAATTTGTCGCTACATTCACTCGTGCTTCAATATTTATTAAATTCTAAACACATTGTTTTTTTTACAGACATGCTAGCGTGTGTCGTTCATGGCAAACAAGATGACGTTATTACATCTCAGATTTGAGCAAAGCTTTTGATCGCTCGTTACATAATATACTTTTATATAAATTATTTGCGTATGAAATCACTGGCACCTTTAGAGTAGGTTAAGTTTTTATTTTATTTACAAAATCCTCTGTCAAAGTTTCCCCAATCCCCAAATCCCCAATCAGAAACCTGTACCCGGGGGTTCCGCGACGCTCTCACATGAGGCCGACTGATGCCGTTCAACATCTTTATCATCGATTGTTTTCAATTCTCTGAACAGCAATAAAATGTATTTTAATATTGAGAAATCGTACAATGTCAAAAGGAAAGGAAATAGGAAAAAGATATCAATACAATCAATAAATATATCACATCGGCTCTAATGCTACCGATAGGGCGAGTAACATAAGGACTGCAGTAATTACATGTCTGTAATGGCAAAACTTTTTTCTCTGGTCAATTGCTCAGGAAGTTTATTCCCCGTTTATTATATTGATGCGCAATATGGCTCTCTTGCCATATTCCGTAAAACAATGTTTAATCCATAATCATAATATTGCCTATGCATTACGTACGCGGTAGGTACCGAAAATCGAGCTACAAGGACAAGCTGCACGAAGGAATCTTCACTGAATTCCTTATGCTGTTTTAAATTAACTATATGTTTGCTTATTATTTGCCATGTAATAAATAATCGTATGTTCTTACCGTACTAGGCGCGTCGATGGCCGCGCCTGCGTCCAGTAACAAGCACGCTATGTCGAGGAAACCGCCTTGTGCTGCGAAGAACAGCGCGGTCGTTCCTGTCTGCCATCATTACGATAATACTTCACTAATTTGGTTAATTGAGTACATTGCTATAGTAATTTAGTGAATTACTTAGAAAAATAGACTTGTACCCACAATACGTCTTGAGCTGGAGGCGAATATCTGTCAAACCGTTCGCTCGGACTTTTGTAGCAAAACTTATTTTTTTTATGATAATGCTTATTGTTCTAAAAGGTGTACTACATTTCCTTCGACCATTAAGACAGATATTCAGATTTTTCATAAAACGAACGAACAGAGGCATCCAGACATAGTGAGATTTCAGATGAATGATAAATGATTCAAAATCAAAAACAAAAATTTAATCAATTAGGAACCATCGGTTCAGAATATACATACATGCTGCCGAGAGGAACCGACACGAAACTCTGCAAGTTCCCTTTCTGAACCGCTGGTAGGTTTACATTCAATACATTCCTGTAACTTGTCATATCGATAGTGCCTACTTAAAGTACTTTTCTACTCGTACGAACAGTTTTATTGCATCATTATTTCTAAAGGAGTAACGAATGGGTTTAATTTTTGTTTCTTTTCGGTAATATAACATTCTATTTATGGCCAGTTCTAATTAAATTTTTGTTTAGAAAGTTTTAAGTTTAAAATTATTTTCCTTACTACTTACTACATGTTTGAAAACATTCATAAACAAATCCCATTTTTTTATCAACTGTACGTATAAACGTATTCGTGATAAATTGTGAAATTGAAACCTGACCTAATTTTGAAATTTAAGCGCAGTTACAAAGAAAGGCCAAAATGGCTCGAATATATATTTTTTTTCAAAGAAAACTTAAGCCACATTTTGTCTTGAACGGCGTATGAAAGAAGCTCATTCATATCAAACAGCGCTGCTCTGATGAAAAGACCTCTTACAAACGAGCGCTCTCGAGCTGAAAAGTTTCCAGAAGGTCGCTACATGATTAAAGACTCATAAACCAACATCCGAGAATGAGCTCTTAATATTTCATGCCTAATCTTTTCCCGTCTAGGACTAAGAAAACGGAGGAATAGAGTGCATCTGTGTTGCGCATACATCTACACTATAAAATATCCTGCGCAGTTCTTGAAATAGCTAAGTGGGCGAAATTCGATCATAATGACATTTGTTTTAAACATGTCTTGATTTATTTTAACTGCAAGTTGTCAAATCATATGAAGCATAAAGTGTAGGTATACTGAATTATATAGAAACGCATACACGTAAAGAGCAGCAGCGGGTTGCGGATGTCGCTATATTAAAAAAGTCCGTGTAAAGGAACACCAGCCACAACACGTAAACACACAACTGGTTTCGAAGTTTATTTCAAGATTAAAATGATATCAAGTGCATAATATTAATATAATTATATTGTGATTGACGTATTCGACTTACTGAACTTATACTGACTCTTACAAAAATTTGTACCTAAAACAATAATTAAGTCTATAAACTTACCGTTCTACTGCACGCGGGATCGGCGCCCTGAGCCAACAGTTCCCTCACGCACTCCGTGTGCCCCATCGCTGCTGACAGAATCAGCGGTGTGGTGCCATCCTGTAACATATTGTAGGTACACATTGCTTTAAAACATATATATTTTTGGTTTTAAAGGGAAGCAACCGACTGTAGATGTTCCCTCGAGGGAAATTTTGGATTTCATTCCACTCATGCTCTGTTTTGTCGAAGTTTTACTTCACATGAAACGTCAGTCAATCATGGTAAAGATTCCCGTGTTCTAACCGGCACTGGCAATCGTATCTTTTTTGGATAACGTGAAACTATTTAATGATACCACGAGGGACAGCGCTTAATAATGTTTCACCAACGTATTCCACGTAATTAAATAATTATGTTTTCAGTCATGAGCTGTGTCTATTAATACTGAGCTATGGTTTTGTCAATAAGCGTTGATGGCAAAATATTTAGGTACTGAATTAGTGGTCAACAATGTAAATATGTCATTTGTTGTGGTTGACTTTCCGAAAAAGCAATCAAAGTATTTGATAGAATTTGAAAATAAAATGAAACCATTCTAAAGTACATATATTCATTACGTCAATACAATTTATATGATGAACTAAACTTACCTTGAAATCAAGGCAAGGCATATTGCCACAGGTACATCGCATTAGTAATTTAAATTAGAAAAGAAATGTTGTTCAAACGTAAATATCTAATTAATATAAAATTGCATTATGTGTCGCTCCAGCGACCGCGAAGGTTGATGTTTTAAAGTAACTGCATTCGCATGTAAATTATGTTAGTTCCCATCTTGCCTTATTAGAATTCTCAACGCAATAGCTTTGACCGTCCGAGCATGATGGTTAAAAAGTTAATGGAAATATTGTACCGAAGGAACAAACAGATAATGAAAAAGTATACCCTTAAATTATAGCTACTTAAGGCTGTAATAATCCTAGACTAAGAAATCGCTACAAACCTAATATATTTAAAACTGTCTTTTATTTCGTCACGCAAATGTTTTAAGCTAAAGAAAAAATATCCTCAAGTGAATAAAACCTTTAGTTATGTAAACGATTACGTAGCGGGGAACGGTACGAGATCGATAAATCATAGCCGGTAATAATGATTACGACCTCGGGAGGTTGGTGTGTGGAGTAAACTGGAGCAAGATTAAAGAAAGGGTACCAATTGTAAGATGAATTTAAAAAAATAATATAAATAGTTAGTGGAAGTTTATCGATCACAATAATAAATTATATGACGCTTGATTGTAAAATTCCTAAATGAAAATAATGAATCAGAGTCAATCCAAATATAATGCAATGATAAACGCTGTCGCCAATCACTTGTAACTTTCGGAAGAGCTCCAGGAGTGAGCGCAAAAAGAATAGGAATTAACTGAATGTGGGCCAGTCTTATTTTAGTACAAAGTTGCTGAACGGCAGTTATAGCTTTAAAGAATTCAAGAAACAGAAAATTCACTGAGAGACAGAAAAAATAAATCGTGAACATTCAAATTTGATTCTTAATACTGTTTCTGTTCATGAGATATGCTATCATTTCTTTTTATGTTTATCACGTGTTTATGGATTCTTCACATGTATCTATGTTTTAAGAAATTTCAAGGAAGTGCATTCCGTTATAAATCATCGTCCATCATATCCTGCTACAAACACCTCATTAACCTAAAAACTGGAAAGCTCTTCAGCGTTTATGGCGCATGTTGAAATACTATAGTAATGCTATAATTAGATGAGAACTTTAAGTTATGACTAGATTTATTAAGTTACGGTTTCGTAACGTTGGTCAATATTCTATGAATAAATAAAATTTTATCACGACTTTGGTACATGGAATGAATGATGTAAATTTATACCTACAATTGGAACCGCTGTACCAATAAATTTATGCGTAAACTCATAAGTTTAAGTAAACTTATGGAGATAGATCTGTTCTTGTCTCAGTTGAATACAAAATATTACAATTCCACACACGTTTTACATTTACCGGACCTGACCCACTTGGAGGTAAATTATTGTATTTTAAAATATCACAAGAATAATGTTAGAAACTATTAAAGTTTAACGTAGTTGTGAAAATTATTTACGCTTCCAATAAAAAATCGTTTAAGTTCTATGATTTCTATTGGTAAGTTGTGCTTAAATAAATGTCTAGAAAAACTGTGGGATACGTTCATTTTTTTTTTAGATAGCTTCAATGAGAATTCAACTTGAAATCAATTCTTTGTTATTTCTTTTAGTGGCATAAATATATCGACAATTACTATTTGGATGTATTGATTTGGTTCTGTTGATATGTTTTATTTTTAACTTGATTATAATTTGATTGCTTTCCTAATAGTTCAATTCGTCTTCCAGTTTTACGTGGTATTCGTTTTCGTTTTGAAAATTGACGTTTTTATTTTTATTCCTACGAGTTCTTTTCGGATTTCAATTTTGTTATCTCCTATCTTTGCCCTTCACGCGACCATAAAGAAAAAATGGCGTCCAAAAAGTTTTTTGTCTATTCTTCCTGTCCGACTTATTTTACTGTAAAAGTAGGTCTTTAATCAATTTAACTCGAGAATCTAACTCTATATAGTATTTAATCTGTAAAATGAGTACAAATAGTAATGAGAGGAGAGTAGTAAAGGAGTAATGAGTTTATACTAACATACATAGCACACTTGTTCGTAGTATAAATTAAATCAAAAATAGTATTTAAGATAACGCTTTCCGTTTCTACTGATAATTAATCTTTAACAATGAATATGATCTGTTATACTTCATCCATTTCTTATCAGGTTACTACAACTTGTTATTATTTTCTCTACACACAAGTTATTTATGAATTTTGTCAAAATTTTAAGTATCAAATTAATTCGTCCGTAATATGTCTATGTCATTGCAATTACGTACCCGATCTCTGGAGTCGATGTGCACTTTCCCAGTATCCAACAACTGTTTAAGTCTCTCGCAGTCGCCCCGCAGCGCCGCCAGATGAAATTGTACATCGGTGCGAGACTCTTTCTGTAAATCAAGGAGAAAATGGCTCTTCATTACCTAAACACTATAATAAAACTAGATAAAGGATAAAGGGTCATGTTTGTACATAAAATTACTTAAAAAAAGTATAAAACCGAAGTCATCATAGAAAATAGGTTACTTTATTCAAGGGGTTGTATCAGTTCGAATTAAAGAATCAATTGAGAAAAATGCACTTAAAATGACTTTATGAACGTTTTATAATAACGCTATAAATTATGATTATTGTTATAATTAAATCGTTACAGTGTGGGATGATCTGAATATTTCACATCGCACGTTCATTACTGATTTCATTGTCAAGTTCAATAAAGTTAACGAGATCAAGCAATCGGCTTTCATGTCGGTTGTGATTTAACAAAAAACGTTTCATTGTGTCATTGACAATCACGCGTATCGCATCCACTGATTCGCGTGTTATCAGACACAGCCGCGAACTATTAATATAACTGTTTTGCTAGCTGTACATATGTGTACCGTTCACGCGAAACAACGATTCATTTTAAATGCCAAAACTGACGTGAATACTCGTGTGGGCGAACTGGTGCGGCAAAATCTTTGCTCTAATGAATATTGTATTAGTACCGGCCGTTATGGACAACGAAAAACAAAAAAAAATGCATTATGAATCGCACATATAAAGTAAATCGGTTTGATCAAGTCATTCTGCATTGAAAAAACACGTGACTCATTAGTATAAATTTAATATCAGAATATATAATTGACAGAAATACATAAATTTCTGGATCGTGTTGATACATAAGTAACCCACTTTGGACAGATGCCACATGGCTGCATTTTATCGTGTCATGCACATTTTAGGAGTTTTTCCTTCACTTCTGAATTCAAGACGAATTATAAACACAAATGAAGCACACGAACATCCGAACTGCTCGGCCGGGTTTAAGCACAAAATCTATGTAAGATTATCGTGTAACGTTGTAGCCCATAGATTTTTTGAATGTGAAATATTAGTTGGTAATATAAAAAAAAAACTAAGTTTTAAAGAGTAAGTGGATAATATTAAGTTTCTTATCTTTTCTTTTTAGTAGGATAATGAGCATTCCGAACCGGTACTGGTAGTAACGCTCGAAGAATCAAAAGAACTTGTTAAAGTATCATTAAATTGAAACATACTTGATTGGTATTATAGACGAATACAAATACAAATGTATTATATGTGTATGTTTCATGTAGTCTCAGTTTCCCCTACTCAGGCGGGGTCAAATTAATCAGAACGCTTTATAAACCAGCTCAAATAGACACCAGTTAATTACGAAGTATATAGAGACTATTACATAACAAATTTCACTAAAACTTCAAACGTTGATTTAAGTGAACATAAAATTTTCAGGTAATACAGGTCTATAATTTTTATAAAACGATTTTCGAACATTACAATTTAAAATGATATTACAATACGGTTACCAGCATTATGCGACCTGAAACGTCCATTTGACGTTGTTAAATTACTTCTCGCATATACCATGATAAACTATCATTACTTTAAAATCACAGCGTACTCAGAAAATTCCAACATCGCGTGTTCGAGCTCAAGTAAAGATGTAATAATGGCGAAATACCTCCGAGGAAATGATCTAAGAACATCCATTTGTCATTTTTTCACGTCTTCGTTCCGAGTCTGATGTGACATTAAAGATATGATTTGCTAAATTGGTTAAAGGTCGGTGTCCTTTTGATAACTAGACCTCAATTAATCAATAAAAGCAACGGCTATTGTTATAAAAATTGTGATAAAACTTCATACTCATTATAACGTGGAGGCGGTGAAGCGAGTCACGGCAGGAAAGGCAATCCGTTCATTCCGCACACCAAACCGTGCGACTCCGTGATACGTATTGGATTTCTTACAGCGCTCTCTGAACCATATATGTAGTTATGATAAACAATATTTGCTTCGTTGTGGTTATATGCTTTAAATAGATTCAATGTTTATACAACGAATTTAAGTTTATTCAAAGTCAATACTATTAGCGTCATTATCCTCATCCGCAATTAGAGTCTACCCACTGTTGATCATCAGCCTCCTCTTGTCTGCGATAATCTCCACAGTCCTGGGCTAAGATAACCAAGTTCAGCCAACAGCTTTTGTAATGTTATTTACCTTGCTCGACAATCGACGTTTATGCAGTGTTTCTTAGGGATTTTTTTGATAAATAAATGGCATACAAAAATTGTTAGCGTTAACATAGCGATTTCGATTAAGATTCAAAATAATATAAAATAAACAAGCGGTCCTTTATGTAACTAAAACTACGATTACGGAAAACTTTTGCTTAACGAATAAAAATAAGTTTAAATATTTTTTTGCAAAAATGTTAAATAAGTTACTCGATCACTCTTTAATGGATCAAATAAAATGAAATCGAGGATTCTGTGGTTGTGATCATGTTTGCTCGTAGACAAGACGTGACCATTGATCTACTTGCTTGTAACAACTAGAATACCTAGATTTCTCCTCTTATTAAGGCTGTTGTCATTTTATAATTGGCTTCAAATCTATTTACGATGAAACATTTTAAAATATTTAAATAAGGTACAATGATGTTTATTAAATTCACTTTACCGAAGCTAATTATAAAGAATTTAGTTTAATAGGTAAAACGAATCCCATCAAAAACATAAATGTAAAAATGAGAGCCAAGTCCAATATTATGATATATAACTTGGTTTTTGACTTCAACGACAAAAGAAGTGAGATCTAAATGGGAGCCAAATTGAATGGTCCTTTCTGAAATTTATTTATAACTACATAAAATATAATTTCTTCTTATAACTTAGGATAATATATTGTAGCATAAGGTCTGTCTATTTTTGATCTATAGGTCAGTCAGTGATAAAAATGACGATTTTTAGACGTTAATATCTAAATAACCGTTTCAGATACGTTTATGAAATTTGGAACACATATGTATCTCGCGAATTTGACACGTTTATGTCAAATCGTTTTTGAGTTATGAGGAGGTCAAAAGTGGCTCCAAATGGTTCGTGTAATATTACACACGGTGCTGCTCGCCAGTTCTGTTACTTGAACTTGGCTGACACGCTACCGCGTGTCTAGATTACAATCTGGAACTAAATCAGATATTTAACATATTGAACAATTATTCAATTTATAATTGAAGAGACTTCAACCGTTTAAATGTATCTATTGTACTGTAAACAAGAAGGTAAAAGGCCTACTTTTTAATCAAACTTCTTTGTAATACTTTCTTTCTTACGTAAATAGAAGATTAAAAAGCAACCAATTGATATCAAAGAGAATTTTAATCTCGTTTAAAGTAGACTTGTGCTGTATGTGCCAAAGGCAAGTAAAGTTTGTTTATTTGATCTAAAGTATTTTTAACGGAAGTTGTAGTAGGTAAATCTGTCTGAAGAAAGCTCATGCAAACTATGTCTATTTATAAATGATTTACAAAATGTTGATAGGACTTAATTCTGTAGGCGATTCTGTATTGGGTTTATTTATTGTTGAAAACCAGGTGAGCTCAAATACACTCAAATACGCTCAAAGACAAATACACTCGCATCGGTATTTGTTTTTTTCTTTCAAGAAAGTCTCAGTAATAGCCCGGGTTTTGGAAGTTTGCAGTGTTCATAGTCCCGAATCTCGGAGAGCACGTTAAGCTTTATGTATATATTGTCGTCTCTTTACTCTTAGGATTATGAGAGGAGGCAAATGGAGAGTGCGTGTTTAGTGCGTACTTATACACTATAGTATATCCTGCACAGTTGGCTACTGCCACTTGAGAATTGCCGCCACGGTCAAAATCGGTCTGGCATCGTCATAATAAACAACGCCAAACTGCCTAAAACTATACTACTCGATACACCGCATCTTTAACACCATCCGGAAAACAGACTGATCACAATATTCAAATTCAAAGTTTTTCTGATAACGATTTGCTAATAAGACATGCAACACTAATATCGCAACTTAGCGATTACAGCTGGCCGATTCCATTCCATTGTTTCGCCGAGTTATTTGCATAACCTAAACAAAATATGTCCTCATTACTATCAAAACCAAATACCCATTGCTAGACAATAAAGTTATTTAATCAATTGTTTTTTCTGTGTAACTGGGACATGGTAGACTTTGAAAGACCGCAATATTTCATAACAAAGGAGTACTAAAATTATGTAATAGAAGATTATTTTTAAGATTTCTTTCTAGCGATTAATTTAACTGATACTATCACTAATCGTAGCTGGTTTGATAAAAAATACAAAAGCGATTTATTCAAGAAAACTTTTGCTGCTGTAACATAAAATACCGCATAGAGGTATTTTATGTTTACGTCTAACATCAGTTTTCTAAATATCTTAAGTTATATATTGACGGTAAAACGGTTATTCCTTTATTGTTAGTCTCGTGTTTCACTGAATTATTAAAAACAATAATATTTGCGTCACTATTTGTGTGCTTAACGCTATATTTATTTTGATTGGTTGTTAAAATTTAATTGCAATACTTGTTTTTCCTTTTTCGAATATTCTTGATCTAGATCTTATATGTCTTAATTGGTATATTCGCTGTTTTCGTATCTCAATCTGTCAATTATATCTGTTTTACATCCATTTATTCAAGTGCAAGAATCGGTAAACTTTTAGTTAGCGGTTACGTGTCTGTAACATTAACAAAATGATGACGACGAACAGCAGTCGGTATTCGGTGCGCATGCTTTAGAAATAGAGAGTTGTTTACATCCGGATTTCAGTGTCAGTTTTTGTGGTCTACAAAAAAACTGACGGACGGTCATCGACGCCTGCCTCCGTACTGACGTCGGTATTGTTCGAATTGCGTAACCGGTTCCTCAAAGGTTGTTACAACTATAAATCATGTTACGTATTAGTCATAAGAAGCGGTCCTGCAAAATAAGGTAGACAATATGGATAATGTGTACACATTATTCATTGTTTTATAAATATTCAAAAAAAATCTTTATTAATTAAAATTTAAGTAGGTAATGATATTACAACGATGTTGGATACGACGATTCTGAGCTATATTAATGAGGAAAGAAACGGAAAATCTTTCTTCTTATTCCTGGGTATGATTGAGCGTCAAAGCATGCGACCGAGACTATCACGATCATACAATTAAATGCAAAATGTATGTGATGAATTGTTTACTTCGTTGAATTCAATTAACGTGAGCAGAGAAATAATATCAATGTATAGTTATATTTCTATATTAAACAAATAACATCAGAGCTGCCTTAGATAAGACAAGCAATAAAATCGCGAATAGTTTTGCGAAGTAATCTGCTGTTAAATTGGTACGACGAAAATTAATTCAGAAAGCAATTAATAATTGGAAGTTTCGACTTGATAAGTTTTTAATTAAAAGTACAATGACGTTATATAATTATATTATTATTTAAAGCGGATGAATTAGTTTGTCTCAACGCTCCTATTTAGGATCGATCACTACGATTTGCTTATTAATTGAGGAGTGTTATATAACATATAACATCGTCATACGACCCAAAAGGGCGGGTAAATAACGTTAAGAGTAAATGAATCCTCGTGGAGCAGCTAATTTACATAATAAAACTCAACTCTTTATCTTATATTTATTATAAAATAAACTATTTAATGTTTCAAATTTTATAAAAAACATAATTATGTTAAATACAGCGAAACTGTACTGGTAATTATAATTATGTAAAGGGCTACTGTTAAAATAGAAATGACGACCTTATCCTCACAAGAATATTATTATTAATATAAATAAGTTGCTACAAAATATGAATGCACTCGATGCGTTAATGGTGTAGGAGTTTTACCTCGCGCGTAAATTGTCCATGTAATTCATAACCGACAATTTTCTTTGAATCGCTTTATCAAATTAAGTAAAGTAACAACAGCGCATGACAAAATATTTGTCGAATATTATATTAAGAATGTTCTCAAGAATATTTTAGAAAAATAAAGATCCTTAGTATATATTAATATATTCAAAGTCACAATGTTTCTTAAATGTTTACGATGTTTATTGACTGTCAAATAACTCAGATCTATAAAGAAATGCCAAAAGATGACTTAAATATTATACTAAAAAGTACACTGTCGCGACATTACAATATATTTGCATCTAGAACTCACGCTCATGATCCTATTAAGCAGTGATAGCTGATGACCATGACCACAACTTATACAGCATAAAGATTAAAATTGTCAAAACAGTTGACAATTATTTGTGATTAATTATATTTACGACTGCTGTTTCCCAAACATATTTTAGTAATTCATATGACATTTGTATGTCGACCGACAGTCACGACTTATGCTTAACGAAACTAATTACCTACTCGATAAATTGTCAGTTATTGAAGGAATAGACTGGCTTTGACGAATGGCTATGAATAGTCTTCAAAACCTGATACCACTTGTGATATTGACAACCATGTCCTGTAATGATATGTATACAGTTTTGTATTATACATAAATAAATAAATATTAAAGTTGTCAGTGTAGTAACATTCAAAGTCTCCCTTTACATTTAGAAAACTAAAAATGATGCAAACAGAACATACCTCTATCTTGATCAACCTAAATATCTTGAAAGCAAAAGCGAGATGAACAAGCGAGATGTGTGCGTTACTGATATGCTTTATAATAATAGCGTTGAACAATGTGACCCAGAAGGAGCGTTATCGGTGTCAAAAGTAAACTTTCTCTGAGACATCGCGTGCAAATATGTTTATAATATCGTTCATCTACCGTGGAAATACACAGGCCGATTAGCTAGAAAGTCATAGATGAAGCGGATTCGAAGCCGAAAACAATAACATGAATCTAGAAAAAGGATATTCAGAACTCCAGCTAACTTATTGTATCATTGGTATGTGAGTCTGAAAACAAAAGAGTATTTATGTTTTCTCTAATGTCCATCGAAATAAAATGAGCAATTACAAGCAACGTATGTAAACTAAATCTTGATAAGCAAATTAAAATGTTAAATAATTCAACAGCAAGAGCACAAAATAACCTTCTCCTTCAATAATAATCCAACGAAAGCTAACAATTTTCAATATAATCCATTACAATCATTTGCCATTAAGGTTGCACAACAGCACAGCTTGACCTTTCCTGACGTATAATTAACTAAGCCAAGCACAACGTTATGTATTACTTCAGGAACTTAGCTATTGTTCTTGCGAGATCTCTTTAGAGATATTTTATAAAAAATGTATCGAGATGGATTCATACATACATAAAATATAAATGAAATCCGGGCAAATGATTTAAATCCTACATACGTATTTACAATTCATCATGCTCTCGGCAGTTAAGAATAAAATCTACATGACTCGTCAGATAATCTGACGCATGTAAATGTTAGACAACAGATACTGTTTGGAAATCAAATAACGTGTAATTACGAAGAAAGTTAAATATATATAAAAAAACTTGGCATTCATTTTACGATGTTTCTGTTTCTGCAATAACAAAACCTCGAAGACAATTTGAAGTCATTTTTGCGAGAAATAACGTAATTTAACTTGACATCCTAAGACGACTCTGTATTCTAAAGTGGTAAATCAATTAACAAACATTATACGTCTCTAAGGTCCTATTTACGAAGAGTCACATGTCCCATTTGTATTCAGTACGTCAATGAATCAAAATGTGACACGAGTCAGTTAAATAAATCATTAGAAAGTTGCCTTTAGAATTGACAAACTCCAAATGGTTCGCTATTTAATCTCAAAAACTGTTTGATGGTGCAATGAGAACAAAGCCTACGTCTCGGGTTCAATGCCCCCCGGGCGGGCCCTTACTTTTTGTTCGATGCACCAAGCATTGTTGCATAATGTTCCATTAGATTTGTGAACGGTAATTATTCACTAATGCTGTCATTATATACTGCAGATTGAATTTGCGCAATACATCGACTGACTGTGATTGGGCTGATTGCATCGATTGCTGAAGTGCAGTCGGATTGTAGTTTTTATTTCAATGGGAACTGTTATCAACGTTTAATGGTCTTCTAACTAGAATCGTTTTCATTCCGATGCTATTTAAGTTGTTAACATTTAAGTGGTGTCATTAACGGTTTTAATATCAGACAATCTTGTCTGTTGAAAATTAAATTAAGCTCCGATTTTCTCTTTATGGTTTTAACAACATAAAATACTTCTTGCAATGAGATTCGAACTTCTTACGAAACTAAATAAAGGGTTTTTTGGGTTTTGTTGATTTTTAAATATAATTGTAATTCTAAATAAATAATTATTTTATACTTAATTTTTACTTTTGTTAGATTTTATAATCTAAGAAAAAAACAATCTGTTGTTAAAAAAACGATTTACGAATCAATGCTAAAGTTGCGAAGAGAAACATATCAAATATTGGAATTTCATTTAACCATTTTCATCAAACAAAATCACTTCAGTTCGGTATGTTGCAACTTTCTTTGACATAAAATTGCCGATATTCCAATTTCAATATCAAAATCGTTTATTTCCTCTCCTACAGTCGCCGAATTGTTACTAACGATCATTATTAAAGACATTTGTTTTGAAATACACAATATAAAAGCTAAAGATATTGTATCTATATTTTAATAATTAAATATTCGAAACAGTGGATTAGTGGAGAATCTCTAATAAGGTGACCTTGCAACAATGTTTAATTCTCAGTTAAAACTTCGCTACTCATTAAGTATATACATAAAAATTGCAAATTAGTTTTCAAAATGACGCTCATAATATATATTTGAAGCCGGAGTCGTAGGATGCTTTAGGGATACTCTGTTTGTTTGCAGCTTTAGTTGTTTTGATTTATGTAAGGCTTTTGAATGCGTGAAATATTAAACTCTGATTAGGAAGTTAAGTCACATTAGCGAAACAGCGCTCAATTCTCCGATTTCTTAAATGAGCAAGAAGTAAGAAGAGCAAGTTCATAGAATAATATGAATATATGAAAATGGGTCGTTCACAGGAATCTTAACAGAAATTTGAAGCAACAAGAATATGCTTGTATTGTTTGCTGAAAATAATTCCATAATTGACGACGAGAACTACATTATAAAACCTCCAGACCGTTCCAATAAAAAAAAAACATATACAATCCCGCTGAGTTTACATCGCCAGTTCTTCTCTTTCCAAACCATTTTTAAATTAACAAACAATAAATATAACGCTTCATTGAATAAAGACATTGACATTGATTTTCCTCTAAAATATAATATCGTGCTTATTATATAGAAAGTGCTTGTAAGAAACTGAATGTATGTAGATATATAAGGATTATTATTCACAGCGCGTTCAAGATACATGTAAATATAATTTGAAAGGTCTCTGTAAAAACAAGACGGAAACATCCGACCTTGACTTGAATACAATTATTTTAAAATGCAAGACATTCATGATAAGATTATTTATTTGTTTAGGAAGTTGTTTGCATCAAATTCAACCTTGGCATGTTCACTTTTACCGTCGCCATTTAGTTCTGCAGTTTAATTATTTGATTAAATTGAATTGGATTCGTTTCATATCTACAGCTAATGTACAAGCGGATAATTTGGAGCACCTAGGACATTTTTCTGTTGATCTGAACTAGTTGTTCTGTAAAAGGAGTTTGAAATTATAAGCATAGATATAATTATTCTTATTTCGTCATGTTTATATTACTTTAGTGTGTTACAATTTGATTGTTAAATATTGAGGTACTACTGATATTATTTGAAAAACTCGCAGCCATGTTAAATTCAAAAACCTGTTAGTACATACGAACGAAATACATAAAAACATAGAAACCTTGACTTCTGTACTTGTCGTTATAAATAAGTTAGTTGTTGGCAAGGAACTCCGTCTCGTAGTTGTTAATATTCCTCGAACAGCTCTCAAGGCCGCTAAGACA
The DNA here is from genome assembly GCF_037043105.1 of Vanessa tameamea. Classification (NCBI taxonomy): domain Eukaryota; kingdom Metazoa; phylum Arthropoda; class Insecta; order Lepidoptera; family Nymphalidae; genus Vanessa; species Vanessa tameamea. Next base: position 551,361 of record NC_087316.1, read on the forward strand.
ATTAGGCTCAGTTTGTTTGTATTGTTTCAACTTGTAGAAAAATTCTACGACCGATATTTTATGTGTTTTATCATCCACACATAAATTTATAACAGACATACACACTACCTAACTAGACACTAGCCTTTGTAATTACACTGGCTCACACTGATCATAGGATCTCAGGATCTCGGAATTCCTTTCAGCTGTCACTAGAGGAAATTTTAAACATCCAAATTTTTAGGTCTTGCGGCTATTTAACTAAAAGTTTATAGAAATAAATATCTGTCTGTCTTTAACTTTACTGTCTTTGGATATGTTATTAATTGTACGACGGTCAGATGGGCCACCTGATGTTAGATCACCGCCGCCTACAGACATTGGCCCTGTAACAAATATTAATCATTGTTTGTATCGCCAATGCACACAAACCTTGGTAGCTAGGATGTTATGACCCTTGTGCCTGTAATTACACTGACTCACTCAACTTTTAAACCGGAACACACAATATATTACTGTTTGGCGGTAAAATAGCTGAGGACTGAGCGGTACCTACTCAGACGGGCTTGAGAATGCAAAGCCCTACAATCAAATAATATAAATCTCCACGATCAAAGATTACAAAAATACTTGTATAGGGAACAAATAGTGAACAACAGAATCTTCATTCGGATAAAAATCGAATCGGAGTCGGATAAAAATACGAAAAACATTACTGATGAAATGGTTTACAATTGGAATTGGTCATCAACGTCGCCTTGTCTGCTACGTCTACAGATTATAATTTGATTTTACATGAATATCTTTTATTCGTCAGACAGGAATGTTTTGATGGCAAGGAACACGTGGGCGGTATGTTGGATATAATGATAGAAGATTCGTACAACGTCCCGCAAATTAAGATTGGCAAATCCGAATAAAAAATAGAACAAACATCTTAAAAATGTTAACTACGAAAACAAATAGTTAAAGACACAAGTAAGAATGACCTGCGGTTTAAATTTGCACTATAGAATATAGCTGACAGTTACATTTAGTTTCTTAGACAGTTTGACGTATAATTAAAAAATATATATATTCATAATTATCACATTTAATCTAACTTTTGATTAAATTGATTTGGTCTTTCCTTTTATTTCTTGTCTATAGAGTTCTTTCCACCAAGGTTCTGTTAATAAAATAATTAAAAAAAACTCCACCATCGACGTTCCTGCTCTCACTGAGCATTCTTGATTTAGTCATGATCAAAGGGAATGGGTCTCGAGTGTGGAACGCTACAAGTCTCCCGTAATTATTCGTCACTAATTTAAATAGTTATAATAGTCTTATATAGTTCCGTTCGCAGTTGAAACACTTCGATTTGGTATAATAGAAGAAATACATTTCTAAAATATTTACAACCCGTGTTCTTCTATTGCCTTCCACTTGGTGTCAGGAGCGCTGATTCATTATTCACCCAAAGAATCGGAATAGCGATTTGTGAACGGAAAAAGCTGCCAACATTAATCCTCACCGACATAATTTGTACCCTGGCTATTCTAAGTTTTCATTTAATAATTGCTATGTAATTAAATGTTCCCAATTGATTAAGAAACAAGCGTTTACTCTTATGTCTGAATATTAGGCAACAGCTTTTTTTATGTATATTACAATAAATGCTGAGTACATTCCTAAATGTATATTAGACAATTATTATGTGATCGTGACTGTAAATACATTGGGTCTATTAAATCACATAAAATAACATGTATCTATAAATAATGCAAAGTGTACACACGAGTAGGTGCTAGGTTGTATCGTTTAACGGGAAAGTCCCTCAATCGATAGTGTAAACGACTATTTATACGGGACACGTTGACTAAGTTATTAAGTATACTGAGAATAAAATGTTAATGCCTACATTAACTATTAACTCGATCCATTACAATTTTGATGTACAAACATTTATTTACAAATTTGAGATAATATATGATATAGATATTTGTTAAATAATTAAAAAGGTGGCTAAGGCTAAGGCTAATGGCGTAGGAATGAAGGATAGACATGTGATAGACTTTATATAGTATTGTCCAATAATTCCTTACTATTCTATGAAAACTTCGATAATTTTACATGGAGGGACGCGCCTTCGTGATAGATGATAGAATTCACGTCGCATTATATTTGAGGAAAAGTATATGTTTGCGACCTTGTAGATTTTGTACTATTAACAGAAAGGTCAAGTTAATAGTTCGTCAGCTGTTTAACATAATACCGAGTCACGGTTATTTACGAGTTGCGCAAACATTATAGATCGTAGGACAAATCGCAAGTGTCTCTGAAATTAGTTCTTGTGTGTAATACATTAGTTTAAACAGCCCCGCATCTAGTGAATAATAAACGCTGTCCACAGAGAAAAAAATTAAATGAAGCTGAATGTGTAATGTATGTGTTTACAATTATCTCAAAAGCGTTTTCTCAAAATTCACTGGAAATACTTTATGAAATATTATAATATTGATACTGAGGTCATGGTTATATCCTGCATACATTTAGCACTTTTTTATTTAATAAGTAGTGTGTACTGTGTACGTCACGTAACTTACAAACAATGTTTACCTATTCATGCACATGTTAAATATTTCTAAGTAAACTGTTAAGATAACTTAAAAGCTAACAAACTTTACACAAACAGCTTTAAGTGTCTATGTATCTATACGATATATTTGTGAGATTCTATTACTTATTTTACGATATTTTTAGTGCTGTTCTAAACTCTTAGTTAAAGCCTTAATGAGAGAAACTATGTTCCTCTTTATTTTATATTATCATTAAAATATTAGATCGTTAAACAGATTAATTAAATACAATTATTTTGCGTAATGATAGCGTTTCTATCGGCAAGTCTTTGGTATAAACTTTTTTTTTTTTTGTTACCAACGTATAATCTTTCTATTTATGACAATTATAACCATATAGAGAGTCAGTTAAACTAAAGTCGTTTTTTTGTGCTTTTCCGGTGTTAAGGATGAATGAGAGGGGTTAATTAAAAACACAAGGGCCATAACATCTTAAATCGCATTTTTGGCAGCGACAATTAAAGAGTTGGTTTTTGTCTTTTTATTTAGTTGGTTTTTGTCTTATTGTTTAGTCAACAATATTTTGAGACACTGTATGAAAAAAAAGGGCTGGGCGTGGGTGTATTTCTTCCTACATTTATAAAAGTGAGGACTAACCATCATTCCATGCATATGCGTGTCTGCCCTATATACTATTAATACTATAAAAGCAACAAATAAGTGTGACACTGGATTTTTAAAAAAATCCAAACAATAAGTTCTCTTATTTTTAATATTTCTTGAGTCAGCGCTCTTAAGGTTTCTGCCAGACTTACGTGTTATAAACTGCAGACATAAGCAGATTAAACAAATAATAAATATCGTCGTATGGACAGTACGCGTCTGTCTTTCAGACGGATCTTACTACATATGTATATAATACTATGATTACAACTAGTATATAGCCTATTCCAATCTAGGACGGACGGATATAATATATTTATTTATAATACAACACCAATACACTTATCTATATGTACTTTCATTTTAGTTTTTTTCCGAAAACAACTTCGTCGACCATTAAAACCTCATTTTGGTGCGAATCCATAATGAATATCATAGATAGGTCGAGATCTCGACCTTTTAACTAATTAATTTTCCAACAATGTTGTTAACTTGTCTTTACGTCTCTTGTCGTTGGAATAGGTTATACTTTAATAGTTCTATCGCAGTAAGTATACATGATTAAGATGACAGAAAGATCAGGCGCAGGGTGAACCTGTGAACTGCCAGTAATAATTTATCAACAGAAACTCCCATATATCTTTTACCATACCGGATAGAAGGTCGGGATCAGCTATCTTATAAGTTATAGTTATAAACCATCAGACTAAGGACTCAAATATTCGTGTAAATTCTACTAACATTCTATGTTTACTACTCTATTCCATTATAGTAGTAGTAGTTTTCATTCGATTACGACATAGTAACAATTTTTTACTAGAAAGTGATTAGTTTATCGGGAGAAAATTTTACAACATTCTCTACCAACATTTATATTTTGTAACTTTATTGCGAAACAATATCGGGAAGTCGTTGACCCATTTGGCTCGATGTGCTTAACAAAATGTCAAGAGATAGGTCACATGAAAGGTGCTAGTCGGTCTAATAAAATCTTATTTTTAAGGACACACAAGGTAATCAAGTGAGCAAAGTGTTACCTTGAAATATTAGGGCATTTAAGATCACCATAAAAGATTTCAAATGAAAGATCACTTAAAGTATGGGTTACAATTTGGTTAAGAAAAGGCCATATTGGTCCAGTTAAAAATAAAGATTACGCAATCATCAATAAGGTTCTTGTTGTAATTATATTTATATTTATTAAAATATAACATACTTGCTATAGTATAATCAAAACTTCAACTTCATCCAACAATATAATAAATATATTAGCACTTTACAAATATTAACCGCCCGAAAAAAATATTTGCATATATTTCAAGAAAATTGAAAAAAAAGCAATTAGCAAGACATACTAAGTGCGGACATCTCAGCTTGTCAAACAGTAAAGCGACCGGTTTGAGCTGAGCTTGCGCAACCGTGCCGCGTTTAACTAGTTTATTATCGCGAATTAGGCACACATGAGTAATTATCTCACCAACTACGCACTATTACATGACGGAGCACAATTAACCGGCAGAGAACAAGTTAACTGTGCGTTTTAACTGGAATCGATAATGTGTATCTATGAGTTGTTAATATTGTTATTTTGTTAATATTTGTTATTTGGCGTACTCGTGCGCGATTTTCGAGTATGTTAAATTGCAATCTTGGGCTTGGATGATGAATGTTTATTACTTGGTGGGAGGGATTTACGCAATCTTGTCTGGATAACACCCTCCTATATATGTATATGTTTAACCGCCAAGCAGCAGCACTTAGTATTGTTGTGTTCCCGTTTCAAGGGTGAGTGAGCCAGTGCATCTACAAGGTACAAAGGTTATAACGTATTAGTTCACATAGTTGGTGGCCCATTTGCGATGCAAGGAATGGTTAAAATTTCTTACGGCCCCAATGTCTATGGGCACTCGTGACCACTTACCATCTCGTGGCCCGTTGCCCGTAACAACTCGCCTAGCAATGATATAAAACAAAAATACAGGTGGTAGTGATTTATGCCGGCGCGTCTCCTTGGGTTCACCACATTGGTAATTCTATTGCGAAACAGGAATACTTCGTCTTAACAGATTTTGTTATGAAAGACGAGTGAGCCGTGGAATTAAAGGCTCAATATCGAGTGCAATATACTAGGCCAAAAATTATGACGTTCATCGTGTACCGTAAAGTTTAAAATTATTTCACTATGCTTTAAACTTCTCTTGAAGGGGCCTATAGGGCAGAGGCATCAGTTAGATATTAACATGTTTTTTCCTCACATTTCATTTATAATGCACCAAGATATAATGATGATGATGTCCTCCTGATTTCGGCTAGGGCAGCCAATATCAGCCAGATACGCAGGACATAAAGTGTACAGGTGTATAGGCAAGCAAAGGTACACTCTATTCCCTGACTCTCACAATCCGATTAGACAGCAAATCCAACATTATACAAAAAGAGTTCGGGCGCAGAATCAAATCAATAACAGCAGTATTCATTATTGTTGTGTTCCGGTTTGAAGGGTGAGTGAGCTAGTGTACAGGCACAAGGGACGTAACATCTTAATTTCCAAGGTTGGTGGCGCATTGGTGATGTAAGGAATGGTTAATATTTCTACGCCAACGCCATTGTTTATGGGCGTTGGTGACCACTTATAATCAGGTGGCCCATTTGCTATATCATAAAAAAAAATCGATTGCGCCTGGAATTATATAAAACAAACTTATATATCTAGCCACTTGACCAAATCTATCCATGGTTGGCTCCAGATTAAAAAACTCAGGTTTTTACTAACGAAATAAAATAGGTTGTATTTTTTTTATTATTAAATTATATTTTAAATTTCATATTACTTTATGACCGGTTGCGACCGCTAACTGCGGTTATATTCGAGTTTGTTCTTACAGAATACCCTACTGTGTATTATGCGAATGTTCAATGAACTCGAGCAATCAGTGACGTAATTCTAAAGTCTCTTATACTGAAAGAGTGTATCATTTCACGATAACGGATGCGACATTTTTTTCTTTTTAAATCAGATGGCCGAGCAACTACATCGGGCTTGCCATATGGTCCCTTCCTAACGGAAAGAGGCAGTCAGTAGTAATCTTTTCTTGTCTAAGAAGATAAGAAAAATCTATAAATAATGAAGATAAACAAACCTTAGATTTATGTATTCCATGCGATTTGCTAATAGCTCAGCTATTCAGATATTGTGCATGCAAAATGTGCTCTTGTGCTCTTGATTAATATATCTCTATTCCCACTTTAATTTTATTTCGAAGGTTTCGCCATTTTTCGGAAATCCATAGTCAATATCATAGATTATCCAAGCAATCAATCGCCTCAATTTCATGTCAAATGTTGTTATGTTGCCTTTGTAATCTTGTGCTTGGAATAGATTTTATATGCCTATTGGCATTTTTTGTTAGCAAACGTGAGACCTAGCCTAACTTTATACCTATTGATTTATTCATAATAGTTTTGCCGTATTGGATTAGGGTCGGAAGAAATAGTAGAACAAATGAATGTAAAGGAGACAATCGACCAAGTAGCTCGGAGACCTATCATTGTTATATAAATACATAGTTGATGTTTAGTGTTCACGAATCGTTATGTAATTATTGTTTGTTTGTTGTTATAAATACACCAACCAGCTCCATTTCTATTTTTACACGTCCTGACCCAAATCGCGGGTATTCGCGTTATTCATACCTTTGATATTGTTTTTACTTGTTTTGAATTCTTACCTTATTTTTATATTAATATAATATGTACGATAATAAATACTTGGACCTAAATTAATTACTTACATTTATTGTCGTTACTAATTTATTACGGATATTTACGGATGTTAAACGGTTATTATTGCCGATAAAAATATTATACAATATTTTAGTATAGAAAAAATTATATTTCTGAATCACGCTAACATTTGGTTCTCCACGATACACAAATATATTTTTTTAAATATAGGATTGTCATTTTTGAAACGTGTTTTATTGCAACTATCACGTAGTTGTAACAAATGTCACCCAAAGCTACGGAAGTGGTTTTCTGATCGTGACTAAATTAACAAACCGCATGTACCTTGAAACGATTGCCCAACCCTTTTGTTCCTTTGGATACCGATTATTTAGTTTGATTTAGTAATAACATTTGTATTTCATAATTTCTGATGTATGTATACGTAAATTACTTAGAATTGAAACCTCTTTTTGTCCACTTAACTCGAATTGACCGTTATTTAACAATAAATTTCACATGTTCTTATGGTATTGTATGATTCAGAAATAATGAACGTTGCGGCCTTGTATTTCTTGTTGCATTTATTCTGTGACAAACATACAAACAAAGCAATCCCACGACTCTGCAACCATTTCCATTGTTATGACCGGCAATTGTCACTTGAGGTTATAATTTAATTATGTATGCTAATACAAAACTCAGTTATGTAAAGATCTATAATGCATACGGTAATTCTTCTATGTATACGATATTGTTGTCGTTTGTCGTTTTGTGCAAGCCGGCTTGGGTAGGTACCACCCACTCGTCGGGTATTCTCCCGCCAACAGTAATAGTTAGGATTGTTGTTTTCCGGTTTGAAGGGTTCGTCAGTGTAACTTGCACAAGGGACATAACATCATAGCTGCCAAGGTTGGTGGCGCATTATCCGCCTGCCAGCGAAATAATCACTATTGTGATTAAACTTTCATAAAATAAAAAAATAAAAACTAAGACACTGATATAAACATCTCAATATATTTATCGAACGTGAAAATTTTAGGCGCGAAAGTTATATTGTTAACCAAACGAATCTCACGTCTGTTGCCCTTAAAAATTGTATAGCTATAGTAACATATAACTTTCATCGATAAATTAAATTTCGAATGTATACGCACACAGAGGCACAGATATTTATAATTCAATATATTTTTTAATATTATGTATTAATGCTTAAATGAGCCGAGATGACCCAGTGGTTTGAACGCGTGCAGTCTTAACTGATGATTTCGGGTAGCACCAGTGAATTTTCATTTTGTGTTTATAATTCATCTCGTGTTCGGCGTTGAAGGAAAACATCGTGAGGAAACCTATGCTCCAAAACTTTCTCCTCAAAGGGAGAGGAGGCCTTAGTCCAGCAGTGGGAAATTTACAGGCTGTTAATATAAAAAAAAGCGTAATATAATCAATTCGCTGTGTATTTCTTACAGTCAAAATGTCTTAAATACATTTGTTAATCTATGAAACCTTTTAAAGAGAAAAAGGTAAACATTGACTGACAATTTGACACAATCTTGCGCCCTCAATTTCTCATTCTTTCTACATTTATGGAAGAAACCTAAGAATATGGTGATGTAGTTTCACTCTAAATAAGTTTATGTGGGATACGCATCAAAGCGAATAAATTTTCTAGGCGTTAGTTACATTGTAAATACAGTGCTGTTGGTATGTTACATATATTTTTGAAAACTGACTTCTATTAAAAATTTCAAGGTCGATTTGGAATCCGAATCGTTGCAACATGAATATTTTACAACACTGTGATAAACAATCATTTTCATGGTATAATTTTATTTGATTATATAGATTTTTGAAGAATTTATTTGATCCATGTGTTAAATCATTTTTTACAAATGAATTATGCATATAGAATCCTTTATTTGGTGGCAGTGCTTTGTATTTAGCCCTTTTGTGCAGGTACCAGCAAGATCAGCGGTTTAAAGGGTAAGTAAGCCTACAGGAACAAGGGAGATAACATCTCAGTTCCCAAGGTCAGTGGTGCATTGGCGATGTAAGGTATTACTTAGGCAGTGTTGATCTTCAAGCATCAGGTGGCCGATCGGCTCATCCGCCTTTGTTACAAAAATATAAAGAAAACACGTCACCAAACACATTTATATGCAAAATATGTAAACGGTTCATTTCAGTCGCCAACATCTGTCTAGACATTAGATACCGTTATTTCACTTCACTGATAAACTATACGTGATTAAAGTGTCTTCTGGTTTATTAAAAGCAACTTCTTTAGGAGTGATTATTGTCTTAAAACCTTTGATTTACAATTTACAAGTGAATGGGAAATTGATTAGACGCTATTTTCAAATTCATAAGTCCTATGCGTGAATCTTAACAGAAGACCACGGGTTCAAACCCAAGCAAGCAATTTAAATTCAGTAAATTGTGTAACTGTTTCAGTTTTGTGTTTGTATTTCTCGTGCGGTTAAGGAATACGTCGTGGTGACTTGTATATCCAACCCGCTTGGTATAGCAGCTTGGCTACCTTTTCCTTCAAAGAAAAGGAGTCCTCAGTGTTGTATAAGATACATAATTATTTAACGTAGTCTCTTACAAGCTTTTATTTAAATTTACCTGTTAGTGCGTGTGGGCAAATCTTGCAACTTAACTTTATACCAGTTTCACCGAACCGATTTAACAGAGAATCTGCACCCGTTTGGTACGATACTGGTGACGATAAAAAGTCATACAAAATCGTATTTGTTTTAGTACCGCAATTTTTTTATGTTATACGGGGCAAACAAGCAGGAGGCTCACCTGATGAAAAGTGATTACCACCGCCCATGGACATCTGCAACACCGGGTGGCTTGCAGGTGCGTTGCCGGCTACACCGGATTGTTGATGGACACCAGTCACCGCAACCCACAGACATTGGCACACACCATCATCCATAGGACGTAATAGTTGTTTCTCAATTTTGATGGGACGGGCTAACTCATCCTTCGAACCGCAACACAGCAGTAACGAGTTCTGCTGCTTGACGGCAGAAAAGTGAAGTGAAGAAGTGGCTGATGAGTGGGTGGTACTAACCCCAACGGACCTGAGTAAGGCCCTACCACCTAAAAGCTATTACATAAAAGCTAGTTTAAAAAATACTACAAGCTTGTTTATATATAGAAATGAAGGATTCTTCCTTCTTAAAAATGAACGAGTTCTATTCCATACCAAATGTATTAAGTAAATGTATATTTTTTTATAAGCTACTGATTAATGAAACAATGAGTGGTCTAAATAACCTATATGTTATTTGCTTGCAAAAATCATACACCGTTTTATATACGGTATACTAGAATGGGACTAAAAAGTATAAGGGGGTCGCACGGCCCCTTCAAGTGTAGTGCCCTTTCATTGGGAAGCTTGGCACCTTTAAATCTCCACAAAAAAAAACTAGAAAAGATAGATGCGATAGTATTAAGAAAACTATCTTATTCTATGAACGGAAGATGTATTGACTAAATATCATTCGGGCCGCTGATTGAACAACCCTGCTTAGTTAAAAGGCTAGGCTGTTAATTGAATAGATAATTAAGCTAGTTGCCTGCGACATATGTATACTAACGCAATTTTATCTAGGATAAAGAGAGATAAATTTTGTTTGTTTGTATGTAGGGGTAACCTCCGGAACTAATCAACAAATACCAAAATTGTTTTCACTGGTAGAAAGCTAGAAGATTCCTGTAGTTAGTTGTTAGCGCTTTAGGTATAACGTATCATATTTTTTATAAAGAAATTGCACCCGTGCGATGCCGGGACGAGTCGCTAGAAATCTATAATCATTCCGATAAATAGTTCGTAGTTAGATTTTTGAAATCGAACTGATAAATTCGCACGTACGAACAGACTCTTCAAATGTATGTATTAGTATACTTACATAATAACACTATATATATTTGACCTTAAGTTATAATCACATATACAGATTATAATCCGTTAAAAAACAACCTACATCCAGATGATTTTGCGGTTCAGTGACTGAGGCTCGGACTGGTTTCAAACAGGTCGAACCGCTGCTAAATATGGACCTCGCCCCGGGCTGTCCCCCGGCCACACTTAACGTATACTTGCAACACACTTGCAAAATATCTGCATTTTGCAACTTTATAAACATGTCTAAAAAACTAACCAACTCTTGAAGTCACACTTTTATATAAATAAATCCAATTAATATATTCATTGTAATTCAACAGTTAAATAAATAATGTTTCCGCTGAGTTTCTTTCGCCGACCCTTCTCAGTTTGGTGTTTCTTCCCGAAGCGGTGGTAGAATTACTTGACGATTAATTAGTAGGTGTTACCTACTATATTGAATAAAAATTATGATTTAAGTGGGGGAAGCAAAAACAAAAGTTTCAGATGAATTTTTGTGTGTCATATTTTTGTTTTTAAATGATGCCTGCCTCGTGTTTAAGGTAAACATCGTAGAAGCCTGCATGTGTCGGATCAAATGCTGACGCACGTATACATTTGTAGAATTATCTCCAAATATTTTTTCTTTATAAAAAGAGACTTTTACCTATCGGTGGGACATTCACAGGCAATGCTTTTTTTCATCAACAGTGCAAAGGTTCGTTAAAGTCCGTAATTGACAAATTAGATTCAAATTAAAAAAATAAACCTTAAATCCCAAAAGCACCATATTGGAATATTTTTTTACGAGATCCTCGGAATCTACAATACAAATTACGTTGAAAGAAGAACGCAGATGAGAATAAACGTACGTAATGGTTGTAAGCGAAAAGAAAATATTTTGCGCGAATTGAGAATAAAGAATATACGCAAATTATTTTTTGTTTAATTATTATATAAAAATAAAAATCATTCAAGATACATAGCTAAAAATATTACTCGCCAAACTGCTGATGCTGTTAAGAGGTGGTATACTAGCCAGTTTTTCGTTGTTCATACATTAATACCCTTCGAGATATTTGTCATTATGTATAACTACACCTCCGTTGTGTAAATACATAAAAATTATACATAAATGTATAATTATTTGGAAATCATCAAATAAAATGCAAATCAGTGGGTCTATAACTATATATAACTCTATATATTATATGTGATGGAATATTGAATTTACTAAATAATATAGTTCAATGAACCAACTACTTTATTTTGAAAATTTTGCTAATGTTACAGAATATATTATATACTTAAAATTATTTTTGACTAAAATATTTATGTAAACATTAAATCTTGTAATCAATAATGTTTATTTTTTATTCGCTAGAAACAAAAATTACAAAAATGTCCTACAGATACAAAATTACAAATTAGAACACAATGAAACAAAAAACTATTGTTAGACCTGTAAGCATCTTATGTACCTAAAATACATAAAGGTAGCATTTATACATTTAATGAAATAAATTAAAAATTAATATCAGATACCTATACAAATATTATAAGCAAATCTTGTTATTACTGTTACATAATTGAGAATAAAAAAACAAAAAAAAATTGTTCGAAGAAGTATTTTTTTAAATAGAAGATTCATCTTCCTTTAGGTTAACAACCAAACCTATACATTCTAGAATACAAAAATATATTAAAATATGACTGAATAATATATTATAAATCTCAAATACATAACTTAAAAGCAAATGAAAATCATAGGTTTCCTTTCTGATTACCAGGTGGAAATAATATATAATACTCAATCATTGATATTTTACAATGTTCTCAACAAATCAATCTGCAAAATAGTTGATACATATTTGCGGTCTGTCCTAAATTAAAAAAAAAAACTAAATATTTTTTTTATCCAACATCTTAGGCAACAGGTGTAAATTTTATATTAATTAATTACTTTGAACAGTTAATTGCATCAATCAATGTATAAATAATCTTAGCAAGAAATTATTTTTAATCTTCTCATAATATTGACACTGAGCAAGCCTCACTTTAACTCAACCTCTACAAGGTTGTTAATTTCATAATAATAAATAAAGTAAAGATCAGTAGATCAAAAGATAAAAATGTATATAATTATTTATTTAACGATTTACAAAATTTATATTATATAAAACCTAAAAAAACAATAAAATATTGAGTTGAACGTAATTTATCATTTATGAAATGAATGTATTGCTGAATAATAATTTTGCCCATGTCAAGTGCGCCGGTGAAGTCATAAATATATTCACGACTTGTAATAAAATGCGCTGCAATGCAGTCGAAGTAATCTACCCTCGAGATTAAATAATTAATAAATAAGAAAACAGCTTACCTTCAACGACATCTTCGTTATAAATCGATTTGCAGCTTACAACACTTTGAAATAAACAAACATCGTTCAAAGGATAATTAATTTGCAGCGCGAATTTAATATTTATTATACGTTAATATTATAAACGTACGGCTTATGATTATGTAATTTTAATTAACGATTTATATAAAATAGTCCTGTATTTTTATTGTCGCGTTTCGATCGAAGGGTCTCGAAAACCTTATCCGAGAAATAAGCACATGCGAGCACACAGCGCAAGTCGCCTCAATTTATAATTTTTTCCCTCGCTTCATGCGAGGCGACTAGGTTCTGTAGAAATTGACAATTCACCAGTGCTGCCATATGCTAAAAAATCTCTCTAGTATATTATAATCTTTAGGATGCGAACAGATATTGAAATAACAATTATTTAAAAAAAACTATTAAGATTTTGATAAAGAATAAAATAAATAATATTGAATCTAAAATATCCTATGTATTTTGGATGTTGAGAGTTAATTGTTTGAGTAGTGCCATCTATCGCGTTATTGTTGTGATATTGTATGTCATTGTTTAGTTGTTGAGTGTCAGATGGCGTACTTTTAGTTTATTTTAATAATTTATCAAACTTCAAATTTGAACTATTAATACTTAATGTGTATTTGAATTACACATATAAAAGTATATTCTTATTTGAATTATTATGTAACCAAGTTATTTGTAAATAAAAACAGTTTTTTTTTTGTTTTCGGTTATTTATATTTGTAATATTAGCTAATTTAAAAATTACATTGCTCAAAAAAAAGACTAATCTGATTTCGATAATCCGTAGATCTACGAGGTATAGCATATTAATGGACGGAGCCTACAGCATATTAACTAAAACTAGGCATTTTGAAATCACAGACAGATACTTCAATTTTATTTATTTGTAAAGATATAATAATACATCATCGAGTCGATATACTTCCAAGAATTGTTTTTATGCAATTTGAAGTCGTTCAAAAGCAATTACAATAGTAGAAACAATTAGGGATCCGGGTCGGCTATCATCAGATGCCGCTTGACGGCCCGCCGCGCCGAGGCGGCGTCGAACTGGTCGGCGTGCGCGGCGGTGTAGTGCGCGCGCAGGCGGGCGGCGCGGTCGGTGCGGAAGGCGCAGGCGGCGCGCGCGGCGCACGCGTACAGCGCGCGGCCGGGGTGGCGCGCGCTGCGCAGCGCGTGCTTGCGCAGGTTCTCCTGCGCGACCGACCCACACAGTCAAACGTTAATGAGAAAGGAGCTCGCACTTTCTGCCTGACGTTTAAAACGGCATTTCTTCGAAAATCTATGATGAATATCATGGATTATTTGAACTCTCGACCGATTATTATATTAAATGTTGTCTATTTGACGTTGGTCGTTGGTCTTGTGGTTGGAATAGAGACTATAAGCTCCTGCTAACCGGCTCCTGAAGCTCGACTGAAGGAGCTGGCGACAGCTAGTAGTAGATTTATATTATGTAATCTATCAAAATATTTTTTTAATCAAAAAAAATGGGGCAAAACTGTTAGTTCTGCATCTGATCTTCCCGAACGTGCCCGGATTGTCGTCCTACTGGATTATGTGACTGAGAACCATTAGAGTAGTTACACCATCACATGACCCTGAAGTAACTTTGCGTAGTTACAGCTAGTCTTCGAGACTAGTTATCGTGACCAATTTTATATTCTTTAAATATTTTACAAAATAACTTTAACAATTTCATTTCTGTCAGTAAGGTTGCCAATTGTTCATTCACTTTATGTATGAGTAACTTTAAAACTGTGTTAATTCATTAATTCATTCAATTCATTGACTTTACACATAAGTCACTGCAGCATTTGGTAATATTCTTATAAGTTGACTATATCTTGATATCTAAAGATATATTGAATTAAAATTGATAACTCGTCGGAATCTATTATGGGCCCCTCTCTTGTGAAAAACCCAAGTTGCCCCGGTTTCCATTGTTAAAATCAAATTTCTTATAGAAATGGCTTTTTATAGATGCTGTATTTATATAAAAATTTTAGAATTATTGATTAACTTTATTTGATAGTATCTGTTAAGTATATTTATATATAACATTCTTACCAAACTTGCACAAGTAAATGGACAATGTGGACAGGCATACGGCTTGACTCCCTTGTGGCACAGTAAGTGCCTCTTCATATGACTGGCTTGGTCCGTTTTGAACTCACATGTCGGACATTCGTAATGTTTTATGCGCTCGCCGTGTTTCTTTCGATGTCTGTAAATATTTAATGATATTTTTTCTACTGATCATCATAGATGTTTTTATTCTTGTATTACATCAAAAAGTTATTTTAAGGGGACTACATGAGCTAAATGCAAGTTTTATAATGCAAAAAAGTATAAGATCCGATGCAGTAAACCAAATGAAAAAAATATATGATAATCTTCAGGATACATGCTAGTTATTTGCTATTTTGAAAACATGATGTAATTAATTTGGTACGATAGAAAAAAATCACAAAGTTACCTCTAAAAAAATCTTTTAATAAATAAAAACTATACTTATATACATTCAATAATTCTGGTTTTTTGTCAGATTATTCTACAAGCAATATATTATTTAACCTCTGCGTCACTTTTTTAATAACTTCAATAGATTTTTTTTAAATCAGATATTCTTATTTTCGAACAAAATTCGTACGCATGTGTGCGTAAACGCCGTGTACAGACATTGCCGGCCGAGGCCTGATGCTATACAGACGTGTCGATCTTTTCGTTACGAGCCTCATTACGTAACGAAATATTTTTTTGTAATTTTAATTGTAAATTCATTGTTTCATGTTTTCTTATAATAAATATTATTCTTTCTTGTAGATAAATATATTAAGTTAAAATAATGTAGTAGTAATTAGGCATTTGTTTTTTATTATATTATTTGTCATAAATTTTAATTGTGTAAATATGGGAAATGAAGTGAAACGCGTGAGGAAAACTAAAAAACGTTTATATAAATTAAGCGCCGAACATACTTATGAACGATATTAAAAGGTAAGAGTATTTTTTTAGTAAACATATTTTTTTTTTATAAATTATGAATATTGAAAACATCTATTAGAAAAAATGTGCAATCAGTTCACATAGAATCAGATTTTTCGAGCTGTTCTTCAAATATTATGATAGAGTATTTGGTGAAAGTAAGGATAAAATCAATTGAGAGTGACTACGTTCGATCCCCATGATCTCGAAGCAATTTGATATTTTTCATTAAAAGTACTATGGGGCATATTTAGATACATATTTTTTAAATACATAATTTTATAATTAATAAAAATATAATTACTAACATATATTTATTTTTTACAGAATAAAGAAAGTCGAAAACAATAACACGGAAGCTATTTATATTGCGTAAGAGTTTAATTTTATCGATTTTGTTTATAATAGGAATTAAAGTTATGTATGAACTAATTTTAATAATAAAAAAAATAATGTAATTGTTGTGAACCAGAGAACTAGAATATTTAGAAGTGTCATTTGTACGTAATTCAAAAATTGTAATTTTTAGTAACGTCCGCCATATTAGATTGAAAATGGAAGCAATTCATGAATCGTGGATTGTCATCGAGACTAAATATGTGTGCCAACTTTCAGCTCCATAGCTTCAATGGAAGTAGGTGTAATATTGATTGCAAGATTTCAGAACATACGTACATACATTCATACATACAAGTGAAATTAAATAAAATATTTTAATAAAAAAATTAACACTAAATGTTTTTTTTTTTTGTAGTACCAAATCCAAATATTTTAAGTTTAATTAAATCAGTTTTATTATTTAATCATTTTCGAATAACAGTCCAAAGCAAAACAAATAATTCTAATATCCTATCTATTTTTATGAGATTTATAATTAAACCTAGTATGATTAACCTAGTTAACCAATGATTCAACCAAATGGACTTGACGACATTTTTTTCTTGTAAATATTTAGATGTTTTTGTTTTAATTGAATTTTATTTTTCTTTGTGAACCGATATTAATAAAACGAACAAACACTACGCTATATGTTACCCCACGGTTACTACACTACAGGTTTCGAACACTTACGATTTTATTATATAAATAGATTATCAAACTTTTATAAAATATTAAAAATTGGTATGTTTTAATATTTAGTATAAGAACTAATTGTGGTAGGTATAATAATATAAATAAAAGAAAAAAAGGTTAAAACTAACTGTCTATTTTATTGTGTACAAAATATAAATAAAAATATTGTAAGTTTAATTGAATCAGTTTTTTTTATAATCATTCGTTAACTAACATCGAAAGAAATAAAAACAATTCTGTTGTCCTATCTATTTTTTATGAGATTTATGATTGATCTTACTTAGCTCGGTTTGGCGCCATCTATTAGAATATTTGGGCGTAACCTCGTTACCTCGCTTAACCATTAGTTCACGGGCTTGCCGTTTTTGTCGATTTTGTAAGTGTGTGCGTGCAATTCTCAAGGGCACTTAGCTCTTGTAGTCCCCTTAATTTTTATTTCAGTATAGGTACCTAAATATTTCAAGGTTATAAATTCGATGACGAGTTACCTCTATCGAAGTGTGACGGTTAAAACTTAAAAGCCGAACAAAAATATGAACTTGATTAACTAATTTATTAATTTTAAATCATATCAATATGAAATGTCCTTTTTCAAATTACTTATGATTTTTTTTTAAGTATTATTTTTTTATAGCAAATAGTCCACCTGTTGATAAGTGGTCCCCATCGCCCATCGACAATGACACTGTAAGAAATATTAACCATTCCTTACATTATCAATGCGCCACCAACCTTGGGAACGGAGATATTTTGTCCCTTGTGCCTGTAGTTACACTGGCTCACTTACCTTTCAAACCGGAACACAATAATACTGGTACTGCGGTTTGGCGGTAGAATATCTGATGAGTGGGTGGTACCCATCCAGATGGGCTTGCACAAAGCCCTACCACTAAATAAACAACTACTAGTTCTTTGATGGTTCTTCTCGAAATAATGTACATTCTAAATTGGTGGTAGCTTTACATTTAGTACAGTTTTTTAAAATCAAAATCAAAAGATGCCTATATTACATTGACAAGGACAATTTGTTAAAAGACCTAAAAGTTGCAACGCCACCTAGTGTTCGTTATACGTTAACTAAGTTCTTTTAATGTGCTGCCATCTGTGTTAAGAATTAATAACCAAGAGAGTAACCTTGCACTAAGCGGGATAATGTTTTCTTTCAATTCCAGTTTAAAAATAATGCTGCAGATGTCGCTGCATACATATTTGTATTTGTAATTGTCTTTTAAATATAAAAAGCCATTATTTTGTGTGTTTATTTTACAAATATGGCAATGATAAATAATAAATAAAATATGTATATATAATTACATTGCATGAAAAAACCGGCTGAGTTCGACTCAAAAAACTTAAAGAGAAATGAGTGAATTTCAACCTTTTTCCAGCTTTTTTATTTTAATAAATATTTTATACCGTTACCCTACCTTTGTTAAGCTTTAATAAATTAAGATAATTAAAGTATACAGTACAAAAATATTTTTTTTAAATTAAAAATAAATAAAAAGTAGGTATGTCTTATTTATATTAAAACATAATCAACGTTTATGTATAAAATTTCATAACGACTGGTATGATATACATAAGAAAATATTGTCCTTTTAGTTAATATTACTATTAAAAACTCATTTCAATCTAACCTTGTAATCAATTAGGTTAGATTAGAATGAGGTTTATAAAGGTTAAAGGGCATTCGTTTGATTTTGTTTCTTTATACTTATAATAAATACAAACAAACAGCAATACTTAGTATTGTTGTGTTCCGGTTTAAAGGGTGAGTGTTTGAGTGAGCCAGTGTAACTATAGACACAAGGGAAATACAATCAAATACCAAATTAGTTACCAATGTTGATCGCGTATTGGTGTCGTAAGGAATGTGTAAAATTACTTGCGGCCGATGGTGACCAATATATACATATAAACTTTAGTATACTTAAATATAATAACATATCTATGTAATTTGATACATAGAAAAGAGCCTATGCTATACCCAGAAGAATCGGTTTCCCTCGACAGAATCTAACATTACGAACCGATGTAACCGGGTCGGTTTTAATGTACCATGCTTAAGTGTTTTTTTTAACATTGTATGTATTACGGTTGAATTTTTCTACACTAAATATATCAAAATATCATATTGTAAAGGTTCCTTTTTTAGTAATGGTGATAACTCGAAATTTAATAAAAGGTATACACAGTTTTGTTTGATATACATATTTTTATCATTAACCATACAATTTGATAAAATTTATATTTCTAATATCTAAATACATATCTACAATTAAGTATATCGCCATTTTGGATAAAATATATAAATTTCAATAGATTGATTTCTAGCTATTTCTGTATTTTATAACGTTATTACAAATTAACTGTTTGTGGTAGTATTTTGAACTTACTAATAGTATCTAAAACGGGATATTTACCATGTTTTTTATTTTTATTTGGTGGAGCTCGATATTTCGACATTATCTACGAATGTCTTGTTCACGAGACTGACGTTTGCGGGTAGATGTTGACGGCATTAGAAGTGTCCATATCGGACTACCTACTTTCTCGTACGTTTGCTGCGTAAACACTGGTTACCACTACCACTGTCACTTTCAGTGACAATAAAACAAATAGTAGGGGTGAAAGTGACAGTGGTAGTGGTAACCAGTGTTTACGCAGCAAACGTACGAGAAAGGAGGTAGTCCGATATGGACACTTCTAATGCCGTCAACATCTACCCGCAAACGTCAGTCTCGTGAAGAAGACATTCGTAGATAATGTCGAAATATCGAGCTCCACCAAATAAAAATAAAAAACATGGTAAATATCCCGTTTTAGATACTATTAGTAATAAAAATAACCATGTTAATTTAAAATCTTATATTTTGAACTTAGTTCGTGTAAGTCTGTCTGGGTAGATAATAGATCTCATACACGCGTTACTCAACTGATAAACAATGTTACTTTGCATTGCAGTGTTTCGGTTTAAGTGTGAGTGAGCCAGTGTAATTAGTATGAAAATCGACGACCACAAGGTACTTCATTATTAGATTCCATAAGATATGGAATTTCCGGTTGCCTTCAATAAATAAAGAATTTTTCTAACTGAAGTTATTTTCGTATGCAATGTATATTTAAACGATATTAACAGTTCCTACTATTACAAACAGTTACCTAGATAGCTAGGTTTACCTAGATATACATATATAAAGTTTAATCTATGCGTGCTTATGTAACAAATAGTCTCGTTTAGTAACATTAGTTAGACACAAGTCGTTACAGAAAATGTATCGTGAGAACCGTTATAGATATTTGTGTAAAGTATGATCGAATAGTTTATTAATGATACGCTGTCTCGGTGTCATGATTTAAATTATTTCACGCATACCTGTTGAGTTGCGCGGGAGTTGACGCGATGTAGGAGCACTGGTCGTAGGGACATCGCCTCTCCTCTGTTTCACACGTGCTGGAATGCTCGTTCAAAGCTTGGCTGAAATTATTTAATTAACCAATTTTTAAGTTTCTATTATTTAATGCTTTTCACATTTTCTGCCTCGCACAATCACTCTGTGGAACCAGCTTTCGCCGGCGGTTTTTCCGAACCGATACGACTTGGGGCCCTTCAAAAAAAGAGCGTACTCCTTCCTAAATGGCCGGCAACGCACCTGCAACCCTCCTGGTGTTGCAGATGTCCATGGGCAGTGGTAATCACTTTCCATCAGGTGAGCCTCCCGCTCGTTTGCCCCCCCCCCCCCCCTATAACATAAAAAAAAATGTCGCTTTCTTATGTCATCACGAAATGCCGCCGATCATAGTCGTATTTATAATAACATTAGATATAAATGCGGCAGTAGCTGTGTCTGTTGCGTTTTCAACCCTGAACCACTCAATAGACTTTGATGACATTTGATATGATACAAACTTGGACAGACATGGCTACTTTTTACACCTAAGCCCCACAACCAACCCGAACCCGAACACCGCCGAAGCCGCCGGTGAAACCTATATTTATTTTATCAACAAAACTCTGCTTATTTTTACTCTATAATCTATATTAACTAAATGGATTTCTTAAATTCGAGGCAATTTTAATTAACACTAATACAGTATGAGAAAATCTTAAGCCATAGATTCGAAGTATTTTTTTTATTATTAAAAAATATTGATAAAAAACTTGGGGTAACAACATCCAAAAGTGATAAACCGTAACATTGAGTTAAAACTCCTCCGTGCAGGGAGATGGCATAGTTGGCCGATGGTTGATGGCTCCATTAAATTCTATAAGGTAACATAACAAAATTGATTTTATTTAATTTGATGACTTCGACGAAGACACTCGCAGTGGAGCGATGCAAGATGAATTTTCCATTAACGAGACATGTAGCTGTCACCTATATTAATCGCCCATTTGTACGGTTTCAGGTTCACAACCGTACAAAAATCACCGATTTTTCTGAAATTAAATAATCGTGCTAAGCGGACCAAAGGCAGCGTGGTATATTGTGCTCACCTTTGTCCACAAGTGGGACATTTAAATACTGTTACGTTAGGAATTAACTATATAGACGTTGAATCAAGGATGTGTCTCTCGGATAACACATTCTGTAAACAGTACGAAAATTCCTTTGTCCGTAGTCCGGCTTAAATTATGTAATTACGGCTTCGTGTTTATTATGTTTAGTAGATTAAGTACAGTCTACAGAAACATGCCGAGAAACGGGTTTATTTGTACGTGACGACATCTCTAATTGAATAACTATTATTCATGTGATATCATTTATTTTTTTAAATCTCTGACATCAGCGCTTTTCTTTATAAATTGTACGTTTAAAGTTTACAATATTTCTGGTTTTAACCAATTAGGTATCTACCATAAATTACTTTTACTTTTTACTTTTTGTCATATATGATATATATGTCCCCCTAAAAAATATTTTATAGAGACCTTCACCGATGGTTTAAGACCTTCGTTTGCGATGTTGTCAGAATTATTTACGAGTACTTATTGGTATACTTTTACAATACTAAGTTGCCTAAGCATTCATTACTAGATAAATCTAATTGAAGAAAATTAACAAAACACTTAACTGTTGGGCTTGGGCCTCCTCTGCTTGAGGAGAAGAATTCCAGCTTATTCCATAATGCGGGTTAGTAGATACCTACATATGTGGTAGAATGTCTCAGTTCCGATCAATCATCACCGCTATATAAGTGATGAATAATAAACACAATTCAAGCACGTGAAGACTTAGTACTGAGTCTCCGTATATGAACCCGCGATTCGGTCTGACGTCACTTCGATTTAGGCTCTACTGTTGAGTGTTGACTTTAAAAGTAACAGACTGTAAATATCAAACTGCTGGACTAAGGGCCAAGTCCTCTTCCTTTGAGGAGGTTTGGAGCTCATTCCACCACGCTGAATGCACATGTGGCAGCATTTCATTGAAATTAAACATGCACATGCATTATTCTACTTGCAATAGATAAATAGAAAAAAAAATAAAGATTTTTCTTTGTATAATACTTTTCCCAGACTAAGCTTGGTAAAGCCGGTTCTATGATGAAACTTTAGTTTTATTACACGTATAAAAGATATGTAAATATAACGTTATTCCTGTTACAAGTAAATGTAGTTTAGCTAAGATAGTTTGGTCGGAAGTTATTAGTAGTAATTCTAATGTAGAACTGGCAACACCGTAGCCATTGACACTTCGGTAGCATCCGCCAGCGAGCGTTAGTGGCGACTGCATTAATGCAGCGGGCAATAACGCATAAGATATTACGCAAGTTAGATCATCAACGGTGTTAGACTCCCTCAATGGCTCTACAATGTTCTAGATATGTTGAAAGTTCCAGTAATGGCGGCGTTGAGTTGATTCATTCGGCTTGCGGTCTGGATTACACGTCATAGTTACGGAATCACGCTGATCTTAGGCTAAAATGCGCCCATGCACCTTTATTTATATATATTTTAACTTATTACTTATAATTATTCTTAGTTTACAAATATATCAGCTGAAATACGGCATGATTTGTGAAACAGTCAAGACGAGGCTGACAAATAAAATTTAATTGAGATTTACGCGAAATTTATGACAAGTTATTACACGCGTATTAATAATGACACCCAGTGCAAGAGGACGAAGTAAAAATAACGCCCGAGTGATCGCCGCTTATTTATACACTGATGTACGACGGATAAATTGCAAGCTCCGACCTGTCAAAACGTATAAACTATGCGATTTGGCACCACACTATCACATCAAGTCGAAAATCACCATACGTTAAAGAGCACACACGTGCGTACAATAAAATCAAATATCATCTCTATTGCACTAATATTTTGATCCAGCGCCGCTCAAAATACTGGGCTGCGGAAGGAATTTATTACCGCTGGATGTAAAAACATCGTCGCCGGCAACGTCTCGGCGGTTGTATCAAAGAGCTCGTGTCAAATTATGAATGTTTCCCGATATTTGTGAAAGAGTTGTGAGACGCGCGACACGGACGCATCCGCTCGCCGCGCGGCTATTTTTGTTTCGGGCATTTGGGAGGCCAATCAATTGATGCCGGCAGATCGCACGCAGCTGATTGATGAGAGGATTATTGGAGACATTCGTTACTCTTATATGATACTATTTTGAGGCGTTGAACACCCAACTAGATGGTCAAAACTGGTAATTACGTTACTCTCTGGTAATTGATCTCGTGGCCGACTGACGACTTATAGTATTTGTTATTGCCGGACATGCACTCACAGGCCAAGATATGTTGTTAACATTAATTGTCGTATCTTGAGCAATCGTTTAATTCATTTTGGTTACTTATTGTTATTTATCAATATCTTACCTGTCGCTAAATTTTTTCTTGCACTTATTACACTTTAATTCTTCCTTCGCTATTTTTGTCATAACTACTTCGATGGATGTTAATTTTGACAGTTTGGCGTCCAAGTTTTCATGCTCGGTCCTCGAATGGTTTGACAAACTTGACTGACGAGTAAAATTAGCTCCACATATCGAACAAACAAACGGTCTTTCGAAGGTGTGCTGCCTCAAGTGTAACCTCAAGGAAGCCTTCTTAAAACTCTTCGGACAAAGTGGACACGAGTATTTTAGAACAGATTTCTTCAAATTCTCATTTGCAAGAGGCTCCGTATGAAGAACTTCGTGAAAGAAACATTCAGCCTGTGAATCAGTGGTAAACAGACACTGACTGCAATTCCAGAGAATCGAAGAGTTGATTGTTTCAGATTTTTGAAATTGGCAAGCATTATCTCGTATGTGTCTTGTCACTTCTTGTGAGAAAATAAACGATTTGCCACATTTGGGACACCCGTAAAATAGTAAGAGTTACTACTTGTATTATAATCCTTATTTAAACAATAATTAGTCAAAACTTACTTCTTCCTAATGTTGGGATGAGCTCGTCCAATATGATCCTTAAGTTCCAAAATATTCTTCAAAATTACTTTTTCCGTGCAGTAAGGGCATTTTTTACTTAAATCTTTCGTGGAAAAACCTCTCTCTCGCAATTTCTCTTTTCTTCTAATCCTATGTTCTGAAGTCTGGCGATGACGTTTAGCTTCTTCAGAAGAATCGAAATTTTTCGAACAAACGAGACAGAAGAATGCTTTTTGCTTGTGTCTCGATTTCAAATGAGCTGCCAACGTTACTGATGACTTGAACTTTTGCCTGCAGTGCTGACATCTATGGAGTTCTTGATAGTTGTCTGTTGCGGTATGAGTTATTTCGTGGCCAGTTTTTAGACAGTGTTGCTTAATCTCAAAATTATATCGAAATTCTTGATGACATGTTTCACAACGGAATATCGTCTTCTTTCGTATTATAATCGGCATGGAACGATTAATCACTGCCACCACTTCGCTGTGTTCAGAGCTTGACATATGATTCAACATCCCCTGAGACGTTTCACATTCGAATTTGCAAAATGAACACCAGAATCTACCATCGATAGAGTTGATTGTATGATCGTGTTCCTCGGAGAACCAATGGTGCATAAAATTTGAGAGCCAGTTGGTATAAAATTTACAAGGACTACATTGAAACGGAGCTTGGTGGACTATGGCGTCCATGTTATTAAGAATGAGTTGTTGGTACACTTCACTCTTTATGTCGGTGGCTTTTCTGAAATGATAGTGTGATATTAAATGTTTTCCCATTAGATGGGTTCGGACACGTGACTTACAGCCCGAGCATTGAACAAAGTAAGCCTTCCTTTTCCTTTTCTTCTTTTTAATTTTTATGTTTAATTTTGGTTCTGATAACTTATGCTTTTTTCTCTGAATTTGGTTACTTGGATTTTCACTGACGGACGCTGGTCGAGTTGTTCGCTTGTCAGCTACGGTTCGAATCGGATCTAAATGTCCTGAAAACTCTAGTTCATGTTCTGGTAAAACTTTGCGCATGTGCAAGTTAGACATGAGATGTTTTTCATAAATCGCACGAGAACCGAGTCTTCGATTACATGGACCACACCAATATTGAACTGATCCTTTTGATTGTATTGTAGTTTGCATTATTTGAGTTTTTTCGTTGGCCCCAGGAACCCATTTTCCTTTTGTGTGTTCAGGCGGAGGAGCATCATAATCATAATCTCTGTCAATTTGTTCTTGTTCATCCCTCATATCCCAATCTTCGTGCTCCGGAGATGCCGGCCGCCACTTACCACCGGTATAATTTGGTGGTGGTTTCCATTTCCCTCCATGCGGCACGACTTCTTCCTCGTCATCGTCGTCTGTATCGTCAGATTCTTCAGTATCATCTTCACCTTTAAAATCATTAAAGCTGCTAATATTATAGGAAGTACTAGGGAGATCTTTTTTAACAGAGCCACTAATACTTGCAACAGCATTGATCAATTTCGTTTGGTTGTCTTCATTAATTCCAATCCTTAAGCTATGTCCCCCGATCCAGTCCTCTCCTCTTAAGTTGTTTTCAATAGGACTCATTCGAGGAAGATGTGACGAAGACGCGACCGTCAATGTACTCTTTTTATCAAGACTAGCTTTGGATATCGGCGTGGGTGGTGTTAATCGTGACAAAGATGCCTTTTTAACGCTACTCTGTAGTTCTAGCGATTGAAAAAATACATCGGCGCCTAAACTATATGTCGGCTCCAGCGGCTCGATGGAAGGGAGTTCAGTTTTAGATTCAGTTTTTCTTTTCCGGCAGCTTTGCTTTCTATGTTTAACATAGTTATCAAGGCCAATGATGGTGGCGTTACACTTGATACATAAGTGGTTGTCGTCATCGTCATCGTGGGGTGACAGCATCTGAAAATAAGAAGGGCATTAATCTCGAGACCGTTCGCCAAAAAGATTGATAGTCGAGGCGGGTCGGGGTGGTGACATCGTCGCGGGGTGGAAATAACTCGTTAATCGCGTGGTGCATAGATATTAAGCGGTGACGTCTCGGAGGTCGTCACAGCGAACTGGGGCATTAAATACGCTTCGAATGCGAATTATTTAACCACTGGAATACCTAGCTATTTCGTGATGATCGATAATGTATGCAAGTCACTACGGTCTCATTACCGAGGAACTTTGTTTCGCCATAACCTGGTATTTGCATAAGGCTATCTATCACTCCATTAACGTTCAAAGTAGACCAAGTTAAATAGGAATGTGATTGCTATTCGCGTCGTCAGCTAGGCTGGGGAATAAATAGAAAATACTGCTGCAATATGACGGTATTTCAATTTGAAAGAAGTTCTAGCTTTTAAATTGTGGTGAAAATGGTTTTCAGTAGAAGGTGTCGCGGTTGTCGTCGATGGCAGCGGTGACGGCGCGGCCGGGCTCCGAAGGACATGTCCGAGGCGCGAGTCGGAGGGTCATTAATAATTCGCCGTTCACCTGTCCGACTACAAGCCGCTCTATTACACTTTCTCGATAGTCGTTTGGGAATTAGATCAGAAACTGATTTATACTATTGCTTTTACAATCGAGGTACCTTACAAGAGAAAATGTGTACTAATACAAAATTGATGGCTTACAGTGTGCAATAATTTATGTGATTGTCATATTTTGTAACACTAATTCAAAAATCAAGCTAAAATGCCAATAAGTTGTCTTAATTTATCGTATTTTATTTCTTAGATAGAAGATTTTTATAGCAGTTATATTTTTTCTAATTTTAAACTAGAGTATGATAAAGTGAAAAACAATTAAATTTGAATTTGTCTAACTTTACAATGTTTAAAAAAATAATGCCATTGGACAGTCACTGGGTTCAATCGTCAGTTCATAGTAGCACGTGACAAGCGTCAATCGACCCCGCGCCGCCTGACACCATTGCGGCTAACAACAGCTGACAAACAGCTGACAAATGACCGTCGCTGTCAGTGGCGTGTCAACGTCATGATTGTCATTACGTTCTTTCGGGGAAGTTTATAATTATTCTGACGCCGATTTACACAGTTCCACTTTGACGGTCTGTTTATGTTATATATAGAGTTGTTAATATGATTTAAACTTCTATAATAGAAACAGATTCTGTAGTAGGAAATATTCTATTATATTTTCTCATGAGACGACAACATTTTTGAGATTATTCCGAAAGCTTACATCATGGATTATATTGGAATTTTTTGTACGTATCGTATTACGTATGACTCGCTGATTGTGAAAATATCCGCAATGTAACTTATCTAAATAAAATGTGACCCCTACTAAAAAACTAAATTTCAAGAAACGTGTCAAATAGGTGAACATGCACGATCCAAACTAAGAGTATATAATGCAGCAAATATGCTCATTGAGGCAATATTGGATATTTCTCTAAAAATAATGATGACTAATATTGTTTACAATATAAAAAACAATATTTCTATAGCAGTTTCTCTTCTCTACAACCTTTGTTAGAAACATTTCTTTGTTAGAAACTTTTCAAAAAGTACTTTGTATTAAGGGCCGAAACGGCCTGGTGAATAGAACGCATGGATCTTGACCAAACATCACGGCTTCTAAACCAGACAATTGGCAAAATTATATTAGATTAGATATATAATATATACTCTGTATTCAATATTTTTGTATGAGAAAGATGTATCCACCTGTAATCCACCTCGGACTCGTATGCCGTGACGGCCAACGATATGACTCTCTGTGTGTGCGAGGCGAGGTGTGTGTGGTCTATATATACTTCGTTATATTAGTATAATAAAAGTTTTTTTATTATACTGCAAATTAATTTATTGATTTTCTTTAATTATAAATCACTTCAGTAACCTTCAATTTAGATGTTTCGCATCTTCCCGTCCCGTGACGAACACATATTTTTTCATTTGTCAAAGTCGAATGTAAATGTTACCTACCTACATAATTAAAATTAAAATAAATTTAAATTATGTAAATTTTATTTATTATTTAACTGGCAATGTTTGTCTGTTTGTTAAGATCAAATCATGGAAGCTGAATTAGAACCGCTTTACATGTCGGTTCAATTCTGACGAATGCATTTTTATATGCGTGACCTGATTTTACACCGACGTTTGGCTACAGAAGAAGATTCTCCTCAACAGTCAAGAGCATTAACACCAAATTTTATAAATAAAAATGCTTATAATAATCGCTTTATCAATACGACAATAAATAATAATTAAAAAAGCTCGATGTAACCTCTTTATACAGCTGTTGGCAAAAAATACCTATTTAGTAAGTAAATCTTTGTCATATCACAACAAAGAAATCAAGTCATATTATTATAAAAAAATAAGATATTTCATCCCTTACATTTAAAATTTGCAAGGTTATATTAGTGTGTATGTGTGGGGTAGTCTGCGTGTGTGCGCCGACGTCCGTCAGTCACGTGTCCGCGAGTGGTGGACGCCTTCCACTGCACAGGCTTGTTCTGATTCGGCAAAAGTATTTGGAACATTTAATAACAAAATAAATATAATTAAGAATATAATGCAGTTATATTATTTACGATTAAAGTTGTGAATATCAGTAAGGAATAATATTATGTAATTTTTTGATAAGTTTAATTTTATAAAAAAAAATCTTTATATAACTGATTTTATCAGAAACGTTTCATAAGAAAACACTAAAGACTAGTTAATTTAAATATCATCGGACTAGCGTATGTTATCGTAACACTTAAATTTGAGCGATATTTTTAATCATAAGATCAGTTTGAAATATTCAATCAAATGTAATTAACAAACGACTTTTTTGTGAATAGCCTACACATTGAATGTGAGTTCTGTAACACTACACTAGCTTACCGCCTAATTAATAATATAATATGAAATAAAACGAGAAATAAGCGAATCGGCACAGGGCCGCGTCGTCAAAGGCTGTCGCCCTAATAACGGCTTCGACATCGATCCGTCCCGGCGTCACCTTCACACTGACATTACGGACTTTTTAAACAGTTACATGGACGCGAAATTGTAGAATCATTTATATAATCTGTGGTTTTATACAAACCACTGTAAATTATTTGATATAATCGTGTGAGTTAAATGCATACCTGTGTACGATGAGAATAAAAAAAATATTAAATCTTATTTTAAATAAGATTGTATAACTCAATAATTTAGATATGATAAGCAAACTCGTATCGAAAAATATATATTATTAATTAAATATTAAAAATTTAGTTACTATTTAAATATTATTACTTTGTTTTGTTTTGAGACATATTGTTACCGGTATCAGTTTTAGTTTTACGAGTTCTGTATATGCATATATCTTATACATTGATATAAATTAACTTAAAAAATTTAAATGTGTCTTGGTAAATTAATTTATTTTTGTATAGTCTTAAATTTTACGTATAAGTAATATTTTAAGCATACTTTATATAATTGTCAAATGCAGTTGTCTAAATTATCCCAATGTGAATATTAATAGTGATTTTTCCTAGGACTTTGTCCTAGTCCGTCTGGGTAGGTACCACCCACTCATCAGATATTCTGTCGCCAGTATTGTTGTGTTCCGATTTGAAGGGTTAATGAATCGGTGTACCTACAGGCACAAGGAACATACTCGTATCTAACATTTTAGTTCCCAAGGTTTTGCAATTTGGTACCGCATTGGCGATGTAAGAAATATTAACCATTCCTTGGTTAATATTTCTTACAACTTCATTGTCAATGGCGGTGGTGACCACTTCATGACACCATCAGATGATCCATTTGCACCTATATATATATCCATCCATCCATATCAATATATCAAACCTACGTATATCATAAAAAAATATGTGTTATTCAATATTTGCTTAAAATACGAAAAAATATATAAATTATTTTACAAGTTTAACTTACGAGTACTTAGATACTTTTAGAGTAATTAGAGTTATATTTGCGACGAAATATAACTATGTAATATAATTAAAACACCATGTAATCATTGTACATAGCCGATGTTGAATATATATTTATGTACGTTTCGCGTTACAGAGCGCGGTCCGTCGATACGCAAGGTGCTGTAGTGAATTTTTCCCGGCAATAAATCCGACGCCCCGCCCGAATCTAATGAGAATAATAATTGATTCCCTCCCAACTAGCCTGATCAATGTTGTTGGGATTGTTCCGTCGACCTCCATCGTAGTATTGAACTGCATAGAATATATTTTAATACGAAATTAATGCTCGATTTCGGTCTTACTGTATGCACGCATAGTTAATACGATTCAGAACCTCGTGCAATAGTGCGATTCTGTAAAAACCACGATTGGATTAGAATTCGCTTTCATTTCTGAACTTCTTGAATTGACAAATTTGATATTCCGTTACAGTATGTCATATAATGTAAAATGATAACTCCGATGAGATCCGAGACGATACTGCAACCACTCTTGTTGCCGCTTCTTAAAATTCATTTCCGATGTCATATTTTTAAAAAACAGAGGATTTAAAAAATCCATGTCTTCGTATTTTATACAAAATTTGTTATAAATGCGGTTATAAATAATTTTATCGGTTAAAGTTGATCAGTTACGGATCAGATATTTGCTTAGTGGCTGTCAGTAGGCCTAACAGAGGAACTGTTACTTGATCAAAGAAAAACGATAGAAATCACTTCACGTCACTTCATGT
Source organism: Vanessa tameamea (assembly GCF_037043105.1). Classification (NCBI taxonomy): domain Eukaryota; kingdom Metazoa; phylum Arthropoda; class Insecta; order Lepidoptera; family Nymphalidae; genus Vanessa; species Vanessa tameamea. The sequence continues at coordinate 582,712 of NC_087316.1, forward strand.
CAGCCAGTGTTCCCTAAGAACTCACTTCGTATGTGACTGAAATTTCTCAAAACCAAGTAACAGTCATACGCTATTTTGATCCGTGTATTGTAACAAAATATTCCAAAACCAAATTTCCTTTTACTATTAATTAAGCATTTAAGAATCTCAGTACTGCTCATTTTGATCAGTACCTACGGTATAAAATTAAATGTTTTAATTACTAGGCTTTCTTGAATAAACTAACAGAACAGTTTTTCCGCTGACTTTTTTCGCCGGTTCTTCTCAGGTCCGAGGCGTTTTTTTCTGAACCACTTACTATCAATAAGCAAGGGTAACACTTCTATATTGAATTAAGACTTTTTAATTTGACTTTGAAGAAGGTTTCTAGTTTATTGCATCGATCAGTTTCAGTCAGTCAGTTCAGATGGTCGATATGACAGTTGTATCCAACTCGCGTAGATTTCCTCACGATGTTTGTGAGTGTAAGTGAAATCATGGTTGGAACTTCATTGTAAGTAGTTACTCATTATACTTATTTAAATGATACTAACCTTGGCATTATAATAATTAGGGTGTCCGGTTCAGTAGTTCAAGAGTTTACCTATTAGAATCAAATAAGTCTTTCCTCTTTATAATACATAGAAGTACATATGTGTGTATTATATGGATACTGTTTTGCTTTAATTTCGCTATTATAATAATAATCAACTCATATGTGAGATCAATCTTCGGTGAGTTGGTCAGCGGTCCGCACGGATGCTGCCCACGGGATTACTCAGTCGTTGTCGCATTAATACATAGTTAATATGAAGTTCGATAAATACAAAACAAAAATATTATATAATAAACTAATTAGTTTATTATAAACTAAATAATTACGTAAAAGTTTTGAGTTTTGTTAGGCTAAGCCGATTTTGATGAAATATACATTACATGGTACCTTATATTTTTAACCCCCCCCCAAATAAACAGACAAACAGACGGATAAAATATTATAATTTTTTGGTTTTGGAAACTTGCAAAAAACCATTAAAAAAGGTAATCATTTTGAAGTCACAGACAGTCAATTAAATTTTATTTATTTGTATAGACACACATATAATTAAGATTATCGATAAAGGTGATCGACTTCTGTGATATGATTGTGTTTCGTTTTTAAAATATTCTTTTGAAATATGACGCCACCTGAGGCAGTTGCAACGATACAGCCTTCAATGCAATGGTTGCCGGTTTGAATATCGCTCGTAACGGATTTTTTATTTGGTCTCCCACCGTCTCGATATCACAAACAATCAAACAAAACATCTGATAATATTATTGATAGGTATATTATTTAATACAATAAATATCTAGAAATATAGTATGGTATAGATCTATTCACGAAGACGCACCTATCCACAATATATACATATTAGATCTATATTTTAATGTGAAAGGAAAGAAACTTTCCAATGTGCCACCAGGTGTTAGTGATCACAATCGCCCGTAGACAACAATCCCAATCCCCACAATGTATGCACCAACAATCTGGGGAACCCTTCAAACCGAAACACAACAATACTAAGTATTGCTGTTTGCTGTTAGAACATGTAATACGTGTAATGACCAAGACGAACAGAGCTCTACAACGTATAATGTTGTTATGGTTTATTATACTGCAAATAGACAAATGGCTACCAGACGACGTTACAAACATCAAATCAGTTCGGAAGCTTCATCGGTTATAATTAAACACAAAGTAACAGGTCTTCGGACTAACGTGCGCGGACGTTTCACTGTAATTCTAGTGCCTACCAATCAAACGGACAGCTCCTCGCGAATTTATACGAGTGAAGATCTCTATCGGCAACATGTATATTACATACAATGGCTTGAAAAACGCGCCTATCCGTCATTGGTTTACTTGTACAGCCATCATTACTCTACGTCATGGCTCGGCCGAGGGAATCGACGTCCGCGCGTGCAGTCATTATGCCGGCCAATCACCGCTCGGCGCACGCGCACCCCGCCGCGTTCTTTATAACACGCATGCGCGGGAATATATCACGCGTCAAGACTGAAAAGGGCTTTTTACAAACGTATCTCGTATTCGTCATCGTTAACTTTCCGTCGGAGGCTGGCTCGCCGGCGTCCAATAAATAATAAGATGTTAAAACGAGTTATTTATAAAGCTCCGTGTCAGTGTAGGGTGGCTTCGTTTTTTTAAAGTCACGTTCGAATCTTGACACGGATTTGTTGAAATTGATGTGTTCGTTTATCCCGGCCTGACCTAAAGAGTGCGCGCGTCGGGGGCGACTATCGCTTTTAATTTTATCGTGATAAACTATATAATTGTGTGCGTGCGTCAGACGATGATATTTCTATTTATTCGACTCGTGGAATGAGATGAAAATGACTGAGTTTAATATTATTCATGGTCGAGACTCGAGAACTTAACGACAAGACGTACCTACGCTGTATGCGAGGATCTTAATAGGGGCGCAGGTTGAACACATTATAGTGGACATTCGAGAGAATTATTAAGCTGGACGAGGCTCCTGTGGTTATTTAATCGTCTATTGATGCGTCTTCATAATTTGTAATCTCGCATCTTTATTATGTTATATATTTGGTTCTTATCTATCTTATTAAGATATTAGTTAAACGTTATTATTACAATGAAGGCAAACGAGACTTATATACTAAACTAACTGAACCTGCGGCTTTTTTTTTACAAGGAACCTAGCTGCCAAATTTGAAGTTTGTAGGTGTTACAGTTTCTGAGATTTCATGATTAATCAGAGCGTGGTATTTCGGTTTTATATACATATATATAGTCACCCGTCGATATCATATATGGATCAGAAACATAAATCACTTTTTACATCGTCATTGTGCCAACTGTATCTAAGATGTATCCGTAACATTGGCTGGCAACAATAAAAAGGTTTTTTTTTTCGATGATAGAATAACATGGAGTGATATGATACGTTATAAAAAACCTGTCGTGACTATATTAGTTAGGCGAAGGATTGAATTTGAAGACATTTCTGTTATAACGATGCTTGGCATTTGCATAAAAACTTGTTAAATTTGACAATAACATCATCATTATTATGTAAATATTGAAATCGATAAGAAATACGATTTATATTTGTGTTTGAGATACAGAGCGTTTTGAGGATTTTTTCAGTATACTTATAATATTATCCTACACGAGCCTACAGTAGCCTTCCAGTTACACCAGCTTTAAATTTTGACTATGAGACGTAACAAGCGTGAGTTTCATGTACCTGTTACAAATAAACAAATTTGTCACTTGTAATAAAAGTCACTGTCCAAAACAATCAACGTGAAAAAATAACTCGATCGATCTAACAGTGTAAGTGTTTGAAATGATCTCGATATGGGATTTACTGAGACAGCACAGTTCCAAATGTACTCGTATCAAACTCGCTTTCGCTTCGCACGAATACAGCGGTGTTTTATTACCCTTAAGCTTAATAATAGATTACATAGTCTGAACTGAAGTCTTTATAAATACAAGCGGCTCGCGAACACGCAATTTCTTGAAACCGAACTATAGAACTGCGTACTTGTGTAGTATTAGCGCACTCAATAAGTACCTAGGTATACTTATTCTGAATTTGTTGTTATGTCATAATGTTTTGATACAACACGCATGTTTTTTACGTTTCGTAGGTCGTTTAATATGATATATAAGCTTTATTTTGCGATGAATGACGATCTTTCAAGTGAATATTAGTTAATAGGGAAATATTGGTCTGAGTAATCAGTACTTTTAAGTATAATAATGGATTATTTTTTTGCTCTATATTTTATCAAATTAACAACTATATTCATAATATTATAATTAAATTAAATAATAATCATAAATATCGATTTTTGTAACCTTAACACATTGGAAATTATATTTCGTAACGTCATAAGAAATTGAAATCATAACAAAATGATATTGTCTGAGAGATTTAATAGGTACGTCAATACTTCGATACCATCAGAGCCGATGCGATATAAACGCCGCAAGCTAGGTCTAGGACTCCTGGGAGGTACAGATTAGACTATCTGGACCATAACGAATAAACATAAACATTGCGAGTCCATCACATAGTCCATTGAAAATGTATCCAGGATCCAAAGGCCTTACTATTATTATGCATTGGAAATGTAAACAGTTAACCCGAGGTGGCTCAGTGGCTTGAAGGGAATCTTAACCTATGATTAGTGGCAAGGATTAGTGCAAATCATTTGCAATGTCTCGTATTGTTGTTCTTTGAAAAATGAGCCATTGAGTCTACATGTACAATTGACATAACATCCTTGTTCCCAAAATTGGGGTGCATTGACAATGTAAGGGAAAGATATCCTCGTAGTGCTAATGTCCACGGGCGGTGGAGATCACTTAGCATCAACTGGTTTGTGAAAATATTTCAAATGAAATAAAAACAGCGAACACCAAACATAGTTCACAACTATGTATAATTAGCCACGTGCTTGATGAAAACATCCGAAAGGAATCTTACACGTTTTGGATGAGATTCTTACACATATGAATTCATCTGTAAGCTTTCTTAATATGATAAAGACTGTTACTCATTCTCTTATTATAATTAACGCGATTCAACCCAGAGTTTGAACCCGGGACTTCTGATTTCATAACCTAACCAGCCCAACGAGACCCACAGACCAGCGGTATACATATATAGCACGTTTCAGCGATGGAACGTCCTAGTCCACGCTCGCAGACGCTGGGACGTGACGCGATAAATCAACGGTGGCACAATAAACTCCAAGATTTCAATTAAACATAAATCTCGTATGACACACCGCTAATGGAGTTGAAACTCGCGTTCCTAAACGTTTGGTCGCAATTATATTGCATAATGTTATTGGCGATGCGTTTGTTTTGTGAGCCTTGGCGGTGGGGTGGAAATTGGAATAATAATTGTTTTCATAATCACAATTATAAAAATAATGAAGTCCTACATGATAATACTATTGACTCTCTTCGGGGTGTTTTAACGAAGTTTTACTCAGGGGAGCGTCCCAATACATTTAATTAAACAAGTATCATTATACTTATTTACTTAATATCATATATACTATACAAATAAATTTAAAAAAAAAAACATTTTTAATTTTATTTAAGGTTCTTTGATAAGTATAAGCAATTGTTTAATTTAAACAACCAAAATGTATAATTTATTTCAATTCATATACTTTTAAACGTAAAGGGTTATTTATTTATAGTAAAGTAATCTTAAATTAATATTAAAACTTTAATTAATAAAATATCTTTAATTTCAATCTTAATATTGTTTGTTTGATACTTTACTAGATGGCGCTACAAGTATGAATAATTCTTATAGTTTGTTTTATTTTTTTATGAATATATTTAAAACTTGTATTAAAATACTAAAATAAAAAATATGTAGATTTAAAAAATAAAATATGTAAAATAGTTTCTAGCAGAGCGTGGTTTCGATCCACGGACCTCTGGGTTATGGGCCCAGCACGCTTCCACTGCGCCACTCTGCTCTTGAAGAAATGTCCGAAATAGTCGTACTAATACGTAAAGTATTTAGATACGGTACAGTTTATGAATCTATTTTCCTGGTATGAGTAATATTTAATACAAAGATTAAGATAAACTGAATTATCACATGTAATTTAATAATTTTATATTAAAATTAAATGTAAACTCTTGAAGTTTTTCATTTTAATATTTAATTTTTTGATGATATTTATAAAAGCATATATAAAGTTATTACGAATCTTTAATATTATATAATACAAAACTCCGTTTCAGTTAGTTTTTACAAAAAATACGCGGACGAAGTATGGAGTTTGGCAAGTTAAATATTATATGGAGAGCATAACCGCGAATTACACATATAGCAAATTAAAACAGAAAAAAAGTAAAATATGCAAGTGCTTGGTGTAAATGCTTTGTGCAAGCCCGTCCCTACTCTAAGTATTGTTGTGTAGCACACGGGCACACGGGACGCAATATCTTAGTTCCCAAGGTTGGTGGCGCATTGGTATTATAAGGGACGATTTAAATTTTACAAGATTACCTATGTCTATGGGTAGGGCGGATCCTGACAAATCTATTAAATACTACAACAAAATATATTTTAAACAAAGAATAAAGCCACACGACTATATTAGTCGTATGTATTATAAAGGCCCGTTTGCATCGCTCGACTCAGATGGATCACTTTTATGTGCACGGGCTCTAATAAGTTTCTCAGCGCGCGGAGTAAAATAAAAAACCCGTCGATATTGTTCCGACGCGGTGTTGACGTGCTTATTAAGAGGGAAAATTGTAAAATGACTCGCTCCATGATTGGCAAGGGAATATTAGCTGGATGCAATTTTGCCGCGTCCCTGTTTGCGTTTTTAAAGGAATTTCTTGACGCTAATCCATCATTTCTTTGCGCCATCGCTTTAGGTAAATACACTTTTCAATATACTTGATGTAACGTGTAGGTAATTACGAAATTGTCAACGCTATTCAATAGAGTTTGAGAAATGTTTTTTTTTATTTTACACGTAAGCGCGATGTTGACATGTTTAGTGTGTGATGTGATACTAGATGGCGCTACTGGTACAAAATTGTTTGATGAAATGTGTTTCGTTTTTTTGGATTTTACTTAATAAATATATTTTTATCACTGGCTCGTATTATGACTTATAATGTTTGATATTGGTGTTAATGATTAAAAACCCTAAAATATTAAAATATTGAATATTACTTTTGTTTAACGAGTGCTTCAATTATTTGTTAATTATATATTTTCTAAATATAATAGCTTTAACCGATTTCATTAGTTACTTATTAACAAGCTAATCACGGAACAATTATTAAAATATACAATTTGATTCAAAAGTAACTAATAAAGATTACGTATTAAATTTTTATTTTCGACACGCGTACTCGCGACAGCAGCGCCCCTGGCGGCGGGCGCAGCTGCTCGCCCCGCGCCCTGTTATCGCTTTATTATTGTGGTATTTCCAATATCTTCAATATTTTCCCTTTCCGCGTCTCCGCCATCTCATTACTGGCTGACGGCGCTAATCCGTCGGGAGACGCGCCTAATGGAGGTGATCATGTGTCCTACGCATTCAGACATGACGTATTAGTTGAACCTCGGGGACCGGCCTTAATAAACGAAAAAAATACATCGCACACCTCAATATAAATCAACCTGAGAAGAAATGCCAATAAATATCGCGCCGAAATCCAATAATTACGAGGCAATGAGCCGACCGGCAACAAATCAACGCGCGCGCATACTAATGTCTTATCCTAACATCAGATTAAAAACATCAATACTTGTCAATAGAGGTCGCCTCCCACGTAATTATAGCCAACAATATCCCGGGGAGGCTGAGCCGAAAGGATTAACGTATATCAAGTAGAAATAATTGAAGGAATCGATTAAATGAAGAGTATTAATTGGTGATGCGCCCGCGCAGCCTGATCCCATCTCGCGTTCGCGTTCTTGATGCGCCCCGTGTTATATCATTCGTATCTCGATCTACGGCTAGAGGATCTAGGTTCTTATTCGGTTTATACGTTCCGAGCTAAATATATTTTAATTTATGGTATAACTTTAGTTATTTTGGGTCCGTTCTAATTAGTTGTGGAGGATAAAACTCTTTATTAGAGAATATTTATTGAAAGTAGATAATTAACAGACATTTAATATTAAGAATAAACAAATTAATTTATAAACTCGAATATTGGTCCAGTGGCGATGCATATTGCCAAAAAATCGACAGGACTTAGATATTTGGCCACACGTACCCGTACCTTATAGGAGCAGGTGTGCCATAAGGTCCAAGCCTTCATAGAAAAGGGGTTCCTGGCAACTCCCAGTACTACTGGCACTTGGCATTCGAGGTGAGTAACATAATAACGAACACGACTAGGTTCATTACTCTTAGATACTTATTATAATTTGTTTTTCGAGTGTAACGTTGCTCTTAAAAACTCACTTTATCTTGTTTTAAGAGCAGCTGTCAAATATTAGCGGTTTAAGTAGGTATCATATGACATTTTTTTAAACTGCCTTTTTTTACTTCTATAAGCTGTATGACATTCAACTTGGATGTTTTTTTAAAAAATTCTATATAATAAAAAGTTCGGACCAAATTCGAAATTCAAAACAGTATCAAATAACGCTAAACACTTCAACATAAAAGTCATAACTTTTTAATTTGCGTTTAACGAAACAGTATCGCGATTAACTCAGTTAATACGCAATTTAAAAACCGAACAAACGAATGTATGTAAATTGCTCAGCTATGTAAAAGCCGGCGATAACCTTGCAATATATACGTGCGACTGTTTTCAACGAAAGTGAACTTTATTCCCTCGCAATAAGAGTCGTATGGAAGTATAAAAAACATTGTCAGTTCGGAGTGAGCTGGAAACAAGTACGTTCAGAAACTGCTTACACGAATTAGCGCGTCAAAGGGGCGAAGGAGGGCGAAATTAGAAAATTCGCCTCCTCCTACGTTCCGCACGTCATAAACTGACAATTTACGATAACTCCCGGATTAGCCTGTTTGTCTGTTATGCGTCCGAGTATGACGGGGGACGGGGTTGCAGGGGGATTGTTTTACATTTGCATTCGCGAGCTCCTCCAATCAGATCGATCAAATGTTTCCACGCTCCGAAACTAGATAACAGACTTTTACTGTAATTCGGTGTTGAGTGAATTCGAGATTTCAATTTCGACATTATATATACACTTGTACATAGAATCATTATATACTAAATATACAAATACGTAATGAAAAAGAGAGACCACAAAATCCTTTCCGCGTTTTGTGTCTTTTTTTGTATAATTTATTGTTTATTTTTATCTTAATTAAAATAAATACATAGTCATTAAATGCAAAAAATATTCGTTAAAATTCGTTATTTCAAAGCAGATACTGCACCAGTCGATAAGTTTGAAAGTACCGCACCGCTGATTACCGGCATTACCCAGAGCCCACTAATAAAACAACCACGAAGGTGTTTTATTGTGAAATTAATTTGACTACAAAGTCGTTTGCTTTGTCCTCGTCCACATCTATGTAGGCCATTAAACGTTACGGCGACCATGCTTCATAAAGAGTACGGCCGTAAAAGTTAACTATCTGTCCCGCGGTCCCGCCGTCCCGCCGTGCGTCCCGCGCGCCCTGCGGGACAGATTTCGGAGCGTATTTCGTGTACTGTCAAATATTTTTTGATATCATTGTCGTTATTTAGACTAGGCTCGGAAATGTTTGTGAAAATTAAAGAGTCATTTTTAATGAATGTTTGAAGTCTTAAGATTTTTCGAGTAACATAATTAACAAAAATCATATATTGTATTCATATCTATTTTTAGTTTGAAGCTCGCTAACGACGCTGGATGTGGTAAAGTATCATTTGACATATGCAACACAAACAAAGAACATGAATATTTATATGTACTCGGGTTTGAAGCCACAATCCTCGGTTGAGATTCGCATGGTCTAACTACAGGCTATCTTCGCTCCTATTCATTATAATGATTCTACATTAAGTATTATATTTTGATAATAATTAATTTTACATTACTCATTACAAGTTGTATCAAGTGAACCTTTAGTACAGCCTTTAGTATACCTGTTTGTGATAAGCATTCACTACTTATTGTCATATAGCAAAACTGCTTGTATATTATTGTGATATAACGGACACTCGGTTAAAATGTACAGCAACTACATCTGAAAGCTGATGCAGTAGTAATATAAATAATGCTTCTAACAATGCCAGTGTCTATAATATAATTGTTGATAAATACAATGGACTATCATTTGAAGGTCCATAGTCATTAGACAAACCATGAGGTGACGTTTGTTTAATGGTAATTTAATTTAAATAATACTTTTTATGTCCTTAAATGTTATGCCACTGTGGTCACCGCATTGCTAATTTCTTAAAGGGCGACTGCGACCACGCTTCGTAAATAATTGTCGCGCTAAAAGAAATTCCCAGCAAATCTACGCGATTAGCATAAAAACCATCTAAACAGACCGACGGAAGACATCGTCTTCCTTCCGCAATATTTGTGAAAAAATTACACACTTCCGACATTTTGTCTAGCGCTAACAAACAAAGTTGCTAATGTTAATTGCAATGGAGGAATTAAACTTTAACTCGACTACGCGTTGTTACGGAAATCCATTCATTTGAACATTTATAAGTTCAGTATTTCTTATCAGCTCTGACCTCAAAAGCTTAGATAAGGAAGATGCTTAAATAAATAGATGATAACGAATTAAAAAATCGAATAAAAAAAATTTAAGCTATATTTTCTATGCCTCTAAACAAAGCTTTAAAACTGTTTGTTATTCGAGGTGGCCCAAAGACAGGACACGAAAATGTTGACTGAAGATTGCGGATTCAAACCCGGGTAAGCATCACAGGGTTCATTAATTAATCTCGTTAAAGGAGCCCAATCATGAGGTAACTTGCATGTGTCGGATTAAGTTTGCCACATATCTATCCATCAACCCTCATTGGAAAAGCATGTTGGGGTAAGCTTTAACTTTTTCATCAAGAGGAACTTTCCCAACCGTGGGATAGGTACAGGTTATTTTTTGCTGTTACTTTGATATTGATAGAACTCTTATACTTGGTTGCGGAAGAATTTTAAATTATATGAATTGGGATTGTTTTTGTTAATTTTTAATAAAATATTTTATTTTTTAGTTAACCTAAACAAAGAAAACATAATTATGTATGTGGCTGGCAAAGGCGAAGAAATGTAATTCCTTTGTAGGCAAATATTTTTTAAATTTCATGGCGCATTTTTTCTGCAACGATGTATTTAGGTCATCTCAGTATTCCATCTCAGCCAAATGCCATTCTGCGTCCCAAGAATTGTCAGCCACGTCGTATCCCATTGGTCGCTTGAGACGCATTTCGTTCATCACGAAGTCGTCCATTTCACTTCTTCTGCCGTAGCATACCTATTTCAGAACACATATCGAATGACAATTTAATTAAATTCAATTGATGACTTATTGAATAACACAGTAGAGAAATCACACAGCCTCAAGCAGACACGTCGCGTCGTTAAAATTTAGGAATAACTTCGCCCACAGAAGCCCCCTGAATTCTCCAGACATCTGTTCCGAATCGCAATAAAAGTAGACGGCGGCAGAAACATAGAATTTTATCACGGCCGTGTCCATCATAAACCATCCCTCGCAGGGAGGGGGCGCATAAAAGTTTACAGGCATTCGGCTAATAAATCGTGTCAAATAAATAAGTGTTGAGTCGGTTGCCGGCATATTGATTCGTCATGTGCCGCCTTAGAGAGGGTCGGGGGGCGCGGGGCCGGGTGGTCATAAAGGTGCGTAATGGCCGCCGTCGGAAGACAGCGCAGTGGCGCGCATCGATTAGCGCTCCGAGTCGCCGTCAGCCGCCGACGCAACGAACACTTCAGCGGGCACGACGACCTGATACCGCCACACCTTCTAGCCCAACGCCCCGTCGTCTTATCTCGACCGTTCCTTTTCAATTTCCACTTAAACTGCCACAAATCCGTCCGCTCTAGATCTCAACGTTCCATTTTGAAGTTTAAACTGAACTTTACCGATTATCGTTCATAGATGGCGCTACTCATGGCATCGGGCGCCTTCGTGCCGCTCCAAGTTTACAATAAAACATTGGTTAATAGCTGTAATTGTGTCATAGCAAGTTAATAAGTCGTATAAATCATACGCGGTCGAATCGTATTTATTAAAGTTGCCGGGCGCGATATAGAAACGTCATGTAATCCAATGCGCGTTTTGTTTATTGCAAATAATACTCGGATACAAGTTTGCGTGTTCGTCCGATCTAAATCTCTCGTAATGGGTAATATGAAGAATTTTAATAAAACGGAAGGTTAAGACGATTGTTGATATTTATTGATCGCTCGGCTCGGCGTGTCGGTGTGTCGGTGTGTCTGTGTACAACTTGACGTATTATTGCCGTAAATTACAATATCATTATTGTCGGAGGACTTGTCTCAGGATTTCCAATAACAAATAACCGATTTTACAACAAAGTTATGGAATACAGGATGTTACAAAAATAAAATAAATAAATCTTTCTTTAATTTAAAAAAAAAAAACAGCTATTATTATTTAACGAATTTTGATCTCAATCAAAAAGTTTACGAAACAGCTAATTGGAAACGGATCTATTTATCTAGCTATCATATTTAAGAATCATTACAAGAGCCGATCTTGAATGGCTTTAGTTTATTTAAATAATTATATTATAATTAGTACTTATCTTTTGTTTAATCAACATCAACAAAATAGACTTCATTCAAGTACATAGATTCTTTGAGGCACATTGGAATCGTTTAACAGGATTGTAACACATTAAAACGTGAACGTGTTAGGTAAATAATATATCATCATTGTACATTATACGGCATGTATTTAATTACGTTAAGATGATAAAATATAAGTCATTACTTTTTATAGATAATTGGAAAGCATCCTGTGCACGGGCCGGGTTTGAACGCCGGTCCCTCGACTTATTGCCGCTGCCTTCGGACGTTGATTAAAATCTCTCACTACATTCACACAAAGCTTTACTTTGATATATTTATAAATCTTACGAAACGTCTGCTCCGACCCGACGACCTGACCTCATCGCTACACGATTACGACCTCTAAACCGAAAGCCGCTGAGTATTAATTAGCATATCCGACGAGTCAGAGTTGCCTACCACCTGTCAAGTGATATATTGACTTTAAATAACATATCTTATTTATGTTGAATCGGAAACAAAATGTACAAAAAGTTTTTATTATAAATAATCGAGCTGGCGGAGTGGGAGGACGACTAAATTTGTTCGATGCCTTGTATTGTATCTTGTTCTGTGGATTTGTTCGCTAGTTCGAGATAAATTGCACTAGATAATGTTTCTTTCTGTAATAACTTGATACGAGCTGTTATTTTTAACGTTTATAACATGTACGGTATCGGAATCTATTTACAAGCTGTCGTGTGGGTCAAATGCAACTGAATTTTAAATAGAGTTGTCAAGCGATCGAGCTGTTTTTCACACACTGAGTCCAACACAATTTAGTTTTTTTTTTTTAATATGTAAATTGTTTTTTTCCTTGGATTGATGTTTATAGACTTATTAGCTGTAACTGGAATTAAATAAAAAAAGAGGAAAGAATCAACGGAATTCCAAAAAATACGTTTAGTAGTTTTTACATGATAAACGAACAACGAAAAAAAATATTATTCATCTACATAAAGATTAAAGATGAAACTTGATGGCAGTTCTAAATTTGAATCTTGTCATCGACTTTATTATCATTCGCCCTTGAGCTGATAATCACAGATTCAATCCTAGTCCTTCACAAATATTTGTATATCTTAAGTATTTGTTCATTATTGACATGCCTGGAAAGCTAAAAATTGGAACGCTGGATTATTTTATAACGTAACTGCTCTAAATTATATTTTTTTAAATTTCAACTTAAAATTGGTAAACGAGAGGGGTAGCTTTGCTCTTACTATGTTTTCCTATGTTTAGTTCCTATCTAGATAACCAACATTGATGCTTTGAGAAGTATTTGAAGAGTTATATTAATTAATTAACTCGCGTTTTATATCGCACAGGCATTTCTTTAAATATAGAGAAACGATAGGCCAGATGAGTAAAATGTCGACTGTTAAAATAATATCAGATGTGCAGATATAACAAATGACTGTGAAGATAAAAATTGACTCATACAATTGTTGTAATACATACACTTATAAGTTGAACAGTAAGTAAATGACATGCTAGGTAACGGACTCTACTTAAGTAGGTGTTTTATTTCTATAGACGTATATTATTATAGAGCCTTAACAGATAGCTGCTGTACCCTTGTTTAAATAATTTGGTTAACAGACTATTTAAAACAGTGTAAACTATATTGATTGAAGATGGCTATTAAGAAGGTTGGGTATATCAACATCATTATAAACACATCAAGCACGGGAAAATTGATCCGAGTTCTGTGTAAAAAAAACTGAATATTATTTTAAATTTATAATTGTTAGTAGTTAAATGGTGACTTAACTTAACAGCACATAGTCCTTGACTTTTTAAGAAATATTAACCAAGCCTTACATAGCCAATTTACCAATAATATGTATATATTCCCGTAATATGAGCCATTTCTTTTATACCAGATTATATAAAACGCAACTAGGTAGGAATTCCATATCGAGATTAACATTGTTATACATCACCATCAGTATTAAAGTAAAAGATTTAGACATACGTCACGATAGTCGATCTCAATTCAATCGAAAAATAAAGAATTTCATTTGTGCTCAATTCTAATCATATGGTTTATTTTATTGGTTTTATTAATTATTATTTATTATATAATAGTTTAAAAAATGTATTATATTTCTTATTTTTAATTATTATGCTTATGTTTAATTTATATTTTCAATAATTACATTGTGTAATACGATAAAGCACGGTGAGACTACCTGTAAGTAGTAGAACTTTTGCCTTGATAATTTTTAAATGTAATTTTTTTTTTTTTTTATTTTGGATGTGATATTGTATCTACTGTTGGTTGTCCTAATGAAAATAAAATAAAATAATCTTGGAAACTAAGATGTTACCTACCTACACTGGATTCCTCACCCTTCAAACCGGAACGCAACGAAATTTAGTATTGTTTAGCAGTAAAATTACTATTTTTGCACCTGTGTTAGACATTAAAACTTCCAACATACATTACTAAAGTAATTTTAATGGAACATAATATCTTAGATCATAGCTGTGACATTAATGTTTGCGTATCGAATAATATAAGTGGTAGATTACACTTCTTACCATTCTGATATCTATATACAGAACACGACCACCAGGTGGCCTCTCTACCATCTGCTTTCCTAGAACGCAATATAGTTACTGATTACATCTACTAATGTATTTCAGTTTTATTGAGAAGTTAATTTTGTTAATTACTAAGTACTGGATTATTTGAAGTTTGTCTCAGTTTTTTAATGATTTTCAATAGTAAGCTGTTCGTATGTTTTCTCTTAGTTACATTAATGATGTTTTTCAACTATGGGTACTGCTTCACTGCAGTAACCCACCGTGGTTAGTCTATACGTTTGTTTTTAAATTAAATTGTTAGGCCGGCGGGTAAATGGTTCTCCTGATGATAAGCAGTTACCACCGCACATAGACACAATCTTTGCTAGAAATATTAACCATTTCTCACTAATTTGTTATCCCCCTTGTGCCTTATACGTGGTTCTTACCTGGATTTGAAACCGTGATCTACAGTCAACATTTACACGCTCTATTGATTTTGTTATATTAATAAGCATCTGATGCATCTGATACGATAAATCCCTCATCTGGTTTCGATGTGTATTCATTCTATTCGAAAAATATATAGCCCGTACATTGTTCGATATTTCACTTAAACGGGACATTAATATGAATTTTAATCATAAAAATTATTAATATCGTTATATATCAGAACCTTTTTCGGCGCAATCCGGGGAACCATTAAAACGAGACATAATTCAACACAGATCGAGTCGCGAGGCCCTGAGTCTATGACACACTCGCTAAATCTCTCTGAAGGCGGTCTCTTGGCCCATAAATTATTATTTTGTAAATAAAAATAATGAAAATAAAAACGCGTCCCGCGCCGGAAACGTTTGTCCCGTCACGGATAATCCGGGACACTTGATTTATTAATAATTACCGCATTATATTCTAAGTCACGAGGCTAGTACAACCTGTATAATGGAATAATATAATTACAATGCTGTGACGTACCTATAATGAAAATTATTGCTCGTCGACTCGTATGAGTAGTCGGGGAATACGATGGCCGAATGGGGATCTTATTGGCGTAAATTAAGTACCGATAGCGAAAACATAATTCATAATTGCAATTCTTTTTCAGTAACTAAACTATATTCCTATTCAATAATAGTTGTCGCTAATTCGAAAGAAAGTTTGTTATGAAATTTAACTGTGAATGACCTCTCTTTTAATAGTAAGAATACAATACATATTTTAAAGCGTAAATTAATTGTACATGCCGAAGTTATGAATACCATGTTATGTTAGTAAATCAAATCAAATTATACTTTATGTAGGGTAGGGTTTTACAAGCACTTTTGAATCGTCATTTAACTAACTATATTAATTGAAGTTACCACCGGTTCGGAATGTAGATTCTACCGAGAAGAACCGGCAAGAAACCCAGTAGTTACTCTTTTTCAACATTTAAAAATCATGTTAGTTAAATACAATTATGTATGTATGTAATATATCCTACCCGAAAGTCAACAAGTAGTAAGTGAACTCAAATAATTTAGATGCTATTTATTTTTTGATTAATAAATTATCTTTAACCATAAACCAAGCACATTTACAATTCATATGATATAATTTCTATGTCTTGACTTAATATTGTAATAGTTTACAGGAGCTATGTTGTAAGACTGCAATATATGTTGCTGCACAAGTCTTGCTTGATATAACTGCCTCAGAACTAGCTGCTTATAACAATATCAATAACCATAATTACTTATTAATATTGCCCACAATTATTTGTTTCTATGTATTAAAATAGCATTTTTTTTTATGTATTTAAATATTTAGTGTAGCTACGTATAGCCTTGAATTCGTTTTATTTTTGTAAGAGTTTATTTTAATCTATGTACGTATATCAAATTAAAGTTATTCGCACAAGAACGCAAAAAGGTAACCGATGTATTCCTTTAAATATGTAGATCTTAATCCTTACAAAGTCAGTGATATATATTTATAGAAAGAATGAATTTTCATTGATTTCTCACGACCGTTGTTCTCGGTCCACTATTATGCAACTAGTCGTAAATCTGTCGCATTGGACGTGCGTAATCTTCTCTTTATGACGAGTGATGAACTGCCATTGTTTGTAAATCGTAAATTTCGTTTTTTCTCCTCATGTCATTGTTGAAGTTTTACGAAATATCAAGGGAGACCTTTCTAGAAATATTACAGTTACAAAATTGTCTTTGGTGTATGTGTGTGTGTTTTTTTTAAATTTAAAATGTGTCTGCGCAATACAAGTAAGAGTATATACAAATGTTGAGTTGTTGTTTCTTCTGGTTTATAGGATGAGTATTATTATTAAAATATATTTTTTTATTTGATATTATGTACGTAATTTAATGTATGAGGAAGAACATACCGACCAGAAGAACAGAAGCTAAAAAAAGAAAAGACGTTTGAGTGGGACACTTACTTTATTTTTTACTGAAATATAGGTATTACAATTTAAAGATAATATATAAGTCTGATCGAGTGGGGTTAGAAGCCGTAAAACACACGCCCAAGCTGCTGTTTTAAATGATTATATAAGTAATAAAGTTCCTCTATGGTAAGTATGTTTATATTTCATGTGGATGATTTAAAAAAGGCCAAACAATGTTTTAGGTATCCCGTGACCGAATGTATTACATCATATATTTATATTTATTTCTATGCAAATATTAACTACTTTTATTATCTTAGCTCGACTTTGTATCAGGCAGGACACCTGTTTCTGTGTACATAAGGATGGTCTAAAATATGAACAATGTATTATACTTCCAATGTGCTGGCAACCATGAAATCGAACTTGTTACACCTCTTAAACCAGTAAATACACTGGCTCACCGACTTTAGATTAGCATTATGAAAGAGCAATGGTTGTAGATTATCTATCTAGTACCTGAGTGGTACCTTCCGAAGCGAAGTACTTGCGGTCTTACGAGTTGATAATAAAAAAAAAAAACAACGGAAATATTGTAACGCTTACGTGGTCACACTTTTATATATTTTTATCAATATGATAATCTCTACCTTATAGGGTATAATGCAAATTCATTAGTGATTTTTATCGTTTTAAATGCAAATATTAATAAAAACCGGTAATTTATCGTTTGTATACGTTATTTGACATGTTAACTTATAGTTTAATTGATAGTCGATTCTCACGTATAACATATCGCGTGTTATCATAATCGTTCACCGGTCTCGCTTCTAATCAAGGTTTCGTTGAGTGAATAATTATATGTCAAAATGGTATTCATTAAGCCATAACTAAAAAAACGTATTTAATATTTTTACGCTATAGGAATTTATAATAATAATCAATTAATAATCTGGGCAGAATAGATTTTTCAACTCTTACATACTTATAATAAATTAAAAAAAAAAGTAATTATATTTAAATTAAGTTCTACGTTTGAAATTGTCGTTTCAATTTACATATGTAGGTTCCTTATTTGAGTCGTGTTGTTCATGGTACACTACTAGGGGCTACGGACCGCTCTCCGCCCTGTGGGTCGTATCAGTCTATTATTTGCCATTACGATAAAAAAATATTGATATCTCTATCTTTTAAAAGGTAATTAAGGTAAGAAATGATTTTAAAATTTATAATATACTTAATTCATTTTCTTTTAATAATTAACTAACTATGTATATCGGCTAACTTATAGGGTTGCAAATAACCAAGTCTCGGATTGAAAGGTCAAGTAATATGTAATTTAGGTTCTACTGTCTAGGAATTCTCAGTAGGAACCCTGAGTCAGGAAGGTAAAAATGGCGGAGAAGCTTCTATACCCTAACATCATAGGTATCTACTTATAGTGTAACTGTATCTTATCATGAAACTAGTTAGATAGTCTTCAATATTCTCTTACGTGGTAGGTCTTTTTCGAGCCCGGCTTGTTAAGTACCACCCATTTATCATTTATTCTACCAGCAATGATTTGTATTGTTGTTATCCGGTGTGACTACAGACACAAGGAATATAGGCAACATATTCGTTCTAAAGGTTGGTGCACTTTGGCGATGTAAAGAATGGTTGAATTTTTTTACGGCGCCAATGTCTATGGGCTGTGATGACCACTTAGGTAGATACCATCGGGTGGCCCCTTTGGTCGTGTGCTTTCATAAATAGAAAACAATCTCAAGGGAGATAAAGAATAAATTACTATTTTGAAATGATTAAATAATCTATTTGGGAGACCGATTTAGTACAGATTTAGTAAAAATATTGTTGAGTTACTTGCACTACCTATTCGTTTTTTTAGAGACACAGGCTATCTGTGGTTGCAATTCATGTATTTTGTGTTTATTATCCGAAGGGGTATAAAGTAAACCAGTATGAGTAAATAGTCAGTATGTTTGAAAATTAAAAAAAAACATGTGATTTATAAAATAAGTATTATTAAATAAAACGTATACTAAGACTTATAATCCGAAAGGTACTAAATACTTTTCAATGTACTATAAAATTGTAATTATAACATTATTTAAAAAAAACTGCC
The DNA here is from genome assembly GCF_037043105.1 of Vanessa tameamea. Classification (NCBI taxonomy): domain Eukaryota; kingdom Metazoa; phylum Arthropoda; class Insecta; order Lepidoptera; family Nymphalidae; genus Vanessa; species Vanessa tameamea. Next base: position 602,078 of record NC_087316.1, read on the forward strand.
TAATAAATAGTATAAACGATTCAGTTTTCGAACTATCTTAATTTAATTACCCTAATATTATCAGTGTGCAAACTCCGCCCCTCAGTGTCAGCGCCATCTATGTGTGACGCTGAAAAACTTCAATGTTCGAACATTTTGAGGTTATGTTCGAAGATTTCATTATTAAAGTAATTCAAGACCCTCGCAAAATGTTATACATTGAAAAATCAAAGTACAAACATTTTATCTTTGATGTTCTGAACTTATTCTTCGGTAAAATTGTGTTTTAGTCCTACTACAATGTTTTAGTACAGACTGCTTAAAAAACATCAAGAAACATTTTAAAGTATCTATAAAACAGTAAAGACATATCCGTGATTTTTATACAATGAAATATCAATAATTAGACATGTAAATAACTTACCAGGCCTTATAAAGATTCCAGATTTATTTTAAACACAAATTGAATAAGGAAACAACACGATTGTGACTCAGCTCACTTTGCGTCCGTGGGACAGAGAGCGTTCCGAAGTTAGCCGAAGTACGTGGCCCGTCCCTCGGCGGCCCGCCCCCGGCTTGACGGATTCTTCTGACAGCAGACGCGCGAGAAGCGCCCGCTGTTTTGTACGCGTGGCGCGAAACGCAAAAAATTTCGCGCTTCATGCGAAACATTTAAAAATCGAACGGAATGAGCCCGTACGCTGACTTTTTGGTTGTATGTGAGAATGCCTTGATCACTTCATAGAGGTAACGTAAAAAAACTAAAAAACATGATTTTTTCAAATGAACAAACTTATTACTCGTAACAATTGTGATTAGTGCACGAGTGATGATAATGAGTACATTGCAAACAGTTTGAGGTTTTTTTCGTGCCTCGATCCCAGTGTTGTGGTATATTGAGGAGTAAATAAATTAATGAAAATAAAAAGGTATATGACAAGTCCGTGTAACCGGTCGGCGGGAACAGATTTAAATCGTTGAGCAGGTAAGTCGGACAATGGCCATCGAGCCACGATTCGCTTAATTAAACATGATAAATAAAAAACCCATAAGCAGACCATCGTACATTCAAGATCAGGCAGCTGACTGCGTTATTTTGCTTTGTAAATGTTGCGAGCTACTAGCTAGCGCGGATTTTTATTTTTGATTTCAGCGAAAACTTTTAGAACTTTCAAACACAACTGTTTTTAGTACCTTGTTTCATTTTAATTCTCTTTGTTACATAGATAATTTAACCACCATAAATAATGTAAAAAAACTATATTGTAAAGTATATGTAAATATTTGCATGTGTCCTTACTTTCATTGTAACAAAATGTCAAGATATTTTATATTAATTTTTACGATTAAACTATTAATATTACACACGTTGCCGTACACTAATAAGTATAATTAATTACCTTTGAATTAATTACTGGTTTTGTACATTACGAGCCAACTGATATCTTTCGTAATGCCGTAAGAGATGGCGCCACCTGTCTCGAAAACATGAATATGGAAAGAAATAATTGAAATAAATTCACCGACTATCACCGACGTTATAATAAAATGAAATGTTTGCATACATTTACTTTTATTTATGTATGAAATGATAATTTAAGGATACATTATATCGTCTGGTTATTTCTACGAACACGTGAATAATTAACCCGAATTAAAAATAATATAATTAAGTGCCAGAGCGTGGTATGCGATATTTATAAATTTAAACTATGCATTACATAGAATTGAAAGTAATAATTGTAATAAAGTCGGTAGGTACGTAGGTACGTGTTATTTGTTTGCAGGTGCGAGTCAGGAAACCATTTGTAATTACGTATATGGAAATCATATAAAAACACTTTAAACATAAAAGTTTTATATTTTAGCGAGAATCCAGTCAAATTGCAATAAATTATAATTATTGTGTTTGGTAAAATGCATTCAGGCGTTTTATTATTGCGAAGACAGATGGCGTTACTTGTTCTGTTGAGTGCTTAATATAGAAATGTTTTGAATTTATTCGAATGTATTTTAAAGTCTGTTAAGAATTAATTGTTAACACAATAGACACGTACTCATTATTTATGTGTTGAACGTGTAAACATATTATCATTAGTGTAGGCGTGAAAAAAATATTTTTTACTTTTAAAAATGACATCGATATCTTCTTGTTCTCTTATCAAAATAAAACTAAATTCTCGTTCATTATTATAATTTATTGTTATCATATATATATTTAATAAAGCACATATTTTTGTCTAGGTTTTATACCTACGTGGCGTCTTCGTAAACAGTTGGAAGACTGTTGATGCCGCCGGCTCGTTCTATATGATATAATATAACTAATAATTGTATTAGTGATACTAAATATATAAAATATAATATATCGATCTAAATACTTAACCTACTAAGTCGGGGAGGGTCATGATCGATTCGCGTAAAATATCAGTTGTGAAGGGAAACATAAACGAACAGTATATTACGATAGTCGGGACGATTGAATGTCATATAAGGCGAGTAATTTGATAACAAAATCATCTTTGAGTTAATCTATAGTTTTTTTTTTTAAATTTATTGTATGAAGGCAAACGAGCCAATGATCCTGACAGTAAGTTACTTTCGCCCATGGCCCCTGGCACCGCAATAATAATAAACCACTCCTTACACTGTCAATGCGCCGCGAATCATTGGTCATGAAATATCTAAGATATTATGTTATTTGTGACCGTACTTACACCGGCTCACTCAGCTTTTAAACCAGACAGAAGTGGACAAAGCCGGTCACGTGTGTTTATCAACTTAATACTCGGCTTCTGATGCAAAAAAATACACTCACAGATATCGTTTTCTAGATAATATGTCTCGTTTAGATGAAAAGAAATGAATCGCATTCTGAAACGTTACCTGGAAATAACTTTGAGGGACAAAACATTATTTCTTTCGAAACAGAAACTTCGTTTTAAAACAAGACAAACGTCAGGAGATGTTCCGATGGGCGCAAAAATCTCATCTCGAAGGCGCGTGTTATGTCTACCAATCTAACTTGGCTCGTTGTCGCGCCGTTAGTGTTGCCGGTTGAGGAAAACTCCCACTATCCGGTAAATAGGAGGGAGGGTCATCACGGGGAAAGTTTTAATGAATTGCTTAGGATTTTGTTTCATTCGTTTTGGGTCATAGTGAGCTGCATTGCAGATTAATTAGATGGTGTTTGTAAATAAAGAAACGATATATTACTTTACGTTTAATCAACTTGTAAATAACTATTCGAAGGAACTTATATACTTACATACGATTTGAATTAATTTTTAATGTAGAGAGTGAGGACGAGACTAGCGAGTTTATTACCGGTTATATCCGGTTAAATCTACACTCCGAACCAGTGGTATCTTAAGACGGCTAAGAAATATATAAGATTTTCATTATAGTAGTCAATAAGCCTTTTGGAGTACCTTTTGATTCTTGAAGCAAATCTATTTGTTTTAATAAGGAAAGGCAGTCAATACTAAACGTCAATAGCTAGTGATGTGAATATATCGTTCCGATTTGTGAGTGAGCCAGTGTAACTACAGGTACAAGGAACATAACATCTTAGTTACTAAGGTGGACCGGTTGCCCGTCCGCCTAATTCAAATAAAAAGTAACTTATTATTTAACTCGACATTGTTGCATTATTATATTTGATATTTCAATCGAGTGCTTTATAAGATTCTATATTGACAAGCGTATCAACTATGAATGACGTTTGAGTGAATGTTGACGAGATTAGATGAAGGACGCCGTATCTCCGAGATTAACTGAGAAATATTTGCACGTAAAAGTATAAATTTATTACGCATTTCATATGCGTATAAACAAAAATATTATTCAAAATTGTTTTTCTTACTTAAGTAGATACTCATATTTTTTGCACACAACGTTCACGAACTAATAACATAAAAATACCGAAATATATATAAGCATATTCTTAATAGCAATATATTTTTTTGTTATACTGTGTTGTTAAAATCATTATATTATTTGGCTTTCACAAGTACCTTAAAATCAATTCACACTCAATTAATAAGTTACTTATCCCATCAAATCTCTACCAGCACACGTGTAGTCCTCATAGAACCTGGGTTCCTTCAAAAGAGGTGTGAAGAGGCATCTTGCTGTCATGGCGAGGGCGACTAGTTCTATTCATTTTCCCTGACTGTACCATCTTCGCTTTTGGATTCTACCACTTACCATCAGTTGGAGTGGAGTCATGTGCCTACCCGGTATATAGAAAAAAGAGCATCTTTGGGGGTACTCCGTTTCTAGATATGTGTTTATTTACTGTTTAACATTTATGATGTTTGTGTTGATTGGCACATTTGTATTACATACAAATGATTATAATTAAAGCTGATTTTACATATTAAATTTATCAATTAATATACAAAAATAATTAACAGTCACCTTTTCATATTATATGTTTTAAATTATTATAATTAAGCTTAACTACTTTGATCGTTAATTTATTAAAATAAAAACAAACACGTGTATTACTCTCAGTAGCAAATAACCTACTAGTGGGACTATTTAACGTAAGGTTTTAGAAGTCACCTCGTTGATCTAGTCGTTAGGTTAAAAAGTCGCATATCCTGAACTTGAGTTGAAACCCTCTGCGAGTATTCCTTACTTACACTCCTTTTCCTTGGAAATCAATTGTCCCTGAACTCGTTCTGATTGAGTACCCGAAATCGTTTATACATCGATATCCTGTTAAAAGTACTACTACGAGATCTGACAATAATTTATACGGCTTCACTCAAAAACTACAAGTAGTTGCACGTTTTAAAGCTACCACCGTTTAAGTAAGGCAAGAAAGGAGCTACAATTTGCCATCAGTTTATACATATATTAACTAGGTATGTTAATTAAGAATAATATTAAATTTTCCCAGTCGGTTAATACATGAACGAACGAAATAGTTTTCATCACAAACTATATTTGTTTATTGAAATCTTTGTAGTTACATAGATATATTTATTTATATGTTATCTTTGTAATTGCAACAATTAGCAAATAAGTGTATCATGTAAGACGTCGATAATTAAGATATAGATACATAATTAATTAATTCTTGTCGTGTAATTGAATTATGTTTCAGCTATTGTGCGTAACACATTGTTTAATTGTAATTAATGAACAATTCGTTCAATTAAAACATTTTAAGATGTAATACAAATTGAATGCGTGTTAACTGGTACAAAATTTACTTGTTGAAATTAATTGTATAAAAAAATAAGTGCTTTATATTTTCCAAACCGGTGGTAGTGTTTACTCTATCCACGTAAAATCATTATAATGCTTCTTTATTAAATGAAGGGTTTTGATTTAATTTAATCTAGGAATTATAAACAGGCAATAGTAACGGATTGTTCATTTGATTTTTTTTTTTCGTTTTATAATAACTTTTCTATAAAAACTACTAAATTCAATTAAAATTGTAGAAAAAAGCGCTCAGTTAGCCTCTCGGCCGTATTAATCAATGTGAGAATTAAAAAAAAAAATAAGCACTATAAATTACAGAAAACCACGGATTGCATCGTTAAGTTAGGCTAAGCAAAATATTATAACAGACAAATAACAAGGTTAATCGAATAGCGATTAAACAGACAGAATACTTATATTGAAAAAAATTAAACATCTATAAAAATCATATCTATTAAAATAACATTCATGTTAAAAATAATACACAAAATCAAAATATTCTTTATTCAAGTAGGCTCATTTCTAATCGTGTTACAGTGTTAAATTAAATGTAAAACTACCACAAATTCGGAAAGTAGATTCTACGGAGAAGAAACGGCGAAAAACTCAGTATTTACTCTTTTCCTCCATTTTCAGTAACTCAATAACGTTCAAATAAATTTATGTATACATACATAGAAAAAATTATAAATTCACGATTTTTTAATTAATATAATCTTGGTCTGAGTAATTAATTCAAAATAAATTAAGATGCATATCGGCTTATGTATTTCCCAAAGTAATATAATGCGTCTTAAGTCTAAGTATCTATAATAATAAAAAGTAACCATTTTCCTCTAAATTTTACTTGGTGTATCTTTGTTGACATCTTGAGCACCCAGAACTGGTTATTCACTGACTCACTAAAAGGTACGACTCATGTGGCAAGCCACAGGATGTTTGTGAAATCTTTTTTAATTCTATACGAATAAAAAAATAATCAAATGTATATTCGAATTGATAATCAAATTATAATTATTAGTAGTTTCTGTCCTATATATATTTAGGCACATGTAATACAGAGATGGATATTACAAAAAAAAAAGCTTTCCCAAATAAAAATTATATTGTAAATGAGATAGGGAATTCAAATAGCAGTTTAAAACATTTGGTGAACATATATTTATGTGTCTAAAAATAAAAAAAGCATTTCGTTCACTATCAGTAGCTATTACGGGGCTCTTTATTATAATGACCACCGCGGTGAGATTTAATCGGAGCCGCGGACACGTCCGCTCCCGATGACAGATAGCAACGAAATGCGTTTAAAATTTTTAAAGTCCGCCGGAGCGTGCGTGCGTGTGCGCATCGAAATACCATAATGAGCGGGTGACCACCGTATCGCGACGTGGCATGTCAACTTAGTGTCGGGTAATGTGAGGCGAAATAATTATCATTTTGTTCTTAAAAGACTATTTTCGGTTTGTCGCTTATTCGTGCAAATATTATTATAGTTTTATCTTTCGAAATGTAAATACAGACAGACGCAGGCAAAGCGAATAAGAGTTTTTATTTGTATTGTTACATACTAATTAGTTTATATTTTTAATTGATATGAATCAGGAAGGCAGGATGACGCAAGACCCGGTATAAATGGTCTCTTGAATTTATTGTAAATATAAAAAAAAAAAACTTTTATTATTTTATTTTATTATCTTTTGAGTACAAAGGTACCAATTTAAAAACGTACATACAATCATACTCACTAATCAATTAAAAGTATTCGTCAAAATATTTATTAAATATCTAAAAATAACACTTGTATTAAGAGTGCAATTAGCTACCGGTCCGAGAGATACCCCAACTTGAAAAAAACAGGAAAAAAGAAACTTCGCATAAATAGCTTAATCTTATACAATTGTGACAATTATTAACAAGTCCCAGTCTTAGGTGAGTCAATCGAAGCAGGTGTGGAAACGGCAAAATAAAAAAGAGCCTCCCCAGAAGCCGTATGTCATAAGCGCCGACTGGGGGAACTTTGGTAAGCGCAAACATCGATCTAGCAAATACGCCATAATTAGTGATGAGGAACCAATACACTAACAAAAGCGTCAGGTCAGGCTGTAAAAGTCGGTAAATCCTATTAGATACAAATTACCCAACGCACTGACACCGAATGGGATTAGGAAAGTGAATGGTGATGGTCAAGGAAAAAAATCCAAATATATTAAAACTTAACAATACAATCATAAATCAAATCAGTCTTGAATAAAATAGTTCGAAATTAGAAAAGACATAGTTAGAATGAAAAGATTTACAAGAGGCTAGTACTTAAAAGGTCATTGCTCCCTCCTAACAAAAACACAATTACTTGAACAATGTCGAAAGGTATTTGAAAGCTAACTAAAGTCCTGAATTAGCCGATATATATTTTTAGAATCATTCAAAGGCATATTCTTTGCAAATTGAATCCTCCACAAGCGTGTGTATAAAGAATTTCTTAAGGACATAGAGCCTACAAGAGATCGGTAGTCCCTTAGTATTAGCGTATGTGGACACAAAGCGAATACAGAAAGAAAAAATATACAGCAAAAAATGTCTGCCGCCGCGCTATCTACAGCTCGCGATCCTGTCTCAAATAATGGCACAGGGATTGAAGTGGAGCAGATTGCTTCGAGTTTCATTAGCATTATCAAAATAAACGATCATTTGATATACATTTAAAAATTTAATAAAAGAAATATACATTTTATAAATATACGTTTCTAATCCCAAATTATATCTTTGTTCTCTTTGCAAATATGTTTTTAAAATATACAACGCCCCGTCTTATTGCCTTAGCTGGTAACAGGAGGGCTGACTAATTTTCGGCATAGAGAATCAGAATTGCGATTCAACGGGGAAATGGTGCTAGCATTTTTGCGTCCACACCACGCATCATGATATTTACAGTTATTTTTAATTTTGATTTAAATATATCGATTACAATGAAATTATAGGTTTATATTATGCACTTAGTTAAACGATATATTAATTTTTTTTTATTAACATATTAAAATTTTTACAGTTTTCTAAACTAGAATTTATAAAAGTAGATCCTGACAACCGCCTAAACAATTGAACAAACTACCAAACTTTACAAATGAATTGGAAATGAATTTAAAATCAGCATTTAGTAAAAAAAATGTACCTCATAATTGTAGGCCTATCTCCCCAATAGAAAAGTTTCAGACAATATCTGAAATAATACAACTGCTTCTCGCCGATGATGGTCAAGATGAACCATTAAATTCTTGTTTGGAGGGAGAGACGGCTACCAGAAAACTGCTTAAGCGCTTTTTGTGTTAAGGACTGTCACGAAATTAATCAAACCACAAATTAATGATATGCAAAATATGTCAATTGGGACACCTTTCAATTACAAACACATTAGAAATACACGTCGTACAGACTGTACGACTGTATTACTGTAACTGTACGGTACAGTTTATAATTGAAATGATAAAAAAAAAAACCAATTGAAATTAGATTTTTCAAATACCTGTATTCTGACCCATTTCTCACTAATCTTATTAATTTAAGTATATCACCACCTCTCCTCCCCTCCCGTATTCCCAGGTCGGTCCAGTAGAGCACCCTACGCCCGCAGCACGTAAATCTACATCAACACGCTGTCCCCTTCGTTTTGTTCTCATTCACTTAAGGCTCGCACATACAGCCCCCCTCACTGTCCTCGCACACCCTCCCCTGCGCACCCTTCGCCGACCACTGTCACCGCGCGAGCCTTATTAAGGCATGCTGAATGATGTCGCCGATATAACTTGTAACATTGTAAGGATTTACTTCTTGGATATGGTAAGTTATTGAGTATTAGGAAATGATTGGATAATTAGTGCTTTAATGAGATTGTGACGATTGTGTTTACATGCCCTCCTATGGAGCCTCTGATACTTGTCACAACATCTATAATTATCAAAAAATATTTTTATGCTACACATTTGTTTTCAAAATTTACTAATTATCTGGGCTTTGATATGTTCTAACTCACATGAAAAGCATTTGTTCTCGAAGTTTCATCATTTTTATACTTATGTCAGAACTTAGACAAGTAAAAGATAAATCTTGTTTGTTTCAATTATTACTTGTTATACTATTAGAGTTACTTGCCGTTTCTTGTAGGTGGAATCTACATCAACCATAAATCTTGATTTAGTAATATAATATAATGATTCAAATCTATCTAAGATTTGAATTAAGTATGTTTTGATATAATTATAATGAGTATAATAAGCGTAAAAATTTACAAAAACAACATAACTTTATGTAGAATTATGTAAAAAATATATATATCAAAGTTTAAAATTTATTCTAAAAATATTTTCAGTCATATTTATTTCAAAACGAGACGCATACGTGTCTCTTTTTGAAACCGATTCGTGAAAATAGACTGTCACGCGTGACAAGCTGGCTGGAAACGGCGTGACAGCTTCATATCGCGTCAATGTCAATCTTCACGAATTTAGAACGGTTTGACGTGCCCCGTCAGCTGATTTTGACGTCGCTGTCAGAATTGACGGCGACGGATTGCCGATATCGATAACGCAATGTTTTGAATTTAGAATGTTCTATCTTTGAAATGCGGAAATGTAAACATATTATTTTGTTTATCTGTTTATGTCAATTTGATAAGCTTGGAATGCATAAGTATATTTTAAAAATGGACATAGTAGAATATACATTATTTCATTTATTGGATAAGTCTTACCAATTAGTGTACATAACTACTAAAATTATATTAAAAATATTTTTTTATATTATCTAACTTAAATGAAAGTACAACATATTTTAATGTTTAATTATTCAAATATATTTTTAGTACATACTCTGTGCGGAATTGATATAAAAACAGGATAATTGTATAAGATTAGGTTAGTATTTCTCAAAATTTTATTGGTAATACGAGTTTATGTCTGTAGGTTTTTTTATTATAAAATCATGCTGTATAGTTGTTTACAAGATAATTGAAATCTATCTGCCCTCCGCACAAATTTCGGTCACATCTCAGACAAATGAACCAGCCTCGGTCACCAGTGGGGACAATCAGAGGTATGAATGTTTAATAAGGGTTTTCACACCAAGGTAATCAGTATCCTTAGCCGATTTAGGCCAAGGCGGACTATTTCAAAGGAGAGCAGCCAATTATACAGGACAAATTCTAGTGTACAATTGGGTGCACCGACACAGGTTTACCTTCTTATGCCCCTTTCTCATATGTGCCGATGGAATGGCACATCCGTCACGACCCGAGAGAGTTCAAGCGCAGGACCAACGGCTTTACATATTTTCCAATGCACGGGGGTGTACACATCCTCAACTACTAGGCTCCGGGCTGTTAGTAAGAACTTTTTCGACCCTACCTGGTGTTTAAACCCAGGACACCCCGGAACCAACGAGCCGCTGAGCGGTCGTCAACGAAGTTACTAAATCATTTACACGTGGCTTGTTTTGGGGCTGATGGACAAAATAATATTGAAAGGAAAGAAATCCATAAGACATCCAGGAGAGCTTATCATTATCAAGTGGCGTGGTCATACAAATGAATAAGAAACTTCTTTTGTATGCCATATACAGTTGGTATATATGTATGTATATCATTCATTCGAGATGACTCCCTGAATTATTAATATAATAATACTCTCAATTTCATTTACGGATTGAGTCGTTAAATTAAAATATATATATGTCTGTATGTGTGTTTCGACGATAAATCTCTCTAAAATTTCTTAATATAAGCATAAGCACACAAAAAAGCGCAAGACGATTTCTCGAATTTATATTGGGGACTGTAAACACACTGGTAACATGCTGACTTACTTGAAGTCTTTGTTGGCTTTATGCAACACCTTCTGGGTGGGTACCAACAAATAATATATCGCTGAACAGCAATACTTAGCGTTGTTGTGTTACAGTTTGCAAGATGAGATCTAATCCGTAATATTTAAATATTGACAATTCAAAAACGCTTAATTGTGAGGTTTACTTGAATAAAATTTGATTTGATAAATGATGATGGTGTCTTCCGGCCGGTTTCAGCCACGGGGGCAAATCTCAAGGGAAACCAGCCAACTAACAGGACATATTATAGTGCACAGTGCGTAAACACAGGTGCACTCTTTATTCCGTTCAAAATCAAAATATACTTTATTCAAGTAGGCTTTTACGAGCACTTTTGAATCGTCATGTAACAAAAAAAAATAGTTATATTAAGTGAAGCTACCACCGGCTACTCTTATAATCCGATAGGATGGCAAATACGTAACGACCGGATAGAGTTCAGGCGCAGGCTTTACACACTTCCAATTTCCAGACTTTGGGCTATTACTGAGAATTCTTCACCGAAAAACCCAATAATTTAGCCACTAGACCAACGAGACATTCAATCAGTCATCATGCTTGCTTTTGAAGCAGTGTCGATTGACAACGCTTGCAACAACAAAACCAACAGCGCTGACTGAGTCCTTTTAGTATCTATAATGAATCTGTCTTTTTATGTGATAGGTGGCAAACGAGCAGGAGGCTCACCTGATGGAAAGTGCAACACCGAGGGGCTTGCAGATGCGTTACCGGCCTTTAAGGAAGGAGTACGCACTTTTCTTGAAGGTTCCCAAATCGTATCGATTCGGAAAAACCTTGTGAACCCAAACCTAATATCACGTTATTGAAATGTTTATAAAATTAAAATTTTAACAAAAGATGTCGACGTTAAATAATAATCGGAAAAAAAAATATTTTATATATAAAATTTGAGTTGATAAAAATTTCATACCGCATTTTCTCACCCATGAGGCTGCTATTTATTTTCAAACTTAAATGGGACCAAACCGGAAGTGTACCCGAACTCCAAAACTCCCAAACAAAAATATCATTTTCAGAATCGATTCATGAGTTTTAAGGTAACACATAAAAAAAATATTTTCTCCTTTCCATTTTTGAAGTCGTTCTATGTATATTTCGTATCTATGTAGGTACTTATTTTTAATACATAGATACGAAAGACATGAATTGTTTGCCTTAAATTAAAAAGAAAACGTTGTAACGTATAAATATTAATAAAAGATACAGGTAATATTAAAAAAAAACAAAAAACTTGAGAACAATTGGCGTTATAACTTGCACAGCCGTTTGTTACGTAATAAAATAAATATATTTTTTCTTGCATCAGCGACGTCACATAAATTGAACGACACATACTCGTCCCTACCGTCTCTTCCTGTTCGGTTATCTATAAAAGGATACGGGCGCTTGTCTATAATTACATCGGTAATTATATTTAATTACATTACATATTTCAAACTCATTACCACTTCAACAAACACCAACAAGCGTTCCCTTAAAGCGCAGGCTTGAATAGCAGCTACTGATATTTTTATCAGCGACAAAACTCACATTAAGATATATAAAAATAATTACTTTAATTAGCAAACTCCTTACATTACACACAATCGTTCCGAGACTACGGACAACTGTTAGGTCGTTCGTAGCACATTTCGACCATAGGTCATGGAATTTAATTATTTTTTCTAAACCATGTAATTATTGATCTGCTAATTAATAATCGCATCGTATTATAGTCCTTAAATCTATTGACATAAAGTCTCTAATAAATGTGCATATAATTTGTGTAAACGTTTCTAATAATAAACATAGTCTATTATGTTTTTTTTCCGAGATACGATCTGAAAGGTGAAAAAAGGAATTTATTTTGCATACCTTCGGAAATAATAAAGCGAAACGTGAACCTATTAAGCATACAATTGCCCTGACTACGATCGTCAGCGAACGGTCGCGGTCTTGGACTGTTTTCAATTTCGAATTTTGGTATATCTGCTTGATATATACGGTTATACGGGTTGCCTTCCCGCGACTTTGTCCACATGCACGTTAAATATATTATACATATTATACAAAGCCGTAGGGGTTTTTGTTGGATCACTCTTATTTATATATGAATGATGAATGATATTTTGTCAAAGTTTATAGACTATGTGTTAAAATAATTTTGTCTATCTCGAATTAAAATCCTCACTAATAAATCTATGATATATTTATAAAAAACAACTGTACTTTGAATCGAAATGTTTTAGTACACTTGGATTTGAACCGGAAAGGGCGATTGCAAATCCAAACAGTCATTAGTTATTTATTTTCATGTGCTTTATTTTCGTACATAATTGAGCTCGTCGATGATGATAAACACCGTGAGGAAACCTACACGTGACGTATTCAACTCTTCACGTGTCCCGATTGCACTGGAGCCATAACCTCCGGCGGGATATACTCAAAACCTTTATGAGCCTGGTTATTCTGATAATTCCCTATTATTTGAATTTGCTAAAATTTGGCATTTATAAAAACGACTTAAGTACATATTTACAACGAGAAATCCTCAGAGCTGATTATACAATCTTAACCGCGAAGTCAGCTTTATATCGGAATAGTTTCAGTGAATGCATGTTAAATATATATCATAAAGCTAATGACTTTATGGTTACGCTACCCGTATTTCAGACTACGCGTTCTATAATTCTATTCAAGTTTATTAGTCCGTTTGTTGAGGAAGGTTATAGGCCGTACAACTTCTAGCCGCGACATAAAATAAAAATGTTTTAGTTATTTGACAATAACTAAAAACCCCATTTAATACTAGAATAGTAAAAATCAATTTCATGTAATATACGTAACGGTTGTTTGTAAGAACTTACTTCTGTGATATTTTATATTGTATATGAATTTCTGACATTTCACGATTTTATTTTATATTATACAATTTTAGAAGTAAAATAAATTTTAGTTTTCGCGGTGCTATTAAATAATCTAGATGTTGGTAAAAATATTCTTACGTTCAATGAGATAGGAAGATGCTTATTTTGATTGGTCGCTATTAATAATGTCATAGTTTAATAAATAAACATATTGTTATAATCTATACATTGGTTATCTACGTTATCCGTGACCATGTGACGTAGAAGTAACTTTTTCAAATCGTTTTTGTGGTCTGTGTGAATTGGCGCATACATTTAAATTTATTGATTTAAATATTTTCGAATTCATATTTATATAATTCTACACAATACATAAGGACATATATACATACGCCTTATATATGCACTTATCGGCAGATGTTTGTTGCATAAATATCGGCATTGCGTTCTCAAACTATAATCGAAACTCCAAGTTTAGAAAGAAAATAAAAATAAAAATAACGTAACGCGATTAGCGATTTATAGTAACGTGCTTGCACGGCTCACTACACCGGCCTGTCAGTCAAACGTCAGAGCGCCTCGTAAATTATGACGTTTTTGCTGCGCCCGCGCACGCAAATAAGACCGCCATAGAGTTTACGCTTCAGATGTGACGCAGGAATTTACGTTATTAAATTGTCGTTTTTTTCTTTCATTTACTTGATTAAATTATCACTTTAGATATGTCAAAAACATACTTACGGATGTGTATGTTTAAGACTAATGATTGTACAATCATGACCCGCTAGCATAATTCCTATGCTCTGGATTGTGGAAAAGAGTAATTACTGAGTTACTTTTGGATTTTGGGTCGGAGTAATTACTGATTTATTTGTCGGTCATTAAGTAACGGTAGCTTTTAATTTATTTACCTAGTAAAATGCCCATCGGAAATTACTCGTAAGTCTAAACAAGGAAAGTATTACTTCGATTGTAAATAACCTCATGTCGTACCCACCGGTCGAAAAAATACCGGGCGTTAGTTTTTTTATTAATTCAGTTGTCAGTTGTATATACTTGTATGTACATGATATTCTTATTATCTTATGTATCTGATTAAATAAGACACAAGAAATCCTTGCACTGGTTAAAGCTAAAGGCTAAAAAAGGAATACTGGCCTATTTTGTGTTATCTATACGTATCGAAGGGCTTTAGGGTAGCGGGTTGTACACGCTCGTCAGAAATTCTGCCGTCAAACAACAGTACTGAGGATTATTTTGTTCCGGTTTTAATGTGTGAGTGAGCCAGTGTAACTTTAGGGTCTAGGGACAATGGACAGTTTCCAAGGTTGCTGTAGCATTGATTATGTAAGTAATGGTTAATATTTCATGTGGCGCCATTATCCATGGCCAGTGGTGATCACTTACCATCAAATCATTGAGTCGTTGACAACATTTCCTACCAGTGTTCCCCTTACCGCCGCGTACGAACTTGTGTGTGCTTGCCCGAGTTTGAACGCGTGATAGTCAATTAAGATTCACGTGTTCGAACCTGGCCATCTTCAGCTTCCATAAAACTGACTTTGTTTGTTTGACCTTTAGGTACATAGAAATATATAATTAAATGTAAATTTGTATAAACTATTAGTAAATGTAATTGAAGTTTAATCTTTGTGAAGCAGTATGCCTCTCACGTACGCAAGGGTGGGCAAAGCCCAACTATTAGCATATTCATTATGGACACACCGACAAGACAGTCGCTCGCGTGACCACTGACTTGCTAACGTTCGATTACGGAATATTACATGTACGTACAAAAAATAACAAACTCCTATAAAACAATACGCCTGAATAGACTTGTGATGAAGTCACTGCTAAACTTGCAATGTTTATAAATTAAATAATTTCATCGTTGGAGTTAAATGGATGCGTTCTTTTTAACGTATATACGTATGAACTGGGTAAATACATTACTCTCCTTAGCTTCATAGTCAGGTATTCAAGACAGAACGCCTTAGACAAATTAATCAATTTCGATGTAGATAGGTTGCCCACATTTCATAGGAATCCAGGACGCGGAAATCTTAGGTGCTTTTATTCATGATCCAATGCAAGTCAAAAAAATTCCGTCTTAAATGATCTTATGTAAAGTGAAACTCTATTTGAAAGAATATATAATATATGCATACATGTTCAATAATTTATAGTAATATCAATATATTTATTATCTTTATAAAAAAAAATGCTGTCGCTTGTGAAGGCAATAAGGGGATCTTTCAATTTTAGTTGAAACTGACTATTACAGATTTAATTTTTATAGAGTAATATTTGGATTTTAAAGAGCTAATCTTAACCTAATTAATTGAGCGTTCAAATCGGAGCAAAAATAAAACTTCATCAGTTGAAATTCATACGCTAC
The DNA here is from genome assembly GCF_037043105.1 of Vanessa tameamea. Lineage (NCBI taxonomy): Eukaryota > Metazoa > Arthropoda > Insecta > Lepidoptera > Nymphalidae > Vanessa > Vanessa tameamea. The sequence continues at coordinate 618,416 of NC_087316.1, forward strand.
CACATTGGAGCTCAGCGGAATAAACTTCGAAACCTTATCCTCAAGTGAAGGGCTTACGTCTATTAAAAAAAAAAAAAACAATTTCAAAACACAGATCCTGTCCCGGAACAAAACGCATGGCAACACTATCCGTGGCGAGTAAAAAACATCTGCCTTGTAATGAACTTTGCTTCCTATAGACTTATGGCACACGTTAGCTGATATGCATGAAATAAAAAGTAAACTTAAACATAATTATAACGGCCGTTGATTAATGAAGTTTTGAAGTAAATAAGATAAAAATTACAACTACGAATAGGTTTTCATTTTTAATTACTGGATCTATCTATTATTAGCGTTAAATTGACTTCGAGGTATTACAGGCTTATCAGTTCAATTTGTAATGTAATTTTCTAACCGACTTCGAGTACGGTACATAAAGTCTAGTTTTCTTAAATAACAAGTTAAAGGATGTACGCTTTCAAATTTAAATGTTAAATAAACATTAGAATTAGGTTTATTATATAGATAAATAATATGTAAATGGTAATACTATATAGTAAAATATGATTGTATATACTTACCTATGTACTTCATTCGAGAAAATGATTAGCTATATAGTTTTTGGTCAAATATAGAAACCGGACTTTGAAAAAATTTAAGTTATTTAGCGAAATTCCAACCCTGACCATAAAGCTACCTCGTCAATAGTTTTTGTTTTTAATATTCTTCAATAATAACGGTTGGACTAACTGACGTTTTTACTCTGTATTCTCTTTGCATCATCAGATGCTTCTTCCGATTACCTTCAATGTTCTATTACCAAATCTATGTTTTTACTTGAGAAATAAGAAAAAAAAACAAGGCAAAAATTGAAAATAGAAACTTTATTCCTTATCCTCCTTTTTGAATTTGCCGGATTTTTTTTTATTTTTAGGCGAAAATGATTTAAGAAAGACAACAGACGAACGCCAAGAGAAATATTGCGTGCAAAACCCGAGTCGAAACGGCGCTGGCATTTGAAAGTTTTATCCTTTTTAACAAAGTAATATAAAATACCTATTGAAATCTTATTCACAATCCGACCGAGACGTATTAAAATTTGTAACCCTTTCGCAACCGCACGTAGCGTTATCCAATTAGGGAGGTATAATTACCTCGCGCGAGGGTCTGCCCCGCCAGTAAATAATAGATGCTGTCCGCCTGATCGATTCAGTGCGCCCGCGCAGATACGCCGCACGGCAAATTGTCTGATTGATTTTTTATTGGCACTGCATTAATTGTGTTTTTGCTGTTTCTCGTTTTGTTTCAGATTAAATTAAAGGACTGATAACGTCCTGCCTGTGCGAGAAGTGTAGTCAACTCGACTTTTCAACTTTTTATCAGTACATGTTAAATTAGTTAAGATGCCTTCATAGTGTCATGTTTTACATATATTTAGCAGATATAGACATATGAGCCGGGATGGCTTGGTAGTTAGAACATATTAATCTCTAAATCTTAACCGAAGAGTGCGGGTTCTAACCCGGTCAAACAGCACTGAATTTTCATGTCTTTAATTCATGCTTCAAATTTATTCAGATTAAGGAAGAGGAAGGAAGTTGGTGTCAGTGGTCCGCCACATGTTATTTTTTCCATCAAACCGCATTGTGGCACTATGGTGCCATAAGCTCTATATCTTCTCGAAAAGAGTGCCTTAGACTAGTATTTAAAATGTCGTCTTGACAATATCATCTGTTGAAGAAGTATTGTATACAAGTGACTAAATTAAAAAAAAAGTCTTTCGATTTCGAACCAATGTTAGTTTTTTTACAGTCAATAAGTAAATGTAAGTCTTTTTGACTATAGATTTTGACTTTGACTGAAATCACAGAGACGTAAAAAACTGGATCATTGGTTTTCCAAGACATGGAAGTGTTAATCTGCAAATTTCTGCTATCTTCTGCTACTGATAATTTCTTGACAGAAAGACAGAACTCATTCGCTCGGGTTTGCATTATTATAACTAGCACCTTGTCTAACGGAGAATGTGTTTTATGTATTGGGAGCACACGAGCAGGAGCTCACCTGATGGAAAGTGACTACCACCGCCCATGGACATCAAGGGATGATGAAGGCATATCATTGTTTTGATTGTATGATTACTTAAAACTGAATACAGTTTAAAATGTATTAGATATTTAAATGAAAATACAATATCTGCTACGTATTCTTAGAAGGCTCTTCTTCGAAGAATATTTTTAAGTCCAGTCAGCAGCTGAGTCAGTTTTGAACAAATCTTCTACCGGTTCAGGATTTACATCCTAGCGAGCAAGAAACTCAGTATTCACTCTGAGTACTGAGAATTTTAATCAACCAAATGTATCTCACCTATAAATTAAATTACACAACCTACCTCCACGTTTTTTATCATCTATATACTCTTGTATAAATTAATATTCAATGTTAATAATCCTTTAGGTTTTGATTATTATAGCGACACTTCGACTTCTAATAGCGACTGTGTATTGTGTGTGGACCAATTTAGATACAAAACACAAATTCACTAGGAATTCTTTTGTTAAACAGCAATTGCATTGTTGGGTTCCTGTCTTAACAATAAGTGAGCCAATGTTATTGTGGAGACGATGAACAAATTGGGTCCCACGGTCAATACACTGGCTATTTGTGATATGAATAATGGCTGTCATAGCTCTTGAGCAAATATGGCAGATATGGCTACTTATCGTAACCCGTATTCCGTGGACATCAAACGATCCGAAATTATTCCAAAAGTGTAAACAATTTTATAGAATTAAAATTAAACGAAAACCGATATTCCTGCAATTGACAGTTAATGAATATGAAATCGTTGTTTCTGAGTTTCATAACAGTATTTTGAGCTCGCCCTCGGCCATTTGGTTTTAGCAATTATTTCTGGTGGAATGATTTTTTGTTGCAGTCGTATTACTTAATTTGGATACTAGTTTTAATTATAAGTATATGCCTTTTTTATATTTTTATATTTCAAAGGGCAAAGGTTCTAATCGGTAATGCAAGAAGTACTTATAAGAAATAGGTACATTGTCAAAACCCAGCTGACCATGACTCCTAAGTAATATCCCTTGTATATATTTATAATTATACTGGCTTACTTTTAATACTATAAAAATTTCAGCAAACATTGTTGCATGAAAATAGATTAAGAGTAAAATGTTAATATGTAATAGAGTATAAATGACCCACGTCAGACCTATGTCTGTAGGTACGTTGTTTAACTTCGAATTGTTTTCAATAATTCAGTGTTTCTTTAGTCACTACTCATCGTATATTATAACGCGAAGCAGCTGTTCTTAAAAATTTTGTATTCTGGTTTGAAGAGTAAGTGAGCCAGTGTAACCCAAGGTTGGTTGCACATCGGTATCGGTATGTAAGAAATGGTTAAAATTTCATTCGACGCTCCACAAAAAAAGCACACCCATTTATAAAGATGAGTGATACTTGGTACTAGACTATAATCTACCAGCTTCAGATCACTTGATTCGAGTTCTATTAGATATGTACATATGTACGTGTATACCAACAGTAGAGACATGTCCTGACAGACTTCAGCAGCTGCAATTATATTTAAAAAAAATTGCTCGCTAATGCTTTTGCAAGTTCATACTCCCGTCTTTTCTCAAACTCATGATTCGATTGGGGAGGATCAGAGCCGAGAAGCACGGAAGTGTAACGCTGATCATCTGTTAAACTCCAAGATGTTACTGATAATTTGAAGCTTGTGTCTGTGTGTCTGTAGGCGTAAAATCCAGTCACTAAATTAAGTAGTAGCTTTGTGACACACATTGAACATCCATTCTGCAGCGGCAGAGGAACGTGTTTCCATATCCTAAACAGGAGGCCTGCGACGGAGCGGTGCTACAAAGACAGGGTATAACTTATAGTTATTTATTGTGTAAAACTTAATACTAAGAGGGCTTCGGCGTGCATAGAAGGTTCTTATTATACGTTGACAAGTTGTTTTATAATATTTATGAGTTTGAATCAGCAGTTAATTTAGTTAGTACAGTTTGTTGGCATCAAAAAAGACCGCTAATTCGCTTGACCTTTACCGCGACACCTGTCGGACCACACAAGGATACGCCACCCGTTCGGAAGACGTTGACACGGTATTAACATAGGACGAGGATTATGTATTATATATTTCAACATGAAATACCTTTTTTGTATAATATTCGATGTTTACAAACCTTGTGAAATTGCAAATTTTTTAGTAAAAACAATTTTCGATTTATTCATAGGAAAAACGTTTTAAATATTTTCAGATTCATATACACATATATGTTAGCATAGATAAAAAACGCAATAGAAAGAAATACATTTGAAAAATAAAGCCAGGTTTATTTAATGGCTGAGTCTAGATATCGTGCACTGACGTAAGTCGACACAGACGCTGTCTCTGAGACAGTTCCAGCCACTGATGGACGTCACTGAGGCGGAACTGCTTCGATTATTTTACTTTCAATTAAATGTCGCAACGCAGCCGTCTCATGTTAAACACAATCTAGTAATAAAATCCTAGCTATATATTTTAATTAACATTTGCCAATCATTAAGCTTAAAGTTTATGTTAACTAGAGTGAGGGTATTATAGCCAAGATTATACGTGCATTTGCGATAAAAAAACATGGATATATTATTCGTTATTTTTAATTTATGTATAAGATATAAGTGTAAATAAATAATAAATTTACGTTAATTAGTAAATAGTACTTTTTGTCGGTTTTCGATACCCATGTTCCAAATTGGTGGTAATTTTGTGGTATTTTACCACTTAAATTAACATTAGTAGGGAACATTATAGAGTTAATCGATATTATTAATTAAAATTTCGAAACTGCTAATTTAACGTTTTATAATTATGATATTGATAATTTAGCCTTTTAACGTTTTATATCTTTAACGGAATTTTAAAATTGATTTACTAACAAACATGTCTTTGTTAATTCACCCAATTAACGTGATTTTAAAAGAATTTTAGTATTAAACATTTTACAAACAAATTATTTATTTTGATCTCTAACTGTTGTACATAACATAACATGTATCCAATACATCCTTTGCGTCTGTTTAAACTAAGTTTGCGCTATATATGTAACCAATTATAGGAGAACACATATCAGACTATAGTAACAGTGTATAAAAATTGTTTAAAAGTAATTTAACAGTTAATATAATTTAAATGTTTACAGTTTATTTACAGTTAGCAACGTCTATAATATTAAATAATTAGAATCACTAACTAAACATCATAGATAAAAGAGCTTTCTTTTTCTGGTAACATTTTTTAAAACATAATGTCATTGATCTTAACTCGTTAAATCCTTTGATGAAAACAACATAACTATATAATCTTGAAAACAAATATAATTAATTACTAAAAACATTAAACGTCCTTAGTACCCAGTTTTATATGTATAAACACAGTCAAAATCGATTGATCCATTGATCCTTGCGGTTTATATATGAGGGCCTGTTGCCCGGAGCTAGTAATGAGAGACGTTTACACGGAAGTGAGCAACATACTTGCGTGATGTAAGTCGTAAGTCATCAATCTACAACGCTCTAATACCGGACACCGTTCATGTACGTCGCTTTGGATACGCTGGATATATCATCGATTCACATTTACATTTAACGTAAACAAACTTAAAGATCACGCGAAAAATATATTCATGAATAATCTATTTTATAAGTTGGATTTTTCAAAAAACATTTCTCAACGGATATTTGTGTTATAATATAAAATTTCAAGAATCCGAATATCAGTTTTTTAGATTCAGTACTTTTGTCTGCGCGTTGCTAGTCAGTCAGGACAAAAGATTTTAAAAGATATATAAATTGAATTGTAAATGATTATTACGATTATATGACTGACGAATACCTACGACCAGGATCGTCACATAAGCCGTTCATCATAACTGGCAAGCACTATAGAGTTGTAGGTACAACACCCAGTGTGCATCACGAGAAGACTGACTTCGTAACTACCTAAAAAGACTACAGAAGCTGTGAACATTAATAGTCTATTTTCTTGCCACGTGTCAAAGTTTTTTCGTTTTAAACTAATAGAGCTATTCTATATGAATAAACTCGAAACTCACCGGAAAACACGATCGTGTAATATCAAAAAGTGATATGCAACATTGACTAGGTATATTATAACCTAGCCAAGCAGCGATACTTAGTACTGTCGTGTTCTAGTTTTAAGGGTGACTAAGCCAGCCATAAAGGGTAATACATCTTAGTTTACAAATTAAGTGGCCCATTTGTCAGATTCACTACCTACATGACATAAAAAAAAACATTAAATAATATACTTTTCTGAATTATTGAACCTTTTTAAGTTAATTATCGTGATATTGTGACAAACGACACTGCTCGGCTTAAGAATGGTTAAGGTGACTTTCGCATCATGTCAACATCCTCGTGTCATAAGCGAGATAAATTCGTTGTTTTTTCATTGGAATTATTTTAATCTTATACCCGATGTGACTTTTTTAATCATACGTTTCATATAAAAAACCGTAACGGACGGATATTTGTATAGAAAAAAATTACGACATTTTTAAAAAACGACTCGTCTGTATTAAGTAATGCATTACAATTCTTCAAAGTTTACACCGACACCAAATAACATTACCAGGTTAAAAGGTTCCTTGAGGTTGATATTAAAGCGATCCCGTGAGACGGATAGGGTACCGCAGGTTTTTTAATGGGTATTCCGGTGTACTAGGGCGCACAAAGCGTTCTGGCTACCGGCAAGTCCCACATATCTCCCACCTCATGTGGTGGAAAAGCGTAACGCGTCTTTCCAGTGAGAACAAAATAAAAGTTTTTAGCGTGTTGCAATGTAAACTGCATAACCAAAGGTGACTTACCACCAAATACCCCGTATGTCCATATTCATGATATAAATAATAATTGATAAACAAAGTTGTAGATTTGTGATTTATGCCCAAAATTCTTGTAAACATGACCGTGGGTAGATATTATTTTCAAAAAATATGCAAATCAGTGCAACGTTTCATTAAAGACAAAACTATTTTATCATTTAAGAAAACTTATTTATTATCTTGTAGATTTATTAATTCTTTAGTCACTCGTCCCGTATTGATACAAGAAAATTGTGGTGTGTTTATATCTTTTACACACATATCTACTACCAAATATTATCATATTCTACCACCAAACAGCAATACTAAGTATATGGACGGTGAGCGTACCACAGTTACAAGGAACGTACCATCTTAGTTTAAAAAATTGGCGGCATTGATGATGTAACGAATGGTTAAAACATATTTCTTACGATGCCATTGCCAAGAACTGATGTTACTGTATATTTATGTTATAAGTACATTACAGTATAAAACAAAGTCGCTTACCGCTGTCTGTCCCTGTGTATGCTTTGATCTTTAAAATTACAAAACTGATTTTGATGCATTTTTTTAATAGATAGATTGATTCAAGAGGAATGTATATATGTATACATGCCCACACAGTTTAGTATGAGCATTGCATCCATGCGAAGCCGGGGCGGGTCGCTAGTTATTTATATTTAATTAATCAATAAATTTTCTCTCTATGATTATGGAACGGATAATTGTGTAAGTACTTTTTGTCATGTTTTAGGGTATAAGCCCACATGCCATATCCGATGTGTAGTTGGCGTGTGCAAGCGCTGATGTAATTAATAGAGGGAGCAGATTGACGCGCGCCTGATTACCGTGCGAACGATGTTCCGCCGCACCTGTAGATTTATTGACCTCACGGGACACTGCCGTGGATGCCAGTCAAGGAAATGGACCCGTAGACTATTTCGCGTTCATTAAGATTTAAATTATAGTCGTGGATTATAATCCATGTAACTTTAACTTCTTTATATGTACGCCAATGTTTATTTATAGGGTGATGTATATAAACGGTCAGTAAAGGTCAGTCAGGTCACCAGCACTGCGATAAATATTAACCACTCATTAAATCGTCAACGCGCCGCCAACAATAGGATCTAAGTCTTATAAATACACTGGGTATACCTATGTATATAAAAAAAATATTAAAAGAATTGTTGACAGCTGTCAAAGTGACAAGTAGTGATTAGATGATGAGATATAGGTAGTGATTAGATGTCAATAAGTATATATAGGTATATATATGTCCATATTTATATACAATTGTCAAAAGTTGAAAGCGAGTGAGTTAAGCGTGGGTTATATCTGATCTCGTTCGTGTACTTCACATAAACTTTCAATATATACGGCTGCTTGCGGAGGTCTGGATGTTTCATAACGCGAATCTACATACAGCTGTAAAGTGTAAGACGAATTTTGAGTTGCCCGTGTACTAAATTCCACGTAGATACTCAGGCGGATGCAAACCAATAAATATATCGGTTGAGGGGTTGGCAGGACGGTGAATAAACATGAATGTACTGAGCGCAACGCGGGATGGTTAAAGTATACACTATCGGTATTGTAATATTAAAAAAAAAAAAAAACATTTTCGGACGGATATCTGTGCCAAAAAATATATCTTATTAGTAGGGTCGGCCGTAACCATCTAGACGCCCCGAGCTGGACTTGCCTTTGGGCCCTTTTTTGTATTCGACCAGGGTCGGAGTGGGAACGTCAAAGGTGAGTAAGTATTAAAAATCGTGAACAACCTTTTTCCCCTACGTAGCAAGCATAATTGCAGTGTGATTGAGTGAGAATGCAGACCGGATCAGACCGGATGGGGAGGTAGGAGACTCCAGATCTCGGCGCTCCCCAAAATTTGGAGCCCTGTCGATGGTCAGGATATCTATTCACCCCCCTCAAACGTCGGCTCTACTATTGCGACTCATGCTCTTCATCCTTTGTACGTTTATTGTACTATGTCAGACACTTTCACGCACGTAATGTGCAAGGTTTCAACTGAATAGGATGAACGTGTGCGTGAACGCATTGAACACGCGCCAATTTCAAGCAATAATTGGCCTATAAGATAATTCAGTCGTATGCACGATCCTGCTTTTTCGAACTAACGATGGACAAAATTCGTCGTTTTTCAAAATTATATCTTTGTTCCGTTTGCACTTGGATCTTGGGGTAATAGTGATAAAACCTTTATTAAAAGTATAACACCTCGTTTTTTTGTCTCAATTCGTGACAGGAGGGCTTGATTATTTTTGGCTCGAGGATCGGAATTGCGATTCAACGGGAAAATTAAGCAATCCTGCCAATATTCCACGCGGTCATGATTTGTACAGTAGCTATTTTTAATTGTTATTTACATATAATTAATCTAATTACATCTAAAGGGGTCTCCATGTAAATAATTCTTATATACATGAGGAATATAATACCGAGAAAATGACGTATCTCTAATATTTCCACATATCGTGAATCTATCGTCGCTTATATTTCCTATGGCAAACGCTTCGAGGTACGAACTAAGTTAGAGTACGATCTCTTGTTTGTGTCTTGAGAGGATCAAAACAGAAAGTACAATAATTTTATAAAATACCAACACTCGAATCGAAACCACGAACAATGACGCAGAAACTCAGATGATACTAAAACTTTATAAAAACACCTCCAAACGTTCGCAGTTATTTCGTCCCGCGGTGTATTCGTTCGCTCGCAAGACAGGCCTCACTCAATATCGGATATTGTTCTTGCAAATGAGTATTTATGTCATCGTTTGTATAAAATGTGCTCCGATGTGGCTCGAACGCGTTTTTCCCGCTATCGCGAAGTGCCTCGGCTTTGTTTATTGGAGAAACTTCCAGAATATTTTCTTTCTTGGAATTTGTTGGTTTCCCGGAGCGCAGGTCGTAGATTGAACGAGTTCTTTTTGTTTTCGTTATATCCAATTAACCGTTTGTATCCAGGTCGATAATATTAGGGGATACCGTAACTCTGTTTTCACTAAAGATGTTTACGTTCGCGTGGACTTTTTTATGGATTACGCGATTAGACGCGTTATTAGATAAGTGCGGTTACGTGTGAACGCGTGTGTCAATAACAATGAGAACAGAAAGTATTAAATATTTGCTCTGATATGAATACGTCATACATATGCGCGATACCCAATTATTTAGTACCGTATACCGCTTTTACACATGCTTGCTTGTGATGCGCTTTGCTCGTTGAGTACAACGAAATCATCGACGGACTTTTGTGTGGTCTATGGTCTATTGGCATCTCTATGTGTTTAGTTTCAGAGCTGCTGTGACAACGTGTGATCCTTTTTGTCATTTATTTCGACATTTCGACACAAATAGTAATTAAACTAAATTAAATTACAGCACAAATATAAGATCAATCAAATCAAATCATCATATTTCTTTACTGGAATCACAAGCTTCTTATAAATCGTCGGGATAATAGTTGCTTGTTTCAAAAATACATTCTAGATTACTAAACACTTACTATTAATATTAAAAATAACTCGATATGTAATTTTAAGTATTTCTATGAGGTTGGTGTATACGCGTGTAACACGATACAACACATTGAGATCATAATTGCTATGATAGATGCAATTGTGTATTTTAAAAATGTATCTAATAAATATAAAGATAATGAGATAAAATCTACTTATTTGAAAAACTACGTTTAGTAAGGTTCTCATCAAACTTTACTTTGTGGTAGGGCTTTGTGCAAGCCCGTGTCGGTAGGTCGGTACCACCAGCTCATTACATATTAAGCCAAACAGATATACTCAGTATTGTTGTGATCTGATTGGAAGTTTGAGTGAGCCAGTGTAACTACAGGCTCAAGGACATAACATCTTAATTCCCAAGGTTGGTGGCGCATTGGCGATGTAAGGAATGGTTAATGTTTCTTACAGCGCCAATGTCTATGGGCGGTGGTGACCACTTAACATCAGTGCTCGTCCGCCTACATCATAAAAAACCGGTTGTACCTTCACTTGTAATGAACTTGCAAAATGACGGTTCAAAAACGTAGCTGTACAACTTACTTGGATAATTTATTTTCTGATTTTGAATCAATATGTTCTAGAAATTAGGTGATGTATAACTTTTTCATTCAAATTTTTAAATATTTAAATTTATAGCAATTCAATAATTCATAATAATATGTCTGTATCAGATAAGGATAATGACGACGACGAATACATAAAGTAAAAAAAACAGTTATAATATATAAAAAATAACACGTATATATTAATATTTAATGAGTTTTCGGCAAGTCGGAACTTGTAGAACCACACTTTTACGACACATTACCGGCGCAGGCGCAGGCTAGAAACAAAACATCACATTATGCAGGCACGCAGATGACATAAAATCAGAAATATGTACGCGTATGATTAGCAACTTGAGTGGTGACCCAAGGAGAAAGTCGATGGCGGGGAATTGAAATGAAGTTTTTATTAGTACCTTCTAGAACTTCTCAATGGTTTTATTTATAGTATGACTTACTGCTAATAAAGAAAAATACTTTATATAACAGATTTGGTTCAACAGTAAAAATTGTACAGTTTATTGTTTGAAAGAATAAAGAGTCCGACGAAGGCGTCTCTTCTTTTATAAACCAGTAATTTTGGAAGAATGGTTTGAAGAGTTAATATATGGCAGACCTTCACCTGCCACATGCAGATGTCGCCACATTATTTTTCAAGGTGAATAAACAAAATTTAATCTATTTGTGCACGCTTGGTTTTGAACCAGGCTTAGACCTGCTCTATCAATTTCAATAAAGTAGATAAATTTTTTATTCAATTATTATTGCAACATCCTCAATAGTTGCTCAGTTATGCGATGTCCTCGTCAAACATATGTGGAATGTATACGATCCCATCATCTTGTAACTCAAACCGCGACCACATCATACCAACTGCTGCGAACAAAGATGGCGGATTTACATAAAAACTGTTTAATCGTAACTCGGCACCGGCTATCGCGATCTGAACATATTACCATAAATTAATCCAATAAGGGATTGAGGCGATCAATTTATCTACATTACTGCGCGGGCGCCGGATAAAGGAGCAGATATAAAATTGCGAACGACGCTAACTTGTGCCAAGTTATTGCTTCCATTAGATGAAAACATGGAGTATGTTCTGACCGACGACGAATACTTTCAATGTTGTTTGCACTTTTGAGGACTGACGGACGACCTGCCTACCTATTTATATTACACGTATTATGTATCGTTTTATATATATTCAATTGAATTTTAAGACATATTTGTGATGTAAGTGCTTTCTGCAAGTAAATTCAATCTTCAATTGTATTAATCTGTATTCTTCTGCCAAACGTGAATGCTTAGTATACTTGTGTTCCGGCTTTAAGGATGACTCAGTGATTGTTACTATAGACGTAAAGATATATTATGTATATTCCATTCTCGCGTCTTGATGGTGCGTTATACTTTTTACTTTCTGTAAAATTTACTTTCATTGTTTCATTGTAAGATCCTACTTGAATAAAGTATATTTTGTTTAATGCGTCTAAGTGTGAAGATGAGATCTTACAAGACAGCCGTCGTATAAAACCTTCCTGACCTTCTTTTTTCAAATTAAAGAAATATATTTTAATATTGACATTAATATATTCAATAAACATTGAATTCTTGGATTTGTTTAATAATTTGTTTTTTTTTTTGTTTAATTGATGGATTTCAACACAGTTATTGTGATGTATGTTTAGGTAGTAAAACCCTACCAACTTGAACTCAAATTCCAAATGTCCTAAGTTATCTGGAAATCGTTATAAGAGATAAAAGCGCCTTTTGTGTTGGATGTGTTATATTGATATGAAACCATTATTGGCGCGCCTTGTGGGTAAGATCGAGTCGTATGTCGTGACGGACAACGGCACGACGCGACGCTCGAATGCGGTCATATCATCTCTCTCATCTGTTGTGTGTATACGATAAAATTCGTTGCTAAATATTTAAAAAAAAAGAATACTGAATTTCTACTGATTAATTGTTTTTATTCGTATTCTTTAATTCTATATTTCAAAGTCAAATGTTTCCCATTTACCGGGCGTTCCATGACGAACACATATTGACATATTTTTTAATTATTTCATATTAAAATATAAGAACTATTTTTTTAAATTACTTTATTGAGACGTGAGGACTGAATTTATAACCAATAATACCTATCTGTAGCTGATAAAGCGCTGGTTGCACCAATTACCTTAAATTCTTGAAAAGGTAATTTTGTTTATATTTTTGCACGATTAACGATAGTCCTTGAAGGGTGAATTTGAATTCTTTTTCGGCGAACGTTAAAACTAAATCAGCTTCAGATAAGCGAATGTGCTTAAAGTACATGCTTTAATACCATTCGTTCTCTCAATCTTAAAAAGCGATGGCTCTTTTAATGAACTTCGTTATCTATATTTATAACTTTATAAAGAAATGCACTTTATGGGAGTTCGGTTGTCTCGTGCGAAGGTTGAGTCCATTCGCTTGAAATTATCCGAGCTTACAATTTTTAGTTCTTTGCATAAATCGTTATATTTACCGCCTTTGTGATTTTCTATTAGAAAATTCCTTTGGGCATTCCGTTTGCCTTTTGTTCTAAAGTGTTTTATTAATAAATAAGATACGCAGATTGTTAAATATTGATAGATATTCACTAAGTACAATGTTATGTAAGTAAGGAGTAGAGTTGTGTTATCTCAGATCAAAATCAAAATATACTTTATGCAAGTAGGCTTTTACAAGCACTTCTGAATCGTCATTTAACAAACTATATTAAGTGAAGGTACCATGGTGAAGTTTTATGGAATAAGTGTGTAGACAATTTTTTTAGATACCTCATTGCTAAATGTACACTATTTGCCAGGATTATTTTATCATAAAAATAACCATTTCGGTAAAAAATTAAAAATAAACCTATTTGAAAACCTTTACCAGGCATAAGTTTACATACATCAATGGGGATTTAAAATAACAATCCTTCTTATAATCTACAATATAGCTTCTTGGGAACTCTATTGTTTGTAACTAACTTGACCAGACCATCATAGATTGTCAAAATCAATTGGAAAAATTATAACTATGATGTCATTATTACTAATATTTGTCGAAACATAATACTAGTTTGCTATTATGAACCAGTGATTTGACTTTGTGACAAGCATACGAACAATTGGCGTGGACTAGCAACAGGATTGAGCCCTTTGAGTACGGAAACTTATAAAATGGAGTTTATTAAAATTATGTAATAATTCAATATTGGATCACGTTTTTGTACATCTATAGTGTGTACCTATTAATAAATAGCGAGTAGAACGTGTCAATGATTTATTAATCACTCGGAATTTGGAACAGATTGTTAAGAAAATCAAGTTAGTCAATCATACCTAGGTATACGTTTCTACATCCAAGTTCATCGCGTAACATAATTCTCTTTTCAAATAAACAGACTTATAATGCTGTTATTCACAATAAGTGTTCAATCAGCCCTTTGTTTTTTGTCTAAAAAGTATTCTTTTGGTGAATAAGATTGATTGATTAATTCAGTCTTAATAAACTTTTTAAATTTGTTAATTGGTAAATTGATTATATTTTCCGGTACCGTATTATATATGCGTATATCATTGCACAAAAATTAATTTAAAGTTCTCGAAAAGTCAACTTAATAAAGTGTATTATGATTTTGATTTTAATGAAATTGAGCTGTTTCATTTTGTAATAAATTGAAAATACATACTTTAAATAATACCTTAACACCTTTGTACAAAGATAACATTAAAATTCAAAGTCTCTTAAGGCCGTGTTTTTAGCTCATAATGTAGCTGAGATGATCCATCTTAAATTACCATCACACAACGACTTTAGTGAATATCGATTAACAAAAAGTATTTTTGCAAAATAGGTCTTCAATTACGAACCCAGATGACCGAGAGATAAGCACGTGAATCGTAATTGAAGATTGTCAGTACAAATCCGGACAAGCACTAAGTTATATAAATATAAACATGTTAATCATATGCTTAATTTGTGATTATAACTTCATCTCGTGGATCTGAAAGAAAACATCACGAGGAAATCTGTCGAAAGAATCTCGCCACAAGTGTACTGATTTTCATTGGAGTAGTATGGTGGAATCAGCTCTGAAGCCCATCTCGAAACTAGAGGAGGCTTCTGCTAAGCTGTATAATTATTCATTCACTTTTTACTTTATTTATATCATAAATGGCTCGCATGATGATACCACTGGTAATGGTCACTGTAATATGCATCATTCCATCACTAACCTTGAACACTAACAAGTTGTGTATCTGTGCCTGTAGTCACACAGGCTCACACACTCCTAAAACCCGAACACAACAACACTGTATTGATGTTAGGCGGTAGAATGTACATATGTTGAGTGGGTGGTACCTACCCAGACGGACTTGCAAAGCCCTACTACCGAGTTAAGACTTGGATTATATTGTGTTGAATTGTCTCCATATTGAGAAACAGAGTCGAGTCGAATGAATGACAACTTAATTGTTTCCGAATTAAAACTGTAATATAACCAGAGTTCTTAATTTTGATAGAAAATATGAAAAGAAAACCTTTAATTAATGTAATTTTCGATGGTATTTGTTTTTGAAGAATAAAATTATTTTTTCCCGAGGTTGTCAGTTGTCGTTTTTTTATTAATCACAGTTCATAATTTGCCATTTATTCCTTGACAATTTCAATGGCTTTTGTTTCAACTTCATTTTAAGATACGATCATAAATATTGCAAAATAAGTAAATATGTTACAATTTATGTATTTTATCTTTAAGAAATGTCGAAATTTAATTTCATAACGAACAACATAACATAAATAATCGCCTACATACCGATAAAGGTCGTTACTTAGCGACTTTAGATTATAATATTGTAGAATTCTTTACTTAAGTTTAAAATATACGTTACACATATAAGTTAATATATAAGTCTAGTAGTATTATGTCATTTTTTTAAGTTTTTATAATAGACAGTATCATCAAAATCGGAATTTATAAGAATTCAGGAATTCTATAAGATATAGTCTATAAGTCTCTTTTAGCAAAAGTATTAAAATATGTATATCGTAACTAATATTAGAAATGTGTGTTTGTTAGTTTGTTACGTTTTCACGTCTCATATACTCAATCGATTATCATGGTGTTTCAAATACTCGTTGTCAAAGGTACCCCTCTCAAACTAGTGTAATTATTTCATTTTTAATTTAATATCGTTATAGAAAATTTTATTGTTTGTATTGCTAGAGATTACGCTACGAACTGTCAAATCTAAGCTGCTAGTTCAAGTATCCACCGTCGAATTAAATTAATATCCAATTACAAAATTTAAGTAATGAGTAGTAGGTAGGCCTTCAAAAACCTATTATTAATTTAATCGCATTATCGTATTATTTATTTAACAAATGGTATTCATAAAATCTAGACTTAATTGTGAAGATCACGAGCCGTTAAATACAATTTATTAAAAAAGTAATATTCCCGCCACAAAATACAAGGCTTGGAATGAATGAACGACCGACGTTTTTACGTCTCATTCATAAACTACTTAACAACGTAGAACTGATTCACCTCCTACGTGCATAATATATTATTACTATACGTTCAAATATTATATTATATGCATAAATATTAATATTGATCTTGTATTAAATATTTGAAAATTGTATTGATGATATTATTTTTTTATTTCATTTTTAAATATCGAACTTTATGTTTAAAAAAATCGAATCAAATAATTTATTATAAATAATTTTATTACATTTTCGTATTATTTTTTTATTTTTATTACACCTATTACTATAAAATAATAATACTTTATTAATGTTAAATATTATTTCAAATTAATTTAATTCTTCATAAATAAATAATAAACTGTATTATTTATAATGAAAATAACGATGACATTTAAATTAATTTGCATATTTTCTAAAATTTAAATGTGACGTTTCTATTATTTGCAAGATCGCTAGATAAAGAAGTTAATGCGATCTTTTATGTTTGAATAAAATATTTATAAGTTGTAATAATTATTGAATTCTGGTGGTCTAGCCGTAAAATATGCATAATTTATCTAAATATGTGACTTTGAAATAATAACCGAAATATTAAACATGTTTTGTTAATGGCTATTTACTTACGCTACTGTCTGAAATTTTATTAATTATTTTGATAATTGTACGTATAAATATGGAATGTTATTTTATATAAAATCGGAAAGATCACAAATTTACATTAAAAATAATGATAATATATTTTTATGTTGTATGTACTTTTTTTCTAATACATATCTATTTTGTAGTTATTTTTTTAGAAGGAGGAGGTTTTTGTAAAAAATCTTTAAAAGTTAAATATTTTTATTGAAAATAGTCATTTTTTAACTAGGCTAACTATTTAACAGGATACTTTTCGTCCTCCCGTTCCTTCCGTCAATCTCAAATGAGTAATCATAATATAATAGTCTAGACTGGCCGGCATACATGACACCGGGCCACGTCACCTACACTTCCTCCTCACGATAAATAAACAATAATAAAGCAACAGTTGGACCACGCACGCAGGAAGCGGCCCCGCATCGGAACAGCGAAGTTGCATGCGGCCCGCTTTTAATTACCACCTCCCTTCCATTTCTACCACAGCACCCCCCCCCCCCTCTTCACCTCGCGAGATAATAAATATGCACTTCGCACGCAGCTATGCCATGTAATTGACTGTTTTTGTACACAGCTTCTCAAACTTCTAGAAAATGGAATACACAGAATCATCACT
The DNA here is from genome assembly GCF_037043105.1 of Vanessa tameamea. Classification (NCBI taxonomy): domain Eukaryota; kingdom Metazoa; phylum Arthropoda; class Insecta; order Lepidoptera; family Nymphalidae; genus Vanessa; species Vanessa tameamea. The sequence goes on from NC_087316.1 coordinate 636,176, forward strand.
AGCAATTAAACTATTTTTACCCGAATCTTAGAGTTTGCCTTTACTGTACCTAAAAAAATTATTATACAATAAATATAATCTTAAATAATGAAAATAAATGGGTACAAAGTCTAACTTATATCACTAAAGAATCGGACAACCTTGAGATACTGAGACGGGAATTAATTAAGAAGGTAGAACATAAACAGCGTATAGAAAACATAAAAATGTCTAAACAGTCATACTAAGTCAAACAAGTATACAATTTTGCAAATCTAACGAAATCAAAATGAGTCAAAGGGTCACCATTGCCTGAGAATGTGAAAAAGTAAATTACGTAAATTAATCTAAAATGGTTCTGTTTTGTTATTACAAAAAAAAAAAACACTGATTAGGGGTATTTGTTGGTGCGTTTGTTTTTTAAGCTTATTGGTAGTTTTCTTTAGCATCATACTTTGGATATAATATTGGACACAGTTGACTTAGCAGAGCACCTTCTGAAAGAATCGAGTTTGTATGCTGTATATGTTATATGTTTATTTTTCTTCCCGGCTCTCTTTACATACCATTACAAAACTGTGTAATATATCTAAATTGTTTGGTCATATGTTGTCTTTTTGGGGGGGTCCCAACCCTACCTTACCCTTATGTGCTCCGCACCACCAATAGCATCACAAAAAAACACTACAGCATGATCCTTTTGGAGGCCCCTTGACAAAAAGGGCCCTGGCCACGTGCCAACACATAAAGATTGTAATAGTTACAAGTTTCTGTGTCTGTCTTGCTCCGCTAGTTGTTTGTTCTTAGTCGTTAGGGCATCGAGGGATCTCAAATATTAGCGCACACACTTGTGCCCTAAACTCGCAATATCGTTGACTAATAATAAAAGTTATATAAATTATTTTAATTAACTTTTAAATTGGCTGCTGCTGATATTCTGACGTACACACTTCCAAACCGATACTAATTGTTATCAAAATGATTTATTTATTAATTTGATTGCTGTCGAAAGTAATTGAAGTTTGAGAATCTCGTGTTATTATAAAGTAAGGGCATCGGTTCGCGGTAAGATGGACGGCCGAAACCGAGTGAGTCTTGTTCGCGGCTCACCGTGTAATTACTGGCCAGGTCTAGCTAAGTACTAGGTGAATACTAGCCGAGTACTAGCCGGGACTGGGCCTGAGAGCCCTGTAATAAGGAATTAATAGCTTTGAACAAGAAGCTCGGTTTGTATTTAAATCATTGCTTGTGTGAGTTGTGATTTGATTGCTTCATCTCAAATACCGTGTCTTGCTGAGTCTTAACGTAGTAGAAAATATTGCAATTGCGGAGATAAAAATATGTTATGTATAATTAATTACTTATTATTGTATAAATAAATAAATTAATATTTTTTATAAATGTAGGCAGATGAATAAATGAACCTGAAGGTAAGTGGTCACCACCCTTAGATATTGGTAGGTAATATTAAACATTGCTTATATCGCCAATGAATACCAATCTTGGGAAGAAAACTCCTGGCTCAAGGGACATAACATCTTAGTTCCCAAGTTTGATGGTGCAAATTCGTTTTATTTACATACAATTACATATTTTACATTCATTCGGTTATCCAGTCATTCATTCATTCAGAATATCTCTAAGTTTGTAGTTAATTAGAATATTTGTAATAAAAAATTCCTTAGCAGCAACGCAATACAAATGATTACTTGGTTGAACTTTCAAAGAATAAAATAACTGTAGAGTCGATTGTATGATGGTAATTAGCTACCATTGAAAGGTGCTCTGAATATTACCAAGCTAATTACATCAGTAACACAAATTCGCATCAGACAGGATACGGCCGTCATTCGAATCTAATTTCCAAACAAACAAATCCGTCAGACATCAATCAACCGTTACAAAACCTTCATCTTGCATACAACTAAAACAGCACAGCCTCTATCACAATACGCATAAAGTCGAAAATACGTTAGCAATTACGAAGTTAAGATTATTAGGATTGCGTGTGAGTAATTTAGCCTCGTAAAATGGGTAATTTTCGCGGGCGCCATGATGTTCTGTCATCGCGGTTGGGTTTATGGCGGCAAATTATAGTGGATCGCGTACATCTACTCTCAATGACGTACAGATCGTGTTAGGCCCTTATGTCCATTATCACTATACTTATGATATTTAACATGATTCTCGTGTAATTGTAGAGATATTACCGAGGATATAGAACATGTAAAAATCACGACGCGATAAATTTCAAGGTTTGTTTTTGGAAACTTTGCGAGGAAACATGCATGTTGCCAAGGAACTTCAGGCGCTAATCTCTAATCATAGACCTTATTGAAATAGAGTACCTGACTGACTGTTCATTAGTCTAATGACTAGCTTATTCAGAATGAAAGAATGTTGGAATAATTAGGGAGGGCTACACGTGTTTTTTTTAAGAAATAGTCAGTGTTACACTGGCCTGCTTCGGAAATTACATCTGTTGTTACTACGCTGTGTCTTTTTAGTCCTTATTAAAAAGGATTGAAGAATTTAGTGAAAATTTATATTTTATGCTGACTGTACCGTTTATTTCAAAACTGAACCTGTATAACATTAAAAATAATAATAAAATAAATAGAATAGACGAGAAATTGATACATGACAAGTAAATAAGGCCGAAGACCTCCGCAGCCGCAAATATCATAAACATCGTACATTACGGTAGGATGATATGACGACAAAAATTGCATATGTTTACGACACTCGTTAAGACAAGACTCGACACACTGGTTCGCCTACGGACCTCGTAACGTCGACAGTTTATTGTCAAGTGTCACCCGCTTGATACTCAGGCAGGTAGCCTCATTACCGTCGATGAAGGATTCAAAACGTTAAGATACGATACGACTTTGATTTAAATTTATTTAATTCTCAAATTATTTTATTTACCTTAGATCAGTGTGGATTATGGAAATGACGTCAATATAATTATTATTTATTTTATTTGGTTGGTATTATTCATCGTATTTGTTCTTTCTTATATTTTTTATAGGTACCTATTTGTTTTTTATTTATGAAAGCGAGTTGTTTATTATGTTAAAAGCTTTGTGTAATCCGTCTGGGTAGTTACGATCTACATGCTGTGTTGTAAGTAAGTGTAACTAAGGCACAAGGGACATAACATCTTAGACCCATAAGTGATATGAAATTAAATGAATAATAAAATATTTCATAGAATAACAATGATTAGTATAAACATAGTAGGTATATATGTAGTAGAGTTAAGATCATCTTATATGTAATAAAGTATGTATTAATAAATATGTACCTACGAGAAGCTACTACTATTACTGGTTAGACAACTGTTCAGATTACCTATTTGACTTATTACGAAATTGTAACCAGACGTTGGGAACCAGAAGTTATTGAAATTAAATAGTTATTCATAAACCTTACGTTCTGGTTTGTCAATCATTTGACCTAAGTATATTATAATAATTATATAAGTACATATAGCAATAAGTTTAGCTATAGTAGGTACACTTGTAGGATAACAACAGCTGTAATTTAAAGTCACAGAAAATATCTAAATAAATATTACTCAGTATTAATGTGCTTGGTTCTCCTTGTTGACCCCTCGCAACGTGTATGCAAGATGTCATGATCAGCTGATTGGTTGAGACGTTAAAGCGTTACAAATAAACATACTTAGGTACCTACCTAATTTCGCATTTATACCTAATATTAGTTACATATAAAAATATTTCATGTTTGAGGTAATTGTTCCGTCACGTGTTAATTTATTTTAAACAATTAGAATTTTGTTCCAAGTTCTAACATATAGATACTGAAATTATATTTTTTACAATGTGTACCTACGTACCTACCTACCTATAACAAATCTATTTAAACATTTCAATTGTAAATATCTAATTAGTTTTTAAATTTACCTCTTGGTGTGTTACAAAATTAACCTTATAAATATAAATGAAATCTAACTTCAATATAATGATACCTTATGGCTACATACGAAATAATTTCGATTGAATTTATTTTTTAAATTCAATTACTTTTAATATGACTATTTCACCAATAATACAAGTAATATTTAAGTTAAAAATGACTTAAACTGTTAACCAATCATACTTAAAAGTTCACAAACAAAATGTAATATGAGTTTTTTGTAATAATCAAAACTAAATATGAGTTTATGTTTTCGGTCGTAAAATCCACCTCGCGGCGATTTCGTGCTACGATAATATTGTCTTATTCATTTATGACCGTTTAACTTTAAATCCAACACATTTTATGTTTACAAATAAATTTAATTAATAATATAAAATTAAATAAATATATTTTGTCTCCACGCATTATTGAAAATTCAAATAACTATTCGATTATTTAATAAATAAAAATGAAAATATATTTTATATTTGCGTGAGGGGGCGTTTAAGTATTACGTAACGCAATTTGGGGGGGAGGGGGTGTCTCGTAAAACGTTACGATGCGTTACAGGGGCGGGAGCGGTTCTTTCTTACAACACGTTACGTAACATTGTTTTTTTTTAAATAAAAAATTAGGCAATCCCAACTCTCCCAAACTCGACTCCCAAATTGGCAACCATTTTCATTTACGTTTTACGGGGAATCCCTCGATTGTATTAGACTGGTCGTCATTTTTGGCAAATTGTGGGATCTATTTCACATCTCACAAGAGCATTAAAATGCACTGTCGTTACGTGCATGGCAAGACTGTCTGCCATGACCATTGTGAAACTAGAGTACGGCCACAGCGCCTTGCTCCCAGAAGGGCGAATGAGCTTTTCTGCATTGTGCGTCGTTATGAAACATCGTCTGAGGATACTGACTAACTGGGGGTACAGAAAAACGTTACGCTGCGTTACAAGGGGAGGAGGGGGGATTCAAAAATCTTCAAAAGTTGCGTTACGTAATACTCGAACGCTACCTGAAAGGCGACCTTATTTTAAGGTTTACAATTTTTATTCTTTAGTATAAACTTATATACCTACTATGTTTATTACATACTACTTCCTTCAAAGATTTTAACCTATGTGGGTAAAAATATTTTGTTACAACTTAAGTAAATAATGTACTTACATATTATTTCTATATATTTTGGTTGATGTTTTACGAAAAGATATTAGGTAAATAATATGATTGTAATTTTTTTACGGTGTTTTTAGTTTTTCTTTTGGAATGGTGCTTAATACAGTAGGTAGGTTCCTAGTGGTGAAATAATTATAAAAAACAACACTCATTAGGAACTTTCATTAGGAATATCCCAAATCGTAAACCAAGTAAACTTTCGTAATAATTCTTGGTATAGTTAAACGCATTATTTTTTGAATTAAAATCGACAGGCATATGTAATTCACTTAATTTTTTTTAAATATTTTTATTTTTCGTAGATAGGTTATAAAATTATTTATCCTCTATGTCTTCCACTTAAATGAATATTTATTACAACTAATAATCGTATACTTAATGCTGTTTAAAGAAATGCATTAAAATATGACACGCGAATCCGCAAACAAAATGTAGGCACAACAATAATCGCGACGAAAGTGAGTTACGCGGGGAGGGCGAGCGGGGTGGCGCGGTGGGCGGGGGGCGGGGCCTCAGGCGCCGCCCGGAGCGAGCGGGACGGCGACACTGCACGCTGCATCGCTGCAAGGTCACGACACGCCGCCCGCCGCCGCGACGCGCCGCGAGCGTGACGACTGACGGCTGACGAGTGACGTGACGGACAGCTAGATTACTTTTTCAATGCACATTACTTTTTTGTATTGTTCTATTACATTTATTTAATTTGTTTTTCTATTATGATTCTGGATCGCAAATACGATTTTAGTAAATAAATTATGGTTTTTAATATGACTTTTTGTTATGTTTTTTTTAATTTTTGTTGTTTTTTTACAGGTGTATATACGTTTTGTATTATATTGTAGAATTACTAATTTATCGTAACATACTCTAACAACTGAATTGATGAATATGATATTTGATATTTAAAAATACAACGTCGGAATGCATAGTAAAAGGCGTGCAAATAGTGACGGTGATCCGCTGGACACTCGACATTTGATTGAGTGCGCTACTCGCTAGTTCGTCGGCGCGCCGCTTGGCGCTGGCGAGCCGCTCGGCGGCGACGCGTCACTCCGGCCGCGGCGCGCGACCACTTCGCACCGCGCCCCGCTCGCTCGTACCGTGTAAACACGTCGCGCCGCACGCCGCACGCGTTCGAAGCGTAAGCAACAACCCCGTACGATCGCGAAGTGCCAAAAACTAGTGCCCCTCTCGCTCAGTGCCAGTTTCTGTGAAGTGAACTACGTGACGAAAATAACACCAAACACCTGTTCAAATACGATTGTTTAATTTATATGATGGATTGGAGGTTCGACGCGCTGTGAGGAATTCGTTTCGTATGACGAACGACAAATATAAGTCGGAAAACAAAGGATATCTGATCGCGTTGCTTGCTTAGGTGCAGGTGACAGGTGGACTCGTGACATTCGTTTGCTCGTCGTCTATCAAACTAAATAATATCTGTTCCACGTCCAGGTAAGAAGCGACAGTTCAAATATACTATTCAATAAACCTGATAAGTTTATACACACAATACTTTCCTACTTCAAATGTTGAATGTGCCTTTGTATGTATTATAATGAGGTTAAAATGTAAAATTGAAACAGGACAGTGACTTTTGCCGGGTTTAACAAGTTTTAGGTAGCGTGACACGGGCGGAAAACTTTGGAAATTGCCCGTGAAACTCAGTGGCGACGCGGCGGCAGTCCGCGCCGGTACTCTGAACTACAAACTTTTGTGTTAGAAAAAACCTAAGTTTAGGTTTGTTAAAAATGACACATAAAATGATAAAATCCTATGTAATATTGAAATGTGGTTTTAACAATGGTCGAAAGTATTAAAATATTTTACGAGTGTATACATACTAAAGTTTCAGATAAAAAAACACAGCATTATGGCAATTATAAATAAAATATATTTTGTAAGATTTCAAGTATACAGGTTATTATTTTAAGAGTTTTTAAAGAATAGTTAAGTCGGTATATAAAACCTATATTCTTAGACATAGGTACTCAATACAAGAAGGTTCCTTCCTTGATATATTATAATATAGTTGTGTGTAAGTAACTTAATTGCTGTGTGTGTAGGTTTAAGGTGGTTAATAAGTATTGACGTAGTAAAAATTCACTTTATAAACATACCATAAATTAATCTAAATATTCTATGTAAATTTTTACGAACAATGCTTTGTTTCAAAATATTTCAATATGCAAGTTTTTATTAAATTTAACAAAATGACGTGATATATAAATGCGTATATTAATAAAAATATTTATTTTATATACCTATGTATGTATATTGCAGATAATATTCTAACCTTTAATTAAATCAACTGATCGTTTACATGCACGCTGGTGATTTTCACCCCGCGTATTTTTTTTGTCAAATCCGCCATCTTTACTTGTAGTTGAATGCACGTTGAGGGCCGGGGGCGGGGCGCTAGAGCGGGACGGCGCGCAAACACCGGACGGATAAAACAATTTCAAAAACGTTCTGTAAAATTTGAATTTAGAATGTAGATATTTAAATTTTGTAAATGTTAATCTTTTTAATAATGAAAAATTATTTGTAAATAATAGATTTATTTTAATTAATATTTAAAACTTTTGACTTTTATTTAAATTAATATCTATATTGAATGAAATATTGTTTTCGTATAATTTCTTTTTTATTAAAATACTAATAAACATTATTTTTTACGATAAGTAGCAACATTATACTCTGTTAAAATAATTTAGCATTCAGCAAAAATGTTACTATTTAGATAAAATTTAAAAAGTAATTTCGTAACAAAAATTAATAATAGCTATCGTTATTAGTTATTAATTATATACTTATATCGTTATGATTATATTTGTAAATATATTTAATATTTACGAATAGGTATTTCAGTTAAAGTTATTTTTAAATGTTGTATATTTTTAAAGTTATTTGAATAATATAAATATAATTAGGTACATTGTGCCAGTAATTTGTATTCACGTCGTACCTACTGCATAGCTATTTATAAATAAATTAATTAATTTAGTTAAGCAAATTGGTTTGTTTATTTTATAATAAGTGTCAGTAAAATAATTTTAAAAACGAATAATAATTGAGTATTTTTTATGTAGCATTGCATAGCTTGTTTTAAGTTACAACAAATTAGTTGTTAATAAATCAAATATTATTAATAATTAAGTATATTAAAAATTAAGCAGTTTATTTATTATATATTAATACTGTCATATTAGCATTCACAAAATTGCGCCTAAAATATTTCGGATTTTATATTTAATACTAATATTATTATACTTTTATTGGCACATAATGGAAATACTAATAAAAATGACGACTAATAGAAACATTAAACGCGTAATTACTCTCTTATGATTCTTAATAAATGTTTTATTAATAAACTAAATTATCACGATAGTGTCATATAAAATCATAATTGATAGCATTCCGAAACACGGTGGTTATTAATTATTAATATTTATTATTGTATATTATGTAAATCGTGTCGCTTTACCATAATTATAGTTATAATTCTTAGATATGAATAAGGATATAATATACGCTTTATAATGTAGAGAAATTAATAGGTATATCTGATTGATATTCATATCAAACCATAATCAAACCGGTTTAGTAACGTCAAAATTAAAAATTTTACATTTAAGCAAAAATAGTGAATATATTTTTGTTCTATTGAAAAAAATGGATTAATAACTGGAAAAGTAATTTGCACTAAATGTAGGAATATAAATATTTTGTATTTAATTACAAATTTTTATTAAATAAATGATAATCAATAATAAAATAATTGTGACGTGTATATGAGTATTAAAAAGACTAATTTTGTTTTAATTTTCTGAAGCGTTAAGTTTAAATATAGTAGGTACCGTAACTTAAAATAGTATTTTATTATGAAGCAAGTAACCGAATTGTAGGTACTTAGAGTTCTATTAATAGAAACAAACTTGTTTTAATATTTATTTAAGTAGTTTCCTTCACTGTAATTAATTTTGTGTTTAGGCACTCTCATTTTTTACAGCTAGGTATATATTTTGGAATTCAATAGATATGTTCTTTTTAGATGAAGACGCTTTTTAGATTAAAAAATATTTATTAACGCTTTTAATTAATAATCTTAAACTCCACAGACGAAAGTCACTGGCAAATGCCTCAGAAAGCTTATTCATCACACTGTTCCAGACCGTTATTTTACAAAAGGTGTCGCTTTTAAAAATTCAAAATACTCATTTTCGTCACGTATAATGGTAGAGCGAACAAACAAATATTTGAAGAATAAATACAAACTTAACAGTCGTCTAGAAGACCAACAAACGGCAAGCGAAACACGAAACGGCTTATTCAAATATTTGTCGATGTCGGTTATAGAACTAATGAATTTTATTTAATATTTACTAGCTGAACCTGCGGCTTTACCCGAGCGAAATTTGTAAATTTAAAACTACCTATAGCACGAAAACCGTCACGCCCATTTTTCTCCCTCGAGGGGTGAATTAAAAAATAGCCTATGTCACTGTCCTCGGGACTCAAACTTTCTCGATACCAAAGTTCATCTAAATGTGGTTTGCGAGAAGAGGTAACAGACAGTTACTTTCCCAATGATCACATTAGAAGGTATGGATATTATTTTCATATTGTGTAGTACCTACAATGACACAAAGAAAACAAATACGTTTATACAATATGATGATATGTAAATATTAATATATGATAACATACAATATTAATTTGTTAGATTAATGTATGAAATTAATATATGAATATCGATTAACTTAACAAATTCCTCATTCAGTTCGAAGTAGGTACCTAGTTATCTCAGGATTTTCAATAAATTGCAAGGGTTCAACAACTGCCTGAAACCACAGAACAGATTTGTAAACAATTTAAATTAATTTGTAAGAAATATTGCTTTCTCTTTTTAATGTATGAGGTTATAAAGGATAACAAGACTTGCATTATTATTAACTTGAAAATATACATTTATTTTCCAAAGGCTACGGAGTTTTGTTAAAATATTATTTTAGTATGAGTACTAACTACACATGTAAATTGTGAACCAGTTACAATCATCCTTTAACTACACTTTTGGGTCTGGTAACAGTTGGTACAAGTTAGTATACCTACTAAATATAGTAGGTAGGTAATTCTAATAGCTTAAACGTGTAACATCGTTATTGAGATTTTCAAATACGTGTTAAAATTAAAAATCAAATTCATTAAAATCTTTTAGATTCATTAATCTGAAATATATATTTTTTTGAAATATAAAATAACAAAATCAAAATTGGCAACAGTAAAACATAACGTATTCATATTTTTCATGTAAGTAAATAAAAAATATGAATTTTAATTTTGTAAGCAAATAGGTTCGTAAAAATAAAATATTAACTCAGTCTAAAATTTAATAAAAATATTTTAAACATGTTTAAAAGAAATATATTTATATAATATTTTGTTAAATTGTATTTTTACAATTTTAATAACGTGATCACTAATCTTTATACAAAGTCCGACTATTTATGTCAATTCACACCACATTTCAACTTTTATGATTTAGAAATTATCGAAGTTGTAAATACAAATTATTTTAATGCTTTTACTTCATAAAAATATTTATATTTTTCTTTTAGAAAATTTGATAAATAAAAAAGTCAGTAGATACATTTATTGGTAAATAAATTATATTATTGTATACAATGTTCAATTCATTAAATTTATAAAGGAAAAATAAAGGTTTTATATTTCAATATTTTAATTCAAATTTAATTTCTAATTGTATGTTTATTAATTTTTAAAGTCCAACATTGAAAAAAAAAAGTACATCGTTATAAATATAATACTAGTATGTTTCAAACTTCATAACAATTACAATGAACATGTTAAAACTTGAGGTAGGTTCATTTTAGTCGACTAGGACTAAGTTAGTTCTCTAATAACTGTACCAATATAACAAATATGACATGGTTGTAAGGGATATTATATCAAGAAGAACCACTCTTAAACTAAATAGTTTCTCTTTCTCAAATGAACCATACAACAGTTGATAGTTTATAAGGATCTCAATCCCAACAAAGAACTCTTTCAAAAAAAGTCGCGAGTCGAGTTCTCATAATAAACGAGTTATTATAAAACATGCGATAAACATTTCAAAACATATAAATAGACAACATATTCAAACAATAATAAAATATTTCTTTCTCAATAGCCCGGGGCTATGAATGATGTATATTCATTAATAACTCAATCGAAACCATCGACTGCATTAAAATGACTATTGTAATTGTGATCGCGTACATTCAAAGACAAAGCGGTAAACGTGAATAAATATGTTTAATAGTCGAAATAAATATGGCGGATGATTTATGTCGGTATTGACATTGGCCGCGCGGGCGCAGGCGGCCATCTTGTTTGCTAATTGCCGGTTTATGTTGTTAAAATCAGTCACGCATTGCAGTAGAGACGTGTGAATCTTGATTTAATATGTTATTTTTTCGATTTGTTAGAAATAATGGCAATTTTTTTTTGTAATAGGTTTAATTTGGATAAAAGGAAATTTTAATATGAATGCTAAATTAAATATTTTTAATTTTATCATTTAAAAAATATTACATTGAATTATTATTAAATTATATTGAATATACAGATTATATTTGTGTAAATCAGATATGAAAACCATTGCTACGATACTCTGTACAGTCGGGAAAGGATTTAGGTACAATACCTACTACGCTTTGTTAAAGTTTAAGAGTAGGTAAGCTAACTTTGGTCATGTTTCGTTTGGAAAGTGGCTTTTCCTTATTGACTTAATTCGCAAATGTTTTAACTCCATAAAATAAACGATGACGAAGATCTCATCAAAATTTGTCAAATACTAAAGTTATTGGTTAATAAGAATCCTTACTGGAGAATTATTTAAAAAAAAAAAGTATTTTAATAAAATATATACAGAACATCAACATATAGCAATTATATAAAAACATAACTTTAATTATATTAATTCTAAATCAATTTATAATCTTCGTGATAAAATTAACATATTTAACGACAAAATATATTTAACGGAAACGCAATACAAATAATAAATCACGGATCAAATCGGTAGAATCGATTTACTTATCGACTTAGGCTTCTCGGAATCGACTTGAAAAAATGTAGTCGACTCGAATACGAGTCGAATACCGGAGTTAAGTTATTGCCACTCCTTACACGTGGGCGGACGGACATTTTGAATTTTCCCGCTATTTATGCTTCGAAGTTCTACATTGACCAGTAATTAAAATAAGGGACCCATTCCGTATCAATAGTTGATTCTGTCATCTGTTATTTTAATTAGTTTAAGTTCATACAATTATAAGATACTGAAAATTCAAGAACAAATATCAAAATATACTTTATTTAAGTAGGCTTTTACAAGCACGTTTGAATCGTCATTTTACAAACTATATTAAGTGAAGCTACCACCGATTCGGAATGTAGATTCTACCCAGAAGAACCGGCAAGAAACTCAGTACTTACTAATTTTCAACATTTAAAATACAAAGATATGTTAGTTAAATACAATTATGTATTTAATATATAGTGGCTGAAAGTCAACGAGTATTAGCTCTACGCCTTTCTATCATCTATATAATCCTGTATTGAATCGGTTTTTAAAATAATTATAATAGTAACTAATATGTTTGAATGCCATCAAAAATAGGTGACAAAGATTCACTTACGTTTCTCACGTAAGAGTTTCACACATTAAATAAAAAAATGCTAGTATTCATGTATTCAAACACACAAAGACTGTACAAGGAATACAATTAACATACAACAATGAAACAAACAATTATGTAATCCTGAAATTTTTATTGATAAATGTCTCGAAATAAAATACAGGCCACCGACTACTAATCTACCGAATTCTATTTAATAATGGAAAAAAACAAAAACACGAATAACACGACTCTGGAAATTTTAAAGACTGTTTCTATCGATTGATGATTCATGCTCGAAATTAATAACAAATTAAGTTAGCGGGGTGATCTGTTCAGCAACGTGGAGTATCTATGTCATACCGTGTTCACAATTCAGCCTCTGTTAAGGAAATAGCGTGGAGCAACCCATACGAGTCAGGATATTTCTGAATAGACTACTTAGAAGAGATAAATTAATGTAATATTTAACTGAATTTAGTTTTATTACCATTTTGATAACTATAAAACGGTTCCTAGAAACCACACGTGGTCAACCGTGGAAGCTAAAATGTAATAATTATATAAACGAATACGAAATATTACTGTGTGTTGGCTGAATAATATATGACACTACCCCAAATCAGCTTGCATAAAAACCTACCACGAGATACAGCCGATGTATTTATAATGCAGTATTTAAATAAAAGCTACATATATGGCCTGTATTTGTTCGAGACATGAACCGTAACCGAAGATAGCAGGTTCAATACTAGCTTTTATGTGCTTTCATTGTGTTAAATTCCTATCTCATGTGGTGATGAAAAAAACTTCCAATCGTGTCTCCCTCGGCCTCGCATTGGAGCAGCGAAATGGAATAAGCGCCACGTTTTCTCAGCAAGATAGAAGACCTTATCCCGATTTTGGGACTTTTATTGGATACTTAAGTGTTTTTTTTTCTTCTTTATATACATATGCACAGATAATATAAAGTCTAGCCTGATAACGGCAACGTTGTAGTTAAAATAAACTTCAATTCTTGATATTCAAACAGCCGTCTATAGTGAATGATGATAGTGGCTCTCATTTTCCAAATCCGATTGACATTTTTAAATAATGTCCGATTTATCGAAATGTCCATGACCGTGTACTTCTTTTTGTCTAAACCGTGTGTCCGTTTGTCCGTCAGACGAGAATTTACATAAATACAACATTAGACCTGAGTTAATTGACACATTTCACGATTTATATATTGACTGCGAGTCATTCGGAATTTTTAGTGGTCGTGTCTTTACTTGGAAACTAGTTTGTTTATAATATATTTATTGCTCAGTCAATATTTATTGAATTTTATATATTTCTCGACGTATGGTCACTTAACGCGACTCATGTATACAACGCTTTTGGACCAGACGGCTCACGGCTGCTTTTGGATTCATTGCATTTGTTTGTAATTGGTGGAAAGATACAATTATACGAGTGGCGGTGTGCACATAGAATTAAGCAACTTCGCCGATACTTATACAGTCATGTGAATGCGAGAAAAAAACTTCTAATCAACTAAAACAAAATATTGTCAGTTTTGTTCACAAATATCTATACTAATATTATAAAGAGGTTGACTTTGTTTGCTTGGTTGTAATGAATATGCTCAAAAACTACTGAGCCGATTTAAAAAAATCTTTCAGCACTCGAAAGCTACATTATCCCCGATTCGTCTTCTTACTTCTGTTTATTTAAAAAAATATATATTTTGTATCTCTATGGGTTATTTTGATTTCCGTTTGAGATACGCAATCCTGTCACAAATCCGATATCTACGCGGACGAAGTCGCGGGCAGAAGCTAATGTTAAATAAAATAGATTTGCGGTTGGTTTTTTACTAGGAGTTCTAACAGACCGAATTGTATTTTTTTCTGAACTCTTTCTGGTATCATAAGTATGGTAAAAGATATTTAAAATTACTTTTAGATATAATAGTCCCCGTCTCTTACAATACCATGGACAGATCGCCAGCCTAACGATATGCGGAAAAAAAATATACTTTAAGTAAATCTCTCAGGTTATTTCATAATAACCTTAGGTTCATACCTAACTTATTGGTAAGTTTATTTATTAGTAATTTTGAATACTATGTTAGAAAAAAATATAATTTAGACAAGACTAAGAGATAATAAAACTGTGGAGTTAGTATTCGTTGATTTCCATACAGGGCATATAAATTGAACTTCAGTGATATATTTTAGTATGTATTTTTGTTTCAGTAAAAGAATAACTACTGAATTATTTATAGATATAAATTCAGTTAAATCCTGTAACACGACGATTGAAAAGTCCTTATCAGAGCATGTATAAAGTATGTTTCGATTTAATTTTGATCGATTTGGTAAACATTATCTTTGTGTTACCGTTATTTGACATATATTACGACGAGATAACGTCAATCATTCGTAACCGTCACCGAGATATGTTGGCTAAATTGCCGTTATGCAATTAATTAAATTATGTGCGTTGAATACTGAATTTCTGACTTTTTATTAACAAGAATATATATGTATTGTAAATAATATAGTATTTAACTAATTCCAAGTGGTCAGCTTCGCTCATAGACTTAGGCAATGCGAGATATATTAATTAGGTGTTCATTATACTGCCAATTCACCACCAGTCGTGGGTTCTGTGCTATGTCTTTTGCCTGTTTACATAGTCTAACTGACCCTTTAAACCGAAAAAAGCAACACAGTATATGTCCTATGTACAGGACAGAGATTTTTAAGAATTGATTGATTGATTGAAAGATCTTGGGAAATATGCTCTAAGGTATAATTGAAAGTAAATAAATAAATATTGGACAACATCACATACATTACTCAAATTGGAAAATCAGAAATAACGACGGTACCTACCACAAACACCCAGGCCCAAGACGACATGGAAAACTAATGAACTTTTTCTACATCGACTCGGGCGGGAATCGAACCCGGGACCTCGGAGTGGCGTACCCATGAAAACCGGTGTACGCACTACTCGACCATGGAAGTCGTCAACCAGTAAAGAAACAGTCAGTAACTGTTTTACTGTTGGGCAATAGCTTATAAGGAGAAAATGAAATAATTAACCCTCCTCGTAACAGATAAACCCTAGCAGTGTTTGCTCAGGCTTTAACCAGTTTACTCGTAACCTTCGCTCGAGTTCCACGAGTTCTAGCCACACCAATAAAGTTGGCTCTTTCAAATTTATTATGATACATTATAACCGAATATCACATATCTAAAAGACTTGATATGTGATGTCTGTGTTCATGTAAATGCATTAAAATTAATGGTTGAGAGAAGAAGCTGTTCAAATTCAAATGTTACGTTATTAATTTCACAATTTGTAATAAATACGTTCAAACAAGTAATCAGCGTCGTACCTCAAACCGCATATCAAAACAAAATAAAATGTTCCAACGGTCGCCGGTTAAGCAAGGCTTTTTATAAATCTTTGATCGCGCGGCACCTAATCAAATATTATTTCGGGGCATCGAGTAAACAATAAAAAACGTTCGATCGCTACAAGTGCAATAAAATAGAGGAGAAAAAAGGAAAACGACATGAATGTAGGAACATCGCGCGATCGTCGACGAGAGAAACATGGCGGACGTGCGTGCACGCGTCGATCATAATCATAGCGCGAATGCGCACGATGAGGGAATAACGGCCCGAGTTATTTCCGTTCGACTTTGATCACGATTAATCGTAAATCGTTTAATGTTTGTTGAATCGAATCCGCTCGGATGGGTAGTAAGTATTTGTTTTCTATCATTCGTTGGCCAAATGTTTCGTTCGATTTCGCTAGTTAACGTTGTTTTGACAGGCTCACTCGTTCCCGCGGCGCAATAACGCTGTCTTCGGTCCATGTGTGGGCCAAATTAGATCAGTTGACGCGCGCTCCTCGGAGATTTATATGGGAATACTCACGGCCGCGCTGTGTGAATCGATTGTTTGTTTTACGTGGAAATAGTTCACTTCATTATAGGCTTCATGTAGATCATTAAATATTACATGGTAACTCCCATTTCCATTGCAACATTAAGTGTACATTTCAATACATTAATTTTCTCTAAATGGGAAGGATTTTTCTATAGTTAACACAATTGTAATATTTACTATCAGTTAGTTTTCAAACTACGATACCTATCCACGTTGAACGCAATCGCCTTATTTTGATACATGGTTTACCGTTTCGTGTATTTGTTTTCCGATATAATGACCAGCGCTAATTGATATATGGCTAAAATATTAATTGTAACACAGTACAGTATGTTGCCAGAAGGATGGTTCATCTATTACATTACAAAAAAACTTAATTTTCATTCTCGTATCGCAGCTGCCAACTCAAAAATGAACAAGCTCGGGCTCACGGGACTAAATCAATATGATATGACAGTTAGGGTCAATTTATGGCCCCCGGTTAATTACAAACGGGCGGGGGGAGCCCGTAGGAGGGGAGGGGGGTCGACGAGCGTCTAATGACTTGTAAAGATGCTGCGTGCGTTGCGTTGCGTTATCGTAAGAATATGATATTTTTATTTTAGACTCCTTGTATTGATTATATTTCCTCCAGTTAATTTATTGAAATTATATTTATTATTTATTGATCGGTAATGTTTATTTTGTTATGTAAACGTTATGAATAATATTTTGATAGTTTTGGAACTTATTTATTTTGTACACTACGAATGCTGGTATTTATTAAATACAATGTATAATCGAGCTACATATTGAGTGCACGTGTGGGTTCATCGGTGTGTTCGCTCACGACACCTGACACTCATCGCGCTGATCAAACTAATGAGTGACATTTGTTAGTTCGGACGCCTTTTATCACTTTTCGACCACATAAGTCGAGGTATTTGGCTGTTGTTCGCTATTAATAATATTTTGTCAAAAAATATGTGTTTAACGAACTCCGTGGTCGAGTAGTGTGTATACTGGTTTTCATGGGTACGCCACTACGAGGTCCCGGGTGCGATTCCTGGCCGAGTCGATGTAGAAAAAGTTCATTAGTTCTCTATGTTGTCTTGGGTCTGGGTGTTTATAGTACCGTCGTTACATCTGAATTTCCATAACACAATTGCTACTTAGGTACATTGGGATCAGAGTAATGTATGTGATGTTGTCCAATATTTATATTTAATGTAAGGTAGGCAGACTAAAGGTGTTTTTGCTTAATTTAATTGCTATATTGTTTGTTTTGTGTACATATATTATATAATAATAGCAAATGTTTTCTTCTATATTATTATATAAATATGTAATACCTATGTAATGCCTTTGCTTTTAAATTAGACATTTAATTTCTATGATACCTTAAAGTGTATACAATTTTTATTATAACCCTTCGGACTGCTGTTTCGTCATAGGTACATAATAGACCTTAGGCGATTGACAGACGATATATTAATATATGTTAATAATATATAACATTGAGACGTATTGTCTGCGGATTGGAAGGTAATTAAAAATTAAAATATATAGTATTCATCTCTATATACAATCATAAGGAATACAATTTAGTATAGTATATTGTATATCAGGACACTAAAGATATATAAAACGATGGTCCTATGCGGTGGAACCGATCTGTTAAGTGACAATAATCTTAATAAGTATGACCAGTCGAAATTGAGTAAATAATATATTTTTTATTTTAGTATTGAGAAGTTTTCCAATGTTGGAAAATTTGAAGCTTAAAGTAAGATTCTCTCTAAGGTTCTCAATAACATTTTTGTTTTTTTTTTATATTTTAATCTGAGTTTCATCTTAAAATATGATGAGCGAACTAAAAAGGTTTCATTGTTTCGATCTTGCGAATGCTTACATCAATCATTTTTAACGTGCTTAATTGTAAGTGGGGAAGGAACATTGAAATAATTAAATATTACATTGTAATGTAATAAATAAAATATAATAATAAATAATCAATTATAATGTTAAGTGTAAATTTAAATAAATTAATTTCCTGTATTTAGAAAACATGTTTCTGTAGTTAACACAATCGTAACATTTACTATATATTTACTTTTATTTTTAATATAATGCAGCATGTCCACCTAACATTTCTCGCTGTCGAAGTAAACGTCGAGGAGGTCCCAAACTAGTACGATAATTTTACATACTTTTAATCTATCCTAAGTCTAAGAAGTAAGTTACAATAAAACACTCGTATTAGAGTAACGTAAAGTACGTAACACAGAAGGACTATGCTCAGCATCACACAAATATATAGTGGCTTTTGGAACTTGAAGATAGATATTCCTCTTTCTAAAATATCAAGTAACCCAGAGTGTAGTTACAGAATTATAAAAAATAGTCACTACAAAATTCCACAATTGTTTTCGTACGGTGCCAATATTAGTTATTAATAAATGACCGCTATTATCAGCTGTATCGATCAGTCTCGTGTTTCGCTGTCAGCTGTCAATCAATTAATGTTATCCCAGAATACGGTTTGTTTGAAAACCAAAATATAAATGGAACGTAACGAAGAATGAATAGTTTAACTAATAATGTACATATATGGATTTGATATCATGTTTAAAACTGTTAATAATGTATATATTTTTTTATGAATTATAGCAAATGGTCCACCTGATAGTAAACGATTCAAGCGCCCATTGGTTTGGGCACTGTAAGACATATTAACCATCTCTTACACCAATCTTGGGAACTAAGACGTTATGTCCATTGTGCTTGTAGTTACACTGGCTTAGTCACCCCGGAACACAACAATACTAAACATGGCTGTTTGGAGGTAGAACATGTAATGGTGGTATCTACTGAGATGGGTTTGCACAAAGTCCTACCACCTGATTTAGTTTATATAATTATAGTTCCAATGATTATAATTCCAATTTGCATAGCGTTCAATTGTTATGACTGGGACGCTTATATTAAATTATCGAGAGATCAGCTTAAGCTGGAATATAAATATTATAATTAAATAAATAAGAATTGTATCTTACTAAAATCGGTCGTGTAGTACAAAACGGATATTCTTTCTTAATTTTAAGTTATAATTTTAATAAAAGAAAAAACTTATCATAATAATCACCGGTCATTTACGTGGAATTGTATTTCACGTAAACCATTACCTATCTATGACGTCTGTAGCGATTGATCATTATTCAAAGGCGCGGTCAAGTGTGAATGGTGTTTTTTGCCCTTCGCATTGAGTGGAAATCGTCTTTGTTATAACAATTATATTGATTCACATGTATTTTAATTGAAGCAACTCAATAGTCCAGTGGATGGAGCCAGTTTGGATCAGTTGTTTTTCGCTGAGTGTTTTGACGTCTATGGTTCTCGGAGGTTAAAGGGACCTAATAAATTCAGGATGATCAGCTAGTACAAAAAATAAATTCAAAGTTATTACAGAAATCCAGCAAAAATATTATGTATACTGAGGTTTCAATTCACATCCGTCATAATTTCCACGTTGGATTCGGTTAGCGAACGCACGGATAATCGAAAACGAAAACATTACTCATTACAGATAAAACATAATAATACATCAACAAATCTTATTGATGGGGTGCGAAGATAAAACTAATTGATCGAATTTTAAATCTGAACAAGTACTTATAAACTCAGTTAGTTCATTTAAGCGGTAAAGGAGACACTGTGAGGACACCTACATAGGTACTTAGCATATAGTATAAACTTCATATCAATCAATCAATCAAACAATCAATGAATCTTAATCAATTCATCATTCAATCGACGTATGACGTTGTATGGATGCTATTTTTTGGGTTAGACGAAGGTGTCGTTTAAATAGTCTAGTTATATATTTTTCCATTAGTGAGAGTTTATATAAAAACTTTCTCTTAATAAATAAATCTTTCAAGTGAAAGGAATCGCACACATTTCCCTTAATTACACTTAAACATACTATTGCACCAAAATGTCGTCACAACGATGTTATCTTCGTTCTTATAAGAGATTGATTAAAACGATTTCTCGATATAATTTTAATATCATTACAATTTCGCCTTTAGTTCCGCTGCTGTCGTAATATGGACCTTATGCCGATGAAATAAGCTTGTAATGAGTTTGTTGCTATGTCGTGCGATTTAAAACATGCAGTGTAATTATATCGAATCTGCCGGGCTGTCTGTCAGTACGTCAATCAAAGGTGACGCGCCAGTGATGCGGATCGATCGGTGTACCGGTACACTCGACCACGCCGTGCACTTATCGGTCTTATATCAATACATCTAAAGTCCATTTTCCGATAGTTCTAGCGATATCGGTGCATTGTACGCTTGGTGACTCTCGTCTACATTAACAGGACTCTTCCATATAAGGAGATAAAATTAATAATGATTGACTGTCTAAGATTAGATTGATTTTCATTTGGAGTGGAAGCCGATCGAGTGTTTACGTCGTTTTATTTAATTTATGTAGACTATAGTTACGTTATAATTATTTCTCGGCAAGGGTAATGGATGTATTTTGTACATACTATGTAAATATATAAGTTATTACAAAAAATATTGAAGCCTGACAGCGTGTGACCGTGCTATCGGTGTTAGGGCATTGAGTATATTAGCCTGGTCTTCACCAACATGATGATTACCAGAGCCCGACGTCAGAAAAAGGACTTTATCTCAATCAGTGGCTTAGCCGTCCTGTGCTTGAAGTCTGGTTATGGTGAACTATAAGATTGACGAAATATACACCCAGTCTGCTGTTCCACCGGATTATGAGGGAGAGAGAAGTGCGGGTGTATCTGTGTTTGAGCATACACTTCTGTGCTATTAACTAGAATATTTGAAAATATATTCTCTAAAATTAATGCTCCAATAACAATTTCTTCGCCATGGAAATATCCATTATGTACCTTTAATCAATAGAATAGAATAGAATACAAAATATATGAGTGTCTTGTATATTCGTATAAACGCAGACAAAGCGATTTATTCCTATTATATCATTTAAACATCAACACGGTAGATGTGACAAGGTTCGAAAGGCCTGTTGCTACATAAATTGATCACAGGCAGTCACGAAGTCGATATTATACTTTCAAATACATCATTTAGTATCAACCGCTATTTGTTTATATTCACTCCCACGTCACGTTTACAACTTTGTTTCACGTGTTATGCACTGACGATTTGCCTTATAGGGTAATGTTGGTGACATTTATAACCCACGATACGATTACAACGATTTTATGTCGTTGCGTGTGAGAAGAATTAATGTCGTGTAATTTGATATTTAAAAACGAATTGTGTCATATATTTTGTTTTTATTTATTGTTTCATCAATAAGTCAAAACATTTATTGATTTATTATTCAATGTTCGTTAAAATCGTGATTTTATAATTAAATTAAGGAATTTGTTTCGATTTGAATAACAGTTTTACTAATTAATTAAAGCATAAACGCTTTCATAATTTATCTGTTCGGTTATTTGAGTTAAGATACAGGTCAGTTACAAAACTAGTAGATTTTCAATATTATTATAACGATTAATTCGTGGCATAATTATGCTTGCTTAAAGATCGTTGGACTTATAAAAATATTATATTAATTTAATGAATGCAGTACATTAATGATCAGTAAATAAAAACTTCTCATATAAACTGTATCTACACGTATCAAATGCATTTAAATAACAGAACAATGCAATTAAAGAACAAAAGCTATTTACAATAGCCGACGTTATAAAAAAGTCGTCGACGTTAAAATCGTTTTAGTGAATCGGCATTGTCAATTTTGTTTTATAGCCTATCGACACGGGAAATAATTGCATCGGTGACCTTTCCCGCTATGCAAATCGAAACTCTGGACCTTGGTGTCACGGTGTGAATTTCAATGTGGATAAAGACCTTTAAACGGACAATATGCAAAACGCCCTTACATCTGTCCAAATCGTGCTTATTACTAGCCGCTGTCAACTTAAACTGACATTCGCGTGTACTGCGACACACGCCATAAATAATAGCTGCTTAAAGCTATTGGCGTTTTTCTGATATTGACTCTAGACTTGTATTGTGATATAAATGGGAAAATTACTTAATAGATGCGGTTTCTTTATGCGAAAGGTTAAATTTAAAAGTGAACTAGGCTTGGTTATTGGAAAGTGAGATATATGTGTGAACTTGTTTACTAGATTTGTTCCCATCGATACCCTTTGGAATCAATTCATTTGTTCTCAAATTAAGTTATTAATCAGATGATTAAATGTAAGATTAGATTGCCTCGTTGATGAACTATCAGATGAGACTGCAGATCCCGATACTGGATATAAACACCAGGTTGAACCAATAAATAGCCATTCGGATTTTCAGTCACGAAATTATTAGCAGGCCGGAGTCGGCAGTATTTACTTATTGTGTTATGGAAAGCAAGTAAAGTCTCGTTAGTTCTGCGTCTGAACTCTTTCCTGTTGTGTTGAGTGCATCGGAATTTAAGAGTGAGGTAATGGATGAAGTGACTGTGTTTGTACCCACGCCTGTGCACTTTAAAATCTTCTGTGCAGTTGGCTTCCTCCGTTGAGGAATGCCGCCGTAACTGAAAAAGGAAAATATCATCATCACTTTAAAACTTATAAAGTATTATATTATCTAGTTTTAGTGTGAAGGTATTCACGTCAAAGCGAGCGATTCGCTTCCCGTCCGGCCGTCAAAACAGTATCGGCTGGGAATTTTGAAACAGCGCGATCGACAGCGAAATTAACTATTTTCGATGAACGTTACAATTTCAGACTTCGCGTATAGAACCGCGTCCCTTACTATGCCAATCATTATTTTATATTTACATTAATATGACCATATTTTTTAAACATAGTATCTTACGAAACGACCTACTATTTTATGTATCCATAACATATATGATTTTATTAAAACAATCACCATAACACCAATATAAATCTAGTTTATCAAATTTTGTGTCATCACAAAAACATATATCCTCATCAAAGACAGGTAACAATAGTTATTTAAAGGTAATATATACACGCAATGTTTCGTATAAAACAGTACCCATATAAACAGGTAATTGCGACCCACAGTAGGGGTTCAACTGCTCCTGTCGGCGTTTTACAAAACAATATCTGCCGTCAATCAGCTGACCAAACATGGCGGCCAATCGACCATCTACGCAATTTGCTTGCCAACAGTTAACCGCTTCGCCTATTTATTTACTAAATAATTAAATCTCTAATAGAATGACTGCATTTGAACAAGGACGTGTGATGGATGAAAATTGTTTTTAATTATACTACGGTATAATGTTGAAGGTAATAAACGATCGTATAGTTTAATGGTATGATAAATTCGCATATTGTGTACGTCGAAAGTTCGATTTATTGCTGACAAAACAATCATAAATATGATCAAAATTTAATTTGTTCCTTAGGTCATTTAAGTAAAAAGCAATAATATTGGTTATTGATAGTGAAATTGAGATTATTGTCTCCGTCCTGTTTCTCCTACTAAGTAGTACAGTCTTAAAAGAGGATACTTGTTATGGAACATTAGTAGTTGCTGAGATGGTTCATTTCGATTCTGGAAGGTACCTCCTCTTTCCAAATTTCTGGAGATAAACGAGGAACTTTTCTCTTTATGTATTTAGTACTTTCGACAATTTTTGAATTAAAATAGGTACTCTATCCGAAATATTTTTTAGTTTCAACTTGAGCTACTTACACTTTCATCGAATATTCCGTCGATTTTGTTTACGACTCCATAATGATTAGAAGTATATAAAGGAATCTACTAAAATTGAGAATTTACATAATTTATCATATCATAATATCTCGTTTATGTTATCGTTTTAGTACGTGATCATTATATTTCACCTTTTGTCATCATTGATCGAGATTATCAGTACTTCTTACAACCGGTTCGTTATCTTTAGCAAAATATTTGTATCCGTCGATATATTTTAAATAAAAGCAATTTTGTCTGTTTCATCGTTTTATTTTACTATTTGTTGAGATTTATTTTAAAAAATATTAATGTTATTTAAGATGTCCTTGCAAATGACATCGCTCCATGTTTTTTTTTCTACGTAACAAATGTCAAGCAATAATATAATCAATATTATGATGGCTGTCGAGTTCTAGTCCATTAGCTGTTTGAATGACTGAATTCATTCAGCATCGACCGTTCGGTTGATTGGATTGAGAAGCAATACTTAAATATCAGCCTATTTTTAACAAGAACGTGTAAAATATATCACTTAACACATTTTAATAGTTTCGCAGACTTTATTCGTATCAGGTGCAGCATTTTAATTCTGAGCAATAACTAATAATATAACATCAATTGGTAGTATAAACAAGTAACAATAATTTATTCGAGAAAACAGATCCAGGAAGCTAGTTGCGCCCGCGCATCACGTATCATCTATTACTCGCAACTAATCTCCGCTGTTCTCACCATCATATTGTAAACTATTCGCATTAATCTCAAGCTTGCGATGCATTTATCGTCATGTGGCGGGGACATTTGACAAAATGGCGGCCCTTTCTTCCGCGTCACTTCGCCGATATCGGTTTAAGGTTTGCTATGCGTTGGTGGATATTATGTAATCCATTAACATCTTCGTGTTAAATGTTTATTTTAGTTCTTTCGTAATTTTAATAAGCTACATAATATGTTACATATATGTTCTACAGATGATTTTTATCAAAGTAATAAAAGTTATGTCGCATTTTTATTACATTATAAATATGAAGGTGTGACGCTTCGTAATATTTTTCGTTATCTCTTTAAAATCCGCGAACAAAGTATGCACATTTCAAACATGTTTAAATGTTGTGATAAAAGTAAATTATTTATTAAAACAAGTCAAATATGTTGTTTAAGCGTTCAAGCTCATTAGACGGGTCTTCGTCCTCAATAATGAGGCTAAAAAAAACACATTAAATAATTCTGAAGCAACCCTACGATCCCACCTGCTTAGATATGCACAAAACGACCCACCGAAAAACCTTCGCGCTGTTTATTAGTTATAATTTACAATTTAATGATCGATATCTTGACGTGTGAAGCGCACTACTACCAATCTGCCAAAGACATCGGAACATGAATTCGACGTTTTACGACGACAGCTCTTCATTAATTTTTATAGTTATCATTATGTTTTGACGATCTCGGAAATCGAATCGTCACAGGACACTCGGATCAAATGGTTTTTTGAAAACAATTCGAGTCAAATCACGATCTAAATGATGCATTAATTAAAATTATCTTAGTTGACACGTTTTGATAAAAAGGTTTATTATTATTATTATTTACTAAGAATATTATTTTAGTATAACATTTGATGTATTTTTAGTTAAAAAAGTTTTTACTGATAAAATAACTAACCGTCAGCTTTCACGGCGGAACCACTGGATCGATCGAAGTAATGTTGAAAATAAAGAGATGTTTACAAGTTCTTGAAGCATATTCACTAGAAACAGAATTCCAAGCTGGCGAAGAAGGGGTTCTAGTTAGTACTTGATATACTTACGTTATTAGGTCGAATTTCTCTTGAAACAACTTAAATATTTGTTTAAAAAGAGTGCTAGGAAAACAGTATTGTGTGTATAAAGTCCAATAGATTAGGTTATTTATAAGAATTTAATATTAATTACAAAATCAAAATTAAGATATTCTCTATTCAACTACGCTCCTAAAAGCACATCTGTATCATCAAGTACCGAGATTCTACAGAGAAAAACCGACAAGAATCTCAGTAGTTACTCTTCTCCACTATTTTAGTTTTTCCATTGCAGAGTATGTCAGTAAAGTACAATTAAATTGACATATATCCTGCCTACAGGTACATTGAGTGTCTATGGTGCTCAAATATAACGCATTAATTACTGCGTTGCGTTATAACACGAATATCGTATCGTGGCCGTGTCGTATAATCAAAAGTACTCTTTATCCGTCGATCATAGACCACACATATTTATGTAAATAAACAAAATTAAAAATTATGATTAGTATCTCGCGGTTAATTTTGGTATTATGTAAATTTTTTATCAATTCAAAACACTGTTAATTATACCAAGCGTTACGTTAGAATATTTTATTGGGTGGTTATAGTTAATATTGAACGGCGTGCCAAGGTTCGATTTCCGGTACGACTTAGTTCGGATCGAGTTACGAGTGAAACTCGTGATGTGATATATACAGTAGATTCACATTAATATAATTCGTTTATGGGTATATGAAATCTTTTCGAAAGATCTTTTCGAGGAAAGGAAAACTAGTAACAACTAGTCTCCGAATTCGTCATGGGAAGGATGTATTAAACATCCTTCCCATGGCACGGTATTCGTTTCTATAATAAGATTCCATAGCTATTTTTAACTTGGCGTATTAAAAAAAAAAAACTTTGATAAATAAAGCATATTACTCACTACAAGATTATATTAAAAATGAAAAAGCGTGTTTTACTGATTTCTAGGCAGGATATATAAAAAAATAATTGTTGTTTACTGACATATTCTGTTAATGAATAATGCTTGAAAAGAGTAACTACTGAGTTTCTTGTCGGTTCTTCTCGGTAGAATGTACTTTCTGAACTGGTGGTAGCTTTAAATGTAATCTAACTGTGTAATATGACGATTCAAAAGTGCTTTTATGAGTCTATTTGAATAAATAATATTTTGAAGTTGATTTTTTGATTGAATACAGCTATTTATATACATATTATAATAAAAATATGTATATATATGACTTAAATAAGCATATGTATATATATGTATATATATTTAAAGCTAAATTTAATAGAACTGCTGTGCAAATGGTGGTTCACCACCTTCATTATCAAATTAAGATTTCAATCTTACCAGAAATTATTTGTTTTATTTAATACAAATACTGACCGTCGACGAACACCCCAAAACCTATCACAATAAATTAATTATTGCTGTGCGCTACATAAAACTCCTTGAAAAGACACAAATTCAAGCCCAGACCTTGCCAATAAAACTAAATTTAACAAAAATTTAAATCATTTTTATTATATTATATTCTATTAACAATAATAACATATGTTATTTTTGCGAATTAAACGCCTATTATATATGGCTATGTATTAACTTAACTCTATTGATCCTTGCTCTAGTGTTAAAATTCGGATCGTGTCAACC
The DNA here is from genome assembly GCF_037043105.1 of Vanessa tameamea. NCBI lineage: Eukaryota > Metazoa > Arthropoda > Insecta > Lepidoptera > Nymphalidae > Vanessa > Vanessa tameamea. Next base: position 664,083 of record NC_087316.1, read on the forward strand.
AGAATCCTTTATGGCTAAATAAAGCCACATGTTTTGATGAATCAAAACTTAAATTTTGCGGAATCCCTTCTCAGTTCCTTTAAATTTATGTACATATATAACGTTTATATAACGTACTGCATTGGTGACTATTTATCATGTCAATTCATTTATTACTCGTATGTCAAAAATCAATTAACAAACGCATTAAAAACTTTAAAATACGCGCAGAATATTTTGTACATCTGAATTTGCTAAAAATGAGCCGAGATGGCCCAGTGGTTAGAACGCGTGCATCTAAACCGATGATTGCGGGTTCAAACCCAGGCAAGCACCACTGAATTTTCATTTGCTTAATTTGTGATAATTATTCTCGTGCTCGGTGGTGAATGAAAACATCGTGAGGAAACCTGTATGTGTCTAATTTCAACGAAATTCTGCCACATGTAACCAACCCGCATTGGAGCAGCATGGTGGAATATGCTTCAAACCTTCTACTCAAAGGGAGAGGAGGCCTTAGCCCAGCAGTGGGAAATTTACAGGCTGTTAATGTATATATACGTATCAACATCGATTCTATAATTTTTATGATTGTAAATGTGATTAATCAGATTCTATGAACCGAATGATACTGTTAATATCATTTATTGATTGAACAAAAATTAAACATTTTATTGGTATTAGAATATCAAGCAATTACTATTTGAAACATAAATTGATTTAAATATTGTTAAATATATATGTCAGCAATTAACGCATCTATGTGTTAAATATATCATTGAATGCCTAATGAATGTTTGGCGGTAATGATATTTAAGTATGGAATCACAACTAAGTAATACTCGGGTACATCATTTTATTTAAATAATATTTATCAAATAAAGTTCATTGGTGAATTAATAATATATTTAGTCGGGTGGGAAAACGGGCCATCTGATGGCAAGTGGGCCCCAGCGCATAGACATTAACGCTGTAAGGAATACCGACCATTTACATAACCAATACGTCACCAACCTTGGAAGCTAACCAAGATTTATTGTCTCTTGTGCCTGTAGCTGCACTGGCTCTCTCACCCTTCAAACCGAAACACAACAATACTAAGTATTGTTGCTTGGCGGTAGGATGATGAGTGGGTGGTACCTACAGAAATGGGCTTGCACAAAACCCTTCCACCAAGCTAACTTTATTTAATAACTTTAGTAACATAAGATAATATGTGTTAATAATAAGCAGCATGTCAGTTTCCGAATTAGCTGTAAGCAAACCAAATATAATAAAGGCATAAAAACGTATTCATCCAATTGAATGTACACCTGTGTGAGCGACGTGGTCCCAGCTGTTCCGTCCCAACGCGAAACTAAGGGTGGCCCCGCGCGGTGACTCAGCGCATTCCTCGCGTCTGTACTCAATAGATTACCGTTTCTTAATGTGGCGAATTTTTTAATTAATGTAAGAACTTTTCATTGGTAAAGTCAATGTTTTTCACTGGGGCGAAGATTCCCGATTAAAAGTTGATTCATTTCGTTGTTTATACGATGTCAGTTTTATGTTGTTATTTTAAATAAGTATTTGTTCTATCTGAGTAGAAATATATTTGGTATAATTGTATTATATTATACAGAACTGGTGGTTCAATGGTTAGGATAATTATATCATAACCGACGATCGGGTTCAAGCTCCGGTAAGCACCATTAAATGTGATTAATTTGAGTTTATGAACCACCTCGTGCACGTGACGAAGAAAAACATCGCGAGGAAACCTGCAAATGATATTCTGCCACAAGTAAATCCAACCCACACTCGAGCAGCGTGTGTAAACTCTAAATCTCTTCAAGATTCTTTGCAGTGGTACTTTTAACGACTGTTACATTCCTATTTATTTATAAGATTTTTTTAAAAGAATAAATAAATAAATAATGTATGAACGTTCTGACTTTATAATAATAAATATTAATCATCAATTATATTAATTACTTTTAAGAAATGTTAATCACAAAGTCCAACTAAAACGAAAATTTTCTGTGACTCAGAAATAGTGTGTTCAAAGCACCCGAACTTCGCGCCAAAAGTAAACCCAAGCATTATGACAGGCGATAGACTTTTTTTTTAAATTATTATTAATGTTACGGTTCAAGGTATTAATGCATTAGGCGGTAAAAATATATTATTAAAGATTTTTAGATACTTATGCCATTAGCTATGTACTACATACACAGACAAATAAAAGCAGCTTCGCATTTCTCCTCTCGAGCCAGTAAAAGACGATATTCTCGAACCATCCATCTTACATCAAAGCAAATGCCATCGTCACCTCCGTCAATGGACGTCTAAGTGCGAGATCGAACTCAATACATCACGGCCCATTCTGGTCCATTCTTGCTCATTTTCCACCCGCTTCCCGTCCATAGCAAACAACATCATTTGTTATAGCGTTCTCTGTTATTTTTTTTCGATGATGAAAGCTGGTGTTAATAAAATTGCACTTCATTCATTTTTGTCGATCACCGTCACTTAGCCGCGCTGCTTGATACGCGAGGGTGTCCATGATCTATGGTTTTGAAAAAATAAAAAAGTATATTCCTTTTTCAGTCTTCATATCAACTTTTCGCAAATAATTAGATAATATTACAAAGTAAGAGTCGAGAGGGCCCAGTGGTTAGAACGCGTGCATCTTAACCGATGATTTCGGGTTCAAACCCAGGCAGGCACCACTGAATTTTCATGTGCTTAATTTGTGTTTATAATTCATCTCGTGCTCGGTGGTGAAGGAAAACATCGTGAGGAAACCTGTATGTGTGTAATTTCAACGAAATTCTGCCACATGTGTATTCCACCAACCCGCATTGGAGCAGCGTGGTGGAATATGCTCCATACCTTCTCCTCAACGGGAGAGGAGGCCTTAGCCCAGCAGTGGGAAATTTACAGGCTGATTATGTTTATGTTTATGTTATTACAAAGTAAGTTCTTACAGAGTAGCAATACTGTAAAGCATTCGTTAAGAATAAACTCGAAACTCACCGCAGAACACGAGTGTTAAATTTTAGAATCTGATAGGCGACGATGCGTTCGCGTAAATTCAGTCGGTGATTTTACGAATTCTTATAGAATCGTACTGCTGTTTCTGTACAAAACAATTTAAAAAAATTGTAGTCCACTGTAAGTATTTAGTTCGTTGTTACTCAATACGTCATTCTATTTATATATCGTTTCTTGACTGATGTTCAAATTTCATAGAAAAAAAAAAATTAATGTGATGATATTTTTCATATTTTATCTAATAATAATTACTCTATAAATAAAACGTAATAAACATTACATATGCGTTGATAGTGTCGTAAATAAAAATAGCACCTTATATTTTATTCTTTCATTAAACGTCGCTACATAGCCGTATATAACACAAAAACAAACCAAGTTTGTAGTGTTTACAAGTAGCAGTATCAGTGTAGTGTGGCCACCCCAACGTTCAACAGGGTGCTCCCATCCCGCAAGTCACGCTCGACGACAGCCCTTCACTATCATTGTGCGAGTGTGACTTGACTCTCAGAAACATAATCACTTTAATTTACCTCCAAATTCTCAATTTCATATAAACATTACGATGTACATACGTTATAAAATATACTCAAATATTACGCTCATAAAAATATAAAATCCAATGACTTTATTGAATTGTTATGTTACAGTATAATATGTACATATAGTTTACTATATGTGTACAAACCAATTTATATGTTCTGTAAGGAAATCAACGAATAAAACTAAAATTTGACGTTTTTTTATAATTCGCATGAACTCGGATTACCTTATCAATTAAAGTTTCTGATACAACATTTAAATATATTAAAAACCAAAATTGTAGTCAAATCATTTTAATGCAGCTTAGTTATATTGTACAAAATAATATTTTACGTGAACGTATTCTGTAACAAACTCGAAACTCGACGTCGAACGCGATCGTAGATTATCATAAAGTGTTATGCGACATTGATTACTGTAATTACAATATTCAAAAGCAACACACATCGAAATAGCGTACCTACATTTAAAGTTTTCGACATTTACGTTCGAGTCAAGCATCGAGTTCCAAAGTTATAGAATAGTTTTACTGGTTACCGTAATTTGTATATTGTAATTTAAAATTGGAATAAATGTCAAAGAGCTTCGATACGAGATTTAACACCACGTGATCACAATCTCTTATATCTACGATCGTTTCTTCGAAATCCATTCATTACGTTCAACTTTACAATTGTCGAACAATTAGTGACTATTACAAGAATTACTGTAAAGGTTATAAAATGATAGTCGATTAATTCTACGTGTTATTATAAATGATTACGCAGATAAAGATGATTTAACGATTATATCATTTTTATTATAGCAAAACTGTACACGGTTATTTTATATATGTTTTTAGGTACGCGTGTAAGACAATGAATTCCTCGTAAACGACTGGATCGATTTTGATGATGTTTTTGGACTCACTAGGTGGTGCTTTGATTGGGGTCTAGTATTTATTTTAAACAAACGTATAAAATTTGGAACAGCTAGTATGATATACCTACATATAAATATATGTATAATTACTATGTAATAATATATAAATGCGTTATTAAGTTTGGATGTTGATTATTGAATTACGCTCCAAAGATTTTAGCAAATGGACCACCGGGGGTGAGCGGTCACCTTCACGCGTTGGCTTGGTATGAGAAATATAACACCACTATATATGCGCATCCAACCACGGGGTCTAAAAGGTTATTTCTGGCCACCATATCGGTAATATTCGACCAACATATAATGTTTATAATCGATGATATAGTGTCATTATTAATTATTGCAATATACTTTTTACTGTTGTGTTAGCAATAAAAACAATTAATAAACATATGGAAGTATACCAATTCAGTTTTAAAACATATTGAATACTATATATAAAGATGTCTTATCCGGTATCTACATAGCATAAAACAAAGTCGCTTCCCGCCGTCTGTACGCTTAGATCTTTAAAACTACGCAACGGATTTTAATGCGGTTCTCATCAATAAACAGAGTGATTCAAGAGCAACATTTATATGTAAGTAAGGTAAGGGCGAGATTTTCAAATTTCGAATAAAACAGAATTCTAGAATCCTAAAGTTATTTATATACCATTTTTGTACCCGTCTGAAGAAGGAACAGAACGGTTTGTTTGTTTACCTAATAAAAATTTACTCTTGGCAAATGAGATCTAAAGTCAATTTATTAAAACTCATTTTCCAAAATTTCAATTTTGGCGTTTTAGGCTTTCTACATCTTCACTGACGACATGATGTCATTTTAAATGAATACATTATACGATCTATTATCTGTAATTATACTCATTCAAAAACTCGTATCTATTTTGACAAGTAAGTAGCGTTGTTTAATTCGTAGAAATGTTTAAAGCGCTATTGGTTATAATTATAACGTCAATACAATTGTAATAAAGCGAAGAGTAGCCGCTTTAATAACCTGTTTATTGTGTGGAGGAGTTTATGACTTCTTTATAATAATCTTTTATTTAGAGCCGCGTAAATATCTAATTGTTGTATGATTGCTTAATTGTATACGGGCTTATCAAATCAAAAGAGCAGACGGCCCGGTGGGTATAGCACGTAATTTTATCGTGAGTTCAATTCTGGACAATAACTACTGATATTTTCTGTGCGTAATTTGTGTTTATAGTTCATCTTGTGTGCAACACGGTATTTGATTATATTATATCTACCAACTACCACGATAGATAGCGATCAGCGTGGTGATTAATCTAAAGTGGAGGGGAAACTATTGCCCAGCTGTGGTACTTGATATTTTATCATCACCCAAAATTCCGGTGTCCGGCGTAAGTGACGCGTCGATCATCGAAAGCCTCGACTCGACTACATTCACACAGTTGCGAACTTGTAACCAAAGGTTTGTTCCACTTTTCACCTACAATTGCAAAATATGTAGTTATACGTTTTTGTTTCCATACTTTACTTCTTATTGGTTTACATACATTAACAGAATTTAACAAAATAATTGACGTATTAATAATATTTATTTGAAGGCTCTGTAACAAATGAATGTACGAATATAATAATGGCGCTAAAGTTAATTGTTGGAGAGTTTGCAGGGAGACCACAGCTTACAGAAATATATCTTATATATAATACCATATATAATTATATTACACATAGATAATTTATACATTTACATATATATTATACATACAGTTCATTTTCAGCAGGCCATATTTATTTCCAAAAATATGAATGAACTCGTTTGTTTGTCTCGATCTGTTAATAAAACCCATCCATTGATTCATTGAATGAAGATAAAACATACAAATATCGCATATCTAAAAAAAAGAACGCATGACTCTTTCTTAGTGTGTAATTTTTTGTATCCGTAAATGCCCCGTGGATTTGAACTATTTACTGTACTTGGAGAATAGGTCAAAAGTCACTGAAATTTAGTACTGTCGGGGTAAGAAAAGGTTCGTTACCTTAAGGTCTATTTTCGTGTGCTCAGTATGAGCGATAACCTGCTTTACCGATTGAGTATGACATATTGCGTCGCAATGTCATTATAAGTCGCATCTAGCAAAGAGTATAATAGCGTTTAAAAGCTATAACAATAATAAGAAGCAGCCGTCAATCGGTATGATAATTCACGAAACCTCAGTCCTTCGTGAATGCTCGTGTAACATCGGAGATTAGGACATTGTCTTGTCTCTTATAAAAGAGAGTGCATAGTAGTAATCCTACTTCCTACTAATATTATAAAGGCGAAAGTTTGTGTGTATGGATCTGGCTGATTTCTCTGAGGTATGGCTGGATGTTTGTTACTCTTTCACGTTAAAATTACTGAATGGATTTGGATAAAATTTTGCACACAGATAGAATATGTACTGGAATAACATGTTGGACACTTTTTATCCCGGGAAAACATTAAATCTGTCGGGAACGCGGGTGAAACCGCAGGACGGAAGTAGTAAATAAAATGTAAAAATAAATAGTAATGATGGTAAAATTTATTAATTTAAACAAATCTTATTTATTTTATTAAAAACGAGTATATCCGCCATTCGTATCAATCACAGCTTGTAGTCGCTGTCGCATTGATCCAACAAGGCGAGAGCATATCTCGGTTCCTCTGAAGCCCTCCCAGACACTTCGGCAATGTTCTACGACAGCTGCTTTGGTTCTATCGTTATTATTTATTCACTGCTGCACCATCAAACCCCATAGATTTTCGATAGGGTATATCCGCCGCTTTTGCAGGCCAAGGAATCACCACCACTTCCCGGTGCCGATGGAACCACTCATCACACGTCACGTCATTACATTAACCGTCACTTAAAATAACGGCCAAATAATATTACAAGCGTTTTTATTCTAAGATTACAAGATATTGAAAGAAAATATATGAAAATGACAGACTTTGACAATTCAGTAGAAGATATCATTTCTAATTTAAATCTTTCACTTAACTTTTTATGTTGATATGACAGTAGACGTAATCCAAAGATGTTACACTATTTTGAACCAAGTTATGCTATTTTAGTTTAATTTTATTTGCAGTTGTCTGTTTAGTGCTTTAGAATCAAAAGGTAAAAGTTTACGACTTGAGAAAGAAATGAATTTGAAAACAGACGAAGGTTTTCTTACTCTGACTGTACATACTAAAACCTTTAAAAAGCGTTGCATCTTCAGGTATACTTTTATGTATATAGTTTAGCGTGTCCAGTTAGGCGTTACAAACAGAACATCGCATTTATAACTATAGATAGAGATACATATGGAGAAGCTTCGTGTTGCTTACATTGTTGTTCCGTATGCAACAATGTGACGCAAAAAGTTTTCAACACTGACACGTGTATTCAATTACACGCAATTTTTTTGTAATACCTCGACGTAGACGACTGTTATATCTTTTAAACATAATAGATTTGTAAGTCATCACAAATTATTTATTTTCTTTTAATTAGGAGCAGAGAAAATATTCGATTCAGAGATGATTCGAAACAATCTTGAAAGTGTTACCACCACCAGTACACTAGTGGTATGGCTCAGTGCAAACTCGTCGGGTTCTGTAATCAGAAGTCAGCTGTTCTCTCGCCAAACAGCCGGTTTGATAAGGAAAGGTTACATTCTTATAATAAAGGTTACCTCCTACCCTGACCTTTCTGTATTATGTAACAAGAAGTTTTTTAATCCAATGAATGTTTAATCGTATTTAGCCGGATATACTCGTATTCGTAATGTTTTTTACGCGGTATCGTTCGTGATCTCTTGTTTAATTAAACAATATAATCGCTATCGGTGGTGATGTCCTGCAAAGTGCGTGGTCACGTCGATCATTCTAATTCCTTTGAGTCGACAGCGGCTGTCTGTAGCCGTGATGCCAAACACTACGGGTTTGTTCCGCTATGCGCCGAGATTATTTTTTTAATTTACTTTAGTGTACATTTTTGGCTCTTACTTTACTAATAATTTAAAATACTTTATTATAAAGTAAGTAAGATTTTTTTTTTATTATAGAGTAAGATAAAAATACATAGTTAAGGCATAAACTATTGGCATAGGGAAGGCTCTTGCAAGGTATAAAATTAATGCCTCTAGCTATGTTGTAAGAGACTTTTTTATTCAGCAACATTGTAATATAACTTTCATTTTATGCAATTATTTTTTGCAGATTATCACCTGCAAATAATAAATTGCATTTAAAGCTTATTAAAACAATATAAAACAAATTCCACGAATGTGACAAGAAAACAAGAATATTATAAATAGAAGACAAATCCATTTTGATATTAATGTGAAACGTAATAAATAATTTATCAGCAACATTTGAGACATGACAGCGACTCGAAGCGGTTCGAGGCGGAACGAACCAGTCGCATTGACAAGCAAGCCGACAAAGCGACCGACAGAGCATACAACCGATCACTTCTAATTGTGTGATTTGATACGAAAACGCTTTGTTAAACGCAAACGAAATCTCTATCGTAATCGATAGATCCAACAAATTTCTCTTTTGTGAGCGCCGATGGTACGTTCCACGATTTTAGGTGAGTCTAATTAAATAGGACGCTACGAACGGTTCTTTCGTGGCTCGAAGTTATTGACTTTTGTCCATTGTGCTGTGATTGTGGCCGACACTCGATTGTTTTTGACGATAATCGCCAACGCTTCGTGACGTGATAACGATTTTTCAATTCCTACGAATTTTCTTCGAATTAGATTGATTCGTTTAACTTTGTTGAAGAGTCAATAAACTATTCTCCTCGATATCCGACTGTACGAACAGTATCGTGTGGAATATCCTACTATATGTGAGATTCGATGTGGAGTTTCCCAATGACGTTCGATATCCATTTCATATTTGTAATGATTTGTTTGATTTGGCTTCCCTGCTTAAATTTTGCAGCCAATTTGAACTGAAGCAGGAGATACTTATATTAAATAAAGTTCTGGCGCAACACGGGTCCCGGCCCTCTCTAATTCCTCTTGTAGTTTAGTCTAGTCTATGAGGCAGGACCAAGGGCTTCACGTGCTTTCGGAGACCCAACAGTGCAGTAATACCAACTTAATATGTTCACCAAATGTTTGATCCATATAGGTGACCAAGATCAAAATACGCTTGAGTGAAGCTTATTAAAGCCCTTAATCGTCTAGTTACAGGATTAAATAGAATCTAAGGTTAGGAATATACATAGATTGGATCAAGAATAATTAGGAAGACACAATAGTTAGTCTGTTTTTTAATTAGACTTATTTGGTTTGTCAAACGTCTTGAAAAACTGAGAGCCCGAATTATAGCGAGTTGGTGCGAAGACTAAGAATTGATAAATGTTTTAAATTTATTCCGTTTAATAATCATTAAACAAGTTTTAATGATAAAAAATATCCCACAGTAAAGTGATTCAAAAAGACGGAATTGTACTTAAACATAAAATGTGTCTGAACTTCCGTCTGTGTCGTAATTAAACGGCGAAGTTCAGATTTCATTGTAACAATAACGTTGTAATAAAAAACGTACATCATATAAAGATATGGGAACATTTTTTCTTTAACGAGATTCGTAGTAAGTAAAACAATAATTATTACAAGAGTGCACTCGTATGCGCGTGCGCAGCGGGCGACGGAGGTCTTCATCAACGCTCGACGATACAAGCAATCGATATTGAACCTTAAACGTTTACATTAAGGTTTTTATTCCAATGAGAAATTGTTATAAAAGTTGGACTACCCCAAAATATTTATTTGTAATTTTGACACTTGGATTGTTAGCATTAAGAGTCATATTTGCATATATATGTGTGTCATGGTTTCCTTGGGATATTTACATTCAAATGATTTATTATACCGACCGATATAATACATTATTAACGATTAAAATAACAGCAAATTTTATGACTTAGCTTGAATTACAGGGCAATTATTTTTGTTATTTCGTGATATTGAAACATCAATCATTAATCAATAGGATTGATTTTGTTTCTGTGAATCGTTTTCGCATTTATCCCTGAATTACTTTTTTATTTTATAATAAATGTTTCTTAAATTATGTTTTATTGTGAAATTAAAACTGTTTTAAATAAATAAAAATGAGGATATTATTTCGCTTCAATAAAGAGTAATAATGGTAAGGAACACATAGTTTTAATATCCCAAAAGTAAAAAGTACCTAAGAAGTATTTTTTTAATAATTTTCATAATTTTATAAAAAATATATTTTTTTAATATTCTAATTTTAATTTTTTTTGTATAGTGCCCGTCAACATTTTTAAAATTATTGTCTTATGATATGTAGCATTTTAAAAAAAAGTTTTTTAATTGTTTTGGAATGTTCAATCTTATACGCTCTTAATACGTCATAATAAGTAAAACGTCGAAATCAACAGAAAGAAATTGTTGCCACCAACTTGACTGACATGTCTCTGTTCTCGATAGCTGCTACTGGTAATCACTGTTAATATATTTTGTACCTTATATGAATAGATATAAGAGCTATCGGATTCTTTGATGGTGAAATATGTCGTAAAATCTGCTTTCGCTGTCCTTAGTTGCGAGTCGTAAATTAAATGATTGGCGCCGGTGATTGAACAACAAAAATATCAACGTTTACATGATCGTATAAATTTTCATTTCTTTGAATTAATAACCTACATTATAAGATTTAAGCTTTTATTTGCCAATGACACTTGTAATTTCATAATGTAGAACGATATTAATGTGTTTTTATCTCTCGTGATATATTTCTGCTGCATCTTATATTCAAAGTGATCTATCATTTAATGACTTTTATTCTAGAAAAGGTTTTTTTTTAATTAGTTCCGGTTTACAATGTTTGAGATGATATCCTATAATGCCAAAAAACGTTACTACTGTTATTTTAGATGTCTAACCGTTTCCAATATATTTTTTAATTCTATAAATCTTATCGGCACACTCTTAAATATTCATATTTTTAAAATAAAACAATTAACGAAAATTTGCAGTACGTGAATATTTTATTTACCTAATAATTGTATTTTTTAAATATCCGTACATAAATTGATTCTAAATTTAAATTCTTCCCCGTTAATGAAATTAAATAATCGTTTAAACATATTTAAACACGAACAGCAATCTATTTAGTATCGTTAAGAGGACATTAGTTCTATTTCAACGTGGTTTTAGAATTCCTAGAACACGTTATGTTCTCATTTTAAATGATTTACGTGAAGACTGAACGATGAACGGCGAAGGACAATATGACTAAAACAAGCGAATGAAAGTTTAAACGTGAATGGATATTTTTGTCGTGGATATTTATTTATAATTTTTTTTTAATATTCGTTTACTTTAAAACTCATATAGAAATTTGGAATATTCAAATTCTATTATGTTTAGGTCATTATAAAATGTTAATTTGCGTGAATTCCTTTTTGCTATAGTAGTGAGAGACTAAATAATTTAATTATGTAGGTATATCGATTTACAGTTCGACATAAACAACACTATTGGTTAATCAAGCCAACATTCGCTCAAGAGCAATCATTGGATGGTGATAATTCAACTGAAACAATATAAAATTCATATTCAGATTTATAAAGACTTGTCTCGTATTTTAATGCGTTTTTGTAATTTATTACATTATAAATTATATCGAACGCTTAAGTATCTATTAAATGTTTAGGTACTCAGCTTCCTTCAATAAATTTGTAAAATCAAGCTTCGTATACACGGACTACGTGCATTGGACAAGATTTAAACAGATATCGTAATACGAAATACGGTATTTTCAAAACGGCTGTACAAAAATATCCTAAACGACCAGGAAATTCGAAGATTCGCAATAATAAATCATGTGCGATTTATCGTCGCATCAAACGGGTCACATAAAACTCACGACACGCGCCCGACACGGACACGACTTTACGACTTACCAGAAACGTATGACGGACGAAATGCTGTCGCATAAATCAATTTAATCTAAGCGCAAAGACAATTGCTATCACCTTAATACTTCGGGCGTCATTCAATAGTTCGAAATTGGAGCTTAAAGAAACGAACTTAGAGTTTAATTCTTATTGCACAGTCCATGGCGCTTAGGTTAGCTATGAGCGCGCATGAATCAAATGAGACGGTGTATTGCAAGTCTTGGTTTGAATTAATGTCTAATACGGTACGTAATCGTTCGGTGACTTTTATACTTCAATAATATTCTGGTATAAATCAAAGCATGAATCGTACAAATAGTTCGAGCTGTCGATAGAATCGGACAATCGAATGGAGCGGTACAAATTCTGAACAAGTTGGTACATTATCCTCAAATGCTAAGTAAGAGTAATTGTATCAAAATTGCATGTTTATTGGTAACGGGGGAAATCAGCATCGCAGGAATTTGAAAGCGTCGTGATTCATCTTTTTCTTGTTATATATGTTACTGTAAAAGCTCGAACTACGGTAAATCTTAAGATTTTCCGGTAAAACCTAAGTCTAAGGTCCTAAGGTCGTAAGCGTACCTATTAAACAAAATTTTTAAAATCATAAAGTCAGAACAACTTGAGGGTTCGTATTGATAACTAAACCGAGACAGAGGGTTTAGGACTATTTTAAAAGTCTAGAAAAGAGTTTTTTCATAGACATTCACGCCATATGATATTTTGACTATTGGTTACATAACCAATGCGCCACCAACCTTGTGCTTGTAGTTACACTGGTTCACTGACCCTTCAAACCAAAACACAACGATACTAATTATTACTGCTTGATGAGTGAACCTACCAGACGGGCTTGCACAAAGCTATCACCAATATATATATAAGTCATGGCTTCAGGATAACCCTAATACCCTCACATTTGTAAAATGTCGTTTCAAGTTACTCATAAAACTTAAGTAGTCGTCTGGCATATGGCTAACAACTGGAAATATATTGGAATTATTATTAGTAATGTCTAGGTTCTCAAAATTATAGCATTTGTACAATATTCTCAATTCCTTCCAATTTTCGGCAATTCTAATGAAACATTAAAAACAAATGTATGGTGATCATTGAAACCCTAATTACCAAAGATATTAGATATAAAGTTTAAAAGACAATTTATAACATATCGATTTGAGTTTATATCAATGAACGATAAACATTTAGGACGAATCTCATCAAGATCACCCAGACATGAATATAGCACAAAAATACAGCGAGTCAGACAGTCCTAATTGATATTCCAACGCTTGTCTCAGCCTTAGTCTTAATTTTGGACTATTGATCTGCTGACATTGACAGCATCTAAATATAATTGTAGGTCATATCGATATGAAGGTTGACCTGTGACTCGAATAGTCTGACTGACTGACTGCTATTTTGATATACTTCTATTTTAGTTTTAGGTCAAGTGCTATTATTTTTTTGTGATTTTTATACTTGATCACCTCTAGTGAAAAGTAACGAACTTTTGGAATATCGATGAACTATCCTGCCTCCTTTTTTTCTGGTCTGGCAAATAGCTAGCCGGCCTGAAGAAATATTCCTTATTTCGCTTGTGCACCACCAACCCTGGGAACTAAACCGTTATGTTCCTTGTGCACTTACCCTTCAAACCGTTACACAAGTATAGAATATATGTTAAGTAGGTTACCTAGACGGACTAGTACAAAGTCCTACCAACATGTCCTGTCCCTACTCCCGTGTCTATGATATCTGTCCGGTCGTTGTGTACCTGCACCTATGTTTGCACACACTTGTCCCCCATAATACTTCAAGCGAAATTACACAAATCTTGTTCTTGAGTTTTACCGTCCCGAATTCCGGTCTGTCTGCGAAATGTTAAATTAAGATAAAAAATACCTACTACATAAGTTTCGATAGTATTGTTTATTAAGATACTTGATTCTGAATATTGAAGAATTGTTCGGAAATCATTAAAAGTTGGTGCTTCAACGCGAAATCCATCACAAAACGGGACAATCTTTTCAATATCAATGAATCGAAGTTAAAACATCCGGCCAATGAGGAATACCGCTTTCTTATCAATCCGCACAAAGAAATCGTTAATCGTCGATGGATACGCAGATTCGAAGCCATTGTCATCGTCCATTGTCCGCGAAAATCGGAAAACTCATTATAGAACCAGCCGGTTTTTGATTGCTTGGACGTCATTTTGTATTGGATATAAAAGATTCAACGCTTGACTCACCACTAAAGTGGAATTGAACTCGGATCTCCGTATACCGCTTATCAATTTCTATCTATATGTCGGAGCGGCCTTTTCACGCAAATTCCAGATTATATTCGGATATTAGAATATCATATCATTAGTGTTATTGAAGATGGATAACTCGTAATGTATTGGTCAAGATACTACTAATAAGTCAGTGAGATAAACCATTTTGGTCCAGTGAATAGATTGAACTTTTGCGTGGACTGAAACTGGATTGGAAGGTTGCAGGTTTAAATCCGAGCAAGTACCACTGACTTTTTTTGTGCTAATAATTTACCTCGTGTTCAGTGGCGAAATGAAACAACTACCTGTATCTACTGTAGTCGAGTAGATTTTAACCGTATCCGCAAACTCGTATTGAAGCAGAATGATAAAATAAACTGCAAATCCTCTTAAGAGGAAAAGAGGCCTGTATACAGTAAGACACAGGCCATTGCTGACCTTTACATCACGGATGCAATTGTTACTTTTACGTTTGTTCTGGCAGTGGTTCAAAAAGGGTTGAGGATCATACGTGTACAACATGTCCTTTGAAAGAAAATTTCAATTGAGGTGTGTTGTGATGTTTTCATCGTTACTCAATGAATATTTTGCAAAAACCACGGGCCTGTAATATTATACACACATTTGTAATACACCGTCACCCACTCACACAGTGACTCAGCCGTATTATCATACATTTATCACGACCGAGTATCGTATATGCCTCCGTTAACGTAAGCCAGTTGTAGGAACTTCTACCACACCCCGGAAACACTCGATAAAATGTATATAAACAAATGCGTGGTAATAACTACTTGCATAGCTATGTGTGCGTGAGTGTTCTCAATGTTTGTGTGTGTGAATTTGAAATGCATTAATTGTCACCATTTAATTTTCTGAAATTTGGAACTACAATGTCAACGAGCAACCAAGTCAGTAACACCAATCTCGATGGACAAAGTCAAAAGTATACTTTAACCCAATTTATTTGAATCGTAATCGTTAATTTTACAGAATTATATTAAACGTTAAGCTATTAGCTTCCGAATCAGTTACGAATATAGATTCAACCGAGGAGTACCGGCAAGTAATGCAATTTATTTTTCAACATTTGAAATACAAATTTATGGCAAACGATATAATACATCCTGTCTGAAAGTCAAGGGTGTTAAAAACAGATAATAACAAAGCCTTTATTTAACCTACAATATACTAATATTATAAAAGGGTAAAATTAGCTACCCAGAGATCTTCGAAACTAAAAATCCAATCGGCTAAAAAAAATAATCGGTAGAAAGCTTTATTCTTGGGTGTTATAAGTTGTAAATTATATTTACATCATAACATTTTCGCGTCGTGCTTTATATCTGTCAATAAACGTATAATTGAAATTCAAGAATACACTCCTGTAACAGCTCCTAAAATCATGTTCAATGTAACAGACTAAGAAGAATGATATAAGATACTACAATTGGCATAATGGCAATTTAAGTAGTAGTTAAGTATTTCTCGCAGTGCCCATAAATGGTGATTGTGAATACTTAACCTCGTCGTCCCTTCCACCACATATAAAAAATACCCAACATAAACAATTCCAGAACAATTATATTATCTAAACAATTAATAATCTCCGCAGTGATGAGCTAACAGGATCCGATTAATAAAGGCTCATACACGTCAAAACTGAATAGAGGATGACAGGCGATTGATTGGTTGGAAATCTAATCGCTTTTTTATACGGAACTCGGGAAATGTTATCTCGAATCAAATCGAATAGTTCGTTGAAGTGTTACCGAGATGAGATGATGCAAGATATGATACCAAACGTATTGTTCTTTTGTGATGCTCTGCCCTTACGGATCAGTGGAAGAGAACGGGTTTCGTCAGATTGTTTTGAGTTTTTTTTACGTTTGATTTGGAGATTGTCGTACGATTGTCAATGCTTCGTGGGTTAGTGAAACCGGAAAAGTCTATGATTACCGAAATGTAACCACTACTGATGACGACATCGAGTTTTTTGGAAAGAAACCTCGCGTCGCTTGGGAGATCCCTACCCATTATCTTGGGTTACTTTAAAAACTTTTGGCTTGACTCTTTCTTCATTGCCATAAAAGCACTGTCTCTCATAATCTGATGGGATAATCCGAAACGACTGGAGTTTAGGCGATCTAACTGACGTATTTTCAGGAGAGTTTTAAGGCTATGTCACATGTTCAATCGGCTTAATGATTAAATAAGATATGACCGAATAAACAAGCTCACTTAATAAAGTCTTATAAAAGTGCTGATCATTTCCAAAGGCCAATGTGACCAAAAACGAACGCAAAAACAAACACAACATACATTAATTAATCATACAGTGAGGAGAAGGTTTGGAGATCATTCCACCACGCTGTTCGTATTGTATGTATCAGTTTCAATACACGCAGATTTCCTTTCGATATTAACCTGACTGCCGATCACGAGACGAATTATTAACCCAGAAGAAAATTCAGTGAAGCTTCTTCACGAATCTTCCCATTCGCACTAATAAATCGGAAAGCTAAGATCAATTCCGTGGATGTTTATATATTTTAATTTAATCCAATCGAGTGTGTGCGTTTCTGTTCTGCGGCTGTCATTACTGAAATGATATTTCAATCATTCCGCGCTCAGCAATTACGAATCGTAAACCACGCTCCACTGCACGTCTTGCGATACATATTAACATCAGTATGCTTTATTGCCTCCTCACTTTTATAACGTACAGGATTAATTATTTAATCTATCAGACGATATAAATGTGAAAGTAAGTCTGTCTGTTGCCTCATCACGATTCAGGCGTTGAATGGTCGTTATGTAATTTGATATGAAGGTAGTCCGAGACCTGGTCTATAAATTACAGGATCTAAGGGTCAAATATTACTACGGACATAGTCAGGGGGCCTAGCTTGTCTTTATACCTATAATATAATTCTCATATATACATAAATCACACACACAAGTTTAAGGGAGGGAAGGATGTTTGGTATGGTTTGGGTTATTATTTATGAATTTTACTTGACATAGATAGTACTTTAGTAGATACTACTATGAGAAACGAATTATGCGATATTTTGTTTTAAGGGCGCTGCATTCCTTATATAGACTTAGTTATATTGATCCGTTTAAAGTGTCATAATGTTTACGATGGGATAAATACATAGTTAAATCAAAATGTCGGGCTAGAAACCCACCCTAAAATAAAGTTAAACTAAAACTGTATGGACTTTGAGCAAGTATTCAAATTAAAGTTTCGTAATTTAAGTTTGAATTTTATAACTCCATATTATAACCATAGATTATTATTACAGATTATATGCAACATATATATCTATGTTTTAATCTATATCACTGTTACGTAATAACATAAATACCCTTTACATAGCCGGTGACAGGATTAAAGGTCTCGGTAAAAACAAAGGCGGTTAAAAATAAATATTTTATAAACATGTAATTTCTGTGTTCAGCAATATTGTTTATAGATAACGAATTAATAAATGCACTTTTATATGTTCCTCGGTGATCATTTGCATCGTCGCACGCGATAAAATAGAAATGAATTTGTTTGTCCTTGATGTAGTTAGTCGATCGCCTGTTTCACAAAAAAAAAAAACTATCATAATTGCTAATTTAAAAAACGATTACGAGTTCCGTATCCGTTATAAATATAAACTATATCCGTGTGTGATAACATCCGAGTTCAGATGCAGACGAAACTCCATACCTCTGAATTAACGCAATCAATCATTTGACATTAACATACTTACTATTTATTCTCGCAGAGCACGCAACGATCGTCACATTTTATTAACACATTAAACGAATATCGATAGTCGATACGAGTCGATACGAGTCGATACTTATTCGTAACACGAATAGCGCTCGTGTCGGCTTCATTAAAAAATATCACGCCAACTAATTCAGTATCTGGGCGCAATTATAATAAAGGTGCCGGACCTCACACGCGGTTAATTACCAGCTGTCGATGAAAAAAAAAGGGTTGAGACGCGTTTCAGATGCGATAAAGTACGCGAATCGGTGAGGTCTCTTAATGAAGCTATGTAAATAACACAACGCCTACGCACGACGCGTTTGATAATACCCGCTGAATTTCACAAAGGCTGCCTTATCGAGTAGATAACGATGGTTCGATTTATTCAATTGAATTAATATATCGATTATAGATAATTGGGTATGTTTTATACGTGTTCGCGCTTACGATTCCGTGCGGACGTCGAATATGTATATTAAATGTTTTGACTGTCAATGTAACGAGTGCCATCATAAAGGTTAGTCGTCTAATCGAAGAATTGTTGACCCTGCAATTGGGGCTGGAGTATTATAATATTTATTTGTATTGGTTTTATTAAAGGTATTAAGTTTATAATTGTATTTATTATTTCAATATAAGCTTTAAATACTCATTACGAACAAACTAGTCTTCGTATTTTTTTTTATTAAGAGCTGAATTCGTCTTAGTGGATACAACGCAACAATAGCAAATCTGCATTTGTTGAATGGTATTCAGCCACATTAGTTTTCAACCAGACAGAGTAGCTTGGTGTTAAATGAGTCTTGCCCAGGAATTGGACCTTTATATATCCCAGGGATATTTGTACTAAAAAACTTATAAGTGTGATTAAGAATCAATTAAAACTAGTGTAACTACAGGCACAAGGGACTTAACATCTTAGTTAGCAAAGTGCTGCAGAATTGGCGATGTAATGATTGGTTCTATGGATGTATTTCTTACAGTGCTAATGTCTACAGACGATGGTGACAGCTTACCGTCAGATAGCTATACAATATAAAAATTACAAACATCAAATGTATTAGTTACTAAAGCTATCTTGTATTTAAGTATACAGGTATTACTCGTAAATATAATGTTAGAGTCCCGATGTTTATCAAAGCGAAGGTCATGTGTAGTTCATTGTATATATAAAATATTAATTTAGCTCAAGTTGACGGCACTTATCTAACAGTTCATCTCCCGACATCGGCAGGTACGTCTGATCCCGATAACTATAGATTTGAAATGCAATTTCTTATTTTAGATAGGGTTACACTTGCTTCGGTAATTCCGTACGGTTATCGTCTTAAAAATGATGTGATAAGGGCGAAAGTTCCTTGTACGTGAACCGATGTCGCTCAACTAATGCACTGTCTATTACAACTGTTCGATATTTATATACAATTTTCATCTATATTTCGTGGTGATTGAATGGGACGTTGACACAGGAAAACTATTAATTACATAACAAAAATAAGATCCCTGAAAGTCAGTACATTTTTTTTTTTTTCATCAAAAATTGTGGCCTACAATAAACTTAATAACATTAAATTTTTGTGTGGCATATTCGTCTAAACTGGAAAGAGTTCACGCACAATTGTTTTTTGGTGTTTTCGAGGTAAGGGAGTGTACATTTCCAATTCCTAGACTTGGGGTTGCTTGTTTAAAAACTTTATAACTTTCTATGGTCCAACTCAGAGTTTGAACCTAAGACCACTAGACCACCGACACAAAAATGTATTCAAATTTCAATATGTACCTACTTAATGTGCAGTATGAAATCAAATACTAAATTTTGTATTTTCAATTATTTTTCTCGTCAACATGTTTGGTGTTAATAAAAACACCACTAATCAGATTGGGTATAAGGACTAATAACGTCGAGTTCGTCAATATGTTACTCGAAGTTTCCAATATTACTTTTTTCGCTTCACCGCCGAGCTGCACATTCGCGAGCGTGTCGAACGCACCCCCGTCAAGACTAAGCGGTCTTTAGATAAAGACAACATCGCCCCGAGCCAGCCGCAAACGTTCTCCCAGCCGTCTACGTTTGCGTGAACCGACCGCGTCAAATCGTTCGTCGTTGTAACGCAAACGCAAACGTAACAGTTTCCGTAGACTACAGAGGTTCACTCTGCACATGTCCGGATATGAAGATAGCGCTCGGAAAAACGACCACTTCGCCTGTCGCCGCACCCTGACTGAGATGAGTTATATTTTGTTCTTGCGACTGTTTCTTTTTTTTATCCTCGTTTTACATATTGTTCGGATCGCGTATTTTTTGTCACCTTTTGTGCTCGGTTGGATTTATATCGATTCGCGCCCATATGGCACGAGCGAACGCGGGAATATTCATTAATTTCTGCGTACGTTCAGACGTCAGACATTTTATTATGTATTGTGACTTTCTTTGAGATCGGTGTCGGTAGTTGCACACACGTCAATAATGAGGCATTCAGTTCATTTTGGCGTTTAATCTCCGTTGTACTTGTCTATAGTCCGTGTTATTTTGAGTCTCGGGTGTCTCGCAGTCGACATCCTGTTTACAAACGCATTAGCGGAGCGACACCTTTAATAAACATCCAATTTTACTGTTCTTGATTTTATTAACTTTTTATTGCGCCTTCCATTCGTCGCCTGCGCACCGCGAGCCGTCATTCGCTTTGAAATTGATATGAATTAAAACAAACCATGTCAATAAACCGATAAAATTTTATATCGTCGAGTAATAGCGGCTATTTAATTAAAATATTTAACTTTAAAAGTTAATATACCGTGAAGTGTATAATTTCGCGAATCGAAACGCGAGTAGATTCAGGAGTCGTGTCGTATTTAATCGATTAACAATAGACTTTGTTCGATTAATGTGGCATTCGCGTCGAAATCGAATCGTATGAAACTAAATGACGGAATAAATGCGATTGAATCGAGACGGGTCACGATTAAAGAGAGGAGTTCTACATTTATCTGTGGCTATAAAAACTTTACTGTCGTGTAATTTAGTGCCCGGCGTCTCCGTCGGCCAATCAGCTGGTGCTGTCAGAGGTCTGACATTAGCGGCAAAGTTATGATTGAACCGCGGCGTTTTTCGCATTAACATATATTATGCCCGATAAAATCACTCGATGTGTATTATGTTAGGATAATAATTCTTTAATGCGACCCGATGCCGGCTCGTATCGAGTCGGTTTCGTGCCTGTAACGAATTAATATTAGATTTCATAAATTCGATCTTACGCCATTTTGATTATTTACTCAAATATTTCCTTCGTTGTTTTTCTTGACTTGTTTAGAATTAATAGTTTCACTTTGAACCGGAGTTTGCGAGTTCTATTTCGATTGTCATTTTATATGCGATTAATGGAAGGTTTCGAGGGACGAGTTGACTCAATGATTGAAGTTAGTCAGTGAAGAACTTTGGTTCAAATCCGGACAATCGCCACTGAGTTATAACGTTCTCAATTTTTTTTTTTAATTCAACTCATAATCAATGATTAGGAATAAACCTTAGGAAAAATTCTGCTTATATTACAAATAAAAATAGGTATATGTTATATTTTCACAATTTTTTTGCAAAAATTACAAATATTTTAAACTGTATGTAAGACTATTTTATGTTTGTCTGCAAATCCTCCAAATTTGAATGACAAAAAAGTAGGAGCATTAATAAACATCGTGGCTCGGACTATGACGCGGAACTGTTCTTTACATATTGCGAATGAGTTAATTAGTCACATATATCAAGACTGAAACGTTCAGTCCTAGGTTCATCGACCGAACCACAATTGAGATTCATGTCTGTCACGCCGAGCAATATCAATAAGGGCTGATTCATGTGTAATGAAGCCGTCTGTTCGTCATCGTCATATTGATGGGCTTTTTGACTCCTTCGAGATGTGGTTTTTAATCGACTTGAAGATACTTGTGTATTCATAGTTTTGTTATGACAGTTTATATGTTTATTACAGGTCGGGGCTTTTATAGTAGGTACATACTGTTATAGAAAAGATATAAAACCGTTTTCTTTTGGTGGTAGGGCTTTGTGCAATTCCATCTGCTTAGGTACCATCAACTCATCAGATATTCTACATACAAATAAAAAATATATATATTTTGGTGTTACAGTTTGAAGAGCGAGTAAGCCAGTGTAACTGCAGGTCAATGGGACATAATATCTTAGCTCTCATGGTGGCTCATTGACGATCTAAATAGAGGTTGATATATATTATAGCGTCAATGTCTATGGAGAGTGGTGAACATTTACTCGTCCGCCTTTATATAAAATAATCCTTAGTAACAGTCGCAGCTTTGTGGTCACCCTACTCATATTAAAATAGTCATGTCTAACAATTACATATGTCTTTAAAGCTCGACTATTCTAACAGTATCATTATCGCTAGGAACTCTAAGCGTTCCAAGATGTTCATAAATAACTAACTCATAACGTTGCCAAACGGTCTGTCTGTCCGTTTGTATCACGTATCTGGTAATTGGACTTGATTCGTCCAGTCAACGACGCTCGTCAAAGAATATGTCATATCAGACACAACAGTGGGATCGTAACTTATTCGTAGTGTACGTAACATCAGTTGGTTTTCTATTGTCTGTTTGTTCGATTTAGTTACAGCAATCTACCAAAGTCGTTATATGATGACATGTCAGTCCGTTAGTGGGGCGTATCGTATATTTTACTCTTCTGAAACAATTTACATGGTAAACATATATTGTGAATCTTTAGTCTAATTTACGGTCAAATAAAAAATCTATTATAATCAATCTTTTATGCACTAGTTTCAAGTCCATACTAAAAAGTGTGGTGTCTGTTTGTATTCTGTTTACTTTGAATACTAAATTTTAATTTAGTAGCGTTTTCTGTGTCTGCGATTATTTATTCTTTGATGATATATTTGCATCCGAAGACTTTGATCAAATACATCAAATAGATGTCATTTATAATCTCACTTATCACTAGGGTTAACCATAACGATTTTTTTCAGATGCTCTTTGAATTATACAACAGCTTCTGCCTTCGGTTTCGCCCGCGTATGGGGTGGGGGGCGGTCAGGTGATAGGTACCTACTCTATGCCGTTTACTATCTCTCTCTTCTCTTGACAACTTGTAAGCAAAATTTGATGATGATCGGTTGATCACATACGACGTAACCGACAAACAGACATTCGATTTTTTAACATTAATTTATGATTTCAGGTTAATCCCAATTTAAGCCACTAAGTTAAGTGTTCCCTCTCTCTTGCTCAGTTCTCTCGGCTAGAATTCAAAACAGTACCTAATGATTACGAACAACGTATAACACAAATACATATAACATTCTAGAAATCTCTCATTGCAGATCTTAACTGCGGTTGTCTTATAGACGTAACAGAATTAAACCCGTAACCGTACACCGAGGGATCTGTCGCATTCATTACGCTCACAACACTTGCGCCCGAGTCGACTGACGTTTACGATTGATACCCCGTACAGAAATACACGAATATACGACTCTATTCTTATAACAATAGAGTATAAATTCAATTAGCCAACCGCAATGCAGAATCTCGTCTTATTAAGCGAGAAACGAGGCATCAGCATCCATCATAATTCTACCTCATTTTGTAATGCGCCTGAGATGCTATATTTTCATATGCAAATGCAATTATTTTAATGCGATTTTAACGACTCTATGTTCAGGGGTTAAGGGTGATTTTTCCGTGGCGTACGAGCGTAAGTTTGTTTTATAAGTGCGTAGGTAATGCCTGGTCGGACTAGTTGCGAGTTGAAAGTTGTTGATATCACGGTTTTATTTCGCTAATCCGTTATTGCGATTTCGCTGGGAAATTTGTATTTATAATACTCAAATGTACTGTTGTTCTGGAGATTAAAAATTTGACAAAACTCATTTTCTATTGACGAAAATTATATATACATGCATGGTGTTTGTTTTTGGAATAATTCGTGGTTAGGTTATCAGACGGCCTGAGTCTCAATATTTATATATTATTTATTATTTATTTTGATAAATATATATCATATCATATATCATTTTAGACAAATGGGTACGAGAAAATTATTTTCCTAGATTTAATATAATATCCATTAAAAAAAAAAGTTTTAGGCTATTTTTTTCCATAATCATATATACGAGATTGTAGGTCATATATCATTTAGATCAATCTTAAATGTAGTTTAATTACAGTATAGTAGGGTTAGATTAGCTGTTCTGTTATAGGGAATGTACACTTTCGTGCTTGCGTGAATCGTTGTCACTTGAAATGTACTGAGAGGGAGTCCATTGAGAATATCGCCGTAGCCGAAGTTAGAGGAACGGAAATCATTTGACAATGGATTATCAACATTACTTAAACACACGATGACGTCAGTGGTCGTCAAACATTATATATCCTGAGTCACCCCTGTTATATTTACATATCTGTGTTTCGTATATATTGAAATACGCAAATCTATATTAATGTACCAAGCTATCTAATAGTAATTTTGCAGTACGAAATTAATTAACAAACCTTGAATAAAATAGTCCGAACGTCCCGTCACGTCAACGATTTAACAGATGGGCACTGGGTATTATGCGATCTAATGAATAGTGCCATTAACATAGGTGTCGGTGACAGGTGATCAGGACGCAATTTAAAATAGCCGGGTAACCACTCGACAGATGAGTATTAGGATATGAGGATGAAATTATTTGGTTACCAGTTAATCCTCCTCCAGACCTGATACTCCACTCGAGTGACATTTCGATAAAAATATAGCCTAAATAAATATATATATATATGTATGTATAAATTTATCTTCGACGTTCCTTCTATCTACTTGAATCATTTCACGATAATCAGTTGATATATTGAGCTGTGATAACAGGACAGCCTATTCGCTATATCGCTTCTGTTATTAATATAAAAGACACATATATATTAAGTTATTTGATATTTAAATATATATATATATACATAGTCATGCAAGAAGTCTCTTGATGTTTTAATTACGATGGTACATTCTACCGCCAAACACCAAACCTTGGTATTGTTTTGTTTTGGTTTGGAGGGTTAATGAACCAGCGCTCGCAAAGTTGGTAACTTGGTTCCTTAACTAATTAGGATTAGGAATACTTAATATTCTTTACGGCGCCTATAAGCGATAGATTTTACGTCCGCCCATTTTTTTTATATTACAAAAAATATATTAACTTCCCAATAAAATCTAATTATTAATTTTTAACTTACTAATTATAAGTAGGTATAAATAGTGTTGGTGTATATATTTTAACCAATTAACAACTTATATTATTATCAATACATGTAAGACTGTATGCATATGGATTCAAGACGCTTAATATGTAATAGTTACTAAGCGACCCAAGTTCCAATCTTTGACATTAATAGACTTAACACTGTTGGACCTACTCAATATTAAATTTGGCATACATTGTTGGAACTCACCGTTAGATATCAGCAGCGTCAACTCGTGCCGTTTGCCATTACAATTGGTATAAACGCACAGATCAAGACCTCTTCAGAAGCATCTTTCTTCCATGACAAAACTTAAAGTGAATTCATTTAGTTACATTTAGTTTGCTAAAATCTATCTTCAGCGATGTCAAGCCTCTCCTAAACGACAATCCTGGTTACGCCACTGTACACAGATAAGCCAACGTCTATTTTAATATTAATAATCACTGATATTGAAACAGAATATTTGGCGATACGTTTGGTAATACAAGACAAACATTAAAAGTAATCAACGTTTAACCAAACATATAAAGATGATGGTTAATTGTAAACTTTTGTTTATATTTTGTGCACTTTTCTCTGGGTAGGTTACAATTATAAGCTACTTTACCGCTAAACGAATTGCTGTATTTCGGCTTCTGGGGTGAGTATTTGAGTAAGTCCGTGTAATTAGAACTACGAGAGACATTAAAATAATATCTGAGTACTCATGGTTGGCGGCCCATTGATCACGTAAGAAATAGATACTTTTACGTAAATTGCCAATGTCTACGGGCGGTGAAGACCACTTACCATCAGGGGGTCCATTTGTTCGACTGTCTACATAGTCACATTTTTTATAATGTCTCATTGTCCTAATGACTAATTTATAATTAGTAGGATCGGAACAGTAATATGTTCATTGGGTTTTTCTGTCAAGGAACTCAACTGTCTAAAGCGATATTTGTATTGATTTTAGAAGTATCATTCCTGTTATTAAGAATTGTTCAATTGATTATGATTCAGGTGTTTACAATGCTCCTTTAGACACAGTATGGTAAAAAAATTTTTTAAGTGCGACTCTATATTATAAATCTACTAATACGTGCGGTCTGTATCAACAAATATAATCTAACTCGTATTTTTTGTACTGTCCCTATTTGTACATTAGTCATCTTACGAACTCATACTAATGCAAGCTGAGAGTTAAGCGTGGAATAAGGAACGATGAGCCCTCCAAATATGAAAACATTTAGAGGTGTTCGGTTAAACTCTGTCTGATCTGTCTTTTTCGATCGAATGTCAAATCAATATAGAAAACGATGAATGAGTTACATCGCCGTTATATCACTACTTGTAATACACAAAGGGCACATTCGACCACGTCTTCACCCGGGTGTAATTGAGCCGGTCGTGCAGGTGTCATATATATTTGTCCGGGTTAAAAAGTTAATTTATGTCCTACTTTGGACTAAAAGATTATAGTATATATCTCACAGCCATATTTCCTTTTAGCCGTTCTGGTGGGATTCAAAGATATATCCAAACTTATTAGTAAGATAGCTTAGTCAGGTGTTGATACTCGACCAGTAAGGATTGCCATTAATTAGTATATATGTAGGTATGTATATAAATACTTTGATCAAACATATGACCTGTACTGAATATTTAACCACTTTTGGTAGTTTGTTTGTACATAATACGATGAGTGACGGGTAGTTAAAGTGAAATCTTCCAAACAGTATTGCTTTGACATGTTTTTAATCAGTGACACAAACGACGGCTCGTATTAATCATCGGTGTTACGGATATTTTAATTAAGGCCATATTATTAAAAATTCGGCATCGAATTAACTGCAATTTTCCAACGAAAGCTTATACGAGTTTGTTTATACTATACGATGTTTTTATCGTATGACGCTTAGGGTTCCTCGTTATTGAAGATCTTGCTATCATAAAGTAGCTTCGAATTTGAATGATCTTAAAAGAATTGTTAACATTATTCGAAAAGCCAAAAACAGAGGGTGGTTAAATAAGTATATATTATATACATATACATACGTATATATAGTTACTGCAGCCTGTAGAAACGAAGAAGCGAAACTTTTTCATACAACACCGGTCGTAGCAAGGGTCGCAACGTCGTCGTATCGTCGAGCTTAAATGACAAGATATCAATATCCGTCAATATTCAGGTAATGAGGGGTCGGTAATTAAATGTCGTCTGTCAAAGCAGTCGCTGTCAAAATATGTTTATTCAAAATGGCGCCGGTGACGTCACGGAGGCGTTCGCGCGGCAAATGGTGGATTTACTTTTCGACTTTGACGCGATGTTGATTCGTCGGGATTCAATTTAAGTTTGTGATAAAATAAATATAAATAATTAATACGTTTCGATTTCATTTTATTTATTGAAATATTTAATGGAGTTAGCTTAAGCGAACGGATGCGATCGAAGTAACGCTTTCTGTTGCTTGTTTCAAAATAAATATCCATTGGCATATTTAGAAATAAAGATATCAGGGTATCCCAGGCTTTAAGATGTGGTTATAAAAGTATATATATCTACCATATGAATAAACTTTATTTGGTACGGAACACTAATTAAACAATCTAATAATATACTTAGCTCAGTATACCAAGATACCCAATTAATATAAGTAAGAATCAGACAAATTGCCTTCCTCTAATAAATCTTATGGATACAGTAAAACTGGTACGAAATTAGGTCCACTAATAGTTATCATGGTACGTATGTAGCTACCACTTACATACGCGG
The DNA here is from genome assembly GCF_037043105.1 of Vanessa tameamea. Classification (NCBI taxonomy): domain Eukaryota; kingdom Metazoa; phylum Arthropoda; class Insecta; order Lepidoptera; family Nymphalidae; genus Vanessa; species Vanessa tameamea. The sequence goes on from NC_087316.1 coordinate 692,581, forward strand.
TAATAGACATTCATGTACAAAAATAATAATGGTAACAATTTCAGAAAAAAAAGCCCAAATGTTTCACACTAAAATCTATTACTCTAAAAAACAAATGAAATGAACTATTACAAAATGATTTCCGTCTCTGCTGGAAGCGTATTCCGCAAGATATCGCACAAACGACAATAGTTGTGCGGGCACAATAAAAACAATACAAGTCGACCGAATTCCCGAAAATGTGACAAAACACGACAAAGCGACATTATCAACGGGCCCGGCTTTGGTTGTGCAACGTTCGTATTGTTGCTTATGAAAAATTCTGGCTTGACGCTCTTTTTGGACTTTCTTGTCAGGCCCCCACAAAGCTGTTCGGACATTGTTATTTATGGCGTATTCGAAATTAGAATCGCTTTGATGATATGACTGAACTGTGGGATTATATCGGTGATTTATGGAGGATGCACCTCATCTTGGTCAAACGTAACACGAACCATATAAAAAAACGGCTCGCGACATTCGTTATACTATGATTAATTTAAATATATATATTTAATTAAATACATTCATCTGTATGACGAGATTCCGCTGATATTTTACAGAAATCATTGACTTACTATTTGGAAATCAAAATAGACAAAACAGTGTGGCGTTAGTAGCCGTCGATTTTCAAGCAGGATAAGTGATAATCATTGTATTTAATTAATATTCTTGTCAGTTCTTCACAGTAGTTTATGTATTCCAAGCCAATGCTAATTAATTCGACTAGAATCTTGAAAGAAAGAAGTCTTGGGACACCCGATCGGTTCAGTTACTTTTGATGTATGTGAATAAAACAATAACAATATTATAAATATTGTTTTATAAAACCGTATATAAACTACCTAAAGAGACGAAGAGAGAGACAGATAGATTGGTCGCCTGGAGACAGGGTGACGATTTCTGCCAGTCCACTCTACTGTAAGCCGCATAAAAGAATTTCGTTCAAAAAATGATTAAAAAATTTATTTGTATACTAAATATATTTTCAGTGAAATCTTTGTTACATGAATAATTTCAAATATTATCAATACAAAAAAAAAAAAAAAACTCCGACCATTCTCAGCGACATCCATACGAGACAACTTCTTTAAACTACCAGGAACCTACATTTAAATGTACACACAAATCGAAATGTAAGTTAGGAGACACGCCACCAGAATCGACTCGCATTGCAGGGCGTCAAACGCTATCTGCCGGGCCTGCATCTGTCTGTGCATAAATCTGTCGCATATGAAAAGAATTAAAACGTTCGCCATTGTAGACGACCGTATAAATCTTAAAGATATCTTTGTGAGGGACGCGACGCCCGCGGCTCTTAACAACGCCCCACACGGAAACGCAACACCCAATCCGACCTTTATGACCTACGTCACAAGAACTATAAATGGCTGTTCCACGTGGTGCACTGTACTCGGCCAAAGCGATATTTTACAAGTTTTTGACAGTCGATATGGCGCCCCTAAACGGCACCTGCTCTGATGAGCTTCAATCGCGATCGGTAACTTTGTATTAAATATAATCGGTTAACTGTAATATCTGATTAGGAAAATTCTTATCAGATTAGCACCATTGTACAGTTTATCTAAACAATATAATATTATATAGTAATAATAATAGAATATTGAAATACTCGAATGCCTCAATTATGTTTCAAATCACGAACCCTCCCTCTTGGGAATTGTGATGGAAAAAACTTCGACGAAATTTTATGTAGTCTTGTAACCATTGGTGACTTGCTCATGAATTGCGAACAGAGACATTACTATTTTAATCGAAACACACTAATGAGCAGTTAATGATCACAAAAGAAATAATTTAAGATTAAATACTCAAAGAAATGACTTCAATTAAGAACGTGTCGCTTTATAATTGCATATTGCATTGACCATTGGTTTTATTGCAAAATGTATTAAACGTATAATGTATGTGAACTTTAAAATAATTCTTCAAGATCCCTTTGAAGTTTCCATAACTATATTAATAATTATTAATTAAATTAATAGCGTTGAAAGCAAATTAAATAATTGTTATGACGGTTTGTTCTTTATCGAAAGTCCAGGAATACAAGTTTAATTTAATTGTTATTTGTGAAAACATATGTCGGGTTTCGTTTAAGCGATAAAAGTGTAAAATGCAGCAACATTATGAAAATTAATAATACGTAATGAATAATTGTAACGTTGTTATTAATTACGAAATGAAAATATTAATGTAATAAAAATGCGTAGTATAAAAAAAACGCAGAAGAAAGTGTCGGTATTAATGGCGCAACTACACACTCACTCATATGTAATAGTTACTGATAACTAATTACTTGTAAGTCATTTCTTATAAATTTATTAATAATATAGTTATTTTATAACATCAAATCTAAAATTATTAACGGTGAAATTTATAACAGATAAAAATATTTTTTTAAAATTAGAATTAATTCCATTTTTAATTTTACTGGAATAACTAGCGATGATATTATAATTTTACCAAACCGTCTTCAACCGTGGCGGTTGGGGCACTTCCCCCCAATTATTTAAGTAACGTAAAATTAGCCGTTCGGTAATCTTCTACTGCTTCAAATGTATATTTGAATATCATTAATGTTATTGGTTTTCCGTTAATTCCTTATGAAATTTCCTTCACGCGTTGTCATGAGAATTAATTTCAATTTGTTGTTTTATCGACTGGCGATGTTGACACGTTTTCGACTTTAAAGTTTATATTAAATGTTTGTTTTACAAGTGTCTCTACATGTTTTTAATCGCAATTAAATATGCTAAAAAAGGTCATTTGTCATGCGGATTAAATTATTTGAACTGATATGTGATGTGGACACTTTAAGGACTCGAATATTGTAATTTAATACCGGTCTAATTAAATTATTTTACTTTCGAATTCAGTCGATTGATTTATTTAAAAAATATACCGCGTTTTAAGTAATAAATGTGTTTATTGCGACTGAATTATTGGGATAATATTTTGTCTTTATTTAGTCGTTAAATGTAAATTTTATTGATAACCAGCTGTGAAATAAATCGTTACATTCCCATCGCTAGGCTCAATATATCGGTCATGGAGTGCTCAGAGCGTTGGTTAACCACAGCAGATCAATTGATGTACTTATCAAAATATTTCTCTTGAAAAATTCAGATTTACGATGCTTATATAGACGCGATAGCCCAGTACAATCTTTTTTATCGCTTGGGAGACGCGTTACGTATTTCCTCCACATGAAGTGAGGGGTATGTGAGACTCGCCAGTGCCCAGTAGTTTACCGGAATACTTACTAAAAAACCAGCCGTACAGTGTGTTGATAAACTAATTTAAAAAAATGTTTTACCTATCGACCGATACACAGTGGAGTTTCCTGGTGAAATACTCAAAACTCTAATTAAAAATTTTTACTTTCGTAGCTAATTTTTAAATGAATTTATTTTAAATGAAGTTCACTAACTTAAAAATTTAAGTTCTCTTAGCGGTTTATATTTGTTCATATCAGTTCATAGTCAAGTAACTGTAAAAGGCAGGACCTATTATTCTATATCATTTGATATAGTATGTAGTTTTGGAGCATTAATCAAATGTTGTAAACAAAAGTTTTTAAGAGCTCGTCATAAATCGGTACTTATCGTTGCATCGTCGACGTCTCGTATTACGACATTGTGCGTTTGATATCGAATATACTTAGTATACAAATCACCGGGAATAGGGGTTCCATGCGACAGAAATAACAATCAGTACCGTCCTGAAACTTTTTTCATCACAATGGTTTCCTTATAAAATAATATCATAAAAATCATGACACGCAAAAAAATAAATGAACTAATAAAATGTATCCGGGTATTCGTCCTGCTATACTGGTCACCCTATAAAGGACACGTCACATGTCGCTCGCCGCTCATAAATTGAGTGACATATCGCTCGAGTTCCGAGATTTTTACCTATAAATATAAACAATCTTTTCAAACTACGACACCTTTATGTTCAACGCGATAAGGTTCAAGTTCCCGTAAATAAGTTCAATCTTAAGTTAGTTTTCAATATCTTGCCTTGTCTTGCCTCATATTAATGACGGTTGGTTTTTAATCCGGGGTGATTGTGTTTGGACTTTAGATACTTTAAGTTATATACACTTGATCCACGTTTAAGTTAAAATTATATTTATTTAATGTGCCTTTAATCTTGAAAGTTACTTAACTATGTCTTTGTTTAGAATTTATTGTGACAAGGATTTTATGTGATGGTCAGACTTGACACTTGCGTTGGTTTTTGTACAAGATTAAAAAAAAACTTTTGGTAATGTAGGTCGGTTTTGCGATCCCGTGTGGGTGGGTACCATCTTCTCCGTTACACATTTCATCGCCAAGCAGCAATACTTAAGCAACAGTACTGCTGTGTATCGGTTAGAAGGGTGAGCCGGTGTAACTATACGCACATAACATCTTATTTCCCAAGATTGGTGGCGCATTGCCGATGTAAGGGATGGCTAGTACTCCTACACTAATAATACCTATGGGAATCGGTGACCATTTTACATGACATTGCAATTAAAAAATTGACTTTAATTAAAGAAATCCTACAAAACACTTTCGTATCTTCATTCTACAATAAATATTAAATTTAAAGTTACTACCGGTTCAAAACGTAGATTCTACCGATAAGAATTGCCAAGATTCTCAGTAGTTACCCGTTTCCATCAATCATACATGTCATAATCATGTATAAATCAAGGTAGGTATCCTGTATGAAAATCAACGATTACTAACTCCAGGCTTGTTCATCGTCTATATAATCTTGTGCGAACTTATTTCTTAATAAGGTCGATTTATTTTAGTTTTTTTGTTATACCTTACACACTGTTGAAACGAAATACGGTCATTTTATTTCAACAGTGTGTAAGGTGGTTAGAACGCATGCATTTTAACAAATGACCACGGGTTCAAGCTCAAAAGCACCACTGAATTTCCATGTGTTTAATTTGGGTTTAAAATCCATGCCGTCCTCGACGATGAAGTAAAACATCGTGAGAAAACCTGCCTATGTCTATGTATGAATTTCAATGAAATTCTGCTACACTAGTATCCACCAACCGGCATTAGAGCAGCGCGGTGGAATTAGCTTCAAACCTTCTGCTTAGAGGGCTTTAGTGCAGCGGTTTACATTTATTGTACTGTACTGTTATAGACTGTCCTAGATAAGATGTCCTTGCGAAGTCAATCTCTCCGTATATAGTATATAAAATAATGTATTGTATAGTAATTGGTATGTGTCATTACAGATGTGTGCGGGCGAGGCGCGCGGGAAGCGCTAGAGATGCGCTCCAAGCAGCAGCCGCGACCATCCTACCGCTGGCTCAGCACTAACGAAAACGGTAAATAACTTACCATCTTATATAAATAATGTAACATGTAACTATTAGTTACGTCGCATGTGTTTTAATAGTTAGTATGTACTTCATAAACTATCGTATCGAATTGTAATGGCAGTTTTTGGTTTCAACGTTAATATGTTATTATTTAAAAAAAATGAATTTAAGAGTATAATTTAATATGTTTAATAAAAATATACTTACTCGTTTTTTATTTATAAATATAAATGTTGAAAAGAACCTGTTTAATGTGTTTATGAAATTAAACAACACCATAGGTTTGGTTCATAGAGGTCACGATTAGGAGTGGGATTTTTTCTTTAGTTTTAAATGAGACCTCTTTTGAGATATATACTATTCAATAAAAAATATATATCGTAACAGCCATTTCATAATCAGAGCCTATGTCGAGATTCATACACACAAAAAGAAAATAGTAAGCTGGCTAAATAAAAAAAGTAACAACTTGAACTTTTTTTTAATTTGCTTATACAGATTTTTTTTACAGAATTGCGTTCGCAACCTTTGAGTTTTCTTTTTATTTATATTTTGCGGTGTTAAAAATAATTTTATAATTATTTTCGGGTACATACTTATTACGGTTTGTTTAGATTTAGTTTTTTTTTAAATTGATTTAAATTTATATTGACAAGTATAAAAATAATTTATATACATATTTATGAACTCTATGCAAATTTTAATTACTCGTACATTTTTTCTTGTATAATTGCGAGTACACATTAAGGGCATCCGTTTGAATAGATTAATTAACGATCAAGACTGTTTCTCACGCAATAACCTCACTATTAAGAAACTAATCATTCCACGCCTCATTATTCAGTTTAAATATATGTTTACGTTTCAACAGCAAACGTAAGTTTTTAATACCAACGCATTTGCCGACGGTTTGAGCTTATGTCGTCGCAATAAAGTCGAAAATCGTTTAAAAGGCAATTTAGGGCCCCGAAATGAGCGCATTCAAATCGAATGCGGCACCGTGACGTGACAACTTTGAATATTCAACTAGAACTGGCAATAAATATGAAGTTACGACTATAGAAAAAAAAATGCTCTGTACAAAACACAAATGTAATACGGTGTAATAACTCATAGGTCGCTTTGTATGGAACTAAGCCACCGTGAAGCGATAAATAATATTTATTTTTGCTATTATACGCGTTTTTGTCAGTTGTAATGGGTGTAAATGCGCAGGGCGGGCGATTTCGGGTGGGGCCACGGGACAAGCGACTGTCTGGCGTTCTTGTGCAACTAGTGATGCAATCCGGTATCAGATAAAGCGGAAGAAACAGCGCCATAAATTAATTTATTAATTACGTCCAGTTAAAGTTTACTTCAATATTTACTTCGTTTATTGTGATAGTTTGTGTGGCAATGTCTATTTTAAATTATCGCTTCTCATTTTACATTTCAACATGTAATATTACATCCATGTCCGTAAAATATTATTATTTTCTTAAAGTATGCGATCCTCGCTTTTTGAATATTGAGATCATTAAAAAATATATATATATCTTTAATACTGATCACTTTAATCTTAAATAACGCAGCAGTTACGCTCTACTTACGTTTGATATGGAAGTAAATTGAAACTTGAAGGACATAGTACGTATGACGTCACTATAGTCGCCAATACAAGTTAGTGTTTAAATATTTTCTATTTATACTCAGTTAGTGTCAGTACATCTCATACTATAACTTTCCATGGACCAGCTGCGTCCTAATCAGCGTAACACAACTACAATGACTCCGGAGCAATAAAAACTGTGCAACGCAAGTTTAGGCAAATTTATGACTCTCTGCGGGTTCGAATTACAGGCCTCCCGCTTTCTCCTTCTTTTGTTCGTCAAAATACTGGGGGCCATGCTTAAAACCTGCTTTAATTTTTATTTGCGTGTACGCTAACTGTTGTTAATTTATGATGTTGGAAATTGAAGTAAATTTTAAATGTGATATGTGTTATAGAGAATAATATAGGGTCACCAGAAAAGGTTAAGCTACCTAATGGTCAGTGGTAACTTTTATCCAAAACTTGGTTATTTTTAGAGCCCTGATAACGTTTTTTACGTTTTATTTCTTTCATTTAATACAACCATATCGCACGCGGCCTTACGAACGACGTAGAATCTAAGATTTTATTCTTAATCTCGATTATAAAACGGATCTAAACATATAATATAAAATATGTTGATGATATCTACATACTATTAACCTTCAATCGACTGTCAGTACGCAGAAATGATTTTAAAGCTTTGAAGAATAAAACATGACATTTACCTTAAGGACATGTCACACGGTCTATTAATAAACAATCGTAAGACAATATCAACATTATTTGTATTTACGGAACGATTATTTCACTGACATCTAGCGTGGATAACAGACAACTGTCAACTGTCGCTAGAACTAATGATAGACAAGTGCTCGGCGGTGATGTGACATGTTTATGTCGAGTACTTGTTAGTGGACTAGTAATAGAACGGTAACTGCGCCGTAAATTAGTCGGTTTATTCGTAATATAGACTGAATATTTGTTGTAATTTCCTATTTGTTACTTTGATTATAGAAACGAAACCGACAACAAATTTAAATTGTGCCTGAACCATAGCGTTGTTATTATACTAATCAATGTTTGGTGTTTAGCAAATTGATGTATCTGTGAGCGTTGTTAGCTTTTTTCATGTAAGGTCGAAATTCGTTTTGCAGTAGCCAGTAAGAGCCGTATAGTACACCATAGCCCAACCATGGGCTAATTTATTGCTCCATCACCACAGGTTTTATCACCTGTTTTTACGCACGTGAGAAAACAATTGTTTGGCCACAAAGTGTCGAGCCACTATAAAGCTAAGGGTTCGCCTTTGTTATTTTACGAGTCCTCGGCTCCCGTCTTTGAGTTTTATTAGTAATCCTTTAAGTTTATTGAGTTGCCAATCATTATAACGTGATATACGATTTCGTTGTACGTGGTGTATGTTTGACCTGGCGATGCGGAAGTTCTGTGGTTTGGTTATAGTTTTTGTATAGGTAATGACCACTTAGAGGTTTTAATTGTAAATATAGCATGTCTTTCCTAATTGCAGTATATGATGAGTAAATTATAAATATTTAGTTCCACTTAAAATATTGTAAAAGTATGTATTACCTTAAGAAACATTAACATTTTTTAACATTTTGGTAATTTATTGAACTGAATTTGCAACTGAATTTGTGTTAAAAATTAAGAAATATGGTATATTAAATATTAAATAATGGTAAATTAAATATTAGTATTTACAATCTGTTTTAATTGAGTATGCACTAATGTTGAAGAAAACAAATACTTTAAATTGTATTCGGCTTAGAAGTGATTCATTAACTTTCCATAGTCAATAAAACTGAAACAATTCATATGTATACGTACAAAAAGTGGCCCCTGCACCCTGTAAATGAAAACGAATCAATCACCGAGCAATCGCAATAAAAGTCGTACTATATACAATCATAAAGTCCTTCATAAAAGTGGAAACAAAAAATCTGTCGCGTATGCGTAAAACTGTTTACAAACATCGAGCGTTTATCTTTACGATCGAGTCCGAATAGGCCCGAATCAACCCGATGCCTGATTTATAGACTTCGGAATAGCTCCCGTCTTTTAAACGGTCGAACCGATCGCTAAATTTACGGCTTCATAGAGTTTTATAACTGATTTTATCCGTCGTAAACTTTTACAAGGCGATTTGGCCGCCTTTCATTAACGTGCCTTGTACGCTGTCGACACGCAATAGACACAACTGTAGTTGTTTCGAAAGGTTCTCGAAATATAATTAGAATGCGTTCCAAAATCAAAAAATACTTAATTTAGTAGACTATTATAAGCTTTTTTCAACTGTCATTAAAAATATGTTGTGGCTACTAGTATTTTAGCGAGAAGAACCAGCTAAAGTAGTCACTTTTTTTTATTACAATACAATTGTAAATAATTAAAGTATGTATGTATTCTGCATGTAAAACAACGAATATATGTTATTATGTTTCTAAACACAATCTTTAAATTTATTAGTAGTTAATAAACAAATGATTTTTATTTAAAATAAGCTTATATGAGAATCTTTTTCACATGCGTAATGAATTAAATATACAAAAAAAATCCTCGTAAAATTGCACCAACATTTAATTACCCTACGAATGTTGTAAAAAAAAAGGATGTAGAACAAATCAATTTATCGTCCATAAAACTAATCGATCAAACAGAATAAGCATAAAATCATGAATTAAATATATGTAGGACGTGTAAAAGCCGTAAACTTCTTTTAGTTGTCAATAAAAGAACGTAAACAGTTGTCGAGTCATGTCTCGTAAAGGCGGTATCGCTGGTTGTGTGGCCACACAAGATTGTATCTTTAGTGACATTTTTAATTACTGATTTTAGTTTATGTCTTATATTAAATTATAGGAAACTAAAACTAATTATATTCATCATTTACATCTAGAAAATACATTATTTTATTTTTAAAACTGAATCTTAGTAACGTCATTAAAAAATTGTAATTTAGCATTTTTAAATAAAAGTAGTCTGAATGTCCTATCCTGTTAAGGAGAAAGAAGGCTTAGAGCTAAATCCATGTCGCCGCTTCAATGCGATTAGGTGGGTACGATCTCCTTGCGATATTTTTCTTGACCGTTGAACACGAGATGCCCTATAGAATCGAACTAATTATCTGGAATCGAACCCGTAATCTTTGGTTATGTTTAATATCCCACTGGGCCATCGCGGTCTCTACAACTAATGTCGTTCATTAAATTTATTACAGACCTAATTCTTCTCTCGATACCAAAATACCATATCTTGACACTTCTACGCCTTCCACCTGGAGCTGTGTAAACACTGGACTTGCGGAAAGTCTGTCTAAATTATACATGTTCAAACAGAATAGCAACAAATCGTAATTTATAGCGCTCTCTTGGCATTCGTATGATTTAAAACATCAATGTTTTCAATACGAAGATTTAAATTAATGATTTATGAAAGGAAATCACTGGACCTAGATTTATATGTAAACTATTTAGGGAATAGAATGGCCAGTCATTTAACTTGGGATATTTTTAATAAGAAGCCATCGGTACAATAATTGACGATTCAATTGTCCAATATATACTTTTATTTAGTGGTAGATAGTGCAAGCCCGTCTGGGTGGTAGGGACATAACATTCTAGTTACCAAGTTTGGATGTGTTCTGGCGATAGTTCAATTTTTTTTATGTGCCTATGTTATGGGCGGTATTTACCACTTACCTAATAATAGTCACACGTAAGCATTAGGTGGACACTTGCTATGGTATGGTAACATGTTCCTTGAACATCATCACAAGAAATTATTACTATTCCTGACACCGTTATACGCAACCAACCGTGGAATTAAACATCTAAAAATGTTTTGTACTTGTAATTACACTGACTCACTCGCCATTCACCGGTGGTAGAATAGTCGATGATATTGATAAAGCAATCCATGTCCCGTCTCCTCGTATTCGAATATTTGATCTGAACTCGGTTATTTCGACGATATACACTAAGTCCGCTTAGCCATTTCTGCATTAACCATAAAATAATTTAAGTTAAGAGAGGTAACGTCCATAAATATAATTTATACTTAGCTACACAGTTGCATGTTAAACATTTGTTTTGAATTTTATTGGCTATAAGTTTGTCTCGAAGCCGTTCCTGGCCCAGTATCAATCTGTTGTAATGAGCTCAGCCTAGATACGTCTAACCGTCATTATATTATATCGTATTTAATTATATTTAACTTCATAGCCGTTTATAACACATTTATAGCGTCTTCATAACAGCAAGCTTCATCAAGTACTAGTTTTAAATGTTTGTCTATTTGTATTCCGAGGTATCTGAAACTACGGGAACTGTCTTATTTGATAGGTTTGTGTAGATATTACTTCAGGCCGCGAATGCGTTATATCAACACGATCCCTCAGCTTTTCCTATCCATGAAGAAAAACGGCCATCGCGGTAATATTTGTGGGTAACAATTCCACATAACCCGGTTTCTCTCCAGGGGTCTCTGGGTACCTTTTAGAAGATACAATGCGGAAAAAGATATATTATTACTCGAATAATAAAATCGGCAGAGTAGATGACTCTATCGCATCTCAATATGTGGGTATCTTTTTTTTTTCCGGAATGATGTAGTGCTGTTGGCCCTACTGGCCTTTACAGCGTCACCGGACGTTGGGGCGAGTGCAAGACTCAACCTTGAATGGAACTCTTTCGAGCTCTACAGTGACGCTCGTCCTGAGGGTGTCTCCTGGTGGTGAGAGATCGCACCTCGACTCAGAACGTAGTCGGTGGGGGACTGTGGGTGTCGTAGATAATAAATAATTTATCTGTATAAAAAGGGTAAGGTAACATAGTTTTAATTAAACGAAGGGTCTCCATCATTATTACAAGAAACTAACCATGCTCAAACTGGTGAACGGCATGTTTTACTTAGGCAATCTATTGAATATCCTCATGGTATTGTTGCGATGAAACCCGCCACCAAAATATTCGCATACAGGTAGGACATGTCTACCAAATCCCTGCATAGGACTATATAATAATATCAAAATTGAAATAATTTGTAAAAATACTTTAATAAAAAAAAGCATATTATTCAACACAAGTGTATATATGATAAAAAAACGTGGAGTTAATACTCGTTGACTTCCAGGTAGGATATACTATATACATAATTGTATTTAACTAACATAACTTTGTATTTGAAATGTTGAAAAAGAGTAACTACTGAGTTTCTTACCGGTTCTTCGCGGTAGAATTTGCATTCCGAACCGGTGGTAGCTTCACTTAATATGGTTTGTAAAATGACAAAAGTGAAAAAAGTATATTTTGATTTTTATTTAAAAATAATAATGTTCATGATTTAAATTATAAAAGAAAATTATAATACGGAATACATAATATTAATTAGACATTTTGGGTTAATTCTAAAAGTAGATAATACTTTAAATAAAATATCACTAATACTGTACCTTAAACACTTCTGATAAACGGTATTATTCTGGAAGAACTCGTATCTCACGCGTGAAATGTCGAAAACCGACTTCGCCACGCGTTGATACGCTATTTTCGTTCGCGTATCTCATAAATAATATTATTTATTACAAATCGATACATATATTAATATTCAATATTTGCTCAACAAATTTAATACTAATAGAACATAAGAAAGCATCAAATTTAATTATTATAAATAACTAATTAACAACCGTCTATCCGTTTTAATATTATTCTTGGTTAATTTATTTGTCGTTTGTTAAGGTTATTTCGTTTTCATTTTGTTATAAATTGTTGTTTATTAGTCTTTTCGATCGATTTTTATAAAGAGATTGGTTCGAGATCGGTTCACCGTTCCGTATTACTGGTTCGAATGTTACTGATCTTCGGAACAGGTTTCCAAAAAGTGTTTAATGGATTATTAAAATGCAAAGTAAACTGTTTAAAAGTGATTCATTAAAGTCGATTAGCTGCTAGATAGGGTTGTCTGCGTTTAATATATCAAAATAAAAAAAAATGTCTTTAAATAAAAATAATAAACGAAGGGCCGTCACGGGAGTCCCGGTTGATGTGGAAATATCGAAATTGGTGATTATTAAAAAATTACGAATAAAATTATAAATAAAGTAAATTTAAATAAAAAAAGACTCATAATAATATATAGAGAATGAATAATGACATATACTTGTCATCATAAAATAAATATATTTTTCGTAACAACATATAGCAACAATGTACATAGTAGGTATATGCACGCATGCACGAGATTGGAGATCGGCGGCGGAGATGGTTCATGACGGCATAAAATAGCTTTATGCCGTTTGCCGTCACGGCATACATAGTCTGTCTCAGTTGTGTCATAATAAAAGTGTGTATTGAATACTAAGACGGGTGGTGCTGTCCCCTAAGATTAGAAATGGAATTTTGCATCGCACAGTACTGTGTGAAAACTTAGGGTATGTACACATATGGCTTAATTAAAAGGCCTCGGGTGTAATTACTCATAATCGAGATGCGGGCTCAAATATCGATGCACCTAATAAGACTTTATAAAAAAGTCTAAGCAACAATTTATAAGAAATATTAAAACACTTAAATTATTATAAATTTTAGTTTAATGTAACAAATAAAATACAATACTGCATAATACTATGTTAAGTATGCGTAATTTTAAAATAAGTATTTTTTTACAACTAAATGTTACCTAATATAAAACTAAACAGCCAACCCTTATTGGTGTTAAAATAATGGGCTTCTACGGTATATAACGGTAGCAACTGATCCATTTTAAATTATATATATATAATTAACTTAATATATACATTAAAATGACGATGTCTAGATGGACGACAATTCGAGACGCTAATCACTATAATTTACGGCTTGTAGATGTATATGTGTTTTGAGACAAAGATGTTTTATTTGAATATATTATATATTAATGGGATTTTAGTAATATATTCATCACTTTCTTTGTTCTAAATTTGAATAATGTTGTTTTTCCATAGAAATCTTGATTCTTTAAAAACCGATATTGCCAAATGAAAAAATGTCTTTATTGTAAAACTAAATATTTTTTTTCTTATGTTCGTTCTTTGATCTAAAAGTTGCATATATCCTTTAAGTAACTAATATATATATCTAAATTGTCTATTGTCCTTATATCACTAGAAAGAAAACATTCTACCAATAATACATCAGTTTTTATACCGCCAAACATCAACACTTATTTACAAAAGCATCAAGTTTTATACATAGTAGCAATTCATCTATTACAAGGAATTACTAATATTCCTATTTAACAATACTATACAATACGTGCAATATTGAGTGTCTTTATTGTGTATTGTAGTGGTTATAATATATTAATTAATCATCTTATTTTTTTGATAGGTTTCCATTGTTCGCTTTGATTCATCAAACTGTTCATGCGTTAAATTTTGCAACGATCTGTTGAGGAGTTCATGTGTATAACGATCTCACAGTAACATTTATGACATTAGTTAGAATCTATTTTTGTAATAATCGTTTGCATATTTAAAGCGCACACAATTATGTAATCATATGAATATTTATTAAGAAATTGCATCCAGTTCTATAAAAAGGCTAGTGTCGTGTTCTGTGACTAATGACGAAGCGTTCATCCTCGAAGAAACGATTTAGTATCGACTATTAGCCGACATGTTTATTAGTGCCACCGAAAATATCGATATAAACTATTCGAATATCATCCGACAGATATTAATACTCGCTAAATGTACTCGCAAAATTAGATATGCGACCGAGTAAACAATGCACTCACGACATTCCATCGAGACACGATCTAAACTCGTTCAGAAACATTCAAAACGATAATAGAATCATTTTCCAAAGTGTACAGTTTAAATTTGTGAGATTTGACTTAATTCATTTCGCGTTTCACGAAATCTTTATCGATGTTCTATTCAATAATCGTTTCGTACCGATATATTGTTACTGCTGGCGTGAGTTACCGATTCGGAGATGGCGATGGAAACAATCGAATAAATATCGGTCAGGATTTATATTTATTTCGTGTCTATTCGCAGATCGAATGCTGCTGAAAGTTTAATGCGTTACACCTCTAATACTATTCAGATTTTAATGATTTGTTTCTCACGTTCTGCTGTTCGAATGTATCGGCGCATATTCAGATAGTATTGATTCTGTTACGCCCTTTATTCGTTTACAAACAAATAAACATTTAGGTTTTAAATATGTATCTCGTTTTTTTTTATTTCCATGGATAATTTGAAAATCGAATTCAATTTTAGGATGCAAAATTTCATGGTTTCTTCAACTATTCTATAGACACTAAACATAAACATTCAACTTGTTCTTTAGGAAACTTTAAAAACTGAATTGTAAATAATTCAAGGACTTCCAATGTTGACCTGGATTTCCATAATTCCTGGCTGTGGTCACGTGTCCAATGGGTTCTATCAGTCAATATTATCGTATCGGTAAGAAGTCGCTTTTGACCTGTGACATTAGCTTAGCGAGAAATATAAATGACTTGTACAGATATGCGATTGAAATCATTGTGTAACTTATTTACGTATTAATATGACTTGGTGGGTACGGCTTTGTGCAAGACCGTCTGGTTACCACTCATCGCATATTCTTATTTTTGTATTCCGGTTTGAGTTAGCCAGTGGACTTAACATCTTAGATTCAAGATAGGTGACGTCTTGGCGAATTCTTTCAATGGTGTTGACTACTAACCATCAGGTGTCGCCTATGGTCGTCCTATGTTTATCATAAAAAAATAACCATTTGTAAATAAGTGATATTCTGACTGTTTTCTAAGCGAGACTACTACCTTGCAAAGGCTGTAAACACACTAGTGCAGAAGTGTGTGTCTTAATGCAAGTGCAAAACTATAGTACAGGATACGACCGGAATGGTTCTAAACCCAGGTCGAGATCAACAGCAACACTATACCAATATAAATTGGAAGCAATTATATAATTAGTTATTAATAATCTTAATCAATTTATGTTAATTAATTGAAATTACTTGAACTTTAAACCTACTTAAGACGGTTCAAACACATCGTCAAAAACCAGTTCAATTCAACATAAAACCGAATGTCTTACATAGGTAACGGTGTAAGGTTACACCTAGAAGCCGTGAAACATAATGACAGACCACTCCACATTAGCATCTACACGGCTTCGTTCGCACCAACCGGTCGACTGCTGGTAGTGGTACCATCCTTTTGACTAAAAAGGGGACTGTCCTAAAAACGGGACTCCTCAAATTACTCAAAAGCACTTCTGTTCTATCTGAATATAATCATGTGGTATATAAAAACGGAGTTTTATTAATAATAATGAATTCTAAAATCATCTCAAATCTCATAGTTATATCAAAATATGGTTTTACTGAAAGCAATGCCTGTTGTTGTGTACCTTGTACAATATTTAAGGACGAGGATACTGACGTATTAGAAAACAGTTTCAAATTACAATCAACAATCAAACAATTGATCTGATGCAATTATGACGGATTTAGGCATTCGTAATTTTAACAATAATTGTATTCGATAAACGAAGGACGTACTTTTATAATGTAATAAAGTATATTTGCGAACGATATTAAGGTTTAAATCTGGTCTCTTTGTACTTAAGATAAATAAGGCAGGTGTCGAGATAATAGAATGAAACCTACTGTTGATATAATGCAAGATGTCCAAATGAATGAAATCCAAGTTAACATTGACGTGTGGTCACCCCAGCCGGCGCTATGTTATGAACTCGTCTCCCATGACTTATAACAACGTATCGATATGATTGCTCATGATTTATGAATCCGATTAATTTTAATATTTCTTGAAACACGTCGCATCGACTTATTTATTTTTATCAACTAGTTTTCACAAGCGACTTCGCCCGCGTGGGTTTTTTGTTTCAAAAAGTGTCTATGCCTCTGTCCTTCTTCGGGGTTTAAGGTTCCTTCATACCAAATTTCATCAAATTCGCTTCAGCGTGTTAGCCGTGAAAGCGTAACAGACAGATAGGAGTTACTTTCGTATTTATAACAGATAGTGGCACTAATATCAAAAGGTGCTTATCAAAAAAGTATATTGATAAATTTTAGCTTAACAATAACCTTATTTGGTGGCAGGACTCAGCGCACGCATGTCTGGATACAACCGGTCTGGTCTGGTCTTAGATACCAACCGTTCATCAAAAATTTAACTGCCTAAAAGCAATCATATGTTTAGTTCTAGTTAAAGGGTTAGTGAGCCAGTATACAGCTATAATAGACATAAGTTTCTACGGTTAGTAGTTGCATGGCGGTGAATGTATTTATTTATATTTACATTGCCAAAGTCTATGGTGGTGACCACTTACCATAACTTAGCTTATCTTTAAACAGATTAAATCGACAGGCTTATCAAAATGTTTCTTTCTAGATTTGTCATGAACTATGGGATATATCTATTACGTAGTTTAATGTGTCTCCTAAAAAACTTTTGAGATAACGTTTTAGAATATGTGTCATGATTCTTCTCGAATCCCATCCTGGTTGTCAGCGGGATCGGTCCGGGATTGATGCTAATGTTCTCTTTTACTCAGCCGTTTTAAGTGTTCAGAATTGATGGCCGCCGATCATGAGCCCTAAAATGCCGTCACGTTGGGTAAACTATAATTAAAAAAATCAATTTTCAATTGTATCGATTTTGACTTACTTTTATATTAAGTCAAAATGAATTAAGAAATAATGAAACGAGTTACGTAGTGTTATATTTCTACCAATAAAATGAATATAATATTTTGTGCTTCGAGAAGTTATTAATAGCCCACTTTTTTAAATAATAGTTTTCTCAAAACGATTATCGTAACGGCGACTACCTTTTTTTGAATCGAACATATTTTATCGCGTTCTTACTAATGTCAAAAGCGAGAATTAATTTACATGTAGACGTCTTTATAAATTAAAGTAATTTAATAGAATATGTTAATTAACTATTTAAATATCCAAAGATGTTTTGGCCAAATGTCGTTTTATCAATGGGAATATTTTTGACTCTGTGTTAATTCGTATGGACGATAATTAATTAAATACTTTATAGATCTAACATCGTAATAACTCCTTAAGTTTTATAAACAGGCTTAGTAATTATAATATTTTCGTATATAATTGTAACGATCTACTATAAATAAAATTTATTACGAAAAACTATGGAACTTGGTATATTAAGGATGAAATATTTAAATAAATTATCTACGAATCGTCGAGCGTCATTTTAGTGATCGAGTGGTTCTTAGTGATCGCTAAATTTAAAAGCTGCTTAAATTAGAGTGTGGGCATGCGTGCCGACATGTTTATATGTTTTGTTACCGAATCTTAATTAAGTTTCACAGATGGAGTTTTGGGGCTTAGTTTTACGTAATTTAGGGAAAGAATGCGCTTTTCGTTGAGCCCTTCAGTTGACACATAGTCTTAGTTAAGTGTAATATGGAGCTTTATCGGTGCTTGTATTCGTTTCTAAACTCTAATTATAGTTGTGCGTCTATAATTATTCAGCTCAGTATGTATATGCTATGATGTTTATCCTTTTTTCATATTAAAAAAAAAGGTTTTATTATGACCTATGACAAAAAAAATTAAGCCAAAATTAATTCACCGGTTTTTCTCAGGTCCATTATTTTTTGTTCGGTTCGGTTGTAATTTTCACTCAATTAATAAGTGTTATACTTTTGTGTTGATTAATGGATTTTGGTTTGATTTCATTATAGTAATACATGAGGAGAGGTTTATTCTGTAATACATATCTCATAACTAATAAATAAATATACATAGAAATTGTACCAGAAGTTTCGGCGCGTTTCAAAGAAGGTTTAAGTATAATATATGATATATTAATAAGGGCAACCTAATATATTTTTAACAGGAGAAACTAATGCGTTATAACTCTTTGCTATGTAGGTATGTACGAGTATGTTGTAGTAAATAAAACGCGTAATGTATGTAAGTTTTAAGACATTGTTGATATGTTTTAGACATACTATGATTGTAATTGACGTTACGATCAGTTATCACGACCCATTAATGTTATAACCCGGGTACGTTGAAGCCGCAAGTCGCGCAGGTAGTTTACAAACTATATGATTTAACGCGGCGTGACGCGCCCGCGTTTGGTGCTCAACTTTTCCAATGCGTACAAGTTGCACGCGATTAGCGATTCTTAATATCATCACTCATATATATATATGCTTATATATGTTTATTTTTTAATAGAAGATATTATTGAATAATGTTATGAATAATATAATATATGAACATTAAAATTACATGAGTCGAGTCTCATCGAAATAAATGATCTTGACCTTGTGTAACTGAGGTACTTATTAAGAAACAAAAGATCCTTCTTAGATCTCAAGTATTTATTACCGTTTGATAGTTAACAAGCAAGTGTAATGCTTCTATATTTACTGGAGGTTATTTGGACTCTGCTATATGCTAAATCAGAACTTGTACTTGGGTGAGGAAAAAATTTGTATGTGGCACCCACTTGGATGATCGGTTCTTATCATAATTGACATCAGGCAATTGTTATCCACTGGCGTACGTAGATTTTTCTTAAGGTTCACCAAGGCTGAATGAAAAATGACTAGGGTTATTCGCCGTCCATTTCTCTTTGTAATAGAAAAATATTATCGAATTTGAACAAGCTGGCTAGCTGGCTCTTATGAATAAATATTGAATTGTTTGTAGTAATATTTGTAGTTGCGTAAACATTACCCGCGTATTTCCTAACGCTTGTACGGGACTTACGCTCGATCGCTGATAAATTCTATCAATAACAGAGGCGAGAGCCGTCGGGCGCCTTCAATAGTGTTTACCTCCTCAAGTGTGAAATAAGACGTTTAGTTAAAGTTGACTCCCGCTTTGTCGCTGTGTATTATCTTTACCGCAATTATTGGCCGCCTTTTTGTCTTCTTTATTTAAATATTACTTATAGCCTGCCAATGGAAGTAGGAAAAAATATAAACAAACCTTAGATTTACGTATTTCATGCGATTTGATAATAACTCAGCTATTTTGTGCACTACAAAGAGTTTATGATTAATATATCTTTATTTATAATACAACACTATTGCTCCTAACAACTTATTTCCACTTTAACTTTACTTCCAAAATTCCGATAACAGTTTCGTCGACGTCCAAAACGTCATTTTTTCGGAAAATCATGGTGAATATCAAGCAGTTTAAAAAATGTTAACCATCCTGTACTTCGTCAAAGCGCCACCACGATTGGAACTAAGATATTATAACCCTTGTGTAATGTTATAACACTTCAAACCGTAACACAACAATATTGTAGTACTGTCTGGAATAGATGATGAGTGGGTGACCCAGAGGAACTTGCGCAAAGCCCTACCACCAACTTGGCATATAAGTCAGTATACATATAATATGTTTATAGAACATAATATGGTATTTTAATTATTCATACGAATATATACATACTTAGTAAATTATAAAAACTGCCATTCAAGCAGTCAAGTTTTTGTCTTTTATCTTTTTTTTTTTTGTCTTTTATTATATTTCTGAGTCTGAAATAATGTTAGCGGTTGTATTACTCACCACACGAGACAGCTATGCTACAGCGCCGGTCGTGACCGGTCGCCGCTTCGAGCCCGACAGGTGCAATCTTCTAATGCACTGAAATAGACGTAACTTGTCTTTGGCTATTTTGATCCTTCTGCTTTGAGAAGAATTGTATTCGAAATCAAATATAAATTAAGTTTTAGTATTTTAAGTACATTAGTAAACAGTTTTTTTTTTTTTTTACTTATCTATACTTAAGGTATCGACATTTCAGAGAACGAAAGCAGAAGATTTGGTCCACACTGGGATATTGATTCTAAGGTAAACATCAATAAAACTTTTTGATATAATTGTATAACAATATCGATTATTATTATCAATTACACATAGAATTTTCACATAAAAGTTACGTAATATGTCCTCGGAAACTATTTGGAGAAAATAATGATGAATTAAAATATTATCATACAATAATTAGTGACTTCAAACTAATACTAGCTATATATATAAATGTGTGTGTATATATTATATTAAACCCACACAACGAGTACTTTTATTC
Source organism: Vanessa tameamea (assembly GCF_037043105.1). Lineage (NCBI taxonomy): Eukaryota > Metazoa > Arthropoda > Insecta > Lepidoptera > Nymphalidae > Vanessa > Vanessa tameamea. Next base: position 713,670 of record NC_087316.1, read on the forward strand.
TTCCTTTACCTCAATAGCTTATTGGTATACAGGCCACCTAGCAATGTCATATTCACATAGTCGATCATGACCCCTTAGGCTAATGTCGTACTCAAACCTACCATAATAATCTTACGCTTAAGAAATACAGCCTTATAATAATATTACTTCCTAATTAAAATATTTTATCATTTTTTTAACTAAACGGATGAGTGATTTTATCTTAACTCATTAAAAACCATTTTTTTCCGATAATGCCTAGTTAAGTAAAAAATTAAGTCATTTTCGTTTCCCTCGTAGATAACCATTTTAATCGACTTAGTTTAAATAAAATTAATGTTAATAAGCATCGGTACGACGGCCTTCAGTTCTGTTCCCACAGCGACAGGTTGGTCGTAGATCAGACTGGGATTGTCAGGCGTCAAACTATGACTTATGCCGTCGTGATAGTTCACGTTATGTCTTTAGCTAAGTTCTCGTGAATTGTGCTGATGACTTCATTGGTATATCTGGTATTGTTTAAGAATTCATTGGCAGTGGGATTGCGTTTATTGAATGGTGGGTTATTTTTCGAGTCATATTTAATGCAGGCGTTCTATAAATTTATTTTGTCTGCTTGTGTGAGATATATATATATATATATATATATATATATATATATATATATATATACATATATATATATATATATATATATATATATATGATAATGTATTCTTTCACATGTATATCATTATTAATCATTTATACAAAAATATATTCAAAATTAAAAAAATGCTGATTAAGTTCAGTCAGCCATTACGTGGAAGTTTACTATATCGTTGGTGTTTCTGGTTTTTGGATTGAACGAGGTTTAACTTTTTAAGGGCACGTCAGGATTTTTGACCTTAAGAAAGAAACTCTAAATATCATGAGGAGATACGTTATTTAGCGACATACGTAATGCCTTGAAACTAAAGTTTTTGTGCCCAGATGAGTTTGTACAAAGCCCTACCACAAAATAGCTGTCTGGGCAGGTACTACCCACTCTTCAAATTCTACCGCCAAGCAACAATACTTAGTATTATTATTATATTAATGATAACATGGTGGCAATTTGCCCATTGGCTTAAGGCCCGTCCAATGACGTAAAAAAGAGTAATTGTACTATTACTTTTACTAATAGGTTCTGATGGTAACTTATGAGAAAAATCAACAAATTCTAGCTATGATCTATAGACGACTAAGTTATATCTAACGAGACAGTAACTTATTATGTACTTAAATATATACCTACTTACTATAAAATAAAGGACAATTTTAGCAAATTCCGACAGATTGTATTATTCAAATAAACCGTTACGAGATCATTTCTTATGTAATAAAATGTCATATTTATGAGTTATACGAATCATGTAGACATTAATACGATGTCGTTAAGAGGCTGGAACTGGTCACAAACTCTCGCTGTAATTTATTTCGAAAGTCTGACTTTCGTTGTAATATTATTTTTGTTCAATGACAATCCTTCTGTCAGTTCGACAAATGTCCCTGATCTGAGCCCTCCGACTCTCGGATAGATCAATCTCGACACTGTCTTGTGTGATTACTTGAGGGGTTAGGAGGGAGGCACCTGTAGAATTACTTGTTGAGCTTCGAGTTTTCGGTAACTTACGGCGATTTGTTTTTCTAATTTTGTATTGAGATTTGTGGATTCTACTTCAAGAAGAATGCTTACTATGAATTGTTTTACCTGCGATAGTCTCGTCTAGATAGTCGTATTCTCTATTGAATACTAAATTAAGACATGAATATTAAGTATTTTTCGCCAGTTACTTTGGACTGCTCTCTTTTAACAGGGTTCTCTTTCAAATATAATATTCAAAATAATTTTATTCATTGCTGGAGCTTAATGCAAACCTGTCTGAATAGGTATCACTCGCTTTGTGTTGCTGTGTACGAAAATAAAGTTTGCACAAGGGATCTTAAATCCCATTGTTGATGGCGCATTGGTGGAGTAGTTTATATTTCTTGTTATATTTGTGCAAATGTCTATGGACAAATGTTACTAGGTCGCTGATTTGCTCGCCTGCCTAAGTGATTTAAATATTATTAATGTTGAATGGATTTTATGTTTAACGTAAAGTTAAAATAGTTTTTTTTTAAACTAATATACACGTTCTTCTGTAAGTACGGCAATCATATAATGATGACCTGTCTCCACACCTTTATCCCCACAGAGCACAGGTACTCAAATGCCTCGCAATCGATGTCCAAGCGATCACTGCAGCTTCTATTTAATATATTTCTTGAGGAAGTACATTTATATAGTTAGTATGTATCTGTCTAACGCCCAATAGGAGCCTCGCATTCCTCGCAAAGTATTCACGCAAGGCGTAGAGGCGCTGTCCGTGCAATTTATTATGCCATTATACGTCATGTCGTCTCAACGCACTGCACCGTTAACTGGGCCTGCAGCCTTGCACTTCCATGGTGTGGATTTTATCTTACTATGTTTGTTTATAATAAACATTTGCAAGACATCCTTTGAAAATATCGTATGCTTAATATTGAAACGTTTGATTTCATTTTAAAAACCTATATTCTAATTATATTTAGCTAAAAATACTGCAATAAAAACTCCTGTTTCGTTATAATCATAATATTATAAAGTCAATATAGTAAATTCATTAAATTAATAAGATTAAATCAGTACGATCCTTGCAAGCCATTACTTGGTAGGTTAAAAGCATATTTGAAAAAACTGGACAACGAACCAGCGACCAGAAGCGATTTATAATCTTATTTTTTATAAATGTTATTGAAAAAAACATCTAAGTATTATCTTAAAGTTTTAATCTGGTGGAAGCACAATCCGAACTCCCAGCCTCCCATCTGACAATAAACCGACGCAATTTCTGCAATCTATAGTTCTCTGCATCAGCGTACAAGATAGCATTAACTTCCTAATAAGTACAAGCCAGTAATGAAATCGAAGCGATTACGACGATCGACGCGATTTATTGCTGCCGAGACGTTGGAAGCGTCGGATGCGCGTACGCATCGATAAAACGTCGCTATTATCTTTCCATGTGAGGGATACACCGGGTTTAATTGGATAATTTACATCTACATTTTTTTTAAACTATCTAATGGTAAGATTAGTTTTATATACATAATTAATAACTATAAAAATGACAATAATGTTGGCTGTGCCAGGTACGTATCAATACCGCGAAATTAAATAAGATATTAGATATTCATATAAAAATGTATTAAATTAATTTATGATTGAATAAAAAACGAACTTATACAAAGGAATCCCTTGCTATTTTGATACTGACCGAATAGAAACGAATGTATCGATCGATTTAAAGTTCTTAACATGAGACTATAACTTAAACTCTTAAGCGAAGCCACGATATAATAAAAAATAAATAAAGAAATAAAAAATAATGAGATCCTTGGTATAAAGAGGCCTCATTGTGCCCCCGCCCTTGGGCTCCTTGTGCTCCTCTCGCACGTTGTCCATTACATACCGACATGGTGCATCTTATCGTTAATTATAGCTAACTCGTTTACCAATTACCGTGATTTACCGGCGTGCAACGGATATTATTTTACATCAATCAGTTATTTATCTTTTAAATATGTTTATGATACCATATACATGATGTGAGCAGGTACGAGGTCAGCGACGGAAAGGACGTAACAGCATGTCATATTGTCCAACATATATATAATATTATTTTCTATATATCGAAAAACATACAGACAAGGGGACCTCGATTATTTCCTTATTTTGATTATTGAATTTATCGATTGGTGTTTACAATAATATATTCGTTTGAAGTTCGAAGGTGGCAGATGAGATGTCTGAGATGTTAATTCCCTTGTGGCTGTAGGTACACTGGCTCACTAATCAAACTGGTACACGACAATACTAAGCTTTCCTGTTTGATGCAAAATATACCTTATATATTGACTGATAGATTGTATTTGCCGTTTTAATTTTTATGTTCTTTTCAACGTCTCAGTATTTAGCGTAAAAATGATTAAATTACCGATAAATGCGAATGTTTATTCATTCGAACAAGCCGTCAAATACTATCTCATTGTCTGCCTTTCAGTTCCATAAAACACAGGAACAAGTTATCTGCTAGACATTAATTAAAGGTTATATATTCCCATAACATGTCTCCGAGTTATCAGCAGCTAGAACATCGGGATCGGAACAAGCGCTTGTTAAACAAGAAAACAATAGGGATGGTCCGATGATATCGTTCAAATACAACGGACTGGCGAAAAGGTACATCTCTATAGTTAACCCTACCAAAGTAATTAAATTTCCTACTACTACTGAGCGAAGGCCTCTTATCTCAAGAAGGGTTGGAGTTTATTTCGCAAAGTTGCCTCAAAGCGTTGTGGATACACATATCCGATATATTCTGCTCTATGCATGTGATGACCACGATTCCTTCGTTTAACCAAAATCAGTTATAAGCAAATTCATTGCATGAAAACTGATTCCTTTACTCCGCATATGTTCTAAACATTTTACCGTCACGTCCCTTAACTTTTTATTATTTAATATAGATACATTATCTCAACAAAATGCTGGCTAGGTAACTACACAGGAGATATACGTGCACATCTTAGTTCCCAAGATCCGAGTATGCGTATAAATCTGCGTGTTTTCTGAGGCACGGTATTGCAAAACATTACTGACCGTATTGACAACTTATATAGATCAGCTGTGCTATTGCGTAAGAACGTCGTATGTCAAACGTGGAATGTTGGAAATCGAATTACGGTGATGTACTATTTTGATGCGTGGGATACACGTATTAAGTGTCATAATTATTATAATCAATGTCGTATATCACCTTCTGACAGTCCACGGTGTTCTTTGCCGATTTTCGAGTTAGCTCCACAGTGAGAGCACTGCTTTAAATCCAGGATAATTTGTAGAAGTTATTTAAGAAAATTCGTAAGCATACAATACCTCAACAACTATTACGCAGTTGGTATAAAACAAATGTACATTATATTCATTTTTTTAAGTTGGATAAGTGTCGAGTCGATCGGCAGAAGTAATCTAAAAGCGATCAGCCATTTCATTAGCGTTCAGTGAAATCTTTAGTAGGAACCATTGTTCAATCGACTCTTTGTCGTCTGAGAGTTGACGCGGAAATGAGCCCTGATGACGACTCGATTGCTTTTTTATTCGAAATTTTGGTTTGCATTGCCGCAAAGAAATATTGATGACTCTCTGTATTCTACTAATGGACTTGGTCAACTATTAGTGATAAAATATAAACAAAAGACAATACTCAATTTGTCTAGAATATCGGAATTGAATTACAATATTCATTCAACGTGGAAATAATTACTTGGTGGGTCGTGCTTTGTGCAAGTCCATCCGGATTTGAAGGATAAGTGAGCTAGTGTAAGTACTTTCTTGCAGTACCAATGTCAATGGACAGAGTGAACACTTACCATCAGGCGGTCAAATAATAACAATGAAAATATGAAACTTCATCAATTAACAAATTATATAAAATTAATCGTCAATAGAGCAGTGGTTTACGGGCCGCCTAGCGATGTAAAAAGTCGCAGGATCGAACCTAATCCCTTGGGCTATTGTCGTCCCCACTCCTAACACAAGTAATTCCTTAATTAATATGGGGAATTGCTAGCATTATTTAAAAAAAAAAAATTAAAAAAAAAACATGCCTTACAGGGGATTAGTATCAAATTGATGAATGATTATGTCACTATAGACACTTGTGTAGGTACAAAGTTTAATGATTGCCCCATTAGTCTTTTATAGGCATGAATGCAGAGGTCCTGAGGTACAGGGTACAAACCGTCGGTTAAGCAAATTTTTAAGTTTTTGGTTTTGGAAAATTTGCAACGACAGCTTGGAGTCTGTAAATAAGTGTTCACATACTTGTATCACGGAAAGTGCGGAAATCTGTTGGTCTTGCGCCTAACTCTAGTCATGTCGGCTTCTCATCGACTGAGAGAGAGAATAGAGAGGGCACTTGTGTTCGAGCCCTCATTTATGAACTGCAACCTATGCCGTTGTATAATCTCCGTGTATAGAACTATTGATGCTGTCTAAATTAATTGTAATTTCCTCAATATCGAATATACAGGTAATGGAAAGTCTCATCAAAATTATACCATTAGTTTTTGAAACTAGTGATTAAATAAAGATTATCTTCAATCTATACAAACATTACATACATAATGAAAACCATTAAAGTTCCCATTATAATCCCAACCGTCGTATAAAAAACTCCTAGATCGTTTTCAACAATTGCCACATTTAGTCACGCGTCCCAGCTATATCCAGTCGACCAGTCGACCAATACACGGCGCTAATAACGTCTTCACAAGCCAGCTCTACTATAAAAACTTATTACCGTCCGTCCAATGGTATTCCACCGAAAGCACGTCACATTTCTCAGTAGTTGGAAAACGATAATGCACCGCGCGAGATAATAAATAAGCCCTCATCATTTACATTGTGTGCGCGACGGAGACGGGGGTAGAGTACGCGGTGGGTGCGAGCGAGAGGGAGTAATGTTTATGCGCTCCACGCCCACGCTGCGCCCGCGCGGTCTGTGACAGTTTTTCTGCAATAAACTTAAATGTTAAGTTGGACGCACCGTATATTTCAATTTGCTATGTTTTCCGAGGATTCTTTAAAACATTTCTCATGTCAAATTATAAAAAATAAACGGTCATTTTTATGACATTTCTCATAAATTACGGTGTTTTTTTTTTTGATTTTTCACCTTTAAAAGATGGGACACGGAATTGAAAACAGCAGGTGAACTTTTAATGTTTCTTGATATGACCAGTGAGTTAAGTGCTAAGGCTTATGAATACGCTTCAAAATCAAAATTAAAATACAGTTAAAATCGTTTATGGCGACATCGTTTAGAACAACATATCGGTTATATTGACCAAAATCAAAGGTCCCGGCTGAAAGTTATATAACTGTCTTATCAAAAATATTGCTTTGTACGACATTGCTTACTACGAAATACCGCATTAAACGACCACATTTGGCTAATGTTTTTGGAGAATTATATCTGTAGAACAACCAGCTGAGCCGTATTGTAAACAATTACTACTGAAGCAGACGAGTGCATTGATATAGATAGGTCGATTTGTGCACCGGCTACGGAAGATGATTTGATGATTTTCTTCTTGAACTTCTCGTACAATAGTACGAGAAGTTGAGGAAGAAAATGACGAACTGATGAACAATTTACAGTGGCAACTTAGAATGATGGTCTCAATGCTGTTAGTGTTTTACACAAGATTGTTCTTTTTAATAAACAGTTTCATGCAGGGAAATTATAACGATACGCTGATTAAACTCCAACGTGAATTACAAAATGTGTATACAAGACAGAAGTGTTCCAAACTTATTAGAGATTTTATGCATACAGGAAAATGACGTTGTTCTTTCTTAATACGTATACGTTTTGATTGAAATAAAAGAAATATTATTTAATTTCATACTTTAATATATTTTGCCTATTAATAGCTATGACCTACACATTCAATAATTCCACTTCATAAAAAAATAAGCGTCACCGGTTGTTACGACTATCGGTTTTTACGACTAAATATGAGTAGTCCCTTCAATGTCGTTATAACAGATTTTGACTGTATATATTTTTGGATTAAGTGGACTCTTTCAAGCACTTTTCACCAAGTAAATTGAATTTAAAACCACTACTGGTTCGGTAGATTTTACCGAAAATAATCGACGCGAAACTTAGTATTTTCTTATTCAATTGTAGTGAATTTCCATTTGAATCAACAAACGTTGAAAGGCGATTCAGATGGTTGAAATCGTTTTCGATTTGCAGTTGATCAACTAAAATTTACTCTTGTGAGCCAAATCAGACGTTGAAAACAGTAATGTACGACTACTAAATGAATTACAGTTGGACTAAAATATCTACAAATTAGGGTTCTATTACCGAACATACTTATCTTAGAGTATATTCAAACAAATGCAAGTTCTCTCGTATATTTTCCGTTCACGTCGCGACATGCATTGTAAACATAAATTTAACCTTTAAAAAACTGCAAGCACTTGTCCAAAATGTACATCCCACATTTCTTCTAGGAACTTCAACAGTTATCCTTGTACCACCTCGAGAAAATATGTTACCGTCCATAACACAGATGTAACGTACCGTCTCGCTGATGTTCCCATGTTGCCGCGGTACACCGAAACGCCGTAAATATCAACACTACACTGGAGTTTCCATTTCAGTGCAACAGAGTCGTTCTGTGAGAACAAACTCGAAACTCACCGAAGAACACGACTGTGAAGTGACATCCACTATAGTCATTATAACTTAAATACACGCCTCAAAATACCGTATGACTGTAAGTTGGTCTTCAACATTTCACGAGTGAGATACGAGATACGAGAGTTCTTACAGTATACAGCACTGCTGTTAGTAGCACAAAATTATTCTATTCTGATACTTTGGGCTAAAAATACATCAGCCATCTTGGCGGCTGATGTATTTTTAAACATCACCATAATTACTTTTAATATGACTGAATTGATAAAAAAGCAAGGATTGCCATCCTAACTTCCTAACTAACATAATAAATATGAAAGTGAGTTTGTTTGTTAAGTTTTCCCGTCTTAACTATTCAATCGATCATCTTTAAATATTGTATACACGTTGTCTGGGGTACCTGGTCGCCCCCCCATAGGAGCCGGGTAGCCAGAACCAGGTGTAGCAATTAATAGTATTTCTAGGTTAATAAATAAAACAGTTGTTATATTATTATATACTAATTTAATATATGTTTTTTTATATTAATTTTCATACTGTTGCTTAACATACAACTTTGTCAAAATTTTATGAGAACTTTATAAATTATCACACAAGCGACTGTCTCTCACTAGACGGTATTCTGTTGAGCTATTAGGCTTAAATATACATATTACACAAAGCCCATGTGTCATACAGACAGCAGTAAGAGTTTAAGAGTCGGTTATGTGCAGGCGCATTACTATAAAATCAAAACCCTTTGAAGGGTTTGAAAGGACACAAATAATAATCCTACATGCATTGTATGTCGAGGTGATAAACATTGTAAAAAGTTATTTAAATGTTATGTCAGTAAAACCCACTCAATCATCAATGTATTGGATAATACGAGCCGACATGCATGCGTTAGTGTTGTGTAAGTGCCTCATTAAGTGTAAAATCCTATACTCTATTCCAACCATAAGAGGAAAAAAGCCAAATGAACAACATTTGACAGCAAATTGACGCGATATCATTGGTCGAGAGCGTGATTAATCTATGATATTCACTATGGATTAGCGAAAAAATGTCGTTTTGAACGTCAAAGACACAATTGTGTAATAGTGATTTATTCTAAATAAAGATGTATTAGTCATAAATCCTTAGTAATGCACAATATTGCTAAGTTATTTTAGCAAATCGCATGAAATACGTAAATATAAAGTGTGTTTACATTTTTTCCTACTTCCATTGGAATAGGATACTAACATACTGACAGTTTATCGCAATCGAATCGAAATGATCGTTGAAGTACAGTCGTGTACCTACTCTACAAACGCAAATGCGGTATCTTCACTTAATATAGTTTGTTAAATGACGTTTCAAAAGTGCTTGTAAAAGCCTACTTGAATAAAGTATATTTTGATTTTGCAACGATCCCGGTTACTGTCAAAGTTGGATCGGAATATAATGGGGAACGAATCATTACAGTTATAAGTATAATAGTCTTCGTGTATACATACTTCTAATGGGTGAGTGAAGTTTTGCTGATTAATCCTTTTTTTAATAGCACTATTTTTTATAATGACTAATTGAAACTTTTATGGCGATTTTTGGATGGGGTTGCCTAAAAAGTGACGTGGGTCCTGTAAGTTTAATCGAAGGATGACGAATCACAGGATAATTTCGACAATTTGCTTAATCAAGTAAGTGGTCATCTTCTCTCGTAGACTGATTTTATAAGTTAGTGCAAATCCCACCTAATATAGGTTATGCCTTGCGCTGAGATTAACCCAATATAAAGTGTTTGAGGCCAAAACAACTGTTGCACTCAAGCCAGTTTCCGGGAGTAGTCTCGGAAACGGCCTTGTATTAAAACGTTTACGTATTTTTTATATTTTTTGTAATGAATAGGTAGACGTATGGGCGAATGGGCCCCATGATTGTATGTGGTCACGATCGCTCATTGTGCTAGACATTGACGCTGTAAGAAATATTAACCATTTCTTTACATCCCCAATGCCTCAACCTTGGGATCTAAGATTTTTTTTGCCTGTAGTTACACTGGATCACCCTTCACATCGGACCACATCAATACTAAGTATTGCTATCTGGTGGTAGAATATCAGATGAATGGGTGGTACCTACTTAGACGGACAAAGTCCTAGAACCAAGTAACTTACTAAATATATTGGCAACAACTACTTTTATTCCTCATCTGAGTTCATTTTAAAGTGCTTCTTCCGAAATCGAATCTTGTTCACGATAAAGGACGTCATCTATCGTTTATTAGCAATAATTTTTTAATATAATTACCTGAGCCGAGGTAATTGCATTGGATACGATTCCTCCTAGACTCTTAGCCGTCGTCTGCTTAAAATTGTTTAAGAATTAGGACATGATCGAGTTAGCTTCTATCAATTTAATCCGGTATGACTCAGCGAATAGAACAGATCTTAACTGAGGTTCGGGACTTCAAATCCAGACAAGAGCCGTTAAATTTATATTTACTTAATTTGTGTTTTTAATTCGTCCCGTTATCAACGTTGTCGTAAAAACAAATATAAGAAAAATAGAATATCCACTAAAGCATTGGAGTAGCGTGATGGAAAAACTACAAATCATTTCTATGTTATGTGTTTTGTTTGTGGCCCTACCACCTTCGGGCAAGCCGATTTGGGTACCACTAACTCCGCTAAACAGCAATACTTAGTTTTGTTATGTTCCATTTTGAAGGATGAGGCAGGCAGTGTTCCTATAGGCGCAAGGGACATAACGCCTTGTTCCCAAGATTAGTAGCACATTGGCGGGGTAAAGATTGGTGAATATTAGTGGTTACCACTTACCGTCAGGAGGCTTACCAATTGTATATATACAGTGTTTTGATTAACATAAGTTTCTAAATAAATTAAACTATAGTCGGCTGAGTCATCACAGCCATAGTACCAGAGACCACGTTTAAAATGGTCATAACCAATTGACCTATAATACAATTTCCTTACTAGTAACATGTTTACACCTGTTCTCCTCATTTGGCCAGAACAATGGCCGCGCTCAGAGCATATGATTGCTGAGTCAGAGGTCGTTGAACCGTAGGTCAGTTATGTATGGAGGTGGTTATTACGTTGTAGGTCGCGTGTAGTTGAGATGTAGCGAGTTCAAGGTTGGGCGACATTTTTTATATATTTTATATGTTGATGGTACAAGCTACTTTCAAAATGAAAGTTAATTATCTATTTCATATTCATTATATAACTATTACATAGTCCTTCTATATCAAAAATCATTCCGTAGATTAGTCAAACGTGTTTGATCAACGAACAACCAGACGCATAAAAATAACGAATATTACTCTAGACTCCTTTCTGGACGATTTTAATGAAAACTTGAAGTATATTAAGCATACTTAAAATAACATTGAATTTTTTGATAAAAACTTTGACGATCATTGTGTAAACACGAGGCAAAGATAAATTTATAACACCGTGTTTCCGACTTCTTAAAGTCTATAAAACCTTCATGGGGTATTTCTTTAGAAACTAGTAACATATAAGCCATATTAATTATTCAATCAAATCAAAAATATAAAGATATTTACACATAAAACGTAGAATTAGTATTTGTTTACTTGCAAACAGTATATTTAAATTAATTAATAATCAGTGATTTGAATGAAATAAAATATCGATTCAAAAGTGCTCGCTAAACCTAACACTAGTTTACTACCTCTTATTCACAATCAAATATGAATCAAAGGCACTTCAAGAAATAATAATCGTTACTTCCTAAGACATTGGCTCACTGACTCCCCAAAAATTACAATACAAGTATTTCATGTTTGGTAGTACAATGAAGTACCGATGACTACTACCTGCAAAGAAAGTCTTGCACAATCCAGTACCGTGAGTTAAGTTTAACAAATAAACTTACACAAAATTCGACATTTTCCGATTCAACACAAAAACCAAATAAGAATTATTAAAAGACAAACGTGAAAATGCTGTTTCGAACTTGATTAAATATACAAGTACCATTAGCCTCCGTCTGAAATAATCTATACGACGGCAAACCCCCCCCCATTAACAATTCAAGAGAAAAATAAACAAAACGGACAGACCACACGTCTTGTCGGCAAGCTTTCATCCAATAGGCACTGATTCTTTAAAATTTAAATGATAATTAAAAATAAATTGCACATGTTTTTCCTTAGCAATCACTTACAAGTCTACTGGTAAATAGTGTTAATTAGATTTAACTAGTTTTTATACAGAGTGATTCTTATTTTTATCATTAAATATACTAAATAAAAATCCTAGTCACTTTAGTCATAATAAACTGTCATACAGTTAAAGTTAAATTATTAATTAAGTTTGTTATTAATGTACTCGTAAAAACTTACAAATTAATTATTGTATCGGAATCTATTTGATTGATCAAGATGGGGTTATATATCATTTCAGACGTCTACATAATGAAATCATATATATATATATATATTTTACACAAGTATATAATGAAATCATATACAGTGGAATCCGTTTATAATGACATCGAAGGGAATTGACAAACACGTCATAATAACCGGACGTCATACAAAGCGTTTTGTGAAAAAAAAAAAAAAAATATATATATATATACATATATATTTTGCACGTAATAAGTACATACGAAACATGTATGTATGTACTATATTTTTCATATTTTAATGTAAGTAATCAGTAATTTTTGTCTGCTTTTGTTTTTTTAATTTTTTTGTAATAACAGTCTCTAATACTATTGTGTATAGAAGACAAAGCCATGGTCAAATTATCATTTTCAATATTGCTATGAACAAATCTGCAGACGACCTTTGAGTGAAAATTACTCACTCAGATTAAAAACAACGAGCCAGGTGCGGAACGTCGCCGGGAACATTACCGGAGGTGTAAAGAATCATGTCGGTCACTACAACCGGACACAATTTATTAAAAATGGGTCATAATAAGCGAACTGTCACTATAAGGAAAGTCGTTGTATCCGACTAATTTTACAAATAATTTTATATGAGAACCAAACATCATGGTGTAAGTACGTCACAATAAACGGTTGCTCAATATAGGCGGAGTCATTATAAGCGGATTCTACTGTATATATTTTTTTTAAACAAGTTGTATTGAATAGAACCGAGATAGCCCAGTGACGGGAACACGTGAATCTTTTTCGATGATTGCGGGATCAAACCGCTAAGCAAGCACCATTAAATATTCATTTCTCATATCCTATTTAGTGGTGAAGTAAAACATCTGATGAAAATTTGCCACATGTGTATCCACCAACCCGCATTGGAGCAGTGTGGTGGAAAAAGACTTACCTCAAACGGAGAGAAAGCCTTAGCCCAGATATGGGATTCGTAAAGCATGTTACTAACTTAATTAGAATTTAAAATCGGAAGGTATTCAATATTAAGTTAATAAACAAAGAGTCGTGTCTTCTACAAGTGGCGACCACTCACCGTCAGGATAAACTGATTCCCTTGAATAAGTTATAACGTTTTAAATTCTCAGACGTGTTCACCTGATTAAGCTGCAGACAAATGAAGGAAGTATGGAAAAGGTAGGATGATAATTAAATCGATTCCACTCGTACTTATTCGATTATAATCGAATGAAGTTTTCATTTAACTCGACTGAGAACGTTCTGTTGAAATTAACCTTCAAGTTAAGTGCTGGAATTTTTCAAAGTATTTCTAGTTTTTAGTTCGTAACTTAGTAAACATTTTTACTTCCTACATAAAAGTATTTATTGAGTGTATTGACAGACACGGGGGACATACAAACTTAATATGCATGGTGGTTAGCGCACTGCCAATGTAAATGAGTGCCTTTTTCAATGCTAATATTTGCTGAGATGGCCAACAACTCTCAAGGGACTTACGTATATATTTTAACAATAAATTTTAAAAAAAAGCAATCCATATTATTTTTATTCGTTAGCTATTTATATCAGACTCGTTGTTGCCCGCGGCTTCGCTCGCGTTTTAGGGGTTAGTCGTCAGATGTAAGGTATAAAAATGTAGCCTATGTCCTTCCTTTGAGTTCAAGCTTGCTTCATACTAAATCTTATCAAATTCTGTTCAGTTTGGTTGTGAACCAGCAATAGACGGACAGACAGAGTTACTTTCGCATGTATAATATAAGTATGACAAAGTTAGTTCATACAAATGATTAAACTAAAGTTTCCTAATGTTTCGCAAAATTAAATCCTACATCCCCATATAAGTAAATCACTGTATATTTAAAAAGACTCCCTAGTCTGAGACAGACCTTACGATTCTTTTTCGTTCCGAAACGAAACGAAGTCCACATTACGTATGTGAACACCCCCCAACCCCCCTTTAATTAAAGGCCAGTATAAGGTAACACGTCTCCTTTTATAGGTTCTTGTCTCGTTGAATTGAAAGGTTTTTTTCGAATTAGGGTGGATTAAGAGTCAATCCCGAAAGGGTTCGTCCGTCTGATGTTCTGTTTGTGCGAGATTGCTTTAACGGGTTAAAGGCTTCGTGGAGAGCTCTCCGCTGAAGTATGTATTGTTTTGACGTGATCGTATGTATTCGAGGTTCTTAGTTAAAACTTTTAATCGTAATACACAGTGTATTTATTTATTTATATATATAAAAGTAACGATATATTATTTATAAGTCTATATTATTATAATTATTTAAATAGATCCGTAATTTCGCGGCGGTGCCTTTTTGTCGTATAGCTTTTGTTGAGTCATTTCGCACGTTGCGTATGAATTTAACGTCTAATGTATAATTAATTTCTCTACAAATAAATGTAGGTAATTAAAGTGAACATATATAACTAGTTTATTTACTTTTATGTTTCCTTATGATATATGTTTTTTTAATATTTTTTAATTTCTTTTTCCAGGTAAGTGTTCGTGAACTATCTCCGTGGGTAAGATTTAATATTTAAGAATTATGGTCTCTACTAATAAGCGTTCAATTAAAAAATATCTATATATGTATTAATGGTAAGCATTAATTTAATTTAAACTTTAATTTACTATATAAATTAAGAAGTTTAACAATAATTTTAGTTAATTACAAGAACATCATATTCGTTATGCGAAGATCATAAAAATTAACATAAAAACTCAATCGAATCAGAATACTATAATTTCGTCATTTCGTTTATCATAGATTTCTTCATTTCGTCTGACCTGCGCCCACGCACGTGACACGTTCCATTGTACGGTGATATCCGACCACCGTTTTATGTGCATACCATCATAACGTTACTTTTATGACATATTTATTTTAACATATGTAGATTTTTATGGAATATTTCTATACGATATAATGTGTTGAATACGAACAATTTAAAGAAATTGTTTATATTTGTTTGTAACTTTACGATGTTTGTAATTCGAACATGAAATACGGATCTGGTTATTTTGTTTATTTTAAATTACTTTTACGTTCAATAACGGAAAATTGTTATTGGATACGTGATAGTGTTCATAGAAGTGCGTGTTTACGATTCGAATCACTATAATTTTGATCACGTTAACAACTTTTATGACGTTATATAATATTTAAATCAAATATTTAAATCAATTTTATTTATGTGTGTGGACGTATCCACACTCACACATTCACACTCCGTCTTAGGGCCCGGTTCAGGTTAGGTTAGGTTAGTTTGTCTACGAAGCTAAATACACAGTAGTTATAAATTTTGTATTGATATATCCCGGATGCATATGCTAGTGATATTATCACAAGTAACAAATTATCATAAAATTCATGGCTGACTGTTAGTGGATGACGGCCCTTACCATCTGGTCGACCAATAGCTTTGTCTAGAACAATCATATTTAAAGCCATAAAATACAGCGTTAGTTAATTGCTCGAAAAAGTATGTATATGTAACTATTGAGTTTCTTGACGGTTCTTCTCGATCTAATCTAAGCTGCCTTACTTTTAATTTATGAACTTATAAAGCGACAATTCAAACATGCTCGTAAGAGCTTATTATTTTTTTTTTATTATTTTTTTTTTTTTATGTTATAGAGGGCAAACGGGCAGGAGTCTCACCTGATGGAAAGTGATTACCACTTATATAATATTATTACTTATATGAGTAAAGTATACTTACATTTGAGGTGTGTTGTATATCTCAATAATAATTGTCGAAAATTAATAGTCAAGTTTAGTATATATAGCTCTTAACTCGACAATATAGTATTAAATTCAAACCCAGCTATTATACGGTGTGCTTCAATTAAGCAGTATCCATTGCCCGCCCGCTGAGGCTCTGCAACTAGAATTAACTTGTCAAGCACGTAATCGATGCGATATAATTATAAACAGTCAAGGTCCAATCGAGTCGTTTAATTACACGACTGTCATGGTAATGAGGAATTATGATTTGATTTGAATGAAATATGTAGTGATACGATGGTAATTACTATTAGTACTCGGACGCTTTTTTCGCAAATGTGAAAACTGTTACTACTGAGCTAAATTGAATAGCCCTGCGTTATGAAGTTTTTTCAATTTTGTAGTAGGATTAGGAAGAGTTATAGAAGGGTTTTCGTATTTTATCGTATTATTTATTTGTATTCACTTATGTATGTGTAATAAAATTTAAGCTAATTTAAAAAAGTATATATTTGATCGCTAAACTTACATACATTTTTAGGATTCCGTACCCAAAAGGTAAAACGGGAGTCTATTGCTAAGACTCCGCTGTCCAATGTCCATTCGTGTGTCTGTCCGCCTGTCACCAGGCTGTATCTCATGAACAGTGATAGTTAGACAGTTAAAACAGAATAAAATAAATATTTAAGAGGGCTCCCATACAACAAAGTAATTTGCTTTTTTTATAGATAGTGCTACGGAACCCTACGTGCACAAATCCGTCTCGCACTAGGCTGGTTTATATTGAATATCTTGTAACGTTAGGATTAAATTAAATGTAAAACCAACTAGATACTCAGTAGTTACTCTTCTTCAGAACCTCTTATATACTTTAAACTGATCACACACATGATATATTTATATAAATAGCACAAATATTAAAAGATATATAACAAAGTAACAATATACATATATTAATTTGACGTTGAAACACATAACGTGAGAAGATGCAGTACAGTGCTTATGGCAGCGGGGGTCCAGCGCAAGTTGTCGACGAAGAGCGATAAACCTTTCTTGAAAAACGACTGTTTTAGGAGACAATTTTTTACGTGACGTTATTTATTATTTTTTATAATTATGTTTAGAAGTTCCTGCTAGATGTTGATACTTCAGAATTTTTTGAGTAACATTTGTACGATTATAATATTCTCGACTAAACATTTAATTTATTTACGAAAAAAAGATACTTAATTGTTTATCTCTAAACTCACTCCGTGATCTTATACGGAGGTGATTCAGTAACTTCTTAAAAACATATTATTTGGGTCATAGAGGTGACCACAACTTATCAAACGTGATGCTTATCTTAATTATAATGACGAGGTCTTAATTCGTCAGTTTATGGGATTTTCACCATGTTTATTATGTGTTTTATAAATCACCAACATATCCGCGCTGTTACGTCCTCGCTCTCACTGGTACTCCGCACCGCGGGTCGTAGTGATTTTATATATTCAAACAAACAGACAAACTCTCCAGCTTTATATTATCAATGTATATTACTTCTGCATTGTAATATCTCTTTTTTTCAAAAATATATGGGGTACAACTTGCACATCAACAGATTTTCTTTCAAAGCAGTAAATGGCGAGTTTTTTTATGAATGATTTAGGCGGAAATGTAGGAAAAATAAATGGGGGTGCTGAGAGATATATATAAAGAGAGATTAAGATATTAGATACTTATGCCAGTTACGCTGGGTTACTTATTCTTCAAAGATATTCGTCGGTAGAATATGAGTATGATAATTAGGTGTTACGTACCTCAACAGGCTTGCGTAAAACGCTACCGCCCTAGTCCCCCACCTAAGAGGTACAATAGGAAAGTGTTAACGTCCTCAATGGTCAGAGCTTCGGACACGTTGCCATCGTTCGCTTGTAAATTATGCCGCGTAACACATAGACAATTGTCACGTCAGGATCAGGTCTTTGGCGATCAAGGATCACTGTGAATGGTACAATCATTCGCTTAATTAAACTTCACTTGCTCACTGTAAATCATCAATCCCAATGTCGATCCCGTAAAGTAACAGCTCGCAACGGTATCAATTTTTCTTGAGATGCTTTGAAGCATCTTTCACCACACAATTACATTATAAACACAAAGTACCTGTAAATTCAGTGATGCTTGTCCGGATTCAAACCAGTCAACGGTTAAAGTTCACTTTTCTAATCATTGGGCCATATCGGCTTATTTCTTTATTAAAAAGAAAAACATAGTACGATGAAAACGACAGTTCATTGCATGTGTAATAAATGAACATACATGTGTATTTATCTGTCGTCGCCTATAAATTATACCGCGTGAGATGAAGACAATCGGCATGTCAGAGACAGAGGTCGCTGGTGACCACAGATCAGTGTCGTCGGTCAAACGTCGCGCTCCATTGAATATTATGCGGAACTTCGTGTGGTGTTTACCAGGATCGCTTTCAAAAGCAATGAAGTTATTACTTCTTGTCTTTGATGTATAACAGTGAAATAATTAACATACTACAGTACGTCACAGTCACAGAAAGTACCTGTTTCCTATAAAGAAAAAGGCGGTGTAAATATTCAAATCTAGACAGCGATTACTACAAAATCCGCTTGTATGTTAAGATTGGTACCTATTTTAAACTAAATTTATGAATTCCACCGCGCTGTTCCAATGCGGGTTGATGGATACACAAACGTGAAAAATATAAAAATAGTGAAGTGTAAAGTGCAAAATCTTTATTCAATATAGAATATTTATTTACTTACTTATTGATTGTCAAGAAAAAATCTAGCTCCGGTTCGGAAAGACGTGGGAATAACTGGCGATTAAATTGATTCTGTTTACGAAAGAATTGTGATTGTTCTATACCTGAACTCATTAATATTTCATTATGTACTTTGTGTCGTTAAATATTTACACCAAAGTTTAAGTTCTCGCATTAGCGTGAGTCGTAAAAGTTAAAAGCCGACATGGTGATTGCGATAGTGAGATTGACTTCAAACTCGCCCGGTTTTAACTGCAAGATAACAGTAAAGAAACGTGAACTCAGCTTCTCTAAGGCGTTGTAAACCTCGCTCGTCCCTCGGCGGTCCTCTGAAGTCACAAGAATTGCATAACGCAACGTTAGAGGGGGACAACTGCTCGACCCCACGAGTTGGAGAGGGAGGTGAAACGTTTTGCAGTTGTCATAATTTCACTCGACAGACTTATAATAAAGATAAACCGGGTAGCGCTGTATTTATTCAGAATTAAATAGTTTTTACGTCGTTTTTTCAAATTTTGTCGTTTTAGATGCTGTTGGCTTTTGATGTGTGGCCAAGTTTGGTACTTAAGAGTATTTAGGATTCATAAATTATTTACGTTAAATACGTGGTTTAAATAAGTTCGTGTAGCTTTTGGAAGTTACTTTCCTTTATTGCTTAGTAGCGACAACCTCTCTTTGAAGTTTTACACCACCACCACGACACTACAATGATTGCTAGAAGCACATGTGGCAGAATTTAATCCCACCCTTGCGATTTCCTGTACCGAGCATGAGATGATAAAACACACGAAAATAGCTTCTCTTAAGATTTGCATATTCTAACTTCTTGTGTATTTCTCTTTAACAACAAATGCTATTATTGATAGAGATAAAAGAGTTAGAAGATAGACTGCCTTTATAGACTATATCCTTAATAATAACTCATATTGTAAGAAGCTTTTTTAGAAAATATTGTGGTGTCATGAATTCGCTCGCTTAATCGCAATTGCTATTCGCTGGACGAAAAATAAACCAGTTCTCTTGTCACCAACGGATTCAATAAGAGAGGCTGTTATATGGTTTTGAATTTTGACATTATTTAAATCTATATCAAAAACAGTTACATAAAATAGCAAAATATCAAGACTCCGAGAAGGTGCAACTGATCCGGTCGTTGGTCGTTGATAACTTTTTACCCACGTTGCATCTTTGTTTTACCGCTAACAACGTTATCTGTAGCCTTTATATCATACACATTAAAGGATATTTTCCTTTAACGTAACGCCTATCATATGTTATACTCGTAGCGTCCAGTAAATCACGTCACACAGCGATTTGCCGCGAAAATTACCGGCCGCGGAATCCGAGGGACGCAGTATAGGTGAAGATGACAGATGCAGGGATTATAATTACACGTGACAGAGAGTGAGAGCGGAATATGGTTTGATATTGTGATTGGTATTGTTTGTCTCGTTCGGGAAGTAAGAGAAAATTGTAACACATTTTATAGATGCATTGACATCACACAACATTTTAACTAAGAAATATCCTCAAGATATTTTGGATTAGGACATTATCGTTGAGAAATGTCGGAGAAGAATTAATCTTAAGTATATGAGAGGTATCTTTGTGGCTAGTGTATGAAACGATGAGAAAATATCTTACCTAAAAATAGTTCTGATTAATAGGACGCAGTTAACAATCGCTTAGAAATTTTAGTAACATACCGTCTTCCTGCGTCAATAAATAGGTAACTTGACGGTGTTTTATCTCCAATCGCTGCGTGTACTACAGCGCCCAACAGCCTCTTAGCCAATGATTTGTTGCGAGTCTGCGTCAGCCGATGCAATCTCTTACACTTAGCAACCGATCGAGATTAACCGTTCCAGCCGTGTTCCAACAACGACACAGTGTTTCATCACTATCAACTATTCGTGTTGGAATGTCACACGCTAACGCGAACACGGACGAATAAACTAAGCGAAGTATTCACCGAAAACGTCCAGCAAAATGGGTCAAATGTTTCACAGTCGTTTTAATTATGATTTCAGATATCATTTGACTTTTAGAACGTTTGTTTCTATTTTATTCGTTTCCAATAATATCGAGTCGAAGTTTTAGTTTATTATTATTTCCCTCGAGATATTATCATACCCAATGAAAAGAAGACAAAGTATTATGTTTTCATATAGTATCTCACTCACAACCGACTTACAGTGATACGCCATTTTGATACGTGTATCCTATTAATTTTGTTATTATTATAGACCATGTCGCATATCACATACTGACATTTCCACTTCGCTTTCTGCGGTGAGTTTCGAGTTTATTTGCACGTAATATATCTACGATAGAGTATAGCTTCCAAGTGAGCACTTCATAGACGTGAAATAATGTTCACATCTCAATGTTTTATGTGTAAAGTTTATACATAAATATGTGGTCATCACCAAAATATTCCCATTAATTTAAAGATTACTAGTGAGTTGTCAAGAAATACTGTTTTACATAATCGTCATGCATGACACATTGATTGATTTAGGTACCAAAAATAATGGGATCTTCTAATCATTTAGACTTAACTTTCTTAATCCTTTACAATGTTAACACAAAAATAAATCAAATAATGATCAAGAGGCTGATTCGGGTCAATGCGGACATTCTCAAAAGAGGTTAGCTAACTGTGAAGAAGGTGTTAAAGACGTTAACAGTGTGCACCCACACAGATACATTTGCTATTTCATACCTGAAATTTTATACTTACGACTTGAAAGGTCTTAGGTCTGAAATTTCACTCTTCAAAATACCAGTGTAGCCTTAATTATTGACTCCACCCAGGGATTTAATTCCAGACCCGCCAGATCTGCAACCTTATAGACTAGACTGCTAGAGAAACGAGTGAGTCGACAAAAATACTCCAATAAAAATACAATAAACTGACTAATCTTGGGTTTATTTTATAGAAACGAAGGAACAGTGCGAGCCTGCATCCACTGCAGTCTACAGTCAGATGCAAAACTACTTGACAGTGAAATGAAAATGCAAATCGAATGGCCAGAGTTGGGGGTTCATTTCATTTTTGAATCGTTCCCCCCATCCGGAACTCGTTCAACTGGCCAAGTGTCGTAAAGACGGGTATCTTATTCTATAGTTTCCCCTATCTTGCAGGTAGATAAGTGTAGTTATATCTGTATGCAAAGTTGGTTACTATTATGAGTTGGATGTAGTCTTTAATAGGTCAGTCATCATCTCTATACTTTTATGTTGTATGTGAACATACGACTTTGTTGATGGTTACATCTCTAATATACGTTTCATGAGCTTATTCAAAACAATGATCCAATTTGATTTAGTATCATTGTTAGCTACAGATTAATATGTTTCTGTTCAATACCTAGGTCTTAAAATAATTAAACATAGTTGTACCCGACATACATAAGTTGGTATCTTATGAGATAAATTTAACTTAACTATATCGAGAAAAACTGCAAAATTCAATAGCTTTTATTCGATCGTATACGTGCTATCACAAACAATTGCATTTACATATCAGGCAAGAAATTACAAAAAACATTTGTGATAAGTTCTACATTAACTTAATAATGATTATATGTCGTATCTGTGCTCATAATATTAATCTCATTGTAGTCGAGGAGACTAAGAGTTGCAGTTCGATTTCTACAATTGTAGTTTTCAAGCATTTTATTTTCATTATATATGTGTATATCATGACAAAAGAAAATTCGATCGCACATCTCTTGAAGTCTGCTGGCTCTTTGAAGGGGATAAGTTGACTTATAACTTAGTACCCCCACGTGATCATTACTTTTAAACCCAAATGGTTAAGGTCAATAAACACAATATGCACTAAAGACTTGCATCGTGAACGGCATCGGTAGACACATTCTCATGCTAATGGGGGCTGTGTCTGAGTTCGCTAAACGCACTTGAGATTTTCATCTCGCTGTATAGGATTGCATAAATATACGATAAGAATATTTACTTCATCTTAAATTTTGCATATACTACATCAGGTGCTGATTTGTATTCGGTGATGTTGAAACATATAATGACAATATATGTTTGTATGTATTCGATTTAATCGGAGTTTTAAAAGGCTTAGCAGCATATATATATGTTGACTCCGCATACATAATATATGTATTGATTTATAAAGGTGAATAGTTTGTTTGAACGCTATAGTAATAAGATCTGCAGTTTTATTTAAAAAAATATTTATTCGTTAGTTAGCTTTCTTTAGGTTCTAGATTTGATAACATATAGGATTTTTTTTATATATTGTCACGTAGGAAAGGCAGACTGGGAAATAGACTATCGAATGATTAGTCGCAACCACTGCTTATAGACATTTTTACTGGAATAAATATTAATCATTGCTCATAGCCCCAATGTGGCACCAACTTTAGGAACTAAGATGTTACAACCAAACACAACAAAACCATGTAGAATTAATATTTGATGAGTGGGTAGTATCTACCCAGACGGGTACTCAATGGTCTACCACCATGAATCGCTTAAATAGATAAATAATGTATATTTACTGGTAGACATGTGTGGTGACTCGTCTGATACAGCAGTTCGCAGCTAGTGCATGCTTTTGTTTCGACTGAATGTTTTTTTTGTATCACAATGTTTGGCTGAAGTTCTATTAAACGTCCGTGGGAAGCAACGTGCGCCTCGACTTGTTTCAATGAAATGTGATGCATTTTGTAAGTGCGATGCAATTTACCATCGCGAGTACATCGCCGGATCTATCAATCGTGTTATCAATCATGCGTCCCGTCACATCGATATTCTTGATGCATTGAGTTGCAAAAAATCGATCTTATACTAATCGATTATATTGTTTTAACATTACTCTTTATGTTACAACTTTTCAATTAAAGAACGAACAAAAAGAAAACGGCCAGGAAATTTTCGATTTTCCCCTACTATAATTCATTATTACATATAAACCTTTCTGTTGAATCACTTTGTTTGTTGATGAAAACCGCATTAAAGTCCGTTGCGTAGTTTAAAAGATCCAAACGTACAGACGGCGGGAAGCGACTTTGTTTTATAACGTTTATACGTTATCTATACGATTATAAAACTGTGTTTCTTTGTATATTACTGAGAATTTGTATTCTTTGTTATATTTATTCCGTATGTTTTGGCGGAGCTGCACCTGTCCCGATCACGTGCTGCCTGGAAGCTTTTCGTCACCTGACGTATATCGCTCGAGTTTTGTTTCGTCTGTGCATTAAAATATAATCGTAATTTCTTCAATTCTCTCTTCGTTCTTTATTAAGTCATTTTTATCTCAAAGGCTGTAGAGACGTGCGTAAACTGTACAATAAACCAAGCTCACTTTACAGTGACGTTTTTAAAAACATATCATAGGTATTCTACCGTTTTATATAGTACCTAAATGAATTACTAAAACACTCCAAAGTTCAACATACAATGGAACAAAATACACACGTATATAATGTAACAATATCGAAAACGACCATTTAAAAACAATCCCCTCACCACGCTCGAGCGTTACACCGCGTCATGAGACAACGCATCCCGTCTAATGAGACCGCGCAGCCTCGCGAATTACCGCGTTTTAATTAATCAGGCGAATAGAACCGAGATTGCCTACACCTACGTACTTTCACTCCTTAACCGGAAAATCATGTCCTTATGTTTAATTAGAGGGCTAATGAATTCCATCTGGGGTATGGACGCGGCCTAATTAAGGTAGGTGCAAGTGAGCGCGATGTTAGAGCTCCCTTCGAGACGCGTCTTAATATTTCTTTTGGTTTAAATACGGTTCGCTTTAAATTCGGTTAAACATTTTAAATTTCGAATGTAAGTTTACGCAACAATGTACGTATGTTGGTATATATATTCTGTTTCATTGAACTTAAGGTACTTATTATACTTAATAAATGACTTGTTAGCTAGTCCCGTGTATTTATATCTCGGTGATGTCTTCAAATCGATTATATGTGAAATCCAATATAGCCAATAGGAGTTTTCTAAATCTAAAGGCAGGATATAAAAAATTGTTGTATTTTCTGTGGTATAGCCTTCTCTCATGAGGGGAAGCTTTTTTTCCACTACGTTACTGTGTGGTCTGGATACACGTGCATCAGAATTTCATCCGACACATGCAGATTTCCTCACAAAGAATATCCTCATTGTCGAGCAGCCGAGATAAATCGAAAATTTAATTAATATATTTTTTAATTTTGTGTCACTTTCGTGCGTTTGCTCCCCTCTACGACTCGTCTACACAACCGTCTATATTGATGTGATATTTATTTTATGATTTTTCTGGAATACATAACGACACTTGTTTCTGTTCTTCAAACGGCAACGTTTATAAATAAATTGGTCACCATATCTCCTACGCTTCTTAATAGTGGTAGCGGTCATATCGTCTCCGACGCGTCCCCACGTCGCGCGTCGGATAGCGCCCGCGCAGGTCGTGGATCAGATACGCGCGGCTTTCAGCGCCATCTACCGTCGCGCGGGCGATCTAAATAACGAGTCGATCTCGCGATAAATCGTAGCCGGCTCCTTCCCGCCTCGCCGCTTGTTAGGTGCTCGTAATTAATGATCGCTCTCAATCGCTGTTTCCGCACCGGCCATTATGATTTTCTATAAAATGGCCGTTGTTAATGCATTGAACCGTCTCTGATAAATGCTGCTCGCTTGTAAACTAAGTAGGTAATTGACAGGTGAGTGGGATACCGTAAGTAACAACCCGGGTATTGGACTGTTATGTCAGTCTAATATAGGAATTATCTGCACAACTAGATGCTTTACGAAACATCATTAAATACTGATATTGGAACTGCCGTCGTATATAACAAAACTACGTTTCTGAGAGTTAAAAAAAATGTAACCGTTTAAATCAGTTGATTTTCTAAAATTGTGTCTCCGAGGAGATTAGGCAAACGGGATTCATTACGAATTCATTATTGATGTCGACACATTTAATGTATAGACAAAGTATCAAGTTTCTCACATGCAGCAACACATTTATTAGTCTTATTTATCGAGTAGTCATCACTAAGTTGCATGCAGATTATGTAGGTTTACATCATATCAACCAATGGGCGTCGACGCTTGCTATAAAATTACCGCGAAAACGTTAAATATTTCGAAATTTGCAGACTCGTCGACGATACACGTCTCGGGTACCATAACGTACCGTTTTTGTCTCCGTCCTGCACCATAAATTATTCTAAATCGGACCCCATTAGATATTCAGAGGTTAGGTTGGAACGGTGCATTCTAAAACATCGCTCGGTCCGATCGTATATCAATCGTTTCGATAGCGTCTCGTTTTTGGTTCGGGGAAACGACGCGAGCAAAGCTACCTGTTTGTTGTCGCGCGCGATTTGTGGTCGCGATCCGCGGACGAGCGACACAGACTCGAACAGTATGATCAATATTACTCATATTTATGCAATATTTATACAATACTATATATGGCAGAATTTAATCCTTAAAGATTTAAACTACAACTACGGTATGCGATGCCATCAAATGAACACAGATATTCATTAGATTTAGAGGATGATGTTATTTTAAAACTTATACTTGATTAAAAACATTTGACGTGTTAATCCGTTAATAGTTTCCTTTAGTCGTTGACAACTGGTAATAAGCGTTCTCTCGATGATCCAGTTTTGCGCTGGTTGCTTCTTAGTTAATATATCAATACTAATATTGTAAATGCGAAAGTAAGTCCGTCTCTCTGTTTGTCTGTTGCTCTTTCACGCCAAACCGCTGCTGGATCGAATTTGGTGAAATAAGGTATGAAGCGAGCTTGAACTCTATGGAAGAATATTAGACTTTTTATACCTAACAACTGAGCAAGGCGATATCTAGTCTAACATATGCAAGCTATAAAGGAACTTTAAATTTTTTACCTGCTCATACCAAATTAGTAAATACCAGCACCAAAATTGAATATAAAACTTCAGTTGCGCCGGTTCGGGAAGGTGATTTAAAATTCAGTCGCAAAATTTCACACATAAATATTAACACGTGAATAACAAAAGCTATTAATTTATAATCAACATTTAAAAAAAAAAAATGTTATACATATTTACAGTATTGTGATTACAATAGTAGGTTTTGTCAATTACGTTGTGAAAACTTTTATTTATTTAAATTTTATCCGACTTTGATCAGGCTGCCGTTTTTAGGCTGGAACCTATCTGATGCGTCGCCTTGTATCATATCGTCCATATAAATCTTACATCTCACAAGGTATGGCACAGGATGCTTTTGTTTCGCATCTCTGAAGACATAAGTTATACAAATTCTTATCTCTACATATACGAACTCTGACGACGAATTTTCTAGAATAGCTATTTTCTAAATTGTTGCGATATTATTAGTCGTATATGATTCCTATCTAAAAATATAGGTTATATGACCAATTAAGATTTAATATTGCGTATTTAAATCACAAATGTCTGCAGTGCAATTTTGTGTGAAATCGTCGTATCTCCCTCATGAAAAAACCGACAAACGAGACACGCCATCTTGATACGTGTGCCAATTAAATGTCATAATTAAATATAGTAAATGTTGCTTATTACTTTCTGTCATTTCAAGGTTTTTTTTTTGGTGTGATTATTGTCAGTTTGTCGCAGAATAGCCCCACTGATTCTATATCTACTGAACAGAATCACATACATCTTATTATTTTATGGGCACACACGATCGAAGATCAAATTATCTTCCTGTATCAAACTCGCTAATCGAAAATTTTAAATAATCCAACAATATATTTACTAGCATAAAAAATGAGATTCACCCAATCATCATTTTCCTTTTAAGTTAAAGCCCATCTTATTAAACGTCGCTGGAGTTTCATGCAAATGAAGTCTTAAACAGTCGCAACAATATCGCCTTCACTTGTCGCGTGTCACGCCGCGACAGACTTGCGGCGGATCGCGACATGTTTATTCAAATATTAATGCCCGTCGTAATATTTTATATTTATATTCACCATCTTGCTCTACGGACCGCACCGTCTATTGCTGTTGCTCCTATATAATCGTGAGTTATATTGATTGGTTAACATTTTAAATTTGTTTTTTATTCGGTTTCTCGGTTTGTGATTATTTTAACATTCTATTTATTTTACATGGATTTGTATTAAGCGTTTACATGTGTGTGTGATTATGGTGCTATTTCATGAACATTTATGCCAGTTCTGTGCATATTTTGCACAGCGAATCAGTTCTTTAAGATATTTTCAAGAGAATATATGATATACATTGTACATCTTGTTATTTTAGTATATGATATAAATTGTTTTTGAAACCAATATATAGAAGTGATGACTATTAAATATCGACTGCGGATTAATCAGATTTCAGACGGGAAGCATAATTCATAACGCCCCATTAATGGATGACATAACACAAAGAGACTTCGTACCTTATATGTATCGTCTTAAGAGTACATATGAACGATACATAAGGGACTGGATGGACGGCGTCATTCTCAGCCACCCGCCGATAAACAATAAATTCGACTTAGTAGCGTGGAAACTTATTATGTCCGGACGTAAGTTCAGATGATATACTGACCAATAAATTGCTTCACGACATCGGAATCTATGACGGTCGCAGACAGGTACGGACAAGGAGATCTGAACATAAAATTAAATTAGATATTTTTCGACCGGCATGTGAGAGCTATTTATCTTTTACGGGCCGTTGATGGTCTTTTTTTGGTACGTTTGTAACATGTGCCTGATTGGGGTAGGTGGGGTTTATTTATTGGAGAAATTTGTTTTGATGATTATTCTAAAGCTTTTAGTGTTGTCAGTTATAAAATAGACGAGGATAGCATATCTGAAAGAGATAGGTAGATAGATCTGTTAATAAAAACAAAGAAACGGTACTTTAATTATAGTTAGCTTGAAAAAAATAGATTGTTTTTTAACGAAATTGATTGATTTAACTCAAATTATAATTTATCTTACTGAACATATAAATAAATATGAACTAACCGTTTAATTCACATGCCGCACAGTCACATTGGTTTACCAATAATTCTTAACCCTAAAATTCCGACCGTTTTATTCTGAGCTCAAATCAGATCAAAGGAATAATGTGAGTATCCTCTCTATTAGCACTAGACTTTTCCGCAGCCATGACTCACGTTTCGGAATTATTTATGGCCGCTGCAATTGGGTGGTCGCCATTTGAAAAGGTGACGAATGTAGGTTAAACATCAATATTTCTGATACTTACAATCAAGTTGTAACAGGTGTGCCTTGCTCAAGTGACAATGTACTTGTCTCGATCAGTGTTTGTCTATGACTCATGCCTAAAGTTTATTGCATCTTCTAAATTTAAACTAATAGTTCGATGAATACCATTTTCAAATGTTTCACAGATAATCTCTGATTTATGCTTATCTGTTGTCGCTGTTAAATCGATGACAAGAGTTTGACTTGATATATTATATACTTTTTAGATATCTCCTGTTATTATATAACTAAGATTAGAAATCTTAGTCCTTACCTGAATAGTCTGTGTAATTCATATTTTTTACTTTAATTGTAAGTAGTGATAAATCTTTGTATTAGAAAATGTATGTGTACTGTAATATAATATGTTAGTCGTTGTATTTGCCAATATTCTTGCCACTAAATCATTCCTCAAATGCCACTGTCAAAGGTGTGCATACTTTTGATGCTCCTAAGTGATTGTGACGTTGAATTAATGAGCGGAATTTATGGGAAAGTTTGTTTTGATTTAAATTAATGTTAGGTTCACTTATTATACAATTTTTAATGTCCTTAGGTGTATTTTTTTTAATCGTACATTACTATTTATCATGGTTGCGTATTTAATAAAGATTATGTTTCTTTAGGTCGTTAACTTGCAACTGCAAATATATTTTTAGGAATTTATTTGAACTATAATCGTTTAGAAACATTCCTCTGAGGAGCCAAATGATCTTTAAATATATACAAAATGCTTTGTCGTTTGCATGTATCATATCAGTATATGATACTTCATACATTTCAACGCCTCTAAATAAACTTGCGGTTTTGTTGCTCACACGAGTGTCACAACTGCATTTAAACCGTCATCAGTACTCTGGGAGGTGACGCGTCGAGCAGTTGAAGCATTACAGGTAGAATTAGGTTAGTTTCTTTTTTTTTATGTTCGAAATGTTACGAATTACTTTCTTCTGATAAACATTCTTGATATTTATCAAAATTAATGAAGAATGCAAAGAAATATACTCTTTATTTTTAAGTGGTTTAAATAGCTTCTACGAATTGTTAAGCTTTCGTACGTTTTGATTTTGACGAATTGATGCGTTCCGTTGTTTTCGTGTTTATTTTTCGAGTTCTAAATTCGGAATTCTCAAAGGGTTAACATAAATACGTCCTTAGCGCAACCGTCATTATCACCCTGACAACTACAAGGCGTCGACTGTAGATAAATACTAATTTATCGTCAATACTCGTTTAGACGAAAATGAACTTTATGCATTCGTCACAAAAGTCGTTGGATCTGTAAAATCGTTAGAGGTGACGCTGTCAGAGGCGTAAAACATCTGTCATTCGCTAACAAATGCAGACAGAAATTGATGCGCGCATGGACAGTGAAAAACGCGGAATCGCGCGTCCGGCGACTATTTTTAGTCGAGCAGCTGTCCCTAGGCATCAAGCTACCGTGTTACGGCGAGCACCTTAGATAAATAACACAAATAACACAGTCGTAACATTGTAGTCGATACCTAATTATCACGACAAGGTTCGACGGAAATGCCCAAATTATGACAATGCGGTACCATGATTGTAGGAAAGTAACAGTGGCGTGACCACAGAGGGGATATGGCGGAAGTTTGATTTTGTTCAACCCGTCATATGTCAATATGGCATTATATTCAGGATATTTTTAGACTATTACTGTGTATATACTGCGAGTTGACACTAAAAATGGAGATAGAGTTTATGGCTATTTATTGAGCTCGTTTTGGTTATTCTGTATAAAATGCTTTAAATAGTGACTGAATTTATAAAATATAAAACGAAGTTTTATTGGGTTATCTGCGATGTTTTATTCTTTACCATTTTAGGTTTTCTTACATTCTGTGGTACCGTAGATACTTCTGATTTTCCATAACACAAGTGCTTTAGCTACTTACATTGGGGTCAGAGTAATGTATGTGATGTTGTCCAATATTCTAATCATCATGTCAATCAACATCAAGTACACTTTATTCACGAAAGCTATCAAGTACTTATGAATCGATAACTTATACAAGATTTAAAATTGTGGCGCATACTACGTTTCAAATATGTGCATTAAATTGTAAATTAAAAAAATGTTACCGTCGTTCCTCTTTTATGGGATGTCGTTGGAATTTCTTAAGAAATTTGGAATATCTACCGATCTTACAAACAAAATTTTTATGTATCTGTTACAGTTTTGGCAACGTCCGCTTTGCAAGTGCCCTTTATTTACGAAGCATTTCCATCACGAAACTATAAACTAACATAATATAAAAGGATTATTGGCTACTTTATTAATTACTTGGTATTAAGGCTTTGGTAAACCCACTCACGCAAGTGGGTTGAACTTCTAATACATTATACCGCCAAACAGCTAAACTTAGTATTGTTGTGTTTCGGTTTGAAAGGTGAGTCAGTGTAACTACAGTAACCTGGGACATAACATCTAACACGGTTGTCATAACCCCTGTAAGGATTGGTTAATATTTTTATAGTGCCAATGTCAATAACGCAATGGTTTACGGGCCTAGCGATGCAAAAAGTCGCAGGTTCGATCCTTGGGCTATTGTCGTCCCCACTCCTAACACAAGTGATAAGTATAAAATTAGGGGTAAATAGGAATATTAATAATCGATTAATTAATTTGGGGTATTTCTACTATTATTTTTAAAAAAATCTAAGGCAGTCAGTGGGCCAGTCCGCAACACATTTAGTATTAAAAAAAAGTTTGGTAACAAAAAAAAATCTCACACTAAACTATACCTCATTATAATTCTTATACAGATCGCTTTATAAACCTGTTATTACGTCTGGATCTACTTATCTTATGTGGGAAGACAAATTTTGTGTTCGTCGGAAATAATGGCATCGGTCGAAGGAAAGACAGATATTAGTTTCCAGACATTGAAAGCGGAGAGGCGATAGATTATTCTATGTTCAATTAAAATCTAGACGCAGGTGATAAGGTAACTAGATCTGGATCTATTTGTTCTTGACTAGCGATTCGATCCGGCGTCCCTTAAGTATCGACGTGTTTCGAGTAAGTAGCATAAACTTTTTGGCGCATTTTGAATAATAATACTACTGAAGTGTCATCGTTGCTTGACTATGACTTATATACATATTATATATGTATATAAGTCATACAGACTGTATAATTATAAGGCTGTCCTTATTAGATTGACAGATTTAATGAAATTAACATTTAATGTATTAGCTATGTCGAGAAATATAGAGCAAGGTCGATCTATAAAACACGAGTCTTATGTATTTTGGTAAAAACCACCGATTCTTATAATAAAATTGATTGAAAGGTGATTTTTTTAACAGCATCCATAATAATTATATAAATTAACTAATAATTAGTGTATTTTGTAAATATGTTACTATATATTTATTTTATTTCATTTAACACATGAATTTATATTAAAAAAAAAGATACAAAGTCAAAGAAATGTCAAAAGTAGACTTTTTATGTCAAAAGTAGGCAGACTGGCAATTGGGCCGCCCGATGGAAAGTGGTCACCACTGCCCAATGTCTGTTGATTGGTTGCAATGCGCTACTAACCTTGAGAACTAAGATGTCATGTCCCTTGCGCTTGTGGTTACACTGATTCACTCATTCTTCAAATCGGTACGCAACGATACAAAGGTTTGCCATTTGGCCGTAGAATATATGATACCAGGGTGGTACCCAGATGTGTTTGCAAAGCCCTACCACCAAATAACAACTAAGTCATTCAGTATAAAAGGTACATTTCTCACAAATATATTTCTTCGAGCACACCCAAGATAAAAAATTTATTTAAACGTATTAATAAGAGTTAGATAAAATGACATCACATAAACGTCACATGTTTTTTTACATACGAATACAGATTAACAGACTGATACCTCTGTAGCTAGTTAATCTTTGTTAATACAATATACTAAATACTCTATTGCAATTGTATTATTTTTTATTTAATTTATTTAAAAGTAAATTTTGATTTTGAATTTTAGTACTATATATACAATTCCTAAAGGAAATACTTGCGATCCTAGCTTGTGTTATACAGTCTCGCTGAGGTTTGAAGTATGTATCTGCTGGAACATTGTCGTAGTTCATCGTAAGTTACTCACGATAATCATGGGTCAGAATCACCTTTGGGCTGTTAACGATTGTGATTGGAAATATTTTAGTCATAGTCCTGTTTATAATACGTCATCGATGTTTGGAGGGAAAGCAAGTATTCAACGACATAATCTAAGTCGACTAAGCAATTTTTTTAAGCATACAAGTAAACATAAGTAACGAAAATCTCGCATTAAATTAAAAGTAAATTATATTCAGTTATATATTAATTGTGTTTCCAAAATATTCCTAATTCCATAGTGTTGATTCTTTAATTGTTCTTTGATGATGAAAATATAAATTACACCGTATTATGTAATACTAGTTGTCGCTTGCTTCGCTCGCGGTTTAGGGGTTGGTTGTCATGTGCTAGGCAAAAAAGTAGCCTATGTCCTTCTTTGGAGTTCAAGTTTGCTTCATACAAAATTTCGTCAAATTAAGTTCATTGGTTTGACCGTGAAAGAGCGACAGACAGACAGACATACAGACAGACAGAGTTACTTTCACATTTACAATATTAGTATAGATTAAAGTAATATATAAGTATTTACGGGTTGGTTATCAGGTCTTAGGCATAAAAGTCTATGTGCTTCTTTGGAGTTCAATCTTGCTTCATACCAAAATTCATTCAATTCGGTTCCATAGTTTGGCCATGACAGAGCAACAAACAGACAGAGTTACTTTCGCATTTATAATATTAATATACATAATTATAATTAAAAAATGGTATATAGGTATATTTTTAAATCAAATAAAAAAAAACACATTATGCATATATTTAAATATTTTTTTTATCAAACTCAACACACCGATACGAATAAATTAACAACTACAAAAAAAAAACAATCATTATTATAGAAGTAATAATAATAAGTCGAGAAGAACGTCGAACGTAAGATCACAGCATCCGTCACGGCTCTTACTTTACGACACAAAAAAATTCTAAGTTTCATTTCATCAATCGTAGGTACCGGAGCGTATTCCTCGGTCATTGTGTTATTTCTAATAAACTATCTCTCAGAGCCATTCTACGACTTTTACGGCCGTTTTTGACATATTTGTGATGGTCCATAGATCGAACGCATGGATTTATAGATTCCGAACCATTTCTTCCGAGTAACCGCGGTCATTCTCGTTTCTAGCTTTATTTTTGTTTATGATTTACTGACATCTTGTTATGTTTTTTTTTTTGTTTCGATATGCGATGAAAATATTGTTTATGGTATATAAAATATGTTAACTAT
The DNA here is from genome assembly GCF_037043105.1 of Vanessa tameamea. Taxonomy (NCBI): domain Eukaryota; kingdom Metazoa; phylum Arthropoda; class Insecta; order Lepidoptera; family Nymphalidae; genus Vanessa; species Vanessa tameamea. The sequence goes on from NC_087316.1 coordinate 748,475, forward strand.
GATTTAGGTAATGGTACCCTTTTGGGTAACTTATAAGGATATCGAGGTCCAGGGGTCAACCGATCCTACAAATCGAAAAATATTGTTTTTTTTTTTGTCAAGAGATCTTCTGAAAAGTTTTATTGTATTTTTATTTAAACTTTTTTTTTTAAATATTGCCTTTGTGTACAAACATAATATTTAAAAGGTGTGCGATATTTATACGAAGAAAATAAAAATATTCTAAATAAAAGAAAAATAAAAAAAAAACTGGCTGTTGAAATGTAAAGGTGTACACACCATAATATGTTGTGTTAAGTATTCATAGATACTATTACAGCTTTAAGTAATTTTAGATAATATTTTGAATATAAGACATAAAATAATTAACGAAATAAAAAAATAATTAGCGAAATAAAAAATTCAAGACGTAACACTTAATTTAACTAAAAGCTGTTTATTTTACAGTTTTTTTTAAATATTTTGAATATATGATTAAACACATTAAAAGATATGACAATACAGTCGCTACGAAAACCTTTTAAGCAATCTGAGTTTTTTATTATTATTACAAATTATAATCACATAACTTTATTGATCGTCTCAATATTATTCTAATAAACTTTATCTTAATGTATTTTTAAATGTAATCGTAAACTTTTGGAAGCTAAGGTGACAAAAAATTAAAAAAAAAACAAAAATAGGTTCAAATATTACTCGGTCATTGAACTCAAATATTATATTTTATCGGTTCATTCCTTGTAATAGTAAAATTAACAAACTACTATTATCCACTAGAGTACTTTAATTTGGGTTGCCTAATCAGCACTGACAGACAGATGTATACTAGATGTTATCTAAAAACGGAATGAGGAAAATATCGCCAAACAGCAATACTTAGTATTATTGTATTCCGGGTTCCAGTGAGTGAGCCAGTGTAATAACAGGCAGAAGCGGCATAACATCTTAGTTCCCAAGGTTGGTGGCGCAAAAGCGATGTAAGGGATAATATTTCTTAAAGCGCCAATGGCAATAGGCGGTGGTGACCACTTACATCCTGGTGACCAGTTTTACCATCCACCTGCCTATATCATGAAGAAATACTTGTTTTATTAACTTTAAATTTAGAACTAATATTAATTAATCAGTTAATTAAACGCTTAAATTGTATTCATTGATTAATATTGTCTATTGAATAAAATACATGGATCTTAACTGGGTTCGAATTCCATAAATCACAATTAGTGTGATTCCATCTGTGAACACGTATCATCCAACTGAGAACCAGCGTGATGGAATTGACTCCAAACCTGAGGTGGTTAGTATATACGAGGTAAATATGCCCCAATTGTGGGACATCTAAGGATACTTTAACGGAATCAATAAAATATACATCAATATCTTTAAATTTACGCTACGACAATATTTTGTATCATTTTATAACAGCGAGGGAGGGCCTTAAAATCAATGAACCAAAGTTTACGCGTTACGTTAACGGTCGCTTACTCATATAAATCTCTTGACACTTACTTGTCATTTCAACCCAATTTGACAAAGTGAAATTTAATTTTAAACGATTAACTCCGTCTTGGGACAGCGCAGACTGCAGACACGGGCTACATTCGGGCGCAGTCATTAGTCGTCGAGTGGGTCGACCGACTTGATAAATATAAATAGGTACAATTAGCGCTGATTTATACACGGACGGACGGATTAAACTCTCCGATTAATTCTGACATCTGCGCCGATCGATCGTCTGGTGACCTTTAGCTTTTCTCCGTGACTGTACTTATCGGTTTAACACTGTACTCTATCGCAATAATTTACTAGCTATTCATTCCGTTCTAATAACAGTGAAATTTTACTTTTTAATGTAATTCGTCATATCAAAATCATAATCAAAATCGAAATATACTTTATTCAAGTAGGCTTTTACAAGCACTTTTGAATCGTCATTTAACAAACTATTTAAAGTAAAGATACCACCGGTGCGGAATGTAGATTCTACCGAGTAGAACCGGTAAGAAACTCAGTAGTTACTCCTTATCAACATCTTAATATATATATATTTTGAAGACATTGATAGTTTTATTTCTTATATGTAATGGCAAAATGTTGTACCGATTTTGATGAAATTAGTCATAATAATAGGTTGTAGTATACTTATACTTAAAATATAGTTTGTGTTGGAAAAAAGACATGTTCAAATAGAAATTTAAAAATATATATAGTTTTCTATCACCAGGAACAAAAGCTCGTAAACGATTTTCGTTTTAGTTATAAAATATTCGTTTTTGTAAATAAACGTAGTACATTAATGTAAATAAGGAGTAAACATAAATAGTGATAAAATGCAAAAAACTATTTCGTGAGGTCGCCGCGTTGACGACGAGAGGAATTAAGTGGCTCGAGACAGAGCTACGTGGAGTAGTTATTGTTCTTGTAAATTTAAAAACTAAATAAGCTATTTTCGAGTTCGTATTCGCTTAAATGCTTTTAAATTAGTTAGTATCTTGTGTGATAGATTATCTGTTTCCTAGTTTGAAAAAAAAAATGATTACAGTTTTCTAGAAGTATTTAAAAGGTCAGTGTTTAATGGATATGCGTGGCGCTAAAATATGAGGATGTTTTTTTTTTTCGTCACTTTAAATCAAAGTGAAATTTCTGCATTTAAAGGTTTTGAAAACTCTTCCTTACAGAGTTATTGAGTTAAGCTTATAAAATAAGTATAATCAAAATCAAAATATACTTTATTCAAGCAGGCTTTTACAAGAACTTTTGAATCGTCATTTAACAAACTATTTAAAGTAAAGCTACCACCGGTACGGAATGTAGATTCTACCGAGGAGAACCGGCAAGAAACTCAGTTGTTACTCTTTTTCAATATCTAAAAATACAGTCGTGTTAGTTAAATATAATTATATAAGTATGTCATGTCTCCTGCCTGGAAGTCAACAAGCATTAACTCCACGCTTTTTTATAATCAATATACTCTTGTATCGAATAATATGCCTTCTTTACCAATGTATTTTTTACAATTGACTTGAATCTATGAAACGGCAAAGTTAAAATGTCTGCGGAATTTTATTATAGAAGCGGATACCTTGCCCCAAGAATGAATTATTGACTTTGCGGAGTCGGAAACTTGGCGTTCTAAGCTTATCCTTTCTTCTTGTTAATGGATTGTTATGTGTAGTTTAGCATATGCTAATAGTAATACCTATATTATATGCATTTGTGTTATATCAATGTTTAGTAAAATTTTAAGAGTCAATAAAATTATTTTTATAAAGTTTCTATAGACAATTCTACTCGAACGATTTCTATGTTTTCCATTCAGAGACACGAGCTTGCAGTTGGTTGCCCATTCAGCGTTGGACTGTTTCACACGGCTTACGAAAAAAGAATGCTTAAATATGTGTACGTGTGTTTGTTACACAATAGCTTATGATACATTAATCACTAAATAATTAAAAAAAATATTTCAATACAGTAGTTTTGAGCTGTCTTATCGATTGTGTTATGGTTTTGTATTAAATTCTAATCGCCATCTGCAATTTCGTCCGCCTTTGGTATTTGATACTGTAATTGTCTGTATTTAAAACTTGTATGTAAAATTTAATTTTAAAGTCGTCCAATAAGTCTCCGTGATCTCTACGAGTATATTGTAAGGATATGTACACATCGGCTTTGCTGCTGGTCGGCTGACAGCAGGATCGTGTAGAATCGATGACATCTGCCGTTGACAACTCTGCTTTATGTTGCGTACATAACAATCCATTAACATTGTAATATATAGAAATACAAAGACATATGTATATTACATAAATATACACAAGTAAAAATAAATTCAAGAAATATATTAAAATTAATAGATATATTAAGAAAACATGAAAATTAATAAAATCTAGAAATAATTGCCTTAATTATGAAAAAATCTGTAAGGAAAGAAATACACTCAGATTAAAAATGATTGAGTTTAATAAGAACGTGAAAGATATGAGACAAGGTTATGAGGCTGATGTGAATGCTCTTCAGGCTGAGATATCATATTTAAAAAGTTCATTAGACACCATATCAAAAAAATATGAAATGTCCCAAAAGGAAATTTCTGGTCATATCGCTGCCATGAACGATCTACTAGACTTAAGTAAATATATCTGTAAAGGTGATTAATTCAATTATTGATGTGATTACACCTTATCTTGCAATTATATTCAATGATTGTGTTCGACGTGGTGTATTTCCTGAACCGATGAAACATAGTAAAGTCATTCCAATATTTAAATCTGGTAGCTCTTCAGATCCTAACAACTATAGGCCAATCTCAATACTACCAACTAAATAAAAAAAAATTGTTAAGGAACGCTTGTGTGCGAAAGGTTACTATACAATTAGTGAGTTTATGTTTGATAGCACACCTTGGGAATGAAACGATCGCCTCCTGGCTGTTTCTGTTCATATACAATTATGTATCTACTTAATTTGACAAAAAAAAAAAAGAACCGCTGAGTTTCTTACGCCGGTTCTTCTCAGGTCACGGTGTTCCTTTTTCCGAACCGGTGGTAGTGTTTAATTTGACCATCAATAAGTAAGTGTGATGCTTCTATGTTGAATAAAGGAATTTTGAGTTTGAGTTTGAGTTTAACACTAGTTTCATTATCTGACAAATATGTTTTGTCATATTGTTTATGTTTTAACTGTTGTTTTTGTGAAGTTTTATATGTCATTGTTGTGGTTAAATAGCGTTAAATTCAATCACAAACATTATATTGTATTAATAAATAAAAGTATTAGCCTTTTTTTTTTAAATACATTTTAAATACAATTGGAATCATTAAAAAAATATATCTCGTATTTTTTCACCGTTATGATTGGTATTGTTTCTTCAAATTTAAATAGGACCAAATCTAAAGTTCACCCTGCCAACCAAAATAAAAAAATCCAAATTAATTCATAAATTACTGAGTTCTGAGGTAACAAACATAAAACAACAACAGAACTCAGAAACTCGTTTTTGAAATCAATTATATTGATTATTCGAAATACTCCGGGTACTACCCTAGTTGTGAGTACTACCCCATTATTTAGTCTATAGGCTTTGACAACAAACGGACTATACTATATAAAAAATGCAATTCAGCCTGATAGTTTAGAGATAAGGTTTAATCATACAAATTTTCAAGCTTCGTAACACGAACTTAAATATGTATAGACTACAACAATGGCTTTTGTGGAATGTCACAGGTATTGCGTGTTATGGTGACAGGGTTGTGGTAAACGACGGACGATGCTCAGTCCTCAGCATCCTGAATCCGTGTTAAGCATTGCATAATCTTGATAGGCATAGAAAATTACATATCAACATCAAATACATCTATAGATATAACGACGACGACGACCTCCTTGGTCGAGTAGTGTGTACACCGGTTTTCATGGGTACGCCACTACGAGGCCTCGGGTTCGATTCCCAGCCGAGTCGATGTAGAAAAAGTTCATTAGTTTTCTATGTTGTCTTGGGTCTGAGTGTTTGTGGTACCGTCGTTACTTCTGATTTCCATAACACAAGTGCTTTAGCTTCTTACATTGGGATCAGAGTAATGTCTGTGATGTCCAATATTTATTTATTTATTATAACTGTAATAATATGTTAATATGTTACGCGTTCCGCTTCATACCGCTGCTTGAACTTATAATTATGGGTAAGATCGCAGGCGCGTTGAAGAAATCATGACTGCAAAACTGAGAAGAATCACCTGACAATCAACCTCTAATAATGGCAAGGCACCCCAAAAAGAACACGTAGAACGTATTTGATTATCTGTGTTGTTAAAATAAAAAAAATTAACAGCAGTAATTTGGTACGCTTTGTAAATTGTTTATAGTTCTTGTGTATTTAGTTTTAAAAACATTTCATATTACATTACTTCAAGTAAATAAATAGTAATCATTATATATATATTTATTTTAATTTAGAGAAGAATAATAAAATAAACGAGAATGTAAACTGTCAGTTAATTTTGAACGAAGTTTTCAGTTAACAAAATCACGGGTTAATATCAGTTGATATTTAAACATGGCATAATAACGGCAACCGCCGTAGCCCAGTGGTTAGGAAATGAGAATATTTAAAGAAATGTGCGAATTCAAACTCGCAAATGATTTTCGTGTGCTTAATTTTTGTCTATACTCAACTGGTGGTGTATAAACACATCATTAGAATACCAGCGCGTGTCGGATGGAAATCTGCCACATGTGTGTGCAATCAGCATTGAAGCAGCGTGGTGAATAACGCTCCAATCTGTAACATTTTTAGGCGTGGTTGATGCTAGTTTTATTATAATTTAACGGTAATTACAAGTGCTCAATGACATACATATATAATGCATATCAAAGATAAAATTATTGATACACAGTGAATGTTAATATTAAAATTCTAGAAACAAAGATTTATATTATGTATATACGTAAGGATTCGGTTTGATATATATTTTATAGAACCTATGAAAATTAGGGTTTATGGTGTAATACTGTATATCATCATCTTGGACTTGAGTCTGGTGACAGCGTGTGGTAGGACTTGTCTGCACTGGACAGTGGGCTTACCGTTGACATGTCTAGCGCTGTCTTAGGTATATCAACGCGACTTAGGTACCCTATGTTTGGACTGTGGTTTAAGATTCAGAATTCAAGTTCTTGCCTATACTATAGGTACGAGTATATTTCATTGTTTAGTTGTAAATATTATTATTTATAATAAACTAAGTATTCGTGCAAAACAATTGTGTTAAACTTTAAATAGTTATATTTTTTTTAATGTCAGAATTTTTAATAAATAGTAAATTATTTATATATAAATCATACTGGGATATATGTGTATCGCCGTATTGATATAGAACTTATTCATAATATGTAGTTATAAGACGTTTATAGTCTATGTATTGCAATGTATTTGATATAAGATGTGGTTAATTATGACAAAGTATTCTGAAAGAAAATTATAGAGCACATGTTGCGAACTCCACCGTGACTGTTAGGTGCTTATGTTATCAAAAGGTCGTATGTCGAATTTACTGAGCTTATAAATGACTACGGAAAAGTCTACGACATCATAATCGATCAATCTCTCTGGGCCTTTGTTAACATAGAGCAGCCTTTTTTTTTAAATTATCAATTATTATTTTACGTTAATTTATTTCAGTATTAATTACTATTAAAAAGTTCTTAAATGCCTATAAAAATATTTAACTTGACGTTTTGTTAGCGTATATATTTTAAATTAGGTTAATATAAACATATCAACGTCAATTATTTAAGTAAATAGCATCGGAAGTGGCCGGTCGTATGAGCGAAATTGCTACCGATTTGTCTAGACGACGTGACGATGTATTTTTGTCGCCGGCGTCAATAAATAATGGACCACGGGTCAAAGTCTGAAAGCTAATGTGTGTTGATCTTATCCTGTATCGTGTAATACTGCTGGTTACCTTACCATTGGTACCGGAAATGTCAAAATATCGCTTCGAGACGAGTTCGAGTTTCGTCAGTGACTTCTGCTAATATCAAGTCAATTTATTACGATTTCTCCAAACATAAATTGATATAAAAGCCTTGCATATAAATGTATTGAATATTTTTAAATAAAGAATCAATTAAAAATAGAAACATTCGAAACATTTATGCGTATATTCGGTTTATATTATATAAATTGATAGGCATCTTGTTGTTTTAAACATTCTTGGAATTCGAATAACCTGGTTTTTGTTATAAATATTCCATTATAGTTAGTTATACGTATTTGTGGATCCGTTATGAATTTTTGAATACTAATTAACATTCGACCTTTCTTATATTAAAATATTTATTTATGTTATATTCTTTTATTCGAGATATGATCTAGTTAACGTGGTACGGTTCGAGTGGCTCTATAAATTCTCCAGTGTGCCACTGTACATATTAAGATGGAAGCTGGATTACTGAAATAACTAGACTGGACACATCCCGCCGATTGGTTGCTAGACAGCCTAGCACGAAATGTTATTCGATTACGAACAGAGTTCGAGAATAATTAGAGATATATTTTAGTGGAGTTTCTCAATATTTATGCGGCTCGGTAACGGTTCGTTGGATTTATAGTTCGAGAAAACGATTAAAACGTTTATTGACTTACGTAAATTTGCAAATATTATAAAACAATGTCGGCCGGGCGTGTATTTGCCGTGGTTTAAAGATTTTCCTTAATAGTTTTAACATAGCTCACATATTGTTTATAGGTTTTCTTAGGAATTGACAACATTGACCAAGTGAATTAATTGAAGACTTAATATTTAGATTTATTTAAAGTCATTTAAATAATTAAATATGTACTTCGAGCGAGCTTGTTTTAAAATATTTATTTTAGGATGACGAGTTACTTAATTTTTTGACAGGGCTTTGTGCAAGCTCGTCTGTGCAGATATCATGCGCTCGTCACGAATTCTAGCGCCAAGCAGCAATATTTGGCATTGTTGTGGTCCGGTTTGATGGATGAGTGACCCAGTGCGACTGAAGACATAACGGGCATAAAATCTCAACTCCATGGTTGGTGGTGCATCGGCAATATATGGATGGTAAATAATTATAGACAGTTCCTATGGGTAGTTGTTACCACTTACCATCATTTTATAAAAATAAAAATAAAACAATATCTGGAATCTACTCTATTATCTATACATACATCTTATGTACTGTCTGTTACACCAACTTTGAATGTTTGATAATTTTACGGATAACATACAACATATTAAATTAAAAGTAATAATAATAACACTGTCCACTAAACCGCTACTAGGACTTATAATATATAAAATTTGTATTCTCTATGTCAAAAAAAATACGGCGACAACGTTTAAATCGATTTTAATAAAGACAGTTGTCTTACTGTTAAACAAGTACACTTAAGCAACGCCTAAATATATTTTGCAAATTGTTTCTAAGTAATTGAATAAGCTCTGCCTGTAACAGTGATTTATCTGCAGATCAGAACACGGCATATGGAACGAAGTCATACTGCAAATTCATAAAAGTCGTTAAAAATATTCTTTCATTTCGCGATATATTAAGCACAGTTGGGCGATCTTTTCATTTCGACCCCCACCCTTTACTCCCCCCTAAAATTACGTATCCAGTATGTCTCGGGTCTTAATGTAGTTGTCACAGGCTATTTAGTGTACTTGGCTCCTAGACTACAATTTGTCGGTCGCAGAACGAGAAATATTAGAAATGGAATGAATATATTATGCAATATTATTGTAAAATATTTTAAATTAACATATTGTAATGGAACAAAAAGTTATACATATATATTATATTTAAAGATTTATCGTCAATTCGATATAATGTCATGTTTTGTTATAAGTCTGAGAGTCGAAGGCATTTCCATCGTGTTTTTTTGTTCTGTGAGTATTCTACACCACTAATGAGTTTTTTGGACGTTGAATTCGTTTCACTGTCTGTTTGTCTCTCCTACAATTTCTGTTTAATATATTTTTTGTTGTTGTGTAATGTAATCTGCATAAGAAAATTAATTTAATTAGTTTGGCTCCTTTATTTCTATTGTTTTGAATAAATAATTTTTGGTCAAGACGAAATTAAACTTTTTGTTGTCTTTGCTTGATATTTAAATGTGGTTATTTGGTATAAGTGTAGAGAATCTTTAATGTATTCGTAATGAATATTAAATACTATGTTACGTTAAACAGTTTGGGTTGGTAGTTCTTAATTAAAGTATGTTTACTGTGTTAAGGATTCTTAATATAAGATTTATTTTTATATTTCAGTAACGCAATATTCAATTGATTTTATTAAAAACTATTAAAGTTGCAAGTGAGGTATAATGACAATTATAAATATGAAGGTAAAATATTTAAAACTCTCTGAAATAGTGAACTGTTATTAAAATTCTAAAAAATCCTAATGCTGGGCCTAAACGTTCTGTTTCCTTTTTGAGTACGTTTGGATCGTATTGTTTCGTGCAATTTGGAGCAGCTTTTCCTTCATCGGTAACAACGACATGAAACATAAAAATAATTAAGGGTATATATTAGTACAGCTATCTCATTAAAGTGTTCTAGCCATTGACCAATCACGGCTGCTCTGTGTATGTATAAAATCAACAATTAAATTTAAATATGTCTAACATTTTTTTTTCTTTTTACAGGTACGTATTCCTGATATTCATTAAGGAATCAAACTTATCAAATTAAATTAAACTCGTAGGTATATTTGATCATTTTATTACTATTAATCAACAACTTAAATCACACTTACAACTTTAAAAGTCGTTTATTGTATTTACATTTCGATCAAAGCGTACCGCGTGTCTAAGGCATGCTACACACTTTGGACAATTTATCTCACGACTAAATTTAAGATATAATAATTTATTCTTACAATTACTCGGCTTATGAGCATTTGTACATTCAGCATGCACATTTAGTATCTTACTCGTGAAATGTCGAAAATTAACTTACGGTGATACGCTAGTGACGCACATAACCTTTAAATATTATAATTATAGTCTATGTCGCATATCAATTCCTGATATTTCACGATGGCTTACTGATTGAGACCAAGTTCATTCGTAAAGACTAGCTGTACTGTAATCGAATGTGATTTGCAAACGCAAACTTTATCGTTTACGTTTAAACAAATTTGAAAAGTTATAATTATAGACATTATTCAAATATAATTATTAGACACTTTGTAAGCTTACAGTTACCTATACCTATATAAGTACCACACATACTATATTTATATGTCTTTTAAAAAAATTATTTCACGCACTATTGGCTCTGTTGACAATTGTTGGACACACAATATATTGATACAAATTTAATTATATAAAATGTAATCTATACTACAAAAGATTACTTTTGAAATGTTTTTACAGAATAAATAAATAAATAAATACTAAATAAATATTGGACAACATCACATACATTACTCTGATCCCAATGTAAGTAGCTAAAGCACTTGTGTTATGGAAATCAGAAGTAACGACGGTACCACAAACACCCAGACCCAAGACAACATAGAAAACTAATGAACTTTTTCTACACCGACTCGGCCGGGTATCGAACCCGGGACCTCGGAGTGGCGTACCCATGAAAACCGGTGTACACACTACTCGACCACAGGGGTTGTCAATGAATGCGTTATGTAAATCACTGATCGTCTGTAGATACCCTTAGCACAGATAAAGCAACTCCCGCTCGACACATACCTCTTAAACCGAGCCCATTAAACTATTATCGTTGCTATAAAAAAGTTATGGCCGTCTAAATATTTTCAACGCTACAGCCGATGTAGATCATAAACTAATAACATTTTCCGCTCAAAATAGACCGGCTCCTTACCTTGTTCCAACTTATTTTGACTTCTGCCATTAACGTTAACTTGATAAACGTTTTATAACATAACTTTACATGTATTCGTTAAAGTTGATTACGAATTTTCTTGAATTTCCTATTAAAAATTTAAATTTTAACACAGCATTAATAGGTTTATAACGGCTGAACGCACTTTGATTGCACTTTGGCGCAGAGATAGATTATAGTTTGGAATAGCCAGTCGGTGAGTTTTACCTTATTCTTAAGTAAGATTTAAGTATTGAGAATAACTTATTTCTATGTAACTTCATGAAATTTAGTCACCTTCATTTAAGACACTTGGTTTTAGGCAAAGCCCATTCATCAACACCACCAAACAGCAATACTGTGTGGTGTGGTGTTCCGGCTTGAACGAGCCATTGTAATCTACAGGCACAAGGGATATAACATCTTAGTATCAAGGTTAATGGCACATTGACGATGTAAATGATTATGATATTTCTTACAGTGTCAATCAGTAGGGATTGTGGTGACCACTTACCATCCCATGTGCCATTTTATTTGAAATAAACGAAAAGGAAGTCGGGCAGTTTTTACCGAATAATTGTTCCTTGCGTCCTTAAAATTTAAATCATAACATAATATCGTAAGCGTCAAGGTTGTATATATTTATTATATTATATATTTAAAGGAAACACATAATCGTAATAGGTAGAAATAAATAATATTGACTTGTAATTTAACTATGTATCTTAATGTTGTAGAGATAAAAGGCGATAAGAAATTAATGTTGCCTGACTAGCAACTTGTAACATTTAAAGGTTACCATAAAAATAAATCGTTACCGCATAGATAACATAACAAATTAATCAATCAACGAAACGATAAAAAAAATAAAACAATTTATCAAAAACATGTCTCGCTAAATGGCGCGGATAAGAGACGTAAAAACCACGTATAAAAAACGCACTCGCGTCTCGTACACCTACATACTCATCTAACCTGCGCAAGAGTCGAAGGGTGGAATCCATCACGCTGTCAACGTTGAAAAAAACTACCGCCGGCCAATCGGAGGGCGACGTTTGAATAATTGTTCGACATCGACCAATCGCGTGCGCCCGCGGCGGTCTTATTCTGGATCGTTCAATGATTAATGCGTTCCGTCGACGTATTTACGAGTTCGTCCGATTCGAGTTTGAATGATTTGTCGGCCGCGTCACTACAACGTCGGATTTACGATCGCGTGTCGATTCCGCGCACTCTTAGCGGGTGTTATCTATGTGTTGGTATAAATAGATGGACTTACTGCGTGATTATTATATTTATAACTCATAGTCTGGGTAATTTTACGTTACTAGCAAAGATTTGACATCGTACATATTGCATGCGTCTCTGTGTGTGTGTAAAGCTGGCGAAGATTTGTTTGTGTGATATATCTTATGGATTGGCACATTATTCGTAATATATAAATAACGTATTTATATCGTGAAATTAGTATTAAAATATTAGTAACAGTATAAAATTGATAAAAAGGTTGTTTACTTACAAAAAATCTGAACGAATCTTTTCACCGGTTTTGTTTAGACAAGATTTGTTTTCAATGCTTCGACTACATTTGATGTTCAAAATTAATCATCCGGTCTGAGAAAAGCCGCCTCAAAAGTTGAAGGTTATATTTTCGTAGTAAGCGGGTAGTTAAAGTTATGTATCTTAGGCATTGAATTATAAACAATTTGGAACAAAATGTATTATTTTTTAAATAAAATCTTCAGATACATATGACAATTAATTTCTAAATAAAAATTCTAGTTTACAAAATCAATATATTTTTTAATATAAATAAACCAAACAGCTTAAATATATATTATATAAAAAGGGTCGACCATTCAATTAATTATTTAAAAAAAACGTAAGCACATATCGTTGATTATAAATTTATTTTCTCAAAGTACTTGAAAACCGGATGACACCGGATACCAGCTCCCTGTCCACCTTATGGTTGATAATTTTATGAAGGTACATAACTACATTATAAAGTTTATACCCACGTATATGTGATCATTTAAAACCATATATTTACAGTAAGTAATAAAATACTTTATTGCTCAATATAAACTTATATGTGTATCGGAATCCAATAAAACATTCCACTGTTTGAAGCTAGATTGATTTGTTCTTTAACTTTTATATATTATTTTTTCACAGGCCTATATATTAAACATTTATGTACGTAGAATACTACAATAATACAATTTAAACTCTACATCACACAAACTCGGCTCCAAGAAGACATCCATCTGGGAAGGGAGACACAAAGCGTTAATTATCTAATCGAGCACGCAATCGCCGGGTATAATGAGGGGGGATGCCGACTCGTCCCACATAAATCTGTCATGCGCCCGCGCCGGTAAAGTACGCATCTTGATCGAGGGAACGAAACATTTTTGTTCTCGTCATTTTTTTTTATCTAGCACAAAAAGATCTTTATATATTTTCTGTGTAGAATGTTTCAGAGATTACTCGATGTTTTTATAACACATTAAAGATACTTTAAATCATTGTAATCGTAAACGAAAATTGTTGTTGAAAATGTAAAAAAAAAATACATTTTAATTAGACACATAAAACACTTTACTAAGATTTCGCATTTCAATGAAAATAGAAAACTGTGTAGATATTTTATAAACAATGAGGATTTTTTCTTTATAGCTCAGACCATCTCGGTGGTAGGTCGTTTTGCAGGCCCGTCTGGGTGGGCTGTCATTCATAAATTCAACCGCCAAGATCAATACTCTGTGTTTAAGTTGCGATGACTAGATTGACAATATATCATCATGGACTTAAACCCAAAGCTGTGTATATTGCTTAAACTTATTGTATTGGTAATATTTATAATAACGATAATGTCGAAAATGATTATTTTCATCAGGTGACCAATATATTATTTAAAGATATATGTAAAAAAAAAAAACAACATGATAGTGCTTTTTGTATATTGGCTTATCGTCTATTACATTCAATTGTCCGATTCTTATATATATATGTATGTATGTATATATAATAATGTATCAATGAATATTTCGAAACAATGATTGAATAAACCCATTCACTATTATGGACATCAGTCAGTGCGCCCGCGCAGATAATTCTCACACCTCGACTGAAGTCTATTAACACGGACCGGTCTAGAATGTTTAGTTAGCTAACAGCTTAGGTAATACTGTATATAAAACAGTGCAGCGAGATCGGTTACCAATCGAAGTGAAATATCCAACCATTATTTTTGAAAATAATTTAAATGAGAAAGTCGCCCTGTCCCGCTTTAACGTCAACGTGACAACTGTTCAGTGTCTCCGTCGCACAGACGAACACAATAATTACTTTTGATATTAAAGATAAGTTAGTATAGACGTTTACATGAATGATAAATTTGTTAACATTATTTGTTGTCTGTCTGTAAACGACGCGTAATTGTTGATTCGCGATAAGATTCGTTTTTGTATTATTGCCTTTGGAATGACATACATATGTAAAGTTTAACACCTGCCTTCTAAGGCTGCTTTTATTAAATTGTTATAATGTAATTAAACACATAAATTCCGATGTAATTAACCGACTAGTGCAACCTAGGAGAGTAGTTTATTCTGTGTTTATGTGTGTTCACATCTAGAGCCTAAACGACTGCTGTTGTTAAATTCGTTATCAAGTTATGCCTGGTATGCGTTGTAAGGTGATATGTTTTTTATTTATTATACTTTATACGCGTCACGTTTCAATAAAATAGGCTTCTATTAACGTAAAATCATGGCGTAATTTCGGTGCGATCAGATGAATGATCTTGGAACGCATAAAAGTTATACATAGAAAAGCATATAATCCATTTTAAATTAATTACAAAAGGTACGAATTAAAAATACAAGCTATCGAATTTAAGTTTAATCAAAATGATTACGCAAATTAAATATATTATATGTTGAACATAAAAATCATTATTTCTGCAGTTAAATACTATCAATTATAAGAGTGTCCGCATCCCTAATTGTTATATAATAGGTATGGGTTTATGTATAAATATAGAATAGTTATATGAATATTGTTACCCAGAAACAAAAATACTTGGAATGGTTGTTTTGAAGAGTAAGTGAGCCAGTGTGATTGCTAGCACAATTTAACATCTTAGCTCTTAAATTTGGTGGTGGTGATGTAAGGGACGGTTAATATTTCTTACAGTGCCAATATCTGTGACCACATACCATATCATAGGAAAAGGATAATAAATAAGTATTACATTAACTAGATGTCATATTCATAATTAAATTTAACTGTTTTGTGGATAATATCTAGATATGCCGGTCTATATGGCTGGAACCAGCTAGGCAAGCTGAAGTGACTATAGTTAAATTTGGTAGCAATTATTTTGGACCGGTGCTAAATCTTGTCGATTGAAAAGTACTTGAACAGTATATTCGAATTGAAATATTTTGATTATATTACAAGATGTTTGAATATCCAAAAGTTTAAGCAATAATATATATTACCTAATAAATAAATAGAAAATAGAAAAATAATTTGACTCAGTGATTGGACTTTGTGCAAGACCGCCTGGGTAAATACCATCTTCTCACCACATTCTACCGCCAAACGACATTACAATTCTTAGTATTGTTATGTTCCGGTTTGCAGGGTGACTAACCTAGTGTGACTACAGGCACAGGGGACATAACATCTTAGTTCCCAAACTTGGCTATGTAAGGGATGGTTAATATTTACGGCACCAATATACATATATACATATACAGGGCCGTTGTGACCACTTATTATTAAGTCCACTTGACCGTCCGCCTACCTTTTTTATATATATAAAGAAGTTGAAAATGTAACCTTTTTTTAATAAGATATATGAATAAACGTATATAATAAACATATATAGTACTACTTGATTGCCTCCGTTGTTATTTTTAAAATATAAAACTTGACACTGCGTAGATTATATCAGATTGATTCGGAACCGGTTTTATATTCATGGAACCAAGTTTTTACTAAAAACAATTATTTAATTGTAATTTAATTACAGGTAATAAGTTAAATTTGACGGACGCGAATTAGCTACTGTGTTTCTATGTTTAATCTAAATTCTGCTACTAGTCATTCAGTATTTATACCTTAAACAAAAATGAAGTTACCTCTAGCCGATAGTTTTTGCCACAATAATTGTGACATATATCCGTCTGTACCTACACGCATCAAAATAGTAGTATCTACCTATTTCGGATTCAGATCATATTCCGATCGGCTTGATTATTCAATATTAATAACACCAAGATATACATAAACAAAGTAGATATAGAAATACTGTTACATAAAATATTAAATTGTAAATGCTGTTTTAATTAAAGGCGTTACGCATATTTACCGAAAAGCACATACAGTGACGGTAAAAAATGCAGTGATAATTAAATAATTTGAAAAAAAACATGCAAAATAGTGCTCTATACATTTATTTAAATTATTTTTCACGTACGTATTAATAGTCTATTCTAATTACAAGAGTATAGACGTATGTAGGAATGATTTTATTCAAAAGAATATAGTTTCATATAAAATATCAAGTAATCTCATTAAAATACTAATCACGGGACCATTTCTCATGTATCCACAGTTCGTCCACCCACACATCCATTAAATATTTGATTTACAACCGAATATGAAATTAACTATCATGTTTTAAATTACAAAATATCATTCGTGTAATATATTAGGGACTGTCCGTAGGAGATTTATAGCCACTAGTGTGACCTACCTGTCTTTGAAACGTGGACATACGTAGAGAATCGAAAATAAATTAGTGGCTTATAAACATACGAATATTTAGTGGTCGAGTATGAGTTAACTTAAAAATATGTATTTGTTTCCGTTTGATTTAAAATTTAAATTAATCATTTAAAATTTGCTTAAATAATTCGTTTGGGACAATATCGTTATTTAAAAAATAAAACAGTTTATTAATAATTAAGATACATCGGGTAATATTGATGGTTAGTTATTAATATTTAATTTAAAACATGTACGAAAATTTGTTTCAACATTAGTTTTAGAGCACAAAAAATATAGGAGACAGTTTTCAGAAAAATATTAGCAAGGATATTTATAAAACACTAGTTTTCGTCCGCACCTAAAGCGCGAGCGAAGCACTCTCGCGCTTTAGGGGTTAGTCGTCAAGTGTAAGGGATAAAAAAGTAGCCGATATCCTTCATTGGAGTTCAAGTTTGCTTCAAACCAAACTTCATCAAATTCGTTTCTGTGGTTTGTCCGTGAAAGTGCAACAGACAGACAGATTTACTTTCTCATTTATAATATTAGAATACATTATTTCAATAATATATCTATGATGATACCTTAAGGATCAGAATCGAACCTACGACATCGAAAACTCTCATACACCTTTGTCCTATTGGGATTCACACACATTAGTTAATATACGAAACGTTCACAGATACACGCACAATTAATGCAATCGTAAAATTTGCATAGCTTATATAATTTCCAAATATATTATTACGAATCAGTTTTAACAAGATAATCATTAATATTTAATGTTATTGCTTATTACTTTCACAGCCATTGTTTATATGTAAATGAAAACATTTTAACGGCGACATAACCTTACATTTTCTTGGCTATCAACCCCGCTATTACAGCATCAAAACGAACATTACCGTCCTAACGAATGTCCTGCAGATTACGACATCATGGACCCCCTACGGGAGCTCTGATTATGTTTCCGAATACGTCAATTACGTGAATTATTGTAAACTAACTTTAATTGTGATCGTTCATTATGATATTGTTATAGAAAAGTTATATTAAGCACAATATTTTGTTATTTCTACTAATGCCGTTTACGAGGATTTTCTAGGCGCCGATTATAAGGTCTTAGATGCTCATATGTTCAGTCCTTTTTATCCATATCAATTTTATAAAGTTGAAGATATTGTTTGTTTGCTTAAACATGCAAATCTCAGGAACTACTTGAACCGTTTTGTTTTTTTTTTTTAAGTATTAGACATCCCATTTATCGAGGAAAGCTACAGGCTATATACCTTCACACTGCGACCAATAGAAGCAATCATGTGTGACAGAATATAGCTGAGCAAAGTAGGGACGAGCAGCTAGTCTGAAATAAAAATTGGTTCACTCACCATTGGAGTTTTTTTTAACATCTAGGAAAATAAAGTATGTTCCAATTTGGATTTAACTTCATAGTTTTGTAGTGATTTTCTTCTGAAACCTTTGTGTTAGGGATACCTACATAATATCAATACCTTACGTAAACCTTAAACATTTTTTTGTAATATTAAATAAATAAAGGAAAATATACACGCCGAATAATACACTAAAATAATATACTAAGTACATAACATTTATATTATAATATTCAGAAGTAAAAATTGATACGTCTCAGTTTAAATATTCGATTTAAACAAAATATCTGTTGTCAATTTAAGGGTAAATCTACCTTTACATTGCTACTCGAGTGATCAATCATCATTGTACAAATTCTTCGTACTGTACCATGATTCTTTTAATTGGTCTAATGGACAAATAAAAATTGAATAACAACGAAATTCAAAGTTCGTAATAACAAAGATACAATGAACGTGAGTACGAGTACTCTTTCAATATGGTATTCATATTAAAGAATATCAAGATGATATAAATAATAAAGTAAATATGGCTTAGACGTGTAAACATTGGCATACCTTGGGAGAGCCTTTACGCTACCAGCGCTGGCTGAACTTCGGTTGGCTAATGGACAATTAGAAAGAAAACAAAAAGTCCTATCGAAGTGTTTCAATGTTCCCAATAGAATATTAATTAAGAATCTTCGTCTCCTTATCTTGAAATGCCAATAATGACAAGTAATAAATCACTGAACTCTCAAAATATATCGAATACCGATTCTGCAACGGATGAGGTCATCTTAATTAATTCCATACATTACTTACCGTTTATCATTTTTATGGTCGATGCCATAAATTCGTTGTCAGGACGATGATCTATTGGTAATCATTTTAATGGTAAATCTATCGTTTTTTGTGTTTAATGATGTCGTTCAGCTCGTCTGTGCCGCATTCTAGTCGATTGCTTATTAAAAAAGTATATTTTTAAACTGAGAACGAAAGTACATTAACATCTAATTATCTAATTAGGCGAGAACCTCAGCCGTAACCGTTCCTTTTGATATATGTATATGAACGTACGTGTAATGAAATTTTTACATATGTTAAATGATTAAGTCGCATATTAACTTAATATATCGTTAGTGATATGCTCTTAAATCGGGACCGAAGCCTTAGCGAAAACTCATAAAAATGTCATTAACAGAATAATCACCGGTTCGTATTATCAGGTTGTATAAAATTCGAATTCGTCGTTTGATTTAAACTCCCGGTGACTTGAATCTCATGAATGTTTACTTTGAAATAATAAAATTGACTAGCAACCGTTCTGACCAGTACCGATGGTATCATTCAGTCGCCTCGACTCTATGAGAATGCTTTGACCATTCCTATGCTAATTTTATTACTCGAGCCATCGGGAGCCACAATAAACCCCCCCTTCTTGTATTGATTGATATCTTAATAGAGCATTAGTTTGTCCAAAGACTGGTTAATGGGTAGATGTGACATTCTTCGATGGGTATCATTTTCCAATTCGCTTTCTTCTAAGCATTGTTCGAAAATGTTTAACAGTTGATTACAATGTTAAAGCTTTAAAGGTTGGATCAAAATACAAATTGATATTATTCTCTTTTAAAGTCATATCAATTATAGGAGTCTATTTTCTATCTTATGTAATTTTTTATGATATGATATGATATGATAGGTACGTGGACGAGCTATTGCGCCACCAGCCTTGGGAACTGAGATGTTATGTCCCTTGTGCCTGTTACACTGGCTCACTTACCCTTCCAAAAGGAACACAACAATAGTGAGTACCGCTGTTTGGCGGTAGAATATCTGATGAGTTGTTGATAACTACCCATACAACTCGTACTTATTGCGCAATGCCCTACCACCTTAAAATATATTTTTATTTAATTAGTTTAATGATATATTGTAACAGCCTAATTTGTAATTGTCATTGTTAATCGATTTTAGATTCTGAATAGTCAATAGAATTACAGTCCTGAAATCAACGTTTTGAATAACGTAGTTCCTATTAGCTAATCAAAATCAATACAAAAAGATCGGGCAAGTCAAAGACCTTCCGAACCAATGCGAAACGAACACAATGGTACATTAACAGCTTAGCCGATCAAAGAATAAAATAGGCGCAGAAACGGCAATACCTTTCCTACCTACGATCACTAAATTCGCCGAGTACATAATCCTGCTCCGGTTCGTAACTTCGTACTCCGTACTCTATAAAGGAAACGGTATTAACGGTTAAAACCGTTTCGTTTATAGCGGTTCTCACTCAGCTCGATTGGTCGCACTAGAGCGTAGGAAATTGTCTTTAATAAGTTACTATAATAGCAATTGTGCAGTTTTCTTATACTAAATTTCTTCCAGGACGAATTTAAATTTCGGTGTCTGTCCCATTTTGTCTAAGGTCAGTCTAGAATTTACATTCTTTAGTGGAACGAATTACATTACATTCTTTATTTGACTTTATGGCTAAGTGTTTTTTTTTTATAATTGTAACAATAATTTATGAAACCAATATTTAAGAAATGAACGTCAACATTTATTTTGCACCGCGTTTTAAAACAATACTTTGCAACATGGTTTCGTTCAAGTATACGTAAATGGTTTTCAATAATGGAACCTCTTGGGACATTGTTAATATTGTCTCTACGAGGGTCGGTATAGTTATTGCTGTATTCGCGTGGCGCGTCTGCGGTATTCTTTGGCATAGTGTCGTTTATGGCAGTTTTCACTCAGCGCGATTGGGCTCCCGCAATGACCTGCACTCTTATAGTGCATTACCTTGTTTTTCGATTACGTCTATTGCTAACTATCGGGTTATAGCAACGGCATTACTCGCTCGAACGAGATGTAACAGTTGGAAAGCTTGTAACTTAAAACGGGAGAGTATTCTTATTAGATTAAGGACTTGGGATATTTGGCAACCGAATTGTAAGCGCTTACGTTCAGTAATACACATCGATTTGCCAATTAAATACTAAAATAATATATCTCTTCAAGCTTGTACTGTCTTGTACTTATTTCCCTGAGTTGAGTCTATTTGACGATCGTATTTGTTTATTAATTTCATCTTTATACAAAAGGTTCGCACTTTAGAATACTATACAGAAGGAGATAATAAAATACGCAATACGCATTATTGTCTACCGACTTTTTCTTGATTTTAATCCAACGTCCATTAGTTCAAGGATCGCAGATAACTATAGGCGACTAAACAATTCTAAAAGACGGCATCCCATTGCTTCATATCATTAGCTTAGAATTAACATTACTTCGAAGCTCCTTGTTCACGACCACTCATATCTATCCCAATGGTATAAGGCTCAAAATAGCGTAATTCGCACGCAAATGTAATATTGACTGACGCTGGCAAAATTTTGATCTGCGTCCAACGTGTCCTTATTCCAAAGAGAATAAAGCCTTATTTCGCTTGTATCATTAAATGGTGTCAAGTAGCTTTGTTGTGCAAGGGATGGCCCGTAATGCGACAGTTTGTAAGCATGAGCCTCAGACGAGGGGTGGGGGGAGGCCGTAAAGAAATACGTACAAGTTGTTTCGAGTACCTGAAGGTCGTTGACTTTAATAATATATTTATCTATTGCGCTCACCTACAATGTTTGTTTTGTTTTATATATATTTAGAAATTTGTGTAACTTTCCTTATGTAATTTTATTTTATTTATATGTTTTTTCAATAGTAAAACCTTATATGTGACTTTTGTTTAGACAAAAAAAATATATAAGCACATTACTCGTTAGGAATTTATTAAATAATGATTAGAAAATATTTTGATTGGAAAATTGTACGAATCGACCAATCCACATAAGGCATAACGATATAACGTAACAGGCCCTATGGCTATTATTTTTTTATAGAATAGTTGTGTCGGACGGGCAAATAAGCCACCTGATGATAAGAGGTCACCACTGTCCATAGACATTGGCGCCGTAAAAAAATGTAATCATTCCTTACTTCACCAATGCACCACCAACCTTGGAAGTGTTGTGTCCCTTGCGCCTCTAGTTACACTAGCGTCATTTTTGATGTGTAAAGTGGTTAATATTTCTTACAAAGCAAGCGTCTTAGATTGGTGGTAATCCACTTCCCACCAGGTGATCGATTTTCTACATCGAATTAAACAACAACAAATTTAAACGTATCGGTGTGGTTTTTGAATCCGAATCAAGTTTAATTAACGCCTGAATATTACTCAGGTAAATTTAGTCATCAGCTCGTTCAGAAACATATGTTAATTTAAATGTAACATGGCGTATCGTTTAATCAAAGACGTCACTCGGAAAAAAATAAAGGCGCAATTTCGGAACGACTGATCAAAAACTAAAATAAACACGAGAAAAAGAATCGTCTCATTAAGCACAATCGCTGATTGGACAGTCAAGGCGTACGGACCTAACTAAGTTTTCGCTAATACGACGTCGCACAAAGTATGCAATGAGCGATCGCTCCATTCCGATCACGTGCTCCCACCGCCTCGGGCTCCTAATTAAAAATCGACCGATTTTTGTTAGCGAATGTACATTTGTTACCCCCCTTCGCCTCTCACTCGACCCCTTCCCCAGCCCCCTACCCGATAATCGTGTAAAGGAAAGCGTGGACGTTTTTTAAAGAGCTCCCGCTATTCAGCCGGCAGATTTTAAAATGCTGGCTAATTAGAAGGAATAATAGAGTTACGTTGAAATAGGAAATGAGCACGTGAGCCTTTGTTCGTGTCCGAGGTTCGCTAGCACAAGAACATCGGAATGTCCTTTCTGTTTTTATGTTGATCTATGGTCCATTACCAGTATGGCTTTGTTTAAATTATTGTGTAGAAGGTATGAATCTGAGAAAATTGTTTACATAATACGTCCAGTATGCTTTCCAAGCCTCCTGAGTCTCTCTCAAGCATTTTTGTATCGTTATTTCATAAGAATAAATGCGGTGGTATTACCGATTTGGAACGAAGATTATCCGAGAAGAACTAGCAAGAAATTAGGTGTTTTTTTCATTAATTTAATTATATATTATAGTGACGGAACAAAAAGTTATAAAACATATTAACTAATTCCCTACTTAAAAAAAACACAAAATCTAAGATTAAAAAAAATACTTATTAAATTTTTTAATACTTTATTGTAGTCTACTAGTTTGCCTGTGGCTTCATCCGTGTGCGTATGTGTGTCATTTCGTAATGGTTGGTTGATTAGTTAAGACATAACAATATAACCAACAAACAAACTAACTTTTGCATTTATAACATTACTTGGGAGGGTGGCCATTCTATTGTTTTTGTTGTCTATGTTTAAACTAAATACTTATTTTAATTTAACTCGATATCAGCTCGACTCAAACAAGCGTCCCGCTAAAAGCAAACACATGAGGTTTTTTCTCAAAGTTCTTTACCTAATTTTTAGCATGAACCGTTCACCTCCGTCCCGCGTCCCGTGTCCCGAGTCCCGAGTCCCGCTCAAAGGCCGGCCGTCACTCACCCCTCCATAAATAGCTAAAAATAAACCCGGTGTGTGCAAGCGTTTCTTTGCAAGCACTTGCTTTGAGGCGATTTTAATTCGCTTATTTCGCTTGCGGGAAATTGCTAGTGTTTCCGAATTAAGGTGCGTATCACGATCACAAGCGGGAGCGAGTCAGATCTAAAAGATTTAAACGCAAATTACATTATTACTTTTGACTGAATTTGTAACAAGTTTAAAAAAAAAAACATTCTAAAATTAATTTATATCTTACAAACATATTATAACGCCTATCTTATTTAGAGATTTATAAATTTATTTATTAGTGAATTATAGAGTAATCAAATAAAATACTAATATTACGTATTTATTGCATTTTATTTAAATTCGAAGCTTCGAGAAATCGCTATTTCTCATGACTGTGGTATCTAGCCCAAGTATGTCGGAGGTCTGCCTGCGTCAGCTCGGCGATTGTAAAGGCGCGATGTGATCCCAGTGTGTTCCGGCTTAAAAATATAATTTTTCCCCACTCCTGTACACTCCTTTACGATATATACGTTTTACTAACCAAGCAAGTGACGTTTCTTGCTTCAGACTCGTTTGAACATGTTGTTTAGTTTGTTTCGAATAAACTCCTAAACGTTGTTACCGAGTAAATGTTTTTTTTTGTATTATTTATTCTAAAGTTGTACACTTAGTTATATAATAAAACAAAAAGTATAAACGAGTGTTTGGTTTTTGATATCAGGATAATTATTGTTTTATTCAAAACCAATAATATTTATTATGAATATAGATAATGTTTTGTCTACGATCCAGCGCCGGTCCAAACGTTGCAGGTTTGCGACCTAGGTAAATAAAAAAATTGACGTAAACACTAAATGGTTGAAATATTAAATCATAATTAAATTCTAACTATAAGTTTCCGTTGAAATACGAAATGCCGATAAATAATGATAATTAATAACTTCATATTAAATAGGACAAGTCGAAGTGAGCCAGCAACAAATTAGCGTGGTGTCATGAATCGTTAATCAAATCCCCGACTCGTCATACCTCATCTCAGTGACGTGCATCCGTCGTTGTGACGAGCACCGTCTTCCGTGTTGCGATTTTCAAATACTAGTGTTGCTTGACTTCGCTTTCAAGTGGGAAATGCGTCTAGTCTAATAGATATTTTGAAGCTTAACCCACCACGCTGTTCCACTACAGGTTTGTTATTGTAATTGCAGTTGTAGTTTACTCTAGCACGTGAAATATCAATTGTGCTTGCCTGGATTAGAGCCTACTTATTTCAGTAATAACTAGATCTTGTTCTGTCTACTGGAGTATTAAAACTTTCAAATCAAACATAATTCCAATGTCCATATTTTTATATAAAAAAAAAAACAAATAAACTCTTAAAAATGACTATTAAAATATTACAATGGAAGGAAATCAATTAATTCATTCATTTTTGTTCTCACTTAACCAGATTACCGGTCAGTTAAGTAATATAAATTATAACACTTGTACATCACCTCGCTACACCAGTTTTAACCGGTCCGGTGTATTGATATACCAGTTACAACCAGTTTATTTATTGCAAATAACATTTTATATATTATGGTTTTGAGCGAATTTCCAATGAAAATAATCTTTCAAAAGCAATGTCTATGATCAGCGGTGACTGCCATCACGTGGTACCGTCAGGAGTTATAAATTGTATTAAATAGAATATATATATATATATATTTCTCGATCGATTAAACGTACATGTCACATTTTAGCTTTGTCGTCTTGAACTTATATTAGTATAATATATCTTTACGTAAATAATTAATTCATAATATATAATACATTCAGTTGAAGAGTTAAATTTCAGGATCCAGTAGACTGATTTGGAAAAATTTGTTCCCGCTGATAGACCTTTTTTACATAGATATATAAATAGACATTTAATATTATATTCAATGACAAATGTAATGAGTTTGTTTGAGGTATCAAGTGACAAGACTTAATTCCCTCGAATTACCCTCAACGTCTAGAGGGGAGATTCTTCTTGGCGTCGGTACAGCGCTAAAAAAGCGGAAGGGATAATTTTTTTTAAATATATTATTCAAATTTTTAAAAGTTAAACTCTTTGGATGCAATGAGACTGGGAATTAGAAGTTCAAACTGGTTTCATTGTACTGAATCGAACGTGGTCTTTATTTAAAAGTAAATTAAAAAAAGGATAAATATGCTCTTCTATATATTAATTCAACGTTATTAAAACAAGCCGGTAATAAAGTGAAGCGACGTCACCGATCATTAATCAAATTACCGCGGCCGTCACATCTCATCTCGTTTGACTCGCATCCGTCGCTTTGCGTGTTACGACTTCCGTGTACGCTTTTATTATTTCATTTATTTATATAAAAACATGTAATTGATATTTAAATTTAAATATATACGCTATATTTAATTTATATTACGGGCTAAGGTTTTTAAAATAATGATTTAGAGCGTAATATTCAGGCGTTTTTATGACATGCTGCTTCCGATTCAAAAAATACAATGCATTCATACTCAAAACTCAAATTCCTTTATTCAACATAGAAGCATTACACTTTCTTATTGATGGTCAAATTAAACACTACCACCGGTTCGGAAAAAGGAACACCCTGACCTGAGAAGAACCGGCGAAAGAAACTCAACGGGTCTTTTTTTTTTGTCAAATTAATTACATATATAATTGTATATGAATAGAAACAGCCAGGAGGCGATAGTTTCATTCCCAAGGTGTGCTATCAAACATAAACTCACTAATTGTATAGTAACCCTTAGCACACAAGCGTTCCTTAACAATTTTTTTAAATTTAGCAACAGAAGCATTTTGAACGCTTTCTGGGATCCTGTTGTAGAAGC
This sequence comes from Vanessa tameamea, assembly GCF_037043105.1. Taxonomy (NCBI): domain Eukaryota; kingdom Metazoa; phylum Arthropoda; class Insecta; order Lepidoptera; family Nymphalidae; genus Vanessa; species Vanessa tameamea. Next base: position 775,388 of record NC_087316.1, read on the forward strand.
GTATACATTGCCCCACAAAAGAGTTACTGACTCTATGCAGTCGAGTAACAGGAGTAACAAGATTGTGTTTGTTCCTTGTACCAATGTTATGAGAATCACATTCATATTTTTCCGTACATACAAAACATTACAGAACATATATTGAGAAGCAACAGTTAATATCTTAATTTCTTTAAATTTATACCTTAATGATTCCTTGGCTCCCAGGTTATAGATTGCGCGAATAGCCCTCTTCTGCAGCACAAATATAGTATGCAAAAAGTAATTTCATTAAATCTAGAATTTATTTTTTATGTTAAAACCTTCTTAAAACACCTTGTCCAATGAAACATTAAAAAATATATCTCAGTTATAATATAAGGAAAGTTTTTATTTTTTTATTTTTGATTTAATCTGAATGTATTACACCAAACAGCCAATATTTAAATATATACCGGATAGCATTTATAAGCAATTACCGTACCGCATTAAAATATATCTTTTATAATCGAAGTTATTTTTAACATCTGTCAAATCCCGCAAGTCCCAGCATCCGATTATATACATCACATCTCATTATTCCCTCTGATTGCGGAAACGTGCCGTATCCACTAATCACATGTAACTGTCACTCATTCGTCTACGTCATCCGAGTATCACTCAAGTCGCGCTCAGAACAAACGTATCTAAACACTCGAAATAACACCTAACTAAACGAAATAAAGTTCATTACCGGTTACTCGGAACGTATCAGGAACGTGTTTAAATTCACCGACCAACGAACAATGAACTCCTTCGTCTCCCGCAGTTTTAAGAAATTTAGACGATTGCAAGGATTGACCAGATATTTAGACGGTTCAAAGACAATTGGTCGGGTCCATATGTCATGGCGTATTATCGGAGTCTCTTAATTGAAGATAATAAGGGTGTACATGTGTCTCTGTCGCATTTTTATGGGGTAAGAGGCGCGGGGAGTTTTACTTTTTCGAGTCTTGTTAAGTCCAGCTATTAATTTACGTCAATCGTATTTCCGTTACTTTGTTCGGAATGTAGATTTAAAAGGGTACTTTTTCATTGAACGATTCCATCGGTGTACAGATTTAGTAGCTAAGACTGACGTCTATGTATAGATGTGTATATTTGGGATTTTGTTTTCGTTAATGTTAGCGGTGATGTTACATTAGTAGGTTTGGTTACCATCGGAACACTTTTAATAGACTTTCAGTTTCACAGGCGACGTATATTTTAATTTTTTTATAGCTTCGTTTCCAAAAATGGTTACTTTTATGGTCATTTAAGATTTATAGTAGTAGACGCAGAACTATTTTGGAGCGATTTTTATACTTATCACATAATTATGTTGTTTACTAGGGACCTTAAACTAGATCGTCCGTAGACTTATCTAGTAAAATTTGTCAGTAGGGCTAAAACGACCCCACGAGTAGATAACGGTTAATAGAAGTATACCGTTTCATATTAAACATCTTATTAAAATAAAAATACATTTTGAATAATTTGGCAGTCGATGAAAACCCTAAATTCCAATACAAAATTTATACGGAACCATATGCGATCTGAGTATCTCGTAGTTCGAGTAAGCTAGCAGCAAGACACAAGTTTATAAATCGCCATTGTTCCGAGATCGCCGGCTCACCCGCTCACCCGTTCACCCGCTCACCTGCATTGGAGCAATATCAATCCATCTGCCGCGGGTGGTGGGGTGGACGGGGGCAGCTTGACGTCTTTGAAGGATATTTAAAGTTCCGTCAAACAGGTAGCGTTTTAGCTCCGATTTTTTTCTTTGTTTCTCATATTTCCATTTAATTACAAACTTGATGTATACGAGACGCCGTGGCTTCGCTCCGGCGATTAAAATCGAGCATTAATTAAGGTAAACGGTTAATTAATACTGAAGAAAATAATTGCACCGTAACAGAACTTCTGCCAAAATTTGGACTTCAGTGCACTTGAGTCATTTGTAGTTTTATATTTGTTTTAATTTATTGCTTGTAGTATGAACTTACATGTGTGGATGCTGAGTAAAAGTATCAGGCTCGGGTCTCGTCTTCCTATGAGACGAAGTTGAGCAACTTGCTACAATTGTGAGTTTTGATAGAATTTCATGTAACACATTGAAGTTTTCCTTCACAGACATAGACGAGCAAGGAATTCGTTATAAGCACAAAATAAGAATACCAGCACCGGTAGTGGTATGAACCCGCAACCTTCGTGGCACCGCTGGCATCTTGTCTTATATATTAGTGTTAAAGCGGTTACAGTAATTAATCGGTGAGCTGAAAATAAATTGATTCTAAACATAAACGTTTTTAGTAAATACACAAGTCGCATCAAATTTTGTTCAGAAGATTTTCAGATCAAATTTTGTTCATTTTTTTTATACGGAAGATTTCTTAAATATTTTATTTGATTGGTCGAATTTGTGTAAAATTGTGTGTGCGTGTGTGTGTTTCGATATGTAACATTTGTGTAAATCTTTTTTGACGAAAACTTTCTGTGCAGTTAGCTTCACGCTTTATTTATCTTTAAATATATAAGTACATATTTTAATTAAAAACAGAAAAAAACTTAATGTTATATTTCATTTATATCACTAAGTAGATTTAAGTAAGTTAGCCTGCTTTGTATGACGTGACGCGTCTGCGACATGTCTCACCTGCATCGCGGGACGGCCGTGGGGTGGGAGGGGGTTCGGCTGGAGGGGTGGTCCGGCGAAGGAACGTCCGTCTTTGAGGGTATTTAATTTTGTGCAAATGACGTGACGTCCGAGCCAGACGTTTGAAGTGTGCTTTGTTAGAATTGTTTTACTTTTTTTTTTGGCATATTATTTTTATTTTCATCGTCTCGAATATCTTGTACATCTTCTTGATTTTGTTGTTTGTTGAAATAATTTAACGTTACATCTATAATATTTCATATATCAAAATAACTTTATTTAAGTATACTCTTACAAAATCCTTCTAATTTTACAATAGTAATTAATTCTAAGACGTATCATGTCATATGAGAAGAACCAACGAGAAATGTAGTGGTTACTTCTTAGCTCAAATCAAATTACATAAACTGTATATAAATTTTTTATAAGTAGTTAAACTAGATGCCCGGTACTACGATGAAATTAAAAAAAAATAACTTCCCGTTCGCAGCGTCACCTACCGGGTCCTATGTAACCATCCATCTCACATACACATAAAAAAACCATCGAAATCGGTCCAGCTGTTTACAAGTATTTCAGTTACAAGCACACGTACATAAGATTTATTTATATAAAGAAGATACAAATGTTAAATAAAATAATATTAATAACATATACAAAAATATTCTTACTTCAGTGGAACGTAACCACATACATATTTTTCGAAACGCACACATCTACAAGCCACCCCCCTCCTTATTATCCCGGGGGTGACACCCCGGCGGTCCGTCACGTCACTGTCCCTGGATCGCCATCACGGCGTTCGAGCTCGCTTGTCCCGCTTACTTGAAGGGTTGGAATATATTTTCAGCGAACATTTCATGTTGAATCAGATACGAGAATTAATATTAATTAAAATTATTGCATTGCCAATGTCACACCGCAGACAATAATAAAATATCAAACCATACGAAAAGTCGATGTTACACGTCAAATTGCTTTTTTTTTTTAAATTATTGTAGCACGCAGAATCGACTTATCTGAATTTATTGTAAAGTTTTACGTAAATTTATACCTATGCCTCACTTAGGCGAAAATCAACTCGATTAGTCCTGTTGATATTCGTTTCCATAATCGAAGATGCAAACCAATAGACCGTTATAAATCAACGAACATTATGACGTCATTGGATCGAATTCAAAATTCGAATCCGTAATCTATCGTTCGATTGAAGAATATTTCACCAATACCTGAGTTCTAAACCTTTTTTATTTCCCGTATGCAATCGCTCCGTCTTACGTCTGCTCAGTGCAATATCAATCCATCTGGCGGGTGGGTTCCGTTGCCCCCTCCACCCCCTGTCAGTCTTAAATGACTGTCACGGGTGCACTGGGGCGGCATTCGCTTCAAGAACGTCGCTCGGACGGACGGCTCCACCCGCTTTTGATATTGCCTCGTTATTTGTTATTGTATTACGTTTTATGTTTATAACGTTCTAAATTTTAACATTGTTCTTTGTTCCTAGCTATTCGTAGTCTGTGTTCTTTTGTTTATTTCGAATATTATTTCTAATTGTACCTATATTCGCGATGCGATACGATACTTGGCATCTTTCTTCTTTGATAACTTGCAATTGTTATAATCTTGTTTTTAAGAGAGACGTTACCTGAACAGGTCACAAAGACTATTGGAAAATAAGTTGTTACCTAATTAGGAATTATGAGTTATAAGATTATGCGTGTTGATTCGAGATGGCTGCACGTATCTTAACCGGGGCTTGCGGGTTCAATTCCGGGCAAGCACCACTGAATTCTTATGAGCTGAAGCGGTGGAGCCCTTAGCCGAGCCGTGGCATATTTGCACTTAATTTCAGAATGTGACGTCACTAAAAACTCACAGTCCGCTTTGAAATGTTTTGTAATAGTTTGGTAAATTTATGATTTTCGTTTTACAAGTGTTGTAAGTTATTTTATCGACACATCTACCTAACGGTCTCGTCGCCGGCACGACGGTCTTGTGCCGCACGTGTCAGTTACATCGTGTGGCACTCACATGTTTTTGCCGGTTCTCATTGAACTGTCAATGTGACGCTCATTCGACGTCCATCCGCAATGGTGTTCGGTATAACTTCCAAGTTTATAATATGTTCATTTTATCGGTTTGCACCTGATGACATTGCGTGAGCTTTGTTCGTTTGTTTGAAATTAATTGTAGGCGACTTTTAATTTAACAAATAATACAAAATGCAATAAGACAAAAAACGTCTCCATCTGAATGGTTAATTAATGTTTTTTTTTTTTAGAAATGCTATATATACATATATTATTAATCTGTACATAATATAGAACAAAGTTTTCATTCGCGCTTAGATCTTTTAAATTACGCAACGAATTTTAATGCGATTTTCATTAATAAGTAGAATAATTTAAAATGACAGTTTTCATGTGTACTACTTGCATACTGTAGGACAGAAAAGCTGAGAATATAAATTTCCTAGTTTGTTTAAGCTTGGCTTGTTTCATGACAAAATTCATCATACAGAGTTACGTTCGTATATATTACAATACCAGTATACATTACAACTGAAACTATTATCTTTCGATAAATGAAAATGACCCCAAAATCACTCGTTAAACCATAAACATGACCGTTTTTATCCAATTTTTACTTTTCATAAACAAAAAACCAAAGTCTCTCCAGCGACATATACACGAAAATCAAATAAAACAACTACTGAAAGTCTTATAAAACTTCAATTTGCTAATTAAACAGTAGCTGTCACTCAGAGTGGCAGTTCGGAGCTGCATTATCCACTTGCATCGAGATGACGCCAGCGATGTCGCTCCCACGTCCCCGAGTTTACTTGGCTCCGTTGGAAATTTCACTCTAGACTTGGCGGGTCGAGGTCCAAGCCACGAGCTTCATTGGTCGTGTAATGAAAAATCTTTTTTACTTATAAAATGTGATAATTATAACACATTACCAAATATTACTAGCTAGTACTTACTCTACTCGTAGTAGTTACTCTACTCGTGTGGATAATTCGGTGCAAAATTTCAATATGATCAGTTCGATGGTTCAGTCGTGATGAAATAAAGCAAATTAATTTGAATAAATTGAATCAATCGACCGCTTTTCATACACACGACCCGTTTACAACATTTAAATAAAACATTTAACATGTAAAATGTATAAGATCTGTAACATTGTAATATTAGTTTTATTTCAGAAAGAGACTTAAAAAAAAAATATGCATCAAAATATGTAACTAGCTATTTTCTTTAGATTATAAGTTAAGTTAATGTTGATCATTTCCGCGTCCGCTGCCTCTTATAACTCTTGTATCCGTCTCCAAGTCACTGTCACGTCAGTGTTTCTGACTGTCTCACCAGCGATGGTGCCCGCGGGCCGTGACTGAAATCTTCAGCTCCTATTTCCTTTCTTTGTTTTATTAATAATTAAACTTCCTGGCGAGTGAAATTACATTATAAATTGTCGGGGACAGAGAAATAATTTTACTCGTTGTTTAAGCCATGCATTAAATGTCATATGTTATTAACACTCGAGCGTTCGAGTGCACCGCTCCCGTTCTATACCGACACCAACCGTTCAAAGTCACTCCTGTCACGTCAACGTCCCGGCTGTCTCGCCAGCGATGACAGCGCGAGACTGGATTGTTCCGCGCCAGTACTGACTCCTTCGTCTTCGTTTATTTCTGTCCTCTATATTATTGATTGCATCTTAGACGTCTGTTCGATTGACAGCTCCCGTTCCGACTAGCTCTGAGTGTTGTCTTTTTAACGTTCTCTGATAATATTTGTATTGTGTTTCTTTACTCTATTAGTACAATAGCGAACCGTACCGAGATGCGAATAATATTTAAAAACATTTGCTTTCGTATATGGAACAAAAATATATAGTTACAGGAGTTAATGATGAAATTTGTTCTTTCGCTAGTTTTATAATTGTGTCCTAACCTATTTGCTTTTTGATGATAGAATAATTGACGAGTATAATGTATGACTACTTAGAATTAATTTTATTGTAGGATTATTTGGTCCGCGCGGCTATAAATTTTTGAAGCCGTAGAACTATGGCGCCGTGGAGTGTAGCTTGACGTTATATAGTCTATAACAGTCCAGTGGATCCAGAATTATCTCTTGGGGTCCTTGACCTCGCTGAGGGCTTAGCAAAGTAAAAACTAAAAAAGGCGACACGTTTGATTTTGCTTCAGGTGGTGTAATGAATGCTAAAAAGTTTCAATTTCAATCAATCAATTAAGAAGGCTATGCAATACAGAATACAAGCAAACAACAATACTTCCAGCTATATGATATATAGATCAATATATACATACATAAATTAGCAGCCTGTAAATTTTCCACTGCTGGGCTAAGGCCTCCTCTCCCTTCGAGGAGAAGGTTTGGAGCATATTCCACCACGCTGCTCCAATGGTTGGTGGAATACACATGTGGCAGAATTTCGTTGAAATTAGACACATGCAGGTTTCCTCACGCCTTGTTTTTCTTCACCGCCGAGCACGAGATGAATTATTAACACAAAGATATATCAATACGTTCACTTTATTTTACACAACATGATAATTTCAGAATTCCCTGTCTCGTATGTAGAACTTAAAGGCAAGCTCGTGTGTTTCAAGAGTAGTGCACTTGACAGCGACGGTTGTCCAACTTAGAACCATAAGTGAGCAATACTTCGACTTCACAAGTTCCTAATTATAAGAGAATCGATCGTTCAATTTAATACATTAAGAAATATAATCAGTTATTCGTGTTCGCACTGATGCGGTATTTTTACGGAAAATCCGAAAAATATCAGATAATAAAGTTTAGTAAAAAACTGACAAAACATATAACAGTTTTGCGGTATGTTTAGTTTTAAAGCCTTAAGTAAAAGTATCCGCTTGCAAATGCGTCCTCACCTCTCGAGAAGGTTTGGGCTTATCCTATCGTGCAAGATCACGGGTATTTAGGTGTAACCACATGTATTAAAATTTAATCTGACCCACGCAGATGTCTATACCTTATTTCCCTTCACCATCGAGCACTAGATGAATCATTTGCACAAATCCTCAACGGTGCTTCTTAGGGTTTGAATCGAAAATTTTCTAAATTTAAGATTTTAAATTAACATGGTTATTTTTATTACTACAAATGTCTCGTGAACAAGACATTCGTAGATAATGTCGAAATATCGAGCTCCACCAAATAAAATTAAAAAAACATGGTAAATATCCCGTTTTAAATACTTGTAGTAATCTTTCTAAATTATGAGATATTCAATTGGCACACAACGAAGCCAACGAATACAAACTCTGCACTTTTTATTTTGTCAATTATGAATAAATAATAACAATCAATCGCACTCCTTAAGATCTACATCAAAACACCTTTTCGATCATTAAATATTAAGATCGATGATGTAGTTTGCAAAAGGAAAACATTGAACGACACTTACGGAGAGTATGAAATATCAGCACGGGGAAAGCATAGAGCGCTGTCACTCCAGAGCGTGTCGCTGACCATATTGTCACGTCATACCCAGCACAGCGTCACGGAACTACTTATTAAAACTGTTTGTTTAATGTTACGGAATTTTTTTGTTCGTTATTGGAACATTCGTATATCCGAAAAAAATAGAAGTCCATGTTTTTATTTAAAATACAAATGTAACAATTCTAGTCGATAATTTTTTGGTGTAATTATTTAATAATTTCTATACGGGGTATATGCTTCATTGTACTTAAAAATCATTAATAATTTGATAATTTCTTGCTGATTCTTCTCGATAGAATCTACACTTCGAACCGGGGGCAACTTTAAACTTATTTTGTAAAATGCTGAAAAAATTACTTTGGATTTGATTTTTAGGACGTTGTCAATAATAATAATATAATCCCGCGCATATATTTAATGTTAATAGATATGATGACAGGTGTTTTTTTTACTATAATTTAAAAGGCAAAGGCAGTGTGCCGTAGTTCGTAAGTGTATGTTTTAAATCAATATAGACTACTAGAAAAAAATGTATATCAATACAGCTGAAGTCTAGATAAAAAGAAAATATTTTATAATATAAGTATTTATTAACCGAGTGAGATGAAATATCAGATGTATAGAACAGCAGTGTGCACTGACTGCGGGGCGTGTCGGTGACAACTCTGTCACGTCATTCCCCCGCAGACCAGTTAGACGTTAACTTCAAGTATAAAATAAGCACGTTACAACAAAACATTAAGTCACTTAATAAACAGAATGTTAAAAAAACAAAGTTCCATTGTTCTATAAATCATTACACTCTAAGAACTGTGTCAAAATAGAACTGCTATATAAATATAATTTACTTTGTAAATTATCGACGCTGGAACGAACCGACGGAAGCAGACTGAATAGAAAAGAAATTAACAAGTACAGATCGTATGGACAGAAAGACATATCAAAGAAGTCCTCGTATGCACTTGATCGGACGTTGCACCAATGTGACGACCATCGATTGGGGAGGAGGGTGGCAAAGAAAGCTTTAAAAACAGAGCGGCGTCGTCTCAGGGACGGCCCAATACGTCCCCTGCCGGCCGTCGATTACAACCACGCTGCACACGCTTCATAGCGTTGACAGAAAAATGTTATAAGCTTTTTAATTTTGTTCTCTCCAATTGTTTTTTCGGACAGATATTCAAAAAAAATTTATAATTTTGTATACTGTGTGGATTATATACATAATTGCTTTAATAATAAGTAAAAAAACAACGGAAAGCAGAGATATTCCACTGTGAAGAGACCTTTAAACCAAAACCGTTAGTTGGAAATAATTGAAATTTATTTCAGAAATTATATAATATAATAACAAAATACGTAAGTAACGTAAACATCCAAACCTATCTAGTAGAAATAAATTGATTTCAATATCATTATAATGATATGATGTTTTACAGAAATACTTTAAAACATCTATTTTATTGGTCAATAGTCTGTTTTCGAGTAATTTGAAACAGATCAAAACATAAATATTTCAATACATAAATGCTACAAAGGGATCTGTTTGAATAATAAAAATGAACATTTTTAACTGTAATTTTAAGGAATAAACTTATACGACTCGTGTCGGATAAAAATTTAAATTTTTAAAAAAATACGCAACTCTTTCATGCGGGCGGTATGTGCAGCTGACGATGAGTGCGGAAACACACGAACATCGATAATACAACATACGTTATTTTTCGCCACCTTCGTATTGATTAGTGCTCATTGGCGCTTCAGACCAGGTGCGAGGGAGTTACACATGTTTCTAACTTGTGCATACATAATTGTTTTTATTTTTATGAGAGAATCTTCGGGATGTGTTGACGTTTTTATTTTGCAATATCCCAATGAATTTATTATCTGTGACTTATATTTCGTTGTTTAATTTATCAGCTTTCCATGTATCATTTAAGTTCTTCGTCGAGAAAAATTCGACAATTTCTGGTTCTCTATAATTCCCTAAATGTGTCGGGCAGTCCTTGATGAAATACCGTAATAATATTTTACGTAAATCCGTTTTAAACCACTCAATATTTAAATATAAAAACAAAATTACCGGTAATACTTAAAATAGGGAGATATCCATAAATAATTTTATGTCTACCGAAAACCATAATTACCGTCCATGAATTGATTCGTTTTAATAAATCCAATACACAAAACATGCCCAAACAAGCGAAACAGAACGCGGGCGAAGTTTCTAGAAAAACGACAAAGAATGAAACATGAAAATGCAGCTCATTATGACCGGGACGGACGGTCAAACGGAGAAGTTGTCTTACCCGTCACCCGAAATTACTATCGGAGTAAACTTTTCAAATTAAAGTTGGTTTGGATTCATAGATATTTGGGTGGCGTGTGTGCGAAAATTTGACGATTCTTTCCTATATATAAATTTGTAGGTTTGGACGTTACATGATATATTTTGGATAAATTATGTTTATTTATTTTATTTCATTTATTTTTATCGTTGATTCGGTTTCTTTTGACGTTAATTTTTCCATTATTTTAGTTGGTGGTAGGGCTTTGTGCAAGCCCGTCTGGGTAGGTATCACCCACTCATCAGATATTCTGTTGTGTTCCGGTTTGAAGGGTGAGTGAGCCAGTGTAACTACATGCACAACGGACATAACATCTTAGTTCCCAAGGTTGGCGGCGCATTGGTGATGTAAGGAATGATTAATATTTCTTACAGCGCCATTGTCTATGGGCGGTAGTGACCACTTACCATCAGGTGGCCTATTTGCACGTCCGCCTACAGATATCATAAAAGAAAATTGCTTCTGATATTCCAAATATTTCCTTTTAGTTTTGATATGTCTTTACATTTTCTTGTTCAATTATTATTTTACTCATCAATCCCTAGCTGATGTTTATTTTGATGTTTAATCGTAAATAGCAATCAAAACACTTTGCTGAACTCTTAAGTGTAAGGGTTCCGCGTGCATGCGTCAGTCCTAACAATGATTTCTTTACAAACTTCTCCATATTACCGAAACGATTGCGTTGCATTCCATAATTCTCCTTCAACTTCCTCGCCCAGAGAAACGTACATCTAATTAAGGACTTTTCACCCCGTATTGACACAGTGTAAGGATTTATTTTTCCATTTACAAGTTTTGTAAGTAGTTTGTTTTCATATTTTCAAACTGTTCTTTCGTTTCGACAGCTCGGTGGATTGGTTCGATTGGTCTTAAGACGGAGCGTGGAGCGATGTGATTACGACATCAAAGTGTCTCTCAAATTAAACTTATATTTGTAATCGCTAAAGTATCTAACCCGAGATTATCATATTTTTATCCTATTATTCTTATATTTATTATTATTATTATATTTCTTCTTAAGAACGTCGTTGATAAATTTATCGAGTGATTTTTTTAAATTTTTTGAAATAAGTAAATAATCGCTCAGACATTTCCACTATACGCTTTATTATACAGTCCTTAGATGGTCAATGTACCGCTAAACTTGGGAACTAAGACGTTATAACCCTCATTGTAGTTACACTGTCTCACTTACCAAACAGCACAACAACAATGCTGTTAAGTAGTTTCAAATTAATAATTAGCTCTTCATAATTGTTGGCACGGTTATTTAATCGCTTTCCGCTATCTCTTATACCTTCATCTACATCCTTACCGCGTTTAAATCTCCAACTTTTCGCTGTTTTAATTAACTTGACGTCACAGTTACAACTGTGTTGATTTGTTCCACCAGCCCGCTACATTCGAACGTTCGACCGATTCTTTAGTCGCCCTAACTAGCTCAGAAGTTTCCTATTTAATATTGAGTTTGTACGTTATTTTTAACAAAATTTAGTTATATTCGAGCTTGTAGTGATGTAAAAATTAACTACGTATAACTTGAAGTATTTCAATCGATTCAGTTCTTCTCCTTGGTAGCTATTTAGTCAATTCTTTTCATTCCATTACTGGAATTACCAAGTAATATATTCCACACTCGCGATTACCTGCAGCTAAATACAATTATACTTTTTAAGAATATATTGGCACCCTTTGTTTCTCTCCCATTATAGCTACTAATGAAAAAAAATCTGTCTGTCGTAATTTTCAGCGACATGTGTTGCCAGTACGCTGCCAATTTCAACTCGTTTTCAGTTGGCGATCATCCATTGCTGGAATGAAGAGATGAACTTGTACAACTTTGTATTAAGTTTTTTTGACAATTCGACTTATTAAAAAAAAAAAAAAAACTGAAAGGTTGAATTAAAAACTTGAATACAGTCCTTATTGAAGTAAAGTGAACAGCCGTTTCCGAAAGTCTGCCCCTGCAGATCTATTTTTGAAGCCAATACACCCAAAAAACCCTGACATCTCTTAATTGCGCTCATTAGAATTCTGTCCCAAGTCCTATTTCGGAGGTTCGGCTAATAGCCATATCTGAAGAATCACTTAGTACTGCCTCACTTAGTGCGACAAGTTGAAACAATGATACGATTATTAATGCTCGACCGAAGTTTCCAGAATTTTTAACTCTTTCCGCGTCGACAGCTGCCATATTAAGCGTCCTGTCCGTTGTACCTTACGAGTTTTGACGCAAGTTTCAGTTTAAACTGTTGTAATGATTTTTTTAAGCAATTGTTAAAAAACTTCATTCTTATTTATAGTATATATTGTTAACTTAATGTATCAATGCTTGCATCTTAACTAATATTTGCTCTATGTATGTACCTACTTTACGTAAACTGGTTATGTGATTATCATTTTTGATTATTATGGTTGCACCTGATATTTGTCGAAAAGTTGTTAAATTCTGATAAAGCACAGAAACCCTTTCTGCGTCATACACGTGTATCGTCGCATGAATATTACATTTTATATATCCAAGTTAAACAAACTCGTTTAGAAAATATCATAAATGTTCCAGGTAAATGTACCGATATCGGACAGATAAGGTAACATCTGGTACCTTTCCCACAAATCGAATTTCGTATGAATATACCCTTTAATTAAAAGCTATAAAAAACATCGTTGACCCTACGAAAACCGCCCCCGCAAAATAAGTAACTTCCCAAAGACATAACCCGAAATTGGATTACAGAACGAACGCGGCCTCACCGTCACTCCCTCATAAATATTTTAAAAACTCAGCTCGGCAAAACTATCCGTATCACTGAACGGTTAACCCTGTATCTGCTACTGCGGGCACTTTCGACCCCGGCGATATTAGACGGGCAGGTAGCACCGATATTCGTCGAATCCCATCACGGTATTACGAAAGAAATCAAATTAGATATACAATAAGCGCGGTCGTGTCTCCATTTGCATATGTATTCCAGCTATTCGGCCCGTTGATACGGGATTGCGGCCGGGACAATATTGCTTGTGTTTACACCGACTGTCTTGACTCGTTTAAACACTTGACGTGGTCCCGATTTCTTTTTTTTTTTTCAATGTATATTCATTGGCAATGTTGTGAACTCTTTTTTTTATTTAACCAGCGAACAATTGTAGCTAAAAAATTTTTTTATAGATACGAAATCGTCTTAGTCCAATATGCATTTAGAACTTTATTAAACCCATTGTGTTGCTAAATATAAAAAATAGCAGCGTTAAATTGTTCTTTTCAAAGTTTAAAAATAATTAAATTAATACGATATAAAAATAAACACAATAGATATGACAATAGTTCTAAAAGGCTTATTCACTAACGTAAATGCAATGACCGATAAAGTACGATTTGTTTGAACCTTTAAAATTGTACCTCTCGAATGGAAATCCTCTGTTATGTATCGTTCACGCAAATCCAAACGCGTTAAATAAACCATAACTACGACCCTGCGAGTATTCGTAACTGGCCTCAATAAAAAGTTGGCACTTCATAAAATAAAATTCGATCACGGTTCTGGGAGGCGTTATAAAATTCCGGGTTGTGGACAGGGCTTAACGTAATGTGGACGGTACATACTGACATATACGACGTATAAGGTCGAGTTTTTCGAGATTCGATTTTTAAATTTTATAATTATTTAAAAATATATTTCATCATAATTATAACTTATAGGACTATTAACGTTTAACGGCCTTACGTTATAACGTTGGTGTTAAGTTATAAACTGTTTTTTTTTTTAAATTGTTATTAGAAAGAAAGATACATGCGGCGTAGGGGGACGGGGAAATTACCATCTCACGACAAGTGGTCACCACCGCCCATAGACGTTGGCACTGTAAGAGATATATTAACAATTCTTTACCTTGGGAATTAAGCTGATATGATATGATAATGTCCCTTGTGCCTTGTGTTGTTATAGTTATATTGGTCAACTAACCCTTCAAATCGGAGCAACAATACCAATTAATGCAACAGCATTAATGGAATATTGTTGGTAGCTTACAAAGCCCTAGCACCTAGTAACTGATTTGAAAGTAGCTCCCTGCTTACATTCTATTAAAAAGTGTTCACATCATCATTAAAAAAAAATTATAACGACGTCATAGTAGCACAACTGTATCACAAATTCATAGATAGCGTGGAAAGTCATCAAGCACGATACATTCGTGTATGTATATGTCAATTATACTGGATCGCCTCGAATCGCACGTCTGGTCTCTGGAGGCCGGCGGCCGTGTCCGGACACTATCTTTCAATGCGACATTCCGCCCCGATATTAAATCCACTTCATTCTTTAAAGAATTCCAATGGACTTCGTCCCGGGCGTCCCTCGTCTGCGAAACAATGGACGCTGTAGCTTCTGCTATTTTTGCGGCTACTATCATGGGACGTTTGGGATGTCGTGGTTGGGGCGCTTATACTAATATACATGCACATTTTGGCAGATATTTGCTTTGGATTTTGATACGAAATTATAATTTTGTACTGAGTTAAAATATATCGCTGATTTGAAGTTTAAGGGCCGGAAAGAAATCGCTTTTGTAATAAAACTATATATGTATTAATGATTTGTTTTCTTTTGTTTCAGGTATGCCAGCATTTTAAATTAGTGATAATTTTTAATCGTCGATTAACATCGATTAAATACGTAAACAGGTAAAATTGATCCAAATCATGACTTCAATACAAGTTTAACTAGTGCCAGGTATAAATCTCATTACTCCTAAACACGATCATCCAATCCAAGTTAAATTGCATAATATACACAAATATAATGTAATTTGTATTTTTATGCTGTCTCCGACATTAGTCATCTCACGCACATTGATACATTTTATAAGCACGAGCGTCACTCACACAAATATATGCCGATAGTTTAGTGTAGAGAGACTTGCCTTCGTGAGTGAATAGATTTTCAGTCGCTATTCGGTAAAGATCCGATTCGTAATGTTGAAAGTTAAAGCCCATCAAATACTACAGCTGCGTCAAAGCTCTCCGCTTAAGAATGTTTCTTATAATTGTCATTCCGTCACCATGATCTTATAACGCGGGTCGGATGTGTTACGTTTCATCCGATACATGCATATTTTCACGATGTTTTCCGTAACCGAGCACGAGATGTATTATGTTAAAATACGAGAAGTGAAGAAAAACTTGTAACGTGGTTTTCGTCTCCGCAAAGTCCATTCATCCTCGGGCAAGGTTTTGGTTCTATAATAAAATTTCTCGAATACTTTAAGCTTTTCCAATTAATTAATTTAAATCACATGTTAAGAAAACATAGATAAATACGGTAAAGTATTTTGGATTGCCCTTTTACAGAATTGTATTAAATTCAAAGCTACCTAGCTCTAGCTACTAGATTCCACCTAGAAGACCTGGGAGGAAACTCACTAATTAGGTACTCTTTTCTAACATTGGGAATACAAAGTTGTGTCAATCAAATAGAATGAAGTTTATATAATACATCCTGTTTGAAAGTCAAGGGTACCGGAAACGTCTAGTTTCGGATTTATATTTACAAAAAAATCCCACTTCTTAGATTCCATTGTTTTTAATAAAAAAATATTTTATGAAAATAATGTTGAAACTTCACAACTACAAGTTGAAATAACATGAAAAATATTTTCAATTCTCTACTTTAATTAAGCGCACATCATTTCCGAGCTCACGTCACCATCTAGGTGAGAGTCCTATTAAACCCTCGCCTTATCCCGCGGCCCGGGATTGCCAATCATCCCGGGATCACGGGATCATGGGCTCTCAGCCCCATTCTGTTAATAAGTGCATTTTTGTGAATATTCATACATTCTACGGAGTGAATTTATTGTAAATATTACTATCGACGTATGTTTGTATGATGTTTAAAAATGTATTATATTTGAGTTTAATTATTCAAGTATGTATTACTATATGAAGTACCAATTTAAAACCAATAGAATACTTTCGTCTTACTAATAAAATTATCGTAAGTATATATAAAAAAAAAAATGACGTAACCGCCCCTAATTTTCCCACAACTAGACTCGTCTAGCACTACTAATTTCCCATTTCTGGCAAGGGGTAGGGTTAATTCCATCACTTTTTTTCGATGTTTTCCTTCACCGCGAAACACGAGATGAATACATACAAATGAACAAACTAAGTTTACGATTCCCTTAACACGCTTTTTAGCCACTGAGTCATTATGACTCTCAATCTTTTTAATTATAACCTAAATAATATACAGCTTAATAAAAAAAAAACCGAAGAAAATAAATTGTAACATAAACTTCAAACCCAATAAAAATTTAAATCGTAATTTTACACCTATAAGGGTGGTATTTTTACTTAAATTTTAAAAAGAACAAATCAGGAACAAGTAAATAATTTTCCAAATCGGTTAATAAATATCGCAATTCGCAATCGAATTGATAACCTCCTTTTTTGAAAACCGGTTAAAATAATCATTTTCATACCTTGGATTATTAAATATCTGTTTCAAAAGCCGAGACGTTTAATTATGAGGGTAGATAAACAAGATAATGATACAGCATCCGATCAGACGTCATCGCGGCTCGGCTAGACACGTGCATTCAATCAATGTTTCACGCGACTGATGGCGTACGTCCGTGGCTAATTAAGTCACCTCTCAAAACTGCGATAGACTTTAAATTGACTGCGGATAATGTATTAACCGAATTTGATTTAGAGCCAAGAACGTTATAGTATTAATTGAATGTATTTTATTCATATAAAACTCGTTTATTATAAAGATATTTATTTATAGATATAGTCCAATTATTATTACACGTAGTCATTCATTAAAAATCGACCTCATGAATATTTTAAAACTTCCTAAATGGTATGCATATCTAAAATACCGCATAATCGGTAATGTCAAAGCGTAACGCGGCATTACAGAATAAGTGCATCTTTAAAACCGTACACGTAAAACTTCACACGTATACGACATGGGATAGAGCGCTCTGGGGGGTGGGTAGGGAGTCCCCACGGAAGCGGCATTAAAACTTTTGAGTGATTTCGCTCAGTCAAACGCTGCAAGACGGGCGAGGTCTGACCGGGACGTGTCCAGACGGGGTGCACACGCGTCCGGATACACACAGGACCTTATATTTTATATTGTAATTTAAACTTGGTCTAGTTTAGTTAGTTTCGACCTGAAGTCAATATGAGCTCTGTCGAATCAGCTTATCCCAAGCATCCTGTTCAAAGTTCTAACGTTATTAAGCGACTTCAAACTTTGATATTCGAAGATTTCTCAAATGTGTTATAATTTTTAATAATTAAAAATGTAAGTTAATAATAATATTCCACATATCAGTTATAATATTTATCTAAACTAAAAATCAATTATTTCAAATATTTTTCACAACCATAAAAATGATGCGAACTTCAATTAAATTTTATTAATAAAATCTTAAGTAAATGCTTTTAGTGGTATTTTGTATTGATAATATGTTAATATATTATTGATATATTAATAATAAATATTTAATGCATAATCTATTATAGCAGGAATTCATATATTAAGATATAGAATAAAGAATACATGATTAGTCACTAAGTCGTCTTGTGACGTTGTTTGTCTTTGTGTTGACTTGACGTTTTGAAACTTGTCCGCACTGTCCACGCTTTCACGGCGTCGTGGTGACCCCACGACGGATGTGGAGATGGGTAGAGTAGAACGAGTGCTTCACTAATTTGTGACCAGTCGCCCGATTCAGGAATTATAGTTCTATGTGCTTTAGTATCGTATTTTCTACTTCGTTTTCAAGCTATAGCAATTATTATGTATTTAACGTTACCCTTCAGAGAGTAATCATTTATTTATTCTTTTTGAAGTTAGGACTCCCAATTGTTGAAAAAAAATAAACGGATAGATTAATTCCGTAATCGAATTGAATCTTAGTCTTATTATATACAGCAGATACGTAAAAAATAAATCAATTAAAAAAACGAAACAAATTAACGGCTTATTTAACAAAAAATATATTCTAACTATTCCTTGAGTTTATTATGATTAGAAAGTAACATATCAAATCACACTAAAGATACTCAATTGTTATAAAAACAATGTAAAGTTACGTATGTATTCAAATTTGCCGTATATATATAGCATCTATCGATTCGTATGCACAAAAAATGATTCATGTATTAGGTGATTTTATGAAAAGTATATAAAAACTAGCAACACGTGACATATGTCCTGTCTTTATATACATATAGTACATTTTCATGCCGTTTACTAGAAACCTCCATAAAAATACACATATCCTTCAATTTTTATGAGGATCGGTCCAACGACCCGTACATGTGTACGTCAACGGATCGGTCAAACGATGTTGAACTAACTTAATCTCAAATAGATATATCAATACCTATTTATACTAGTAGTCGTTCATCAGTCGATACTCGACCGTCATTAATGTTATTAAAAATATACGATACATTAATTCGAAAGGCATCTTGCAAGTATTACAATAAAAAAAAACGCAAATCTTGAAATGACGTGTGTTGTCAATAACAGGATGAACTTAAACTGTTAATGTTTTACTTTATTTAATATAACAAATAATTTTCACAAATATTAGCTGTCTACTCTGCTTCTTCATGTAAAGTTTACCTATGGCAAATTTAACAATCCTCCGTGTTCACAATATACTTAAGAAGGGTATTAAATTATAGACAAGATATATTCGATTGTTAATCGTGACAGACTCACGTGCTCGCTAAGGCACCGTGAAGAGGCAAATAAAACTTACTCTTAAATACATTCGTCCATTATCAATCGGACGTCCACACGTCGCTGGGGTGAGTCAGGGGGTGACGTCTCCATCGGCAGATCAATGCGCCCCACCTGCACTTTTAATTCTCGAGACTGCCCGTCTGTCTTTGAAGTATATTTTTTGTATATGTATCCTTGGGTGTGTGGAATTTTTTACATGTAGCTGTATGTACGTTCAGACTGTTTGATATAGAACTGGACTCTATTTAAGAAGGCTTAAAGATTTTAATTTGTAGTTTTATTTATCATCGAATAGAAATGTAATATTGAGACCACCTACTAAGCGCCTTCTTTAGTAGCCCTTTCACACGATGCTTAGGCTTTAACTGTAATAAGCTCTAAACCTTCTCCTCAAGGGAGGCCTCTGCCCAGCATTAGGGCAGTGGGACATTTACAGCATTTTACCTTTATTTAAATTTTATTTTCATTTAACAACATACAACATGAACAGCCTGTAAATTTCCCACTGCTGGGCTAAGGCATCTCCCTTTTGAGGAGAAGGTTAGGAGCATATTCCACCACGCTACTCCAGTGCTCGTTGGTGTAATCACATTTGTCAGAATTTAAATGAAATTAGATACATGCAGGCTTCCTCACGATGTTTTCATACACAAATAAAGCATATGAAAATTCAGTGGTACTTGCCTGGACTTAAACCCGTAATCAAAATGTTAAGATATGTCATTTAACAATTCCCCTTAATAATGTATAATAAATACAGCCGAATAATTTTGGTTATCAAAAGAGATAAATTAGAATACATTGAAAATAAAAGTACGTGAATGATTGATTTATAGCACACATTAACATATTATTCTATATTTAAAATGAATATATTCCGAACGATTTTAACATTAATATCGTAACACGTCTATCACAATAAAATTATGATAAAATATAAAAAAAAAAAGTTAACAGCAATAAAAACACCAACCGAGGATTTATCGAGTCAATCCGGTCAGTGGATCGGTTAAGTGGTATTTCAAGTAACCTTTGATTTCCCAAAAGAATGTCCAACAGAATTGCTATCGGAGCTATAAAACTTTGACGTGGGCAGTGAAGGGTTGAGGACATGTAACATAACGATGCACTTAAATTATATTTATTTGTTTTAAATACTTCAATGATTACTTTTCTAACTGATAGCACATTGGTTGGTAATGTTGAACTTGATAGAACATTTGATGACTGCAAATTTAATGGGAAATTGAAAGCTTGATAAATATTACTAAAAATTTGAGTTTCATATTAAAATAATATGCCAATTATGTAAAGGGCATACTAGATACACGGACAGCAGATCTAATGAGATATGATTCCTAAAATAAAAATTAATGCGCTCCTTCAGTCGTCACACACATAATGGCGACAGTGCCCGTGGTCTAGTCAAATTTAACGTCGTTGACGTGACGTTACACGTCGTAAAGATGTAAACTCTTCTTGAAATCCCGTTGAACAGTAATGAAGATATAAATATCTAAGTTAATCTGTAGATTAAATATTAAACGTACCTTGAAAGATTACTTCCAATGTCTTCTCGTATATCTTAAATATCTGCAGCAGTTGTATATGTGCTAAAAACATGGCTTGGACGCAAGGGTTTTGCTGGCTGGCGGCTCAGTAATGAATATAAATAGCTTCGGTCGCTAATAGATGCAGCGCGTCAAGAATTTCGCCACGATGGACATGAGGACACATGGCTTGGTCGGCGAAACCACTAGACCATGTCCAGAGACGATCCATTATCACTTTGTCCAAGAATTTTATATGATTTTTAAAATAACCAAAATTCGATATCAAATTTGAGTATTTAATAATAATAATTACTTATGTAATCATTATATTCAATAAATTCTTCGTGCAAATTATTTAATTGAACAATATGATTTTTATCATATATTTAAACGTTATTTATGAATAATTTATGTTTTAGATTATAATTAGCAAAGCACAAAACTGGATCGTAATGCCAGTCAAAGCTCGACAGAACTACGAGTTTAAAGACTGATTGACGCAGTGGTACTGACTGAACTAGCGGGTGCAATTCCGTTTACAACAAATATTTGTATTACGAATATAAATTGCTTGTATGTTTATTATCTTAATTAGAAAAATAATAACACAATAATATTTTATACTTATTATTCAAAGCAATGCAAACCTAAAATTCAATTTAATAATTCCGATTGATTTCCGCGATGTACCAACTTGGTGGAGTATTTTCGAACCCTGAAAAGCAAAGGTTTGTTTGGTTTTCCACGAAGTTTCAAGGTAATTGAAAAAAATGTTTGATTTTCTCCGCCCCAATTCATACAATATTTTTAAAGCGTTTTTATCATACAACTTATATTCAACGAAGCCCTCTGATAAGGCATATTTTTTTTATTCTTTCAACGGAACTCAACCCTTTTGACGTTATCTCAATGATGTCACGGGGCGTCTTGTCCCCGTCGTAATGTCGGACGGGTTGCAAACAATTGGTAGAAAAAAAACATTGTTTTTTTTTTGCATTATCTGATAATATTCCATATCTTCGTTATAAATGAAAACCATCTCTCGAAATTGGCCGTAAAGACGGTTTCATTATTTTCTATTGCAATTGAAATTAATTTATGTTACATCACAGATAACAAATGTGTAAAAAGATTTTGACAAGTGAATACGTTATCTTTAGATTTCTATTCCATTCATACACGATTCCTTCACTGCTGATCTAATTCAGAGTGCTTGCCCAGGCTTAAATCAGCGTCTATCTTGTTAGTTACAACTTTAAGAATTTCGAAAAACTGTTTTCCGATCGTACCACAGATGTATCCTCGCTTACATATATTTCTTGTCAAATGTATCCATAAAAAGTCACCTGTATTAATTGATATTTAACCGGTGTGAACTTCATATTATCTGTTCTGGTAAGACATTTGTTTTTATTAACGAAGTGTTCTCGTTGTGTTTTCAATTTAAACATTTTCATCAAAGCAACAGTCAGACCACGTTAGACAATACAGGGAGTGTGTCGCAAAAGTAAATATCTAGCCACCCGCTGCACCCCTGGTCGTTATCACGTCCCGGACATAATTTAAGACGAGTCAAAGGGAGTCCGTCTCGACCAGAGATGGCTACACGATCCGTCACCAGCATCTGCAGCCTGATTTGTTACGGATTTTTCGAGTTCAGCTAAGTGAGAATGATTAGGAGATAGATGGCTTTAGGTTATTTTACAATTTCGACTTTAAAGTTGTTTAGTATTATGGCAAAATATTATTTTGTTTGTTAGACAAAAATAAAAAAAAAAATAAAAAAATTGTGCTTTGCTTTTTTACTGAAAAATTTCATACTGATCATTGAATCGATTGACGGTTTGTGGTGTAGTATCAATTATACTTAATCATTGCTGTCTATCTATTGAATATTTTAATATTCTAAGTTAAAAATTGAACACCGTATTTTCCATAACACGTCACAAAGTCGTCACACAAATGTGTTTACTAAAGAACCATCCACGCGAATTCCCGACTGTCTTACACGGACGAATGAATTATGCGACACCCAGTGAATTATGGAGTCAATAAAAATATTGATGTAACGATCGTAAATTACGTTGACGGAGACATTGAGTGAATACCAATCGAGTAATGTCAGACGACCCTGGCTGCATCCAGCTCGACTGTTCCATCATTCATGTCCAAATTTATGTATTCATATCTTGAGCAAATGACATCTAAATCGATGCCATTAAAATTATCCGAAAACATCACATACCAAGTATTGAGTATCTAAAAATTTCAATGCAAACATTTTTGACGACACATTTTGGTATCATGCAAATCCACATTAATACGAAGAACGCATACGAAACTTGCTTAAACCTCTCCCGACTAGTTCTAGGTATAAAGACACCAGATAAGCTAGACTCGACTTCAGACTTCATTACCATAGTAAATGTGGCCGATTTATAACTCATTCGAATTCGCTGGCGCGGTTCAATTATTATAAATATGGCGGCTATGTGGGTCAGGCGAGTGCGCTGAGGGTGGTGCAAGGAGTGGGCGCGGGTGGAGGGAGGGACACCCGTCAATCGATTGTCAAGGAGTGCAGCGGATCGGGCGGACGGTGGATACACTCACGAAGAACTTACCAACACTATGCATTTAAGTATAAGCGTACTATTCAGCTTGTTTCGTTATATGTGTAACGGCATAAATCTTTGGACAAATAAACTACATACATGATATGTAATTAATCAAATGTCAGTAATTAGTCAGTCAATTATATAAAGTGTTTATATTTTTCCAGTCAAAAATGAGTTTGTAACGTAAATGTCAAATGTCGGTCGCGTAAATGTTGAACGCGGACATCATAATAAAGGCTTCGGCAACCACTTAATTTTACTATTTAGAGTAAATAGTTTTTATATTAAAACTGAATTTGTCTTTGAAGTTGATACGATTGAAGTTTGGTTAAAATCGTACACGTCTTGAGGAATCATGGGCAAAGTATTTAAAGAGGACGCTAGTCGTTTGATGACAATAACGCGTGTTTTATTGGTTTCCCCGTGTGGGTGAGCTTCTGTTTACGACATTATCGCTCGTCACGAGAGCCGCGGACCTCGAATTAATAGATGTGGCATACTTATAATAAATAAAGTTACTTTATAAATTCGAACGGATTTCTAACTCGAAATTTTTGATGTATATTTTATTTTACACAAGGTATGTTTTGAGATTAATATTAAAAAAATATTATTCTCTATTAAAAATCCTTGCTAATTTGGCATTGTTTTTAAAGATATTGTTATGAAATTTAGCTTGAAAACTATTGCCATTTATAATAATATTTTATATTTTGGCGTTTAATTGTGTCGAGAACCATTTATAATATTTACCCTATAGTTTTAAGACAGTTCACCTGTAGTTGTAAGACATCTCTCACATCGCTTAATAACGAGATAATTAAAAACAAAAAGTATCTTCGCGATTAAAACCCGAAAACACGGCAGTTTTGAGTTTTTTATTCGTATTAATATAACCATATTTCAGTCCCAGTAGATTTTATTCTAAAACACTTCAATCCCTGCGATTCTTCTATCATTAATAACTATTATTATAATACTAATTATGTTAGTATACTTATTATGAGATGTAAACGCAGAACCAAAAAATACATATTTGGTAACAAAATTGTATTATTTATTAATAACTAAGTTTTATATAGAACCAGGCTCAATTTAAACGGATATATTATTGTTTCAATAAAATATTTAAAAAAGCAAAACAAAAATTAATGACATGTTATAAAAAATAAAAGTGTCACGCATTCGTGTAATTTATATATACATATATGTAGGTACATAAACATTCGTAGTTACCGGATCCAAGAGCACTTATTACGAAATCCGGGAGTCTTCGACGTACCACGAACTGTTCTAGATGTTTCACAACTATAAATATAGTTTATAGCGCTATCAATCCCGACACAACAGCTGGACCACTCGTTAAGAGGACGATGATGGATGCAGTCACATGTCTCAGATACGACGGGAATATTTTCTTTGGATTATCACAAGATATTGTTGTTTTTCGACGAATTTTCGTCGATATTCCAATTGTTTTTAGCTAATCGTTGAATTTTCATTTTTACATTCACTAGACAAGTAACTAAATCTATTATATTTGTTTAAATAATTTATTGATTACGAAATTGATATAACTAATTTTTTATATGAAACTCTTTTATTGAATTTGATTAAGAGATAAAAATATTATATTTAAAAAAAAATGTGTTGTTGTACAGCGCAATTGAAGTTTGCCGTTTTGAAGTCTGACTTAGACATGTGCGCATAAAACTCGCAACTTTTTCGCATTTCTTGTCTAACCTTAAGACATTTGACTTTTAACATCTATCCAGCTTATCGGGAATATTGACCGGTCAACAAAAATCACTTATATAACTTGTTACTTTTGGTTACTTTGATCAAAAACATAATTCAGGTCTCAGTTAAAATGTTTAACGAAAATATAATTCATATAACGATGGTAAATTATCACTTGTTTACTCAAAAACCTTTAAAGGATAATTTAGGTTTCAATTAATGTATTTTACATACTCATTTTAACTAGTATTAAATCCAGTTACGATCACACTAAACATATTATAATATTATGTTTTTAAATTTACTCGCAGACCATTTTATGTACTTTAAATATACAATCTTCGCATTAATATATCTCATATACTAAACTCAGCTCTTTCCATCAAGTAATAAAGATCACACTACACTAATAGCCGATGCGGTTTTATATGCTATTATTATAGGGGAAAAAGTTGTAAAATCTTCGAGCACGGAAGACATAAAACGAGCGAGTTATGATGTATAGCAACATCAGTGGACGAAAAAAGAAAACGGGGAGACGGTGACATTTCGTGATTTATACAGTAAACACATAAATCCGACTTCTATCTGTCAGGAGTTAAGGTCTCGGCGCACGGACGACAGTCGCGACGCGTCGAAACATTCGTTTAAAAATCTTATTCGGGGTGGAGATTTTTTCTTTTGTATTAATACTAGATCTAACGGACACGGATTTTTGAGTGAATATTAGGGCGTTTACATTGCGACGAATTTGACTTATTTCAATTTGACTTACGTATGTACGTATGTTACGTATGTATGTGACCAGATTACATTCGACGATTGGAAAAAATTGAAAACTGATAGTCGTAATATGCATTAAAAAAAATTTCGAAAATTAAAAAATTACCTTAATTTCGTTATTATTAAAAATTCAATTCAAAATAAATTCAGACTGTGTTTTAATCTATGGACTTATTTAGCGTTGAAAATAATTTAATCAGGCTTTAAATCGTACATTAGTTTCTTAGTATGCGTGACACTATAAAATAAACTTACGACTCTTGATTATTTATTATTTTAGCTTAATTAAGAATCGCCTTATTAATAAAGAGACAAATAAATATATAAAAAAAATATATTCATCACAATTTATATTCTATATTGACATAAAAAATTGATTACACCAAACCAAACCAATGTCCATGCAAAACAAATCATCAGCAGATCAATTCTTATAATAATCATTAATTGATTTAAATATGAAAGAAAAATCATATTAAAATAAACGTCGCGTTGTAGGCAGCCTTATATTGTCTCTTCATGTTAAAGGTTTGAGTTCAGTCGAAAATAAAGCAATGTGTCACGATTAACGTACATAGTACCAGAATCATCCAAAGTAGAATTATAAAGTTTCAACGGATTAGTTCACATTAAACATTATACTGATACATATCTAAATTTTATATGTTATGTATCAGTAGACACTATCATTGTAACAAAAAATATAATAACATCTATTAGGTATACAATATAAAAAAAAAACCCGCAACAAGAAATTGTTGTTGGTCCCAAAATATAAATAAAAAAGTACATATATACAAGTATATCACAATTTATGTGAATCGTGATTTGTCCCAAGGTTCCACAGAACACCGAACCGATTTTTAATGACCCTTTGTAGTCATGACGTACCGAAGTGTTTAATATTACAGAGTGGTACAGTTATTATCATCAGAAAAAGATAATTTTGTCTTACTTTCTTATAGAGCCAGTTCTCATCTCTCATCTCATCTCAGTTCTGGCCGAGGAAATTGCCTTTCCTGTCTTCCCAAAATACAATCTAAAAAGAACCTTATACTAATATAAGTATATGGTACAACGTGCTTATATTCCTACTTATTAGGTGGCAGGGCTTTGTGAAAGCGCGTCTGCAAGCACTCATCAGGTATTCTGCCACCAAACAGTAGGTAATACTTAGTATTGTTGTGTGCCGATTTGAAGGGTCAATGAGCCAGTGTAACTACAGCCACAAGGGACAAAACATCTTAGTTATTTTTACGCCCAAGATTTGCGATGCATTGGCGATGTAAGGAATTGTTAAAATTTTTGACAGCGCCAATGTCTGTACCGCTTAATATCAGGTGGTCCATTTGCCGGTCCACCAATCTATTCAATAATAAAAACGCGTTTTTTTTATTACGTAAACATATACAAGCTAATCTTTCATAATTGTATTGGATGTTACCAAAGAACTACTGAAGCAAAAATTATGCAATATTCCGCTCAACGAACACCGCAGTATTCGGAAAGCTCGAACTGGGGTATAGTTTTAAAGAATCACGCAACGGGTCACTGTCATTCCACGGTCTGAAACTTCACCCACTTGAAACTGACGCCTCACCGAACATGACGTGCGATAGAACGTCCTATACCGCCTATCGGAGTGGAGCTATGATTTTTAACAAAGTTCACGTGTATTAGAGTTGGAAGATTTGACTTCGAAATTTTGGATCAAATATTTAATCTTATTTTTAAATTGTTTTCATTTGATTTCATCATCATCATCATCATCAATAAGTGTATTCTTCATCCTATAGTTATTGGTAAACTTTTTTGGAAGCAATTACCGAAAATTCTTGGATTCCACTAGCTTAACACCTACTAAGATGGTGTCTATTCTACCCTGTTGAAACAACCCTTTGATCTTTTCAGATTAAATTGATAATCGTTTTATTTTGTACCCAAGTTTTACTTTATATATGGCATGGTTATATTCTGTCTACAATAGTTTCTTAACTTTAATTAAATACTTTTTTATGTTATGTTGTTATATATTATATTACGAAACTGCAATAGGCTTATCGCAAGAGCTTGCGCTACAAGACGCTATAAACAGTGGTGGGGCTACCTTAAACTTGGCACTGGCGTCTAGGGGGTGCGTGCAAATATGACAAATTTATGTAAAGCGGGCGCCCTCTTTGTGCGCGGCAAGGCAGCGGGAAATTAGTGCTCATTTCATCTGATGTTTATGAGTCCCGAGCTGTGCGCTTCAAAAATACGATAATGGCACCGCGGTCGGCTTCGTCTGCTCCTCGTATCGATTGTCAGGATTCGGATGTTATTACGTGGATTGTTTTGCTTGGTTATAAGAGTTCTGGAATGTTCGAAGTCGCTTGCTTTTGTTTCCGACGAATTGTATCGATATGAGATCTGATATTATGTCGTATTAAATTTCATTTTGTTCGATTTTTTAAGTTTATTATTTTAATTAGATGTTTTAGTAAATGGTTATAAATCAAATTAGAAATATTTATTAAGGATCTTTAGAAGGATTAAACTTACTTATTGATTGTCATAAATCTGCTATCGGTTCACAAAGAAATACCTGACCGGAGAAGAACCGGTGTAAGAAACTAAGTTTTTTTTTAATAAGGTGCAGTTATGTTTTACTTAAAACATGCATCGTACTATATAGAATTATTCCATGTACCTTTGATCTGAAGGGCGTGTTATTATATATTTTACTTATGTCATTTTATATAGAAGAAAAATAACAGATGTAAAATATTTAGTTTAATTTCGAGTTCCGAAATAAAACACCCTTTCCTTAGTACGACTTGAGAGGATTGATTGATTATGCGCAGTCAGAGGTCGGCGCTAAGTGACGGCTCCGAGTTAAGACTGACAACTGATTTTTAACTTTAACTCAACATTCGCAAAGAGTTTTGGTTAATGTTATTTTAAAGTTAAAAGTCAAGTTATTCAGAAAGTACTTCATAATATACATTGTTATTTAAATTATTATGATAATACATTATTTTGGATATTTAGGATTGTAGAGATGTAATTGTGTCGCTATATTGTGAGTGGTGACCATCCTTCATTGCCTTGTTGCCAACCAAGTTACCTGTACTGTTATCCCTTGTGCTTGTAATTCCATACCCAAATACGCAATAGAGAGCGTTCATGTTTGACGTTTGATTATTTAGTGACTGAATTGATGGTACCCCTCAGGCAGACCACAAGACAATGGCATATTGAATAGTAATGATGATTTCTCATATTTTAATGCAATTTAATGTCAGATTTGTCATTAGGATTTAATTAATAATCGTTCAAAAGCATCATCATAATCTTTTCATAGTATAAAACAAAGTCGTTTTCCGCCGTCTGTAGGCTTAGATCTTCTAAACGACGTAACCGATTTGAATGCGGTTTTCATCAAAAATACAGTGATTCAATGGAAAGGGTTATATTTTTAATAAATATTTTTTCATTTTGAGTTTGTTCTTCAATGTAAAAGCTGTCTGCATACCCTTATTGTAAGGGTATAATAGAAATCATTTCGATTACCTTAATACAAAAATAAGTACAGGAATATAATCAGTGAGATCACGTCAGGGAAATTCTTAAAGAACGGGGAAAAGGAATAATTTCTTTATAAATTATTGCGAGCGAGAATTGAACTGATATCCTTCAGGCGAGGGAGGCGGTGATTTATTGGGCCATAAAGTATTATAATTAAAAGCTAGGGTGAAACTACGCGGACGGTGGAGCCTCGCCCGCAAATGTTCGAGTCGGTTCACACGGAGACATTAAAACTATTCGGCTATTATTATTGATAAATTAATGTCGTTATATTTAATTTATTGTAATGTTTTTTTTTTTTTTGGAATATTTATTTAAAATAATCGAGCACAGGTCGAACTATTTTATGTAATGTAATTTCATTTACTTTCTTAATTTTTTTTAAATACTAAACTTTAAAGGTTACTTTATAATAACTTTGTCATAGTTAATATTTTATATTCCATAAAGAATTTCCTATAGATTAAAGACTCACGAAAAGTATATACTTGTACTAAATAAATTACTTTGGAAGTTGAAAATTGATCAATCGAATATATTATTAATGTTTTTTGTAACAACTCTATATACGAACTGTTTAAGAGTACAAAAAGTATTCTCATGAAATAAGTCTCACTGTACGCGTTTTTTAAAGTTTGATAATCTATTCAACTGTCTCTGAGAACATTTTTATTTTACGTGACAAAAATGATTATAAGTACACTATGTTGTACGTAATTTTAGCGTGATCTTCATATATGTTTACAAAATGAAAATGAAAAATCTAATGCTATGCCTCCTTTTAAAGCTTATTCTATTTAGAAGCAGTCTTGTTATATTATATATGTATAAATAAATAACGTTCTAACATCTCCTAAACCGATCATTAAAGCCAATTTAATATTACCAGGACGTTATCACTGTGTCGCCGTCCTTACAAGTTAACGGCGTCCTACCGTCTACGCTGTGACAAACGCTCTGTTTATTAAAGTCAAAACATAATACGGGGTTGGCGTAAATCATGCGCGGTGCAGGGTATGAAACCCCCCTTCCCTCCCACACGTCCACTAATTTTCAGAAATGGCCACCGAACTTCAGACGCGCTCGGATCTGCATCGGACGGCTTGCATTCTTTTTGAGTTATAATTTTCTTTTATTTTAAACGTTTTTTTTTCTAGTTACTTATACGTCTGATATGTTAATGTTTATTTATGTTTTATTAACTATTAGAAAGTATTCATTATTAAGGGTAATTTCAATGATCATGTATGCTTTAACATTCAAAGATGTTGTTATAGTCCATCTAAGGTACAACAAACTAATTAAGCTATTTCAATAGAATGCCGCTGGCGACGTTAGTCAAAAACAATAACGATTTGCCCCTCGCAGGATGCCAAAAAAAGATTTTCCACAACACAATGGATATAATATAAACCAATTATTGAATACGTTTGAACTACCCATATTCATCGCATCAGGTCTCTTTCGAACTCCGCAGCCCGAGGCGGAGCGCTGATCTAACGAGCCCCGTGTAACTCCATTAAAAAGCACCCATTATCGGTCCTAAAGCGAATTCGACGATGACTCATTAAAATATCCAGATATTTGCAGCGCAAAATTAAATTCTGTCACGAGGGTCACAACAAATCATATTTATTTACACCTAAAAATACATCGGGTGGCCATTACGTCGCATAAAACGCGGACTACGCGGTCCGCTCAGGAGATTAGGCAAGGAGCGACATTAAAGTGAAATTATTTATTTAGGGCCCACCGGCTAGATTACATTACTCCATACACATAAATAACGAAAACAATAAGAGCTATTCTAATAAATTATCTTTTTATTGCCGGATTGTGAAAATTTTAGACACTTATCCGGGGGGGAGGAGTGGTGGGAACGGGGAGGGTTTTTGTCCCAATTATTTATGGCGGTTGAGACGCGGGGGATTTTGAATTCGTCGGCGCGTCTGTGTCGCTCCTTTCTTATGGAGAGTTCCTCTTTTTTTAATTAAAACTTTCGTGTAGGTTAATTAATGGCCGCATAATAATAGAATAGATATCTTTATTCGAACGGCCCTCCGACGGGCGCTAAAGATACCTTATATCGTTAAGATTACACAGGATTTATAAATAGTTTTGTTATCTTTAAATTCTAAAATGTATGTATATTGTTATATATAAAAGTATCACACTTAAGACTTTTTTATATAAGTAAGGAGTAAATATAATAGTCAACACAAAGATTCTGTTTGTTCAATTACTTTTCATATATATATACAATATATATAATACACAAAAAAACTGATGCAAAAAGCGTTGTCATTATTCAGAATTTAACAGCCACGGAAAATTATCAAATACCTTACTTTTTATAACCCTAACTTAGTCCCGTGTTTGTAAACATGCCCTCATGAATCAAACATAGCAAAGCGATGCAGTCCAACGCGTCCCGTCCCATTGTCTGAGACCGCGTTGCCACAAATCAATCACAAAAAAGTCCAAAAATCGATACGAAGCACTAAATGTCCTTCAAACCAATACGGCACAAGAATACCTCGCCATGAATAATCTAATAAATAATCTTTTGAAACGTAATTTATTAGCTACGGCATTACCGGACGGAAGGCTTCTGAGAGTGAGATGGGTGTACGTCGGTTGTATCGGTATGAGCGGGATGGAATTAATGTCGTCCGTCATAAATAACATCGAGCAAAAACAATGGACAATGGATTGTGGTGCCGAGATACGTCTTCTTTAGGGCTCTCCCCCTGGAGGGGGGCGAGGGTGGTTCTTTTGAAAATGAAGACAGTCCTGACTGAACGCGTGCGCAACCTAGTGATTAAATACGAATTAAAAGTTGCTATAAATTTGTATGTTATTTATTCTATCTACACACTGTCTAAAAGAGTCCTTAAACCTTGATAAAATTTGATTATTATGTTACTATAAGTTTTTAATTTATGTTATTTGTTTCACAACTTAATAGAAAACGATACTTTTATGGAAAATCAAAAAGTTAAAGAGCATTTATCAATACTTTATAGAACAGCATAAGAATTCAAACATAGTCACAATCATAACATACGTTCACATGTCAAGGAATAGGTCAAAATCTGCTCTACATGTTAATTGAATATATTCTTACCAAGTACTTTATCGCGTTCCAATTTAAATTAATCAGTATTCACTCATGAATATACCTCAAGCGCAGAGCCAAATCCATTTGCGCCCGCGCAGCTGTCACGCGCAATTAAAAGATGGCGCTACTGCGGCTACCTGCGACTAATTGACTTTTCATGTAGCCCAACCTGCGTGTGGGCACCCACTTTGTTGTCGCCTTAATGATCTAGCGGCGTGTTTTACTTTTTACTAATTGAATGTTTAAGTATATATGTATGTATATCCGTCCGACTGTTTTGTTTTACATTATTGTCTGTGTGTGTTTTTATTATACTTAATCATTATTTATTTTGTGTTTTATTAATAGGAGTTTTTGTGTGCTCGAAGACTGAGTTCATATTATTAAACAGTTTTTACGTCTTTGTCGTGTTGTTATACGAATATATAATATGTTTTTATTTAAGACATCCATTAAGTCTGACTTCTAAACTGTCATTATTAATAAAAAATATATCTATAAATTTATTTTTGTACTCGTAAAAGTGAAGATGTTTAAAATATATCTGCATGTTATTTTTTGCTTAGATCATTCGACATTATGTAAGCACCATGTGCTTATTGATTTAAAACGGCGATGGAGCTTCGAATGCACGATGCAATGAAAAGAAATTAATATGAAATATGTTGAGTACATTTGAAATTAATCACTTAAGACTCAGGTATATAAATAACCGTTCGTCTTTCTCCTTCAAAATACATAAATTACGATTTAAAACGTATGAATTACTTATACGACTATTTGTTATGCAATAACTATTTACATCGCTAAAATGTTATCTTAAAATAATTTCATATAATTTTAAAATAACCACAAACTCGAAAAACTAAGTACGCCCGTGTGTCGTGAGTTTTACGACCAATTGGAATCCTCTTAGCGGAGGAATGTCGGTGTTACACGGGGTGATATATTAAAAACGTCACGATTTTCACGTCGTAAAAACTAAATCTGATCTGACCTAATATTTGTTGTGCTGGGAACTAAACATTTAGTTTATGGTGAGACAAGAATTATTTTTATAGCCGTTTTAGCTTTCGTATCTATATTTGTCACAGGTATCGGTAACGTTATTTAACGTTATTTCTTCTTATCAATATTAGTACTTAAATAACAAACTAAACAACATAGATACCGATGATTTATTAAAAGTGACACAGCTTAAACTTATAAGAATTTTAATATATTGTTCTATTAAAAATCATAAACTTTTAATAATTAAATGATTCGTTAATTAATTGCATATTCTTTTTAAATGTACTGTTAATTAAAGAACATGTTATTGACTTATGTTTGCTTACAATACATATTTGAAATTACTTTATTATAAAGCTGATGTTACATTGCTGCTACAAATAATTTATAAGATTCTAATTATGTTTCAGAATTTTCGTTCTTTTACATAACATTTTAAAATACTATATAATTCAAATGTCGAAACCAACGTTACTATGGCGCCTAGCTTAAAAGATCACAAACCCAAGGTATTGGGTTCATATCCAGTTTGGTTTGTTTCCAGCAGCAGCCTGGAGTATGGAAGTTGGCATTTCACACTCTCGTGCCTCAGAAAGCACGCTGCTGATCCTTCATGATATAGAGTGCATTTGTGTTTGCCCACACTTGGTCTTTAGTGTACTGCCTCTAATCTAGTCTCTCGTGATGGTTTATGTGTTCGAAGTGGGTCAGAAACAATTAATTGGAATAAAGTCCACTTAGCAATGTTTATGAACGTTTAAAATATAAATTACATTAATTTATAGTATTTAATTTCATTAGTCGAACTTTTTCTGCTCCACAACACATTTCACGATCTCGTAATAGTTTCTGTTTTATGACCGTTGACAGCCACTTTAGGTTTTTTTTTCTTATTCGAATGTATTCCACTTTCAAAAATATTCCAACTTAATATTGAACTAGTTATTTGTTGCGGTTTTCGTCTGTTATGTGAACATTATTTGGTAATGTCATGGAAATATTTATGACAATTATATATGTCAATTATCCCTATATACTATAGGACAATAGTCACACTGTTAAGGGTATGAAGTTAAATTTGGCACTCGACCCTTATTTTGTAGATTCGGAAACTCGATATTTCAATATGATAATATTGAAATAATTTTAAAACAACTGAGTTTTTGTCATGAGCGTATTCTGAATATGAATGATTTGAAATGACTTTATAAATATCATTGGATTTTTTATTATAGCGAACGCTTGTAAACTTCTCTTAAATTAATTAAATAGATTATAGTATTGGTATAACGGCCCGGAACTGTCTCACTGATGTCCGAGGACACCGTTTTAGCAGACGTTTAGACAGACGAAACCTTGGCAGTTTCATCAGTCGCTGACTTGGTCGATAGAGGTTCATAGATATACAAAAAAATATTCTTCACGACGATTTTCTGCTAGTGTTAATCACGACATAATTTATAAACAAAAAATAAGCACATGGTAAATTGTGATGTATTTGTCCGAATTAAAACACACGGCCACCGGCTAAGGTCCACCATATTTGTGATATACTGAGCTAACTCGTTTTGATTATTAGTGAAGCATCGTAATCTCTCAAGTTTGTGAGAGTGAGTTTTACTAGGATTTAAGTCGAACGCTTTTATAAGTCAGTAAGCAAAGTCAGTCGACTAGACGCGAGATTAGGTAAATAAATGTTAAAAGGGTTCAGCACAAACATGACCGCGTTCACCTTCCAATATGTATTTGTTATAGAAATGGCGCGGACCGCCTGAGATGTTTACCTCTGGTTCGTGTCTAGAACTGAGATCCTTTGATACTTTACTATTAACCGACAGTTCAAACGTTGTTATAATTGATTCGGACCGATTCAGCGAAACGATCTTGAAAATGTCATCTAATTAGTGGAAATGAGTAAGAATTGAGTTTCTTGTCGAAGTTTCTCAAATGAATATACATTTCGATACGGTGGAAGCTTTGCATCTTAGTGTAGTTATCACAAGGTAAGGCGCAATCAGAATCTAACGTAACCTAACGTAAAAGTCTAATACCGATTCGAAATGTAGATTCTACTGAGAAGAACCGGCAAAAAGCTCAGGCACCCTTTGCCTTAAATTAAATTCATATATGATTCTATCAACGAATATCACGTGGACACATTTTTATCATCTGTATAATCTTGCATTGTGTAACAATTTAAATTAATTAATAGTCATGGTTCCAAACAACTTTAAAGTTAACTGACTTTTTAGTCAATTCACAATTTCTCTATGTAAGAGTGAAAACATCTGTTACTTTGCAATAATATTTCTAAATTCCACTGAAATATGACTTAAAGTTGCTTAATTAGTCTGAAAAAATGCAACGGAATAAATTTCTGAACGACTAGTACTTAAGTTACATAATATAAACACGGCACCAACACATTCCAAGATGAAATTACCCAATACGTTAAAATTGGAACAGGAAAAACTTGGGCACTATCGGTCCATTCCCTTTAAAGTACGTCGATGTTTCAAGAGGTTTCCTCTTAAACCTGTCATTTTTAGCAGCTGCTAATGTCAGAGGTGACTGGCTCGTCGCCAGGGCTGGAGTATTGGACATACCGATTCTTAATTTATGGAGTCGTTCCTTCACATGGAGCTGTTTCCACGTCGATTCTGTTGGCAAGAACCAGTTGACTTTGTTAACGAATATCAAATGATTTTTTTAGGTCTCTCAATATTATCACAGTTATGAATTTGTTACGTAATGAAACGGTTCGAATTGCTTGAACTAACTTTCAATTATATTCAGGCTTTCAAAATCGATACAGTTGGTATTATTCAATTGTTTATTCGGAAGATAAATTGTTTTTTATTTTCAATTGATCAAAGATTTTGATTATTTTATTAATTGACAAAATATTTTTAATTTATCGTTGCGAAGAAATTAATTATATTCAATTAATTCCTCTATCAATCTTGACTTCCAGAATATATTGTATCTTATTTATCTATCATACCGTAGAGATTTGAATAATAATCCTATTCGGTTTCTTGAAACATGCTGTTTGATATACACGTCGCGGTTGACACGTAGTTAAAGTCATCACGCAAAATATAAATATTAATCTTA
Organism: Vanessa tameamea; assembly: GCF_037043105.1. Classification (NCBI taxonomy): domain Eukaryota; kingdom Metazoa; phylum Arthropoda; class Insecta; order Lepidoptera; family Nymphalidae; genus Vanessa; species Vanessa tameamea. The sequence goes on from NC_087316.1 coordinate 812,168, forward strand.
TGTTATGACAGAGCTTACTACTTCGTAACATTGTTCAAAAAAGTTTTTAGAAAAATTCACCATATAAACAATAATATTGTTACTAAAAATATTACCATTGTTGAAAATTAAGTCCATTCTAGTCTCAGATACGCCACCTGCCTAATTTTCCCTAATCATAAAAAGCAAGCTATTCCGAACTGGTGTAAGTTTTTACTTTGAATATCAATCAATGTAATGTTTTTACAAATGTTGAATACACGCCAGTTTTGTTTGTAGTACATGTATTCTCGAAATGATATTCCATTAATTATTAATCAGTAGGTATTTATTTATTTGTGCGGATAATATATTTTTCCTTAATATCGTAGGAGGTTTTTACAGCTAATCGCAAGCCGACGAAGAAACAAACATAAACTTTTCGAAACAAAGTGTCATGTTTATTATTATCAGCGGTTGAGTGGTGGACCTGCTGATGGACCACGGATTCGCGTATTTGTATAGAGACGCTGCACATCTTCACGTTGCACCGTACATCAACGGCTGCATAAATTCCTCCGCCTGTTTTGTTTCATTCATCTCCTCGCGAAGTGCATGTTGCGATAGATATAAGTTAGCTGCATGACGCGGAACATTGCTCAAAATGCTGTCTGGAATGCTACTTATGATAATAAATATTGATTTTTATTGTTTAATATACTAGGTTAGACTTTTTCTTTCTTCTCACGAGGTTTTACTTAGTGGTAGAGATTTGTCCGAGCCCGCCTGGATGGGTACCACCCATTCACCCCATATTCTACCGACAATCAGCAATACTTAGTATTTTTGTATACCGGTTTGAACGGTGACCGAGCTAGTATGACATCTTAGTTCCTAAAGTTAGTGCCGATAAAGGATTGTTAATAGATAGTTCTTACAGAGTCAATTACTATGTTATGGTCATTTACCGTCTGGTGTCACATTTGTAAGACCGCCTGCCTATATGACAAAAAAGTATATAATATTATCATTAATATTTTTCTAGGTATCGATTGAACCAGTTTATTCTAAGTCATCTGGCCTAGTGACTTCTTCTCATGACGAGAGCAGACCCTTATCCAGCTATGGGAACATACAGGGCGTTACTTAAACTTTTCTTAACTATATTTGAAATAATTATAATTAGAAAAGATACTTAATCTAAGGAATTACGTGCCAATGTAATGTTAAAAAAATAAATATAATATAAATATTACAATAGTTTTATTTGATTCGAAATCTAAATAAACAAAAACTAGCTTTTTCTTCGTTTACGTAACGCACACTATAATATCGCCCACATAGTTCAATAAATAAAAATAAAAAAGAATCTTATGCTCAGGTCATTGAACTCTGCGTTTATCAGCTATGAATGAACAAAACTAGATATTTTATGATATTTATATTAATGTTAATGCAAATGGCGTCTATCATAACCATGAGCACGAATTCACACGAATTATAGATTTGATGCTAATAAATAGCTTACTCAAATATAGTTCTTATATGTCTGGAAATAAGAATAATTTATTCAAGCTGAGTTTTTAATATGTTTGTCTAGTTTTAATTTATCTATCTATCAAATATAACCTCTCAGTATTGTCTTAGAAATATTAATAATTCATCACATCACAAATGCAACACCAACCTTGGGTACTAAGATGTGATGTCCCTTTTTGGCGGTAGAATCTGTGATGGTGGTACATATTCAGACGGGTCTTAGGGTAGACGGGTAAAGTTAAAAATTCGAATATAATTTGAAGTGAACTTTAGAGGCTCATTCTATACATAGATAGAATAGAAATTCAAAACCGTTATAACAATATCCGTGTAGTTTTCCAACGGATGTTCTCATTCTACGACATGCACGAATTATAAACAAGTATAAACCTGTGAAAATTCAGTCTTTAGTTTTGATTCATATGTGCTAACTACTGGACCTTTTTGTCTTCTAAGACATATTATATACTTTTTTCCGCCCTCGGGTTTGCTCGCGTGTTTGGGAAATCCCGTGTGCTATCCCAGTCTACCTAAATTTTTGTGTCAAATTCCATTCGGATCCGTTTAGCCGTTCTGGCGTGTTTGAGTAACAAACATCCATCCGTACAGACTTTCGCATTTATAATATTAGTAAAATTGTAAAACATTAAAATGATCTTCGAGAACGCTGTTGTAAAGTGTGCGACTAGAAATATTTCTATTGATCATTCCGATTGATTTTAATAAAATTTAACATATTTATAAATTACATCCTAGAAAAGCATATCGTTTTCGATATATACATATACCAAACATATATAAAAGCGAAGGATTAGTTCATCGCACAAATAACATCACTAGTTCAAAGCAGTTTCGTAGAACGACTATTTAAACTTTACAATAGTTTTAAATCTTACAATGAATATTAACTAACAGTTTTTATTTAAGCGCGACATATGTCCGTCTTTTATAGATCTAATTCTAGGTTATTCGTCGTCGCGTCCGTTTTTCAACGTATATTAACCATTAATCTTTGATTAAAAGTGCTTATAAATCGTCTTTATATAAAAATATATGCAGAAATCTCAGAGAGGTGTCGACGGGACGTCGTTGCTATTTATCGTCCACCTTCCGCCCACGACGTCTCATATGTTACGAATAACGTATTATTTTTCTTGTTTTATGACAGAATCATGTTTAATTTTGTTGTAATAAATAATTTGTTCTACACCTACGACGAATTTTGCTCGATCAACGTTTTGATTCCCGTCCATCTTTCCATTGTTTGATCTGGTCTGATCTGGCGAAAGAACTCCACCGGGTTCTCTTGGCAATTTTTGTAATTGTGTACGAGTAGTTTGATAAGGAAATAGGAAGCGATCGTTTCAACGCAACAAATCACTAGTTAGTACCGGTTCATAAACGCAATTATAACTTAATATTGTCGTTATTATATTTATAATAAATTTGCTTAAAGATTAAACAAGATATTTGATAATTTATATAATTAGATAACAGTTCATATAATTATAATTATACAATAATCTATACTTACGTAATTTAGTTGATCTTGTAGTAGAGTTTATATCCATATTAAACAGTTAATCTTTGTTGGACAATGAAGGCAATCCTTTTATCCAACAGAAATGAACTGTAGGCTTGAATTTTGGGTCTATTTAATGTTCTTCTATGTGTACCAATGCAAATCCAATTCTCCCAAACATGGAGCATGAGATCTATATAATTGGTTCTGTGTTTTCACATCAAAAAAATTCATCACACCAATTTTGGTTCAATGTTTGATCGAACTCATAATATTAGTATAGATTACGTGTACATCGAGGCATTTGAAATATTTTCTTAATTTTTAATATCTGTAATGAAACATATAATTTAAGTTATTTGAAATGTATGCCATTAAGATATATGTAAGAAATTTTCGTATCATCTATATATATATAATATATTTATTTCAAGTAGTTAGAAGTCCATATAAAAGACCCGAAAAGTTTTGTCGTCAAGAGCAGGAATAGGCGTTAAAGATTTTTATTTCGACTGGTAACATCTACGCAAAGATAGTCGGGAGCGGAGTCGCTCATTTGAAATAAAATGCATGCGATGTTACGTGGGTGTTGACCGAGGCATGCGATGTGGAGCCAAAGCTAACACACGGCAGATTCGTCATCTCCTGACGGCTTTACGGCCTGTAACGGATGCGAACACATTACTAGTTTTATAGGACGACGTGGGATCGACGCCCGAAATTGTTTTTCGGGCTATTAGCGTGGTTTAATTGTAGCGTGTCTGGACTACAATGTCTTAAGAATTTTGGCTTACATTACAAATTGTTGATTACCCTCTGAATTTACTACTTTTGATTTTATTTACTTCGTGGTAGGGTTTTGTGCGAATTCGTCTGGGTAGGTACCCAATCATCATTTATTCTACCGCCAAACAACAATAATGTTGTGTTCCGGTTTGAAGGATGAGTGAGCTAGTGTAACTACAGGCACAAGGGACATAATATCTTAGTTCCCGAGGTTGGTGGCGCATTTTCGATGTAAGGAATTGTTAATATTTCTTACAGCGCCGTTGTCTATGAGCGGTGGTGACCACTTACCATCAGGTGGCCCATTTGCTCTTCCATCCTCGTCGTATTTTAATATAATTAAATTAGTAATAGTCTATTTATTTATCTTATTATGAGGATAGCTTGTGCTATCTACGGGGCCGGATCAAACCTACTATTTTCACAAAGCTATGCGGCTCGTTTACCAGTGAGCTATTGGGGGTATTATTCTATAACATGAGTATGATGTTGGAAGTGTATATTATAATTTTTAAATTCTTAAGGCCATGCCCAAAGCTTATGACGTCATAAAGTTGAATCAACTTTCACGGTTGGAGCGTTTTGTTAATGAAATCGTGTTTGTGTGTATGTTACGTGTTCACACGGCGCGGTTTTGTGGGTGTTACGTTCATCTCAATATTATTCATTGACAAGATTTTTAATAATCCATACCATATTAAGAACAGTCGCTTAAAATATCGTTTTTTAAATATATTTTATGGAACGAAAATCCGTTTTTATTACATTACGAAACTAATTCGTTTAACCTTCTTATGTTTTTGATTATATTAATAAATCAATATTTAAAACCTTTATTGTTTTGAGGATTATAAAAAAAAATAATTAACCGATTCAAATTTAAATGCGACCAAACGGGAAGTATCACTAATCCCAAACAACCAGAATACTGCTTACGTTATAAACATAGTAGTAAATCCTACATTTACCTACTAGTTAGCCAAATAAACATGCTGTTTAATTAATTTTAATAAAAATCTTTTCACTGATTATTAATTCCAAAGTATTCTTCGAACAAATATATTTCCATATACTTTTATCATAGCAATGTCTTATGTAAAAAAATTTTTTTTTTTTTCTTACAATAAACTAAGTAGGTACGTAGCGTCTCAATGGAACTCTCGAGTTGATGTTTGGAATTTGATTAATGTCGACCGAAGTATAATGCATTGTACTTGGTATTTGGTATGAACTATAAGTGAAGTGAACTGTATACAGCGTCGTGGGTTAATATCTAATCTGCGAGTGTGACTTAGTTTTCAAAGTAGTGACAGTGGTATTATGACGAGAGACAATGTATGTATTTACAAAATGATACAGCTTAGTACGTGGATATTTAATGTAGAATACTTTCCAAATTTCAAGCAAATTTGGAAAGTGCCTTCAGATTTGACTGCGTATCAAACATAGCTAGAAGCATAAGTTACTATAGATTTAATAGGGCACTTAGAAGTTAAAGTGTAAATAAACATTTTAACCAACAATTTCAAATAAATTTGGACCAACTCATTCCAAATGACACGATTCCGTTCAAAGCTTTTAATACCGATCAAACTTTATTTGGATTATTTTGGATAATTTAAATTTCTATTTTAAACTACGCCATATATGTTGCTATGTAGGTGTATTCGCATGTAAACATATAGTACGTAACTGTCACCGACCGAATTGGTGGACAATTTGACTCACTCGTCCAATATTGGTGAAACGCAATTTAAGCCAACATCGTGATTAATATGCGGCTATATATGAAAATAAGGATGTCAATCGCGTGGAAACATTCGTTACAAACCGCTAGGAAATCCCTTAAACACCAAACTATGACATCATCCAATTATGACCTTAAACGTTTATGTTGTAAGTCGAGGTGACTCATGCGATTTGACAAAAGTTGCAAAAACTTGAGATAATGTTATTCATTTAAATTATTTATACCAAATATGTTGCGTATGATTCACTGTATCCTCTCGATCTAAATTGGTCACCATCGTCTAATGTCAGTCGTCAATGTTTATAACTCACAGACGAAAGTCCTTGAACTTTGAATTATTAATTGCAACTTCCATGTTATTAATAAAATTATAACGAGTAAATCTCGTCGAAATGTCATAATTTACATTTTACATTAGCAGCCTGTAAATTTCCCACTGCTTGGCTAAGGCCTCCTCACCCTTTGAGGATAAAGCATATTCCACCACGCTGCTTCAATGCGGGTTGAAATTAGACACATGCAGGTTTCCTCACGATGTTTTCCTTCACCTCACGAGATGAATTGTAAACATAAATTAAGCACATGAAATTCAGTGATGCTTGCCTGGGCTTGAACCCGAAAACATCGGTTAAATCGCACGCATTCTAATCACGGGGCCATCTAGGCTCACGTCATAATGTTACTAGAATAGAAAATAATATTTTAGCTAAGCCAAATTGACGGCTAATTTTCTTTTACCGTGGTAAAGTTTGCCAAATGGGCCACCTGATGGTGAGTGGTCAACATCGCCATATAAAATTTAAACCATATTTTTACATAACTATAGTACCACCAACCTTGGGAAATGAAATGTTACTTAGTGCCTGTAGTTACACTGCCTCAACAGTACTAAATATTGCTGTTTGGCGGTAGACTGGCTGATGAGTGGATGGTACCTACCCAGACGGGTTTGCACAAAGCCAAGTTATCAATCCAGCTAAAGTCCAGTATATAATATAATTTTACCATAAATCTTATCCTAGAAATTGTATTCCAGGGAATATAACAATAATATGTACCTGATAAACCAATCATATGTCATTTTTTTTTAATCTCATGCTGTAAATATATTAAAACAGTCAAAACTTAATTTATTAATAATAAGTTATATATAATATAATACTAATAAACAGTAAATGAACGTGACAGACAGACGTATTCAAATACGAAACAATGTGGACCAAGTTTCTAGAGCGTTGTTAAAGTGTAATGACACTGAAGGCAGTATAAGGTTTATTTGAGGAAAAAAATATGGCGCTGCAACGTACCAGTGACAATTTCTAAGCCCCGTAACTGCAACGAAACGACCTGGACGCGGCATCGAAGCGACTCCCTAGTCACATATCCATCAATCAACCCATTCAATTATAAACTTTAACCTAACAGCGTAGAGTTCGTTTTCCTTTGCAAAAGTAAATATCCAGATTTTAAATTGCGAAACGGCGAGACGTTAAATCGTAATCGAACACTTTACACCGACGGTCGCGACGAAATATCGTAGTCGGATAGTATAAATATGTACTTATCTTTCTTTTTAGTTAAAGTAAGTCTGCATAATGCAGGCTTCGCACTGGCCCACGTGTGCCGCGAATAAAATTTTACTACTCCCGCATTGTCCTATGCACTTTTCCGCGAGTGCGAGCGAGAGAACAGATAGGCCATTTTGTTGGAGCAATAACGAATCTAGCGACTGTAATTCGAGTCTCAGAATAGGGGTGTTTTTATCGAATCTATGCTGGGTTTTCGAGAGTATTCTTTCGTTTCGAGTGCGTTTTGTCGCCGATTGTATTGAAACATATTGTAATTAAAAATTAAATTATTTTAACACACAAATAAAACGATTACGTATATCAATTTGGGTTAGATCACTTTTCTGTTCATACTACAATTACAACAATAACAAACATTTATACATCCTATGCGTTTTACGTCTTTATTCAGTTCGTTTGGAACTCGGCATTTAATTTACCCTCAAATAACATCACAGTTTATCACTTTGTGTCGGTGTGAACAGTGATTTATCCAATAGATTCTCTAATTATTATTATAAATAATCTCCCGCATAGAATTCTTAGATTCGTTTGTAAAATCTTATAAATCATATTTTTCTTATGATAAACAAACAGACAATATTCTGTTTATGAATATTATAACGACGCTTGTCCTGGATGATCCTACTTTTTTACGTTTAATTTTTGCACTTTACGTTCAAATAATATTGCGAAGCTGATAATATGCTACTGTGTCTAATTATTGTGTAAGATATAATAATAATTATAGTATATAATCCATATTTTTTCTTTATAACATAGATAAGCAAATGTGGCACATGATGGTAAGTGGTCAATGCTACCCATCGATGTCGGCAATGCGCCGCCAATCTGACTAAGATGTTATGTCCCTTGTTACACTGGGTCATTCACCCTTCAAAACGGCAGGACTAAGTATTGCTGCTTGAAGGTATAAAGTGTGATGAGTGAGTGGTGCCCTTTCGGGCTCACACAAAGCCCTGCCACCAAGTAAATCTTGCATGGTATTAAAAAACATCGTAAACCATGCGCTGGATGAAGTTTTCGCATATAATAATGTGTGCATTAGAGGAGAGCGGTCAAAGAATCTCTATCCATGCCTTAGGCCATAACATTGTTACGCGATTAGTATGCATATTAATCTATAATTTTCTATACTTTCAGGTAAATACACACGCGTCGACCGAACGCTAGGTAAACGTATGAACGCGGCGAAATCAAATTATCAATAAAATTGATTGTCGGTTGTGATTGATTAATAACATAAAATCCGGTACGCCCGTCCGTCTGTCACTCTGATTGACATATTTTAGCATTAATTGACATATAGCATATACTTTTAATTGCGCCACTGATTGTATAACTTGACAGATACGAATTGATCGCACTTACTACATAATATTTTGTTGGATTAAAATTTTATTATAAGCTTCTGGTACGTGTCCGTCGCTCGACGTAAATTGTTTTTTTGTAGTAATAATCTATCACTATCAAATTATTAATCTTATTTCTTGAGTCAATTTAGGTATTCAAACGTAATTGTGATTGATAAACAAATTAAACGCATACACCTGTAATTAAGTGTCTTTATTCGTATCGTTATAAGGTTATGTACACATTAAGTGTTGTTATAAAATGAGGCTAGAGTCGGATTAAGGGAGGATTTTTATGTAAATATGAAACAAAATGCAAAAAGACAAGTTACAAGCTAATGCAAAACGGTGGCATATTCAAATGCAAAGAAATGTGCGATAGAAATTACTGTCATAATTAAGAATAAATGGAAGCAAAAGGAAGTGTCCGAAAATATTGCCCTTTTCCTGAAGTAAAACTTGGAACTCGTTCTGACACTGCCAGTCATTGAATTGATGGATATTGGTAATTCGACGTATTCCCGTTAGGAGGTGATAGGGGTGACTCTTTGCGATAATTTGAACCCCCATATGTATGATGCAAAAGTGAACCGTTTTTGAGTTACAACGTTTTTTAGATTTTTTCAAAATAAGTCAAAATTGCAACTTCAAAAATTTATTAAAAAAAAAGTTTCGATAAAAATCTAGTTTTTTCTTCTGATTTATAAAAATGATTAAACACTGCATATTTTTCAATATTTAAACAATAATTATCGGTCCAAATTTAAAAATGCGAGACGGAAAACGATATTATTTCAATATTTTTTCCCTCAAATATGCCTGAAAAACAAAAAATCATTATGAAACTTATTCTGCAGATTATTTTAAAAACATAATCGTTTAATTAGCTTTCCGAAAATGTATAAAAACTAGGAATTTATTTCAAAGTAACCGAAATAAATTGATCAGAAAGGACACTGGTGGAAATTCGTATTCGAACATGACCGAATTCGTACTAAAGATCGCTCTTTAAAATTCCCACTAAATTGATTTAAAATAATAACCAATGTAATAAAACTTACTTATTTACTTAACTTACTTACTTAATAAACATTTAAAATAAAATTTAGATACATAAACAGTTCAGTAGCTAAGTTACAATTAAGATATTTTGTAATTTAGCCTAGTTCTTGCTCGAAGTGACTTCCCCTATTGCGAACGCAAAGTCGCATTCGTTTTCTAAGTTGTGACTTAACTACCGAACTAGTCAAATTATCCCGCATTGTATTTGAAGCGTTCATAATTCTTATTTTGAATTTTTCCGCGGATGACACAGGCGAGAGTTCATAAACTAGGGATTTCATGTGACCCCAAATATAGAAATCAACCGGCGTTAAGTCCGGACTCCTCGCAGGGAATGGGGAAATAACCAATAACCCTGTATATATCAACAAATATATATATATATATAAATATGGCAGAATTAATGTGACAAACAGATTTACACACTTTGTGTCCCTTAACCGCCAAGTACGAAAAGTTTATATAAATATGTAACTATATAAGTATAGCTTACGCTTAAAATATATTGACATGAAAATAATTTTGAAAATCGATTATCAGTCAACTAAACTGTCGATTAACTGTCTAGAAATCGATGCGATCGTTTTCAATAAGGCACGTTATAACCGTATAATAATTTATCAACTAAAACCAAGTGCAACCGACAATCATAACACAAGGTTGATGACGCGACTCGATGTGTTAATTTGTGGGCGTTTAAGCGTTTTGAGTGACCCAGTATTAACGTTGAACTTTTTCATATAATTTAATCAGCCTAATAATAATTATAACGTATTTTTTTTAAATGTCGGTTTTAAAATTCGAATTCATTTTTGCGTATTAAGAAAGTATTTATAGTGTGCAATCTTTGTCAATATATACCTAGTAATTAAAAAAAAATGATGTATATTTAATACTTTAATCACAAAACTGAATACTCTGACATAAAAAAGAAAAACTCGATCCGTATTTATTGCTGTCTTGTACTGCCTATCAATCAACCGTCAAGGCTGAAAGGTAAACAAGGAGGTCAAGGACCCGCCCCCTCTCCCCCATTTCGGACTTGATTGATTCCTTATTGGCGTACGCACGCACGTGCCGAGACACTGACGAGTTTTGATGGTAGCACATTTTTTACCTGTAATATGTGGGTGCACATAGACAAGTCTCTAAACCCCTATTCCGTAGTTTTATTATTCGAGTATATCTTCAGGAACTTCTGAAGCAGTATAGTTAATTCATTTTCACTGAACATTTTATTTGAGAATAGTGCCATTGGTTTCATGGTTAATCGAACTGATTATAAACAGTAATATATGTGTGTGTATGTTTTAATTCGTTACCACAGAGAAGTAAGCTAGTAGTTAATCTAATTTAGTTTAAATATAACGTAATATATTTAGACAATTGATAAACAATGACATCAAAGGGACAATGAGAAAAATGAATAGTGATTATAATAAGTAGAGGCATTCGTCTCTGACATCGAAACGCGGTGCGATAGCCAGCCTCCCATCTCTAGATCACCAACTAATCGATTAGTTTTGAAGTACAATTTCTCACGTCACCCAACCGAATGTTCAAGACATCACAATTTCACATAAATACGTCATTAGTATCACTCATTGCCAAGTCTATTTACAATTATCAAGACGCTTCGAGCGCTCTCTAGCTGAAATATTAATTCTCATCATATCGCGAGTGATTGACGGCTGTCTACGCGGGATATATCCGTCACGAGTAAACACCCCCCGGCGCACCCCACCCGATCACCCCTCGGCCTCCAGAGTGAAATATCTCAATCTTCAGCGCGATTTATTGATTGATATATCGATTCTGCGAACGTCTTCCAAATTTATGGCCGTCGGTCAGATTTGATTTGGATCGTATGATGTATTTCAATTAATTTCTGGTTTATGGAACATGATATATTATGTTTTCCATATTATATGACATAGCTTTGTCTCGGTTAGCCATCGGTTAATATTGCACGTTATTTCTCATTTGAACTAGCATGAATTTGAAATAGGAAATCTTTTTAAGTTTTCACCGGAACCTACGCCGCTCATTGCTAATAGGTGATATGTCACTCATATCCATTTCTCTCTCGTTTGCAGCGGAGCTTGTGATTACAAGTTTAAAATTTCCTCTCAAAGAATAGGAAAGTCGCCGAACGAGGTGCTAACAGTCAAGCCGACCTCCCACTCGCGCGCGACATCTGTTACCTATTTGTCAAACATCGTTTACTATTTTCGTCGGCGGCGAAGAGTTTGTCAGTTCTGCAGCGGGTACATAGCGATTGCGTTTTTCTTTCACTTGGAAATATTTGGTCATATTTAATATTAAAGTTGTTACATAGTCGGATTTGAAAATCGAATCGGAACTATTTATTTGTTCAAAGAAAATATTTGTCGTGTATAATTTCGTAATATTGACTTTTATCGAATTTATTTATTTTATCGAAAATTAAAATCTGTTCGAACGTAAAAAAAAAATTCATTGTTCCGTAGAATTGCTATTAAAAATCGTCTTTTCGCTTTTACAAAATGTTTTAAATTTTCGCTTTCTTTTCCACTATGTCGGTGTCTTTAGAAACTTTTCTCGAAACTCTTATTGACGTACTGTCGTAGATACAAGGGCGGAGTTGCTTTGACACTTTCTTTGTGACATATGACGTTTAGCGATGACAGCTGTACATCTGAGCTTCATTTTGAAACTACTAGCTATCACTGTAACCTTAATTCATTCGCAATAGAGTATATTATTGCAAATTTTAAATCGGTTTTAATGTTGTCGTCGTCAGTTGCTTCTGCATGTTCGATTTCTTCATCGTTAATAAGTCTTATTGCTCTGTGATAGAGATTAAAATTGAATGATTGGCAGGTTTCTGTTAGGTTTGTGCATCTTCAAGGTTGTTTTGATGGAGTGGCCCGTCAATTAAATAGTCGAGCGCTCAGTACGTCTTGTGTATGATTGAGTGCAGTGATGCAGATTTACTTTGAAGATACGCTCTTGTAGAGCTCGTGGTTTTTTTGTTTAGCTTTTAAATGTGCTTTATTCTTTGTTTAATAAACGACGGATTTAACTTCTAGTTAGATTATTGTTAAATGAGAAGGTTGTTGAAGGATGTATGAGCTATTTTCTTATTCGTTCAGTGTATGATACAGATACACAATTAAAATAAATGCAACATTTATTTATCTAAATATATTTGATTTAAACATTTAATAATCAGGTAACTTTTTCATAATACTATTCTGCCCTCAAACTAGCGTCTAAATTCATCTAGTACGAATAAAACCATCTCAAACAAACATAGTCTTTATAATATAATTGTCTGTCCGTCACATTCACAATCGAGTTATTCTAAACACAAACACGGGGGAGAAAAATCGATGATAGGCATTGTCCAACCCACATCGACTTTGAGCTGTCAAGTTTGATTGAATCAACCGTGCGGTGACCTCGACGAAAGATAGAGCGGGCACATGCAAATTATTTAAAAAAAAACGACAACTGATCTGACGTGGTTGACTTATATTCATGTGTTTATTTATTATTTTAATTGTTTGTGGTTAATTTGATAGGTTTTGCAGTATGATGCTGTGTTGATAAGTCATAGTCAAATATAATATTATGCTGCCTAAAATAATATTCCTTCACGAAGTGGACGGAGTGTAATCCGTTACGCCGTTCTTTAATCCAATGCGGTTTGACGGCTATCCATGGTATTATTAATAGCAAACGAATTAAATTATCTTACGGAGGAATTGGAAAAATGTATCACATTCGTACAGTATAGTAATAACATACATCAGCGATGTATAGTTTATATATTTTAGGTGAAAACGAAGCATGGTAAGTGTCGATTTACTCCAAAAACGTCAAAATAATTCAAGTTCTAAACGCCTGGAACTATCGACGTGACAGAAACATAAACGAAAGCGAATATAAATCGCTCTGAATGTATCTATTGTTGTTTTAAAATTATTACAAGGAAAGGGTCCGAATGTCTGTGAACAGATAACACAGTGTGCAGCCACCCAGCGAGTCACGAGCTACTTTCTGGTCTCAATCGTTATCAATGTTAATATCTATTAGTGTTTTATTGTTATTTCGTAATGTATTAATTTATTTCAGTTCTGAAATACTGTCGTATACGAAATGAGTGGAGATTGCTTTCATTGTTGTCTTTTGTTAACCAATGGAGTTTCAATTTTGTGATAAATTGTGAGGCACGTGATTGGTTGTATTAGATGGGATGTTTATTGTGTTGACCCGAATAAATAAATTTAATGACGTTAGATTTTAAAATTATGATATACTTAAAGAAATGCAAATATTCATCGGAATTAATATTTTTTTGAAGAGTTTCGTTTCAAGGTCGTATTTAAGCGCAACGTTTTCGTGTGTACGTTACAATCTTTAATTTCTTTCATAATTTCCTAAGTCACTCAATTATTTAGTTAACTATAATTGAGTTATTTTTGATTTAGTAATCTATTACTTATGTAATTCATTAAAACAAATATGTAATTATAGCTAAGTGAAAGAGAACGTCGACAGTTACAAAAAAAACAGACGCCTCTATCCCTCACAAAGGCTACGGGTAAATAAAGCAACGGACAAAGACGTCCGTCTGCGCGCGACATCTGAGCGACGTGTGTCGACCCCCCCGCCCCTCTCGCCCCCCACGCCGCCCCCAGCCCCGGCCCGATAATGATGTTAACTCGCCGGGACCTGCTTTGTCGCGTTTTTGACCGTTCGCTAAGGATCTTGATTAATATTGTTTTTCTTGGGCGCTTGAATTTTTTATGAAAAGACATCTCATGGAGGATTTCGATGAATATTGAAGTACGAAAGTATATTTTAAGTGTTAAACAGCAAAGACTGGACTAGATATGTGCAAATGTTGACAATGATTTCGTTGTTTTATTTTGAGTATTTTAGGCGTCGTATTTGTGTTATAGAGTTCGGTTATTATGAGGATTACACAACAATGACGTCAGTGAGTGTTATTTCTGAATGATTGTTGTGATTGTTACTACTTAATCTTTATATCTTGATTTGGATCCCGAATCTTAGGACATAATCATTATGAAAAGGTTAGAAGGTACATGGTACATCGTTTTTGGAACGAAGTTCCTTATCGCGCGTTGTGATAGGGGGCCAGACGGAAAATATTCTCACGAAAACTTGTAACGACACTTGCTATAGTAAGCTATTGTAAGCTGTGCGGCGTGCGCATGTTTTCTCTGTCTGTCTCCTTCTCTCTTATAGAAAGCGAGCCAGATATTTTCATTTCTATTTCGCATTGAACAGTGTGGTGTCGCGACGATTATTTTTGTTGAGTGTACACAGGTTTTTTGTACGTAATAAATAATAATCGTATTAAATAAAATTTTATTACAATTCCTTCACTAATTAATCGAAAGGAACTTCGTTCCATCCGGGTGTCCCTTGACACCTCTCAACATTTTCTTCTTGTTTTTTAAAGTAATAAAGTTTATTATGAAACTGAAAAAGATGTTGTATCAACAAAACAACGTTGACAACCATTGAATCGTACCGAAAGCCTCGTTCAAAGCGCTCTATTTTAAACCAGATACAGTATAAACAAATCATTGTTTAATTTGCAAAATAACAGTTTACTATATTGCAAAATGCCCACACGACGTTCCTTCAAATAAATACCGATTCAAGTTGAGCTCGCTCAGTAAATTGTCTTCAAGAGCTGACCGCCCCCCTCTCACCTAGGGGGGGGCGCAGGGGGTGGGGGCTACCGTCTCCCCGTTCGTCTTGCTTATGACTGACAGGCGGACAGCTTGAGTGATTGAGAGTGACTCGAGGTATAATGCGCTCTGGCGAGATAGCAGACGATCCTGTTATAAGAACATAACTCCTTGTCACGTCTAAATCATTCATAACTTTATGTTTCGTTGCATACGGTTGCAAATTCATTGCGATGTTGTAAAGATAGAATGTATGAATTTAAAAAGTAATATGCAATATTATTACGAATTAAAATGTGGTGTAGTGCAAATTAGTCATTGCGGAATTTATAATTTCAAAGTTATTCTTTTAATTTTATTATGTTTTAAAGCTATTTCAGATGTACTTATTATAATAAACATTTTTAGTAAATTTGTTGTATTTTAAAAAACATGTATATGGTAAGCACTCATCTCTCACCGTATGGACTCTGACAAATGGTCAAGCATCGTTAGATTCGTAAGTACCGTATGCTAAATGCCACACCGGATAGTATATATTATGATAAATGCGTGACGTCACAAAGCCTAATAAACGTTTATCTAGATAATAAGATTCTAGAGTAATATGACACAACTTTTTACGTCACAAATAAAACCAATATCTGTGCCATTTAATGTTAACGTTAGAAACGAATAATTTAAGAAAAATAAAAAAAAAAACTCTGTCTACCAAATTTTGAATTTGGAATGTAGAAACTAGAATCAGTTTTTGAATCTCGAATACATTGGAACGAATAACTACTTACAGAATAGACAGCGATCGTACGAAAATACGACGCATATTTTTTCAGACGCGTTTATATTATGGGGTATTATTTGCAATTAATTCATCACAGGATACAAATCCTGCACGCAACATGTTATCCGTCACACGGACGGACAGGTAATTCTGAGCGTCAAGTCCTTTCATTATGGCGTATTATATTTTCTTTTTGTTATTATACTATACGTCTTACAAAAGAATGTAGATAGTTTTTTTTTTTTAATTCTCATACTGTTTTGACGCGGATAAGGCAGATGGCAGTGAGCCTAGTATTTCCAGTGAAGTATCACGTTGAATATAACTTTTCTTAAAGTTTTTTTTTTTAAATATAAATAAGTCATAATAAACGGCAAGTTCGAACAATATGTATATTTTTTAACTAATTTTTTTTTTCAATAAGTAAATCTTTGTAACCAATCGAAAACCTGAATTTTCATCTGTAGCTTAACCTGATTACCCGATATGCGCACGCGCTTTTCGAATAACTTTCATGTTTGAAAACATGTCAGTCAGTCAAGTCTGATCTGCAAAACATCCCACATTACCGTATATTAGCGTCCCGCCTCAGCTGTGAAAGTACCAGGCGCACATGAGCCATTAAGAGGTCGCAAATTATTCAACACACTAACAAAATTCATCGCGGTATGTATATACCTTAAACATAAACCCATAGGGTTCAATTTTCCACATCTGAAGAGTTAAATAAAATTGCAGAGCGTGGGAGTCCAACACGATGATCGTTCGACAATTTGATTCGAAATATATCGGTTAAGTCGAGTTGTAAATAAGTGTCGTAGGTGGGTGCGTGTTCGATTCCCGACGACGTGCGGTGTTCCAGCTCGGTGTGTGGCTCAATAAAGTACGACTGTACTGTGTTTAGACGTTTATGTCGAAGGAAATTTGCGACTTATCGGTATATATTTTATTCGAGAAAACAGACTACAGATACATAGACTAAGATATAATGTAACTATGTATGTATGTATTACTGATTCGATTATCAGATAATTAAAATAAAGTTGAACGGAATAGAAAAAGCCTCAAGGCCATTGTTTGATGCGACTTTAAAGGCTCGTGTGACCTTCGAGAATTTAAAGCAATTTTTAAAGGAATCCCTTATTTTTATTATTGGACTTAAGTCCTATTGACGATGTAGTTTTATTTAAAACAGTCTAATGTGTATTATCTTTGCGTCAGAGAAGTTTTATTTCACCATTTTTTTCATTCAAAAAATTGCTTAAATGGAGCATTTCCTTTATGAGCAATTAGGATTTGAAGCAATAGTTAATAAATGTACTTATATAATCTGCGTTATCCTTTTTTTAAGTCAGACAAAAACAAATAACAACGTCCTCGTCAAAAAATACTGGCAGACTAATTACGTCAGCTGTCAATCATCTCTTGATTGAATTAAGAGGTCGCAGGCGAGGTCTTAAAACGTAAATTGTATTAAATTACGAGAGGGGCTTACCTATAGAATTATAATAACAATTCTTTATATATAACTGAGCAACTAATATGCAATGTACTACTTCTACTTTTTTTATTTATTGTCAAGGTAAGTTTGGATCTCAATTATCGTCAAGCCGAAATGGCCCAGTGATTGGAAGACGGGATTTGAACCCATGACTCCTTGCTACAAAACCGGCCAAGAGATAAAACTTTAATGTAATTAATTTCGGTTTACAATTAATCCCGGTAAAACAAAAACAAAGACTCCTGCAATTGGTGGATGAAAATCTTTCATGTGTATCAACCGACACGCCTTGGCGCAGCGTGGTGGTGTAATATCCTAACGTTCTCCTCAAAAAGGAATTCATTTACGCGTCAGTGCGTGAAATATACGACTACGTCATTTAGTATCACTACTATGGTATAATCTTCTACTTGCCACTAGAGGGCACCTTAAGGGCCTAAGGTGCCGCAACGCCTTGCCTTATGATAGTTACGCCACGGATTTTTTCGCTACGATTTAATATTTTGAATTTTTTACACACACATCTAAAAGTGCGTAATTAGGTAATTTGTAATTACAGGCAAGAAGACATTACATCTTAGTTTTAAATGACAGCACATTTGCAGTGTGGAAAATGACTTATAATAAACATCACCATTACATAGTGTACAACAGTCGCTTACCGCTGTCTG
Source organism: Vanessa tameamea (assembly GCF_037043105.1). Lineage (NCBI taxonomy): Eukaryota > Metazoa > Arthropoda > Insecta > Lepidoptera > Nymphalidae > Vanessa > Vanessa tameamea. The sequence continues at coordinate 830,390 of NC_087316.1, forward strand.
TCCGTATGTGTGCTTAGATCTTTAAAATTACAGAACGTATTTTGATGCGGTTTTTTATAATAGATAGATTAATTCAAGAGGAAAGTTTATATGGATAATACATGCACAATATAGCAGAGAAACATTGATAATTTTAGAGTTTTCAGAAGTGATTTCGTGAATAAACACATTTTTTGCGCTTACATTGCAAACGCTGGCTGAATCCTACGAGATAGATCAAAATAATGTGCTACAGTATTGTACACCTTAAAAAGGTCTTCAAAAAAGTCACTGATGGTATATGTCTATCTCTTAGGGATAACCCACAATAACCATTTTTTATCCTTTACCTTTTAAGAGAAATAATGGCTTATTTTCGAAGCGATTTTAAGCAATATAGCATTAATCATTATCTAATTAAGTACCTTAAATGCATTGTGAATTTAATATATATCAATATGGCCCCTTACAGTATGTAATTTAAACGAATATTTTCGAAGATATTACAGATTTACAACGCAGGGACCTAGCGGTTTGTCTAATGACTGAAAAACTGTGAACGTTGCAAGACATTCTGTAGTATATTTTAGCGGGTCGCTAGTTCTAGAATATAATAAGACTTTTTACATTTAAATTACCTATTTCATTTAGCATGTTAACATAAATTCTCAGCGAAATATAAGCCCCATACGCCCGAGGTGGAACGTCCTGTTAATTATGTATTCTGTCAATCGTAAGTTGATTGAATCAGGGGTCGCGGAGTCAATTCCATCAGCCGTCATACGTGTTTATTTGTAGTGGATTAAAATCACTGACATACTTTTTGGATAATGGACCAATGTTTGTTGTTTAAATGCGTAAATATTATAGGTTTTATTTTCTTAAGAATGCTTTTATTTCAAGCGGTTGATTTGAAATGGACGTTGATTAATTCTTAACATAACTGAATAAATTAGAATATAATTTATTTAATCATTAAAATTTGTTTATATATTTTTATTCATTAATTTTATTGATTCAAGGAAGTATATTTTATCAGAACAAAGATATTTAAGTCCTCTTGCGATTAAAATATATTTCCAATCATTGCTTAAACATTTTTTCGGGGTTCTGTAGACAAAATATATTTATCATATTTTTTATCTTCTTTTGTACACCGTATACGATGACCATGTAATATTACTAGTTGTGGAACGCAGCTTCTCTCGCCTTTTAGGGGTTGATCAAGTTTTAGGCATACAAAGAAGCCTATGTCGTTTGAATTCAAGCAAGCTTTATACCGAGTTTCGTCAAATTTGGTTCTGTGATTTAGCGGCGAAAGTGCAACAGACGAACAAACAGAAAATAATTCCTTTCAATTTTATAATATAGGCATTATAGTATGACATCTCAATCTAAGAGATTTTTTTAATTAACCCTCAATATCTTAAGTTCCTTTTCATATAAAATTTGCAATGGAATTTGGTAGCGATACAAAACCGAAACTGTCGTTGTTTTAAAATAATAATAATAGCATCAGAATCGATCTAGCATATTTCGTATCGTTGTAAGCCGTTGAACTGTTGCAATTACCATTAATGTTTTAATAAAAAATCTAAATTATTTAAACGTTGACTTATGAAATACCTTAGCAACGAACATGTGCGTCCAATGGACGCAATTGATAAGAAACGCTTCAACCAGATAAGCGGGGTCGTTAATCAAAATCCATTACATTACGATAACATCAGTATTAATTATATTAAGTATGTCATAATCCCATCGAAAACCGAATACGCATATAAACTTAACACCGTCAGGTGAGAAAAATCTTGAAAACTTTATCGTGACGAAAAAATCTCGGCTACCTCTCATAATTCCGACGTGATTCGAGGAAACATCGAGGAACAAAGAGATTAAACTGATCGCAATAAACCTATTGACAGAAACGATAAAAAGATTACACGTATTGCGAATAGAATGTATCGTTATCAATAAATAACGACGATTGATTTATTTACAAAGTTTATCATTTAATTTGTATCAAAGTACAACGAATGAAAAATAATCTGTAACAATAAATGAGATGTTTTCTTTGTGCCTGACTGATATCTACTACGCCAATATATTTGTATACTAGCTCTCCGTTCCAGCTTAACACGGATACAGTAGGGGTTTATTCACATCTTTAAGTTCGAAGAACAAACGTAGAAACAAAATTCTTGTATTTTTTTCCCGGTTGAAATTCAAGTTCAAGACTCTTGTATAAAATGCATGTATTATACATATAAATATTCATTTGAATCACTCTATCTGTTAAAAAAAACTTCATCAAAATCCGTTGCGTGGTTTTAAAGATCTAAGCGTAAAAAGGGACAGACAGACAGCGAGAAACGACTTACTATATATACACGACGCAATATGTTTCGGAGAAGGCTTAAGCATGTTTGGCTTTAACAATGTTACAATAGTTAATGTAAATAGTTACGCTTCCCAGTTTCACTCGTTTGAAATTTAGACCATTGATGTGACTAGCGTGAATTTCATATTTTGTACTATAATAAACGCGTGAAAAAGCTAGGTTAACCACTTAAGAAATGTTTGGTTTATTCAAACATTCTGCTCGACTGTGTCTAAGTCTTTAAGGATAGTCACCGAAGTTCGGTTGAAAAAAAAAATTCTCCTGTCCTGATTCGACCTCCAAACAGCAATTCTTCAAGTGCTGTTTCAAGTTCTGTTGTGTTGGATGAGTGAGCCAGTGTTACTACATGTACAAATAACATAAAAACTTAGTTCATAAGATTGGTGGTGCATTGTGTTATGAGGAATTATTAATATTTCTAACAGTAACAATGTCTATGTGGCCAACTTGCCAACCAATGACCAACTGCGAATTGCGACCAACCGGTGACCAATTTGTCCATCCTATAACCCATATTGGAGCGGAGCGATGGAATTTGCTCCAAACGTTCTCCCCAATAGAAGACGCCACCTTTGCCCAATAGAATGTTTACTATTTATTAATTTATAGTATTGACTCATATGATATAATTAATCGGATAAAAAAATTATTAAATTAATTAAAGATTTTTAATTTAGTAAATATTAATTCGTAATTATCTCACAATTTAATCTATCCACGTCGACGTTGACATCACATTGCAATGTACGCTGCAACACGCTGGATGTAATATTATTTGTAGTTATTATACGATAATGTGGAGCTGTCTGTCCGTCTGTGTTACTGTTGTGACGTGAGAAGACTTCCTGACGGGGCGAACAGGTGGAGAGATGCTGGATTAAGTTATAACCGGAAAGCGGAGTTTTATAAAAAAATATTATTATTTTATATTTAATTTTTATATTGATATTGGCGATTTACCTCAAACCGGAACACAACAATACTGAGTATTGTTACTTAGCGGTGGAGTAAGTGGTGACTAGTTGGTACCCTTGCGGGCTCGCACGAAGCCCTACCACCAAATAAATTATATGCAAAAGTATTGTTTTTTATTATTATTATAAAATATTAGTTGCCCGCGACTTCGCTTGCGTTGCTTGGTTGGTAAGGGTCGGTCATCTGGTGTTGGGCATAAAAAGTAGCCTATATTATTTATCCTCAGTGGTTTAGCCGTGAGAGGATAACATACAGACAAAATTACTTTCGTATTTATATCAGTATAGATTAAAACTATCTATAATGGATTTTAGTTTCGTATGTTTATATTTTAAAGATAATAAACGATAAACTGTTTTTAATGACTGTAAAATCATCAGCTCATAATTTTGATTTTAATCAGTTTACAACAAAATTTGTTTTCAATTACGAATACTATAAATAGAATGGGAAATACCAGTAAAAATCCAGTTGTAAAATAAATATATTTTTTTAATATACCTACAGTAAAATGCGCTGCACAAAATGTAATAAAAATACCAACGACTGTTTCTTTAGCGCTGAATTAATCCATATATCTGACGAGTATTTATAATCATTAAACATAGCTTTACTCTATATTAAAACGAAACTCGTATTACATCGGGTCCAGTGACTAGCTTATGCGGCAGCAGAAGCTGAGATTACAGGTTCGAATCACAGATTGTGGAACGTTATCAGGTTTTTCTTTACTTGATGGTAGGGCTTAGTGCACCATCATATTACCACTCAGTGCTATTCTTATCAGGCTAGAAGGGTGAGTGAGCCATGATTACACAATCATGGCTTGTGGACATAACATATTAGTTCCCAAGGTTATTGGTACAATGGTGACGTATCAACACACCACCAACCTTATTCTCAATCAAATTCCTCAAAGGGATTAATATTACAGTACCAATGTTTACAGGCATTTGCCAGTCAGTTTTCTTGAATGACATAAAAAAATCTAAGTACTAATGTTGGAGTTGCGAAGTATGACAGTGCTACACTCTCGTCTCTCGATAAATACATAAAGGCGTTAGTCCTGTCTCTGATTTCCCTCCAGCCGCGTCGAATTACCGAATCATTGGACATTTTTTGCGCCGCACCTTTTGCTCTGTAATATTTTCTATGCAACTGATTAGTCCTTGAAATTGACCACCGTAGTTGAACCGAAATTCGGTCAGTGGGTCACTATTAAATAATAAAAACGAGGTGTCGTGGGACACCCGGTTAAAACGAAGTTTTGCTATATATTATGTATCAAATAAAATACACACTTAAATGAACAACGTTTGAGAATAATTAAATGGAAATGACGAAACTGTTATTAAAATCACGTGTCAATTAAAACATTTACAAAAAATAACATGAAATAAAACCGTATAAAAAAAAGAGAAAGAGAGGGAAATGTCGGCTGGAGGGGGGAATAACGCACTTTCCTTACGTGATGATTTTTGCCAGTATATTGTTTCTGTTAGCCGGGTTAAAGAACTTCGTTTCAATAAAAAAAATATGGCAGAAGGGTGTTGGTTGATGCTTAAAAACAGGTACATAATTCATTTACACAAAAACGTACGAAAAGCTATCATATCTATCACCTAATGGTGGCGCTGTAGAACTCAATAACATCATAAAATAGCTATAATAACCGACAGCTACATTCATTTTCATTAATTCATTATTTACACCACGCATATATAAATAGTAGATATGTACATAATATTTATAATGGTAAAACGAATAATATATTTTTAAATTAATTAGTTTGCACTGTATATGTCATTTGTGTTACTTTATAGGTTTATCCGGCTCGAAGGACCACATTCGAGTAAAGTTAAATATTTAGATTATTGAATTAAAAGAAAAACGTGTACCTTTGAATGAGAATTTGCAGGCAACAACTGATTTTAGTCTAAGAAAGTCAGCGTAGGCTTGTATGTACACTTTTATGATAAAGTATAATATTAAAAAAAAAAAACTATATTAATGTTGCATATCTGAACGTAAAATACAAAATTAAATGAAACGCAAAAATAAAAACAATTCGCTGTCATTGGAACTAGGTACGCTAGATATCGACTCGAAGGCTAAGCCGGTAGCTAGAGATGGACGCCTCTAAGAAGTCACTCAACTGACGCAAAGCTCTTTGACGCGTGTCGCCTCTTGCCGCCTCTTGCCGCCTTTTGCTTCTTGCCACTTAATTCAACTGACCGGTACATGATTGAAAATAATTTATCAACTTGTTAATAATCCGGTCATAATACAATTTATTTTTACAACGAAATGATCGTAAATGATGTACGCTAATAATATGACCTGAGTGTCGGTAAGTTTAAAGTGGTCGTATCAATTTCTTTTTGTGTTTTATTTCACCGAAGTTTCCTTTCGAAAAAATGAAGAGCGTTACTCCTTCTGATTATATGATGTCATTGAATTGAATCTTTTATTGTAATTATGGTTCTTAATTTGAAATTCTGATTATTAGAAAACTGTAAATTAGGTAACATGGTGAACAGGTCCTAGTGATGTAAAGGACGTAGGTTCGATCCTGTTCCCGTTGTTCTTTTATCGTTCCCACTCTAAACACAATATTTGAGTAATTTCTTGAAAATTTTTCAAATGGTTTTTTAATGAAGAATAACCATAATCAAACATTTTCTTTAGTCGTAGGGTATTTCAAGAGTTCAACATCATTCGTACTATCTATTTAGTCAATCAATTGAGTTATTTAATTTCTATAAAATCGGTAATTGTTTACTATAAAAATTCTATAAAAATGTCGACACTAAAAAGAAATACCGAGATTTAATTGTTTCGATTAATATTTACGTACATATAACAAAAAATATTGCAATCAAACTGTCACAAAGTATGCATTTGAAGGCACGAAGGATTAACATCAACAAAGCAACTCAGCGGAGGCTGGAGTGACGTTTATCTCGACGAGACGGCACCGCGTTACTTAAGAAACTAAAACACATCGACTCGTACCAGACTTTTCTCATGAACTATTTTTATTACAAGTATTATTTTAATTATTTATACTCTTAAAATTTTAACATATTTTCTTAAAAAATAACGACATCATACACCAAAATTGACAAACGAAATCTGTAACATTAATTTAAGATATAACTTAGAAGATATAGTAAGTCGTATCTTAAAAGAGTTAAATACGCCCAATGCTGCACTGAGAAGACTTGTCTTGTTGAGAAAGCTTGGATCATGTCCCACCACGTTCCTGTCGTTAAAAATGTTTTCTGTATACTTAAGCTTTTTTTTTTGTTCTCTCATACATTTATAAATTTTCACATAAAAATATTTATTGAATCGTATTAATCATTAAAAAAAAAGATATTAATTTTATTTTTTGAACGGGGAGGAATTTTGAATAAAATGATTCCTAAAACATTTATCACTTCAAGGTATATTCGAAAGACAGTCCTAATATTCTAAGACATATTCCCAGCACTTTCCATACCGAAACGCACCGGCAATAATCGGTATTAATCGCATCATACACGGGGGCGTTATCTTTTGCATCTGCGAGACCGAACCCGCGCCCTCCAGCGCTCTGCTGATTGATGGCGGCGATGTGCATCTACTGACGGCGCGGGCGTTGGTCAGGGTTGCTGTTATAAATTAAATTAGTTATTCAACGAATAAAAATTAAAAAATAGTTTCTGGAAAAAGCCATGACTGCACGGAAGGTAGCAAGAACGCTAGCATCAATATATACCTTCTGTCACCAGTGAATCCAATAAAATTAGTTGTTATACTTTTAGCAAAGAACGTTATTCAAATTATTGATTATATTATGTGTAACATTGGCGATATGTGCTTTCTATAATCTTGGATCCTTTGTTTCTGTCATTGTTGGTTTGCGGAGTGGTTTACTTCAGTTCTAGTGTACACTCGCGACGGTGACCACTTACCATTAGGTGAGTTATTTACTAGTTTTCCGTTAAAAAATAATTAAAAAAAGTTATTGTAGTTCGTTAATATTTTTAAGCCAAACAAACTTATCTATTTCATTAAAATACAAAGTTAATTATCATATCATTTGTTATTTATATTTACGTCATGGAGACCCACAGACGATATATGTATATGGAACAATTTAAACGATTCTAATAAGCAAAGTTGTAGGCTTCATAAAATAATACTTTGCATTACCCAGCTATCGCCAGCCCTGAAAGTCGGACACTTGAATAGAGGTTTATAAGATATGGGCGTATGAAACAAAGACTTACAAATAACGAAGGTATGATGCGATCAAAGCATCAAACCTTGATAAAATATGATTTGTGATAAGCTCAACTGAAATCATAAAGAACTATCCAACTTAGAACCAACCTCCTCAAACTGTATTTTATTGAAATTGTATTGAATATAACCACGAGTCTGGAACTTGGAAATGTTTACACTCCTCGGATCTTACGTACGCTATCCTGCACCTGAACTGGAATCAGTTGTTTCAGATTTGCCAAATCCCATCGGATTTTGAAAATAAAGGAATAGAGACTGCATCTGTGCACTGTAGTATGTCCTGCATAGTTGGTCTCGTAGTCTCCATTCAATTGTCTGTCGTGGAGCACATCGTCATCATCATACTTATGTACCTTGGATTGCAAAAACATTTATTAAACATAATATAAACCCTCTTATTGTCCCCATTGGTGACAGAGCATGGTTATTTTCCTATCAGAAGATTGGAATATAACTCGGATTTTTTTTAAATTTAATTACATTTTATTTTAAACTTGATTTACTTAAGGCTATTTAACATACAAAATGGAATTTGGTATTGGTTGGTATCTGTTTGAGATCCACAGGACTCGAACATCTGCCACATACCTATCCGAGACAGGTTTTTCTTCAATTTCACCACGTTCTCGTTGATTTTGTATTTTATAAGCATTTGAACTGCACAGGATTCTGCGTACAGAAATCTTGTAAATTCCATCACTTTCAGAGGATGACCCTTTACTAAAACCTATTTTCTCGCTGTCTTTGTATCGTACGATATTCAGGATGTACCTATTTGCGCCAATATCATAGACAGAATCTAATTTCAGTCAACATTGATATAGTTCACTTGTACCATCATATTTACTAGCTTATCGATAATAAAATTAGAGCAATATATCATCTACACGTACCATAACAGGATAATCAGTAAAGTTGTCTCCGTGTCCTTGAGTATTTAGCTGGTGTATAAATCGATCGTTAATCGGACACACCAAAAACACGAGAAACAAATTAAAATTCACAAGTTATCGATGTCACCTAAAAAGGAATGAGACATGCAAGTTCCAAGATGGATTGACGTGTCAGGCATATTGCAAATAAACCAATAAATCATAGTCGATGGAGCTGAAGATCAAGTTGTGGCCACGTCGACCGTGACTCAACGGACTTGCCAATCAATCAGATTGATAAACCAATTTATTGATTGCGTCATTCAATTACACAGGCCAGATTCAAAACGGAGACTTCATTTAAATATTATTTAAATTTTATACAATGCTTCTTCGTTTCTTCTTTTGATAAGGATTTGTTTTTACAAACAAATGCGCCCCATAATTGTTAGCGGTCACCAACACCCATGGACATCAATGTGATGCCAACTTTATACCTCTGTGCCTATACTACACTAGCTCACTCACCATTCAAATCGGAACGCAGCAATAAGAAGTATTTTTGGATAAGTAACTTATACTCAGGTGATCTTAAGCAAATATCTTTCATCAGTAAGATGGAACGATCCTTGGTATATTTTAATGTCAACTACCGTGGCTATTTACTATTTTATACACAGCCGTTTGACCAGCGATTAGTTATAAATAATTAATATTTTTATATATAATTTCGTTGTAAACTGTCAACGAGAATGTTATCAAATTCAGTTCAAGTACGCAAATCAAGCGTGATTGCTGCTATTTTAATTATTTAAGTAGATTTTTTGTTTTAAAATACTTTATTAACGCACTTTTTTAGTCAAATTAAAGTTTTAGTATGTTTTTTATGAGCCGAGATGGCCCAGTGGTTAGAACGCGTGCATCTTAACCGATGATTTCGGGTTCATACCCAGGCAGGCACCACTGAATTTTCATGTGCTTAATTTGTGTTTATAATTCATCTCGTGCTCGGCGGTGAAGGAAAACATCGTGAGGAAACCTGCATGTGTCTAATTTCAACGAAATTCTGCCACATGTGTATTCCGCCAACCCGCATTGGAGCAGCGTGGTGGAATATGCTCCAAACCTTCTCCTCAAAGGGAGAGGAGGCCTTTAGCCCAGCAGTGGGAAATTTACAGGCTGCTAATGCTAAAAAAAATAAAAATATGTTTAAAACTGCTTAGGCTTTCTTCCTCAAATATTATTACGTACATTGAACCATTAATAGTAATATTATAAAAACTAATAATCGGTTGGTGTAAATGTATTTAAGTAGTAAGTTTAAAGATGGTTTTCATCTAAGTTTTCTCCGGGACTAGGACGAGGGTCTATGCGGATCTGGTATAAAGGTATATCTTTGTTTAATCGCAATAAAATTTAGCTAGATCATTACATTTCCATCTACTCCGCATAGCTGACAAAGAAAATGGCGCATAGAAAATGGCGGAGCCACATTAGATATAGCCAGACTCAAGGTGTCCCAGGGGCGTAATAACGATGAGCCGACGTTAAAGAAGTGCAGTCATTTGCATTTCAATGCAGTCTTGAACTGTGAACGGCATACTATCGTATGGTATACTGTAATCCGTGGGATTCTCGCGAAATTCTGTATATGGCATGGAAAGCAGGCTCTGTTTTAGATAACTTGAACCCTATCTGCTCAGTCGTCAAAGATGCTACATACGCTTTCGGTTTTAATTCAAACGAAAGTGTAAAAATTTATGCTAAATATTTTGACCATAGTTAAGTTAAAATCGATTTATTATTACAGAATCGAATCAATAGACAAATGTATACAATAACAAAATCAATTACGTTGATCTATAGATATCAATGACCCAGTTGGCTTTCGTATATTTTACTATTGGATTTTATTAAATTAACTTATCTAAGCATTATACAGTTGAAAAAATAGCGTGGAGCTGATACTTGTTGACTTTCAGGCAGGATATTATATAAATTTAATCGTATTTAACTGACATAGCTTGTATGTTGAAGACTGACCTGCCGGTTCTTCGGTAGAATCTACATTCGCCGGTGATAGTTTTACGTTTATTATAATTCTGTAAAATGAGGATTAAAAAATGCTTGTAAAAGCGTACCTACTTGAACTAATAAATGGTTCAATGAATACAATAGGTAGAGTTCATTCGAAAGCCACGGGTTTAAACTTGGTTGAGCCCCATAATTTTTTATGTTTTTTATTCATCTCATATCTACATGGCATTGAAATCAAAACGTTCTAATTAAACCTGTGCTTGACGATACTTTATAAAATTTAACCACCAAATACAATTAGAGTAGCTTAGTGAGCTAAGTTGGAAATCTTAAAATAAAATAAGATCTAAACCGAACAATGGGACATTTACGGAGAGTTAATTTTACTTATAGTGATCAATAGGTATCTTAAATCAGTTCCAATAATCCTATCGTATCCTGTAAACGATGTGTTTCCACGATAGACAAATTTAATTAAACGGTACTCATTTTAAATATTTTTCTTCATTCACATCCATCAAAAACCGCTTCCCAGATTGGAAGCAATAGATGAATTAATTTAGTTCCTCGACACCTCTAAAGAGGTACAACTAAAGAGGTCAAATCAGCGGATGATTGACCGAGAGCCTGTCATATTTAATAACAGAGTCCGGTGGAGTGATGAATAATATTATAATTACGGACCCCAGGATACATCTTAATATCAATAAAAGCACAAATAACTCACAGGTAGGCCCACTAATGCCCGCTGAACAAACATCAATCAATCAATTCTTGATATGTTTAAACTCGAAGCAAAAACTCGAGAGTTTTTTGGATTTGAGTGGATAAGACAGATAGTGATCAATTATAAAATAAAGAAGGGGTTTTAACTGTCTCTTTAACAATTTATTTAAAAGTTATCTATATCTTTCTTTATTATTTATCTGTTGACTTACATGTTAATCAATGGTTTAGGCTGTAGAATTTCTTAGTGATTAAGCTCACTGACGTTTGTCGGCACGATCAGAGACTTCAACCAGACTCTTGGAGTCTGAACCGTATAAGCTAGCCAACCAACCAAAACCGAAAGAAAGACAAGTAACTATCTCATTAGGAAACTACAGGCACAAGGGACGTAACATCTTAGTTCCCAAGGTTGCGCATTGGTGATGTAAGGAATGGTTAATATTTCTTACAACCATTGTCTATAGGCGGTGGTGACCACTTACCATCAGGTGGCCCATTTGCTAGTCCACCTACCGATATCATAAAAAAAAAGAAGTTACTCGTGTAACGCTGTTGGCTATGCGCTGAATTGTAGCGAATCCTATTGAAATATAAGATTGAGGAAATAGACAGTGCTCACATTGATGCACAATATTTTCTCCAGTGCAATTGACTGGTTCTTGAAATTGCCCTTCGTGAAAATTCCGTCTATATATAATGAAATAATCAATAAACACACACGTGTATCGATATACCTACGGTCTTTGTTCTTCAATGTTTGTTTTTATGATATATAATGGTATTTTTCTAAAACTTGTAGAAAATCTTTAGGTTAGAATTCTGTGGGGAGAGGCCCCGTGTTACTGAAATACAAAATAGATTAACTTAGTTACACGACAATGGCTTTCTATGTTCACATGTTTTATTTACATTTGGTCGTAAATATATAAAATTATGTAAAAAAATTAATTAATATATTATTTTTATTAATTAAATCCATACTAAGTCCAATCTGAAATCGAAAGGGAAAACTCCCGTCCGACAATGAGCGTTGAAATATAAAGGTCGTTGCGCGCACGATCGCGCTACGTCCAAACTGTTTGTGTTGCCTGCGTTGACTTTAAGACAGGTGTGCGAGTGACGAATGGATATTACTCTTCTTAAAATCATTCGAAAAGTTTAATATGATTTTCTGCATTCATTTTCAAAAAACGAACGCGAGCGTCATCTCTTTTGGGTTTAAACGTTAAGTTTGATATTAGATATGTTCAATTTCGGATTACTCGTGCTTTTTTTCGACGAGGATTATTATTTTTTTCTAACATAGATATGCGATTATACCACTTGATGGTAAGTGGTTACCACCATCTGTAGATATTGGCGCCGCTAAAAATATGGCCATTCCTCACATTGTCAATGCGCTACCAACCTTAGGATCAGAGATGTTACATCCTTGGGCCTGTTGTTACTTTGGTTTACTCATCCTTCAAACTGGAACGCAACAATGCTAAGTGTTGCGTTCCACAAGACTTTACACCGAGTATATTAATTATCAATAAGGCCATCAATCTTCTGATAACCGTTGACACATAGCTCTATTTTAACTCTTTGATATGTTCTATGTCGAATACGGGATTTTTTTTTTAATTCATGAAACAAACGAACGTCGTTCCATTTATAAACTTATGCCTTTCAAAATTTCTTGGGAATCTGTTTAACGTATGCTACGTATAATTTCAAAATACAAAAAAAAAATTTAAACGTATTTCGTATTCGAAAATGAAACCTATAATGATAATCTTCTTTGAAATTGAAAAGTAAAAATTACAAACTCACGTAATTTATTTATGTACATATCTTAAGGCAAATACGAGAAAAAATAATAAAAAACCATCAATAAAAATCGAAATAACAGACGTTCTCTGCTTAAGAAAACAGACTACTAATGAACGTTTGAACTGTCGCAAATTTTGTAACTGCGGTCACCTTCAACCCTAACTCGCTCGAATAGGTGACATTTTCGCTCCTCGAGGTCACACGGCCGTGGTAATACGACGCGATGTCAATAAAGATTAAGTGGATTTCCAGAGTCGGGTTACGCGTTTCGGACAGAGAGACGAACAGAAATCCAGCCGCTGACGTGTGATTGACAGGAGGGTCTCTCGGACCGAATGTCGTGAAAAAGAAATACAAGACATCGACAGGTTTAGCTTTGTCATTCTCGTTTGCTAGACATTTATTTTGTTTAATTGTCTTAAACGTAGTTATAGATTTTTCTTTCTTATCTTTTTAATTACACTTTCTGATTGTCACGGGAGTTTGTTCTAATATATTGTATGTACTATTTCTAAAATTACTGTTATATATTGCAGAGTAAATATATCAAAGATTTCTCTGTCACTAAAATCGCAGTTGCAGCTTGAAGTTTGGAATGTTACTAATTTTGTCCGTGCCTCGGAAAGCACATAAGGCCTTTGGTCCTGCGTTTAAACTATCCCTAGTCGTGTGGAACTGTGGCCTTATCATCACGCCGGATTGTAAAAGAGTATAGAGATTACAGCTGTAATTGTGCACACACTTGAATGCTGTAGTATCTCTTGCGACCCTGAAACTTAGTATGGAGGTCGCCATGCTTCCGAATCCGTGATTGAAGATTCATACTAGATAGTAAACATTTCTACGTCAGCCATATTAGATTAATAATGACGTCATAACTATCTCCAATGACGAATGTATCATTGACCGGACCTAGTCTTTAAATTAACACATACAACTATGTCAAAAACTCAATCGTAAAAACGGTTCGGTCTACGTTTGCCAAAAAAAAAATCACAGTAAATCTTGTTCATAGAGTAGTACAAAATGTTTGGCACGGCATCAGGTGTCGGACCACCGTCGCGGTCGTCAGTCATCGTTCGTCTCGCTGGCGTGGTTGAATTGTCAACTGGTAAATGACAGGAGCTAATTATTCCACAAAAATTGTTTTGTAAATATTTTATGAGTGAAGTATTTTGCTTTTGCTTGGAGAGAGCGTAGGACCTTTCGTTGTTACTGATGGATCTGAGTATAAGATATATAAATACTCAGTTCTATATTTACCGTTAATCTGGTGATCTAGAATAAATCCACACAGGATTCTTTGATAACTATAACTAGATTACATCAAAATACGATGCGTTTTTGCGTTTACTTTAAAAATATATAAAAAAATAATCGTTATCATCCGAGAATAAATACCATCAAAGGCAGACAATATTAACCGACGACGACTTTAAATTAAATCGTCAACACATCAGCATCTCGTGTGTGGTCCGTCGGTTCGTAGAAGATCAGCTTCGTCCGGATACAATATACCATAACGTGCTGAGCTATTTAAAAGCCGAATTTCTTTAAGAGACCATAACACATGTAAACTGTTAAATTGTTTGATTTTAGAATTTTAAAGTCTTCAGTTTTCTTTTCGTGACTAAATTATACCATTTGTATATTACAAAGTCAAGGTATTTGTACAGGACGAATATATTACAAAATTGAATGAATTGATACATATATATTTAATTTACGTATAAGTTCTCGGTAATCCAGGATATCTATAGAGGGACCTTGAACACGGTTCCCGAAAGTTACTATAAAAAAAAATTATTCAAGATAAACTTCATTGATGATACATGATCTTTTATTTTCCTCAGACTAAAGACCTTCTCAGACCCAGATTTCAACCAAGGGTGACCTTAAAATCGATGTTAAATGATGCGGCCCAGAATCTAAAGCGACAGCCCCATCGCCGGCTGGTTTGAATAAATAGTATCGTTTCATATCAAAGCGGGATTTGATTGAGGGATCAGTGAATGCAATTGTACCGAGATGGTATCGGAAAAAAATGTTTATTTTTATGTAAAACTCAGCGTGTTATTTGATGTACGCGGTTTTTGTTTGTACGCTGTCACGGAGACGGAGCGCTCACAATATTACATAAGAGAGAAATACGATGAAAGACAATCTCATTACAGAAATGCTGTTTAGGAATAATTTATTGTGCTATAACGTCGAGATCAGAAGAATGCCCGACGAATGTTTATTTATATGGCGACGCTCGATCGCTTAAGCGCAATACGATGCAATCACCCAATAAAAATGATGGCACATATAATAATAATCCGAAAAATGGCCCCTTCAGATACAGATCGTATTAAACGGTCAGTCGAGCACGAAGCCTGACCAATCAGTGGGACGATTCTTCCGAGCTTCACGTATTTACGTCACATTTCTTCGATTTTCGCGGCACGTTCGAGACGTAATAAGCGAACGGCCGTCCCCGGTCCGTCACCGGGTGGGGTACACGGGGAAACGGGATCGGGATGGGGGTCGTTGGAGTTAATGAAGTTTTCTCGGCCGCGATTCCCACAGGTCGTCACATGCGGACGGAGTTTGCGGCACATATTGTGCACGTCGCGCTATCGCCAGATATTGCCCGGGTGAAATGTTTTAATAAGCGCATCCCGGGATACGGCGCCGCTCCGCGCCTGGCGTTATACGCTCTTATTAATGCCTATTGTTTGGAGTTTTGCGTTATTGCGTCTATATTGACGGTTTGTGTTTGACGCGTCTGTTCGTTATTATCATAAGGGATCGTGATGTCTTCATAACGGCGCTCGTACGTTTCGGTAGCCAATTACGTTGTTGATATGTTACTCAATTACAGCGAGACATTAATGATTATTATTTATGTATAGGTTTTTTAGACAAGGGCGTCTGTGGAGGGGCGTCACCGGCCCGGGCGCTGGCACCGGCTATTTATTCTAAACTATAAGCAATTCAAACTTGTGTACGCTTCGACGTGCGCTTACGATTGTGATTGCAGGAACAAATTAACAAACTCCGAGTCCGCTGTCTCCAAATTGCGCTGCACCGCATCGTTTTATTAACATCCAGTTCATTTTTTATCGGGTTTTTAATTTTGTTTCTTACAAACTTTTCAGTGATTTGCATTCATCGGTGAATGGTTTCAATGAAACAACATTTTGTTTAACTTATCGTGTTTCAACAAATGCAATATTTTATGAAAATTTGTTTTAAAACTGAAATGATTAAAACGATAATTTGTATGTTGTATATTTTGATAATTTACTAATATAAAGTTATCTATTGGTGGTAGGGCTTCGGTCAAACCATCTGAGGGTACCACCTATTTACCAGTTCCATCAGTACCGATGTGATTTTTAGTGAGCTGGTGCAATTACACATAGGACATACTTCTTATATTCCGTATCTGGCGGCATTTTATAAGATATTAACACATCTATACGAAGTTCATCAAATATTGAATACTCAAAACATACATAATATATAAATGAAATAGTGGCAGTATATATGTATGTTAAGCCATATTAACGTCTCGACAATTCTATTGATATCGGGTCGAGTCAATATGAACGCGAGAGTGCATTAATGACATTTTTCACATGTTTCTTACTCGGATCACAGGTCAAGTCAGGTTGGGGGAACCCCCCGGTGGGTGGTCGGGTGGGGGAGGGTTGCTCGGAGATGGCGCGGACGTCTCGTGTCAATCAGTTCGGGCAGACGTGAGTGGAATGAAAGGGACTTTCGTTGAACGTTAAGACGTTTTTTTATGATCGCCGGTTAACGTAACCTATTTCTATATATGTGTTTGTTGGTATGTATGTGTGTGTGAATGTAGGTTTTATTTATATTTAGACGTATATTTGCAACAGCTTATATATTGTTACATTGTGAATTCAACAGCTAGTTTCAAATTTCAATCGTAACTTAGATAAAAAAATATATACATAAGGATTAGAGAATATATATATATATAAATATATATAAAGCCGTGAAGTTTTCATTCGTTTCGAAATAAACAGTATTTTTTTTTTTTTTACTTTTATTAATATGTAATGGCAATGAACTAATAACATCGCAAACAGGAAATAATTAATATTGACCACTGAGAGAAGCGTATCAACATTTTTGATTGTCATTCGACTCGATCGTGATCAAAGCCAGTGGAAAAACATTCCAAACTGACATACCGACCGTTTCATAACGTTCATTATCAGTAAAATTAAAAAGATTTATTTATTACGAAATTCGTTTAAAATCTAATGCAACATATGCATCCGCTTAAGACGTTTTTTAATACGCACCCCTCAGGTGGGTCCCGATCTTAAGTCAACTAAATCCGTTCCAAATTATAAACACTTCAAAAGACAGCCGCGTAAAAAATCCCATCTGAATTCAGTTTCGCATAAAAAAGGTCCGCGAAAGCTGATCTGTGATCACTCGAAGCCGTCGGAGTGAGTGAATGAATGGATGAGTGAATGAGTGAGAGAGCGGCGGGCCACGGGACACCAGTTGATCGGGCATGATGCGACCGTGTCCGTCAAAGTCAACGGGTAGGTCGGTAAGTAAGGGTGGAGTGGCCTTTGAGGTCTAATTTTATAATATCGACTATAAAATTAATACATATTATTGACGTCAGTTTCGTTTATGTAAAATATTGTTTCGCATTAATTGTCCCATCAGCCGCGAATATTTAAACTCCAAACGAATTTTAGCGCCGATCGACGTCACAGTATTATTGGCGCACACGAAATAAATTTCATCAATAACGCGAGTGAATTTATTTGAAAAGTCGCCTTTATAATCCCATTCAAAGCAACAAATCGAAACAAGCGGGTTTCATTGAGCGATTTTCGAGTTTTATTTACCATCGTACAACACGGGTTATCGTATGCATTAAAATACGCGGCAATAGTGGCCGTGTAAATCAAAAGCCCATAAACGCCACAATTCGGCCGAGCCGACTCCATGCTAGCGTAGCACTTGATTTATTCCTCGCCGGTGTCGGCGCGAACGTACCTCGTGACGTCACGGCGTTTTTTTTCCTCGGCTTTTTGGCTTTTTATTGATGGCGCTCGGTTAAAAAGTGGCCGGGGCGGGCCGGCTAAGCGAGTGGCGTCAGAATTTGTGAATGATTTTTCATCCGACCGACTCATCCTGCGTTTCACAGCCATTTGTCAGCCGAGTGAAAAAGATGCATGTACGCGCGCCTGTTGTGCGATGTTTTTTTTTTATTATTTTTTCTTTTTTCGGCTTTTTAGGCTTTTACGCGGATCCATTGACATTTGAAAGTATGTTAGCGTCGGTCGAGTTTATAAATCTACCGTTGCGTTCGTTTCGGCTTTAAGTCAGATTTAATTTCGCTTTTTGTTCCGTGTCATAGTTTAAGTGTGGCTAGTTTTATGATTCACGGTTTTGGCACGAGCCGACATTTAGTTTTGGCCCATATTCGTATTTTTTCCGACCCGTTCAGATATATTTACTGAAATCATATCGAATTGTCAATACAAATTCCACACGCCTGTTCAAATTAATATTACATCTTTCAAAAGACTTATTTCATATTGATTGTAAAATGAATTATAATCTTACAATAGTTGAACAACAAATTATTAAAAATAAATCAATAGACGTGAAGTGTAATAAAAATGAAAAAATAATAACCATAGAACGTCAAATGAAAAACAAAACACGATATGTATAAAAATACAAAATTAAATTCAGTTTGCGGCGACGCGAGTGTGATCGACATGGGACGTGCTGATGTATTGGTTGGCGTAATTTATCGTTTTCAAACATCAACTTTGATGAATTTCATCGCTTTCAGACATTTAAGGTAGACAAGCCACATGTATACATCGATCTATGTAGGTATTACTAAATGCTAAAATGTTGAGTTTGTTTGTTTGTTATGATTTCACATCTAAACTAGTCAAGCGATCATCATGAAATTCTGCATTCACGTTGTCAGGGGTTCAGAAAAGTTAATGTGTCTAAGACCTGTAAACAAAGTTACTGTAAATTTTGAGGTTTTTGTTCCTGTCGCCGTTTTAACTTTGTACTAATTTCCCAGCGCGGTTTCGGTCGAGTTTGTTGTGATGTGTGAAATAAATAGTACATATATCAAACACACCAATATCTTTTTAAATCTGCCTCCGACAAACAGAGATACTCTTCAAATTAACGTATTATTATAGATACATATTAAAATTCAACCGGACCGCCCACGATAAAAACGGTACATTTAAGATTCTAGTCCGAGGTATCTTTAACACAAATGAACTTAACACTAGACACATAAGCACATGAAACTTCTTCAAACCTCAGTCTACGATCAAGATTCACGAATTCGAACTGATGATTCCTGTATTTAGTTATTTAATTTTAGTAGTAAGACTGTTCAAACCCGTCTGGGTAGGTACCACCCACACGTCATATATTCTACCGCCAAGCAGCAGTACTTAGTATCGTTGTGTTCCAGTTTCAAGAGGGAGTAAGTCAGTGTAACTACAGTCACAACTGACACAGCATTTTAGCTCCAAATATTATAGCGAATTGACAAAATAAGGGCGAAGTTGACCATGTTATACGATCCACGAACTCTTTAACCCCATTCTAATAATGTAACTTTTGTACTATGTTTCCAAAATATAAAACAAATATTTAAATCTACTAAAGAGGTTTTTGTTATTTCGTACAACACACAATTGTAGCCATACAGGTCGTGATTGAAGCGTCCCCGCAAAAATGTCAGCCAACAGGCCTGTGACGCCAAACCGCGTCGATTTATATTTCACTATTTTACGCGCGCGCCGCGGATTTACGATTTCATTATCACGCTGCCGAGTGACCGCGGTGGATTTAAAAAAAAACTGCTCTCCGGAATATTTAGCATTTATTAATAAATAACAGTATTAAGGAGTAAATCGACCGAATCTGTAGATGTACATTGAATATTTTTTGAAAATTCAAAGCTTATTATATTTTTATATGTTTAATAGCGGTCGCCCGCGGCTCCGCCCGCGTGGATATCGGTTACCGCTGCAAGAAGCATACCCAGGAAAGACACGGTTAGCAAAATGATTCCCAGGTCAATTCGCAGACACCGACAATAATATCGACGACGCAGTCATTATCCGCAGGCTGCATAGATGAGCCGAGATGGCCCAGTGGTTAGAACACGTTAATTAAATTGTTTATTTCGTTGACTGTTTCATTCCTGGGAGAAATTTTATTGATAAGGATTAATAGCATTAGTAAAATAAATGCATTTAAATGTAGTCCAAAAAATTCAAGATTTTTAAATAAAAAAAGTGTTTGTTGTGCCCGACATAGATAGGTATAGTGTGTCGCGGACCTTTTTGTAGATATTTATAAGATCTACAATTAATTTGAACATTTTTTGGTTCTATCTTTTATAGTTTAGGCAGCGTACGTAAAATAAGAAACTTCTTCGTTGATTTTTTATACCTTGAATCCGAAAAACCCGAATATCTTACGGAACCCTATTTTTTTCAAAATAAAATTTAGCCTATGTTACTCGTGGATAATGTAGCTTTCGAATGCTGAAAGATTTTTTTAAATCGGCCTAGTAGTTTTTGAACCTATTCATTACAACCAAACAAACAAAGTTTTCCTCTTTATAATATTAGTATAGATATTTGTGAACGGATGTATCTAACATCAAAATAATGCTTTATATTTTCAATTATAACTTCGATTTATTTACTAAATTCATTTATTATAGAACTATAAACATTAATATTATTGAATTACAATCATTTATATAACAATAACTGATTACTGTCGATACAAACGCAATCAAAACTTCAATTGATTGAAGTGTCCCGCAAATATGTGGGCCAACAGCTCTGTCACGCCAAACCGCATAGATTTTTATTTCACTTTACGTAAACGCTGCGGATTTCAAATATAATATAAAATATTATCATTATACTAATTGAAAAGAGCTTGGTGTACATTGAATATTTTTATGTATTGAACTTTACTAATTACGATCGAAAAAAAAAAATATCAGTGTGTTTCTTGTGGGTTCATTTTTATATATAGGGAGGAGGACTGGCAAATTAACTATCAGATTGTAAGCGGTCACCACTGCCCATAGACATTAGTACTTTAAGATATATATATATTTTCTCATATTGCCAATGAGGACCAACCTTGGGAACTAGGATGTTATGTCCCTATTCCTCGTTCTTAAGAAGTGAGCCTACGTGAATTAAATATATTGACTTAGGAATTTCGATCTCTGCTATGATTTGAACAAAGTTGAATTTTAATGTTAGTAACATCCACAAGACTTGCCGCCACTCGTCTCTTGGGTACTAATAAGTGTCAGACATACAAATCAAGGAAGTATGCAATTCATAATAATATTAAAGTACATGTCTAATTAATTATTAGTCTAATAATATATTTTTTACTCCCGAGACGACGTGCTGTTAAGAGGAATGCATATATTTTTTACAATATATTATGATTAAAACGTAATAAGTGCAGAATTAGAGATTTAGTATTTTGACTTCAAAACCATAACGACATTGACATTCAACTTATTAATCCCGAATTTACTATTATCGTTAGTCTGATAATGCTGACTTAGCAGATCCGGCGATGACGGTCAGATCATATATTGACATTATCAGGTTATGAAGAAAAATTTCAATTGATTTTCTTAATAATTATATAATAATTGCTGTATATTTTGGAGAGTTTATTATAAAACTACAACTAACCAAACTTGCATAATTCGAAATTCAACCGAAAGGTCTGGCAACATTTTTCTAATCAACGCTCTAAATTCAAAAACATTTTTTATTACAATAACTAAAACACAAGACAACACAACATTAGAACAACAAAAAAAAACCTATAATAATTACAATAGTACGATATCGATAAATCAGCACTACGAGTATATTCTTCACCTGGAATTAGAAAAAAAATCATATTTCGTTACGAAATTGAAAACGCAAGGTCGTTCAAAAATCGCCCCGTTCCAACCCACCCCTGGTTCCCGCCAACACGCTTAATAATAATAGGCTCCTTGCCCCGCGCCTTATCTGCAGTATTAACCCATAAAACATTATAATTTACAACGGTAGTCGCTATGACGTTGCGCAGTCGGTGGCCTGTGATGCTCAAACTTGGGAAAATATTTTTAAAAGTGGACTCAAACAACAGTTTGTGTCGTTGTAGGGGTTATTTATTTTTTGATTTGTTATATTGTTTATGTTTCGTAAGTTTTACTTTGTTAAATAATATAAATATAAATATTCGTTTTCTTAGTTTAAGAAGAAGGTTCTTCTCAGATCAGAAAGCATACCTTTCCATACCGAACCCGAGGTAGTTTGAACTTTGAATAACAATACAAGTGAATATATACATTGTATAAATGAATTTAAATAAAATGACTTGTATATTTCACTGTTTATAAAGATTTAGTTTCGAATTTGTGGATCGTTTGTTATGGAAAATCTTTACTTCGGTAGGGAATTTCCGAGATAATGGTGGAATACTAATTAACACTTTAATCAATACTTTATTAGGAGAGAATAATTTCCATAATAAAATGTGTCACTTTATAAAATATTATATTGATTATTAATAAAAACTAATTAAATTTGAAAACCTATCCAAAACTTACCCCTATAAAGTTTGCGAACCAGTGGCGGGAGATACTTAAAAATAACGAGATTCTAGCAAATATTGTAATAGCCGCTCGGGTATTTAGCTCTCGTTTGTTTTAACACCGCTCCTCCGCTGACTGAGCGTTTTTACTCCTGCCCGAGTGTCGATAAACTTTGTTTACCTTCCATCGATAAGTGCGTGTCCCATCTCTAAATATGTTTTGTGTTAATAGAGTGGGGTAATGGTTATTGTCGGGTTAGAATTAGACTCGTCTGTTGTGTTTGCGTTCTTTTGTGACGTTCGCCGGGATTATGTTGGTATTTATTGTTCTAAGCTAATTTCAGATTGTTTTGGATATAATTTCGATAGTGTTACGCTGGGTTCTTTACGTTTATTAAATGTGTAAATTGTTCTGCTGGGGTGTAAAATGTTGTGTAATTATTTATGATTACAGTTATCATATTTTAATAGATATAATCGCTTCGTGCGACTATATTTGGAGACCGTAGTGTGAAAATAGATTTATTTTAGGACAGTCTAGGATCATTCAAAAAATTTAATGAATAGTCTTAATCGTTTATCAAAGGTTGTTATCACGAGAAGTGGCAGTGGAGTATGACAATGTATAAAGCAAATAATGGCTTGTGACGGCTGTCATTGGAGTAGATTTTTTGATGTTTCGACAAAATTAGAAACTCATCACATCTTACAATCAACTTAGGTTCTAAGCCATGGACTTAAACTATATTTCAGGAGTCAGTTCATTATCGTGTTCTTTTAAAGATTTTATTAATTTGTTATAATGTGGTCAAAAAACTTATAGTTTTATTTTGCAATTGTTTTTTTTATATTCTTTCTTATGAGATAAATATCTACACAAAATATGTTTTAATATGTCCACAGACAACCTTTGTCATACTAACATTCGCTTCAAAATACTTAACAATAATAATATTTATTTTGCCGTGTTATCAAAACAATCGTTGTAGTGTCATTTATATAGTAATTTTTATAGTAGTCCTGTTATATAATACAATACATATTATTTCAAAGACAACATTTTTTTATTCCATAACACGAGTTTAAATCTTAATAACTTTTATTTATGTCTTGGATTGGAACATGTCTGCATAATAAGTTCAAAGTAGTATATATTATAATAAATCTTAATAATCTTAATACATCGGCGTAAACTCCGAGCCAATATATGCTCGTGTAATTAATTCAGAGCTCTCTGATTATCAGAAACGCTCCGTAAACAGATAACCTAGACCAATAAAAAGGCAAATATGTATAATCCTTTTGTTTGAAATTGCACCCGACATTTTCCATATCTCACAAGTATCTGATGGTACACGTGAGATGCGAGGTCGTCTTAACTTACCCGCTTAATATGCTGTGTCAATATTGCATGGCTATGTGTGGGTGATGATACAAGCGGTAGCGTTTTTATGTGAGCGTGAGCTATACAATAACGGGCGTGTTAGGAAATTAACATTATTAGGTTTGTTATACAACCAGCTTCAATTAAAGTTTAATAATTTTTAATTGAACGATTTCGTTAAATGTTTCTGAACTTTTGTGTTCATTGGGATACATTGGAAACGAAACGATATTCTGCTAAACAGTTGCAATAAAAATATAAACACATTATAACTATTGTTGGTAACGGAGATTTTCGCTAATTAATAAAAAAGTGTAATACTTTATTTTATTGAATAAGTTTTGTTATTTCTATTCGACCTCCGATCTCGGCTTCCCTTTCCCAAGGTAGAACTTATTACTTGTAACCACAACATACTCTCAAACCTCTCAAACTCTTGAACCTTTGGTTCCATATCGTATAAATAAATATAATTATTCCAAATTAAAATAATTATGATTTATTCAAGTTGGGTTTTACAAGCTCGTTTGAATCGTCATTTAACAAGTGAAGCTACAACCTGTTCGGAATGCAGACTCTACCGAGAAGAACCGTCAACAAACTAAGTAGTTACTCTTTTTCAGCATTTAAAATACAAAGTTTAAAAATTGTATAGACTTATAAAAACGATATTTATTTTATAAAAAAATTGGGGTAGCATAAGAGTATTATAATAGCAATAAAACGCAATCGCTTGTAACTCGCACCCCGTGATAAATGTTTCATTTATACCTCACCGCGTTTGTTGAGATTACAGAAAATCTGCGACTGTTGGCCGGTGTATTGATACAGTCTAACTATCTTAGCACCGCCGGCCGTCCACTCGCTAATCTAATGGTAATGTTTGCTATATGTTCGTTATTTTACGCACATATGTTATCTATTTTATCATTGTTCATTTCTATTGTTAATCCCTTAACGGCGACCATAAGCGTGATTATGTATTATTAATTGTATGTTGTGTGATTTTATTTGGACACTAGCTATCCGGCGCGGCTTCGCATTGAATAATGGTCTACATAAAACCTTTAAATATTAATACATACACCGACAGGTTTTCATTTTTGTCTTATTTTAATTGACACATTTCATCACTCCGTCCATTCGGTGAAAATCGTATGAAAATCCGCTCGGTATTTTTTTAGTCTTTAGACAGACAGACTTAACGAGGAGACTTAGTTTTGTTATACAAACAGTTCGATACAGCACGTTTTTATATTTATCAATACAAAATAACACTTTTTAATTCCCTATAAATCCAATCAATTTGAATAATATCGAACAAGTAAAAGGGTATCCGATACAGCTCACTCTGAGATAAGTGTTGAGAGTATTAGACAGGTATCATTATGCGGGCATACTTAGCCGGGAGGTCGGGTGGTGGGCCGGTGGGCCGGTGGTGGGGAGGCAATTTAATTCTGTCCACGTTCTAATAATGACCGTCATAATTCGTTCAAAGTGTCCGGTCCGGGACACTTTAGCCTCCGCGCGCCCGGTGATTCCTTTGCATTCTCCCCTCCCTTAATTCCATTTCGTACCTTGCACACACTTGTACGATGTCTGTGTATTGTCTTTTATAACGGGTTGGGCCGAAAGTTGGAATTGCCGATTAGTGTCGCTCTGCAATAGAGGTGCTTCCATACCCACGACTATACGATACGTTTGAATAAACGAAAAGAATTACTTCAAAATAATAATAATAAAAAAATTTATAAATACTACCCAAATAACACAATAAGCACATAAAACTAAATAAATCATAATAAGAATAAACATATATTCATTAACAAAATATTACAAAATTATAAATTAAGAACTTAATAAATAATATTAAATATATGTAAATATAATCAAACAATAGAAATATGAACTCCATCGTAATAATTCATTGAAAACATCATACACGTTTATGTGTTTTCAGTATTAGATATTATCTCCCTATGTGTGCAACTCTTAAGAACGGTCGTGTTTGTGTGTGTGGGCTTTATCAACACGTGTAGCTCGGTATTAAGTTTGATTTATACCTCTTTATATCGTAAATGGATTAGGGAAGGTCCCCGTGGTACACTTGCGTATGGCAGTTAATGTTCCCGTTTCATGGCGATTCGTAATTGCCGCCCTAGGCACCTATTTTGTTATATCAAACTGAAAGTTCAAATATTGCGTTGTTTTTATACTAAAACTACTTCAATGAAAATGTTTTTCGATGTCTATTTAAATTTCGAACACTTCCGATGATTTTATTCTTAATAATATTTAAAAAAAAACATATAATACATAAATATCTCAAAACAGTGTTTTCATGAAAGAAATAATTTAGAAATATAATTAATTAATTAATTTTATCCTTTTCAGGTACGTTCCAATATTGACATTCCATCGTGCCGTAAGTAATATGCAGTAATCTTCCAAACAAATCGAGTTACGATTCGAATAATCGAATCGGCTTCTCGATCAAAATTTTACGTTCAGTTTTTAATTAAAAATAGAACGTAGTTACTAGGGTCGTGCAATAAGGAACTCCGGTCGGTTGTCTACTGGATTTAATTAAAGAGTCTCACATCGATATGTCATTTATATTATAATGTAGTCTGTGGTCGTTGATTTGCATATTTACAACAATTACATTTAAATCGAATTACACGTCTAAGTTACCTGTATAAAATTGTTGTAATTTAAAATCCTTGGCCAATAAAACGCGAGAAAAATGAATATTCGTATTTGGAACACATAAACAATAGATTTAAAATATTCATACACAGATCACAAAAAGTCTAGAACAATACGTAAAAACGTATTTTATTAAAATACAAAGTAATTCGACTTTTCATATTCGTTGTCTGTTTTACTAGTGTTGCACATTTATCGGCAACCGTCGATATTTACGGTTTTTAATTAGAGCACGCCACTAATATCGATACGTGATTCGGTTGTGTTCTGTGTATTTTGTAGGATGTAGATTTTGTGTTCGATCCGTGTACAAATATTACACGTTTTTGCTTAAACGAAAAGTTCTGATATTCAAGTCCTTTATAAAATATAAAATTATAACTATACTAATAAAATTATTATCAGTATGACTTATATATATATAGTTGTTGGGACGCGTGACGATGTTTGCGAAAAAATTACCGTCGTTTCTTACCGGTTTTCTTTCGTAGAATCTACTTTCGGAATGATTTTTCTCGAAAATCGAATAAAATTTGATGAGATTTTTGTATTCATCGAACTGTCTATATTGCTCTTGTGAATATTGAACCATAAACATTAAAAGCCAAACATATTAAATTTTATTGAAAAAAAAAATTTGATACTTTTAAAAGAAAAGACTTCATTAAATGAAAGTATTCGTATTAAAAACAACGTTTTCCTTATAGGAACAAATTTTCGAAACGAGACGATTTTAAGAAGTCATTTGACACGTACTATTTGAAATTAGAACGGATAGAAAAAAAAAACCGTTTATTTGATTATAAACGAGCCGTTTGCATAATCAACTTTTCTATTGGATATTAGCGACTTAGTGTATGAACTCCTGATGGCATTAACATTCTTGTGCTGCAGGGGTCACGAGTTTGATCATTGAGATGTATGTTGATATTTTATATTCAAGAGACGACTCAGTGTATAGAAGACTCGGAGTTTAACAGTGCATCATTCGGTTATTATTTTTATATTCTTATATATCTAACTCATAGTTGCTCCAAGTCATCCCCTAACAGTATAGGTGTTAACTGTTAAGACACTTAGGTAGACAGTATCATAGGGATTATTGATTTTGTTAAAGATTTCGGACGTTTTTTAACATATAAATTTATTGTTTTTTTTTAATCTTGCTAATTTGATGAACACGTTTTTCTTGAATACATTATGTTATATAATACACGATTTCGTCGTTTCAATAAAAGTATTACATATGTATAACACGAACAATTAAGAAAGTCTCCAAATAAGTCTTATTATTTAAACAAAAACATTTATAAGCCAAAACAGAGTCGAACGCGAAGTAGAGAATTATTTCAGGAATGATAAATTGCAATTGAATGAAAATCAAACAGCCGCCCGCTGCAGTACACCAGTCACGTGCACAATTCACTGATGAAGCAAAAAACTGCGCCAAATGAACAAAATGCACACACAATCACAAGTCTTCGAGGCTCCGACTTCATCAAAAGAAATCCAAACAGAGAACGGGAGACAGTCCGTCCGTTGAATACAAAGAGGTGGGAGCGAGAGGGGGCACGGATGTCGGGGGTATGAGTGCGACAAAAAACATTTGCTTTCCACTAACGAAACAATCGCGAGTATAATTGATTTTAACTTAGTCTGCAAATGAAGTTACGGGCGTGTGGGGTCATCCAGTACAATGGTTTGATACGATTTCTAAATTTACTTTATACGAACGATTAAAATGAAATAAATAACCGTTATTATTCGTTAATTCTGTTCTATTTTCAAAATGTATTTTTGAAAAAAAAAATAACAATTTAATTAAAACATATTCGATAATTTAGCTGTTGCATTCCTGAATTCATAAATGGAATTCGAATTTAAGAAGAATAATCTAAGGAATAGATTTGTATCGGTATTCTCAGGCCTTAGTTACAGGTCCCGTACATGCAGGTGCAGAATCGAACGGTCCTTTTTAATCAAGAAACTCATTTAAATAAACACACGATCGGCGATGTTGCCTTAATCCTGATTCATTAGTTTTTGAAGTAGGAACAGAGTAATGAGGCGGGCATTAGGTTACGTATAAAGAATGATAATTCCAGAGATATATACATGAAAAAGTATCAAAACTTATCAACACTACATGTAATCCTATACTAATTATTATTAGTGTCATTTTATTTAAATTATATTCACAGTTTGTGATGGATTATATGTTTGAATGCTAATTGATGTAATCGGTAAAGGTTTGATATCAAATTTTGAAAATACGATATTGTTATCAATAAAAAAAGATGCTAGGATAATTATTAATAATTTTGAAAACATATGAACGTTGCACAATTTAACCTGAAACGATTTGAATGGTGGAGTGACTTGAATGAATTTGAAGTCTTTGCTTGTCGTATACAATAAATTTAATTGTATATGTCGGTGGAAAATCACGTATTTAAGAAAAACACGTGCCCGGAAATTATTGTTTTAATTATTTTTAATAATTGAAAATATTTCAAATTGAGATGAATGAATTTTAACATCTCAAAATTCACTAAATATTATTAATTTAATAATCAAACAGTTTTCAATAATTAAAACAATAAGTACCAAGCACGTGTTTTTTTTAAATACGTGATTTTCCGCCGACATATACATATGTATGATGGTGTAAGAATAAAGAATTACACAGTTTATCGCCAGCTCTTCGTGATGGCTTAACATCTAATTTATCTTGTTAAATTACAACTCAAAAATGCATGTTAAAAGCTTGAATGAGTACCAGGAGTCCATAAACTACGAGTATATTAGTAATGGAAACGACATCGCGATATCAGGGATTTTTAATATAGATTTTCTATTCAGTTAACATTTCAAACACAATATCCCCTTAAACAATCGCTACAAGAACACGACAAGCCAACCTACCTCTCTATAAACATATCCGACATTTAATATCATTAATAATTTATACTTGGTCAAATCAATGCGGTACCCAATAAACAATACAATGTACAATGAGATTAAGCAAGGGGTCGCGACCGGCTACCGGCTACCGGCTACTGGACCACGATCGAGATGAGCGCACAAGATATCCACCAGGCGATGCTCGACTTGAGATATGTAAATCGCTTCGGGCTTTAAGGTAGGTCAGTGCAATGAATTTAAATTGGACAATAAAACAACAACTGACAATCTGCGCCGGTCACTATCTTAAAAATTCTTGTTTATGCTATTCGAAAATGTTCGTTCCATTTTCAATATTAAATCGAATTCGAAAATATCGACGATTCTAAATTTGAAACGTAATTCGATATTTCATTTCGAATTCAATTATCGTTATATTATAACAGAAATTCGAATTGCTTAATTCGTCGGGACAAATGTTAAGTCATAAATCGGGACGAGTAAAGCGGGACATTGTCCATTCTGTCTGACATATAGTTATGTGTCACATACAGTAATTAACGAGCTAATCGGAATTCAATAACCATGCGTCTAAGACGTCCCGATCGAGCAATCACGTACATATGATCCCAGCAGATGAGTACGTCATTGGCGCAAGACTTGCTCGGGCGAGCACGTACGCTGGACACACTGCGAATAGTAATTATCTATTTGTGATATATACGACTTGCTAATGTATATTTTTCAGCTTCACAAATATGATATTACAAATTGAACTTCTCGGTTTATTAAAATTTATAATTATATTTTAAATCGTTATTATTATAAATAACTAATCCAAATAGAGTGAATTGTAAAATAGATGTTTCGATATTTAATTGAACGAAATTATAAACAATAAAACGATTAGAGATGATTTAAAGAAATCCGTTATAATAATTTTATCTGTAAAACGGAACAAAAATTTGTCACTTTAAAATTTCTAAATTAACATAAAATGATCGACATAAATATTACAAAGTAAATAAACTAACGACGTCCCGCTGCTTCGCCCACTCATTTTATCGTCCTAACTGTGAAGAAATTCAATGATTTCATGAAATTTAAACATTTTTCAACGTGATTAGTTACGAAATAACGGATCGGCGAAAGTTTAAGGTTCATAGGTCGGGGTACCTACGGCGCCACCGCGGGGAGTCATTTTTAAAATAACTTTAATTACATAAAACTAGAAGCGAGACGAGAATTAAGACGTTGATGGGCCTAATTATAATATCTAAAAGCACTGATTGCCTGAATTAAGAAATTCGTTTGTTTTTATTTTTATGTAATTTTTAACCTGTTTCGTTTTACATATATTAGCAATAATTAATTTGGGATATATTTTTGTAGTGACAATTATTTGGGCGCCATAACAGTAACGTTCTAAGGTTCAGATTACGTGTAACATTTAACTCAAGTTATATAGTTGTCTATAGTTTAAGCTTTCTGGTATTTTGTAATGACCTATAATATATAAATAAATAATAATATGATTATTACTTGTATCAGAATATTTTCAACTTATAGAATTTACACTTCATTAAAATATATACAATATTTTCAAATGATAATTATAAGAAGTATATTAAGAACAAAGCGAGTGAATCGTCCCTTTCCGTATTATCTGTTGACAGACAGACGGTCGTAGTCGGATACAAAGAATCATGGGGGTTCAAAAAACCATCTCTAATAAATTTGTCACGCTTACAAATTCAATGACGGATCAACTGATGTCGAGTAGATGTGACACTAGCATAAATATGCTAATCATAAATATACATAAATATATCTAATCAAAATTGATTAGGTATATTTATAAAACATTATCTCTGCAATAAAATAGATAAAAAATATATATATTGGCCCACATGACTTGTTTTGTAATGTTACACACATTTAATCTAACACCACTAACACAGCTAAAAACTATTTAAAGTAATAAATTGTATTTCCTAGTTATTATTTATGTTTACAAATTATTATTTTAGTCACTAACCGACATTAAAACAAAAGAGAACCTCCTCCCTTTTTCGAAGTCGGCAATTATTATATATAAATATATGTACAGAGTAGAATTATTCGTAAACATAATTTCTCGACATTATTGTATATTATTCTAATAAAATAATTTAATCATTATTACAACTATGACATCTCTGAAAGTTAGTTACTCTGTGGCTCGCATTATTCGATCAACGGTTGATTGGTATAAAGCTGTCGACGCTCCATGCCCTTTCCGGTCCTAACATTTTTTTGGACTTTTCTTAATTTTATCATTTTGTTGGGTGATTTTTTACGTCTGGCGCCTCTAGATCGTGATTGAGCGACTGTATCGGTATAATTAATTGTATCCTCGCTTTGTCATATCTCTCGACACCTCTAATGACAAATAATTCTATTCGTTTTTTTTATGTTATTATTGGTTTTGTGATGTTTCGTGTATTAATAAATACGAAGTTATCAAAGAAGACTGGGAGGCTTAGACTTTTTATGTACACAGTATTTATTACAGTTCTGAATATTGTATACGTGAAAGACAGACGTAGACTTATGAACAGGGTTCCCGTGAGTACGGATCACTAAACTTAAAAAACAAATAAAAAACGAAAATAATTATATCTGATTGAAATTAGTCATAAGATTAAAATAAATAATGATAGGTAACTAAAAATATGATAGTGGATTTCATAATACGATGATATCTCCGATTATATAAAAAAGCAAATGGAACGCGCAGAAGGTAACAGTGTAGCAACAAAAGCGAATATAAAAACAAAAGCGAATGCAAATTCACGCGTATTCCGAAACGACGCGTGTTTTTGTTAAAACTTCAAAAGTGCTATCAATTTAATTACTAATGTATTAATATATTACTATTTACTACGCACACAGTGGTTGGACCGCATGAATAGTAATCGAAGGTTGCGGCTTCTAATCCAAACACCGCTTTTTTTCATTCGCCTAATAAGCGTTATGTCATTTTCGCCATTAAAAAATACCTTCAAGTGTAGGATATACCAGACTGTACAATGGACCTGATGGTATTGTTGTACCCATTGTCACCACCAATAGACATTGGATCTGTAATAAATTAACCATCCCTTACATCGGCAATGTACCATCAACCTTGGGAATTAAGATGTTATATCCCTTGTGTAGGGGGATAGTGGACTATATTGGACTGTGTAGTGCCTCACTTTACTACTGCAGTAATGCGTCGAATTTTGTAAGAGGATAGTTCCCAGACGATCTCACACAAAGACCTACCACCAAGTAAGTATCCTATTAAAGGTATATCTAGAAGAAAATTATATACATGGCACCAGTATCATGTGATTTGAAAACGTTGTTTTCCTCGTATTTTTATCAATATGTTATCAAGTAATACATTTTATTTCAGTAATATAATCAAATCAATCGAAGCATGTCATTAATTAACCATTCTATCTGTCATTATCCTCGTTCAAATAGATTATATCATATCTAACGTATAAAAGATAGCCTAGGTCCGGGAATCGATTATAATTCTGCAAACTTTTAACGGTAAATCAAAGAAGTTCGTTGAAATAAAATATTCTTTTTGAACTGTTAATAAAAGCAACGTATAAGTATATAAATATATATATAGGTTTAAGTTTAAAGTCATTTATTCTCAAAAAGATATAAGTCGCTTACATGAGAATACACATACAAGGCAATATAACATTCGCGTTCGACTTAAATAATAATAATAATATTAGCTATGTTAGTAGCTAGCCATTCAACGATATATATATAAATGACAGTTCAGTAACCTTTACCTAGTGGTTTTGAATTACTATTTTGTTTCTGTTGATAAGCTTTGGTGTTTTGGTAAAAAAAAAGTAATAAGAAAAAAAAAACATGATCGAAACATAAAGGATCGAACTTTGGTTATGATATAATATTAGAAAAGTAATAGCATATAGATTTAATAATGTCTGGTGCTAGGCTTCCTCTTCTGTAGTGGAAAATATTTGGAGTATCAGCACGTTCTTCAGTGTCGATTATTTGACATGTTGAATTAGACCCAACCCTAAAACAAATCAAACACGATATTAATCAAATAACTCTTGTCTTTGAATGCGGTTAAGATTCACGTTCCCCATCCAAATCTTAACTATACCAACATTAAGAAAATAAAAACAAATAAAATTAAAAGCTCTGTGGTGTGTTTAATCTGTGGCATTGTGAGATTTAATAGGTCATAACGATTCCGTCAAAAGATTTTAAGTGCGTTTTTACGATCAGGAATCGGATATAGTATGTATTTTTACGATAACAATGACTTATAGTACATTTACTCGAGCTGTTAAATTTGATTCGTTATTTTTTTGAAATTCATTGGTTATTTTAATATGATAATATTTATGATTTCATTTTTATCTTTTAATATACATGTATACATCAATGGCCTGATACCTTATATATATATGATATTATGTTCGGGTTTCAATCGTGATTATACTTTTTAATATTATCTAGACGAAGACTGTACAGTTGACGCGCGTCAGAGGGCTCGCGGAGCTCATCTTTGCAACTCGGCTGGTAAAATAAATAATATAATAAAAAAAAAACATTGCGATCAATAATACATCAGTCCAGACAAGATTAGAATATAATATCGTAAGTGGTAAGGACGAAATGAGATTTAAAGGCAAAACTTTAACCTCATATCCCAAATGTAACCATGTTGGCGCTTGAGCTCTTCTTCCATTTCATTGAAAAAACTAGCAGCGGTTTCATCCGCGTTTAGCGTTCCTACCTCGCTCTAATGAGCTATAGCTTGAAGTTATATAGCATAAAACCTACCTTAACAATTGGACTATGAAATGCGAGCAATTTTTTTTTTCAAATACGATTAAATCCAGAGGTTACGTTGTCCAAACAAACTATTAAACTTTTTTATATAATTTTATTTTCGGACAACCAACAGTAGATACAATGTCACGTGAAAAAACAATGAAATAACTCACCGTGCACGATCACAGTACACAATATGTGTTAACGAATTAATAAACACGAATCAATCACGCATGTGTCAATCATAACACATTTCAAAGTTGAAAGGAAAAAATTTGAAATTAGAATTAAATATAAAAAAAACAACAATAATATATAAGTATGTGTGTGTACACACAACGCGAATATTTAAAAGTGTATAAATAATATCTATAATCTTGTTCGATAATAGATAATTAATTAAACAAATAATTTTCCTTGTTTGATAAAACGTAGCCGTTCTTCGAAACATTGTATGTCGTTTAGTTAAATATTTTCTCTCTTTCCGTCATAATTGATTTGACATTCGAAAGACAAAGACAGCATTGTTTAACTAAGCACCCTCTAAACATTTAATTATAGGTAGAACCGATGCTGTATAAGTTTAACTAAGGCAATAAGTCAGGTCAGAAGCTGGCCGAAGTCGTGGAACGCCGCCTAGTATCATTACGCTAAGAATGTTCTTTAGAATGGCGTGCATAAGTTTCTTTAAAGGACCGGCTAGATTCGATCGTCGCCGGTAGAACGTGAATTATGAATGACATTGAAGATGGTCGATGATTCGCTAAGAGTGGATGCGGTATAATTATTTATTATTATATCATGATTTTTTACTTACATAGGCACGTTGAAATAAGTGACCTTTTATTCGTAAATCATTTATACATTTGAAGAGTTATATCATATTAATATTTGAAACGATTATAACTTTAAATATTTGACACAAAACGTAACTTAAATATGTATTTCATTATAATTTTTGAATATATATATTACATAATAAAGCTGTTAGATTCAAGTTGAAACATTTTTTTTAATGTATATATATACTTAAAGACTAATTATTATATAGCTTGAAGGTATTGAAATACTAATGCCACATCCAGACAGCGGTATTTCCACACGTCGCTGTTTCAGGCGAGTCGGTCCGCCGGTCTCACAATAATAATAATACGTCAACGCCAGCTCGCTATCTAAATGGTGTTTGAATTGTTTCCATCAATAAGGCACCGAGTGTGTATCCCTGTACGTTGACGTTTGTTTTTATTTAATTTATTACACCGTGTCGCGCCGTGCCGCGGTTCGAGGTGACTGAAGGTCGATAGAGAGCTTTTTGCATTTGTATGTATATAAGAAAGTTATGTAATGAAAACTCTAGAACTATATTTATTATTGATATATGATGTATATCCATAAAGATATCGGGAATATACATGAATTATATACCTATAAATTAGATGATACCTAGTCAATAAACACAAAGTTTTTATGTGAAATCGATGAAAAAAACCGGCGCTGCGTGCATCCGATCAGCTAAGCTATAAGCTGGCTATAAGTATAGCGAGTAGGGTGACAAAGCGTCGCATGTCTGCGGACAATGTTCGCGGGACACGCGGACAGCGTGTTCACACGATCAGATTACGCCTGCTTTATGGCACCGAACGGGCCCCATTAGTACCGGCCGCTGCCTGAATTGCCTAATTAGAATTACACGGCCGTGCTCGGACCGGTTTTTAGTTTTCGCTATTTGCGCTTAAATCGAGATTAGCACGAAGCGAGAAAGCGAAGAGCACCTTCCAAGTTTAATAGGTATTTATGCTATTTGATAAGTTTGGTTTTTTTCTCCTTCTTACACCATTAAAGCTCATTCTGTACATGCATATAGTTCCAGCCAATCAACTCATTGCTGGACCTTCCAGTTAAGGAGAAAGTTTACAGATTGAACCACGCTGCTCTACTGCGGTTTGGTCAATATACTCGTAAAGACATATTCAGGATATAAGTTATAAATACAAATTTAGCATAGAAACACAATGTCACTTGATAAGACCATCTCAGTTTGTCGTGTAACATTTTTCTTTTCTTATGGTGCACGGTGAAGTTGCGCCTCCGCTATCTCACTCCAACAAATCATATTATAATTTGATGTTATATTATTTTATCGCAACAAATAAACAGACGCCCCGCAGTACACCGGTTTATCAGAACAGTATGAACATCCGAGAAATGCACACATAAAGATATCTGTTCCGTAACACAAAAACATTACTGTTGAAATATCGATACAATTTCCTTGATCTGTAAAATAAAATCTCGCGGCTTGACGTTTTGTTTAAATTTACGCACGCGAGCGCATCGAAAGGTTGTCGTAAAATTGAGGACGTTATGGTCACTGATAAGTACGATGTCGGGTATCGGACTGTCCGCTGTGACATGTTTATTGTGGACACCCTACCAAGCGGACTATTTGAACTTTGCAGTTTTTTATTAGGCTATGTAAAATGAATTTTAGAGGTTCATGGGAATTCAACTTTGTCTCTGTGAAGGGAAATTATTAATTAAAGATTTTCAATTCGTTCTATTTTATCGAATCAAAATGATAGATAGATGTATATTTTGTTACGGATTACTTTTTTAATTTCCTCGTAAAATAAAAGAAACATCACATTTGAATATTGGAAATTAATTATTATCTTTTTTCTACGAAAATATCACTTAAGATAACAAACAACATAATATATCATTTCCAAGGTAAACCCGTCTATTGAGAAGAACTATTGGAACGAACTTCACATAAACGTCATAAAATTATCTTTATTATATGATTCGTAGCCAATTTAGTATTTAAAAGCTTATTATATATACTATATACACTTATATATACACTTATATAATATATACACTTATATATATTGAAACGAGTTATAATATTTCATTTGGGTGAATATACAAAGACATTTTTATCACAACGGCTTATGTGGAGACAGAAATGACTCGATTTAAAAAGAAAACCTTGTATGTGAACGATTTTTGTAAAGTTTTATGGCGTGTGTACATCCAGCTTTATTGCTAACCACGGCCGGCCCTAAATTGTTGACAAAGCATCAATCATTCCTCATCTATACCAACCTTATCCTTTAATTGGTATAACCTCATCATATCTATCTAATTTACTCGAACTTCGTCCGTAAGTCAATAGCGTTTAGGGTTAATTCGCTGTGTGTTTAAACAAAATGTTTACTAAAGCGCACGTGTCGTTAAAAAAATGGACGGTGTTCAGGGGCCCGGTGCTATTGTTTACCTGGTTAAAGTGCGAGGGCGATCAATCATATCGTGCAGATAAAGACGTGATAAAATATGATAAGGATTTGTGTGAATGCTTCGGTTGTGCATGGAGTTAATTTTAATACGTCATCCGGTATCGCTGCCCTCGGCGATTCTAAACCGTTGAAAATTATAATTAGCTCAGTAATTATAATGCACTTACGTTATTTTTTATATTCATATTTTATTCATTATAGTCCAAAACGAAAACGAACACCTTCGTAAATAACCTATCACTGATGCAGATCCTTTTAATCATCGATATATACTTTAGGTATTCGGTGTTAAATTTTCCTAAACTTCTTAAGTAAATTAACCATCTACGTTTGTACATATGTAAATGTTGTCACTAGACAGTGTAGAGTCGTCTTGTTTTAATCGTTGGTCTCGAACGAAGATAAAAAATCTTTCGGTCTTCTCTAAACAAGTACGGACCTCAATTGTATCTCCTCACGCAACTATTGCTATGCAATCTGTTTAATTATTAGCAGTTTAAATATGCCATTGTAATTATAGGGGACACAATACTTTAGATTGTTAGCTGCTGATAATTTAGCATGCGTAAAAAGGAGAGGAAAAATTGACCAAAAAGCTTGTTATAGATTTAGGAAAGACCAAGACCGAGTATACTAGCACAGTTCTAGAAAGTACTAAGGTGTGGACAATACAGAAGTATTTAAACCATTATAGTTATGAGATTAGATACAAAATAACGATCAAACGGGAGATTGATGGATATATTGTCATAGTGCAGATCCATCATGAGACGCGACGAACAGACGCCGGTACAGAAAAAAAACCCTTTTAGCCACAATATTTACTATGAGTTTTAAGATGATTGTGATGGACTCATTACAAAATTCATTGTATATTATGTAATTGACGGTAGGGCTTTGTGCAAGTCTGTTTGCTTGTGGCCGTCTCAGTTTCCAAGGTTGGTGGGGCTTTGACTACATAAGGAATGGTTAAAAATTTCTGATGACACCACACTGCCCATAGAGAGTGAGGTGATCACTTACCATTCATCCTTGGAAGTTATCAGTCGTGTCGTTTCACAAACTCACTTGTTTATTACTATTCAAAACTATCCCCAGTTACATTTTTCAATTAAATATTATCTAAGAGACCTGGTTAAATCAATGATAAAACTAATTCTTCAAGTAGAATGTGATCATTCTGTCCCTTTAATTAATGAAGGTTAGGTAGGGACGGTGTTTCGAAAACAGTGACACATTTTGTTTTGTAGTTCTTATTTTTTACGCGTTTTGAACATTCAAAGAGTAAAACTTCGAATCGATACCTTAAAACATTTTATTTGTTAAAATTTGAAGAGACAATTTTCGCTTTGATCTCTCTTCTAATAGTCATATGGGCGAATGACAGTAACATATATTTTTATTAATCACGTTAAGGGTGTTGTTACTTTAAATATTAATTCTTGACGTAGTAACAAATTATAAAGGACTTTACACGCTACCTGGATTTGGTATTCACTTTTGATTTCATATTTGCTTTTGTTCCTTCACTATAACGTTCTGTTTGCGTTTTGTTTCATAACATGAGAAATCCTACTATAATTTCCGCATATAATACATATAGATTTTTGTACTATTTGTCTATGAAAAAAAAAATGACAACAATAGTGTTTCTCTATGACAATTTTAATCCTTCATATTTTATGTTATCCCTTCCATAATTGAATTAGTTGAAATAATCCACAAATGCAAACATCAATGTTGATCCTATCAAAGAATCGCGTGTAAAATTCTGAGTGTAATTACGAAACACGCTGTAAAATTTGTCCGGGGCTCGAACCACGTAACCTCGTGTTTCCGAGAAACTAGCTTATTAGCAAAAGAAACGTTTATAGGATCGTCGCATGCAACCAATTATTCTAGCTCCGCTTTGCAGACTATGCTGTTGGGCCAACATTTTCAACCAATACTATGAATCATTCAAACCAAAACGATTGTAATAAAAGTTCATCTCATAAAAAAAAACGTAATTTATTAAAAAAAATAGCCGTATTCTTAGTAAGAGGTGAAGCACAAAATTTCTAGTAACATTATTAAAGAATGAATTTTCCTTATAGCTTATGCTTCAAAGAAATTGTAAAGTTATGAATGTTATGAAAAAACCTACAGCTTAGAATTAACTAATAAACAAGTTCCAAC
This sequence comes from Vanessa tameamea, assembly GCF_037043105.1. NCBI lineage: Eukaryota > Metazoa > Arthropoda > Insecta > Lepidoptera > Nymphalidae > Vanessa > Vanessa tameamea. Next base: position 870,503 of record NC_087316.1, read on the forward strand.
ATTGGACCCAATAAATTAACACAGCATAACGAGTCGATTTGTCAATTACTCGTCGCAATATCGCATCGGCCGGCCATCTTGCTCGCGTGTAAATGTCAACCGGCGCTCGACCAATTACAAGCCGGCGCGGGCGCAGTTGACGGCAACAACGCACCACTCGATACCATAAACCCTCTCGCCATTTATAGAAGGCGTAATCTTGGATCGCCAACCGTTCCAATTAATGCTAATCCCATATTGAAACAGCAACAGTATAAATCGTCGACGAAGATTCATAGCCTGTCGGTTAAGATATACCTTTCAAATCGTTCGAGAAAACGTACGTCTTGAATACTTGTAGTTTAAACGAACACTACTGAATTTTATGAAGTATAAGGATTTTTTAGAATCGTATCATAACTGTCTCTGTCAAACCAATCGTATTATCTTAACGAGAGAAAAGGACCACAATAATTTCCAGTTATATGACATTCCACGAAAATAATATAAACCTTAAAATCGCATCTGAGTGAAACATTTATGTTACAATGCAACGATCAATGTTTGTACCATTATATCTCGCTAAAGCAATAAATAAGCATTTAGGTCGTGATATTGTCTATTACGGAAAACTAAACATAATACTAGAGGAGGACGTTTGAGTGTTCGATAATTTAATGGCACAGCTTACCACCCGCGTTTTAATGTAACACCAGGCCCAAGGGCCTTAATAATTTCATTCTGGCGCGCCCATTGTGCTCTCACTACCGGAGGGACACTCACGATCGCGTGGACGTCATCGGTGCCTATCTCGTAATTCCTCCCCGGTATCCGATCTCATCCCATGTAGAGAAGGCCTAACTTAATATGTGCATCACGACATGAGCGTATATGGTCTGCGCACCCCGCCCCGTACCACCGGCCAATCCTATCGCGCATTTTAATGCCGGCGAGCATTGTATGTATATTGCGAAGATGCCACCGCGAATAAATTGAGTTTTCCTCGACGCATTGACGCTTCGAGACGCCTTCGACCAGAACCCGGTAATCCACCCGGAGCGGATTTAAAAGTGCTTATCCCGACTTTTTCGGAGGACCCCACTGAACCTACAAATCAATCGTCCACCCGCACTCCATAAATTAAGTGCGAAACAATGACCCTAAATTATTGGACCGTCTCCTTTATCGGTATTGTTCTTTTTTCCGGTCGACTCCTTACACAAATGAGACTGGGCGACTTATTAGGTTTCGGTATTTCGCCCGCGGCAGATCGACAGCGTCGATAGCGCGAGTGGGAATGCGTCGGCCCTGCGACGAGACGTCGTTAATTATTCCACTTCCTCGTGTGACGTGTCCTATAATGCGATATGTTACGATGCTCGAATTTTCTTTCGATTTCTTAGTCTCACGACGTGCCTCTGTAATTACTCGATATCTTGTATTTCATCAGAACTGACGACGCTTGCGATATTTTTCGCTATTCGTTTAAGGTTGCATTAACATAAAACAAGAAAGCATGCGCGGGCGCGTCCATATTTCTGCTACCGTCGTCGTGACGGCCGGCCGCGGTATTGTGCGCGCGATACAGATCTCCCGACGCATGCGCACGCCGCCACTGGATATTTAGAAGCTGTCTCTTAAATTCGCGTCCGAAGCGACTTAACGAGTCGCATTCTGCGTACGGCGACATGCGATCGGCTATTGTCCTTTTCCTTTATTTAGAACCTTTCCATAACTGGACACTCATTCTGTAGAGCACGATGAGGCGGCCCACGGTACGGCACCTGAGGCTCTTTCATCATAACATGACAAAGAGCAATCGCATCGAATTATGTACATGAAATGAGACAATTTAATGTGTTTTAGAATAATAACCCTTAACGTTAAAGAGGAAAACACCAAAGGCGAAATGCATGCAGGTTAGTGTCTAAATATATTTGTAATCCTTACCGCAAACGCTTTCTCTAATTTCCTCGGACGATAATACGGGGTGACCTTTCCACCGCCGAGTTGACACGTTCCATTACAGAAGGACGCTCTCATAAATACCTTATTGGTGGTGCGAGGTCCCCACCTTCCTCATTACGGCCGCTGGAGATCATTAGTCGGAGATAAAATGCGGTCGCGTCGCGCTCACCCGGAATCGGTGCATCCGTAACACCTCACCCCTACCTTTGAATCTCCTTTGCTTTTTACTTTTAACATTAATTACCTTTCTGAATCATGATTTGAATTATTAGTCGATACGGGATTATAAAAAACGGTTCAATATTTTTATTTTTTCTAGATTCGCAGAATCTAATTCGAAATTTGAAATTTAAAACGTATTAAGATGATGATCACTGAATGAGTTTTAATATGAATTTATCATCAATAGAATATCACACCTAAACCATTTGAGATGGAGAAACTTGCAAGCTATTGAATATGATAATATGAGCATTATCTATTCTAGAGCCAGGGTCTAATCTGGCGACGTATCACTTATAGGAGCTCGTGTAAGGCATGCAGCGTGTCTGTAGTCGAGTGCCCTCGAAAAGCAGTATGATAATGAAATTCGATCTGTACATTCCCAAGTTAAAGATGGCTCTTAATGCGCTCCTGAATAGTGTATTATAAAATAGTTGGTGTTGAGGTCGACGCGCGTTCACGGGAGAATTTGCGGACGACCATATCTATTAAGTTTTTTTTTTTTATCTTAATAATCGTTGCAATGAAATTGGAACGTAGTCCTAGTAAATATTTTATGGAAATATATACTATATCTACTAACTGTATATGTATTTATTTTAGTGTATATATTGGGGAATATCATTCAATGGGAGATGTTTTGAAAAAAAACTGTATCTCAAAATTATAAATTCAAAACCGTAGTTTGTATGTAGGTTCGCGATGGTTTTTGACAAACCACCGTAATGATAAAATAATATTTAAAAGTCTGCTATTCAAGCCAAGCATTTGCTAATGCTCATTTAAATTAATTTTTGAACGAAACAGTAAACTATGGTAAGTGACTATATTCATAAATAGTTACTTAACAAAAAAAATATTTTAAAAGTAGACAACTAAAAATTTATGTAACGTTATCAGAACACATTTTTTTTTTATTTACTACTACATTATTTTATATAATCAAATAATGAACGCTTACTATAATTTTACATTTCGTATAATTTATAAATGACAATGTTTTTTTCAATAAATTTTATTGAATGGGATGGTATTTACCCGTGTGTGACACCCTGAGATCGGACAGTGCAGTGTCGAGCCGGCGCACTCGCGTTATGGTAATGAGATCGAATCCGAAATTGGACGCAGTGTGACCGCCACTCGGATATACAGCGGCACTGCGATTTATTTAACCGCCGATACACTCGACTAAGGCTTAGGATCTTAAACATTGTTATTGCTTTAAATAATGCAGTAATTTTCAAATATATTTTTTTTTTTTTTATTAATCTTAATATCTAATATTTACGAACACGTGACGCAATTAAATGTTACTTGCTTAGATTGCGGTAGTTGAAATTGAATTTATCAACGTTTCCTTGGATTGGTTGATAATGATTACCATTTACAATCATAAAGCTTATCTCACTTACAACTACGACAAAAATCAAACCGCCAGCTTAAGTAAGATTTATCATAAACACACAACAAGAGATTTAGTTATTTAACACACTGAAAATTTGCTCAGTCGACGTCTAAGACAAAGAAAATCCTTATCTTAAATGCAATGTAAATATGAGCTGTTATCTATTCGTTTCTAAGTCACGCCTCAGCAACTAAAAACGTATCTATTGTTTGCAGTCGCGTTTATACATGCGTTTATACGTACCGATGATCGCCGTTTAAACATTATTTCGTTATGTTTTGTTCTTTTATTGTTGTGAATAATATTCTTGCATTTTATCTTTTAAACTATAATCAACCATTATTTAAATATGAGAATCAAAATGAAAAATATAGTCGTGATAAGAATTAATTGAAGTGTGATCCTATTTCAGAATTGATTAGTAATACGATAGCGCAGGAAACGGTTGATCTTGACGGTGACAAACGTACGACGGTGGTCGAACCATTTTAATTCTGTTTACATTCTATGAATAACACGACCCTTCGTATTCAACCAATCCTATTATCTGTCTGTAGTTTCGGTTGTATCATCTGCTTATGTATTGTTATTAATTATTATTACCAAAAATATTAACATAATTTGTTACCGAAATATAATTGTTAATGAAACATATTTGTTTATGTAATACCCACACACTGGATAGGCACTTTGACCCACTTTTAATATAAAACCATATTTCACAATTGTTAGTCAACGATCAATCTTTCGTCGGAAAGCACTCAACCTCGCCCCGATCTTTGAATTTACCTATTATTGTTGTTTACTCGAATCATAGCCACTGTTAACCTATATCCATTATCGCCCGCGCAACACGCGATCGCATGGATGTGAATGTATTAACGAAATTTCGTAACTGCAGATATGACAGCCGATGTTATCTTTGACTAATTACATTTCGAATGTTATACCTGTAATACTTCATAAGGAAAAGTATTCTATTTATAAAAACGTAAATTATGACAAAGATCAGAAAGTAAAACAATCTAACATAAACGAGAAATTAAATTCGAGATCGTTTATCTGGTACACTACCCGGATTAAGGACCCTTCAAATAAATTCAATGCAAAAACGCCAAACTTGTCCCATAAATCTCTGAACGGTGGGACTAAAGAATAAATATCTCAACTCGAGTTACAGCCTTCGGATTCCAACCGCAGAAAATATCGCACCCGAATTCCCCTACTCGATGACAGGGGCCAAAGGGAAAAAAGCGTGAAAGTCGAATTCCCTGACTCCGCCCACGTGCGAGCGACAGGTGAATGCGCGGGCGCAGGACGATTTGCTGCTCTGTTTTCGCAACGTGGAATACATTCAGCGATATATTGATTATACAATGCGGTTGACGTTATCTCGGGCGAGTTTTTTCCTTTTGTACTAGTTGTGTAGTCTGTTTCCATGCTATGTTACTTATTCCAGTTTATTTTTATTATTCAATAAACAAGTCCAGTCAACTCCTTCGTGGTAATAGTTTTATGTAATTAAACCATAGTTTCTTAATCGACTGTAAACATTTTTAAATTAATAGAAAATATTCTAGCATGAAATAATTTAGATCCGAGCGCCATTATGAATGGGGATTATCGCCTCTCGCTCAGAACTTTGTGATGTCGGAAAAACAAAAGTTGATAGGCGATGCATCACAATGCATATGCATGAAAACGTATAGCCAGAGAAAGACATACAACAATGAACAATGGGAGCATAAATCAGTATAATTAGTTTTGCCTGAACGGAGCGAAATCATTGGTCAAAACGCAACAAAGTCTCCGCCCTCTGCAGTGAGGATGGCGTTAGAGCAGGTACTTGGCAACTTGGATTGGATCAAATGTAACGTCAGCAATGAGAGTGTCACCAACGGATTGTAATAAATAATGATTAAATCATTAATCTTTTGATATATTTTTTTATCCGTACTAAAAATATAAAGTACTATCGGATCATGTGACGCGTAATTAATATACCAATCAATCAATACTAATTGTAATCGTTACGAAAATAGAAATGAACGGTGTATATTTAATAAAAATTTGCTGAAAATAGATCGCTTTATACACATAATTTCCAATTAGTATAATCATTGATTGAGTCGATCAGGAAAAAGTAACGTCAGATATAATGGTATGTTTATGCTGTCGTTACGTGGCTGGTCTAGGCCGAGCGTCGCGTGAATAGCACATAGCTCACTGCACCTCTTTACAACTGTACGTCACACGTTTTGCATTACTTACTGGATCTCAACATATAAAGTGTATATGAAATGCGCCGGCGAGTCCCTGTCACGGCATCGCTATGTTCGCGCAATTTAACAGATAAACCCGATAACAATTGTTTTTAGAGTAAGTTTTTCTTTTAAAAATTCAATAAGTATTTTTATTTAATGAGCGAATTTATTGTATTTATGTTAATTGCTTTGGTTCCGCTTAACAGGATGATTTTATTATAAAAATAAAATGAATAATTAGCCTTACATGTGTATAAATGATTAAGTCTAATTAAAAAGAAAAGGCTATATTTTTTATTCTTTATTTAATTTTTCATTTATGTATTAATAATATAAATATATAATCTAATTTATCGCTACATAAAATGTGAAAATAATGTACATAATAAAGTTAAGAAAAGCTTTGTAAGGTTCTTTAGACGCAACAAAATTATTTTTATCTACAGAACCCATATATTTTTTAAGCTTGAATAGTTTTACAAATGTTAATTATACGAATAAATAACACAAAACGATTTTCGTATCAAAGTTTGACATACATTTTCAACATATTTGTCATATTAAATGTAATTAATATTTAAAACATACACATCTAACGGTTCTCCATAGCTTGATTTGATAACATATAGATGTATGTCATAAATTGATGCTCACACGTATAGAAAATGATTTAAGATTTTTGATATGAATTATGCCCACTGATTAGCTAGTACCTATATACGTTTTATATAATAATACGATTTTTTTTAATAAGCCATCGCTGTGCAAGCTCCTCTCCTGATAGGGATCACTATCCATGTTTTCGACAGTGACGAGATGATTCTATACTCAAATTAAGTACATCAAAACAATACTTGAACCTATTACAACCATTACTATATTATATTACAATATATTACGATACAGTTACAATCAACGTGTATCTACTGAGCGATCTTTACTGAAATAAAAAATATTCGTCGTTTAGGATACATCAAAATGAATCAACAGTCAATTGTGCATTTTGCGTAACAATAAACTGTGATTATGTAGATAAAAGTTTCCTTAATATAGAAATGTAATTTTAATGGATCGAAATATATAATATATTCTGTATTCGAGTGGCCCTTAGAGACACTTTTTAGCGATGAAAATTAAACGTGAACGCTATTAATTTGAAACCAACCGGCAATAAGTGTATCCGTTTATTAATTTGAGTAAAACAAGAAATATTTTATTTCTAGAAATATTTTAACTAGAATAGGATTAGATGTATATTTCAATTTTTGTATATGTGTGTGTAACACTTTTTAGTAGAGCTTTATGCAAACACATCCGGATAGGATTACCCACTCATCAGATATTCTACCGCCAAACGAAGGAATGTTTCATATTTCTTAGGCTGCCAATGACTTGAGCGGTGGTGAACACTGATCCATTTGTCCGTCCGCCTACCTGCGTTATATAAGAAAGCATATGAATATTAAGTAAAATTTCATACAGATGCAAATTAAATTCATGATCAAGTTTTATTTTTTTAAATTAATATTTTCGAAAAACCATTTCGTACCTTATTGCATTTCAACTGAAATAGTTGGCAACTTGTGTCCGATGTTCAAAAAGTTATCAACACATATTTTGTATGGATTATTGTTTAATTTATTACAGTAACTTCTTTTGAACACATTGTGTCAGAAAATGATTGTTTCAATGATCCCTTTGTAAAAAAATAGATTTCGGTTTTAATTAATACACGTATATATCAATCGCAGAAGTAATTAATGACTTTATAAATATAGAATGTCGATGATCTTATCATAATTATATGATAAGACAAAAATACAACACATTCCAATGTATGTATATATATATTGTTCCAAATAGATTCAAGAAAGAAAAATAGGAATAATAGAGGGTTTAGGCGAGGCCATCCAATTCCACCTCAGCATTAGTACAAATGGAGTCGAGAGTCGCTCCTAATGAAAATGATGTCCAGATGTCTCTGAGTCGACGCGAACGGATGGCGACTGACGGCGCGAGTTACCGGATTTCTCCAGACTAATCCCGGTCGATGTGACCCCTGATGTATTTGTTTAAAAACCATGATCATGTTTAGCGTTTTGTTATTTCTCCTCCAAAAAAATGTTATCTCTATTTATTAAGTTATTGGTTTTTCAGAGCATGTATTTTTTAGTTTTAAAACAAAAAAAAATATATGTCGATATAATTTTTTATACCAAATTTATTAGTTTCTAGTATTTGTCAGGATCAGCGTTTCGTTCATTCGAATTAAGGATTGTTTTGGGATGTTGAAGTTTTGATTTTTAACTGACTTCGTTTCTCACTCGTGAAATTTTAACCGGCTTACGGTGATATGCGTGTCCTACTAATTTTTAATTACATATTATAGTCAATTACGTATATCACTCAGTAATATTTCATGATAATTGTTGACGTTGAGGTTCTCGTTTCACTGTACATAATACATTTAAATTTAATATATTATATATTCAGAATATCACAATTGATTAGCAGTATTTGAACAAAGAATAATCACAAATGATAGATTTGTATTAGAAAAACTAATGACGTCATCAGTTCTTTATATATTGTGTCAATTTTTGTTACATATAGATATAACTTTGTACAGCCGACCCAGAATGTTGTGGCGTAGTTAATAAAGTGGATTTGTCCTATTTTTTTTTGTGGGCTTAGTGCAAACCCGTCTAGTGAATACATTCATCATTTATTTTACCGCCAAACGCTTTGAAGGGTGAGTAAGCCAGTAAGGTTACACTCAACAGAGACATATCACTATTCGCTCTACGTTTAGATCTTTTAAATTACTCAACGCATTTTAATGCGGTTTTCATTAACAAACATAGTGAAAAATCTACTTTTAATGTTTGTAATTCGATGTAAAAGTTGTTTATAGACCCTTATTGCATCTGTGTGATGCTTCGACGGTTACCTAGTAGTAGTAACCCGTTATATAAGCTCATATCAAAACTAATTAAAGCAAGCAACAGATAATAGTCATAAAAAAAATATTGTTTTGCATCAGCGTCACCCATCAATCAAGCATCCTGATTGATGTGACGACACACGCTTCACAAAGGTATTAATTTAACTTCGATGCTGACGTTGATTGATATTATCGATATTAATGTGATATACTCGAATAATTACCCTGCGGCCTCGATTATCGATTATTCGTATCGTGTATAACCAACAGGGATACGTATCGGTCCCGATCGGTGCAAGTGCACTCATACCCATCGACTATTTTGTTTATCAAACGAATTAAACTATTGGTTTAGCTAACCGCTTATAAAGGTCCCGAGCTCCTGTATTCTGTCCCAGATTTTCAACAAAAAAGTTCACAATGGCAATTCGGTGCTAGTAAGGTCGCAGTGTTTCTGAGTGACTTTTGTTAGCTCAATCGTTCAGGACATTTGTTTGCGCCACTATTTTTTTTTTTATTTTTTTGTTAAGTATGTACATAAGAAAAAAAAATCAAAATTACGTGTATGTAGACGTTATTGCATTTTAAACGTGAATAGTTCAAAAATTCAAACTAATTCAAAAACGTGTTTGATTGTATTTGTTTTTATGGACGAGTTTAATATAACAACACTTTGGGTGTTTGTTACAATAGCAAAGTCAAAGTCAAAAATCTTTAGTCAATATAGAAGTGTTTACACTTGCTTATTGATAGTCAAAAATCTATGACCAGTTCGGAATTTAACACCTCGGACCTGAGAAGAACCGGCGAAAGAAACTCAGCGGGATATTTTTTTTTTTTCATTTTTGCATGTACAATAATAATTATATTTTAGTTATTTGAAACAGCCTGGAGGCTTCCGAGATCCGGGATCGATTCCGAGATTACCCCTACAAATAAAGAAATAATATTTACCTCTGTATTTTCGCGTAAATCGGAGAAGTGACAACAAACTAAACTGAACTTATCTAAAAAAAAAATTATATGATTTGATTGATTTATAATGCTTTACTGACAAATCCTTATTTATTAGCAGCTTGGTTCAAAATTGATCATTTTTAATATATGTTAATATTGGAAAAAATAACATATTATAATATTTATTTTTATTTATTGTTAAAAAAATATCATCTAAATATACAGTCATCCGAAAAGTTTATTTCAAAGTGTCTCTAATTCGTATCTCACGAGGGTCTGAGCTGACAGCTACAAATTGATACTTGTTGCGCCTTCCGTACCCGCGCCGAGTCATTCGCTGTTAGATGGTAGCGTTTGTAAACGTTTTGTTTGAGTAAATTTCAGTTCGCGAAATCTTTACAATTTGTCAATTCGTTGAAACGACACGTTTAGAAAAAAAAAACCAGGATTTTTTATTATAAATTTATGTCAAATATCAAAAAAGCAAAATATTATTCGATTTTTTGATAAAAAATGAATCGTAATAGAAGAAACTATGTTTGTTTTACTCTATGCGTTTTTTGTCATATACGATTACAGCCTTGTATTTTGTATTAAGCCTTATTAAATACTAATACGCTAAAAATATTATCGGATTATTATTGTAGAACAATTTTCAAGAAGTCCTGTCTACATCCTTCTTGAAAACAATTCGTTTTTGCTAAAACACGCGAGTTTGATAAAGATACGAGAACGTGTATATAGTTCAAATTATGTAATCTTCTTGGTGGCAGGGCTTTGTGCAAGCCCGTCTGGGTAGGTACGCACTCATCAGATATTCTATCGCCAAACAACAGTACTCAGTAATGTTGTGTTTGAAAGGTGAGTGAGCCAGTGCAACTATAGACACAAGGGACATAACACCTTAGTTCCCAAGGTGGGTGGCGCATTGGCGATGTAAGGAATTGTTACTATTACTTACAGCGCCATTGTCTATGGGCGGTGGTGACCACTTACCATCTGGTTGCCCATATGATCGTCCGCCAAACTATGCCATAAAAATAATAAAAAACTAGTTGTCGTACTCGGCTTGTCGCATTTTAGGGATTGATCGTCAGCAGTTAAGCATAAAAAGTACTTATGGACTTCCTTGGAGTTCAAGTTTGCTTCGTACCAAAATTAATCAAATTCATTTCGGCAACAGACAGACAGAGTTAATTTTGCATGTATAATATTATTATAGATTAAATATAAAAAAAATAGTTATTATATTTAACACCTATAAACTAATCTTGTTATATCAACTAAAATCAAGTAAATTCATCCAAATCCTAAATGATTCGATATGAAGCTATCATTCCGCGATGATCACATGACTTTGAACCGAGGTCCCATTAATATTAAACCATATGAATCTAACATTTGAACATTAAACCGACTACAGTACAGTATCTAGATTTACTGACACGTAACTAAATCAATCCTAGTGAATACGATTCAACTTGTTGCGTCACGTCACGGGCGTCTGTCTGTGTCACTCGTCCCACAAACATCTACAGCATCAATTATCTCTCATTTATTGTGATGTTTACAATAGTATTGACATAATTTCTCCCCCTTCGAAATTAAACTTTATTATACGTTTAATGTTAATAACTTTTAGTAGAATCTTGTTCATTGGAATTGTTTCCAATATTGGTGAAACGATCCGGTGTTTCCCTTCACATTCAAAAATCCACTTGAATAAACTATATTTGATCGCGAGATAATTAATGCTAGACATAAATTAATGACGAGAAAATTCAATCCGGTTTTGAACCGGCACTCTTCGCTCGAGATTCACAAATTCGTGCGGCCGGTTCTTGTCATTATCTTTTTAATGTTAACCAAAATGATAACATTTAGGGTTCTGTAATTAGTACTTAACAAAGACATATGAAGAGGTTGATTACTTACAAAACTGATACGTTACAGTATCACCTGAACGGAATACTCCAATATATTGACATAGGTAATGGAATAATGATAAGGAATTTAAAATCTATATATGTCGTGTTATATACATTTAAGAATCAATTTTTGTTTGTAACTTGTTGTCAACCGCAGTTTCGCTCGTGTTTTAGGGGTTGGTTACTTCATACCAAATTAAATCTCGTTCTGTGGTTTGGCGCCAGTGAAAGACAGACAGACAGAGTTACTTTTGCATTACTAAATATTTATAGTCTAGATAATAATATGACTTTTGAATGACTAATGACATTAATACCATAATAAACTTTATAGATTTAGGATGCATCCTAAGAGAGTCTGGCGTGTGCTGTGAACTCGATGTAAATCGTGACGCCAGCTTATTAACACAAAATAATCATTACATACATAAAATATTTTTGACAATGATTATTGTAAATAAAAAAACGAAAGATGTCGTCGGATATTCGGGTGGTACGAAGTTGCTTGCGGTGTAAATTATGTATTTAATAATAGACACAACAAAATAAATTAACCACGTTTTAAAAATAATTTAAATTTAAAAATAAGTTTGAATCATTTCATGTAAAACTAAAAGAGAGAGAAGGGAAGGTATCCTGGAGCCCTCTCCAAGATAACATTCCCTTACGTGACGATGTTTGCCAGTTCACTCTACTGTAAACCGCGTAAGAGAACTCGTTGCAAAAAGCGAGTACACACACGCAAAGACACGTACATACAGATACATTTTAATGTGTAATATATATTGACAAATAAGCCTAGGGATACATAATCAGGGATACATAATAAGGGATACATAAACGGATCGCGTGATCGTTAGAATTGTTGACAAAAAATATATTTATTTTATACCTATTATATCCAGCGGTTATCAACGTGATATCAAAATAATCATTAATTTAATTAATAATTTTCGACTAATTAATATTGTATATGACTGATTATAAGTATGTTGTTACACGTCACTACATACATGTTACTTATCACGAATTCATGACATGACATATTTTTTGAGTATTTATCGAATATACGTTAACATTGACAAATTAAATTATTTGCGCGGTGGTATTTTTTGATCACGATACAGTTAACTGCTAAGTATAAGGGAGATTGTAACTAACGTTCAAACAGATTAAAAATAAAAAAAAAACATAATCTATGTACAGTAGGCTTTTACGTTAAGATAACTAAAGCCTTCTTACTCACGTCTATAACTCCAACCTGACCTATCTTGGCTTCCACTGTTTATTGCTTATCTGCGCAGGCGCCGCGGACAACGCATCAGACATTTTACGATCCCTTACCCCGGTCAATTACCGTGATAGCCAATGCGATAACGATTATAAAGCTAGACTTAGCGAGCAATATGTAGCATTCTAGCGAGCTTGTGTATTCTAAGAAATAAAACTTTAAAAGATTCATCCAAACACACATATACAAAATACCAGTTCTATGTGTGCGAGTGAAATGTTTTTTGGAAGGGTTATTTATAAATACAAATCACGCACACATAAATGTTATGGACTTTTTTATTTAGTCGCTTATAAATACTAGATATTGAAAATGGTTTACACTAGGTATAATCTTTGTACACAAGGTCTTTCGGAACAGGCGGCGGCATTATATATTTGATTATATTACGATAATAAATATAAAAAAAATATATATTTATGCTTATTCATTTGATGGATGTATTGGAAACTTATCTTATTTAATTGTTAATTCGATAATAAATTAGAGTTATACGCGATGTAATTCAGCGATGTCACAGTGACGTTTTTATCATTTTAATCTGCTATTAATTTAATAATATACAGTCATTTTAATACCAAAACTGTTTCTATTCGAATCAATCTTTTATATGTCATGAAATTAAATAGATAGATAACACACTAATTATATAAATATACAGATACAATTCATGGCACCGAGTTAACTAATATTGTGTTAGTTTACTTAAATGTGTGGTTATGTAGACCGACTTTAAGCGCAGGTTCGATCCTGACCCCTTGGGCTAATGTCGTCTTTAATCCTAGCACAAGCTTTAGACTGAATTGGGGGATATAGGAATATTAGTAGTTCCTTAAAATAGGGTATTGCTATAATTAAAAAAAAAACTATATAATTTAATGAATTTTAATTTTAATAATCCTTATACGTTATAAAATCGATAATTTTAAGTGCTGTAGGCAATTGCGTTCATACAGACCAACGAAGGTTCTTTGTACTACCAGACGTTCAAGTCTAGGAAATTACGTGTCAATTGTGATTGAGACTTGGATTCTGGAATTGATTAACGGGAAATATTATAAATAAATTTATATAACAATGACTTGCAACACACGTCACGTGGTTGACTCGAACGTTGGATTTGAGTATTCTTATTATCATGAAAACGTTAGAATAAGATTAAAAGTATTTAATATGATTATTTAATATTATTATGATAGGTAGTCAAATGACAGTCTGCCAAATGGACCACTTGATGGTAAGTTGTTACCACTGCCATTGACATAGGGACTGAAAGAAATATTAACTATCTCTGACATCGATAATGCGTTAACTTTTGGAACTAAGATGTTATGTCCCTTGCTGTGATTCAATGGTTTAATATTGATACTTTGTATCGATGGATTGCGGTGTAGAGTCAGTGAGCCAGTGGAGAGGCACAATGCACGTAACATATTTTATAAACGACTGCTTTTATTTACAACTCTAGGACTTATATGTGTTGATAAAGTTCCTATTACACAGTTTTTTTTAAATATTTACACGAACAAACGATATAAAAAATTTCGATATTACCTGTTCGGAAAATATTATACATATTTTGAAACTATAGAGCTACAAATATGTTAATATAATAATAATTACTTAATATACATTTATATGCATAACCAAAGAAAGATAATTAATACGAAAAATGTCCTGTAATTTATTTTAAAATCGGTTATTGACCATTATTTTTGGTATTTTTCCATCTTATCTCTTCAAAATGGAGATATACTTAAAAATAACATAAAAATAATGAATGTCCGGTAAAAATAATGAACAAATGCTTCTCTTAAGGAAAAAGATCATAGAATTTAATCGAACTATACCCGATTGCTGATAGGTTTGTTGTCTTAGAACTTTTCCAGGGTAGATTTTCACAAGATCGTTCGAGCCTCTGACAAGATTTTCTATGATTATGCAAATTTTCGATTCTTGGCCGTCACCTAAATAAGTGGACAGGTGGAGCAAAATGTGCTTCGTTATAATATTATATACGTTCATTAATTCATTTGAAGTTCAATGTAAATAACCTGGTTACTGTTGCAAAACCGACACGCGTTATCGAGTCAGATACGTTTCAGGATTAGCTACCATCTGCCAATGATTGATCATTAGATAAACACGATACTAACTGCGTTTGAGCGATTATAAAAATAGCTGATAACTTAGAATACGATCAACGTTCAACTTAAAAAAATCATATTCCAGTAATAATCTTCGAATATCAATAAATAGTAAGAAATAAAAACATCATGATAAGGTTCACACTTGAGTGAAAGGTACCGTTTTATCGATAGACCTATTTACGTTACTACGATACAATCGAAATTTATAAGTTTTATTGCGACCCAGTGCGTTTCGATAACTATGTCATCCGTATCGCTAATCGTTAATTTATAATCGACGATCGAATATTATATCGATTTCACGATGAATTCTGGTGAAATTAATCTATTGTTTCCATAAAATCGTCTACTCACCGTTCTTTGAACGCTCTCCTATTGTGATGACTATTTCCAAATTGGGCGCAGACATTCATCTGATTAAGTACATCAGCATTACACGCGCCACTTTGGCCGATGGCTCGAAGCGATTTCGCTGGAGTCGGACAGATGACTGCTGCACACCGGCGCTGGCTTAGTGCAGGTAATAATTCAAAAGCGTCACGATAACGCCATGCGTCATTTAAATTTGACTTTCGAAAGCGGTCAGCGCCAGACATCAGCAACGGATGCGCTTGCTTCCTTTGATCGGAATCGAACGGATTCAGTCGTTTGTGGTAGTGCAGAACGCCCGGGGCGTTTCATTCGGTGCATCTTTGCTGTCCGTAACGGATTGACACGGTGCGTTTTAATCAATTAACGTGCAGAAACGCGGTTCACGATCCATTGGGCAGTGAAATAAGCGGAGCCAACGGGCCACCGTGGCGCTGCGTTTTCGAACGCTCTCCGGTTTCAAAACGATGTTTTTTCGGCCGTTTTTGGATGATAACTTCATAATCGGAGCGAAAGTCGGTCTTGATTCTTTTGTTTTGGTTTTACAGCTCGCGAATTTTGGTCGGGCCGACGCTTCACTTTGGGGATTAGAAATTTGATATGAGATTGAAGGCTTCTCAATAGGTGTTTTAAAAAAAATTAAGCATCGAATCAACTTTATCGTGACTTATCGAAATATTCTCGTATTACAATGGGGCAAATTCAAATAAAGTATTGTTTGCGAAATTGATTGCTATAACCTTATTACGATTTGAATGACATCGAACGGATTTTGTATTTTTTAATTGCTGTCTATTTATGATAAGTGCTGGTGTGGAAACATGGTCGTTATCGATTTATCGAAATTATGTCAGCTGATAACGAACTTTGAATAATTGATCCGCCGGGTCGATGACTAACACAACAATCAATCATTAATCACATGTTGTTTGCGCAATGCCTTCACGATAGCCCCGTTTTAATGTATTTTTCCTATTTTTATCATAGTAACATCGTAATGACACTTTATTATATCTCTTAAGTGTTTTTCCATTACAATAAATATTGCGTGTGTGACGACGCTGGAGGAAGATTATTTTCAAGACTTCATATTTTTCGGTTTCAACAACATTGCCTAAGTTAAGAAAGACAGCGTTAAAACTGCGATATTTGGAATAAAGATGCAAGTCTGTTATCGAAGTTAATTTTAGTAGTCATAATAGATTTAGTCTAATGTCGAATATCGTCATATGAATAGCCATAATTGTGGTACTAATTTATTTTAAGTTGTGTAAGGAATGGTTAATATGTGTGGTGACCATCAAGTTACACATATTCCCGCCCCGTCCGACTTCCTATATTAAAAAAAAAAATTAGCAACTTCAGGATTTTTTTATTTCGCACTCTTTAGAATATAATGAATCTAACAACAACTTTTCCTTGTCCACAGAAGAATCCACAAGCCCAGAAAGCGGTGTGAAGGAACGCGGCGAGCGTGAGAGGGGGGCGCGGGGCGGGGGCGAAGGCGAATCGCGCTCTGCGTCCCCCGCGTCCCGCGCCTCCCCCGCGCCCGATGAGCGGGACATCGAGCACAGCATACCAGCCACCCTCATACAGGACCCTCATGCAGAAAGGTAATATTATGCTTACGATATCTTTAATCATCAGGTCACCGAGTTCAAGGTCTGCTCAAATGTGAATTCTAAATGACCTAAAATAAAATAAATCTATAATAAATTTATCTTATTTCTAGAATCGTAATGTGGTTTAGATCTGCGTCTAGGGAACAGTCGTTAGAAATGTAATTATTCTTGCTACGACTTAGTTGTTCAATGTCAACTTTCAGAATTTGACAAAGTTGATGTTATGACTGTCGACTTTCTATTCTATGCCTCGTCGCATTAAGATTATTTTTTTCTTTGTCTTATTGAATTTAATAAAAATATGTCATTGATTTATTTAATTACGTTTTATAGATATTATTATTTTATTTTAGTTATATCACCAAATTTTACCTAGAAACATTATGAATTATGAAATTTAAATTTGTATGATTATATGCTGGAAATATCAGTGATCCAACTGAATGCTATCTCGTACAATGCATTCATAACACTTCTGACGCGAGCTCATTGTCTACTTGACGGTGGTCTCGGCTTCAATCCGCAGTGTCCACTTTAACGATCCCATTGTTTTCGATGATCAGTTGTCGACTGCTGTCCACGTTCTTGATTCGACCAATCAGAATGACGTCGACGATAACTCTTATTTCAATGTCCTAGAGGCTGCTTTAAGTCGAATGATATATCAAAACATATTGGTCGGAACGGAGAAATGAATGGATGCGCGATAGTGACAGCCAGTAGGTAGTGACACTAAAAATGATCAAGAATTTTTCATTTGACACTCCATCAATATCTGTTTTATAGTCTCCGTCATGGTTACATTGCAACGACTATCTAGATAATTATTGTTGTAGATAATACGCTAAGTTTTTTTAAAGAATATGATTTATAATCTTGCATTAAAGGTAGCTGTTTTTGCGGATTTATTTTTATTAAGCACACAATATTGTTTAAAAATTAATACTTGTAAAAAGTACCGTTGTTCGTGTAAAGTTCGTATTGCCTATAAGAAAATGTAATTAGGTATGAAGCAAGATTAGGATGAAATAATGGTAATTGAACGTTTGTAGTTAGTTGGTACTGATACGTCAATTTACTTTTTTTGGTTTAGATATTATTGAAACGAAAATATTCCTTTAAATTTTGCGTATTGCTTATTAACTTTGTATTATAGAAAACTATAGTAATACCGATTTAATCTTTACTATTCAACTTTTTACGGCGTATTAATTAAAAGATTTGTCAGCGATTTAATTTTTTAACAACTTAATTAGTATATTCAAACAATTAAAAATTGAACTTCACAAGGCAGGTAGCATTTACTGCATTGATATTAAAACATGAATAATGATCAGTCAAAGGATTTTAAATCTTAATGTTATTGCGATATGTTAAATTATATTTAATGCCATGTTTTCTTAGCAGCAAATTATATATTGGTTCTGTATCAACGTTGCCTGTTCCATCACTGTCAATTAGCTGCAGTGAAGAGACATCATCAATCATAAACATTCTCTACAGAGCTCTGAAGCATCCATCCTGAGGGTCTATTGTTTAGATTTTGGAGTTTCATATTTCTAATATCTCTGTCTGGTCATAGACGAAGAACTAATATTACAAGGCATTTGTGATCCATACATCCAGACGCTAAGTCGTACAACAGATGTCCTCTGTTTTAGTAGACTTTATCCTTTTGAATTTAAAATATTAATTGCGGTTACGTATGCTCATCAATGTATTCGAATTGTAAAAGGAATTTGTTCGTGAAATAAATAAAATTATAAAGTGTCGAGGTAAATAATATACAAAACAGTACCCAATATATTAACATATTGCAATTTTATTGCCTCAAAGACATCTGTGCCGGTTTTAAAATTCACGTAACTGCGAAATTATTCAAACAGTGTCAGGTGTCCCCTATGCCCGCACGATGCGAAACTAAAAATTTCTTACCTTATGTCAAACTACCCCAAATGATGCCACAGACGGCATTTATTCCTGAGTTTCTGAGTTGAATTTTGGGTATGTTTCGGAAAAATTGTTGATGATATCTTTAATCTGCGACCAAGGTGGCTAAGTCGTATTTCTGATGGCGTGCGTGAGTGAGGGAAGGAGAATACAATACACGTCACATAAATACGAGTGATTGATTGACCAGCAGTCGACTAATGATTATAGGAAGCAATATACAGCTGGCGATTCTGTTAGATCCAGTAATTTAAAAAAAAGTTTATCTTAAAGTAAGCAAAAAGGTTTAATGTAAATTTTATTAGGTTAACATATGATAGTTCCTTGTGGCTCTTATTTGTGTTCCTTTGTCTTCTTCAACAAATTATTGGTCTTCATTTTTATTTATGGTCTTCAGTTATTTCATTGGCAATAGATTTTGTTATGAAATAAATAACCAATTTGATTTTGTTATTTAATCTTATAAGAATCTATTTCGATTATTAATATCAATAATTAATTAACAAAGCATTTCATAATATAATTTGAATTATTATCTCAATGTGAAAAATGTTCGTAGTGAATTATTATTTTAAGGTAAAAAGGTACAACATTTCTTTCTCCAAACAGGAAATCTATTCGTGATACGTGTAAATCCATCGTCCCATGTCCATCCTGGCCTCGTTAAAAAGGCTCGTGCTGACATTTTGTTACAGGAGATTTTCTTGTCAGTAACCTCATACTCGGGTGGGTAATCTTCACTAAGCCGAAAACTTCCATAAGGGTTTCTCGTATCACAAACATTTCATTTTGATATTATGTTGATAACATGTTTTATAAGACATAATGTGCCGATTGGTCATCGTGTATCGTCTAGTTTTCATTGGTGTCACGAGTGACTCAGCTATGCGGAGTAGCTCGATGTTGTCGAGAGCTGTCATCGAAACGATCGCCCGTCATTGCATGTCCACCTCGCGCATAGCACGCACGCTTGCATTACGCAGCGCACCACCCCTCAAAGCGCTGTCTAGATACCTGTCTCTGTTCTTCTCATCGATTCGTCGGTTCGTAGAGCAGCTGTCTCGCTCTAGTGAGGGGCGTGCGGGGAGAGGGCGCTGCAGGCGGGTCGTAAATCACGCGGCGTCTCATTCCACGCGGGACCGCCGCTGCCGCCGCAGGCACCGCGCACTTCCCTCTCGACCGCCGGCTACGCGGCGCGTCTTTCGCGACGTGTTTACATTTCTAACTCTACTGGGAAGTTCATTATTTTATAAAAAAAGTGTCTTTGAATATAAAGTGTTGTTTGTTTGATGGATCCAAGAACGTTTTGACATCAACCGTTCGGAATAATCTGAAAAAATTTCGTCCAAAATGATCGTCGAAGCCGACCACGTGAGGTAGGATTTCTTTATACAAGTGTTTTCATTGTTTTAGAAAAATGTATTATGTTAAATAATACTGACTTTCATTGACATACATTGATATATCGAATATTCCTTGTTTTTAAAGGGTTTTAATTGAATTAGGAGTTTTTCGTTTATCTGTAACTTTTGTTAGTGATTGTTTTTGTATTTTCGTTTCTGCCAACTTAGTTATAGCATTTGTAATCTTCATCTTTCGTATAATATTAAAACAAAAGAATACATATTCAAAGTTGTCGTCTGTATGAATGTAATCAGAAAACGTTTTAATATTTTTTTCTGGATTTTGTTTTCAACCAACTACTATGGAATGGAATAAATTATAGAGTTTTACGACAATTTAATATTCAATTTTTACAGCGTGAAATCTATTATAATTTTAATAAATCTTTTACTGTTTATTTTATGAATTATAATGTAAGAATGTTTACAAAATTTTAACAATGACTTTAACGTTTTATTGAATACGTTTATAGGCTCGTTGAAATGTGATTTTCGTTTATGTATATTTTATTTCTATTGTGAATTAGTATTCTTATTTGTAAGTCAGTTTATTAGGTGTTGATACTGATTTAATTAGGAATTCTTTTATTTAAATGATGTCGAATTTAGTTTCATTAACGACGTTATTTTTTGTCGGTCATTAAACCAGTTTCTTTTTTATACCAATGAATAAATGATTTACGCTAAAAACTCGTGTGCTTATATCGGAATCATTCATTTTATTTTTTCTCCTCATTCTTGAATTAATCGTATATTTTTAATATTAAAAACAAACGACGAGCTGTTAAAGCGATGGATACGGCAGCTATTTACATTTTTAAATATTTTATTAAATTTGAACGAACTTCTATTCACAATAAAAAGCTGCTAATCTTATCATTAATATTCAATGTGACAAAATTATATAAGTACATAGACGTCCTTATAAATATTAAAATGTCGTAAACTAGTTTATGCAAATTCAGAGGGAAATATTTATATGGTTATAAATAATTTTAACGGTTCTATGTCATTGTCCGCAGGGAGAGTCCTAGATGTTTATCGCGGGAGTCGTCGGGCGCGCCGCGATGTCCCTCCAACGACTCGGTGTACTCGGGTCGGAGCGCGCCGAGCCTCCCGCTACCGGCCGCGCTGTCGGCAGCTCTGCCGGCCGCCCTACCCGCTGCGCTGTTGCCGCCCCATTCCGCCGCAGTTGCCGCTTACCTAGGCGCCGCTGCCGCGGCTGCCCAACAGCGATTACTCATGTCGTGCCAAGAAGACATGACGGACGCTGACCGATCCGACGCTGTTCTTGACTTTAGCACAAAGCGAAGTGAATCTCCTATCGATGAAGAAGATATCGATGACGCAGTCAA
The DNA here is from genome assembly GCF_037043105.1 of Vanessa tameamea. Classification (NCBI taxonomy): domain Eukaryota; kingdom Metazoa; phylum Arthropoda; class Insecta; order Lepidoptera; family Nymphalidae; genus Vanessa; species Vanessa tameamea. Next base: position 892,310 of record NC_087316.1, read on the forward strand.
TCTTAGTAAGAATGAGAATGGTCCATTGGATCTATCAGTAGGCACGAGGAAGAGAGGACCGGAAGATTCTCCGTCACCAGTTCCGACTAGAAAGAGCTCACGGTCGTCTGATTTTAAACCAATCAGTACTCCATGGACGACACCGGTAGCTCCTCATCTGCCATATTTTGCAGCCGCTGTGGCCGCTGCCAGCTTGTCGTCTAAGGGCGGTGTGCCATCCGATTGGAACGGAAAATTAAAACATGGTACACCAACGCCTAGCGATGCAACCAAAGCACTCGAAAAGATGAGCGAATTGAGTAGACTAGGCGGCGAGGAGCTGTTTAGATCAGTTCAAAGTGCAGCTTTAAGTGCAGGGCTCACACCCAATGCTGCCGCCCGCCACTCCGCTTGGCAATCTCACTGGTTGAACAAGGGAGCTGACCAGACTAAAGATGTTCTGAAATGTGTTTGGTGCAAGAAGAGCTTTAACTCGTTGGCAGATCTGACTGTTCATATGAAAGAAGCAAAGCACTGCGGCGTTAGCGTCTCTGTGCCCCCATCAAGTGGTGCACCATTACCTGCCTCGCTACAACCTCCATCGAGCTCACCTTCCACACCATCTCATAATTCTTCTTCTTCGAGCGGATCGTCTAAACCGAATCATAACGATCTCAACATGTTAATTAAAGAAAATATGCCCATACCTAGAAAACTGGTCCGCGGTCAAGACGTGTGGCTAGGCAAAGGGGCGGAACAAACTAGACAAATATTGAAATGTATGTGGTGCGCTGAGAGCTTCCGTTCGCTGGCTGAGATGACCAGTCACATGCAGCGCACTCAGCATTACACTAACATAATATCTCAAGAGCAAATAATATCGTGGAAATCATCAGATGAAGCAAAGGGTTCTAATTCAAGCACGCCCGGTACTAATAATGCTGTCCCGCCCACGACGGGCACTAGTAGTCATGTTAGCGCTGTGTTAACTTGTAAGGTTTGTGACCAAGCGTTTAGTTCCTTAAAAGAATTGAGTAATCATATGGTTAAGAATTCACATTATAAAGAACATATTATGCGTTCCATTACGGAGAGCGGTGGTAGGAGACGTCAAACGCGAGAAAAAAGAAAGAAGTCGTTACCGGTTAGAAAACTACTTGAACTTGAAAGGGCGCAGCACGAATTTAAAAACGGGGAAGGTAACGGCGTTCCTATGGGAAAGCCGATTAGGGATTTCGGTGCTGGTAGCCGAATTACGTGTGAAAAATGCGGTGATAAAATAGAGACCGCGGTTTTCGTAGAACATATTCGTCAATGCATAGGCGCGCCCATGTCTAATAGCCAAAGGAATTTTCTAAAAAGTGCCCTCCTTTCTAATAACATCATTCCACCCGATGTCCCTGGCCATATCACGCCCACTGGCCGCGATGGGCGTAAAAGTATCAATGAGGAAATTCCCTCGCCTGGATCTGCACATCATCGTTCCCCTTCTTCGATTAACGATTCTTCTCCCAGTTCCAAAGACCATAATGCCAGCAATGATAAAAGTTCTTCGCCATCCGTGCTCAATGCCATAGAACAGTTGATAGAAAAAAGTTTCGATACTCGCTCGCGGCATTCGGTACCTGGTATGCCAGGAGGAGCTTCACATGCTCCAATTGGCTCTAGTATTTTGAAAAGGTTAGGTATAGACGAGAGCGTAGACTACACTAAGCCACTCGTGGACGCGCAAACCATGAGCATGTTAAGAAATTATCATCATCAGCAGGGATACGGTCGCCGAGAACGTAGCGGAAGCGAATCTAGCTCCATGTCTGAAAGGGGGGGAAGTAGGGTCGAATCTCTTACTCCTGATAGGAAACTAGATTCTTATCACATGACCCCCCGTACAACTCCCGACACGCGCGGTTCTCAGACTCCTGCCTCAGAGGACCGTCCTACAGATGTTAGGATAAAAAAAGAGATAGCCGATGAGGAGGAACGCGAAAATGGTGTCGATTTGAGCAGCCAACCGGTTAGGGTTAAGACTGAGATAGACGATGACGAGGATCAAGCAAGACCGAGTAGTGCGACCGAAGAAGACATTAAACCGCCCGTCCCTAAGCGTGAAAGCGAGGGCCCGAGCCCTGCCGCTAGCCCTCGTAGCCCGGCTAGCGATCGTTCTGCGCCGACTCCGGGCGCTGATAGAAAACCAGCTTCTAGCTTAGGGGCACTTTCTTCTATGTTCGATAGTCTCGCTGGCGGGGGCTCATCTAACGAACCAAGTTCCTCTCGTCGCAGTGGAAGCCACCCCCTAGCGGCCTTGCAAAAATTATGCGATAAAACTGAGACGAATTCTTCTCGCGCTCCCGCACCTGCTCCGTCTCCCGCTGGGCCACCCAGCATTTTAACCTTCAGCTGGGCTTGCAATGACGCAGTAGTGACCGACTCTATAATGAAATGCGCTCTATGCGACACGCCATTTATATCGAAGGGCGCCTACCGGCATCATCTATCCAAGATGCATTTCGTTAAAGATGGTGCTTTGCCTGATCCAGTTCCAGTCAAGGCTCCTCCGGCAGCAGGCTCTCCCGGTGCTCACAAGAGCGGTGGGTCTAACGCGGCCTCACCGCAAGACCCGCGTAGTCCATCGCAATCGTTCGACGAAAGTCCTCACTCTAAATTTCTCAAATATACGGAACTGGCAAAGCAGCTATCCAGCAAGTACGTGTAGGCGTAAGGGTCGGCCGGCCATCAGTTGTGATGATACCATATCCTGATACGTTGAACCTTTCTAGGGTTAGGTCGCGACGCGACGTTAAGTATTTCAAAACTCTTTGCCAATTTAATTATTTAGGTAATCGTTAGAGTTCACCGCATAGTTCGGTTAGTGTAATTTACGACTAGCGACATAAGTATACGCCAAACGTCTTACGTTCGTTTAGATATAAGAGAATATTTTCAAAATATTGCCTTTAGGAGAGGGACGGCTGTCGCGCGGCCCGGTAGCCGCGGCTTTTCTTCCACACTACGTTGTAATTCCATTTCGATAATTGTAAATATAAGTCACATTAAGTCTTAAAGGTTCGATTCGATCTCTTGTAAATGTATATTTTTTGCTAATAATCCAAAATGATAAAATTCGTTCGTAATCTTGTCATTCGCTGCGCGCGGTTGCTCGACGGTCCCGCGGCGACGACGAAGCGTGGTCGTGTCGGCACAGCTCTGTCAGTATTTTTATGAAAATTCGTTGCAATATCATTTTTTGAGTTACTTAAATTTTATGTAAATCAGAGTTAGGGTTAACGATTTTAGTTTATTTTATGTATATTTTGGAAGCTTATTTTCGTTACGTGAAGTGTTGAGATCCGATGCCCGTAATCTCGGAGACCAAATCTCAATAAGTTCGGTTCGTGTAAATACGACGCAGTCGGTCATAGCATGCAATATTACAATCTCCTTAGTGTAAATTTCGCTCTAGATACGCTCTCCACGCGAGAATGCTATTTATTATTTAGTGTTAAGTACGTATTTTAAGGCGACTCTTCTGTGAACACGTGTATACCATTGTATCAGCGCATAAATCGGTTGTCCAAATCAACCAATTGTATTTTAAATAAAAAAAAGTGATAATTATACATTTTTTTCTTTAAAAGGACGACTACATACGTATACGTTTAGTACGCTGTAATGAGATTTCTTCCATTAAAAACAGTTATACGATGATGTATATACGGTACTCGTGAGTGAAAACTCTTTTATATATTATAAAAAAAATATTGTAAACTGTTTAATGTAAGTTTCAAAATATCAATGTGATTCGAAGTCTCGACGCACCGCTGTTAATTAATAGAAGTTCATTTGCTTTGAATTCGTTTAGTGGTCACGTGGTATTGAAATCACCAGCAGTGCGACGAGAGTTCGAAAATGTGAAACTGAAAATTTTAAAATCGTAAACTATCATTTTAACGATAATAATGAAACATTATGACAAATATTATGTATACGCTCGCTCTGATGAGGGATTTTTGCTCATTCTTTAATGAAAAAGTGGTGTTGAATATTGATTTTACCAAATTTAATAATCTTATTTAATATTTTATGTTGTATTTCAAAATGCAATTAAAAGCTCAAAGAAATATATATGTTAAATACTATAAAAGGTATTTTATTTTATACACCCTGTATTTGATTCAAATATACAAACATTATAAAGTTAAATTCCTATTTTAAAGATTTCCTTGTTGATTTTGATAAAATTAAAAAAAATATATATAATATTATTAACTGAACAGAATCAATGAATTTGAAAATAGAATATTATATTTTATTACAAATTAAATTACACTTTAATAAACACAATTGTTTGCTTAAAATATACATATTGATTAAAATCTGATTATGTTTTATTGTTAGGTCCTTTGTTATGGCAAAGAGCCTCTTAATAGGAATGAGTGGCATTGATTTGATTGAAAACAGTATTTAATTGATGCTTGACTGTACGGAACCCGTTACGGGCTAAGATTGGTAACAATAAACCTACAATTTTTTATCTTTCAAGACGTTTTGGCGTTAATGAAACAAGACAAATAGTTGACGATCGAAACATTTTCTACAAGAGTTAAAGAAAAAGTTCATTTAAAATTGACAAATTCTTAGTTTTGATTTAATTTAAAATATGCAAAATGGTGTATTGCATTTTGTAATCACAATTTAATCAAATATTTTTCTTCTTTTTAAACTTTAATTACCTAAATTAATTTACCTATTAATTCCACACAATATTAATACATATTTTTGAATCATTTCATTGAATATATTATAAGACTACACGTAATACAAAAAATATTTTGAGACAATATTTAATATTTTAAATTCCTAATAATATCATTATATACAATAATTATTTCAATGTAGAAGATCAATTATCTATGGTATTTAAAATTCGAATTACAAAATATTTAATCGAAGTAAATTTATAATATTGCAATTACTTAAATTGCAAACTTTATTTAGTTTTGTAACGTATTGTACGTTTCACACATTTTATTATTTATGTTATAAAATATTTGTAAATTTAAATTATTAATTCAATGTACACAACAATAATATACATTTAAATTTTTATTCAATTAATATTTTTTTATCAGTTGGATAAATAATTATAAAAAAATATGCAGTATTAAACAATCATTTTTTAAAAGACCTGTTTTCCGCACACAATATTAATAGTCTTTATTAAATATTAGTTAAATCGAATTTATTTAATTGTTTCAAAATTGTATTGCATTTCAAAAACGCTTCTTCAAAAATTTTTTTTTTTTAATTACGTCATGCCATCTTCGAAATTGAAACGCGTTCTTTTTTCGAAATCGACGGTGTTTGCCTAAATAGGGAAGTGGGTTACAATTAAAGTAAAACTATTTTTAATCTTAAAATGATTTTTAATATTTATAATATTCTACACTATAACTTAAATTGCAACAATTTAATTAAAAATAAAGTACAGGTTTTTTTTATACATACATAACCACTTTAAATTACATAAATTAGATAAGAATATATTCAAATTTCGAGTGCAGATAATCGTGATTTTTGTATCTGTAAAATATTGCGCCTCTTTGAGTCGTGTCGGATGTGCCGTCCGATCGGCTTATGATATATGTTTAATGTGAGCTGCGCAATTCGTTAGTCTCTTGAGAGTGCTCGTGGAAGTAGAATCTTTCACGAGGACATCATAATTATCAACATCATCACCAGCTATAATACTTCAGACCTAATAACGATGTGTATTGAATACATACCATATTAACCATACAATTAATAATAAATAAATAAATATTGGACAACATCACATACATTACTCTGACCCCAATGTAAGTAGCTAAAACACTTGTGTTGAGGAAAATCAGAAGTAACGACGGTACCACAAACACCCAGACCCAAGACAACATAGAAAACTAATGAACTTTTTCTACATCGACTCGGCCGGGAATCGAACCCGAGACCTCGGAGTGGCGTACCCATGAAAACCGGTGTACACACTACTCGACCACGGAGGTCGTCTTTTTATAAATAACCCTCACTATGTTTCCAAATACCAGTAAAGTTTACAGAATTATTATTTAAAATATTGCCTCCATGCCGAATATATTAATGTTGTAATAAGCGTGCACAACTCGCGTGTCAATATACCATTTCATTGGACACGCTGCACTGTGGTACGAGCAGATCTGCACTTGGAGGTTCGGGGATCCATCAGTATCCAGGGCCGGACTGTAAGTTTAGGGGGTCCTGGGCTAACAATACGTAAGGGCCCACCTAAGACATATCTGAACGTAGACTTGAATTAAAGTAATTGAATGGGTTTGATTAATTGCAGGACTCGCAGGGCTGCAAACCATACGATCTGTTTAATTTAATACAGTTATTTTTGACTTTGCCTTGAATTGCCCTGCCCTGGCCTGGCCCTGGGCTGAAGCCCAAGAAGCGATATGGTAGATCCGGCCCTGTCATCCCCCTACATTTGATATATTTAAGACGAATAAGGTGTGCTAGGTTTTCGAATAGTATTCTGTTGAATGGGAAATATAACTTTGTTCCCAAGGTTGGTGCGCCACCACTCAGACGGTACCTTGGTGCCTGTAAACACACTACCTCACTTACCCTTCAGGAATACAACTATACTTAGTATTACTGTCTGTCGGTAGTGGGTATGAGTGGGTGGTACCTACCCAGACGGGCTTGCACAAAGCCCTGCCTACTGCATATTGCTGGATGCTGTATAATCTAATTGCAGTCATAGGGTTGATGGTGCTCTGGCGATATAAAATGATGTTTATACACCTTACAGAGCTGAAGCTAATGGGTAACTGTAGCTAACAATTAGAGTAGTAGCTTATCTGAATCTCTAAAACAAAACATTTGGTTTTACGAATCTAAAATATACATCTGACGTGAATAATTAAACTTTTAGTACCGTCACTAATCGTCAATGTAATTGGTAAATATCTTAATATAACTAAAATTTATACTTATGCAAGCCCTGATGGTACCACTCACTCATCATAATTATATTTTCCCGCTAAGCAGCAATACTTAGGATTGCTATGTTCTGGTTTTAAGGGTTAGTGAGCGAGTGTTATTAAAGGCACTAGGATGGTAAATTACCACTTACCATCAGACGGCCCATTTGCCCGTCCGCACAAAAATCTATACATATAAAATTGGAGTGTCTGTTTGTAATATTAAAATAACCGCTTTTTACTAAATGCATACGTATGTACACATGGTATTTATACCAAAATAATATCTTTTCAATTTTTGTCTGTCTGAATGTTTGTTCCGACTAATCTCTGGAACACCTGGACCGATTTTGACGGGACTTTAACTGGCAGATAGCTGATGTAATAAGGAGTAACTTAGGCTACAACGACTACTTTTTTGACGCGCACGAAGTCGCGGGCACAGCTAGTTTTATATATGAATAAGAAATCAATCATACTACCCATTGTCACAATAGACTGACAGATACCTGCTACTGTACTATAAATTAGACGAATCTAAGGTCAATTTGTCGAACACACGTCGCCTCCACCTCATCCGACCTCGTACTGGTTTCTTAGTGATGTGTAGTTTAACCGCCGAGCACGAGAATTAAAAAAAAATCAAACTTAGATAAACTCTTGCCTACACCTTGACAGATCGTTGCTTACTGTGTACCTACCTAAAGGTCTACCTTACATTAGAAAAGGTTTCATCCAACATTATCTTCGCTGATAACCAACGTGGCATTCATATCAGAATACAATCAAGGTATTTGTAAGCGAGAATACGTTTTTCTACTCTATTGTACAACCAAAGACAAATAACATGACCGTCATATGGTCTAATGAAAATTATAACGCCGATTTACCAACAGAGAAATAATATTTGGCTAAACCATCAGCGTTCATACATGTAGAGTTATTTTGTTCCTAGCGCTACCATATACCGAATAGTGGTACCATAACAAGTGCATTGAGTTAGTAGTTCACTTATCAAAACATTAATTATGTCTCACGAGATAACGTGTTCATTTCGACGGGACCTCAATTTAATCGAATTAATGAGGCAATTCGTCCTTAGACGAGACATGTTGGTACCCCAAGTTCTGGAATTAACACTTACATGGTTTTGAAAATTTATATTTGAACAACAAAAGAGGGATTTTATAAGCGTACGTATGAGTTTTTATCGCCGTTTGTTCTCAGGTCCGAGTTGCGTATTTCCGAAAAAGTTGGTTAATTTTTGACTATCAATAAGTAATTTTATATTTTCCACAGCTATGCTTTGTGTGAACGTTTTCCTTCACCACCGCACATGAAATATACACAAGTTAAGCACATGAAAGTTAATTTGTATGTGCTCGAGTTACCACTCGTTTTCGGTTATGATTCACGTGTATTCCAGGCTCGGTTTGACTCGGTTCTGTACAACTACATATTACTATATTTTCCTACTTGATTACATGAACACTCGTAATAAAATTAATACCAATATATAAAAAAGTGGTGATTATAAATAAGTAGTGAATTGCAAATTTATCAATGTATCTATTATTATAGAATACGAATACTGTTATGAAACTAGTGACCTTGAAGAAATGAATTCAGCGAATAAAAAAATTTTACATGTTTTTAAAACAGTCTTATCAATAATACAATAATTTTATTCATAGTTATTAAGGAAACTCAATGATTCCAAATTCAATTATTTTAAAATAAAAATGGAACGTTGTTTTGAAATAATGATTCGATCAATTTAATTGAATTAAAATATAATATAATCATTATATATTTTATTATTAAATTAAAAGTTCCAAATTTAAATTTTGTAGTAAAGAATCGAACCTTTTATTGCTTTGTATTAAAATCAATAATATACTTTGATTATTAAATAAATAAATATCTATTCAAATGAATCAAATATATTTTATTCAAGTAAACTTCACAATTAAGTGTTTTTGATGCATCAATATTGAATACACTACGACCGTTTCGGAAAGCAGCCTCCAGCTAGAAGAAACGGCAAAAAATTCTCATAGTTGCTCTTTTCAAATAAACAGATTTACAATGCTGTTATTCATAATAAGTGTTCAATCAGTCCTCTGTTGGAACCCGAGCCTAAATCCACGTGCTTTTTCTAAAAAGTATTATTTTAATGTATAATAAGATTTATTGATTAATTTAGTCTTAATAACCTTTTTAAATTTGTTAAATGGTAAATTGATTTTTTGTATTCATTACGAAGGTTATTAGTGACCCGCGCGCATACAAGATGTCTTAGTGTACGTTAAGACTGCAAAAAAAATGAGAATTAGATGATGTTTGTTAACGCACGCCGACAATTTGACGAATGCGTGCGACTTCGTGAGTGAACAGGTCCATCTTGAATCTCTTAGAAATCATAACTATTTATATATTTGACACTTATTGGTAATTAATAAGATTATTTTTATATTTGTAGAAAATTATAGGTTTTAAGCAGTATTTATGAAACAATGAACTCGGTGAGATTTACAGAATTAAACCCATTGAGGCCCGTCAATCACATCTCAGAGGACGGCCAGTTGTGACAGTGTACACACGGACAATTTTACTACCACGAATATTTATATTTAATATATGTATATGTTGGGTTTTGCCTGAAGATAATACTGGAATTAAAAATTGTAGAAGATTTCTTATTAAATTTAATAAAACGCCTTATGGCATAAAAATAGCAATTGATAAAATGTTGTGTTATTAATAATACTTACGATTAGTAACTTAGTAGTAAGTTATAAGGCAAAGTAATTATTTTAAAGTCATTTTTGGTATATAACTTGTGATTTTATTTGATATAACTTAATTGTACGAAAATTATTAATTGTATAACGCGTTCATGTATTAAATAACATATCTAACAGCACAGGTGGTTTTAGAAGACTATTTATGGGTTTTTATAACGGGTATTATTGATTTAAAATAGGTCATGTACTTCATTATTTTTAAAAGTTGATATTAAATATTAATTAATATAAACTCTAAACTTACAAATAATACAATTAAAATTATACAACAGATATTAAAAACGTATTGTACGAATAAATATGTATTTTTACTGATTATTAACAAGCGGTTTTTATTCAAATAAACATAAAAATAATAGAATTGAAAGAAATGAAAAAATTCTAAGTTCGATTTTGTCCGATCACGTCCGATTTCTTGAAATGTTCGTAGAAAATAAATAAATTGCCATTATTCCGATTCCTCCCCCGTGCATCATTACAGAACCCTTGACGTTACAACCCTTCCGTTGTCTGTCACTGTACATCAATTAATGGATGCTAATTAATATGACGTTTTGTTTTATATCATCAAATTAATGAGTACCGCAAGCATCCCCACCATTGTGGGGGGGAGTCGTCAATTTATGCGAAGGACGCAACGGATAGTTTGATTTATTCCATCATTTATCATCTTTTATGGCGATTTATGGGTTCGAGGGAAATGATTTCGTATTTTTTATTTAATTATTAATTATATATATTGCATCTGAAGGTTCTTAGTTTATTAATTTACGAGTTCGGAGTGATGAGGCGTTTTAATTATACGTAAGGAAAAGTTATTTAAGGGCACCGGTAGGGCTTAGCGCTGGCCTGGGTGGGTATCATCCATTCAGCAGTTAATTTAATGCTAGACATTCGTATTTTATGTCACTGTGTCTCAGTTTTAAGGAAAATATCTTGACATAAAGTATATGTATACTAAAGTACTGGATACAATTTTCAGTATTCCACAAAACACACAAACAAGAGCTGAATTGTGTAACGTATAGCATAAGAAGGCTGTATTATCAATTGTAAAGAAAAACCAGCAAGGTGCGTGAAAATCTAACCGATCAACTTCAGCGCCACAAAAGAGTCCAACACCTGACTGATGGGTCCCTTTGACCCCTCGTTGAGTAAATAGCCAGATTTGGATCGCACAATAAATGATTTACTTTGAGGTCGCGGTAATAAGTGAATTGATGTTCCTCGGTGGCCCGTCATTTGTCTCAGGGTTAACTTGGTCGGGTTTTAAGGAGAGCTTGAGGGTTTTGGCGAGCGAGTAATGATTCGTTCGTTAAATCATTCGATAGTTGAATGAAATAAATATTTTGTTACTTGTTAATACTAATATTTTTTTATAGTATTTTAAATTGAAGAAACTACGCACAGCCATTTTTTTCTTTTATTTTAAACAAAAATTGTCTCTTATTTATTTTTATATTTAATCTTTTAAAAATATTAATGGTAGCGCGTACTTAAATATGAATACTACCGTAAGTATCTTTTTAGTGATGACTCGTCTACGTAATATGTTCCAAAATATACGTTAATACCTAACCACAAAAAGCAATAACAATTTTGAGCGACATAATTGAAAAATAACCTCAAACACTCCGAATTAGGTACTCAAACTCATTGAAGCGCCCCGAGTCAAGTGGAGCACGCAACACGTGTCCAAAAGTGGACGAATTGTAAACACGTGCAAATATGCCGGAAGGCGTTACTTGACGGTTAATTTACAACAGATTATAAAATCAATTGAATGCAAAAACTTTTATTAATCCATTTTCTTTTTTTTTATAAATGTTTAAGTTGAGACCTTGAGACGGCTTAGCTAGTGCACGTCAAATTTGATTGAAGATTTCCAGTGCGAGCCCAGGCACTCTTGAGCCTTGACTCAAACCAGCTCCAGTAGGAATTTTCCTTCATGGTGCTGGATGTAATTATGCCACAGCCCAAATCTACTCCTCCAAAGGATATGGGGCCTTATCAAACCAACTATACATTTACAAGAGTTTGCTAGACTTTATAAATAAAGTATTTAAATCAATAAGAATATTTGTTCTAAAAGTATACATAATAAATGTTATTATTACAAAATTAATTTCAAGATCTAACTCTACTTAAAAAGTACACACACACACAAAGACAACTGCATTGCATTTGCAATTGTGCAAGAGAGAAAATAATAAATGTAGTACGAAAATTTTATATTCATAACCAAATGTCATACCTATACGAAGTTGTATTGTCATATTTTAAGAACGACAAAAAGACATGTTGAGTGTTCGTGTTGGTTTTTTTTTGGATTTCGGACGTTATAACCCGTTGTCTGCGTAGGTGATATAAATTAATACGTTTCGTTTTTGATGTGATGTATGATATACGGTATTTCCTTGTTATTATGGCGTGGCATATTAAATGTGATCGTGATTTACTGTTGAGTGTTGTAGTGTTTTGGTTTTGTTTATATTTTTAAACTAAATGAAATAGGATATCGTTTTATAACGTTTAATATTAAACTACTGTGTGAGGTTTTATTGAATTCAATTTTAGCTATTGTATTGTATGATTATGTATATAATTAGTATTTTGTATAGGTTCAGCGGTTGATGTTCTAATACGAATTCTTAATGAAGGGTGAGTGATTTTTATTGTATTTTATGGATTTCGTCATTTCTTTTTAGCTATTGAGAAATGTTTTCGTTTAGAACCGGTGGTTCCTATCAATTAATAAGCAAGTGAATTTGAAAATAACGTGACCATACTTCCTATTTTTACGTAGGACAGTCCCGTTTTCAATCTACGTGCCCCAATAAGTAAGCTCAACACAAATTAAAAACAAAAAACTGATATTTTGCACTGAAAACTTTCGAAATATGGCAAAAAGTCGGTCCACGCTCCATTAAATTATATTAAATTCATTATTTACCAATAATTAATAAACATGTAATAAAAATAGAACAGCTAACGAATAAGGTATCCCGCTTTTATGAGATAAATAATTTTTTGAAATTGAATTTATAATACATTCAAGTAATTTTTAATTTTAAGGATTAATTATCATTTAATTTATTCTTAATTTAATATTAAAACGAAAACAATGAACACTCTTATCATTGTTAAACTCTTAATATATTTCCATCATTCGAAACATGTTTAAAAAAAGAAACGTAGCTATTTAGGTTTTAAAAGCTCCTCAAGCTTCACATACATAAAAGCTCGCAACAGCGCCATCTGTTGTGTCGTGATGGATGAGCGGACATGTGTCCGTAATGCGCGGACAAAGCCGAAATATTCACGCTAGCTTTGCAGCTTTGAGTCAAAAAAAAAATGTCATTAATCAAATTATATGCGTTTTTGTGCAATATACATCAAATTAATGTGCTTATGGACGTATTTTGTTAATTATACGTTACTAAATTAAATGTTTTATTTATGTGGGTATTACAATAGAGGAAACCAAATAAAAATATTTTATAGATAATAAAAAAAGCATGAACTTGATTGGAGTGAGGTGAGATCTAATTAAAATAGCTCTGCTGGTGATTCCGAGGTGTATCCGATCTTACTTGAATTCGATCTAAGTACAAAGCAATAAAATATACATTAATAGCAATAACAAATCGCTAGTAACGTAGCATATTTATCGATAAAATTTCATCCAATATATTGTGCACTTATCGATAGAAACACATGTTTCATAATAAATAGAATAATGACGCACCATCGTGATCACTTTGTTCAGCAACCCTTACGTGCATTCGACTATGACGGATGACGGATGGACGGGGGCCGGCGAGACCCGCTCCAGATATATGCCCGTCGATCAATCCAAGTGACGTTGACGAGTTGAAAGCAAGCTCCCGTGCTTCGTATTCTGGTGAGCGTGACATATGTTTATATATTGCACGTGAAAAATATTCCATAAATTTATAACCTTTTAAGCTCAATCGAGTTCTTAGTCACTTGCGCTTATACTACGGCTATTTTTTTCTCCAGTGTGTGCATAATAAGAACTAATTATTTTACGAACACTTTTATTAGTCCTAGCCAGTGTCATGCGCTGTGACCAAAGATATCTGATAGAAATTGTAATTATAGCAATGAGATTGTTATTTCTCACAAATTTTTCGAAGTATTAGTTCTTAGGCGGTGATTTGATAAACGATAGGTGGACTTCATTTGAGAGTAACATTTTAAGGACGCGTCACGTTAAGGTAAATGTTTGTTACATGAGAGAGAAGAAAGATATGGAGTAAACTGAAATAGAAAGCTATACGATTTTTTTACTGTATTAGATGGTTTTTGGTGTAAAGTGGTGTGGTGAAGGATAGGACAGGATGCATATTCTACCACGCTGCATCAATGTGGTTTGGTGAATACACGTGTGACAGTTTTTTATCCACTAGCAGATTTCCTCTCGATATTTTCGTACACCTCTGAGCATGAAATAAATACTAAACACAAATTAAGCACCTTTAAAAAAACTTTTGTCTGTCTTTAGTTAAAATTTACCGAATCGAAAACACTGACTATTTGGTGTCCTAAAAAAAAATATCGACGTTATCCCTACGTATTACAAAACATAGTACCCCTACCGAATCTATAAACGCAAGTCTCAAAAACTACCGAACGTGTTTCCATACGTTTTTCACCGATAAACGGAGTCGCACATGAGTAAGGTTTTTGTATAAATTGACTGAAATATTCCGATGAGTGTTAAGATGTCGATAAAAATGCAGACCTGGAGATTAACGGGCGTACGCCGCGTAGATCAATAGTTTTATGTATTACGACATTTTACATAGAACTTTATTCCACTAGTAATTATATATATATAAACAAATTAATCCTATAATACTCGATAACACTATTATTTATACCGATATATTATAATCGATATAGCATCCGTCCGAACTTCTTAACCCTTCAATGCGCGCGACATTTCGACGACAGCTGATTGAAGTGAGTTGGGTCCCTCCATTTAGTTATTGTGACGGAATCAGGTGTACGCCTTGAACAGTGAAAGGGTTCGGCTTGCTGTCTACTGGATATGTAGCGCTGTTATAAGCGTTTTTTTCTGAGGATAGAATGACTCACCTGTGCAATTCATTATATGACTGGGGTTATGATTAGCGCAAATTTGTGAAAGTTTTTATTTTTTATTTAAAACATAGACTGAAGTGAAATTGAGGTTATACTAACTTTAGCGAATACTCAAATGTGAAATTTAGAAAAACTGTTTTTTTTATAATATATTATTTTTAGAGGCTTAATTGAGATATCGACTTGACTTAGCGGACTTCAAGTAAATATAACAGAATTATATAATCTACCGTCAAATTAAGTAGTACTGATGTGTTCTGGTTTGAACGATAAGTGAGTCAGTATAATTACAGGCACAAGGGACATATCTTAGTTACCAATGTTGGTGATGCATTGGCGATGTAAGAATAATTCTTATAGCGCCAATGTCTTTGGGCGATGGTGACCACTTACCATCACATAGACCTAGCATAAATGGATCCAAAGTAAAATTTTAATGCTTAATATTGCTTTTTTTAAACTGAAGCTAAGCTATAGACTTAATTCAGTGTGCAACAATCTGTACTTGACATTCAATATTTAAGTTGTTAATTTGATCAGATGTCAGTCGAAATGATATGAAAATCATTTTTTAGGTCCTGTCTCGTCGAAGGCTCGCGGGAGAAGGTTAAAATTTCGTTGGGAATTATTTCAATATTTTTTTTTTAACTTTAATACTGTTAAATTGTGATCACCGATTGTCAGTTTTGGGTCATTCGCGTGTAATTTCAATGTCAATCAAGGTGTCATAGATATCGAAGGTAGATCGTGTATTTCGAAAAAGTCGAAATTGTAATTTCATGTAATTTGTACGGCGATGGGTTTATTTATAAGAGGCAAAGGCAGTAAAATATATATATATATATATATATATATATATATATTGGTCTCATTATAATAGTAATTAAATGTCGCTACATGAAAAAATTGAAATCTCTGATCAGTTTAGTTACGAATGTAGATACGTACGTACAATCCTAATTTTTCGCTATTAAGGGTGGCGTGTTAGGCGTGTGAGTCAGGAATTTGTATGTATTAGTTAGCTGCTGCGTTAATTGTAAAACTAAATAAATGTTTGTGATTTTATAAAAAAGAAAATCGACAAGTCGTTCGGGTGTCGAAGTTTGACAATCAAACTTGTATGTGTATGATCTTATTATAAAGATACCCATTCCGAAGTTCTGGGTTCAAACCACTCGTCGGCCACTCAGATATTGTCTCGTTCCTGTGTCAAAAAATACTCAGTGTCAGTCCGGATCCAGGAAGTTGACAAGGTTACACTGCCGCCTGCGACAGAACATACCGACGTTGGTTCTTCGCCAATTGTATCAGGTCGTATTGAATTCCCGTTCCATTGGATTTTGAAAGTAAGCGAATAGTTTATGCACGTGCACAGTTCTGCTCTATAACATCTGTAAAGGTAAAGATAAATAATCATAATAGATTACTTATTAGGAACGATTACCTATCGAATAATAAAAACAAAAATTGAAACCCGAACTCCGACCGCGCCCTATTTAAAACAATATTCATAACCATTTAATTTACCGGGCACTTAATCGATTGAAAATTCACCTACCCTTGACCGAAAATATATCTACGTATTATATACCTTATTTACATTGGAATAAGGTCCCGAAATGTTTTAAAGTTGAAATATGAGTGGTACAGTCGCCGGCAACAGTGATTGATGTGCGCTGACTGACGTGTGCACGAAACGTGGGGTGGACGTAGTGTGGGACAAATTATAGGATTTAGCGATTTGATACAAAATAAACAACTGAAGGCATTAACTTTTTTTTTTTTTTATTAAACACTTTTTTGTCCATCTTATTCCTGAATTCGAATGTCATCCTTGATTTGTGTGATTACGAACAGTTATATGAAGGGATGTTTGTTACTCTTGTATAAGGATTTATTTTGAAAGTTTTATATTTTTTAATATTATGAGATACGATGAGATACATTTAGGAAATGCAATGATCGCCTTATATTATATTACACCAGCGTCCCGGTTTCACACGGATACAATAGGGGTCTATATGCAACTTTTACATAGAAATAAACAGGAAAATAACAATTCATATTTTTCTGGCTAGGACAGTTAAAAATCTTGAAATTTCTCCTCTAAAAAATGCATATATTAAACATAGATCCTCCTCTTGAATCACTCTGTTAATTGACGAAAACCGCATTAAAACCCGTTGCGAAGTTAAAAAGATCGACGCGTACAGACGGGAGACGACTGTGTTTTATACTATCTAGAGATAATGTTCCTTGACTCTAAAGCATGTTTCGCTCTTAACTTGGACCGCATTCAATGGTTGGGTTATAGTATACGTAAACATCGTTTTAGTATACACAATGTGACCTGGTCGTTTTTATCACGCGCCATCGGGTTAAGCTTAGTAAAAACTAACGATTATGTATTTTTAATATTTGTTTTTCATTTTATACGAATTGAGGAATTGATGTAAAACTAAAACGAAATGGATCATTGATCGTTTTAATTTAAATCGACGTTATTGATAGTTTGGTAACGTTTCATTTGTTTAAAATATGTGAATGGACAGATGGTAAATGGTCACTGCCACCATCAAGTCAAAATGTACTTATTTAAGTAGGTTCTAATAAGCACTTTTGAATCCTTTAGATTTTACCGAAAAGAACCAGTGTCAAAAGTGCTTGTAATCCATCCCTTATTTCGTCAATGCTCCAACCAACCTTGCGAAGATGTAATGGCCCTTGTGCCTCTATTTACACTGGCTCACTTACCCTTCAAACCAGAACACAACAATACTGAGTGTACTGCTGTTTGGCGGTAGAATATCTGACGATTGGGTGGTAGCAACTCAGACCAGCTTGCTTGGTTTTTTAAAAATTATATTATAATATTTGTAAACTCCAACTTACATTCGAAAATCAAAAAAACAAGTACTTTATTTAATATGTACAATATCTCTGTCTCTTTCCCGCCTTTCAAAGTGTTTATCTCTTTATTGATCATTCTACAATTCAATTCAAATATAGATTTATTCACTCACAACGGCGCGCCCTTCCACTTTAAATTAAATAATTTTCAATAAAATAACAAACATAACCTAATATGTACTTTTTCGCTGTCTTTATCGTAATCGTCTTACGCCCACTAAGATATCTTGTAAGCACGAATGTCACTCACACATACTAACGTACATAAGTTTACGTGGAGGGGCGCGCCCTCGTGAGTAAATAGCTATACAAGCTACATTTCGCCACGTCCGGCTACAGAATTTAATTGCATTAAATTCCTCTATATTGCAAATCTAATGATTTTAAAATTCATAGCTTGATTGAATTAATTAACCGGATCTTATAATTGATTCTTAACACAGATACAGTTTACATTTACAGATACAGTCAGGTATTCTGGATATACACAAAATAAATCAACAAACACAACAATGTCTCATGGTCCAGTCGCAACAGTGTTGGGGTCTTTGGATTATTACATTTTTACATTTACATTACATTAACAGCCTGTAAATTTCCCACTGTTGGGCTAAGGCCTTCTCTCCCTTTGAGGAGAAGGTTTGGAGCATATTTCACCACGCTGCTCCAATGCGGGTTGGTGGAAGACACATGTAGCAGAATTTCGTTGAAATTAAACACATGCAGGTTTCCTCACGATGTTTTCCTTCACCGCCGAGCACGAGATGAATTATAAACACAAATTAAGCACATCAAAATTCAGTGGTGCTTGCCTGGGTTTGAATCCGAAATCATCGGTTAAGATGCACGCGTTCTAACCATTGGGCCATCTCGGCTCTCAATTTCGATAATTAGTAATTGGCAATCCGTCGCGACCACAGATCTAATGTGCCAAGTGTTGTGAATTTCGATTATTGTTGTTTTTTAACCCTTGTTAAAAGAGGGGTATTATACGTTTAACGTGTGTATCTCTTTGTGGCATCGTAGCTCCTAAGCGGATGAATCTTTATCGTTTTATGTTTGAAAGGAAATTTGACCGAGAGTGTAAACTGTTCATCTGTTTGACTATTATCAGTTCTTTTCTTGTTGTTGAAAGCCAAGCAAATTCTACTGATCTGATCGATTCTAAGATTTGTGTCCTGTGACTTCACAATATTAACATCGATAGGGCAGCAACCTGGTTATTTTGATCTGACGCTGCAGCGTCATCTGTAATTAACAGCATTCTCCTCACTAACTTACAGCAGAGGTATCGAATTTGAGTTCATTGATATGGATGTTTCAATGAATAGATTTTAGTTTTATTATGAACTTTTCGGGGTCATTTTGAGGTGGGTGTTTATTAAATTTTCCATTTTATCATCAAATCAGAATGCAGATTCTACCGAAAAGAATCGGCAAGAAACTCAGCCCATGTCTGTCCTCTGCTGGATAAAGGCTTCTGCGTTAGCACTGAGCTCGATCTTCAGTTCTCCTGCTCCAATCCCTGCCCGCCTTACGGGCAGTCTTATATCATAAACAATTTTTCCACTCATTACAGGATTTGAAGAACTGATATTGAATCACAATATGGATTACGACTGGCGAGTTTGTATAGTTGAATATAATCTTAGAAAGTTTATCATTGAATAAGTACCAAATCTCATCTTTAAAAGAGGGGACCTTTGCGAAGGACCTTCAAGAGCTATCTATATACTTTAAACTAAGAAAACTCTAAGCATGACTTTTTAAATATCGCTGTTTCTAATAATGTAACGTTGCTATTCATCTCCTTGACAGTTTATTGTTGAAGGTCAGAAATGGCGCTTGTCGTTTAATAAAAATAAAAAATCTTATTTTAACAATCTGTCAGATTTGGACCAATTGAGATTGAGGTATACTTCATTTTTTAAGCTGATTTACTTTATTATTTGATACTGTTTGTGTGTGTGTGTGTAATTTCTTTGTCAACTCACCTGTACTGTTAGTCTCGAAGAGTTTATCACTGTATTTAAATTTCATGAAATAAACGTTAATGATTTAATGAAAACGAGACTCGATGTGACTAGATACAGTTTGTATCACATTCAAGTGACAGTCTCGTCATGTCTCATCCAGCAGAACACATGAGATCACTTGTAGTATTAATTGCATATGAGTTAATCGATTGGCTCCCACGACCGCAAATACACACCTCAACCCAAGTATTTATATCGAATTATTAAATTATACAGAAACATAGCTCTTGGGTGATTATGATAGAGTTGATATTTCTGTGTAGGTTTGGTGGGGGTGTACCAAGTTGTGTTGTTGCGTGTACATTTTAACGACAGTTTTTGTAATGTTGGAGCGCCACTTGGACTTATTAAGCGACCGCCGCGAGTGCACACTCGCTGAGTTTGGAAGACGTATTTGTGTGGATAAGACAATAAATATAATAAATATTTTTCAAAATGTATTTATAAATTTGAAGGAAATTGTATATGAACTATAGATACTGTTGAATAAATTTGACAAAGGTATTTCACGAAGACAAATTATAAATTTTAGTATTGCTGTTAAATTCTGGTGTAAAATCTAATAAGAATATCAATTAAAACACACATATAAACTTTAAACTGTACATATTATTGATATATTTATTGTATTATAATCAAATCCTCAAATCCAACCGAATTAAAATTAAAGTCCAAGCCAAACCAAACATACAATACATTGAAATCCAAGAAAAAATCAAATCAATCGCCGTTCGATTTTTGAAAATGTCACCAATATTAAATTTACTCGTCAATAGTACGTATCTGTCTGTCTGTTGCTAATTCTGCAATATCATGCAATAACGCAGTTCTTAATAGAGCATTTTCTTTAAGACGATCTCGAGACAAGTCCACTCATCTCTCGTCGCTAGCTATTAGTCTCTCGAGATTAATGCCGTCGGTTTTGACAATTGATTTATGTCCGTCAAGGCTCGTCACGGCGGCGCGCGCGCATCTGCCCTCCACTTCTCAGAACAAATATTGGCCAAAGATTATATAATGCAGAGACTTCCACTTAGTTATTGCCTTGAACTAATCTTGTGTTTTAAATGTTAACACATTAATGTTGTGTACATAAGTTAGAATAGACAATGTTGGTAACATTTAAATATTTTTAAAGCGTGTTCTATTAAGCTTTTTTTTTTTTTAGTAATATTCTACAAATAAGTCAAGGAACAAAATTTAAGTAAAATAAATGGTAATGACGTAACAATATACTTATTTATTAGATATTATATCAAAAGCATTGAGTTATTCACAGTAACAGTTTTATATCGAATTTGAGTGCAACGTATATATAACATTACAAATATTTTTAAGCGTAATTTGTTTAAATTTTATCAAAATCATACATCTACTTCGCTTCTCACTTCAGTCTAAATTGAAAGCCGGTGGGACTGCGAAGCGTAACTACTTTTATTATGATATCATACACTAAAACCTTCACCGAAACGCCTTCATCTTCTAATATATATTTTTTGTATATTGTTTAAGCAGTCTTTAACAAGGCATTACAAAGAACACGTATCATTTATAAGTATAGACTAAAAACATCAAAACAAATACAACATTTGATTAACAACAATGTCGTTGAAACGAATATGAATCGAGTGACAATTCTGTTGAACGAGGACAAGTGCCTGACAGAAATCTCGGTGATATATCATTACTAAAATAGTCGGGACGTGTTTGCGGGAGCGGGTTTTAGCGAGAAAAGAAAATTTATTTTGATCTATTTCAAATATAATCGTTAGCAGCTGTTAACGATGCCGCGTTGTGAGGCGTTAGCATGTTAGATAATGTTGGAGCTGTGAAGACACATTGAAAATAAAGATCTGGTGTTGTACGATCGGTGTTATGATTTGTAGAACGCGACAATATATCCCAAGGCCTAATCCTATTATAAAATACCGCAGATCATTTTGAGTTTACTAATAAATTTTAAGTTATGAGTGGTCCAGTGGTTTCAACGCGTGAATTAACTGATATTTGTAAGTTCGAACCCACACTAGAAACAATGAAATTTTATTTGTTTAATTTTTATTTATTGTTTGTCTTGTTATATATATTTATTGACGTATGGTGCCGAGACGTGGACACCGACGGTGGGGCAAGGTCGCGCAGCGGGCGATGGAGCGAGCTATGTTAGGTCTTTCTCTCGCGGATAAAATCAGAAATGAGGCTATCCGTGAGAGAACCAAAGTAACGGACATAGCTCGGAGAATCAGCAAGCTGAAGTGGCAGTGGGCTGGCCATATCTGTCGTAGGACCGATGGCCGCTGGAGCAGACGAGTCCTGGAGTGGAGACCTCGTCTCGGTAAACGTAAAGTGGGGCGACCTCCGACCCGCTGGTCCGACGACATTCGCAGGATAGAATCTAGCATCGCCGGTAGAATCTGGATGAGGGAAGCAGAGGATCGAGCAACTTGACGCGCTCTGGGGGAGGCCTATGTCCAGCAGTAGACAGCAGTAGGCTGATGATGATGATGACGATTCGTCTTGTACTCGGCAAGTCTGTGTCAGTCATCAGTCATATCTGCAGGCAATGGATGAGATCTACCTTTCACCTGAACTGCATGGGAGCAGTATTTCCAATCCCTCTCACAAAGAGAAACGGAGCCCAAACACCAGTAGTGGCACCCAGTAACTTTTTTACTTTTTATGTTTCAAATATTAATGAGTATATAAGATTATTAAACTATAATATAAAATAAAATAACTTTGAGTATTCGTTGATTTTCATACAGGTTATATTAATTGTATTTCTTACTAATATAATAAATGCGGAAATTAGGATGGATGCATTTTGGCTAAACGGATCTGAATGGAATTTGGCGCGAAGATAGTTTATCGCCTGTAATATATAGATAACTTGTTATCCCGGACAAATAGACCTAACATCTGGAAAAGTACCGTGCAAATAAAAATTCGATTCAGGAAAAAAGTAACTATTAAGTTCCTTACCGATTCACAATAAAATTAGTTTTAACATTTACTTTTAAGAATCAAATAATACTCGCATTCTAAATTTTAGATGAATAAATGCCATATTATACGATTTAATATTTTATATAAATAATTATATATAATTATGTACATATATTTTACATAATCTTATTGTAAGATTATATAGGTGCCAAAAAAACTTAGAATATTCTTTTTTATACAGAATGTTTAAATTTAATTGTGCGATAAACAAAGTTGGCTGCTGAAAATAAGTAAACCAGTCTGGATGTTGGTTCACATTCAATTTAATTTTGATAAAACTATTTATAAAAAGTCTCGGGGAAGTAAACTTGAATTTTGAAAATAAAATACAACTTAGATTAGTATCACAATATTACGTGGATACATTTGTATACATAATTTTAAATAACATTTCTTACCCTAAACTATTTTACATAGGGATTAAAATTGGTACAAGTATTGGTGCTCTAAGAAAGTATTTATTTGGTGGTAGGATTTCGTGCGAGCACGCCTGGTTAAGTACCACCCATTAAAAAAAAATCTACCACCAATCAGAAATAATTTTAGTATTCCAGTTTAAAGGTTTAGTAACTTTGTGCCGATTAAAGGTACAAAGGACATACTATGTTAGTTCAACGGTTGGTTAACATTTCTTAGTGACAATGAATAAGGGCGGTGTTGACCACTCACCATTAGGCGTCCCATTCTGCTAGTTTGTTTAAAAATATATTTGCAGCAGAAATTTACCATCATTATTGACGTATAAAGGCGACAAATAAACACTATTTAATATAACGACATTTATTAATAAAATTAATCATTACTTAGATACAGAGTTCTACCAGAAATATATCATACAATGTCACAAATATATATTTAAGTCTAATTAACAATCTGTCGTTGTAACAGTTGGCAGGTGAGTGACGGGGACGTGACGTGACGTGATGTGACGTGACAGTGACGTGACGTAATGAAATTTAACTTAGAGTGTATTGATTATGTTCGAATTTGATCCTTATTTTGAATGTGCTTAGATTGTATTTACTTAATACAAATCTTGTTTACGTGTCCGCTAATATTATTGTTACTTTTTATGATTATTATTAAAAATTAAGCTCTTAATGGAAAGGTAATATATGCATAACTAATAATGTTATCTTAGTGACAGATTTAAACCACGGCTCTCTTCCTGTAACCTTTTCTTGGGGATGAACCTGGGGATTGAAATTCAAAGCTAATGACAATAGTCTCTGTTCACTTTTGCTTCTAACATTACAATCGCTTTAGCTGCCGTTAGCAGAGCATTAAAATTAATAAGAAAATATGCCATATTGATTATTATTGATATATTTATATAAATAATAATAATAATAAATAAATATTGGACAACATCACATACATTACTCTGATCCCAATGTAAGTAGCTAAAGCACTTGAGTTATGGAAAATCAGAAGTAACGACGGTACCACAAACACCCAGACCCAAGACAGCATAGAAAACTAATGAACTTTTTCTACATCGACTCGGCCGGGAATCGAACCCGGGACCTCGGAGCGGCGTACCCATGAAAACCGGTGTACACACTTCTCGAACACGGAGGTCGTCAAATATAGCACTGTACCAGTAATAGTTTGATTGGCATTGTATTTTACTTTGTGGTAGGGCTTGGTGCAAGCAGCTCTAGACAGGTACCATCCACTAGTCAGATATTCAACCGCCAAACTATTTTGTATTGAGTGAGCCAGTATAACTACAGGAACAAGGGATGCTTGATATTTTTTAAGATGCCACTGTATTTAGGTTCACTTACCATCAGACCAGTTTGCCTGCCCACTTATTTAACAATCGGATAACATGAAATGAAAGTCAAATGTTAGTTAAATTCGGACGGAAAATTATTTCGATACAAAACTAAAAAAAAAAGCTATATAATTGAACACTCAGCGAAATAACAAAATGGATACAAAATAGAGTTGTTTTATACAACTTTGATTATTATCATTTGAAAAAGTGCGCTTTTTTGTTTAAATGAATTTCATTAACGACAGACTTACGATAGACTTACGACAGACTTACGACAGACTTACGACAGACTTACGATAGATTTACGACAGACAAAAGGTAACTTACGTTTACGAGGTCTTATTTTGGGTTTTTGTATGTTGTTGTCATTTGTAAATATTGTTTTACGTTTTGATAATTTGGATACATAGCGAGATTTAGTAAGTACATCGCGTTTTTAGGTACAAACTTGGTGGTACGGCTTTGGGAGAGCCCGTTTGGGTACCACCTACTCATCAGATATTCCACCGTTAAACAACAATACTTATTATTGTTGTGTTACGGTTTGAAATGTAAGCGAGCCAATGTAACAAAACACACAAGGGATATAACATCTTAGCTCCCATTAATATCTATGAACGATTGTTACCACTCACCACCCAGTACCACTATTAAATTATTACCTTATAAAAAAAATCACATATATTATAAAAAAATTATCACCGTGGCTCGAAAGAAGAATATATTAATTTATCACTTAAAGAAAAAAAAACGAATCTTGACCACGTTTGAAAGGTCTTTACAAATTTTTGAAAATCACGTGTTATTTATTTCATGCCGTCGCCGTTTGATTTTACATTCGTACATTCTAAAAAAAATCAATATATTTCGTCAAAATCGTGAATTAACTACGCTCCGCCGCCTACAGATACGCACAACCACGTAACAGCAACTATCTCAATAAATCAATTTTATACAATTCCACAAAAATACAATGACGAACAGACCGTGCTCCGGCCGTAAGGATTTGCATTAGTGATTACATTAATCATCCCCACATACAATTGGGGCAATAAAATCCATAAAACTTTGTATGGGACGCCATTAATTGTCATTGACAGCTGACAGCGGGGGAATGATTGACAAATGTCAGACGCGCGCGAATCCATAAAGGAAGTCTTTCATTTTGATACTTTTGTTTATTTTTTTAAATTTCTAATGATGCAACGATGACTCGTGATATTCTTTTATTTCTGTCTTCATAATTACTGATTATTTGTTAAACGTGATGTGAAATTTTTAGATGAATAATGTTAGTGACAAATTAAATTTTTAACGTAAAGGTGTATCATGGGGTCTTAGATGTGTAACAAAATACATTTTGTTACTGTAATAACATTGTTACGGGGGTGGGGGGGGGGGGGTTGATAGAGTAAGTGGGTTTAAGTCCCTTGACAAGTGAAATGTAAGTTTGTAATTATCTTTTTGTTTTTTTAATTATTTGATGTACATATTTGTATTAAAAGCGTTAATTTTGAATAGAATTTTTATAAATTATATTCTCTGATTATTGAATTCTTATTACATGAATTATTAACAATAAAATTAATAAAATAATTTTATTTGAAACAATTATTTATAAAAAAAAATATAAATGTTATCATAGACTTAGTATATTATACATATATAATATTATGTTTATTGGTATGTTGCGCCCGCTAACTCTGATACTAATTTCTTTTAAACAATTTAAAATTTGTTAATAGTCATTATAAGCAAATATAGTTATTGTATTCGACGACACTGTGACGACTATTGAACGGCAGAAAGCGGTATCTACGATGGATCGATCCTTCGTCAATTGTCAGATACCAAGTTATCTCATAAGTCTGACGCGCGTCACTCAAACTAGATATTGAATGAAATGTCTACGTTGAAACTAAATAGATTTTTTACTTTCAATTGTAATTCATGCATCGTCAGAGTCGATCGTGATAAGTTTATTTAGAATTTAAATTAATATCGTTTTATTCGGCGTAACAAAATGTTAGTGTTTTATATAAGGCATTTTATTATATTTGTGTTTTAAAAACTACTATTTAGTATTATTAATTTAAAAATATCTATCAATAGAGTATGAGTAGATGAGAAGATATACTATCAAAAATGGCAAATATTGTTTTTTTTTTTTAATTTACTGACGTTGTTGCAATACTTTTAAAAATAAAAATAATCAAATTTTTTTTTCAAATTTTGAACAACCCTCGGAATATATCGAATAAAAAATTAAATTCTAAAAAAAGAAACAAAATGAAAACCTAACATAACTTAATTTCTTATACCGAATTCAGTTAAAAACAGTATTAGCTACAAAAGGTTTTTTTCTAAAATAACAATACTTAGGTTTTGTGTGTGTATTTGTGCAGGGGGGGAATGGTATGTCAATGTCTAAAACTTTACCAAAGACATTACTAAAACCGACTTTGAAATCGATCTTACGATCGGTTACAGTTTTAATATTTAATTTATATTAGTGGAGAAAACTACGGAACAATATTAGACGCCCCAATTGCTCGGCCTGCTACGACCAATAAAAGTAAATTATTATATATTTTTTCCTCCTTAAATTACACAAAATTCAAGTTGTTGCCAGCAAGCATAACTCAGCCTTCATATTTCGATCACATGCCGGCAAAAATAGTAGATTCATTATCAGGGCGATACATCAGAGCGTAATGGCCGGGAGGGGTGATTCATAACCTATAAATCAATGGTTTGACCGAAGTAATAGGCCAAATATTGTATATTAGGGTAGGAAACTTCTAGAGCTCGTACGGTGATGTACGTTGCCGTGGCAAGGTTAGGTTCAACCTGGTCTCCTAGCATTATTTCAATGGAGAAATACAACAATTTATGAACTGTATCGTTGTAAATGGTTGATGTGTTAAGTTTATAAATAATTCTAATTTATAACGTTATTTTTTATGATGTATATAGGCGGTCGAGGCTCACCTGATGGCAAGCGGTCAACACTGTCCAATAACACAGGCGCTGTAGCAAATGTTAACCATCCTTTACATACATACGTTAATTCGCCTCCGATCTTGGAAACTAAGATATGTCTTTTGTAGTTACACTGGCTCATGAACATTTAAAACTGGAACACAACAAAAAAAATATTGCTGTTTGGCGGTAAAATACCTGATGAGTGGATAGTACCCACTCAGACGGGTTTGCACGAAGCCTTACTACCAGGTACATTATTATGAAAAGATTATAATCGTGAGGGAACAGAGAGTGTACCTCGCCTTGCTCACCTACTTCTGCATCTCTTGCGCAGTTGGCTACAATCGAGATCGACAGGAACAAACTGACGGTAAGAAAATAATTTTATATAAGTTAACATTAAAAAAAAACAAAAACGGGCGTAAATACGCCTTACAAATGTCTCATATACTATGTAACATCTGACATCTCACTCTGATAATAAGCAACATTATATCCTCTCAGAAAATTGGTACCATCCGATGGCCAACTTTGGCACCGCGCACTCTCATTGGTCCAATCAAATTGCGCGCTTCCCCGGCCTCCTGTTACATACTTCCGTCCCTTTTCACGAAATGACACCCACAGGTTGAAAAGCGAGAAAAAATATATCACACATAAGTAAATTAATTATGATTTACATAATAATATAAATTATAGAAATAATACACGCATCATTAGCGAAGTCAACCTAAACGTTCAAGCAAGCACACAATTTATATACAGATGGGTTTATTAATGAAGTATATAAATAAATAATTGAAAAGAAAGCATCTGTCTGTATGAATAGTGGCTTAATCTCGGTGAAGTTATTAAAACTATAAAACGAAATTTTTATAGTTAGTGTTTTATACAAAAGTCGGCTTGACTGGCACACGGCATAATAAAATGGAATGAAACAATCCGATGATTTATTTTATAACCTCGGATGGTTTTATGCGTCGAGTTGTTATTTATAAAAATTCGCATTTTTATTATTTCACGTTCTAATTGTATTTGGGTGCGCGTGACTCTTATTCGGATGTCGCGAGTTCAAACTCGGGCAAGCATCTCTGAATTTTTATGTAGTTAACTTGTGCTTCTCAATATATCTGGAGGAAACTGGCAAAAGTTAAATGTAATATATATAGTTATGAGAACTTAGATCAGCTGTTTAGTAGTTAGTTTAGTTTGGGGGTTATTTATGAGTTTGAATTACTTTACTTTTACTAACAATGAAATACTTTCATAGTTACTTTTCGCTATCAGCAAAAAACTTCTGTTTACTGTTTATAAAATGAAATACAACTGTTCAGTGCAATTAATGCAATAAAAGGGAAAAAGGGAGGGACAGGATATTGCTCGTTTGAAGCCTCAGGGCAGGCACATGTCTGGTGCAGAGCAGAACAGGCTCGTGAAGCTATTAGCGCACATATATTCGAGGAAGTGCGCTGATGCATGACTTAGCTATTTGACTAACCAAATTGTTGATTATAACATATTTTTGAGTTTGCCGGTACTCCTATCCCGTGGGAACCTTAAGTTTGTTCGTGTAAGCGCCTACTCGCAGTCTGCGATTACGATAACCGCCTTAACAAATTCTTGATGACGATGATGAAGTTTGAATCATTGAACATTTGGAGTATAAATTAGGCGCGCGGCAGATTCAGGGTGCGCGGTGCACCGTCACATAGGACGCACACTTATGCTGTCGAAGACTTATCGTTGCTTTTCCCCCTTATGATTTGGAACACCTCATGTATTTAGATGATGATTTTACCAAGAAAATTAAAAGCTGCGAAAATCTTCTGAAGACTGAGCCCGGGTGAATTTTTTTTTTTTTACAATTCGTGTACTAAATTCGATTAATCCTTTTTTAGGAAAGTAGACGAGAAAATTGACTACCTGCCATATATTTATATTGTTATAATACATTGTTCAGATTAAAAAATAATATGTCGCCGTGCTCGGTAAATAAACATTGTATTCAATAAGGGGACCCTAAACTTCGTGTTATCAATATAATAAATTACAAACGTAAATGGATTAAAAAATTAAAATCACGCAACACGTGAATTCTTGAAATTTTATTTACCAGATACCGTGAAGTTATTTCGCATGAAATCGTCCCAGAAATCGATAGAGTGCTATTATTTATTTCGGGCTGAATGACACCGTGTCATAGGCTGATCTACGAGCTGGTGGACATCAGTCCGGCTACATCAGAGGCACCGCGATTGATGGCGAAATAAAAACTACGAGTGCATGACAAAAATATATTCCTCTTTTTTTTTGCGTGTCGGCTTCAAACTTTCAAGTCAACCGATGGTTATTATATTATATCTCAGTCTGAATTATCATTAAAATTTAATGCTTATTATACGTTTGTCGGCTTAAATATTAAATAAAAAAAATATCTTAATATTCTTCATACGATAGGTTCTTGTAAGTTTAAAATTCATATTTAAGGAAAGGTACCTGACTGTTAAGGAATGTAGATTCTATCGAACAGAAAATGCACGAATTTTAGTACCTTTAGCATTCTCCAACCGCAAGAGTAGTAAAGCAAAATTACTAACTTTGCCATTGAACTGAAACGATGCCATTGGATATCTTAAATAATATGTGACATTAATTATATATGTTACTGTAAAAGCTCGAACTAAGGACAATCTTAAGATTTTCCAGTAAAACCTAAGATTTACCGACATGTGTTGGTAAATGTAAGTAATAATTATAAAGGGACGACTTTTTCGGACTTTTAAATAACTTACCTAACCTAACATATTTAAATTATTTACATTTCAGATATTATTTTATAACACGTTATGACATGATTTTTTTTAAACGTTTACCGTGCCTTAAATGTAAATCCTAAGATTTACTAAGTGAATGGTGGCAAAAGTTCGAATCGCAAACCGTTTTGGGCATTTACCCTTAAGAATTGGTAAATCTTAGTTTTTACTGGAAAATCTTAGGATTTACCGTAGTGCGAGCTTTTACAGTAACATATATTCGAAAATATTGCGTTTTAAATGTCGGTGAAATTTGGATCGGAACATTGGAAATAAAATTGAAGTGCATTTAAGTAAACCAGTTTAACTCGCTTTCGACTATTCGATTTGATAACAATTGAATGACAATAGTTAACTCCTATTCCTATACATGTTTTTGTATAGGAATTAATTATAAGGAACATTTTATCATAAATATATTTTGTTTTTTTATTTTTACATTAAATTAATTGTACAGTAAATTAAAATAGGAAACTAAAACAGATTCTTATTTATTCTTTTGAATTTAATGTTAGTAAAAAAAACTTGGATGAAAAAACTTTGGAGTATATTGTATTAATATACTTATTTTCATGTGTATCTATTTAATTCTATGTATATATTAAATAATTAAAAGTATAATTAATTATTAACATTTAGCTTTGCTTAGGATATAATTGTTAGACAAATCATAACAATTTTATGCAAAACGACTTTGAATCGCTTCATGCACGTTTTTTTTTCTTGATAGCAATTACGTACTTACCCAGTAGTCGTTGTACGTTTTATTAAATTAATAATTATTCAAAGCTATTTTGAAGTCGATAGTTTGTTGATTTATGTATAAGAGATAATTATTTAATTCATTTTAATACTGTATAGTTATTTTTCTCAATAAAAATGAAATAAAATTTAAAGTATATTTTTTCTTCATTTCCTTTAGATAAAAGATCCTGTTCACAGGATCGCTTGCGTGAATCTTCTTGAATCAATTGAATTCATCCCTAAGTGTTGGCATAACTATCACGTTCATCACAAATAGTATTGCTGCTTGGAGGTAGATTATATGTCGAGTGGTATCTACCCAGAGAATTCTTGACCACAACTCGGTCATCAGGTTATTATTATAACATCGATTCAATTTAGCACTCCGATGAAGCCGCGGACATCAGCGCGGTTCATACAATTTCATACTTATCGCAATCAATCTGAAAACGCCGTCATTTTGACCGACGTGTTGTTTAATAACGCGATTTTGTTAAATCTAGAATGTAACGTGATTAATCATAACGACGTCGGTAATTAATGAAATTTATGTGTGCCGTATATTTTATAGCGTATTATGAGATCGCTATGGGGTCATTGTTTCCGAACTACGGAATATTTGGTTCGGTATTCGCGTGAATGTATTGTACGGTAATGGTCGTATCTTTATATTTAGATAAATTGTGATTGATATAGATTTCAGTGATTAATTTCTGAGTTCATTTGCATTGTTTATAAAACTGTTTCTGTTTTGGAAAGTTGTCAACATTTCTTGTTCAAACAACACGATGTTGTTCAAACATTTTAAGATTCATTGTAAAGTTTAATTTTATTTTATTCATATATCTTAGTACTATTTACTTGGTATTAGAACTTCATAAAAGCTAAGCTGAGCTAGGTAAGTACAATTTTTTTACTAATTATCGAAGCAGTTGAAAGTAATCACTTGTATAATAGGTGTTTTCCGTTTCAAACGGTGAGTGAGTCAGAGTAATGACAGGAACAAGAAACGTTACCTCTTAATACTCATGGTTTGCGATGATCTTAACTCGAATATAAATTGATAAATATTTCTTAGACAGTCAAAGTCTCTGGGCGGTGGTGGCAACTTACCACCAGATCTACTTTTATTTATTTTAAATATATTCGATGCATTCACGTTATCCAGCTTTCTTAATACATATATTTTATTATATTCTTAATTTAATATTTGGTTGATTTCCTTAAATTTTATTTTAATGCCAAAATAAATTATGAAAAAAAAAAATTAAATTAATTTTCAATTCCTTTCTAACTACGATGTATATGAACGTTATATATTATTGTAATTAGTATTTTAATGTATTTTTATTATGTTAGATATATTTATTTTGTACTTAATCAATTATAATTATTGTTTTATTAATAAACCTTTACGTGCCTCAGGATTTGAGGAATTGGTTC
This sequence comes from Vanessa tameamea, assembly GCF_037043105.1. NCBI lineage: Eukaryota > Metazoa > Arthropoda > Insecta > Lepidoptera > Nymphalidae > Vanessa > Vanessa tameamea. The sequence goes on from NC_087316.1 coordinate 924,950, forward strand.
GTAAATAATGGAATCGTTAAGGCTTCGAGGGCAATTACAATTTTCTTGTACAATAACGTCAAAGTCAAAGGAAACATCTTTATTCAACACTGACCTTATAACATTAAAACTTATAACATTAAAACTTATAACTTGAGACATTGATCTTTTATTTTTTATAACAGAGGTTTGCAGACGACCCCATAAACATTAGTGCTGTAAAAAACATTAACCATTCCTTACAACTGAGTTGTTATGTTTCTTGTGCCTGTAGAAACCTAATAACCGATTATCATATATTTCACTTGAGAAAAATGAATTTCCATACGAACATTCATCCCCAATTGAACCTGAAGGAGATTTGATAAATCCAGTCTTAGGGCTTATTTACGTTCCTGTGCAAATTTTCATCTTATTAGGTCCACCAGGTTGCGTTTATTTAGAAGATGAAAGTGTTTTAATTAGTTTTTGACTGTCACCAATTTACCTCCAGTGCGGAAATAAACACCTCGTTCCAGATATGAAACACACGTGTAACAATTATATGTTTTATTATTTGTATTCGTTTCATGCCCAAAATTTCTGATCATACAAGTCACTAGGTTTGTAAGTTTGTTTGTAATAACTTGGGTTAAGATAAGGTTAGTGGGTAATATTACAATTTAATCGAAATTATTAAAAGTAACTTAAAGACTCCGTTCACAGTTTTTGACTGTTAACATTGCCACTAGATTTTTTACAAACTAATAAAATCAAAGTAGTACATTTTTCAGCTTTCTTTCAATTTACATTACATTAGCAGTCTGTAAATTTCCATTGCTGGGCTAAGGCCCCACTCCCTTTGATGAGGTTTGGAGCATATTCCATCACGCTGCTCCAATGGGGGTGGAATACACATGTCGCAGAATTACATTGAAATTATACACATGCAGGTTTCCTCACGACATTTTCCTTCACTGCCGAGCACGAGATGAATTATAAACACAAATTAACACTGGGCCCTTGGTTTTTCAGCTTTAGGAAAAGGAAATTTAATGAATTTTGAATCCGTACACTTAATGCATATAATATGAACGTTATATAGTATTGTAATAGGTATTTGAATGCGTGTTCATAAGTTATACATACGAGTACATATTTACAATCTAACGGGGCTGACGGTCATCCAGTGACACATTCGTTTTCGTCTGTTATTTTCGACTCGTCTGTTGTGTGACGTACACCAGTCACGATTATAGCACCTTAGTTTACTTCATGGAAGTTTACAATTACAAATTTCTACGTTCTATGTTTTATTTAAATAATATTTATTTACGAATTTTGATTCTTGCTGGGTATATGTATTGTGTTGAATATTTTTTATTTAATACTAGAATAAATATTAAGTAATTAGTTCGGTGAAATAAAATAAACTTCGTTTGTTGATAGTCTTTGTAGTTAGGATCTATATACAGAATCGGTGGTAATTTTACATTTAATTTAGCTATGTCATATTTTGGTTGATTATTTAATGCAATATTTTATATTCAACTTAAGTAAAATGTTTTAATATTATATATAAATAAATGAATAAACATTTCCTATATTATAATTAAATTAAAAAAAAAACACTAATGTTTAAATGTAAAAATAAAAATCTTATGAAATAAATAAATTAATGTTGACATAAAAAAATCATAATAAATATGACAATACAAATATATTGTTGTATTTATAACAAAACATATTTTCACAAGCTACCACATCACCTTAGCTATTAAACAACACTTAAATTATAAACGCTGTTAATGATCCCCGCTCCTAGCGATCAAACAACGCCCTAATGTTTACCAGATCTCCTGAACACCAGATAATTCCATCAGCGTCAACTCTAAATCACTCAGCTCTGACACTATCAAAAACAATATTGGAGGAAAAAAAGCGTGAGCTTTGTACTTCGTAAATCCAAAAATTATCTTCTGACGCTCCAAGATATCGCCTGACATATTTACTGCTGCGGTTTAGGGCATAAAACTAATCCCTGCAGGGAGGCAGGGGAGGGAATGAGGGACCTTTATTTCTACATTCGTCACATAGTAGTCGTAAATTATCATACTCAGCTATGATATGACGGGGGACGCCCATTAAAACGCGTTTGATTTAGATGGGGCTATAAAATTGATTTATGCTTTCACGCCAACAAAACCCGTGGTACTGAAGCAACTATAATATTAACATTTTCGTGAATAACCTTTTCGGGTGTGCAACACCATATATATAAGTTATTAATCAGCGTAATTTAAACTCAATATCATAATAGCAGAGTCAAAATTCCTTTGACAAACGATCGATAGATTAAGTCTTTTGTGATTGAAAAAAAAAACGTGCTCACTCGTAACTGCATGTATGATTTGTTCGGTTAAAATGTAACTTTATGAGTGATAGACATATGTATCATTTTCTGTATATCTAGTGTCTCTTGATGTATCGCGTTATCAGAGCCATTGTTTTGTCGATAGGGCCTTTTGTAATTTCGATTACTTTACGATCTAATATGGAACAGAACTAATTAAGCTTCATTGGATATATTTTGATGGTGTAAAATTATGGGATGTTGAAAATAATTTTAACATCGATGACCGAATGGCTGAGTTAATTGTTGATATCAATATGCCTGATGGTTTTTTTCTTATACTAACTTTGTAAAAACAAAGGAGTGTGTTAATTATTTCCAGGCGGTATATTTGAAAAAAATACTGTACTTTACTGACATAGTCTGTAATTGAAATGGTGGAAAAGAGTTACCAATGAGTTCCTTGTCGGTTATTCTCAGTAGAATCTACTTTCCGAACCGGTGATAGCTTTATATTAATTCAAGATTGTAACATGACGATTCAAAAGTGCTTCCATGAGCCTACTAGTCTAAATCTTCGATCAATATAATTCGTTCATTCGTTAAACTTGCTTTTCATTGATTGTCAAATCTTTAGATAAGAAAAAAAGCAAAATAAACGTAGAAATGTCCGAATTAGTTTAACGAAGGGATTCGATAGTGATCGCATTTGATTTATAACATATAAACACGAGCCTAGTATCAAAGCACGTAGTAAATGATATAACCCAACATAACCTTGAGATATTAGCTGTTGTATGTTAAACATAACATTTTATAACGTTGACATAGTTTATTAAATATCATCATTATAAAGGCTATTCGGTGACAGCTCTATATATATTTTTACTAGCGACACGCCCCGACTTCGCACGGGTGTAATAGTTATACTAAATATACTACATTATATACGAAGCTTTAGTCATTAGACAATACAAACCGCAATGTCCCTGCATTTTAAATCTGTAATATCTTCGAAAATATTCATTTAAATTACATGGTGTAATGGGCCATATTGATCTATATTAAATGCACAATGAATTTAAGGTACTTAATTGGATAAGGATTAATGCTGTATTGCTTAAAATCGCTTCGAAAATAAGCCATTATTTCTCGTAAAAAGTAAAGGATAAAAATAGTTATTGTGGGTTATCCCTAAGAGATAGACATATACCAGCCTAGACTTTTTTGTACACTTTTTTATTGTGTACAATACTGTAGTACATTATTTCGATCTATCTTTTAGGGTTCAGCAGTTTGCATTGTTTATTAACGACATCACTTTAGAAACCTCTAAAATTATCTGTGTTTCTCTGCTATAGTGTGAATATATTATACATATAAGCGTTGAATCAATCTTTCTATTAAAAAAACCGCATCAAAATCCATTGTGTAATTTTAAAGATTTAAGCATACACAGGGACAGACAGCGGTAAGCGACTTTGTTGTATACTATGTAATGATATCGATGTAATAATAATCTAATTACTTGGTTGAGCTTTGTGCAAGCCCGTATTGGAATCAGCCACCAGATATCTTTGACTTCTTCTTTCGAATATCATATCAATGATAACGAAAGAGACGACAATATATAACTAAATACCTTCGGAACAACATAATATGGAAAGGTCCTTAAAATTTAAAAGTTAAATCAGTTGACTGTTGATAATAAGTGATGTTAGGTTTATAATAATTTTACCTCTCTAGAATTTCATATTTTAAAAATAGAATACTAAAGATCTTTTAATTACTATTTAACCATTTGATTTTATTTCTGATCAGGAGTTGGAATCGAAATTATATCATATTAAATACCGACCCAATATAACTGGATCAGATCGGATTTAATATATTTTTTTAACTGTAAACCGTCTCTGGAGATCATTATTTATCTTTTTTACGAGCATATCACATTCATGATTGGTGATGCGCCCACGTGGGATACGGTAATAAACCAAGTACCATCGGATTGGATGCCGCACTCTAAATCCAAAGGTTTAATAGCTTTTTTTATGTTTTTTCGGTCATAAAACTTTGAGGTGTCAATTGCTCGAAAGAAATCAGAAAACGTTTCATGTTGATATATGTTTGTAAACATTTAAAAAATATATATTTAGTATATTATTGGTACAATGCTGTAGTTTAATAAAATTGTTATTGGAATCCGAAAGTGACATCGCCCGTGAAGGATGAAGATGGGCCGATGTGCTGCTACCTTCTCCTCAAAGGAAGAGGAGGTCTTAGCCCAGTAGAGGTAAGTTTACAGGCTGTTATATAGATGGCTAGTCCCCCTTGAGATTATCTTCCTGGACATCATCATTAATCAGGTTGATAATTCATATAACCCGATTCCTCTTATTTACTCACAAAGTTTGTCTGTTTTGATGAATTATTTTGGTGAAATAAAGTCAGTCAGTGACGTGAATTCATTGTACGAAACATTTTAAATAAACAACATAGATATTACATACGTAATAATATCAAAACTTTATGTTCCTCTATAAAGTGCACTTCACTGCTTGGAGTAAACATTTGTTTCCGCTGGAGTGAAATGTAACTATTGTTACAAAAATTAAGTTTCAAATATGTATATATGGAGTTTCTTTTTGGTATTACGTTTTGAAGTTTGAGCCGTGGCGATCGGGAGGTTTGGCATACATCTTAACAGATGATTGCTGATTCAAACCAGGGCAAACATCACTAAGTGCTCAGTGTTGAAGGAAAATATCATGAGGAAACCCGCATGTTCTGCCAGATGGGTATCCACAGATCCGCATTAAAGCAGCGTAGTGAAATTAGCTCCAAACCTTCTCCTTAAAGGGAGAGGAGGCTTTAGCCAAGTACTGGCACATTTACAGGCTGTTACTCAATTTTTTTATAAACTAAAATCTTTTCTGGGAAGCTAATGTCAGTAAAAAATAACTGATCTTAAAAGTCTCACTGCTTGCCCATTCCTTTACCTTAAAGTTAGCGTTTGCAGATAACTCTAGGTTGTTGCGCTAACACAGGTTGGTAATTTACGTAGAGAGCTTATATCAAGTATAATTTCATTCAATACATACTAAATGGGCCCATGATATTTATAAGGCAACCGGCAGGGATTGGAGGAGGATATGCTAAATATTGCTTGGCGATAAAATATATGACGAGTATTTGGAACCAACTCAGTCGAGCTTACATAAAGAAGCCAACTGCACAAGATATATTAAAGTATATCTAGTCCTTAACTTCCACAATCCTATGGGCTGGCAATCAAACACGACCAAAGATAGGTTTAACATACTTTCTGAGTAAAGGGAGTTTCATCACCAACTTCCAATACACTATATGAATCTCATGAAAGAACGCTATTAACTTTTTACTGGCCCAACCTGGGACCAACTCACCAATATACCAGCTTCCAACTACGTCAATTAGGCTTCAGACCAAGAAGACATCCTGTCGCGTCTTCGAATTTTTACAATAATTAATTAAATAAATTAAAGAATACACATTTCACCTGTTCCTTGATATTGATAGTGTAATAAGTGTATTTTTTTTTAAGTACAGATAATTTTTAATTTGATCCTTAAATTGAAGTAGGAAATTTGAACTCGAAATTTAAAATATATTTTGAATCTTATAAATCAAATCTTTGATTAATGTTGTGTTAAGTTTTTTCATTACGTATTTTTATTTCTTAATATAACGATAACATAATTTAAACAGGCTCTATTATCTCATACAAAGATCTGTACCCCAAGTCAGAGTTGTTAGTTAAATTCGTATTTTTGCTAAACGTCTGGCTATGCGTTAATTTTTCAATCAAATTAAATTTAAAATCACTTCTTATTAAAACAAGTGACTTTTTAGTATTTCTTGAGTTTTACTGTTTGTTACATGTTTTTGTACTTCTAAATATTTATGACTCTCAAATTTGTTATATATATTTGATTTCTAAAATAAAGTCGGTTTATTCTCTTTGTTTTAAACATTATAGGATTAAAAAATATAATCCTAATGTTTTATATGAACTGGAGTACTAGATTATTTGCTATGCACAATGATAAGGACTGTAAACAGTCCATATTTGAGGTTTACCGTTCTTATATAAGGCGATAACTGTCTTGTACCTTGTATAATATGAATAAATACGAAGTTGCCATAAAAAAATGCGTACCATTATAAAGCATATTTAAGTTTTTGATACAAAAAAGTGTTGTGATATTATTATGATTATATTCTTCATAATTAAAAAAATATTATCTAATATTTAAGTAACAAAGGAAATACACAACAATTAATTTACTATTTAAATAAAAACTTCCCTCTCTAATGTTCTAGAATCGAAAGCTTTAGTAAAATCTTTTTATAAAGCGTCACCTTGAAACTAATGTCGCAGCCGTGCACAGGCCGCGTGTTCGCGAAGTTGCCACGTCGACTACCCCTCAACTAAATAAATCAATTTGTCAGTGACGTGACACACACAACTTTCCGTACGCGCTGCATGGTTTTTTTCACATTTCAATGTTTACTTGCCTCGTAAAAGATTTTTTTTATATAAATTATGTTTTAGTTCACTTTAGGTGCGTTAAGGCATATTTTTAACAGCGTGGCGTATAGTAATTTATTGATAACCTGGCTCATTATGTTTATTATATGTTTTTGTGATATAAAAAATATTTTTATAGTAAATTATGGAGATACAACATCAACAAAACAAAAAAAAAAATGGTTAAAATTTTAAATCATTTCAGATGCAGTAGTTGAACTCTTGAATCTTGACCGAAGATAGCGGAATCAAAACCGGGCCGGTAACTCTGAATTATCAAGTGCTTAATCTATATTTTCAATTCATCTCGTCCTTAGCTGTGAATTTTCACCAAAGAACGCTGCACGTATCAGATGAAAATCTGCCTCTAAATTTTTCCCTCAAGCAGAGAAGGCCCAGCACTGGGATGTTTTTAGGTTACTTTACTTTTACTGAAATTATATAAGCTCAACCTGTCTCAGTAAAATATATGATATAGTAAACCACTGCCTAAAATAAGTCGTTACAAGCGAAGTCGACATTAGACACACCTATTTAGAAAAATGTTGTTTTAAAATATAAGTACACTTTGAATTCAGACAATTAAACATATACATTGATAATATAAAGCATTTTGCAATTTTAAAAGTAAATATCAAACATCAGCGTCAGTATTTCTCATGATTAATTCATTCACTTCACATCACAGTTATTCATATTAAATAACGTCAACATAAATCTCGTAAACAGGCAGCTGGTTGTGTTTTTTTTTGTACATAAATTAATTGTATTACGTATAAAAACATTCATACTTGTTAAATTTTTCAAATTTAACTTGTAATCTGAAACTTGTATACGTTTTATAAATGTAACTAGCAATCAACACTCACTGTTAGATATATTTCATATAATATTTCTTAGGACCCTTGCAGTTTGAAACGATCGCGATTATGCTACATGTTTACTCAATAATTCGATACGAGAAAGGCGTTTTAATTCATAAGCGCAAGCGGTTTTACGTAAATTTTTCAGTTGCATTAAAATCTCTTCATTAAAATAAAAATATTAAATATGTTCTTATTTATAAACGAGTCGACACATCTTCGCTAAATTAAAACTTAATATTTATTTAAAAAATATATTTAACGCGGATTATCATCTGCTTTAATTATCAAGACAATTTATGACTATTTTTCAAGGCCGTTTGATGTTGGTGACATGTTTAATACATGTGACGTCGCTGTCGCTCGCTTTTTGCTACAAGCGAGGTACAGCGAGCGATTCGGTCGCAACTCGTCATTTCTCGCATTGTCGTAATCCGCTGATTTACAGCGACATTAATCAGGTTGACGGCCGATAGGGACTAAATCACTGCCAAACTTATACTTGCTACTAATAAGGACTCTATATCAATATGCTAAGCGCCAAAATCGCTCGCCGCATACGTCCATTTCTTTTGTAACGCTTCCACTACTGCATGTTATTGCTTGTAATTCTTTTTGCGAATTTTGTGCAGCTATACACACATATTTTTTTTTTGTTTTGTGTCAAATGTTTTATTTTGTCTAGCGTAAGGCGTATTGATTTATTGTGGTCGTTTCCTGTCGTGCCCTTTTTAGTGTGTATGACTGCAACTTGAGAATGAATTTGATCCGTGATGTGGAGTTAAGAGTGAAATATGTTCGCGAAGATTTATTTCGCTCAGTTTCGCATTCTGCGGGAGGGATACAGCACATTGTACTCGTAAACGAGTAGATTTACTGATTAAAGTAGTTTGTAGAATGTTAATCAAACGTAGCCGTCGTGGCGTCCTGTGTTGAAATGTGGAACGTGACTTCATGACACTAACTCACACATAGGTACTATTTATTTCGAATACTAGCTACTCCCGCGGCTTCAGCTGTGTGGGTTTTTATTTGCGACGAAAATGAACTTTCGTACAACTTTTCAACTAAAAATTCACCTCCTAGAAGAGCGAAAAAAGTATCCCATGGTATGCTTGGGTTTCAAGCTTGCTCCGTACAAAATTTCATCATACTTGGTTCAGTTTTTAAGGAGTTAAACGATAGCAGACAGACAGACAGACAGAGTTGCTTTCTCATTTATAATATTAGTATGGATTTACACTATTACATAAATTCTAAGGCATATATGTATATAATACACTGGTTATATTTATTAAAAAGCACGAGAGGAGCATTGTTATTTCTACATGTCCGTTTTTATGTTACAGCTTAGTTCTTATACAAATAGTGTACATTTTTATAGAAGATTTATAGATCATCATTATCATGAAGCAAAATCGGAAATGCCTTATTTAATTATACAATACTGCCTTAATTTCTATGTTAAAGAAGGGGTTGTTGAATGTACCCTGAGAACCCCCTAGGAATTGGAGGCCCGCAGATTTGGTCCTACCGTCCGTACGTCACGGTAGTATCCAAGCAATATAGCAAGCGATCCCGTGACGTCTCCGTAAAAGACGGAGTGGGTACCGCTAGTTTTGTAGTGCGGCTGTGGGGCTCCACATATCGCCCCTACGTCACGTTTTTCCAGCAAAAAAAAAAAAGGGTTATTTATTGTTGAAGGCTGACTTTGAGTGTATTTAACAGAAATATATAAAAAAGCATATCCACGAAACTTAATATCTTCAGAACATGTTCTTTTTTATTCCTACTACTGAGTAGTGAAAACTAAGTAAGTTTAGTTAAGACTAGCTTAACATCGTATATGGTAGAAGTATATACATTTATTCATAACTTGGTAGTGGAGCTTCGTGTAAGCTCGTCTGGGTAGGTTCCACCCACTCACCATATGTTCTACCGCCAAGCAGCAACACTTAATATGGTGTTTCGGTATGAAGGATGGGTGGGCCAGTAAACTACAAGCACAAGGGACATAATATTTCAGTTAGCGTCAAATTGGTCCATTGGTCCGTATGCTGGGCTAAGGCCTCTTCTCCTTTTTAAGGAGAAAGCTTGGTACTTATTCGACCACGCTGCTCCAATACGGATTGGAGGATGCACATGTGGCAGAATTTTATTGAAATTAGACACACACATATATATAAGCATGCACGTTTTCCTTGATCGCTAGGCATGAGATTAATTACAAACACAAATTAAGTACATGATAATTCAGTGGTGCTTGTTTTCAACCCGTATTCATCAAAGGGCCATCTCGGCTTTTTGTTTTTTAGAAATTAGTTATTTAGAAATGGTTATAAATATCATACGACGACAACGTCCATCAGCAGTATTAGACCTTAATATTTAAAAAATGATCATTATCGTCAGTGATTATCGTAATTCTAAATAAAGACAAGCCGACAGCGAATATAATTTTGCTCAAATATGTGTGGAAACACAGATGAACTCTGTGTTCCCCTACTCTCATAATACGACGAGAAAATCACAAACTCTGGACCGTCCCTATATATTTTCCAAAGCACGTGAGTCGAGTCGCAGCATTACCGGTCGAGACTTTTCCCACTCCCAAATTTACAGCCGGTAAACCAAAGCCTTTTTTTACGTTATCAACGTTGGAGTCAAACCCAGAACCTCTTGAATTATCTTATAAACTACACAGCCCAACGAGACAACATTAATCTTAATTAAAGTAAATACTTTAATACTTCAATTAATCTTCATTTAAATATCGATGTAGTTTAGCCTGTACAATTCGTACTATTCTTTAGATCAGAATAAAAAATTGTCCCGTCACTTTGTCTCAAGCTATCCGTGGTTTCAAGTTCTTAAGAATATAAAGGAGAAACAAACGTAGTAACTCAATTATCAATACTTAAATAATTCACTATTGATGTAATTTGTGTATTGTATATATATAGTTTTTTTTTTTAATTAAAAATAATTGTATAATTAAACGTATAATTCCTTGATCTAATTATACAGTGTAGTATTTTATCACCAAATTAAAAGAGCATCAGGATATTGTTAGGGTAAGTTGGAGGGAAAAAAGGCGAAGAAACAGAGCCAATAATTATTCATTGTGTTTTTAACAGGCGAGCCAGAAGGCCGCGAAATTGTAAGAGGCCACTACGCGCGCGCTTCAGCCATGTCGTAAAAATTGTTCCTCTGAACCATAGAGACTCTGTTTGATCTAAAATTATTATTTGTCTAGTTTAATTTTTGAATATTTGATAATTTTTCATTTACATTAGCGACCAGATAAAACGAATATTTTTTTAAATTATTTTATAATCGATTTTTTTAAGAAATTCCTCAAGCGTCCTTGATTTAGAATAAATATCGTATGAAAACAATTATTTTGTTTTGTTCTTTTAAGATATCGTTAATTCAGCTGAGATGGCTCAATGGATATAATACGTAGGACTCCACCGAAGGTTACCAGTTCAAATCCGGCAATAAAAACTCAGTTTCAATCAAAATAAAATATACTTTATTCAAGTAGGATTTTACAAGCACTTTTGAATAGTCATTTAACAAACTATTTAAAGTAAAGCTACCATCAGTTCGGAATGTAGATTCTACGGAGAAGAACCGGCAAGAAACTCAGTAGTTACTCTTTTTCAACATCTAAAAATACAGTCGTGTTAGTTAAATACAATTATATATGTGTCCTTAATTGGTATTTAAAATATTATATCAAATTAGATTCCTCCTGCTCAAGAGAAAATACTTTTACTATTGTTGCTTGCATTATGGCTCATTATGTCATATCTTCCTTTTAATTTACTTTATCTAAAAAAGCAATAATCTCTACAATATATCACAATTATATTTTGTTTAAGCCTTTTACGTTTTTTGTAATATGAGTCGAGTCCATTCCACTCGTAGCCGACATCCGAGCGCAACCATCTTCTGACTTGTTAATACCAGCAGCCTACTATCTTAGCATATTGCAAGCTTCTAAATAACACCATTATTCCCAGCACCCACCCAAATATAGAAACGTTATCTGGGAAAATGTTTGAAGGCAGGCGAAAATTGAATTTATTATTTAGGTTCAATCAACGGGCCGCTATAAAAAGCCTGCATATTTATGAATTGTGTATTGACGCGCGAACTTCTTTCAGAATCGGCATGGTAGTTTTCACTGGTTAATGTAATGGGGATTTCGGCTCATGACGTAAATGTGACCGAAATGTTGCTCGGATTCGATATGATGATAAAAAATAATGATAGATTAAAATCCTGCAAAATGAAAATAGTTTAATTGTAGACGTAAATTTCAAATTAATACCATATTTGAATATTTGAGTCCGTCTATAATTGCTGAGAAGTACGTAACAAATTGAATATAGTTTTATTTATTGACTGTTATTATTTCTGTTTCAGAAATGTAAACATAGAACATTCTAGTTATATAAAATAAATATATTATTTACGTTAATCGTATGTACTATTTTGTCTGACTCGTTGTATATCCGTTTCTGAACCTGCTACCATGTTTATATGTATTCGAAAACCATTGATTTCAAAATGCTCAATGACGTTGAAATATAATCAAAACTATTGACGTGGCTGCGTTTTTTATCTCTATTTTATTATTGCCACATAGTGAAATTAAAACACGTTACATTCATTCAATCTAATTAATTACAATCATATAATTACGTGTTCGATTTCACATAAAACAAACAACATTTAATGAACGATCCAGTTCAGCGTCACCGTTCGGAAGTTCGTAATAATGTAAATTACGTACAAAAAAAACGCAGTAAATAACCGTATACATACCTACGTAAAACAAACAAAGTAAATTTATTGCCTCTTAACCATCTAAGAAAAACTCAGAATCATTCTGAGGGGAGTGAATCAAATAATTCCTCTCAAGAGAACAAAATGTGCCGTGGAAGGGTATCCAACCCTTCGAGCCTTTGTTTGTTCGGCATCCGATTTTAGTGTTTTAAGTTTTTGGTGATTATTCAATTGGAAATATTGATTTACGAACTTTTCTTCATTCATTCATTAATTTGTGATATAAGACATCAATTTACAGTTTTTTTTTTATCTGTACTGCAATGTGCTCTATTTTCAATTTGAAGTATGTAAATGTATTTGCTTAACACATTACGCAAAGGCAAAAATATAAAAACAGATATGTAAAATATATATAAAAAACTCTTTTATTATGCCGTCTTTAATAATAATATTTTTTTGTACAGATTAAATAGGTATTCTGATTTATGAGCCGTAATAAGCAGTACACGTAGAACACATTCATGATCAATTATATATATATTTTGGATATTCTTATTACAGCTTTTCATGGCAAATCTTATATTTATCATTTAATTTATTTGTTTAGCCTGTAATAATGAGTTATGTTTGAGGCAAGTTTGAGCCAGAGTAAACAAAAAAAAATCATAAATGATCCATAATAACTACTTGTGGAATTGTAACATAGGAATTACATATGTATACAAATATATAAAGGTCTGAATTCGAGGCAAACCTCGTACATAATATATACAAAATAACTTGAATGTTTTAAAATAACTAAATGGAGTCTGGCTGTAAAATGAAACAAGCCAAGAGACATCTTTATAGAATATATTTTATAATATTTTGCGTCGCTCGTGTTTTAGAGGTTGGTCCAAGCTTGCTTATAACAAACTTCATCAAATTCGATTCAGTGATTTAGCCGTGAAAGAGCAACAGACAAACCGCCAGAGTTACTTTCGCATGTATAATATTAGTACAGACAAGATTTTTCTATTTTATGCAAGTACATATTAATTTTTATGCCAAATTTAAGATCGAACTTCGAAGTAAGCGCACCCAGATCGCAACGAGGCGTGACCTGAACGTCATGTTTGTCACTGTAAAAAGTTGAAATTTAAAAGATCAACATTAAGAAATATAGTAACTCAGGAGTCGCGTTAGGCCTCTACAAACGCGGCTAACTTCAAATGCCTGAAGTCAACAAGGCGGCTGCGACTCAAGAGCCACTATTTACCCATTTTTTTGTTGTTTCAAAACGGTTGTGATGTTTTGATAAGTCGGTAAAAGTTTAAAGATTAGTTTGAGTTTATGTGAATTACGTGGTTGAGAAATTTTTAATGGCTTTTCGCTTTGTGCGGCGCCTTTCATAAATTATAACAAAAGTACCTACTTTTTTAATTACTAGTTAAGTATTAGAAGTGTAGCATATATAACAGTGATTTTAAAATTAGACTACAATCAGAAGTGTATGTAGTGTATACAAAAATGCAAATGTCATTTCTAATGTTGTATATTTTAGAACCAATATAAATTATTTACGTAAGTCATACAAGAAGTAAGAACAATTATTTTAAAGTTTTAAACGTTAGATTCTAAAGTTGAATTCGGAACACGCATTAAATATTGATTATGTAGTTCGTATTGTTTGTCGTTTATAATGTTCTAAGAAGCAAAGAACTTGAAGGTTAGGGCCAAAAACATCTCATGAATTTAAACTCTATTTTTTCATGTTTTTTTTTTTAATACTTACCTTTTTAGTATAGGCGTATCATAGGTATTTCTTTTGTATTATTACAGAAAATAAATAGTTTAAATTTTGTAACAAAAATTAAGATTATTTGTAATTATAACCTAGTGTCCTTAACTAAGCATACAAAATAAGTTCAAAATTATATCAGTTTTAATGCTTAAGAAAACAATTTTTTTTTTTTTAAATTAATTTGGATGATTGTAATGAAATACTATAGTATACGCGTGTTTTATCTATCATTGTTTTTATATTATAAATGAATTTATTAGTAGGGAGTTGAAAATACCTACTGAATTTCATTACGGACACTTAGTACTAAGTTAATCTTTAATTCTCGTTTTTATAAAATAACTGTCATTATTTCTATCGAAATAATGATATTGTAAAAAAAAATGCCTTTCACAATTTTCAGTATATTTTTTTTCTAAAAAGTTATATTAAAATGTATTGTATACAAAATAACAACAAAACAGTTAAAAATGTTAACATCGTAACCGTGTTTGTGTAGTGGAGTTAATAAATCCAAGGCGCCATTAGTTGGTTCGAGTCCCTGGCCGGAAAGCATGCGTCTTGTTGATTTGTGACGAGCGCAGATGGATTGGGGAGTGGTGAGAAAGGAACGACTCTGGGTATTTTGATTTGTAGCTGTTTTTATGACGTATAAAATATGCGATTTTTTTATTTAAGTGTTTGTCGGGTTTTTTTATTTTTTTGTTATTGTATTTCTGTATACGTCTTAATTTTATATATTTCTGTATGTATGTCATTTAATTTTATATTGGCGATGAAGGAAAAAGTTAGGATTGTATATTTTATTACGAACGATTGATGACAAACTACTGACTTTGAAGACGGTAGCTTTACAATATGCCTTGGAAAATGACGATTCAAAAGTTCTCATAAGAAATACTTGAACACGGTATAGCATGAATTTGTTTCAACAAACTATTTAAATATTAAATATTTATTTTCAATTGTTTATTAAGATAATATACATCGAATGAGAGTCGTTTTATTTAAAACGTTGAAGGTATTATCACTTTGTTGTCTATCTTTAAAACATTATTAATATTAAATACTCAGTTTATTTCAGATAGAACCCTATCTTTACCAATAATATAAATATAAAAGTAAGCTCGTCTGTCTGTCTGTGTTTCACCGCCAAACCACGAATCTATTTGGATGAGATTTAGTATGAAGCAAGTCTGAACTCCAAGGAAGCACATAGGCTCCTTTTTCATCACTGACACCGAGAGCGAATCCGGACAACTACTTCTTTATAATATGTCATTGATTTTTTTTAAAAAAGAGATATTAATAAAGGATATAATCTTAGATTTCAAGATAAATGGTGCTTTGGCGATATCGGGAGCATTGCAGCACCAGTGATTGGACCAGCACCAAAGACAAAACAGTTCGCTGCCTATTTCTCCTCTGTTTGTCAAACGTCAACGAAAAAACAACGGGATAAAACTAGTATTTTATACACTAAATACTTATATATACTTACTGTAATATTATAAACACTTTGAAACATCGTTAATTCCAGCAATTTATCGCTTAGACTACATTAACAGCCTGTAAATTTCCCACTGTTGGGCCAAGGCCTCCTCTCCTTTGAGGAGAAGGTATGTCGCATATTCCACCACGCTGCTCCAATGCGGGTTGGTGGAATACACATGTGGAAGAATTTTGTTGAAATTAGCCACATGTAGGTTTCCTCACGTTTTCCTTCACCGCCGAGCACGAGATGAATTATAAACACCAATTAAGCACAAGAAAACTCAAACACGGTGTTGCTAACCCGCAATCATCATAAAAATAATTACATATTAATTATTTGACTTGTGTCAACGTCCCTAAACCTGATCAATGATGTCAAAACTAGACCTTATCACGTGTCATGATAAACAGAACCCCAATCAACAAAGTTAAATCGTGTCATTCTGAACATACGGTGTTTTTTTATTTATTTAATAATATGATTTATTGCTTCCTACGAGCTGGATTAGGTGCAGTGTTTTTACAACGAACGGGACGACTGCGACACGGTTTTGTGTAACTTAGACGATCGACTGACACAGTCTCATTGATATGTGACTGATGAAGCTTAATATTTTTTTTGTTTTAAATAAAGTTTAAAAAAAATATATCAAAATCGAAATATACTTTATTCGAGGTTTTTACAAGGTATTTTGAATCGAAATTTTACAGAATTAAAAGTAAAGTAACCAACAGTACAGAATGTTCAACCGGGAAAAACCGGCAAGGAACTTCGTAGTTAGGTACTGTATCCGTATATCGACATTCCTTTGTACGTTTGGAAGATGATATCATATATGATGTAGCTCTTATTAACTTCGGTCATATCATAGAATAAGTATTTGTAAATACAGGTGCACTTTATTTTCCCTCTCTAATATTCCGATGGGACAGTGATCCGATATGACCTTAGAGATCTGATACAAGAGCAATGACTTAATGAGACACGAGAATTAACTTGGAAACTTCGGGCTACATCAATCGCTCCTAGGTTTGAATCCAGAGTTTCGTGATCGTGCAACCTTATGAATAACCCCCGAGATCAATGGACGACCTACTATGGATGGAAATATGGAACTCAAAACTGTATGAAAGTTTTCGTAATGGGTTGTAATCGCAACTAGAAGCGAGTTGTGGTGACCGTTCGATACTCCCGGTAAGAAACTCAGTAATTACTCTGTTTCATAAAACATGCAGGAATAATATCTTACCCAACAATTAATTTACAGTTATGTGTTTAATTATTTATTTTTTGGAAACAAACGGTATTATTACACTGAATTAAATATGAAACAACAATAAAACTTTACCGATTCCGATATTTTATTGATATCTACAAATATCAAATTAAATCAAAATTAAATAATTAACAATAATAATCTCATAGACGTATGATGAAAGATACGTCTATGTGATTTTAATAAATTAAACAGAATCACTATTTATTATATATGAAACCAAATAAATTAAATGTTAATCATATAGAGTTAAATTACAATTTAACTTGCAAGAACAACAAGCTATATGGGACAGGTCTAATTTATTCATATCAAAACATTAATTAGGCATTCTAAAAAGATTAACGAATTACAAGACTTTAAGTACTTATTCAGATATTCGTTCTCTTTGTAAAAACACTATTAAAATTTGCCTAAGCACTTGTACAATTTTCATTATAACTTGCGATCAATATTAAATCTAGTGCGTGTCTTTCTGATATAAAAAAAAAAACAATATAAATCGCTTCGCATCGAGTCATACGAATCTGTAAGCATGCTTGTCCTCAATAGGTTAAAATATTTAATATCTCGAATCTGATTGGTCCAAAGACAATTATCAATTAAAATCGACTGTAGATATAATCAAATTCGTTTAAAATTCTCAAATCAAAATATCTAAACTCTCAGGTAAAAGGGTACGCGAGCCCGCATCGCCCTGGGATGAATTTATTATATTTCATTTGTATGAGCGCAGCCTAATTATTAGTTATGGGAGAAGTTTGCAGGTTGCCTTAATACTGATTGATGCGGCTTTCGGTCGGGTTTTGTCACTTTTAATTTACGTTCTGCAGATGTTTTTACATGTGATAATATAAGATGCGTGCTCGTATCTGCGCTCCGAGCGTTCGGGACGCAATGATGCGAATTTTTGACTTATCGTCGACAAAGAAACAAGGTTTTCATTAACAATTTATTATCATAGTTTGAGTTTAATTGATTCAAAATAATTGGTTTGAAATACAGTTGAAAAATTTGATCTTTTATATGAAACGTTAGTTAAAGCTTGTAGGCAGTTCAGCTTTAAAATTTAAATTTAAATTAATAATAACGACGAACAATTTAACGGTACTAGATTTGAGTTAAAGGTTGAGTTAGTTGTAGGGCTTTGTGCAAGCTTATCTCGGTGGATACCACCCACTCATAATATATGGTTACCTGCAAACAGCAATACTTAGTATGTTGTGTTTTGGTTTCAAGGTTGAATGAGCTACTGTGACTACAGGCACAAGGTATAACATCTTCGTTCTCAAGGTCCATTTGCCAGTCAGTCTAACTTTTAAACAAAAACCCTTGCAAAAAGTATGTTATTTTTACGAGTTTGCCATCATTTTTCAATATCAAATTATAACTTTAATTTTGTATTTTATAAATCAATAACTCACAATCCGCAATAAAAGAGGTCTGACTTATTACCCAAGTTCTGTATAAACAATCGAACAATATTTTCTGCTTCGTTAAGTCCTATGTCATTATAATACAGCAAATACTCCACCCATTATTAAAACTAAGGTTTCCCTCCAGAAATTGAACTGTCAAAAGTCACAGATTAAAAATGGCGCGCTCCGAAGCGGCAAACCGCGGCGTCATCGATTGATTCCATTGTTTTAGCGGCAAAGACAATAGCCGATGGAATCCCTCTTAATGCCACACGATTTGATCATTCAATTAAACCTCAATGGAAAGAAAAGAGGTTTTAAGTGCAAAATCCTCATAAATCAATTCAGATAATTACCTAATGTTATGAGGTGGTTTTTTATCTGTGATTTCAAATTTTTTTGCAAGAGATAAATTCAATTTTCTCGCTTTATTTCTTTTGGGTAACTTTTTGTTTGGAATCTTATAAAATATTACTTAGAAAAAATTAAGTGTCTTTTAAGATCGTTGTCTTAATCTTAATTGTGTTATAATAGAATATTATCTCAATCAGAAGTCTTACGAGCTTGTTGCCTGTCTTGCTTAGTAACACATATTGGAGCACTATGTGCAAATTAACAGTTATGTGTAATGTTATGTAAAGCAATTTTCAGTACAAAAATATTCATAAAAGATAGTGTAGTTATGTACTCGACTAAGAAAACAAAATTCTAAGTATATCCAATTAATACTAATATGAAAAAAGTACTGCAATAAACTTTTTTTTTATTAAATTATGATCAAAGACGAAAATCATTGGATATGATATTAATTTTCTTATTTTCTATAAATCTTAATTATAATCACAACAGAAAAATCCCTACATTTTACATAATAATAGCACATTAAAAAAAAATATAGTATATATCACAACAATTAAAACTCATCAAACCTTCCATGCACTGTAGCTCCGAAACTACCTCAATGCCTAATGAATTAAAGCCGTATTTAGTTCGCCCGTAACGTAGGGGGAGACACCCCATCGGCCATTCCGTAATTTTATCGGGTTATAAATTTGAATTTGTATAATGCGCTGGCATTAACGCATGATTTATACAACTTGACTCCGCTAAGATTTCAAAGATGAAAAACAATAAATTTTGTACCCGTAACTATTGCGTTTAATGGGAACGGTCGTGGGAGAAGTGTGGATGAGACTCGACGAATGTAACGTTATTTATTGTGACGTCAGATGATATAACGCTATAACGAAATACAATTTATAATTTTTCATGTATGACTAAGGAGGTATATACCTATATACCTATGTAACGGTTACCTTATTTTTTGTTATTTATGTAAACATTAGATACCATTAAAGACAGTAATATCTGAGTCTTATAATGAATGTCACTGTAACGATGCAAGGAAATGAAGTGAACTTGTATCAAATATATATTTAATAACAAGAGTTTAACACTTATTTCAAATCGAAGACATAGAGTAATTGTTCAAACATTTCATACATAATATATATTTTAATATATACAATAAGGCTGGAATAAATAAGTGTACTGTGAAAAGTGGCTAAAATAGCTGAAGACGTTATTTATTACGTGACCTTCATCGAATAGCTATAAGAAATATTAACCGTTCCTTACAATGGTCTATGGCTCAGACAACCATGTATAATTTCGTCTGTGTTTGTTACACTAACTACACTGGCTCACTTCCTTTCTTAAATTAAATTAAATTATATAATTTATTTGATTATTAATAGTACTAATAGTTTAAATGATTGATAAAAAAAATCAACAAGTCATATCCACTTAACGCTATCGTTTGAAAGTTGACGACTTTTTACTTGGTCGAATTTATGCGATACATTTCGGAGGTGGCCGTCGTATACAAGTCAGTTAAATATTTAGCTTTCATTCTAATTTATTCGGCTTATACTGAAAAAGCGTACTTTAGTTCCGCGCCATAAATAGACTTGATTGATATTCTTTATAGCTGAGGACAAGGTATTTTTTTTAAATACGTGCCAACTTTATTTCAACGATATTAAGTGAGTCGTTAAGTACTTTTATTCGATGAGGACATGTTTGTGTGAAATTTACTTCTAGTGTTCATACCGAGTCGTATTAAAATAACACAGTTTTAATTAACATTTAATATGAGACTAAGTATCTATGTCCAACTGTGGTATAGGTACTGAGTCTATCAGTAAACAGCCGTTATGCCAATAAAGGTATCTTAACGTTATAATTGTTTTTTTATTATACCTGTCCTTCTCATGTTGATGCATTCTCTTTCCCTCTCGAATCTCTACAAATATGTAGTCTGTATTCTGTCTGTAGTAATCTTATATATGCTTCGAAGTAGAATGGAATTCACTCCAAACCTTCTTACAATAAAAGAAACATTATCTCACAGGTGGGTTATTTAGCGACCGTAACTTGACTGTAAATAGTATTTACGCAAATGTTCAAAATATAAAATAGTGGTCTGCGCACACTTATCGCTCTTGAACTAATTCATAACATATATAAAAGCCTGTAAAATAATATCACATGTATATGTTAAATAAAATCCAAAGTTAAAACGATACTTAAATGATAAGACGCACTATACGAGTCGGGCATGAAGGGATCAAAACTTAACAAACGCTCTGATATATTTATCGTCGTTTTAAGGGAACCGACTTTTATCGACGAATAAACATCACTATTTAGTAGCTTTTATAAGATTTTTACATCTAGCTAAGTTCATGTGGAAGCGGATCTTTTGAAATATATATTTTATATTTTTCTACGTAAATTTAAAAGAAATAATTTTTATTTTTTTTTATAATAAATCGCACAGTGTTTAAATTGAAACTAACTGTAAATAATGTTATTAAGCAAGATTTACTTACTGATATTTGTACGAATAAAATATATAATTTATTCTTAAAACAATATGAGATACTCGAAATTTTAATTTAATCATAAACATAACGTCACTTTTAGTAATTTGGTAGATTATTTTAATTTATTATAAGCCTACTCCATACTTAGTCCAGCTCCAATGATTACCCACACATATCACCGTTGATCGCGTTGGGCAGTTATCAAATATTTTAAATTTACAATCGATATAATCTTCTCTCTCCTTCTCAACGTATCCCTGTCTCATCAATGCATTACGTATGGTAAGTTATATGGCGGTGCAATTTTATATAAAATTCTAATTTTAAATGTGGAATCATAAAACTTTTAATGTAATACGAATGGGTTATATTATATTATTACGAGGAATGTATGTACTTTGGTAAAGGTATATTATATAAATAGTTGGATGAGTCGAAATTAGTCCTAAATGATGATTATATAAATAAAGTTTTTCTGCTCTTATTATTTTTATTAATAACTAAAGATCGTCAATAGTTGCCAAACAAAAAACGGTTGACAGACAGCGGAGAAATTGGTAGCGAACGGTTTTGTCTTTGGTGCTGGACCACACCAGCTGAGGGAGCATTGCAGGTGCTGAACACTCCAGCACAACACGCCGGCAATGCACTATTAAATCTAATATTATATCATTTATTTATATCTTTGTTTTTAAGAAAATCAAAGCCATATTATAAAGAACTAGATATCGCCCGACTTCGCTTGCATTTTGAGGTTGGTTTCATTAGTTGTGAGGCATATAAAAGTAGCCTATATCCTTCCTTGGAGTTCAAACTTGCTTCATATCAAATTTCAGCAAATTAGGTTCACTGGTTTAGCCGTGAAAGAGCTACAGACACACAGACACACAGAGTTATTTTCGCATTTATAATGTCAGTATAGATTACCTATATTACTATTTACCCCTCCAGTTAAGGTTAAAGCTAGCAAAAAGCTAGGAGGACGACAATAACTCAAGAAGTCAGGATCGAACCTGCTATTTTTTATACCGCGAGGCGGCCTGTAATCCATTGAAGTACTCAACACATCTAAGTATTTTTGTAAATATATAAATTGAACACGCCCATTCGTTGTTGCAATTAATGGTAATAAAAATAGTTCAGTAATTAAATCGTATACGAATTATTTTTGACGTACCGTCCAAAATTTAGTGTGATCGTCATCACCGACTGACGTCACGGTAATCTGTCAAGAGTAAATCATTTTAAGCGCGTTTTAAATCATTTTAAATTAACACATATGTCACTAATATCATATTTATGTTATAACTTGCAAATGGCGTCAATATCAAAGGAAATATAACATATTAACATTTCGACTACAGCGCTTTCGATGTTTACATTAAGCGCTTAAGCGTTTGCGCAAAACAGATGCAAACTTGGTCTCCTTATTCTTTTATGGGATATCTGATGGGGCGGCAATCAGACAACTAGAGATGCTCAGGATTAAGGCTTTGATGTGTTAACTGATTTATGGTGACCACATAGAAAACTGTCAAATTTGAGCTGTTACTGAGAATTTCTTAAAATTAAACCTTTTGACTCTAATCTCTAATCAAACTCGAGTTTAAGGTCTTCCAATCGAGCTCCGAACAAGACAAATATAAAATTAAAACATATTTATTGAAAGAGAAGCAAATAACTTAAGTGAAAGCTAAGGAATCCCATGATTAAGTATCGTAATCTAGCAAGAAAAATTGCTTTTTTGAATCGTTACAACACGTAAAGATTGCGGGTTCAAATCTGAGAAAATTCTGCCAAATTGCATTGGAGTTGCGTAGTGTATAAAGTTGCCAAATTTCTCCTCGAAAGGAGAAGCGGTCTTAAACTACCAGTGGAATATTTATATGCTGTAACTATTTACGTTGAAAGAATTATAGTATTGAAACATACTTGACGTATCTCATCAAATTCTGACACGATTACTTACCGAAAGGGACATCGATACATTCCGAGATTGTCACCAAAATACGCTTATATAAAATGACAAGATTTTAGCGACAAACATACAGTAAGTGAATGATAATCATATATAATAAAACTCAGAGGGCCATTTGTTCTAATAAAAACACAATCAAAATCGATCTATTCAATTAACCTCAAGCTATCGCTAACATACAGTTACACGAGAGGTTAATGAGATCATACGTTAAAATATAACAACGTATTATAAAACGTGCAGACATTCAAATAGATAATTATATAGCTCTTATTGTGTATGTGATAGAGTTCAAAGCTGCGCATATTCGTGAAACCGTGGCCCACCCTACAATAGACTCGATTAACTAGTTGGTGATTTCGATCGATTTTCATTAAGCGAGTTGAATTATTCGATGTTGTTTCACTAAATTAAGTACAGCCCCTTTATAACTACGGTTACTCATTTATTGGTAAGGATTTGTATATCATATTTTATAGCCGCAACCGATTGTGCATCGGAAAGGGGTAATGTCTTTACTGTCTGCGTGTGTTTATTAATTGTAAAATTACGCTTCTATTTAAATTAAACTAGATAGATTTTTTTAGAGTGTAGTTATAGTATACCTAGGTGGACAGGCAAGTGAGCCAATTGATGGTAAGTGGTCACCAACCCCTCTGGACATTAGTGCTGTGAGAAATATTAAATATGTCTTACATCGCCAATGCGCCACCACCTTGGAAACTAGAATGTTAAGTCCCTTGTGCCTGTATTTACACTAGTCCACTCACTGTATTAACGGTAGACTGATGAGTGGGTACCTGTTGCCGGGTACCTACCCAGATGGGCTTTCAAAACAAAAGATGCGGTCTGTCTGTTTGTAAGAAAGTGGTATTCTTAGAATCAATCTCGAATCAAATCAAATTAGCCAAGAGTGAGATTTGACAAAAACTTTTTGAAGTCGTTCAGAAAACAAAACACTTTCTCATTAAATAGGGTTATCTAAAACTTAATATATATAAATATTTGAAATGTATCTGTATGTCTTTGTAAATATATATTTTAATACCGCAGCAGTTTTCCGGTCGACTGGATTATGTTTTTTTTTTATTTTCCTTACACGAAAAATTCATATTGTAATGTGTGAAAATGTCTTCATATATCATTTTGTGCTGGATCACTTAACATTGACTTGTTTCCATTGTAAACTGACGTATCTTTAACCAACCATTGTCTAAAGACATGTTTGCATAAACGCGTGTGGCTATTTGATTTAAATGAAATAAATAAATACTTTTTTCTTAAGGTAGGTGATCATCCCTGTATCCTTTTTTTCACATAGTTGAATCCTCCATAAATATAACCGGGCACCTGGGGGTAGGGGGAAGATAAGCCGGGTTATGTGGTATTCCTAGCCACTAAAACCACTGGGACGGCCGTCCTCGTCACGGATCGGAGAGGCTGCTGGATCGTGATAGCGCATCCGCGCCCCTCCCGTGCAGTACATTCCTGGGTCGGTGGTGTTCTCCTCAGAGGAGCTAGACTAACCTATTCTAACCAAGAACAGCGGCCAAGGATGAAGGAGAGTCATCATGTCATTAAAATAGATTTGCGCAAAAAAAATATTGAGCAAAAAACTTACAAAAAGGGAAAATAAATATATAAAACAAATGAAAGTTTTCAATTCTTGCTGGCAAACCAGTTTATTATATTTGAGACATATAGGGCTTTATCTGGACAACATACTACTCAACTAATATTTTTGACATCTTAACAAATCGACGAAATATGATATTGACGAAGGTCAAACTCTATCTCAATTTGAGGTATATGTTCGCTAGAGATCGTGACTTATTTTTCTTTAATTTTGATTTATTATATTTTAAAGATGGCTCACGTCAGTAAATACGTTGTTAGATGCTGGAAAATAATCACTGTTAGTTAAATTATTGGTGATACATAGACATTTACACGTATAGATACGCGGATTCATTACCGAATTTTCATTTAATTTGATGAAATGGATCTGCTTACCTATTGAATTGGGGTAGTGAACAACATACTAGTAATTATGATGTTCTGTACATCATCTACACTCTACAAAACATATGACTTAAGTAAAGCACTTTGAGAGGTTCCTACGGATTCTGTTCGAATCACAGTGACGTGTGACATTGGAAACGTATCCGCACTAGTGGCCATAGTCCGGCCTGCACTGCTCAGATAGTGCCCAATGATTTAACGCTCAACTTTTGACACAACTAAGCTTTTTGGACATCGTCTTGCCTATAAATAACGTCTTACACATCTGAGGGAGAGACAAACAGTGACCGAGTTTGGCCTTTTTAATAACGGTGTATATAGAAAAGTTTATTGAACATACGTTTAATATATCTTACTTAATTTTCACAATTTCAAGTGGCTGGCTGTAAAAATCACTACCGCCAATGCAACAGCAATCTTGGTAATTAAAATGTGCTTGTAATTATAATGGCTAACTCGTCCTTCAAACTGGAACGAAAAATACTAAGTTTTGTTTAGCAGCAGACTAAGTAGGGCTTTGTGCAAGCCCGTCTGGATAGGTACCACCGTCACATATTTTACCGTCAACAGTGCTCAGTATTGTTGTGGTCCGTTGTTCCGTTTTAAAGTATGAGTGAGCCAGTGTAACTACAGGCACAAAGGACATAACATCTTAGTTGCCAAGGTTGGTGGCGCATTGGCGATGTGATGAATGGTTAATATTTTTTACAGCGCCATTGTTTATAGGCGCTGGCGACCACTTACCATCAGGTGGCCAATTTACTCGTCCGCCTACCTAAACAGTGATAAGTGATAGTCTCGTACCTACCCAGACTGGCTTGCACAAAGACTGACGTATCTCTCTCGAACCTTTATAAACATGAACCTGATGTAGGTAAGCATAAATTCTAAAATCACTTTCAACTCTACAATAATTTCTTCTGAAAAGCGATGTCGTACAAAAGTTTCTCCCTGGCCCCGCACAGACGATTTCTTACAGAAAAAAAAAACACATTCATTTACAAATAAAACGTACAATGAACAGCTTAATAGCGATAACTAAAAATGTACTCTATGCCTTGAGTGGTAAGGTTGAAAAATATGCTAATGTGATTTTAAGTTGCCATGTGTACATATTAGGGCACTGTCCACTATATCGATATAGCCTTTTTTACATATCTTTTATATGCGCGTAAAAATTCATGGCTCGCTTCTTTTTCACATTTTCAACAAAATTAGGAAGGCATTAAGAATATATTGTCTCAAAACACAGCGTTTTATGGCGAGAACACGGAGAATGGAAATGGTATATCGGTACGTTATAACGTATCATATTTTCATTTATGTCAAACTCAAAACTCAAAATTCCTTTATTCAACATAGAAGCATCACACTTACTTATTGATGGTCAAATTAAACACTACCACCGTTTCGGAAAAAGGTACACCCTGACCTGAGAAGAACCGGCGTAAGAAACTCAGCGGGTCTTTTTTTTATGTCAAATTAAGTAGATACGTAATTATATATGAATAGAAACAGCCAGGAGGCGATCGTTTCATTCCCAAGGTGTGCTATCAAACATAAACTCACTAATTGTATAGTAACCTTTCGCACACAAGCGTTCCTTAACAATTTTTTTAAATTTAGCAACAGAAGCATTTTGAACGCTTTCTGGGATCCTGTTGTAGAAGCATATACATTGTGCCCCACAAAAGAGTTACTGACTCAATGCAGTCGAGTAACAGGAGTAACAAGATTGTGTTTGTTCCTTGTACCAATGTATATGTATGTAATAGCGGCTGCGTTAACCCAAAGCATAATATCAATATTTGAACATGTTATTTGTTATTATATATTAAAATTATTCTATTTTGATATAAGAAGGCGCTAAAGGGATTAGAGGGGTTCATTGCCCCAGGAATCCTTGCAGAGACGGGCCGACCGTCAGGGTGTCACGGTAGCATGCAGAAGCGCTCCCGTGGCACCCGCTGAAGAGCCGGAGAGGATATCGCTTGTTTTTTACTGGGTATTGCGATGTAATAAGGCGCACTAGGCGTCCTGGGCACCGACGAATCACACATACTTCACGCGTGCCCTGTTCATTTGGGGGTAAAGCGTAATGCGTTTTTTTAAGCGAGAAACAAAAAACAGACTGACGAATGGGCCACCTGGTAGTAAAAGATCTTCGCTGCTCAAAGACATTGGCGTTGTAAGAAATATTCGCCATTATACACGCTTCCAATGTGCCACCAATCTTTAGAATTAAGATATCATGGTAACAAGAATATATTAATTAACTCAGGACTCGCACAGTGCTCTACCAATAACTTAATTACATAATTCTATCTTAACTGTTTCGCAAATCAACGAGATGCCATATCCGATCCATTATCGTCATTGGTCTTACAAAGTTTCGATTCTGTGACGAAAAAATTCAATGTTAAATGGCAACTGCTAAATATTAATCGGGCGTGCGTTGTTTTTATACTTTACTTCTGCCACTTAACCGGACTACCGTAATAATTGCATTTAACCGACTGCTATTGCAACGGGAGGATAATGTATTATAATGTTACAATAACTGTTGTACGTTGGTGTCTTACTTGCGTAGATTTTTTATGTGAAATATATTAGTGCTGGCATTTGGCTAGGTACCACCACCACCAAACAACAATATTTTGTATTATTGTATTCTGGCTTAAGAATGAGTAAGCCAGTGTAATTACAGGCATAACATCTTAGGTCTCCCGATTTGCAGCACGACGATGTAAGGAATGATTAAAATTTCTCATGGCGTCAATGTTTGTGATTTGTGACCACGAACCACCAGGTGGTTTAGTTCACCTACCGATTTTTTTTTTTTAATTTAGCTTTGATTAATTTGATTGCCTCAAGACCGTTGTGAATAATAAATTGTTTTGTAAAATAATTGTCAAAAAAAAATACAACTCGATGAGTTTCTTTCGCGGTCAGCTCTGTGATATTTCCTTTCAAACCGATCATAGTATATTTTCAGTCTATGAACAAGTGTATTTTGAATTAATATTGATATGGAAACTATGCCTACTGTTTATCTGTTGCTATCCACGAGACGAGGACTCATCCCATATGTTCCTAATTATACTGACTCACTAATTATTATTAGTACTATTAATAATAGTTTGAAGCTTGGCAGACTCTATACTGAGTCCTGCAATGAACATATATTATATCGAAACATACTTTATTTAAGTGGGTTCTTATGAATTGTGATATTACAAAACTAATTTACACTTAAGGCTGTGTATTTAAAGTTTATATAATATAAGGAATAACCAGCAAAATCCGCAGTACCTCTGTCATATATATTTATATAGAATTATTATTATTAATCACTATCATTTCCATTCAAACTATTATCCCCTTAAAATTGGATGAATTTTCTTTGAATAAGCATTATAACGCAATATTATATTTTAACATAAACGAAAGCTTAAATACCGATTTACATATTTAAAACATTGAAAAAAGGAGAACGTTCATATATATTTTCATCCCCAATTTCACACTCTTGGGATAGTGAAATTTCAAAAATGCTGTAACAGCTTCATTATTCTCAAACAGAAGCCTAAAAAACGATTGCCATATTTCAAACACTATAAAAAGGAGAAGTTTCATCCCCAATTTTACCCCCTTGGTTCATGAATTTACAAAAATGGTCTAAGCGCTATATTTTATATTTTTAACTTTCAAAAATGATGATTTTCCGTATAAACTTTCGTCCCAAAGATGAATTTTGAAATAATCTTCTGTTGGAGCTCACCTATAGTCCATGAGGTATTCCTGTGCGTTATTCATTCTGTTAGACCCAGCGGCTTAGGCTGTGCGACTGCCACTCAGTCATTTTCATATTTTTTTAAGTACATGTAACATATAATTTATACATATTCAATTGGCTCGTTGGTCAAGTAGCTACTTTAAAAAGTGCTCCAAATTCCGAGGTCAGGACGATAAAAATTGTTGAGTTTTCTGCCAAGAAATTTTCAGTTACAAAGGTGGTGTTAAATTCTCGTGCCTAGGAATAAACGTTAAGCACCTGTTCCCGATTCGTCTACTATTTAAATTTAATATAGTGAAAGACTGTATTAATATAAATAAATTATACTTGGAGGTAGGGCTTTGTGCAAGCCCGTCTGGGTAGGTACCACCCACTCATCAGATATTCTATCGCCAAACAGCAGTACTCAGTATTGTTGTGTTCCGGTTTGAAGGGTGAGTGAGCCAGTGTAACTACAGGCACAAGGGACATATCATATTAGTTCTCAAGGTTGATGTAAAGAATGGTTAATATTTCTTACAGCACCATTGTCTATGGGCGGTAGTGACCACTTACCATCAGGTCAATATCATTAAAAAAAATAAGAGTCATGCATATCATTTATTATTTAACGGCTCTTAATTATGTCATATTGCAACATTTTCACCAATGGATTCCAGGATGAAGAAAACATAAAAACATACAGAGGAAATATGTCACAGAAATTGTTTTGTAATATTGTAAAAAAATTGAAGCTCAGTACTATATGTCACGGAAATTGATCAGAAAAAAAAATGGAAGCTCAGTACTATACTATACATAGTGCTTCTATATATCGTCTTACGGAATAACTAATTTAGAATTCTCGAACGAAAATTCTCAGTTCTTTAATAATTATTAATAAAAATTAACGCATCTTTAAAATTGTTAAATAAGACTGACAATTCAAATATACAAAAATTCTGATTAAATTAATTTTAATTTTCTTATAGGAATCAATTTATTGTCATCAATTTGTTTTTTTTTTTTTATACTATATTGAGAAGTTAGCATAGCCAAGGTGTTAATTTGAGGTGTTAAAGGAAATCGCTACCAGTTTTTATTCATCCAATATAACGATGACTTAAGACGCGATTCTTAAAACAATATACGTACGCAATATAACGACATGAATTGACACTAAATAGTCGTTAAACCGAATATTTTATATAATACTGTTCAGTTTTAACAGCGTTGACATTCAGGGCAAATTGCATTTTTTTTTTTTTCGTTATACGATACCAACAGATAATTATTATTGTTTTTAAATTAAACGTTTAAATAAAATATTAAAGCAATTATTGTATTTGTATGTAGGTATGACGTAATATTTAACAATTTAGTTACGATGTTTAAACAAATATAATATTATAACGTTGCTGTTATTTCAAAAATATTATTATTTTTGTATGATAAAATTCTAAATATTT
This sequence comes from Vanessa tameamea, assembly GCF_037043105.1. Lineage (NCBI taxonomy): Eukaryota > Metazoa > Arthropoda > Insecta > Lepidoptera > Nymphalidae > Vanessa > Vanessa tameamea. Next base: position 955,598 of record NC_087316.1, read on the forward strand.
GTTATGCTGCATGGAAATAAAAAAACTGTAGGCACATTAAACTATCAAACTCAAAATCATAGAACCATTCACCAAAGACACGAACAATACGACTACGGAACCAAAAAAAAAAATGAGGCGGAATAAAAAAATAAAACATCTATAGAAAATATTTTTAAGGGCGATTTTTTATTACAGTTAACATTTACTAATACGAATTCTTCGGGTAAATATTGACGTAAGTGAAAGGTAAATTAAATTAAATCGATTTAAAATGACAGCGTTAATAAAAATGCTCTTTATTAAGTAACAACCTATAATTGTTCCTCTGTTACGTTTAGCCTTTTCTTTGGCCCTGGATACATATACGACAGAATTTCATTCAACGCTTACAGCTCACGAAATTTTAATACACGACCAGTACGAGGTTATCAAAGGGTTTTGAACCTGGCATTCGGTTAAGACTCATGGAAGTTACACACTAAGTTATGTCGGAGACACCGGAGTGAAAATGATTGAAAATCTAATTGATAGATGCAATCAATAAATATTTAAATCCAAAGAATATATAATTATATAAGTATACAGATTTTAACACACTCAAATTGTTTAAGTTTATAAAAAAAAAAGTGACCTCATTAATATAAGCCATCAATTCTGCTCCTTTGCTATTACTTAAAATGAAAAAAAAAAAAAAAACTTTACCGCGTTTATATAAAACGTGCGTTGTCCATTACGTGACAGATAATATCCTAAACAAATTAATCTTGAAATATGTTCCAATTTGTTTTACGATTCATGATACATTATCGATTACCGTACTCTGAAAAGTACGTTAAAAATTTTACGACGCGTAATCAATTGACGAGTTTACGATGTATTTTTTTTTTACATAGTGACATTTTATAGCCCTACCGATCAGCAGTATATATGGCGGTAAATTGCAATTTAGAATTTCTGTACGTTACTTTAATCGTAAATATTATATTTATAAAGTATTCATCTTGCGAGGAGGATAAGTTGAAAAAAAACAAAACTATTTAAATTTTATTTTGTATTATATTTTCCTCCTTGGGTGTTCTGGAAGAAATCTCTTCAAGGGATAAGCATCTTCTATAAAAAGATTTCTTTAGGTATGTTTTGTAACTATCACGTGGACGTGATCGAACATCGACTGACTCTTAGATCAGCATGGTGGAATAAGACGGCTTATATTTAAAACAGACAATTTAAAAAAAAACGTCAGTATATAGTCCGAATTCGGTTATTGAATAAGTTTTTAAGAAATATTTTTATTCTCATTATTTAATGTAGAATTCAAAGGTAAAAGTAACATTCGTATCATAAATGAAATTGTTTTAAATAAACATTTGTGATATTATAAGAAAAAAATTTTATATTTACCCATTTTTTTTTACTGTTTTTGTTTAATATTATACGTTCATTTTTTTTATAACGACTGCTCAGTCAATGTTTTTTTGTTAACATTAAATAATTACGAAGTGCGAAACCTTTCACGGACTGGTGATCGGACGCTCTCGTAATGTCTCCGTTTGATGCGCCTGCGCCGATGCGTTTCCATTGTCATATTTTATATTAATATTAAAAAAGACATTAATTATTATTATTTAATAACAAAGGAATTAATGCTGAATTATTCCTAGTAATATTTTTACTTATTTGGGTAGAAGCTAAATGATTATTATATAGTGATTTGTACATGGAACCATCAACCATCTAACTTTAGAAATTTTATAATTAAATAAATTACAAAAAAGATTATAATGTTAAGAACTTTCCACGAAACTGATTCATTCTTCTGATGACCCAAGAACTGTTTATTACTTCGAAGAGTACCTACACGCCCAATGACTCTTTATATGTTCCGATAATATATCAAATATCTATTAAGTGTAATAAATAAATATTTAATATTGAAACTCACGCTTGTCACGAGAATAGTCTAAACTTAAATCGGTTAAAACTAATAATATTATACACTAAACCCTCCTCTGAAACGCGTTGCATTTTATGGTATAAGATGTATATACATTGGTGTAGGATTTGTTTTAATTAGGCTTTACAAAAGGGCCCACTCGCTTATAAGAATAGATTATTATTTATGACAATGGAAACCAGCGTTGAGAGTTCATCTTCAACGTCGAGTTCAGCGGTAGACCAGTTCGTCGCGTTGCTTGGCAATGTTCAATTATAGTTATTATATTCGCCCCGGCTTCGCACGGGTGCAATTTATTAATAAAGGAAATGATTAGATATAAATGTAATATAGCCCATGAGACACAGTTTCTAAATTTATTTTTAGTTCATTAGTTCTGGATCTTACCCCCTACATACAAACCGATAAATTTTACCTCTTTATAATATAAATGTAGATATCGATTCATATTGTAAAATTTATGTTATATTTCGTATACACCTTTTTTTTAAATTTATGATGTGTAATTTAAAAAACAGAACATTAACCGTTAATATATTTGTGGAATTATGTTTAACTTTTACAATTTGGAGAGCCGTTTTTGTTGAATTAGTAAAATGTCTGAGCTGTAGTTCAGTTGACACGTGACGATAGCCGGATAAATTCCCTGCTAACGCCATTGAGTTGTCATCTGTTTTAATTATATTTTATTTTGACATCTTACTTAGATATCGTAAGCTACATTTAATTATAAAATATATTCAGTAACCGTGTCGTATGAGAATGGAAACAGTCACCAATCAGGTCAATTTTCAAGTGTCAATATAGGAAAGGCGAATGACGGTTCGGGTGTTAATTTAAAAGTCGTTAAATTTTATTATCAGATGAAAGAATCTTCTGAAATCTTTGAACTCACGACGAACGACCAAACATACGGAGAGTGAAGCAAGTTTGAATACGTATATAACTATTTTGTATTATTAATTAATTAATTAAATATTCTGGTTATGCTAAGTACATGAACTGTTCAAACGGAGAGGGAGTTTTTGGATATTCTATTTGATTGATTACACTTTAACAAATTAAAAAAGAATATCGCTGCGTTTTTTGGCAGTTCTTATTAGTAATTACATTTTAATCAGTGAACATAATATCAGTGAAATTATCATTCAACAGCGTATGTACTCGTATGTTACTCAAATCAAAGGGATCATCAAATTATGTCATTTTAATAGATTGAGAATTTTATACTATAAATATACATAATTCTGTATTGAAACCACGCTTACGCGATTTTAGTCGCCGCAATCATGTTACTTATTAAATGATTATCATTTCCGAGATATTATCTGTGGATATGTGTTGCCATATGTACATGTAGTCAATACATTTGAACGGACCCGGTCACTGTTATGTGGGTTAATTATTATATCCAAGGATTTCGCGGGAAAATCAACATATATATTCTTAAATAATATCGATATGAACGGCTGTTAAATTACCGATTTAATTTTTTTAATGTTATTTAATTTGTAATTCTTTGTGTAAAAGTAAACTAATTAAGATAATTAAATCTGATGCCCCGTTAAATTAGTGCGTGCGAACATTAAACGGTGATTTTTCGGCTTTTTTTAATGTAACGACTAATATTTGATTGCAATATTTCTGTTATTTCCATTGAAATCTTCGTGATAAAGGCTGTTATTATTCTTACGCGCTCCGCTATTTATAGCCTTAAAATTGATATTTTAATTTCAGATAGTATTGACAAATAAAAACTATGATAATATTTAATGTCATAAGTATTTTAATAAAACTAAAAGTTAAAAAAATAATATAAACCCAACCAATTAATTTATAAATAAATAAAATGGTAGTTTATCATGCACTTTGTTTCGGGTAAACTTAATTTTAATTATTTATTTTATAATTAGAAATGTTTAATTTGTATTGTACAAAAATATATTTATTGTGTGTTTATATTTTATAATTATTGTATATTTTAGATAATGTTTCTATAATTGTTTTTATATTTATTTTGAAGGAATTTTAGTTTAGACTCGGGACGGATTCGTGCCTTTTTGTAAGTTTAACTTTTTTTTCGAACTGTGTACATTTGAAATAAAAGTAAAATATCAACTAACTAAACCTAACTATGAAAACAGATTATAAAATAATAAAGGTATTCCGAAAATAGCTTTATTAAAGATTGAGGTAATTGTAAAATAAATTAAAAAGTAAAGTGATACAATATATCATTTTCTTCGTATTATTTAGTCAAAGAGAGCGTTACGTGCTGGTAAGTGGGAGGACCCACTCATAGTGGAGGGTATAAATCTTGCGTTTCACGAAAATTCCGATGTTTATAGCAATTAACAGTTCCCGACGTCGTGTCACTCGGATCTCCACATGATTTAGTGTTAGGAGTAGAATACACGACTTGAATCCATACAATTTTCTATACTAATATTATAAGTGAAAAAGTAACCATATCTGTTACGCTTTCATTGTACGGAGTATGCTTAAGCCCTAAATAGGAACATAGACTATTTTTTAATTCAACCTTCAACAGCGTAAAGTTGGGGATAAAGGTATGTGCTATGAAGTTTTGTGAATTTCGAGCGGGGAATGTCGCGGAATCAGTTAGTTCTATAGAAAAAAAAGTTCGTGTCCCTATAAATTTGCTTTTATAATGTGTCTGTTTTACTTACTGACTTAATGCAGTTACAACATTGTTATTAAAAATAATATTAAAATTATAGAAATTTACATAGGCTCACCTGGTACTGTCACCATTTTTTCTACACCCAATCAGTCAGCCAGTGTAACTAAAACAAGAGAAGTACTATCTATCATAACCGGCGCAGAGCACACATGTTTTTAGAAATATAAGCACAATGCTAACTACGAAAAAACCTACAAAACCGGATAGAATTAAGGCGCAATTTACGTGTTATCTGAGGTACGTGAAACTCCGTCTCGCTATTAGAACTCCCGATACGACAATATGAGTATTTTTTTATAGTTCGAATTTAGGTTTTAATTTACGAAAATGATAGCCAGAAGACCAAGGAAGCCATTACAAATAGACAGACCGTTCGGCTGTTTGGTTTAAAAAAATACTAGACTTATATGGTAAGCAGCTTGATCCGTACGTGAATTGAAACGTATTTCGCCATTATATTTAAATTACGTGTCTAATTATCTAGAGACGTTTTAATCGTTAGCATTAATTGTCATGGCGAACGAATGATGAACGAATGAAAAAACAAAACATAAATGTCTGAACGAACAAAGCATATTAACTAATAAATAATGTTGTTAATTTTTAAATTACACATTTATTTTATGGTTCCGCGACAAATGAATTAAATGCACTGTTTATTTATAGATCTAAGAATTAAACTTTAAACTGTAGTTATCTACGATGTACCGTAATATATGTATAAGTTATATGACGTTTGATTTTTGAATTGCAATTACAAAATTGTCAAAAATATCTAATGATTTTTGATATCGAACTGGCTCCATATCAAGCTCACAGAGAATCAATGCTGCGTCAGTGGAAATGTTTGGGTGAGGCATCATACCTCATCAGTAGTTGATTTTTTGTTTTGATTATCATTAGAAGACAGTTTGATTCGAACAGAAACAAATAATTTGATTTCGTTTTCCAATATATATATATACCTATATCAATATTATATTTCTCTATTTGATTTCTGATTATTTTATATATTATTGTTAGTGTACTATACATTTCAAGGCCTACGTATATCTTTGGATATATCATGCTCGTGCATAAATAGCCTTACGGTCCGTGTGCACCGAGCCTTACCAGTCCCGCCTCTTAGTTATTTATCGCCATCTTAATTACTAACTCTCGATGCCCGGACGTTCTCGTACGTCAGATGGCTCGAAACAAACGTTTAATTGAGAATTGTACGTATTTTAATGTTCGCTAGATTTATTGTATACTTCGGTATGACATGACAATACAATCTATTACATTACTCAAAAATATATTTTAATAAATGATGCGACGTTACTTTTTGTATACATACGAGTAGAACTTATATCAGAATATGGAAAACGTTTCTCACGGACATGTATAACATTGTAGTTATTAGTAGTAGCTGTAGTTGTGTGGAAAATCAGTGATAAAATTACAATTTCTAAATTATTCATGATTTATTTAGTTGAGGTAGCGTGATCAAATGTAAATGATTGACTGAGTCCGTCCGTAAAGATGCGTCAATTCGTGTGATTGTTGAGAAGTAGATCGATCAACAATTTGACACGGATTCGATATTCGAATTCGATGGAATAATTCCAGCGCCCAATCAGACTGCAACGAAAACTGTGCCGTGAACATCTTAAATTAAATTTTAATTACGTAATTAAACCTACACAGTAGTTTTTTTTTATTTGACGTATTACGCCCTTCATCATATACAGTATAAAAAAAACGATTGCTGTCGCGCGAAATATCAAAGAGTAAAATGAAGAGATGTGATGATGCTCCTGTATTTTGTAACGGATTTAGTTGCGTACGCGCACACACTTTTATAGAGTCATGTCCACATGCTGCAAGTTAGTTGCTGCGCAGTGTGAAGTGGGTGATTGGTATCCTTCATAGGGCTATTATAAAATACCTGCTTATCCTGTAGGATGAGACATATGTAGTGCCTCAGTATATGAATAAAATATATTTAAATAAATACGCACGCCTTTTAAAAAATATTACAATATCGATTCTAAATTCAAAGTTACGTTGCTCTAAAATTACGTCCTAGAAATTACTAACTGCTGGTCTTAGTCCAGCTCTTGAATGGTGGAGGCTAGTTCCACTCCGGATTGGTAGATACAAATCTGGAAGAGTTTCATCTTATTTAAGCAAGTTTCGTCACATGCATAATATATTACACATAGATGAAATACAATGTAATTTGTTACATAATAGCATTAGTAGAGATCAGTTTGATAGCGAAAATCTTTCTAAAACTGTTCGAACGATCTATTGTTGAAATGATATATTAATTATACAACTCATAGACACACATAGAGTATGTTATGAAAACAATACAGTACAAAAACAATAAAAACAATTTGTATGTTAATTAGAGAAAATAAGAAATAACTTTAGTAAAATAACGATTAATCTACTATTGCAGTTTATCTTGTCCACTATTAATGTGAACATTTAGAGCTGATCTCACCACGTTACTTTATTATGACTTAGCCAGGTACAAGTATACGAATAACTTAGTGTCTCGTGGTGATTTTAATCATTGTAAGTCATTTCGTTCCTATACAATTTTAGTAATACAAAAGAGCAAAGATTCGCCTTTTTTCACGTCATGGAAACCTTCGTAACGGTAACCGAGCCTTAACCGAGGTTATGTGGGATTCTTAAATCTTCGTGGGCTGGGACAGGAAATGCTGCGGGAGCGTGTTGTTATAACGCATCTACCACGGTCATGTCCTATCTTTTAAGCCCCAGACGTTGGGGCGCGACTTATGTTAAGTTGTCATTTTTGCTACAGACAGCAGAAATGTTAGATTTAGGAAGCCCCATGTCTTATTCTCTGGAGGGATAACTCAGCGAACATTAGGCTACGGGTTATTTACTTTACTTTATAAATGACTAGCCGAACCTGCGGCGTTACCTGCGCGAAATTTATAAAACATAAACTGTCAACCCCGTTTTTCCCCTTGGGTGGAGTTTTGTCAAATCCTTTCTTAGCGAATGTATACCCTATACAGAACCTACCTGCCAAATTTTAAGTTTGTAGGAGTTATAGTTTCTGAGGTTTCGTGATTAATCAGTCTAAAATCAAAATCAAAATATACTTTAATTAAGTAAGCTTTTACAAGCACTTTTGAATCGTCATTTAACAGATTATTTAAAGTGAAGTTACCACCGGTTCCGGATGTAGATTCTACCGAGAAGAACCGGCAAGAAACTCAGTAATGGTATTTCGCTTTTATATACCTATACAGATTTTAGAATATTAAGTATTATTATTATTAATTTATAACTTTCTTGAATGCAATCACATTAAATGGTATTTGTAATTAGTTATTTATATAGACATGTTTGTACTTCCCACGATATCTCCTTAACTAGCAATAAATATTAAATAGAACCAATGAATCAAGAACGCCCATCAAAGTTTCATATATTAAGGTAACGCCTTTAAATCGATAAATCTCTAAATCCATATAAAGTAATTCGTTAAAAGAAACTGTAACAAAAAACGTAATTATTCATACAAACGAATCACCTTATGTCAATGTGGTTAAGGTTCAAAATCGCACCGAGCATCCCTTAAAACGTAGAGCTGTAAGATGCATTTGATCCTTTAGTTTAGTGAATCGGATTTTAATCGATAATCGACTTTGTGGTTATTGTTTTAGGGTTGAAAATTGTTTAGAATAATTTGCTGTAATATATGAGTTCTTGCTCTACGCAAAACAAGAATCCACTTTAACTTCATTCGTATCATTCAATATTCTTTACAATCGTGTAAGGGACAGCGCTATATTTATTTAAACAAGCGATTTTCAACTTTATTTCATTATATTAAGGTATATTTAAGGTTGATTTTAAAAGCTTATGGTCAGTATATAAAATCAATCACAAATCAATACTGACGTCGTACATCCCAGTACGAATGGGGTTTAATTGTCGGTTTGGCATTATCATTAGTAAGGTGGGTCGTGCGCAGGCGCATCGGAGATGTTATCTCGTAGATCAGATGTTTAGTACGATTTTATGGAACTATAATGGACTTATATTTTTTCTAGTCCAGAAATAAATGGATGAAATATTATTAAACGTCATAAATCGTTTTCTTTTTTAATATACAGGATGTTGCGATTGTCTGTGATACAGAATACATACTGAGACAAATTGTAAATATAAACCGGTTTGAACATTTGTAAAATTAGCTCATTTTTAATTGGCTGTTCTTTCCAGATTAAAATAAAGACTATGCTTCTTCTAAATTTTACGACAAAATGATAGCACTAGTTTCCATCAAAATCGGCGAAGAGAACAATCTTCCCTCGAACATTTATTCCTCTTATTGGATACTAACTATCCATCCCGGCTTCACATGGGTACAATAAGCCTATATAAAACTTTTAGATAAAAGACCAAACTTAGATATTTTTTTAAACGGCTATTTATGTTGAAATTGTCAGCTCTTCTCTATAATAAAATGCATGTATTATACATATAAACTCTATTTTATGTACACCCCTTTAGGTACTGTATAATGTACATCATATTTGTATATTACCTATAGTTTATTTCTTAAAAAGGCCTCCAATCTTTATAAGAAGGAAGAGGAAGGTTATTACCAGAAGAGAATATACTGGTCTTTGGAAGTTATAAAAGATTTTTTTTTATTATATAGGTAGACAGGCAAACGGGCTAATGGACCACCTGATGGTAAGTGGTCACCATCGCCCATAGACATTGGTTCCGTAAGATATTTTAATCATATACACCTCCAATGCGCCACCAATCTTGGGAGCTAAGTTATTATGACCCTTGTGCCTGTAGTTACATTGGCTCACTCACCCTTCAAACCGGAATACAACAATACAAAGGACTGTTACTTGACGGTCGAATATATGATTAGTAGGTGGTACCTACCCAGACTTACACGAAGCCCTACCAAAAAAATTTATTAAAAATAACATAGTTGTAAAAATTTATTAAAAAAAAAAAAAACTATTAATTAATTCGTACGTACCGGAAGTCCATTTCGTTATGTATTGTAACAATATTAAAAAAACTAATTATAAAATAATAGTTGTCCAGTAGCGGCCGACTTCCGACTGAGATGATAATGTATCTCGATAATATCAGATTAACTTGATAGACAGACAAACTAATATCTATAATGAAAAAATCTCGCCATTTATCTTCAAAGCTATCTCTTTTACATCTTTAAAATAGCATATTTAATTGATCACTTTTAAAAGAGAAGCATCATATGTCGTTTAAGCTTTGACGTGACACAACTAGCGCCATCTAGTGACGGCTTATAACAATTTCGTACTTTCCGTTCGATTTATGAATGTTATCTACTAATGTTAGAAATGAGAAAGTAAATATCTGCCTATTTGTTTTTTTTATGTGTTATAAAATCTAATTTAATAAATATAACAAACCTCTTTGTCTGAGACTTACCTTTGTAATGAATTTAAGATGTTAAGATCAGTGAGTCAGTATACATTACAGGCTAAGGGAAGGCATCGTCAATAAACATATGCATCATTATCAATATCACCAACAAATACTGTTTGTTTTTTTTTACAGTATGGTAGGCGGACGTGCAAACGGGCTACCAGATTGTAAGTTGTCGCCACCGCCATAGACATTGACATTTTAACATATATTGCTTTTTAACAACATTAACAACCTTTAAATTTCCCACTGCTGGGCTAAGGCCTCCTCTTCCTATATATACATATACACATGTGAAAGAATTTCGTTGAAATTAGACACCTGCAGGTTTCCTCTCGATGTTTTCCTTCACCCCCGAGCACGAGATGAATTATAAACACAAATTAAGCACATGAAAATTCAGTGGTGCTTGCCCCAGGCAACCCGCAATGCTCTAACCACTGGGCCATCTCGGTCATATTGCTTTTTGGCGCTAGAATATAATATGATGAGTTGGTACCTACCTTTATTGGCTTGCACAAAGCCCTACCACCAAGCATTGGTAAAAATATATAATTATAGGTCAGTAGCACCCCCTAGCCGTGTAAATACACGTGTAAACATTATCAACAATAATCATAAAACGTCCTTCTTACTTCCATTGTAACTAACCCTTCACTAAAATAATACCAACGTAAATCAAAAAGCAAATTGCCCAAGAAAGCGTCTGTTGGACAGACAGGTGACTCCTCGACCGTCTACCGTTTTTCTATGTATGTAGCTAAAATAATAAAAACACAACTAATATCATTTCTTTACACGTGAGATAGCTTGTTAAGTAAAAACTAGTGATCTTTAAGAAAAATATTAATTATAATAACTTGTCCGTCTGTCATACTCAAGCTAAGGAACCTTTACATCGGAATTGATCGTTGCACTTTATTGAGGCGGGCCGGCTTCTAGACATTCGATATCAACTGATATAGGGTCTAGCTTTATGTACAGCGTTCGAGTAATCTTGAACCATTTACGTAACTGTACTAAATAATATTGTTTATATATTTAGAAATTATATTTTATAAAGATACGTATAATCAGTATTTTAACAAATTAATAAAGTTTAAGGTCTTAAAATAATTTGTAACTTTATCTCAATGAAATAGTGAAATTTTATATGATAAAAAAAATCTTAATTTATCGGAGCAGTGTTATCGAAAGATCAAAACTTTGAACCTGGAGAGAAGATCAGGAAAAGTCCCCTAGCCCAGTAACAGAACATTAACGGCCGGTTACTTATTTATAAATAGCAATATATAAAAGTTAATATAGATAGAGTCTTACAAATATATTGTTACTAACAAAATAAAATGAAGCCTAAAATCAAATAATTATTTTATATTAAATTATTATTAGTACATACCACTAACAACATAAAAAATTATTTGATAAATTTTTATCATGTTTTAAAGTATCAAAACTCCCTAATCCAAGTTCACATCGGACAGACGGCATCGAGCTCACCTTCCAACAAATCATTCACCGGAGCGAGTTCTGAAACATTTCCATTCTTTTATTGATTTATTTCGTATTATTATTAATTTAAGAAAAAAAACGAACGAGTTATTTATTAAAACGTTAAACTCCCGCCCAATCTGATAAGTCGTTATTTATAACTTTTTTTTTTTTTTGTTGATCCATTTGCCAAGGTGCGATGCGTTCGTATTTATGGTTTTAGATAAAAATTGAGGCTAGTATTGAATAAAGAGTGATAGGGTAATGAGAGTTTTGTTTTATCCTAATCTTAATTATTTGATTTTATAATTAAGAACATTTTATTTAGTTAATTTATATATTTGAATACAGATGTATTATTATTAATTTTTTTTATATTTTGTACGCCAATTTTTGTTATCCAAATATCTTAAAGAACATTAAAACAACAAATTGTATCAAGTTTAAATTTGGAATGGATTTTTTTTATTTTAAATTTGAATTCTAACAATAAAGAAAAGAACAAATTTAAGATTTATTTGTATTCGTACTTGTATAATTTAAAAATAGTGTTATATAGATAAAATCTAATTTTAAAGTCTAGTTACAACCGAATCGGTATTAATGTTCGTCTGTTATCAAGACTATGCTTATTGGTTCTCTGAAAATCTATGTAATTTGTGATATAAAATACATTTTAACCAATAGAACTATATTCTGTATTATATAATATCAAAATACCAGTGCTTGAATAGGAATAAAATAATGCGTTAAATCATGCGATCAATTCATATTGATGTTAAACGGGAGATGAATTGTCAACATTTGTGAGGCTTGTCATACATTCGTTTACGTACAACGAACCACCTGTAAACTATCAAAAACGACCTATTATAAACCTTGTCCCTTTACAATAAGGAACGATTAAATTAGACCGACTGTACACCCGATACAAGCCATTTTCATAGAGTACCTATTCAGAGCAGAGGTTACACCTACCGAATAAAATACAGCATATAATATGTAGTTGTCACCGCTTGATAGAACCTGTCTTTCAAAATATCTACTCCACAACATACTCCGAAAAATGATAAACATGCAGTGCGTTAATTGAAATTCAACTTTATTCTAAATATACAAAGTTGATTTTACCAAACTAACAATATCTACATAAGACTATGAAACTCGCGGAAGGAACTCGCATCCTTTTTGAAAACTCACCGCTTACAACACAGTATTTGTTATGCATCGCTGGTTTTGTACAATCAAAACCTATAATAAAGGGAACACTTGCAGCAGTGTATGTCATATGTAGAGAAAAAATCATTTAATTTTGTAGTGTAAGAGCAATATAGTTCTGTTGACGTCCTGAGGGAGACAGAAGGTGTTGAGATGATCCCCGTTTGGATAGATCAATGATATGTCAAAATTGTGTGATACTTGTGGGATTTATGCTGGCTTGCGGTAAGCGATCCGGACAGTGATAGATTCTGCCTGGATTTCCACCTGATTCCCTGGTGGGGGAATTCGATTAGATTTAGCTTCGAAACTTCTTATGGACAGACGGTTTGAATTCAGATAATAATAATAATACATTATTTACTGATAGTAAAATATATTCAACACATGCCAATAACCTGACATATCTGGTATACTGGCAAACCATCTCTCTTCTACTATGATTATTATAGGTGGTTCGATTCCTGTCAATGCAAACATTTAGTATTTCATTTTACTGATCTAATAGTCTCAGTTATTCGATCAGTCTAATGTTCGGAACAGATTTGTCACGTTCAAACAACCCTCAAAACTTTGAATAGATTAAATGTAACTGCCTGTAACCAGTCTAATCTAGTTTAATCTGCAAGTCGTTAACTATTAAAACTGTATAGAAAAAAATGCAAGAAGTTCGACAGATTGAAAGACTCGGTGTCAACTAATCGTTTTTATAAGTATCGTCATGTAATTGTCAACGAATATTGTCATAAACGTCATCATCGTCGTCCGTCAAAACAATTGTCAGATTATTTTGATTACCTTTCTTGTAACAAATTCAAATTCAAAATCTTTACTCGACATAGAAGCAAAACACTTTCTGGTAATTGCGATAGCAATTCTTGTATAAGTAAGTGTTAAGGTTTAACAACAGAACAATAAATAGTTGGTACCTATCCTACACTAATCCTCACCAGCTGTTAAATCAACCTATCTATAAAATCTGAGCGCAGTGATCACTGAATTTATAACATGATCAAAAACACAAGCTGGAAGCCTTCAAAATACCATTAAATGAAACCTCATTGTCTCTATTATCGGATACGGATCGAATCTCAAAACATCGTACCTGAATAACCCAATAATTGTGTACATAAATCATTTGAACGACTCCTGATAATTCTGCAAAGGTAAATGTTTGGTGCAAAGTATGAGGAAAGTTAGACTATTGCCTTCAGAAAATAATATCAGAGGCATTTTATTTACGTTATTAAACTGAGTATTTTTAGACCATGATATGATTTGTCTAAAACTTTTTAAAACCTCGTGTATAGTTACACTTTAGTTTTTATTTGGAAGATGAGTGAGCTTGTGTAACTTCAAACACAAAGCACATAACATCTTAGTACCCAAGGTCGTTGACGTATTGGTGATGTAAGGTGGTATTATTTCTTACGGTTTATTTATTTATTTTGGTAGGTATACTAATATTTTAATTTCGGCTAATGAAATATGCCGGTTAAATGTAGTATGTTTTATAGTTTCTTGGACAAAATTTATTTAACTTTTGCGAATTTAAAAATACTTTTCATCCCTTAATTATCAATGTACAGCAATGCACTTAAAAAATGCACGTATATTTTTAAATTTGCTTGGAATTTTAGACCCTAAGTCAATCTCTTTTTAATCATTCTTTGTTTTTACAGTGACAGCCGGAGTATTGAATGTCGTAGTGTTAAAAATCCCGTGCATCGAAAAACGCGCTAAGGTATATCATTGTTCATTATAATATTCCCTGCGTAATATTTATTTCATAATATTTCAACATTGTATTATAGAAAATAGTAATTTTCTTAGTTCTAAATATCGTATATAACATAATAGTAAACATAACTTATAATATAACTCTAATTAAACAAAATAATATATTCAATCTAATCACAAAACACAAAAGTATGAAATGGCAATGAAAGTTAAAACGACGGGTCATTTTTTAAATGAATATTGAATCTCCGACCATATTAATATTCCGAAATAATTTTGTGATGATTTTATATCTCGTACGTATTATTTTAATTATAGGTGTGGTTATTAAAGTATGTTTGTTTTTGCACATGGTGTATAGAGCACATTTGTTATCTAATATAACTCAAACTTTCATACGGAAGGTATATCTTGACAACAGTCGTCAGGAGTATATCGTCATCATAATGTAATCATTTAATATAATCACACCGATTTATATTAGATATAATTTATTATTTTTTGGTTAATTAGATTG
Source organism: Vanessa tameamea (assembly GCF_037043105.1). Classification (NCBI taxonomy): domain Eukaryota; kingdom Metazoa; phylum Arthropoda; class Insecta; order Lepidoptera; family Nymphalidae; genus Vanessa; species Vanessa tameamea. Next base: position 970,682 of record NC_087316.1, read on the forward strand.
ATTAATTTGTATTGAAGACCTTTTCTGTTTTATGAGTGAGCCAGTGAGCAAATGCAAATGGATATCTCAGTTCCCAAGAATTGGTGTCGTATTAACGATACTACTGAGAAAATTGTATGAAAAACTCTCCATCCTCAACTAAAAGTCGTAATGAAAAGTCCGTACAGACATTTTGTCGATAGACCTTTTTACTCAGACTGTAAGTCTGTACAGATGTCTGTACGACAAAAATATGTGCCAAGCGTGTCGCGTGGACCTGCCTTTAGTGTCTAAGCTTTCAATTGGAATGTAATTTTCGCATTCGCTCATCACTTGCGTTATCCAAGGCGCCCCGAACGTAAGGGTTGCTACATGCCGGTGATAACGTTACCCGTGTACTTTTCAACCTTTTGTGAGGAGACGATAATGCCTAAATATATGCGTTTTGTTGGGTCTTTTTGCGTTTGTCATATTTTATTTACCATCTCAAAGGGTTTCTCATGTCCGACTTCTAATTTTCGCCATTTTGTTTTATTACGTTGTAATTGGTTGGGGATTGTCTTTTGTAGTTGTAACGTTTATCTGAAGGTCTTTGACTTTGAAGTATTTGATCTCATACGTTTTGTTAATTAAAATTCATTATCATATTACAGATTCACTTCGTATTCAACTCGTTGTCAACCGACTTAGATTGATACGCCATTTTGATACGTGTATCCTATAAATTGTATGATTATTATAGTCACTATCCGACATCTCACACTCATCACTCGTATTCTTCGGTGAGTTTCAAGATTCTTTTTACATAACACCTCTGCCAGTCCGGTTTCGCTAGCCTAGCACATGTGTTTAGACATATACGGTTTCACCTATAAATATTCTTAAGGGCTGATGAGTTAAATAATGCTGTCTTCCTCTTTCGAATGCGATATCTATGATGAAAGACTAAGATGAGTATTTAAATAAATACCCGCTGAACAATGCTTAAAATAAAATGTCTCAGCGACTTCTCATTAGAATTAATTGTGATGAACACTTCACGATGACGAACATAAACCTGTACTATTTTCATTTAACTATCAATTTAAGGAACGCTTGCTCTTGATAGATCTTAAGATATATTTTATTTTATTTAATAAACTAATATCAGCCAAGGAAACATAATAATCTCTAATTTACACAAACTGTTAACAATGGGAAAAAGTTTTATCTTTTCTAAGGTCATTATTCGTTTCTATGATAAGTGCGAACTTAAATACTAACACAACTAAATATAAATATGTATTTTCAAGTATATAAACTTCTTCGGCAACGCATCTGCAAGCCCCCCGGTGTTGCAGATGTCCATGGGCGGTGGTTCCGTCCATCAGATGTGCCTGTTAGTTTGCCACCTATGACATAAAAAAAAAATATTTCCGTGATACTAATTTGATGTTAATTGTAATATTTTAATAAAAACTCTCGAAACAAACATTAAATTTGTACTTTATAACAAACGCTATCGTATTTAGAATTGAATATAAATTATTTATTTAGATAATAAATACCTGACGTTTGTTTTATGAGCGTTTATTTAGTTACGAAAAAAAGTTTGCAAACTTCGATATAAAGCGTATAGAAGTTGATCGGTTGATATACCGACCGTGTTCTTATGTATGCGTAGTGAATAAGGGATGAAAATATTTACTCTTTGAACCTGAAATGTTTGTAGTGAATTATGTGTAATTTACATTAATCCAACGTTAACAATTTCACGAGTAGCCGCCAAAGTTTTCAATTGTTTCACAGAAATTGCATCATTAAGAGTCAACTCGGCTGTATAACGAACGAAATACTTCATTTTTATTCCCGCCGTCTGTCTAATAGATTTTCCTGCTAAGTGCTCTCTGAACAATTTCATAAAGAAAAAAAAAAGTTTGGGAGCGCGTCTGCCATTCATTAAGGCACGTACGGTCGACCACGCGGACATATGAGACGATGCAAATTCAACTTTATATCGTTGATGATAAGAGCTAAGGGATGTTGGATATAGTACACGTAGAAGGGCGTCACGTGATGATTTAAGGGTTCGCAGTAATGGCGCGATAAATAATGCGGTCAAGCTACTCGTAAGTACATGAAAATAGCACCACTTAGCCTGGCAGCGCCATCTACCGTTGGTGTTAAACAACTGCGCGAATTAATCATTTTGATGTATCGCTCCTGATGTATTTTATAAGCATAATCTTTATTTTTTAAACGATAATATCTGAGTTTAATTTGCTGATTAATGAGATTATGTTTTGAGGATCAACCTGTTGCATTTGTTGTACATTTGAATACTAGCTGTCGCTACTTATATGGTCTTAGACCATTTGGTTAAGTATATATTTATTATTCGTTTAATGGTTTAGATGTTTAAAACTACTTATATTATTATTTATTGAAATAAATTTAATAAAGATAAATAACCATTAGAACATTCGTTAGTTTCAAATGTGGAGGTGAGATGGCAGCACTTATGTGGTCGTTGACCATATAGTAGTGTTATGCCAAAAATCGATAAAGTTTCATAGTAACGCAATAGATGTCGCTGTAATCAATCATTTTTTTATTGTGTTCTATTTTAAACATTACTGTTTGTTATCAAACAGTAAAATTAATGAAAATACGTTATAACGTTGAGTTAACTAAATACTATAGTAAAACCATGAATAAAAGTTTTCTTAAAATAAAAATCCATTATAGTACTTGTATAGTAATTATAATAAAAACTTCTGTCAGCAATGTTAGATTATCGCCGATGGTAATAAATTGAATTTTATTTAGAAAATAAAAAAAAAAGTCAGATATAAATGTTACTCAAAATATAACATACAATCATACGTTCTTTATTGAGTAAAAGTATTTAATTATATATATAAATTGTTTTATTTTTGCACGACAAATATGTTATATAAATTAAGTATATTATTTTATAAATCCAAGAACCGAAGGTTCTTTAATAGTGCCTCCTATTAATAAATAAAAACAAATGATAATTATTTCACCAACCCAACGGAAGTATCATTTAAATTTTTTATAGAACGTGCAGGACGAAATCGTCAATATTAAAGTTACAATTTTAAATCTACTAAGTATAATTCGCTTAATGACCGCTATCTATGTCTTTGACGTGATTTACAGCGGAAGTCGGGCTCCGCAGCAGTATCTCATACCGATCATTGCTGTACCGAAATGACTGTTATCATTATAATCTCACGTTTTTATTTATTTCTTTTATTTCAGAGATCGTTGCGAATTGTTTTAATATCATTTTCTTTTGAAGCAGTATTAGCATTTATGGGAAAATTATAGCCCGTTCGCTCGTGTGATAGCACGTCCTGGGTATGTCCTTTTCTGTATTTTGTGTAGTTCAGACGTGAAAGAAACTCACTGGTTATGATACTAAAATTAATTTAAAAATGGAATATTATTCAAAAATTTTAAAATTCTTAAAAGTCGTTCGATCTGATTTGAAATCAATTTACCAATGTTGAGTCGTGCTGTGAATCGTGTTCGAAATTCGAATTCTTAAAAAAATATATAAATAAATATTCAATGACTACACATCAAAAGGAAGCATAATTAAATTGATACGTAACATTGTCAAAAGCGTTATTTATGAACAGTTTAAACGCAAGTCAACCCTCTCGGCGCTCGCGTCCCGATTTCTCCCTCGTCACCCACCGTCCCGATATCACCCAAGTTACGAACGAAGTTCGCGCCCAAATTTTAATAATAATATATCTTTGTAATTTATTCGAACCGCTAGGCGGGCGACAACGTTTGTTCCTATTTTAACGTCGATCGACGCCAGTGAGTTATATCCTTGAACTTTCATTATAATAACCGAGTTTCAGATTCTCAGCTCTGATTGGTCCGATTGTAACTCTAAACGTTTTTGCCGGCTCTAGGAGAACGATTTATATATCAGATATGGAAGTAACTATTGTTTTGTACTCGTGCGTCATATTTTTCTTGTCATTTCGAAAAGTTATAATTAAAAGAATAGAAACAGTATCTTTTAATTACATTTCCAAATACTTATGCTTACTATTTACCAAAAATACATACAATTTCTAAGATCTAATTTTAGTAAAACGATTTGCATTTAACATTTTCCAACAATTCTGCCCCAAAAAGTTTCATTTCTGTCAATTTTATTTGGTTTAAATAATACTAAATATTGTAATACCTTGATAAGTCTCACATAAATCATAAAGATAATCAGACAATTCAAATTTAACACTTCAAATGTCCCGAATAAAAATCCCTAACGTCGATCTAGTCGACCGCTGCCAAAGATTTGACGCCAATGGTAGCGAATCGTAAATTACCATTATCTGCAGACGCACCGTGCTAGTATTTATTATTTATGGGCCGGATCGACTCGCCTCGGGCTCGATACGGGGTGTTTTTCACCGAGCGAGCGCAGGGTTCAGTAGACTATTCTGTAAGAACATATTCGAAACTCAACCGTCAATTCGAAAGTGAAAGATAAAAATCTATTCGATGTATTTGTGCCGTGGCTTTTTTTAATCTTTATTAATTCAAATAGAGTTCTCTGTTCTTTTTTTGAATTTCTTCTCATCATTGATGGACGAATTTCGAATTCGGTACAGCAGAATAGCCGTTTAACGTAAGGCGTGTGATGAGCGTTCATATCTTGTTCGTAATTATTGATTCGGCCCACATATCTCATTTTATATGACATACCATTACGGGGTTAATAAACTTTGTGGTTTTTGTGAATTTAGCTGCTTGTTTTGTTTGTTTTGGTGTTGTTTTTTTTAGATATAAAATAAATTTGATATGTTATTTTTTATCTCGTGATCGATGGTCGAGAAAACCACAGTGAGGAACCTGCATATGTGGTAATTCAGCAGTAGGACGATACTGGAGTGTTACTTTACCATGATATTATTATGGATCTTTTATTATATTTTCTATTGTTTTCGTTTAAATTTATCTCATCATCATCTCAGGTGAAAGATGTCCACTGCTGAACAAAAGCCTGCCTCTGCCTACAACGACCGGTCTTGAGCTACACTCATCCAGCCCTTCCCGCTGCCCTCGCAAGGTCGACAGTCCACCATGTAGAAGCAAACCACGCTCCGTTTTCTGGTTCGTGGTTGCCACTCTAGAACATTTCTGCCCCAATGGCCAGTAATTAATTAACACAATGTATTTACTACTTAAACTGGACATAGACATGATATTTGGTGGTCGATAAGAAAAACAACTATGAGTGGTCCTACACTAAATAATTCTCACTCACAATAATAAAAATATTAGGTATATTATACAGGTGGTAAAAGAGCAGGGGGCTCGTCTGATGGGAAGTGACTACGACCGCCTAAGAACATCTGCAACGCCGGGGGTCTTGCAGTTACATATACGCTATTTTCTTGAAGGTTCCCAAGCCATATCGGTTCGGAGAGACCACCGTCGAAAGCTTCCACAGAGTGATTGTGCGAGGCAGAAAATGCCTGAGGTGAAATTCTCGGTTGTAAGTGCTTTAGAAGATGTAGAGTGATCCGACACCTCTACCCAAAGCTAAAGGATCAAGCAGGTCGAATAGGGCTTGATTGTCAATAATTCCGGCAGCTCTGCGTTGAATACGGTCAAATGAAAGAAGCTGGTACTGGGGAGCGACTGCCCAGAGGTGAGAGCAGTACACCACATTTTAGAAGTGATTGATGTTATGTGTAGAGATAATTGATAGTACATAATTAAATATATATAAATATATATATATTAAATTATGTTTGTTAGTAAATTATCGATAAAAAGATAAGCTCGAACCATCCCGCAGGAAGTTCAATACATACTATTTTTCTACATACTCCACAACTAACACTAAAACCTTAAACTATTAATATATTTCAATCGTTATATAATACCTTCAAAATCAATACATAAGTATCTTCTTTAAGAAAAAAAATAACGCTAGACTAGTAACGCAGCCGAATTTTTTCCATTAAATAAAATTCGTTCTCATTAAAAAATAATTATTTATCTACGACATACTCCAATTATTTTGGGCGCAATTTTTTATTAAAAAAATAGAAGTCAACTCAGCAAGAAAATATTAAGTTGGTACATTTATTTATTAGTTTATGTAAGTATGACATAAATGAGATATTTAAATAATAATATTATTCGAAAATATAGGTCATAATTTACATAATGTAACCATGACTTACAAATTCTTTGGATAATTTTAATATTGACAACATTTTATAGTAGTATTCGACCATACGTTTGGCGAACGATTTTTTTGGTACCATGTAATTTGAAAATGATGATATCTTCTAAAATATTCATTAGAATGATACAGTATATAAGCCAATTTTAATCTATATTAAATGATAAAAGCAACTAATAGATTTGTTTTATTAAATATTAATAATAAATTCAAAAAAATCGCTTTTAATTCTTGACTAATCTGTCAAAGATAAAAATAGTTATAATAGTTATTATGAGTCTAACTTAGAAGATAGAAACACGCTGTATAGAACTTTTCTGTGGGACTTTTTAAGACCTACAGTTTTCTAATACATTTATTTGATGTATCTCCTAATATTTAGCCAGCGTTAGTCATATTAGCCTTCGAAATCACATTTTTAGATATCAATTAATACAAAACATTCACAAAGCATATACATAAACCTTGCTCGTTTATCGCTGTTTCTAGTAGTTAAAGAGACGTTAGCGAATGTACAGTCGGACGATATACGTCAACATTTATCTAGTAATACATTTACATGAATTTATATGACTACACACAAATGATTTTCAATGACGGTTATTCTCAAATCGCTCGTAAATTAATGTTATAATATTATGATATAATAAGATCGTCATACGCAGTCAATATTGCCAACAATACGAAATAAGTATACGAAAGAAGTACTTGGTACCGCCCAGTCGAAATTGTCCCATATTAGATTTATCGGCCAGCGTAACATTGCAACAAAGGCACTGTTTCATACGCTGACAGCTTTATGATCTTAACAGTTTTTGCTAACAGCCACCCCCGTTTTATTTATGACTTAAGTTTTATTAATTAGCAGTTTACCAAAGATGCTGCAATACATATTTATTAATTCTTCGGTTAGATTATTCTAATTATTTACAATCAAATCAATTAATCAAAAACGGGTTTGAATTTTAATTTTTAGACGTTCATTTCATGGTAGGTATTTGATTGAGCTCGCATGGTTAGTTACCAACCGCTCATTAGATATTCTACCTATTATTGTCGTGTTCCAGTTGAAAGGGTGAGTGAGCCAGTATAACTACAATCAAGGTAATAACAGCTTAATTTCCAAAGTTGTTGGCGAATTTGAAATTTTATGAAATGGTTTATATTTCTCTCAGCGTCAATGTCCATGAGCGTTGGTGACAACGTAACATCAGGTAGCCAGTTTGCCAGTCCACTATCCATATGGCATATTTAAAAGACAAGTATATCTCCGGTTTCTGAAACGTTGATCAATAATTAATTAAATCTGAATGGTAATTGTTCAATGGCAGCTGATGACGCAATAGACAACCAATGAGGATTTAGTATTTAGACGGATGAGTGAATATATTGTTTAACGTTTCAGAAATGGAAATAAATTGAACATGAATTTGTCTCTGGGTTCGGAATGTAGTTTTTACTAAGAGCACAGAAGCAAAAGGAAACTTCTGATCGTGATTATTGTTGTTTTTATTAATAATAATAACGTAGAAAACATTCATAAATTGTTTATTATTATTATTTAATATCAAAATAAAGCCTGTGAATATGTAACGAGCAATGTTTTGTTTACAAGTTTTGTAAACATTATATTAGTGATGTATGTGATTTAATTTCGAACGATCAGTGGCGGCACTAAAACAGACGTAGACGTCATCAGCTTTGAGAGGCCTTTATAATTTCCCAGTAAAAAAGTAAAAGTTACATTTAATGGGGCGATTTAAACACAACTGTACGAGTCTATGAGATTAACCGTGAAAAAATATATAAGTTGTATTGTCTGTACTTAGCTTTTATTTTGTATTAAATTACACGTTCCTTACTCATTATCGAAACGATAAATAATTAGGTATCTATACCTATCGTAAAATGGATATTGTATGAATATAAACATAAATATTATCTCACCGCAAGTCCTGAATTTGTCCTGTCCTGAACCTTAAATAAACTACTTATTAAAGCGAATCTTGCGTATGCGTAAATCTTTGATTACCAAACAACTGATGTAACTGAATCCTACTACAATATAATAAAGAAAACAAAGTTTGTTATGAAACAAATAAAAATTTGTTACTTATGCGTTAGGTGTAAAAACAAATACTTCCCCTAGGGTGACCACGCGTATATAAGGAGTAATACGGATAATCGAGATGAATTTAATCGGTGGAAAATATTTTCTTTTCAGTATATCGGACTTTCGGACGCTGGCTATTTTAAATTTTATCAAATTCGTGAAATTATGTTTCAAACGCGTTGAAATTATTTAGGAATACCATTTTAGTAACGACAACCAATTTTGCAACTGTACAAATTACCCAGTGAAGTCTGAGTTGGAAACGAATGAAAATATATATAAAAAATATTTGATGAGAAAATATTGCACATTTATTATTTACCTTTAATAAAAGGACATAATATTATCATCAAATCGTATAAAGTTTCCTGGGAAAACGTGACGGTTGGCACTTGGAAATCTAATTCATCTAGTTGCACGATTCCATTACCATTCCAAACAAACCAATCTCAAACTGAATCCCGAAATAATTCAATTAGTTTTTAATGAGATGAATCTTTTATCCTATTTTCGTCAAAAAACTAATGTTATAAGATTTAAGATCCCTATAAAAACATCGTCAGCTTATAAATCTCTCGACGAGTGCTGCCATCTATCACGGTTTGGCGGTAGTGTGAAAGGTAATGCGTCCCGGCGACGGATAGATGGCGCTGATCGTGCGCGTGCGCACCGGAGATGTATTAGTGGAATTTGCTTATGTTAAAGGAAGAAGGTATCAATAAATCTTATTGTCAAAACATTCACCTAAATGGAGGTGATGATTTAAACGATAATTCGTTATGTGTTAAGTGTATGTGCACGTGTAATAAACACGAACAAAATTGTGTTACAAAACATAATTTATAGAAAAGTTACATTAAGTTACAATCTGAAAATGTGACAGCGGGCAATGTAGTGCGTTGCACTAGTGGCAATATATTAAAAAAGGTGACCTACTATTTCTTACTTACTTATACTTTTGGGTTAAACTTTTTTTCTCATTAAAGGTTGCCCTGGGTTGCGTTGCTAGACTGATAAAGTCGTCGTTCTTGGTAGTTGAATCTCAAAGTATGTGTTGAGTGGAAAAACGAAAATAATTTTATTCGACATACGCATCTGATAAACGGTTATTGGATACTGCCTTGGCATTGGTCTTGTTGGGTTTTTCTATCGGAAAGTTCTCAATAACAGCCCGAAGTCTGGAAATTGAAAAGTGCACACTCCCATGCCTCAGAAAGCACGTAAGATCGTTGGTCCTGCGCCTGAGCTCTTTTCGCTCGTGATAGCTGTCAAATCGGATTATGAGTGACAGAATAGAGAATGCACCTGTGTTTGTGCACACACTTGTGCTCTGTGTTGGTGTCCCATGATGTTGGCTGCGATGACAGAAATCGTCCGGAAGATATGATCATGATAAAGTGAAACATTTAAAAAAACACTATGACCACCTTGAGTTGAATTATAAACAATGGCACATAGACAGCTTTTGTTAACAGTTCATAGATTTAAGGTGCAATAATAATATCTCAGTTCATCGTATGGATATCAATATTGCCAGAAAATAAACCATTTCCTTGTGCCTATTTCTTATTTAAGGAATAGCGAAGTACTGTTAACGTCGCCAGATAGACTCAGGCGTCCTATGCACGTCCTGAACGACGAAGACGATAGCTTCACTATCGCAAACGCGCCATTTGTAGGGAATAATACACTACACAACTCACACTCACAGCGTTTCCGCCGGAGGAAACGAGGACTCAGGTTAGTGACGTCACGGAGGCGGCCGTGACGTCAATTAGATTCAATCAGTGTTCAATTCAAGTGTGTACACCCCACCGACTACGTTCTGAGCCGAGGTGCGATCTTATATGAGACACCCTCAGGACGAACGTTACTCTAGAGCTCGAAAGGGTTCAATTTCAAGGCTGAGTCCCCCAACGTCCGGTGACGCTGTAAAGGCCAGTAGGGCCAACAGCTAACTACATCATTCAGGAAAAAAAGTGTTGACGTCGCTTAGAAATCGCTTATTTCATTCTTATGAATGAATAGTATTACTTTTTTTCGTTTGTTTTGCTGACTGTATTTGTTTTTTTCAAGGACGTTAATAACTGAAACTCGTACAGTTTGACTTTCCTTCAATCTGTCTTGTGTTAATTTAGGTATTTTTTTCCAATCTTAAGGTTTATTTACGAGCCGTATTCTGATCTTGCATAATAAAGAATCAAGGAAAAATTGTGACCCAACTATTAATTAAACATTTCTTGATATAAAAGGGAATGAATTCTTCCTCTGATTATTTTTGTAAATACTTTAGTTATATATTACATTATATTTGTATATATATATACAATATCAAAAGATAGCTCTAACCAGAATGCATCGCCGTCAGTCTGTCTGGAGGGAAACGACGTGAGAGGTCGCGAGGGAGCTTTTCATCACGGCCCTCGGAGAGAGTGGGTGTTTTATAATTATTTCGAATTTTGCCTTTGTTTGTATCGGATTTATACGTGATAGATAATAAAGTAATATATATATAATATATACATTTAAACTGCATCATATTTTGTGTATTTTGATTTAAGGGTTTTTATTGATTTTGTAAAGTTTTTTGATTATTATAAATATTATTCTAACTACAAGGAGATAAATATTACTTTATGAACGTCTCATTGCTGGGCAAAGTGTTCTCTCCTATAAGGTAAAAGGCTTAAGAGGCACGGATTTGAACTCACTATCTTCTGTGGAGATTGACTTTTTTTTCCACTGTGATTTATAAGTCACTAAGCTACACTTTTTTTTTAAAAAAAAGAGGAACTTCCTTTCAGTATTTCTTTATTCTTCGTATTAAATTCGGTCACTATTTTTAATTCGCTCATATTTACTTTTTATGAAAGCTATCAATTAACTTTTAAGGTTTTAAGCGATTCACCTTGACAAAATTATTATTTTACGAAAGCTTAATATGGACCGACTTAACATTGACATACGTGATATCAAGGGCAATTATATCTGTTTGTAGAGTCGATGTTTCATCATTGAAGAATGTGATTAAAGAATTAAATATATTGCAATATTAATTAGATTGTACAAGATAATATTTCAATAGACAAACTAAAAAAAGATGTATAACAGTGTTGCGTTTGATTGTAGAATTGATTCAATGTAATTGTATAGTGGAAGATGGTCAAGGCTTCAGAATGGTGAGATAAGATCGATCGGTGGTCACAAAAGTTTGATGGTATTTTTAAAATAGTTGTAATGTTGATGGGGAGAGCCGAAGGTCATTAAAAGACGTACGAGATCTAACAGTAAGTAAATACCCGTAAATGCTGCATCATATACATGATGATGAACTAATTAAAAGCACTGTTGAGCACAGACTAGACTCCTGATAAGAGATATATTCTATCAAGCAGTTTAAATAAATAAATGCATATAAAAAAAATTCATCCGCTGGTGAAATTGGCGGTATTTACAATCACTTAAGACGATGAGCTGGATATTATTTGATAGGAATGGCATAGGTCCTACTATATGGACTGTCCAACCTCAATAGGAGCTCCATGTCCTAAGACGTGGTTGTATTTCAGTGGTCAAAACGTAAGACAGGTTCGACCTGCGACCCGTCCACTTCATCACTACCCACGCCTTGTTTTCATTAGCCGACTTAACGTATGACGCAGCAAGGGACTAAATCTTCATTTTTGACGTCCCACGGGAGTGAAGTCGGAGATAAATTAAATGGATGTGGCTTTGAAATGAGTAGCTACAAAGAAAATGATATTAAAATGTAATTTAAAAAAAAAAAGATATTTTTTTTATTAATCTATCCGTATTTGGTGCTTATAGTATTATTATCTCATATCACAGATCTGTAATGGAGACTTTAGATACAGATTGTCTAGGCGCGGGAGAGCCAGCCGTAAATAAATTCCAGCGCCGGATTCAGCCCAGTCAATTATCTATGTATTTTCAGTCTTTCGAGAGACTAGACCAGCTAAACCTTAACATTGGTTTACATAGTAAAAGTAAATATGTTAATTTGATTTTAGTTCAAAATGAAAAAAATTAATCATTTGCGAAATTAAAAATGTCGCTATCCCTACAGTGTATCTTTGGCTCTTTTAGTTTCCATAATTCCCAGTTCTATGTCTCGTCGCAGTCGGACGGGGACAGCGCTAATGTTGATATATCGGTCGGAGTTCGGACGGACGGACGACTTTGTACTGTGGTGTTAAATAATAACACCCTGATCACGGTTGAAAGGAATTTGTTTAGAAATTACCTGCTTTTTTGCGATATAAAATATTTTCTATTAATTAAAGGAAACATCCTAACTTATATGAAACGAAATTATGTTTACACGTTATCAGGGGTATAGAAAAGCAGATACCTACTCATATAACTAGTTAAATTCATAGAACTACTATTTATTTAATGTATTTTTTACTTTTAATTGTATTAATTGTGTTTCGTATTGATATGACCACTAATAATAATACCCCCTAAATAATTTCAGCCCCCAAACAAGTTGAGCACATGAAAATATCTCGACTGCCCTGATTTGAATTCGCGACCGTCAATTTATATCACAGTGTTCTATCTACAGGGTCATAAGTGGTATTTTATATTGCTCCTATTATATTTTAAATATACTTAATTACAAAGGTTCATAATTTTGTAAACCAATTCATATGTGTAAAGGTACGCTTATAATCTCGAATATATTTAAAATTAAAATTGAAATTACTTACGAACAAAATGAACGCAATATAAATTAGCAAAACATTTGTTGCCCCGTTTCAGAATCTCAATATTTCAGAATTTCATAGAGATATTCTGAAGATTGATGAACTGACCACATAACAGAATAATATATTATGTTTTTGAGTCATAGATCGTTTGATGATCAATATCTGGACATGATGTAGTGATGGGGCCAATATTTCAGTCTGCGCTAAGTCGCCTGCCCCTCCAAATTATCGGGGCTTAGTTCTGGCTCAACACGACTTGGAATATGCTCCACGTCAAATTTATAGCTCTATAAAAAAAATTATTAAGCCTGTACAAAATGTCTGTGTCTATGTCTAGTAATAATAATATATATTACAACGGTAGTAAAGATAGCTTAGATCATTTTAGTCATTAAAATGTAATACTATTTAAAAATGTACACATTTGTACGTGTTGTGGATAGAAAATGTAATAATTTTTATGTTAATACAACTTTTTTGAATATATAGCAGTTGCAGCCCAATTAATTTAGCAATTAATTTATTAAATTAGCAATAAGTGCAAATAATAAACTAAAAATCAGTTAATTAATTAAATACGTCATGCTTATCATGTAAAAAAAGTTTAAAGTATAAATAACAAAAATAAAAAAAAAAAATTTAATTATTACCTGCAAGATTTTTTTTAAAGAAGTCGTCTTATTTTTAAATCGAGCATTTTGCCCTGCGGTTCAAATAGAAGCAGCCAATCTCGCTCAAATAATTTATACTCCGGCATCACGAGAGGGTTAGTCTTATAGGTTACGTATACTTCATACTTTCCTCCAAAGCCTCCGACCTCCGACAGCCGTTGTATAAAAATCTTATAAAAATAATCAAATCCTAAAAACTGATTGGGATATTCATATCGATAACCTTTTCTTGCCCAACTATAAAAACACAAGGTAATGGTATTCTTTGTATGTATGTTTATGTAAAGTAACGAAATAGTTAAACTGCGCTAAGTCTTACATTGATTTCAATGTACAACATAACAGGAAATTATATAATAAAAAATCACATAAATTTGTAAGGAATAGAAAGAAACGTGAATATATAAAAATGTAAAAAAAGGAATTCAAATAATCGATTATTTTTTTTTATTAATTTGCCGTACTCTCCAAATATTGGTGAAAAATTAAAAAAAAATAATTATTTTTAAGTGAGATGAAATCGACTTAGTCATCAAATTAGTCAATTTGATATGGATCAAAATAGAAGATCTAATTTAAATAAAACACACACACAAATTTAATATACAGGTCGAATAAAAAGTAACCTTTCTTCACTAACAAAATTCAAAGTTTTGTTACAATATTTTTAAAGAAACGAGTATTACAGAACTTCTTTACTGTAACTCATCCTGTGTATAGAAATCACAAATATTATGAGATACAATTAAACTATTTGTTTGTTAAACCCAATTCTAAATATACCAAAGCTTAAATGGAACAGTCTAGAAAATTTCTCACTAACTTTTTTCGCTATCTTCTTTCATAAACAGGGATCAGACCCTTTCGCTATAAATCTGGACCCCCTCTCCCACCACGAGGTGGTTTTGAATGGAGATTGAGCCAATTAAAGTAATCGCCGTAACAGTCGGCGCTGCCTTGGATTAGTTCTGCGGGAAAAATGACGTGGAGTCGACGTCGGTTGCGAAAAATTTTCGCAGATCAAGATCTCAATTAATTAATAAAAATTATTTACAAAATAATTACAATTAATAATTATTATTATTCGTATTTTGTTAAAAACATAGTACCATAGTATATTAATAAGTATAATATCTTAAACTATCATTGGAAAAAACACGCAAAAACTTTCTAGAACTTTCCAAGACAGGTTTACGCATTTAGAGTGTTTATGAATATAAATAGGGACTGAAAATATTTTATGGGATAAAAACGGATTTATTTAAATATAGACAGTAAGTTTACATGAACTCGCACACTGCTTTAAAACAAACATACTTCAATCACACGTATAGCCGAATGTTATAACCATGACCAAATCAGTTGGCCCATTTGCCAATCTACCGTCCTATTATGAATTTAAAAAAAAAATATGCAAATGTAAACTTTTTCATATTACAATATTACGTGTACGTATAATACGGGTGTTTGTATGCATGTGGGTAACCACACATTATCACTTAGAGTGTTCACTCCCAGGTAACTGGGAGTGAACACTCTAAGTGATAATGTCACCTTTGTATATTTTATAATTTACCTATTATTTATTTATATTTATTGTAAACTGTATGCAGTAAAGACTTAATAAAAAAATAAATAAAATAAACATATTTGTATGTAACAATATAACATACATACATAATAGCTAAAAAAAAAAACAAAACATTCAATGTCGTCTCCACAGCACTCTTGCTCCCTGGATTAGTATCATACAATACAAGCACCGACTGAATCCTTTTATTTATTGCTATTTATTGTTATTGCATTCGCTCCGTTCATTTCTCTGTTCTAATATTGTCTTGGTGTAAATTTCGCTTAGCGTTTTGGATACGTTTGTTTTAAATATTATTACTCTAATTAGCCTGCAGATGCTTTTAGGAGATGAAATTTTTTAGTGCGCGTGTTACAGCTGTGTCGGTTTGCTGTTTAGTTTTTGCAACTGAAGTGGGTGGTGTATTTACGTTGTTTTAGTGTATGTGTGTGTTATGTATGAACCTGCCTTCAGATTGAAAACGTCTTAAGCTATTTGACAAGTTTGATTCGAAATCTGGACTACCCGCGAATTCTACACACACACATACAAACAATCCCTTATACAAACCATAAGTAAAACCTTCTTGTAACAGAAAGTCAAATGTAACATTCGAATTACATTTTGAAATTGTACTATCATTGCACTTAAAAAAATCACCTGAAAATATGTTTCATCTGTACCATAAAACTAATTTAAGCCAACGTTAAAATTCGTTCTTAGTAAAAAGCCAAACAAAGACTTGAAACGCAAGTAAAATATAAAAATTAACGTAATTTGTCACGAAAGTCTGGCACATACTTTAACACATCTACCCAAAGAAATATGAAGTAATATATTATACATTAAACGTAATTATGGCAATATTTTCCGAAGGTATTAACAGTAGATCATCCTGTATAATGCGTTGTTCGTTTATTTATCACGAGCCGATGTTTTTTGTAACCCCTGTGACATCTTAGGTCGTGTGCTCACTTGTGTGAATTCACAGGTCATCGAAAAATAAGTTTTTAATCAAATTTAATAATTAAATAGTGAATTTAGTACATTTTTGGACTGTTAGTTCTGCCAAGAGAAATCGATATAAACTTCAATTGTTTTTTTTACAAAGCCAAGTACAGTTATATTATTTACTTACAACTAGCTACCCATCCCGACTTTACGCGGGTAAAATAAGGTTCTATATAAAATTTTTAGATTGAAGAACAAACGGAAAATACTTTTTTCCCGGGTAGGATTGTACTTAAGATTCTCGTCTTTTCTCTATTTCCTTCCCCGGGAATCAAACTACTTCCATAGCAAATGGCATCTAAATCAGTTCAGCAGTTTAAGCGTGAAGACGCAACAGACCAACAGGTTTGGCACATAATATTACTTTCTAAATTATTAACATTTTTTTAAATAGACTTTGAGTTAAACCTCGGATGACAGAACGGTCATATCATCGCAATTCTTAAGCTTAATTTAATTTACACAACCTAAAGCAAACAGTTATGTAGATGTTATATAACATCCATGGGAAGATTGAATCGATTCACGGAAATCCTGATAACATCCTTCGTCATATTATTCGAATCGAGTTTGAGTGAACCTGCAGCAAAACCAGTTGTACCCCGCGACCATTTTTGTTATGTAACGTAATGAACGTACGATTCAATCTGTCTATGACCACGAGCCCTAAAAATTACTAAGGTAATTTAATGTCATAATGAATACTTTAATGGAAGATGGCAATTATTTACATTACACGAGAAATTTAATCATTTTAATATACATATTGTGGCCATGACTTTACGCGAACAACTTACTTTACTTGGTCGTAGGGCTTTGTGCATGCCCGCCTGGGTACCACCCACTCGTCAGATATACGGCTAAACAGCAGTATTTAGTATTATTGTGTTCTGATTCTCACGGTTGGTGGCACATTGGCGTTGTAAGGAATCCTTCATATTTCTTACAGCACCATTGTCTATGAGCAATTGTGATCACTTACCGTCAGATGGTCCATTTGCTCGCCTACCTATACCATGAAAAAAAATCTATTTATAAAAAAAAAAAAACTAGTTTCTAGGGAGGTGTTAGGTATGTATTAAGTCAGGTATATAGTATGTTAACAACCAATTTTTTCTACCACATACTGAGACCTGAGGTAGCCGAGTGGATAACAAAAGACCGTATGTTCAAATCCAAGTAAGCACGGCGGAGTCATCCAAACGGTTAAATAATATGTATTTATAAATATTCATTTCGTGCTCAGCAGTGACCGTAACACACCGAACCACCGTGAATGATGATGATGATGATGGTGATGGTATTAGATGGAATTGCACACGGCATAAAGACAGATATATAATACGTAATTTATATAAATTGGAAATATGTGCAATTGCATTGTAAGTATAATTGTTGGAAGAAAAAGGAGAAGACCCGCTGAGTTTCTTTCACCGGTTCTTGTCAGGTCTGAGGTGTTTCTTTCCAAACTGGTAGTTAGTGTAATCCTTCTATATTCAACAAACCTTTTTATTTTTAAATAATTAAAGTCGCAGTCAAACTAGTATATACATAATTTTGTTTTAAATACAAATCAAGGTCTAAACCTCCGTAGTGACCTTAAATCATTCAAGCTCAAGTAGAAAATAGTATTCAGGTTATTTAACTGGAAAAACTAGTTCGGTTTCTGTATTTAATCATAGTATGTAGTCTGTCATAATATATGTTACATTATATATATTATAAGTATCAAGTAATAACTATTCTGGTTTGAAGGGGAGTGTGATCAAATCAAATCTTAGTGCCCAAGGTTGGTTCCACATTAGTGATGTAGTAGTACCAATGTCTATTGGCGACCAATAACCATGACCAAATCAGTTGGCCCATTTGCCAATCTACCGTCCTATTATGAATTAAAAAAAAATGCAAATGTAAACATATTATTTTCAAATAGGTCTGTTAGATTCTGAAATCTTCTGAGGTTAACGGCTTCAAAGTAATGACTGAAATGGCTCTAGATAATTAACTAAACTCTGTCACGCCTTAAACATTCACGTGCCATAAATAATCTGACCATCCTTGCGTTTCACAAGACATCGTTACGAAATAACTTTGAAAAGCACTTGTTCTGATTTTGCAACGTCCCGTCTCTTTTTATATATAATACAATTTTTTAAATGTGTGAACCGACTTAATAAAAGGAAAATTAAAAACATATCATGTTTGACGTACGCCTGTACGTTTGTACTTGCGTTTATTTTTATGTTCCTTAATTTTGGAATAAATCTGTATAGTCATGGGAATATATATAGGCATTGTACATTGAATTATTGGCTTATAATTAAAAAATAGAAACACAAAATGCGTCGGTATTTAACTGAAATATAGTTGATATTAAATAAATAAATAAATATTAGACAACATCACATACATTACTCTGATCCCAATGTAAGTAGCTAAAGCACTTGTGTTATGGAAAATCGGAAGTAACGACGGTACCACAAACACCCAGACCCAAGACAACATAGAAAACTAATGAACTTTTTCTACATCGACTCGGCCGGGAATCTAACCCGGGACCTCGGAGTGGCGTACCCATGAAAACCTGCTATACACACTACTCGACCACGGAGGTCGTCGAACTAAATTAACATTACATTACATTAACAGCCTGTAAATTTCCCACTGCTGGGCTAAGGCCTCCTATCCCTTCGAGGAGAATGTATGGAGCATATTCCACCACGCTGCTCCACTGTGGGTGGAAGGTTGCAGTTGATATTACCAGTAGTAAAAGTGCATATCCTGTGTCTAATAAAAACTTGACAGAGAAGTGAATATCATACTTGTGACAGATTTTCACCCGAAATTATTTAATCTTCAATATGAATCATAATTTATAAATACAAACAGAACACGTCATAAATCAATCGGAACCTGATGTATTCGTTTAAGATTCGTGTTCTATACACACTGGGCCTATACACTAATATGTTTCATTTAAGTAATGAGTATTATATAACTATATGTTATATTATCTCCGTAATGACTCATATATTATGATCAAACTTATATATGTAACAGTGTGGCAATAATTAATACAAAAATATAATTTCTTCATATAATAAAATTACTGTAATCCGTCATATAATATTCGGTACAGAACATGTGGTCAGTACGTTCACTGTTGCGCAAGCGCAACCGTTCTTTGTACATTCCGAGATTGATCCATTAATGAGACAACTTGAACGAGTATTGTTTTGAATTACAATTTTTTTTTAAGAACTTCTTTAGACACGATGAATGTTAAATTTAAATATAAAATTTGAGTCTGTACCTTTTTTTCACGTAGGGGAAACCACTTAAATCAATTATGGGGGATTCTTACCCCACAACTAAAGCCACTAGGATAGCCGTCTTCGTCACGGATATGAGAGGCTGCGCGATAGAGTTGTTATACCGCATCAGCGACTCCGTGCTGTGCTCCGCGGCCCGGAGGAGCTCTCCTCAGGTGATCTCGCCCCCCCCCCCCCCCCCCCCGCACTCCTCGTCCATCTATAAGAGACCATCGCGGCGCATTCCTCCTCGGTTTTACATGGTATACGTATGTCCCAAGATTTTTAGCTTTACCTAAGTTGTAGTATTTAAATAGCTATAAAAAAATTTACTCTAATGTCACATTTTTTCTTGAACGTTAGAAATAAATACGCATTTATTTATACAGGGATCATTACATATATCAAGAATTAATGATTTTACGTATTCGAGGAACAGGTAAGTTACCAAGTCCCTAATTCGATATGAGAATTCGATAATAAGTTGTTATAAGTCCCTTGTTCTAACCTTCGATCAAGAACTTCGTAGCTTTATAGATTAACGTCTAGACTAGAGTTAGATGACCATCTGTTCTATGCTTCTTGAATAGATTAAAACCTGTTTTTTTTACGAATAATATTGCCAATGCGACTCACATATCCGTCCTCACTTCCTGCATATCGTGGAAATTTTAAACTTTGAGTACATCCGCTTACCAGTAACAAACTGGTGCACACAACAGCTGAACTTTTACTTTTATACCTCATACTAAAATACTTCTCAAATAGTTGCTTGGTCGTTATTAAAAACCGGTTCAAAATCAACGAAAATCGAGAGTACTAGATCCAGCTGAAATATCCATACTTTATTTTATACTGTTAAGTGATTCTTAAATAGTAATGTTATCAGCATGCCTTCCAAGATCTGGTAACAGTGGGGTCATTGGAAGCGATGATGCAATTTGGCGTTAAGTGGTACGAGTTCTATGGTACAGTTAGCGCTATTAGTCATGATGTGTAAACCAAATATAAGATGTAGGTATTACGTATCGAGGAGAAAGGCTTGACTACCGTTTAAATGTAATTTAGAACGAACGATATTTGTCACATTTGAACATATATGTATATTTTTTATATTTAAAGTTAAAACACTTTCTGTACAAGATAACTATTCAAAGTCAGCATTTAATTAATTATATACAAATCTATATTTAATGACATAGCTAGTGTACAAATCATGACCGTAGTGAATGTTATAAGTGCAAGCAGTATTTCCTTTTTGAATCGCAATTCGGTTTCTCTGGGTAAAAACTGAATCAGCCTTTTTGTTATTTTTGTCCTATTCACAAAGATTTAAAATTTAGGTCATACGTCTGATCTAACGTTTACGTAAAACTTCACTGATATGAAGATGACAATTACAAGTGGATATATACATTTTGTGTATCGTTCATTTCCTGGTGTGCTCTCATTTCAGGAACTGGATCAACCACATTACGCGCTTTCTGAAGGATACGAATGTAAACACTGTAAACTTCCAAGCTCTGAACTTTGACTGAAAATGCCTTGACAGCCAATAGCTTTTTATTGGCCGAAGGGGATATTCAGCCCAGGACCTTGACAAGAGAGATTATAAGCAAAAACGTCGTATTTGCTCGAAAGGAAAGAGGAAGATTTATTCCATAGTGATACTCTATTAAGAATTTGGTATTGACTGTATGAAAATGGTTGTGTAGTCATACTTTACCTTTATATCTACCAGGATATAAAAATACAAGATCTGTTATTATAAACTCATATTTACCACATATTTTTAAACCTCATCGATAAGGCTAGGTCACATGATCAGAGGATATATTGCTTATTTGCTGTAAAGTAATTCACGAGAAAATAGATTACATTAACAAACATATACGATTTATACGTTTGGAGCATTTTGCTATTAACAGACATTAACAGTTTCGTCGGATATGGAACGAGTACTCAGACTCAAGGCAGGCTTCGTAAGACCAGTCACTGACTCAGAATACGAATTTTCTAATGGTGCCTTCTGTGAGGTCCTCCGCTTAGCACGTGTTATCGACAGTGAAACTGCAATTCTGATGACATAATCGCCTCTTACATTTATAATGCTGCTCCAACACCAGATACACTTCATTTGTTTACGCTCTAAATGGCAAGAGGCGCCATTATCATGTTGTTATAGGTTAAAAAGGATTAAGCTTAAATTATGGTACTGATCTCATACACGTTTATGTTATATAACGGACTTCACTTGACCTCACACCGTTTACAACATAAGTAAGTACTTTAAATGCACGGTGCATAACACATAACTCCCTTTATGAGCGTTGGGTTATTTGAAAGTGTCATGTGATCACCGAACCTCTTGGTTTGTATATGTCACTTAGTAAAAACGTAACAACGATTTGACGATGTCCTAGAGACTATTATTCATAAAAATTACCTAAAAATATCCACTCATAAAATTCGCTAAAAACACCTTAAATATGGCAGACTAGAAGTCCTCGCTTATTAGTAGGAGAAACATATAGATTTAAATCCACCCATCAATAAAATTGTACCTCCAAACATCAGTACACTGTATAACCGTGTTACATTTTTGGGGGTTTATGAGTCAATTTCGTTACAGGCACAAGGAATTCCGTGGATGACGTCAGATAAGGGTTTATATTTTTTAGTGACATTGTTTTTGGGCGAAGGTAAAGTGTGTATCTGCTTTCATAATAATAAATACAGATAAAATTTAATTGTAATAAACAAAATAATATTGAAAAAATACTTTTTATACTAAGTACTTTTTGATGTTTTGTTTTTTTTTTTTTCTGGTACGTATAATAAAGTCTGGAATAAATCTTTTCTATTAATTAACATAATATCGACTTAATAAACTTAATAAAATTATTTTAATGAATGAATTAATGTTAATCTAGAGTATTTATCGTCTTGTTTACTTCAACTGGAATTTTAGACACGCCTGTTTCATGCGATTATATCTCCTATTCTTTATGTGATTAAGACAAAAGTTGAATACAGATGTCGTACGTGACATAAACACAGATAGAACAGTGATTTAAAGCAAATAGGTATGTATAGCAATTAATTAATTATTACACAAGAATAAGGACAATTGCTATGGTATATTTTTATATATATTTATTCTAAATTTGGATTTATGTTTATATTTTTTATAGATAAAATATTTTATATGTCTTTATAATATTGTTAATGGCAATTTCAAAATTTAAAATGATTTTGATATTTGACAGATGCCACCTCTAACGATTCTCAATTCTATGATGTTATTCAAAGGAATTCATACTAATTTTGAAATAGCATTTACGCGCCTCAGTTAAGCAATGGTCCAGGTAATAAACTCGCGCTATGCCACTTCTGTCTGTTCTAAAGTCAGTGACGTAACTTCAAGGAAGCAATACGCAATGATTATCCTGCAACGGCTGACCGAGATTCAATTTCCAGATTACAACGTGTTTTGTTATTGTCCGTCCGTGTATAGAACAATATTGGATCGTCGGTTAGAGAGAAAGTGTTATGTTACTTGATTGTGGCCAAGAGGATAACGTGGTTATGAGTTAGCTTCTGAACGACTCAATCGAACGTGAGCCTCCGCCTTCTTCAAGATGGAGTCAGTTAAGTCGTTATTCTTATAGGATAGTTCTGTGAAATTTTATTTTTAGTAGATTTTGAAGTAGTTCACGTTTTGGACACAATTTTTTTTTATGAATTTATTTTTTTTATTTCTTATAGGTTGGCCTTAGTATAGCTAACATTTGGTTACAATATTTTTTTGTTAGCATTGGGCATTGTTAAATTTTAATTTGAGGCATATACATATATAGACAAATATTTGAAGCCCATTTTTATTTTCTTTGTCATTGTCAAAATTCAAGTAATATAGTATATTTCCATTCCGACTTTACTATAACTAAGATATTATCTTTTAATATATTTTTTTAGTTCTACCGTCAAAGAAACATTGATACTTGAACACAACCTTGATACTTAAAACTTAGAAAACTGTTTTCGTATTGTCTATAAAAAAAATCTTTATTATAATTTAAATAAACTTTAAGAATTTTGTTTTACTTCATAATCGGTGACTTTATATATCCATTCTTCTCAGTAGCGTTCAATTCAAACGTAAAGATGAATTCATTGCAAGACCATTGTTAAAAATCTTTGGACGATATTTATTTGAAATCAGTGGAATGCCATAATCATATATTTTTTATTAAGCAGGCAGACGGGCGAATGGTTCATGTGTGGGTAAATGGTCACTACCGTCCATAGACATTGGCGCTGTAAAAAATATTAACCATTTATATTTAGATTTCCAACAAAAAACTAACCTTGGGAACTGAGATCACATCTTCCTTCTGCCTACATTCACAATTGTTCAATCATCCTTCAAACAGAACAACAATTAATAATATTTTTGGCGGACTTTTTCTATTTTCACAGACGTACTTGCACAAAACCCAACCACCAAACATTACACCATATTTTTCAGATTTACCCCCATATTACAGAGATATAGATTATCATAAAACAATCATACGAAATTAAGTTACAATCAAACATAAAAAAAAAAGAAATACATTGGTAAAGAAGGCATATTATTCAGTGGTAGCTTCACTAAATATAGTTTGTTAAATGAAGCTTAAAATGTTCTTGTAAAAGCCTATTTGAAAGTATATTTTGATATTGATAATCACAAAACAATCATCATAAAACTACCATTACAAATATTTGCTGCGAATAGTTTTTGCACTTGACCCTAACATCCAATCACCATAACACCAGCTGGCATTCTCGAAACACCTTTGATATATGCTTTATAATTTATAGCTTGTATCATGTTTATAAATCATGTTTAACTCAACGAGTTTATAATTTGAGTTGCTATGTAGCTCGTGTGATAAGTGTCTCAGAGATGGCACTTTCAACGCGAGGTGGGCGAAAGTAGCAAATCGCATTGTCTTGTAAGGCCACTTGTTGTTTAGCTTCCGGATATATGTGGGAGAAACATGCTACTTTGTCTGACGTCATCGTTGACAGACGATATCGGGACACATTTTATTTTGACATATCTTGTCAACTGTATCTTTTCTGTAATCACTTTGGGGTGTAAAATTGAATTCGTATGCAACGTTTTAAACGATTCTGACAAAAAGAGAATATTTACTTCTACCACGTGCACTGATTGTCACATTTTTTTATTTTTCTGGCAAACGTGTGTTCATTCTTTAAATTATTTTTTTTTGTAATTGTTTAAAAGTTGTCTTTCAAGTCTTTGAAGGCCGTATTTGTTGGTCAATCATAATCAAAGCGCTTTGCTAAAATATTACAAATATGTACAACGTTTATCTTATTAGATGAATAGCATATTGTGTGCAGTAAAACTACGCATGTAATTTCAAAGTATCTGTTACTTAAAAAGATGATGAAAGCGCTGGACCAAGCTGTCTAATAACCTGATCTTGTGTGACATGAGACTGTGACAGCATTTGACGTTTTTAGACAATTATTAGGTTGTACTTATTTTAGATCGTGATAATTTCTTTGGGAATAAAATTTCCTATGCCCTGTTCAAGATAGATCGATCTTTTTGACAGATGTAAATTTTTCTGATCGACATAATTTTGTAATGACGAATTTTCTTAATTTAATGATTTTAAAAATTGTAAATATAATAATGATATTGTAAATATATAATAAGACTGTAACAATATCTTAATGGCATGAATTTATAATAAAAAAAATCTCGTTATTGAAGTGTTGTTGCTAAATGAAATGGTCATAGCGTACAAGTGACGAGAGACGCATTTATGTTGATTCGTGAACTCATAATAAAATTGCATCACATTTTGCGATATTTAAAACGTGCTATGATTGGTAATTTATCCATGGATCATTGCTAGTTGAAGAATTCCTATTGGTCAAAAATAATAGTATTATATCTACCTACAAATATGTAAAGAGCTTATTTCATTATTTAATACAAATACTGTCTTAATTTCTTTATCTAGAGTCTGGGGATTGTTCAAGGTCATCTAAGTAAATAAAATTGTATGACAGTGTTTTAGTTTAGTTGGATTATATATATCTTTTTAGTTCGTCCTGTTATAAGTGGACGACGTCGTGTCGAAATTTATTAAATAAAAAAAAAATCGTCACACGTAACTAAAATTCTGATAATTTTATTCATCAAGCTAATTCAAGATAACACGAATCGTGTTATTATCTAAAATGTAATTTCAACATTATATATGCAAATAGATATAATATCACTGTCTACTAATTATACAAGCAGTAAAACATCGATTGCCATAATTTATTTCCAGCAGCACATTTGTTACTCAGAGTCGACAATCAAATGTAATGCGTGGTGCGCGCGCGCAGGATTGATCGCTCACCTTTCATAGACTGTAGTAATACTATAGATATACTAAAAATATCAAAATCAAAATTTAAAAGAAATTATAAATCTTTATACAATGAAATAAATCATTTACAGGTTATTATTACTAGTACTTAATGGTATTTTAATAAAACGCTTCGTTAAAAAACTCTAGTAAAAATTAAGTTTAATATTAAATATAAATAGAATTACAAGTAACAATGGAAAATCTTTCATATATTTTAAAGTTTCATTTAATATTTAAAATATTTAAACTGTGTAAAAAAAAATAATATACAGTCACTTCTGACACATTCTTAAGTCTACATTTAGGAAGTGCATCAGTCGTTAGGCTCTCCTTACATAAGTGCACGTTTACCCTTTCGCTCTGGTATATCTCAAACTCTTTATTAGATAAAGCGAATGTATGAATACCGTGCATAATTATATGAAAATTAGCCTATTACTTGACTACGATGATATAATACATATTAAGTCATTTGATATTAGCTCGCTCACTTTGGCTAGAGAAATACTCGTGTTAAATTTAAATCGTTAAGAAGAAGCCCTAGCGTTTTATCACGGCAGAGTGAGTTACTTTTTCGTCCTTTTATTTCGGTCCAATAGTAGAGCTGTTATCAGAGCTTTATCACTTGCAGTCATAATCTCTTATTCACTCTCTTAATCTTGATTCTTTGTCATATTAAATATTATATGTGTGTTTCTTTTATAAGTATATCATTATGATACGTAACTTAACTTTCATTTGCAGTCCAATAAAATTTCGTGTATGTTTTAAGATCCATTGGAAGTAAAAAGGAATAAATTAATTAATATGTACATTGTACATATAGAAATGAGTTCGTTAAACTGTGGATCTGAGGACGATTGCATTCAAAGCCGCACTGTCGCGTTCGTCTCAAAACACGTCTAAAGTTTATGTCTCTAGCTTAAATTTGTCAATCTGAATTGCAAACTTGTCATTGCATAACAGCCAACAATACTGTTTTATGTAGAATGTATAAATTAATTTGTAAGTATATATATATACATATAGCTTTTTACAAAATAATAAAGAAAAGCAGACCAGATATTATTTATTACAAACATTCTTGATTAAAATGTATTTATTTATAAAACAACACCTTTGTCGACGTTTATAAAGGAATTTTTTTGCAAATCCTTAATTAATGTCATAGATTATTCAAGCTCTCGACCAATGATATCGCGTAAATTTTTGCTTATTTTGCTTGTTATATTGTGGTTAAAAAAGGCTATATATATTATTTATTGAAATATCTTTATATTTAAAATTTTGAAAAAAAAATGGCAACACTTAAATTACAATTAAATTTATTATTTAATATAGTTTTACAAATAATAAAATATTGTCAATTTTATAAGATGCTATAGAGAACTCATATTGTTTAAATCAGAGGCAACTTCAGGGTCGATATAATTTTACATTTTATTAAATATAAAATAATATATAACAAAAGAGAAAATGTTATTTATGGAGGATTATAGCGGTTTCATCGTGATACCATATATGTATTTGATAATATTTAATAAGCGATAAAATGACGTTCATAACCTCGTACAACTTTCACAGTCATCATTCATTTTATATTTCATACGATCTTTGACCGCTATTTTGTTTGCATAAACGAATGCAATGTAGTTTTTTAATTACTTCTATGTAAAGATGAAATTCTTAGTATAAAAAAAAAATTACACACTTAATATCCGATGGTAAATGTGGTACCCAGCTGTGGTGATCAGCTTAAAGGCATTGGTATTCAAAGTCAAAAATGTTTATTCAATATAGAAGTTACGTTACGTTACACTTGCTTATTGGTTGAGAAAGTCTAATACCGTTTCGGAAATAAACGAAAGAGATCCAGCCGATTATTATTTAAATTGTAATTGAATATATTTATTTCCGTTATTCGAAATAGCCTAGACGCAATATTTTTCCCAAAATCCCATCGTAAGCACACCTCTGCTTCTCAGTGAATAAGTCAATTTTAACCAACGGTATATCCCAAAATGAACCAATATGAAGCCCAATCAGTAAAAAATAATACGATGATCAGTAATCCGGTACGTATTTTTTGTATAACTCAACACTAATGCAATTAATAATCGATATAAAAGTCAACATTATACAAAACCAGACTCCCGTAGTCACTTCGCCAGTCATTTATGAGAGTCAATACAAAATACATATGTTTGTTTTGTATAAATACAGTTATCAACTCAAGGTTTAAGGTCACGTGAGAAATCACAATTGCGAGCTTAAAAGGTCATCAGATCACATTCATCATTATATATCATTTGTCAACGAAATAAATAAAAAACTGCTACTTAACTTCCAATTTAATTGTAAATCTGATTTAACCACAGAACTACGAATATAATAGAATTGGCACATTTGTTGGTAATCAATCCTTTGATCCTTTGTTGTATTAAAATCAAATTGAAACTCAAAATATAAATTATGATTTGAATAGGTTCATTCAAGTGAATTTTAATTGTGCTTTTAAAAGAGCGTAAAGCCAGTTGTTTGGCTCGTAAGCTCTCTCCCATGGTCACGTCGTCGTGCCTATCGGATTATGAGAGTGAGAAAATAGAGAGTTCATTTGTGTGTGCGCACACCTCTGTGCATTATGTACCGAGTTGTTGTCTAGTATCTCCTAAGATTAGACGCCGAGGCCAAGAACGGTCAGGAGGGCTTCAACATAATAATTTCCCTTGTCCATGTGGTACTCCTCAAACCAAAGGGGCTTAAGTTAATTTATTTATAGTAAAAAAATTTTTTTATCAAAATATATAAAGCTATAAATATATTATTAAAAAAATATTTTCTTCTTAATCGATTGATGCCATTTCTGAATGTTATAAATGCTATGGAAAAAATATGCGTATAAAATATCATTTCGTCAACATTGTTGCTAATTGTATTTGCTTATATGGAATCAATATATTCGTGGTTTATTTGCAGAAGATTTAAGATTACTGATTAAGATTTATGCCAATATGTAATAAAAAAAATGTTCGTGTACTTATATACGCTCGAGAGAATTTCTACTTCATCAGTGTAATTAATTTACAATAAAATAATAATAATCAATTTAATAATAATAAAATAATAATTAGCGTCATGATAAATGTAATTTCTTTTTTTTTTAATTACTAGCACTTACAAATTTAACATTCATATATAGGTATATTTTTTTAATAAACTTTGTAAAATGAGAAAAGGTGTGAATTTGTCTATTTCGAGGGACTTGATACCTAATTGGTGGTTTAGCGAGCAACGTCACCCTATGCACGCGCATCATAAAAAATCACTCTCATAATTTAAAATAATACGCCAAAAAAACTAATATATTTTTCTAACTTCGAAAAATCACATATATTCTTTTAAGCATTAAAACAAAATAGCACGAAGTTAGAAACTAAGTTGAGTTAATATTTTATTGTACGATAAAGTTACAATATTAAGAACGGTAGCATAAGGACTAGCAATATCCACATGTCACAATATGAAGCTCACAATTCTGAACTAGTGCTAAAACTGTTTGGTAGAACGCAGTTCGTCTCCGTTACAATATAATTTACCATATAGACAAATTCTAAGCCGAGACACTAGGCATACTGGGGCTCATAATTTATAGGATTAATAAACAAATAGTTACACTAAAAATAGTAGTAATATTTATATTAAATTAAATAATTGCGGAAACAGGATAAAAAATCCCGCTGAGTTTCTTTCGCCGGTTCTTCTCGGGTGAGGTTTTTCTTTCCGAACCGGTGGTTATTTACAATCAATAAGAAAGTGTAATACTTCTATGTTGAATAAATATAAATATTTGAATTGGAATTAATAAAAATAACTTGTAATGTAAACGCGCGTTAGGAAGGAACTGGAAGTAATAAATACCATCAAAAAGTGAAAGCTAGTATATTTAAATCACGAAATGAGAAGTACGAAATACGAACTATTTTAGTTGATTGTTCAAGATATACAGAAAAATAAATTGTGTTTTTTTATGTCAGAGACAAAGTTTTTTTATTATTCAGCCTATGACCACCTGATGGTACTGATCGATCGCGATGATCACTGTAAGAAATATTATTAATTTATCATTTCAGTAATTCGTCACCAATCTTGGGGACTAAGATGCTATGTCATTGCGCCTGTAATTATACTGGTTCACACTGGTTCAAACTGGAACATAACAATACTAGCTATTTCCGTTTGGCCAGAGAATCTGTGATGAGTGGTACCTACCCAGATGGACTTGCACAAAGCTCTATCACCAATTAATAACAATCAGTTATCTTCAGATAATTCTCTCTGTCGGACTCGGTGTCCATGCGTATGGTGCGACTGATAACACCAAGAAGGCAGTAGTCAGTGTTATTATGCAATGCTTGCTTTGCTCTAAGTGTTCAGCTATATAGATTATATAAGAATGGTTTATCAAGGCTCATGGGTCCTGCGCCGTTCTTGATTGTGTATATTTTTCAGTAAATGCACTGGAAAAAAATGGCAGTTAATGGTTTGCTTGTTCAAATTAACAAACTATCCATTTTTAAATAAAGAATTAATATTTTTAGGTCGGTTCTAGACTCTCACGGTTGTAATGGGATGGCTGTTTTATTCCGAGGGAATACACTTATGTAGACATGGGAACACACTATACACGCCTTTGAAACATTCAATAAATATGTAAATATATTTAGCTTACGAGTAAATTTACAATCCGATGGTAGGTTCACAACACACTTTAAACGGTCAATGCGTGAGATCCAAGGCATTATATTTCGTATCCCCGTATTTACACTGGCTCACTCACCATTTGAAACTGGACATAATAATACTTAATATTGATACTCAATCAAAGATAAATGCGTGGTTATAAAACGTGGGTGGTACATTTACACAAGAACCTATATACCAGCTTCTTAACGCACTATAGAATTTATTAAAGAATTCTTAATCGACAAAATATCACAAGAAACATGAATCGCTAAGTGTGTGAGAAAATATTTTTTATTCGCCAAATTACGCGAATTTGCATTGAATGAGTTGAGTTGAATAATTAAAAAGAGAAACCTCCTTTGTGTTATTTAACATACAAAATTCACCACAAGTTTCGTTATAAGATTTTGTTGAGCCGTTTATTCCTATACAAATATTTGCATGTTTGGAGCTAAAGATTGACCTTGGCGATGTACGAGTTAATGGTAAATGAAATACCTTGAAACTATTAGCAAGATCTCATAGTATTTAAAATATTTTATACATGTAGCGTTAGTATGAGCATGGACAATGTACCTTAGAGACCGTTTTGTTGGGCCATCAAACTTGTCCTTATATTACCGAGTAAAGGTATTTTTTATGACATCGGTAGGCGGACTGGCAAATAGGCCACCACTGTATAGATATTGTTGTTGAAATTGTAAGTAAAATTATTTTGATATAAGTCCGTTACTTATTCGGAAAGTACATTCCAATGATACAGATCTCTACGCTGATTCGAATTAGATCTCTCTTAAAATACTAGTATACGTTAGGTTATTATTTATACAATAATTTACAATAAAGAAAGTTATTTCAATAATCAGACAAATAAAAAATAATAACAATACGAAAAAACTTTACTGTCTTTAAAATTGAAGTCAATAAAGTTTGAAATAAACGCATTGTACCCAAGATAATTCATCCCACCAGACTTAAGCAAACAAAATATCGCGTTTCAAATAAGATTATATCCATGCATCTTTTAATATCTATATATCGTAATATACAAAGCAAGTTTGCGAGAACCAGCGTTACTACAATCTAAATGAGACTCTTGTGAAATTGATCGATAGTTCTTGAAAGCAAAATTATTCGTACCATCTCTTATGTAATTTAATAAGAGTAAAGTACAAATTATTTAATTACTATTTTTAATTCATATCATATTGGAAGACGGCATGTATGTCTTCGTCCGTAGACACCGGCAATGGAATATTAAACATTAAAACAACACAGTAACTGTTTACCATTAAATGTAAAATGTTATTACTAGTAACTGGGCTACGAGTACTTTATCAATAAATATATTGAACACGTGTGATTGTTATACACTGATATCATAATATGATCGTATTTTATAATAAACAAAACAAAATATTTTTTGTTATTTATTTTAGTTATAAAAGAAAAGTATAATAAATATTTCACCTGATGGTATGTGGTGACACAACCGTATTAACGTTGGTATGTTAAAACGGTCCCGCGATTCCAATCGGAGTCGAGGTCGACCCACACAAGGGTTTCAGTGGGTAAAAATCCCACGGAACCCAGGGCTCGTAAACCTGTTGATATTTTTTGCGCCGTAAGAAATATTCGCATACACTCTTACATCTAGAGACATATACTCTTGTGCCTGTTACACTGGCTCACTCACTGTATTGCAACATACCTGTTAAGTGGTAACCACCCACTAATATCGTTAGTCACAAAAGTTGCTTTGTAAACATAGCCTTCAATCCGCCGGCGACTATTGAATCTAAAATGTTACCTATGACTGTAATTATATTTGATAACAGAAATACAAAATGTTGCTAAGTAATTGTAATGACGCCTACAGGTGTTTACCGTCCCAGAAAGTGCGACGACGAGAAGACGTCCGTCGGACGATTGTATGGGATCGCCTGTTTGGTTGATGCTGATCGTTTTAAAAGATACTAAGCCTATTTACCATGTACTGTACATATAATATGTAATTGTATTAAGATAACTATATTAGACAGTTTGTTAGTATATATAATACTTTTTAATAAAAAAAAAAACGCAATTATTTTTATTTTATTTTAGCAGGCGGTAGCTAAAACACACTCGTAGTTCAGCCATTACGTACAAGATAATACGTAAATGATATGCACAAATCTTCCTCATTCTAAATTTTTCTTTTAGTAAAAATCGGACCTTGATCCGTTGAGTGGTTTAGGAGAAGAAGCAGAAATACAGATAGAAACAAAAAGTGACTTTTTCATAATATTTATTGATTATTGGTGGATACGAAGAATCTCCACAGACCAACCCTCATGAGCACGAACTGCTTCTCGTTGCGTGATAAGATGATACGTGAATTTACAGGCCGTGAGAAGGCAGCTTTAGGCTACAAGATCAGTGAGTTTTTCTTACATTTTAGGTTCTTAGTAGAACTTGGATTTTTCGTAAATTTCTGGTATTTGTTATTATAACAAAAACAAATAGGTACTATTTCTGTTTAGTGTGTGCTGATCATACAGACCTGATATCTCATACTTACTATTCCCATTCCTGGCACAATTACATAAAGTTGAATTAAAAAAATTAAAAAATAATTTTGTCTGAAGATAGTCTTATGATGTTCTTGGCCGGTAAAGGTGAATAAGCCAGTTAAAAGGCCTGACCTTATATCTTTGACCTTAGGTTACATCGATAAAACTACAATCGTCCTTTCTTAATTATAAGGATTAAATTTATAATTTATATTAATTGGCAAATATTTAAATTAAATATTGATAACAATCTGTCAATGTTCTACTCCTGGCTAACTGTCTAGACTACGAACTTGGAGTTTATTCCGGCATGCTGTTAAGTAGCAGGTTTGTAGAAAGATATGTCCCTCTGCTGATACATGTAGACTTGTTCAAGTGCTTTTCCTAATACGGATTTAAAGATGCGTTCATCGGTCAGCAACCAAATGTTCTAAGTACAGTCAACGGAGTCAGCTCTTTGATGTAGATCTTTTCAAACCTATTTGGTAAACGACTAATTATTGGCAATATTTTTAAATACATATTTATACACAAACAAATCGCATCACATCACATTAGCAGCCTGTAAATTTCCCACTGCTGGGCTAAGGTCACTTCTCCCTTTGAGGAGAAGGTTTGGAGCATATTCCACCACGCTGCTCCAAAAGAGTTGATGGAATACACATGTGACAGAATTTAGTTGAAATTAGACACATGCAGGTTTCCTCACGATGTTTTCCTTCACCGCCGAGCACGAGATGAATTATAAACACAAATTAAGCACATGAATGTTCAGTGGTGCTTGCCTGTGTTTGAACCAGAAATCATCGGTTAAGATGCACGCGTTCTAACCACTGGGCCATATCGGCTCGGCTCAAATTATTTCCAGTAATTATATAATAATTATTAGTTATTTATAAGTCGTAGTTTATCAAAACCGCAAAATCTCAATGTCATAGTTAATCTTCGATTACGACAAGTTGATTTCTGAATAATTTCAAGTGTACGTAGACATCTCGTCTGATCACTTGACCTACGGAACCCGATCATGAAATCGACAAGGACTCTCTGACATTGGCATAACGAATTCTATGTGTCAAGTCGAACTCACCAATTGTGGATACCAGTTTTTACATTCACTTTAAAGTTACGAATTATTTTCAAGTATGATAATTATCGTTCAAGTTAAGCGTTAATATCTTAGTCGGATAACGATGTGAAAGTTACAAGTTCGATTCTGACCTTTGAATTATTGTAGCCATACCTAATAGTGTTTCTTTTCTTTTAATTTAATTACCACAATTCATTTCAATACAAAAGCACACAGATTAGTAAGATCGTTACACTTCGCGGCCTTATAAAGTAATCGCCTACTGGCAACTTCGCATCGGTGTAATTTACTAATAAATAAAATAAGTGCGTTTAACAAGAAAACATTTAAGAATTTAAATTAACATGGTTATTTTGATTACTAACAGTATTTAAAACGGGATATTTACCATGTTTTTTTTTTTATTTTTGAGGTAGTCCGATATGGACACTTCTAATGCCGTCAACATCTACCCGCAAACGTCAGTGTCGTGAACAAGACATTCGTAGATAATGTCGAAATATCGAGCTCTACCAAATAAAAATAAAAAACATGGTAAATATCCCGTTTTAAATACTGTTAGTAAAACATTTAAGGGTTTAAATGTTTCCTTTTTAACGTTTATTTATATCTTAGTTTATAGAAGTATGTCGTAAATGTGAAATATAGGCACGGGCCAAAGATTTTAATTAAATGTTAATTTTAGCTGCGAATGTAATTTTTTTTATTTTTACAACTCCTTTTGCAGCGACCTCTTTTTTGTTACTTATAATTTTTAGAAGATGATATCTTATAAAGTTTCATTCAAATGTTATAGTGTAAAAGACAATTTATATTAGCTATATCTAATCAAAATTGTCTTTTACACTATAACATGCTCCATACCTTCTCCTCAAAGGGAGAGGAGGACTTAGCCCACCAGTGGGAAATTTACAGGCTGTTTATGTTATGTTATGTTATATAAATATTGGACAACATCACATACATTACTCTGATCCCAATGTAAGTAGCTAAAGCACTTGTGTTATGGAAATCAGAAGTAACGACGGTACCACCCAGACCCAAGACAATATAGAAAACTAATGAACTTTTTCTTCATCGACTCGGCCGGGAATCGAACCCGGAACCTCGGAGTGGCGTACCAATGAAAACCGGTGTACACACTACTCGACCACGGAGGTCGTCAAATTACACCCCCCATTAAAATCAAACGGATATTAGTGATTAAATTATACGGATAAATAGTTAAAAATATAGGAGTTACATTTTTTAATCTTTTATAATAATATAAAGCGAAAGTAAATCAGTCTGTCTGTATGTTGCTCATTCAAGGTCAAATCACTGAACCGAACTTGATGAAATTTGATCCCCACACATAAGCTAAATTTTTTATGCCCAGCACCTGACGACCGTGGGCGATAACTAGTCGTAAATAAATAGGTATTAGGTATGATAAATGATTTTAATTATTAAAAACAAGTTTAAAGTATGTTTTCTTTTGTTAATTCTCGCACATACCTCAATAAATTACGGATGTATGGCAACTCCATAATAATACATAAGAACTTAATTATACAAACATAACACGTCTGGCAATATTTGTACTGAGCTTATCTGTGATTTTTAAGTAACTATCGAATCACTATTTGATCAAGACTGAGACAACTGCGCTCTAAAAAATATTTGACTAGTTGTCGCCTGTGGCTTCGGTTTTGTTTGAGGCGTGGTCGAAGAAAAAAAAACAAAGTACTCTTTACTGTACACCAATAAACACATATGTAAGTCACATTCAAAGAAGAGGCACAGGAGGTGACCTTATCGCTAAAACAGCGATCTCCAGGCAACCTTGACGTAGAGGAAAGAAAAAGAGGTAAATAGAGGTAGAGTGTACATAACAGAGATAAACATAATATATAAATACATTATAGTGAAATAATAAAATCTTAAAAATAAAATAATGTATAGTACTTGATATAGGTACAGAAGCGTAAATCAAAATCAAAATATACTTTATTCAAGTACGCTTCTACAAGCACATTTCAATCGTCATTTAACAAACTATTTTAAGTAAAGCTACCACCTGTTAAGTAGATTCTACCGAGTAGAACCGACAAGAAACTCAGTAGTAACTCTTTTTCAGTTTCTTTTCTTTCTGCCTGGAAGTCAACAATCATATATATATATATGTCTATAATTAAATGCTCGCGAAATATACAGCATTAAAGTGCAAGATAGTATTGTTTTAAGATTATGGTGGTCATGGTGTGTTAGCCATAAAAAATAGACCAGTGGATTGATCGTAAAAGAGCCACGGATGCGTCACACTGCTTATTGAACGTCAAAGGTCGTTGATGCGAAATCAGAAGCCATCAAGCGAGTGTTAACAACAATAGAATGAACAGTTACGCTTCATAAAATAATAATTTGATTCATTCATCAAGATCGAAAGTACCATTAAAATACAGCTTGGCTGTATACATTCTTAATATGGTCATAATTCTTAATACGGTAAAAAAAAAACACAAAATATTTAAAATATATATCACTTAATATATAAAGGATTAATTTAATTTTCGTTTATTTTAAAATATATATATACAAATTTGTTTATTAAATAAAGTCGGTAACATTATAATAAACTTAGAGATGGTTAATGGCTTTCGGTATTATCGACGTGTTATATTCATAAATTGTTTCAAATTAATGGGCTTCAAGTTGTTAACTCACTCCTAATATCACGGCGAAACACATAACGCAAAGCGAAACAAAAATAACATCAGATTATATACATGAAATAACATTACACCGTAAAATCCGTAACATTGGATAACGATTCACTTGACAATATACAAACAGACACGTTTGCGCCGTGGCTTTGCCCGCGTGTGAGGTAAGCTAAATAAAAGGTAGCATACGCGCTATTCTAAACTATAATCTATCTCTGGGCCAAATTTCATTCATTTCCGTTCATCCGTTCTGGTATGATTGAGTAACAGTTCGGTCAACCATTCGCATTTATAATTTTACTAAGGTTTTTATGGATACGAAAGTAAAGGTTGATAATAAGTTACGATTAATATGATCAACCACTGAACCATAGCGGCTTTAGTATGTATTTGTAAAACACCAAGATTTTCAACTTAAAATTTAAACGGCCAACTTTTATTGATTTGTTCATATTACGTGTAACCGCTTGGTCCATATCAATATAGATACACTTTATATGGATAGTTTGAACCCACGCGTTGCGCAATTCAGTGCAGGAGAGCGGATTTAAGAGAAAGTGCATCTGTACAGATCACCGGCCTTATATTGCTAATTTTGCTATGACGTTAACCCATGTGATGCCATTAATTCTACCCAAGGCGATATTCCCAGTAGATCTATGTTTGTCAAATAATGTAAACATCATAAAACTCTAGCGAGTTACTGCAATACATATTAAATCGTATAAAAATAGTTACTTATATTAATAAATCGAGTTAATGTATTTAGTATTCGATGATCAGACGACATATCCGCTAATTCGGACGAATCCGTGACCGGTTATTTGAAAGTAAAAGTAAGGTGTGCTTAAGTATATCTTAAAACAAAAGTTGTTCCTGCATCTTTCGATAACGGATTACGTCAGCCTGCCTGTATTTTGATATGTTCATCATAAAGTCGATCGATGGAATCGCACAACTCGTTACCAACTCGATCTGATCGAGGTCTTGCATTGTCATATGAGTTTAATGTATTTTTCGAATACCATTTATGGCCCGACCAATGTTACGTAGTGAACATTCCACTTTACTTAAAACTGTTTAAAGCTATTACGTAATCACGCATTTTGCAATGTAAACTCACTCATTTAAGAAATAAAATGTATGTATTATTTTTTTACAAAAGATAGTTTTATTTACAGAAGCTTATATTAACAACAAATATAATACAGTTAACGTCTAGATGCGATCACATGGTTTTCATAACATTAAAGTGTAATGAGATGACTAATAGTTTCATTTTCGTTTAATGGTGAGGAGCACCGTATGAGGACGAGATGGATGGGACTCCGTAGGATCCAGATGGTGCACTGATGGTGTTGTAAGAGGCGGAGGGGGCGCTGTAGGAGATGGAGCCTCCGTGACCACCGGAGTAACCGCCGCTGGAGTAACCGCCGCTGGAGTAACCACCGCTGGAGTAACCGGAGTATCCACCGGCGTAACCTTCTTGAGCTTGATGGTACTGAGCGACTTGAATGCCTTGTTGCAGGGATTCCAATTCAACTCCTACGATTCTGTCGTGAGGTACACCGTAGACGGGAGCGGGGGCGCCGTAGTGGGATGAGATACCGTGACCGTGTCCATGTCCGCCACCGATGGAGGATTGGTAAGCCTGGTTTTGGATTTCGTCTTTAAGGATGATGTGTCTGATTTTATCGAGTAGATGGGGGTCGATGTGGTAGCCCTCGGAGGTCTGGTGGCCGACTGGAACGGAGCTGTAGTGACCGCCGCTGGCGAGGGGAGAGCTGTAGCCGTGTCCTCCTCCAACCGAGATGGAAGATGGAGCGGAATAGCTGTAGCCTACTGGGGGCTCAGCAACGGCGCAGCCGATGAGGGCGAGGGCGACCTGAAACGAAAGAACGGTCTTAATATAATAGTTCATGTACTAAATACGTTATTTAACACGATGTGTTCCTAATTTACATATTAAGTTCATAATTCGAAAATGAAAAACCGAATTTTAAATTTAAAAAAATCAAATTTTATCGAATAAAAAAATAAGAAATCACTAAAAGAAAATAACGTTTCGACTACACGTGCGTTACGATGTAATTCTAAATTTAATTTAATACGATCCAGGAAACGCGACGTCACAATTCTTACACTAAACCGAACACTAAATAACTTAATACTATCCAGAACACATCACTGCACTCCAAGTAACACTTACAATGCTCCACTTGGCCATTATTGTAGTATGAACTCAGTGACTGGTCGATGTGATATGATAGTTCTTGGAATGGTCAGGCGCTTTTATATCGAAGACTTTGATGTCTACTTTTACTTTGGACCATCCGGCGGCGCTCAGACGAGGACGAATACGGGTTACGAGTGGACTATATTTTTTATTTTTTGAACAAAAAAACTAACATCTGATTACTATTTCGTCGGATGAGCGCGTGATGAAGAGAAACCGCATTCGTATAAGCGTGACGTGATTTGTTAAATTGAATTGGTTATATGTACGTTACGAATTAACTTATGTTAATAATAATGTAGATTAACTTTGGATATACATAGTAAATACATAACGTTTCCGTGATTTGAATGTTAAAATAATCAACTAATTAATCACATTCGAAAATTAAAGAGTTCTAGTTTTAGGTGATAATTTTATAACACGAATGTCATCGTATGAGTCACCGTTTATAAATAAAAATACATATATTTTGACAAGTTAGTTTCACATGTTCACATATCACATATCGAAAATCAATTCTAATTAGGAAATGTTTTATTGGATGATATTATCTAAATTTACAACTAAGTATAATGATATTATATTTAATATGCATACTTCCCTTTTAATTATGCAAACGTGAGTTTGTTCGTTTATCAGTTATTTCTTTATTGACAACATAGCGATGGAACAATGGATGGAATATTTTCATAGATAGTCAATGAATTGAAATATGACGTAAGCCTTATTTTATCCGACACGAAAACAGAAGGACGCTAATTGGGGGACGCATTATCCGCGCTAATTGTAACATATATTTTTTAATATGATTTTTAATATTTATATTTAGATCATTTTTATTAATATTATTTATTATAACACCGCCATGTTCCCTAGACGTTTAGTTAGTTAGGTTTTTTTTTCAATTGAACAGCGCGTTAGAAAAGTCCATCAATATATTTATTGAAATCTAAATAGATTTGTCTTGCTTTGGCGTTGATTTGGCGTTGCTTATAAAATAATTCGTTTATATTTTAAATATTTAAATTTGTAAAGTATATTTAATTTGACTCGAGCAAAGTTACTGGAGAAAACTAGTTATAACTGGAAATATAAACATAGCATGATTCTAAATTTATCCTGAAAAACTGTATCGTGAGGCTTTTAGGGACGGAGCAGAAACGGCGTGGTTGTGTAAGGCACTCTGTAGGAAGGCGGTGTTAATTCGTGAGGTCGCAGGCAGTGATTGGAGGAGAAGCACTGAAGATCAAGGTTAGTGGCGTGCCATGGAAGATGCCTATGTTCAGAAGTGGACTGATGAGGTTAATGATCGTGTGATATATAATTAGTATTCCATGCCTCATCGTTCTTGTGGCTTATACGGCAATAGTTACAAAGGTCCAGAGTTCAATAAGTGGTCAGACAAAAAAGGTATTGGGATTAATAGTCATTCTGTAGCAGCTTGAAGTTTGGTAATTAGCAATGCTTACACTCTCGTATCCGGGAAGCAAGTAGGCAAATGATCTAACTATCTGTGATCTGATTGTCATCTTTTCTGATGATGAGAGTGTGGGGATAATGAATGCACCTGTCTTTCCGCCTATCCTTGACCACTGTAATATCATTTGACTTATGATATTCTGTTATTCTTGTATTAATTAATTTTTTAGATTAATCTTATTATAATACGTGTGATTTAAAAAGTATGATATTAAGAAACGTACATTTATTAATAATAAGTAATCGTACGTAACTGGACCGTGTCGGTTCATAAAAAAACTTTTTTAAGAGATCATTTAATGTAACACAATAATGTTGACACAGTTTAAAAAGAAACATGCCATATTTTTAATATATCATTTTAATTGCAATTATATGATTATAAATTTTTACAATTAAAATATACTTACTATAATTTAATGAAATATATACATTAGAGAAAAAAAAAAGACAAAAATAGAATAAATAAATAAACATACAAACATATTTAATATTATACATAACTAATAAGGGAAATAAAGCTTTAAAAAAATAAAATTATAAATTTTTATAGTAATGCATTTTTAAAAATTAATTATAATACATTATGATTTTAAAAGTACAAATGAAATGGTTCCAACAGATTCTAATTTGAGTGTAGGTTATATATATATTTATTTACTTATTATAATTGTATCATTAACTTAAGGACTCATCATGTCATCGAAGCTAAGTGTGTCTATCTGGCATTGGGTTCTGGTAATCGGTTCAATTAGTATTGCAACATTAACAATCACCTTTTTCTCATATACTTAACATTAACTTTCAAAATAAAAAAAAACTCAGATTACTTGCTGTAACAATTTAATATGTCGATCACATCGTCACCCCCAAATATCTACAAATTAAATTTTGTGTTAAGAATTTTATAATACTGCATATAAGGTTAAAAGAATAAAATTTTATTATTCAATAATATATTAGGTGCTCTTGAGTTATTTACGTAGATATAATCTAAGGCTTTAATATATATTTGTTCTATATAATTGATACAGACACAAAGATATAAAACATATCATTAGCGAGTTTCGCTATTTGTGTTCCGTGTTTAAGGATGAGTGAGCCAATATAAACACACATACAGTAACAATTGATATTGCGAACCCGTAACACAACGTGAAGCGACAGAGTGAGTTCTGGTTTTATTGTGGGTATTGCAGAGCAATCAGCTCCGGTGTCTCCGGCGTCAAAAAAAACATAAATGACCTAACATTTGACTTTCCAAGGTAAGTGGCGCACAGTGCTTATTTCTATTGGCGATGGTATTCTATCATGGTTGTAAGTATCATAAGATTGTCTCCCTAACAAATAATAATAATATATAAATATTATTCCAGAAAACGAATATGTTAATATTAATGGCAATAATAAAATAAGAAACAAAATTAATTATAACGTAATTCCAAGATGTTGATTTTTATCTTGGGATCCTTTTCTATATGTAGTTAATATTTAAATGAAAAAAATTATTATCATCCGTATATAATTTTTAAGCCGAAATGGCCCAGTGGTTAGAACGCGTGCATATTAACCGATGATTTTGGGTTCAAACCCAGGCAGGCACCACTGAATTTTCATGTGCTTAATTTGTGTTTGTAATTCATCTCGTGCTCGGCGGTGAAAGAAAACATCGTGGGGAAAACTGCATGTGTCTAATTTCAACGAAATTCTGCCATGTGTGTATTCCACCAACCCGCATTGGAGCACCGTGGTGGAATATGCTCCAAACCTTCTCCTCAAAGGGAGAGCAGGCCTTAGCCCAGCAGTAGGGAATTTACAGGCTGCTAATAATTTTTAAATAAATATAAAAAAATATATAATAAATATTTTGCACATTGTTCGGACACTAATGTTTAATGCAATACTAGTTTATTTAAACTAAACACACAAATGAAAAGTAATAAAACGATCAAATCTAACAGACATTTCATCGCAATTGTTTTATGAATTACTTCAAAATTGCTTTTAATTTCTACCATTTAATACCATTAAAAGTTTTTTATTACACTCTAAACTGAATGAAACGATTTTCCGTAACACAATGTTGGTAAGCGAAAACAAGAAAGTCATAAGTTAAAAAAGTTCATTTTTCAAAAAAATATGTCTTTATTATTAATATTTCTGTTGCTCCTCCAGATTGTCTAGACGTGGCTACGGTTAGTACATCACGGAAGCATACGTAGGCGATCCCGTTGTGCCCCACTATGGCGGTATTGAGTACTGCAATCGGCTGAGTACTATATAACTCGATTTGATACATAAATCTATTTTACCATTTACATGACCTTTAATCATCCTTAAAAATATATATATGCAGAAACGATGTGAAAATATGTTTATTAAGAACGATACATTACATCGGGATGAAAATATAAAAACTTTGACATTCAAAAAATAAACACACGTCTTGGGAGATTTTAGAAAATAACCTCTTTAGATCGTAATAGGTCATAATATTTTATTTAAGCTATTTTAATAAACTTAAGCGTGCGTTTTACACTTTTATGTTTTTTTTATTAGGATATTTTGTCATAGACTGCAATTACTATACCGAATACAATAAAATTTGCTTAGAATATCAAAACCGCGACCGCTTTTGATGACAGGTGCGCAACCATTGCGCCAGTTGCTTTGAAAACAAGGTTATTCGATAAATCACAAACAAGTCTGTCTAAAATATATGCATTCGTCTG
Organism: Vanessa tameamea; assembly: GCF_037043105.1. Classification (NCBI taxonomy): domain Eukaryota; kingdom Metazoa; phylum Arthropoda; class Insecta; order Lepidoptera; family Nymphalidae; genus Vanessa; species Vanessa tameamea. The sequence goes on from NC_087316.1 coordinate 1,014,291, forward strand.
TCATTTTACTTTGCAACTATTAATAAAAAAAAAAAACTTAAAAAAAAGTTACGTAAATCGTGATTTTCTACTTATACCAGTTCGTGCAGCGGATTTTACTCCGAGGATTGCGAATATGGACCTTTGAGACTATTAACATAAAAAATATATCTTATCAATTTAATTAAACTTAATCGGTGCAAATAATATCCGAATAAATCCATTGCATATGTGTATATACGTATTATATATGTGCTATATTAATATACTATGACTCATGCGATCGCAATGATAACTGATGCTTACATATAGTATTTACGTAATTCTAAGTTGAAACAATTCTCGTTTGTAGGTTTTTATGCAAGCCCGTCTAGTCATTCATTTATCATTTACTTTACCGCCAAACAGCAAAACTTCATTGCAATGTTCCAGTTTGAAGGATGAGAGAGTAATTACATAAGGCATAATCTGGTTCCTGGTTCGTGGTACTTTGACAATGTAAGGAATGGTTAATTTATAACAGAGCCAATGTTTGCTCCAACTCATTAAACCAAAAGGTCATTAGCATTCCTATTTTAAAAATATATATTACTTATTATTGAATAATAGTGCTTTCGCCCGATACGAACTCGACAGAAAAAAAAATGTATGGAAATTAATATATTCATATTTTATAATCAATAATAATAAAAGATTTTTAAATGACAAATGAAAGTCTTTCGTCTTGTTAACGTTTCACAATACCTAAACTTCTATGAATATTTATTTGGAACTACAACGAACTGTTCTATCAGAAAACCGTAGGATTCACTATTCGTAGGCTAGTTACGCAAATACGAAAGCGATTTTATTACAGTTCGACGATATTATCAATGTAAACTATGCCAAGGTTCCTTAGATGCGTTTGAAACATAGAAATTATATATTAAGATGGTGTCATATTGTCAAAACGTCACGCTTATTTACACAATGACTAATTTATATGTAAGGTTAGAGATATTTTCGAAATTAAGTTATTTACATATGGTAAGACAATATATATATATTTATTATATGTAAGGCTACAATTGAAAAACGGATGAAACACCAATAAACTCAATAGTTACACAAGTGTGTGTAACTAACACAGATGCACTCTTATAATGATTCGTTTAAGGACGGCTAATTGTCTCCTCAGTGGTAGGGTTTTGATAATAATTTACTTGATAAAAATTTTACTTGGTGGTAGGGCTTTGTGCAAGCCCGTCTGGGTAGGTACCACCCACTCATCAGATATTCTACAACCAAATAACAGTACTCTGTATTGTTGTGTTCCGGTTAGAAGGGTGAGTGAGCCAGTGTAATCACAGGCACAAGGGACATAACATCTTAATTCCCAATGTTGGTGGCGCATAGGTGATGTAAGGAATGGTTAATATTTCTTACAGCGCCTTTGTCTATGGGCGGTGGTGACCACTTACCATCAGGTGGCCCATATGCTCGTCCGCCAATAAATGACATAAAAAAAAAAAAAATTCTGGGTAGGCACAACCCAATCTTATTATATTCTACCGCCAAACAACAATCCTTAATATTACTGTTTTTTTGGTTTGAATGACTAGTACAGAGCACAAGGGACATAACATCTTAGTTACCAAGGTCACGCATAGGTTACAAAAGGTATGTTTGTATTTCTTACAGTAACATTGTCTATGACCACGTATCAGGTGACCCATTTACCAGTCGTCCCATATATGACATATATTACATAAAAGTAACGGCCAACGTTCTTACTTTCTTAGTCAAGGTAGTATAAGGACTGCCAACTCCCAAATTTAGGATTTTTGTTAATTGTTAGATCAAAGAATTTGAACTTAGGATATAAGCCTTTCCAACCTTAAAAGCTAACCAATAAACCGTCGAGGCATTCAATGTTAATAATATTTCGCTGTATTTCCCTCAGAATGTTGTTTTTCGTAAAATAAATTACATATTTTTTATTTAATTATCATACTCGTAGTTAACAAACAAAGTGAGTTAAACAAATATTTATACTACATATAGGTAAATTAAAAGAATAAAAAACTATTGAGACGAATAATAAAAGTTTATTTGATGGAATTTACATATTAAAAATGAGAACAAGATGACTATGTCTCGTAAATCGGTAAAGCAATGGCAACAAATTGGGCTGCCATTTAACTTGATATTAATTCTGGTTTACAATGAAACGTGTCAAAGTAACAGAAAGTGACAATTAGACGACCTCCGTGGTCGAGTAGTGTGTCCACCGGTTTCCATGGGTATGCCACTCCGAGGTCCCGGGTTCGATTCCCGGCCGAGACGATGTAGAAAAAATTCATTAGTTTTCTATGATGTCTTGAGTCTGGGTGTTTGTGGTGCCGTCGTTACTTCTGATCTTTCATAACACAAGTGGTTTAGCTACTTACATTGGGATCAGAGTAATGTATGTGATGTTGTCCAATATTTAATTTAAAAAAAAAAATGTTTTATGTGTATTTAAAGTTATGTTTTTGAAAATGAAAATTATGCAATTTTACAGCAACGTTTATACGTAACGTTGGAATAAACATTATTTAAAATAAAATTAAGGAAGTTGCTAAAATTGAATAATAAATAGGGTACTTATTTAATTCACATCGGTAACGACGCCGCGTACTTACACTGCAAATGCTTAAGTATTTCTAAAGGTTGCCATCAAATCTAAATACAATAGAAATTTACATTAAGAATTACCGAACACCATATTAGTTCGTTGCGATAAAGTTTATTTCGTAAATTTTGGGCTATATTGCACTAGCTTATGTGATATACATACTTATATACTGACAACACAATCGCTATTACAGATAACGGTGACCGTCCGTAATATCAGCTGGACAAGGGCATCCTTTTAAGATGGTTTATTCCACCAGCATATGGCAGAATATTAATCCACACTATTCCTCAAGATGGTTTTCAATTGTTGCTGATTACGAGAAGAATAACCATGAAGTAGGGGGAGGGGGGAGAATATGGCGAGACTGAATACGGAAAGCGGAGAACCGGTAGCTCTGGCGAACCTTGGAAGAGGCCTATTTCTACCATTGGATTACGATTGACTGAAGATTTATCGATCGATTTGTATTTTTGGAATAATGATCATTCTCAAAAGACTTACTATCTGCGCTGGATATATTATAGTGTATGTGAGTAATTATAAGTGACCTCCCTATGCCCTCACCCTCATAATCCAGAGGACGACAAATACGACTCGATTAGAAATAGTTTAAGTATAGGATCAACGTCTTAAGGGGCTTTTCAAGACATGGAAATGTAAATGCTAACTTCAAGTCTCCAGGCTGCTACTGAGAATTTCTCGGCAGAAAATCGACCTGAAAAGGGGTTTTCATGGCGACCTTGGAATTTGCCTGCCTTGTAAGCTAACTACTAGACTAATGAAACACTCTTTATATTAGTTTAGTTACAACTCTGGTTAATATCAAAGTCCATTTCATTCCATTGCTATAAAAAATCAACTAATTTGTCAATGTAAGAAATGCTGGGAATGAAACGATCGACTCCTGGCTATTTCTATTCATATTCAATATATGCATTTAATTAGGTTGAAGAAAAAAAAAAGACCCGCTGTGATTCTTTCGCCGGTTCTGCTCAGGTCAGGATGTTTCCTTTTCCGAACCGGTGGTAGTGTTTAATTTAACTATCAATAAGTAAGTGTAATTCTTCTATATTGAATAAAGGGATTTGAGTTTGAGTTGATGAAAAAGGTGGAGGCAATCACCAAATTTTAATTTGCACATCATCATTGACCTTTGAACTATCCACAAAAGTATATTTACTCTCATGTCAGTTTGACCTTCAAAACTGTCCACAAAAAGTGTAGTCGCCTCTCTCTCATTCCGAATGTGCGATTTACTTGCGTGATTTATACAAATAATGGTTTTACATAATTAAGTGCGAAAATCCATTATTATGGTCGGGTTCAATGTCGTCCAATGTCACGTAACTATGGAAATAATGACACCGCCGAAGATTGTTTGATTATTACGCAATACATTAGCACACTGCTCGAAGTCAACAAATGCTAAGTGTTTGATGACTATTATTTTCTATGGGCCAATGCCAGCGATCATTTAATGATGTAACAAGTAATGCCATGAATTAATTCGTTCAGAATTTTGATATGGAAATGATTTTCTATTACTGTGCCCTTTGTTTAAAGCAGAGAGATTTAGTGCAACACGTGAATTTAGTATATTTAGCATCAGTAAATTTCGACGTGATAAATTTTGCTTTATATTTGTCGTAATCATCGTAAGCTCAAGACTTAATCATCGAAAGATATGTTGTGTCGAATGTCTGTCATATGTATATTCACCAAGCCACGATTGAATCCAATAATGTAATAGGCTCCAAAACTTCTTAACACTTTATATATTTAGTAATTAATATGATTTTTACATCAGACGTCCTAGACGCTGTTACCAAGAGGGGACACTTTTGCCAAATATGTCATTGTTGCTGTTTTTTAAACTAATGACTAATGAGGATTTGCACACTAATTCATTAAATCTTTTTAATCTGTAGCGCTGTCTCTATTGTTTCATGTCGGGGTTCAATAACAATGTCATCTAAGTCTAGCAATTAGATGCTGTCTTGAACTTGAAACGAGGTATCTCCAACGGAAATTTTCCAGGCTGAAATTTTTTGGCTTCCAGGAAATTTGCATTCTACATATTTTGGTTGGTCTTCATATAATTTCCCTGCACTTATTAAAGGTAGCTCGTATAACATAAAGCCATAGAGCTCAACGGTAATTTTGGCTTTTTATGTAATATGAGCCACATGATGGTAATTGGTCACCACCACATATAGAAATTAGTGATGTAAGAAATTTTAACCACTCCTTACTTCTTATGCGCCAGCAAACTTGCAAGCTAAGATTTACTTATAAGCTGGCTAATTCATCCTTAAAGACGGAACATAATACTTAGTAGTGCTTGATTGCACAAAGCCCAACCACAAAGAAAGCTAAGCTGTGTATTTGTTTGTGCTATGTATCATTGTTAGTAAAACATTCTGGGCTTGTCTTTGTTTTCGTTACTTCATACAGACGTCTACTATCAGATGCTTATTCTTCATAACTATTTAATCTATGATGCTGTCTCTGCTTCATGTCGGGGTTCAATAGCATTGTCATCAAACTCCAACAATAAGATGCTGAGACGTGACTTTGTTTGTACAAATTAGGAGCATTAAAGATCTGAGGCTAAATACCGTTAAGAAGTCGCATCGTTTTATTTATCTCTCATTGTAAAGCGGTAAGCACACATTGTATTGAATGATTTATTTTCAATTTAAACGTGTTCAATAGGTAGGTTTGGTAGGTAACATCTACTCATATATTACCACAGTTTGAAAGGTGAGTGAGCCAGTGTACTACAGGCACAAGGGACATAACATCTTAGTTCTTAAGGTTGGTGGCGCATTGGCGAAGTAAGGGATGGTTAATATTTCTAATAATACCGATGTCTATGGACGGTGGTGCCCACATAAAAAAAATCATACAAAAATAGACTAACGAAAAGTAACTAAAGTGAAAACTTAATATTACATTAACACGTTACAGTCGAATTCGTCCTTGAATTCACTGATAATCCAAAGATTCAATGAAATCCACTGATAAGTGTCATTTAAAAAAAATTACTATTCGTTTTTAGATTGTTTTTTAATTTAAAATCGAATAAATAACTTAGCGTTTAACATATTTTAATAGTCTTTACATCTCTAATAGAAACATTAAAAGCTTATGAAATTTTATAACATTATTATCATAAAATAAAATCCCATTAAATCGTAAGTAATTAGAACAACTATTAAAACGTCTCAAGTAAATGAATTTAAGCCGAACCGAGACATTAACCTGAAATACGTAAGATGCAAATTTATCGTTAGATTCTTAATAGCAGGAATATTTATTATAAGTTTGCAATATTGTTAAAAATTGTGAAATTCCACAGACTAATGAAAGTATAGATAGTGTAATTTAAATATTTTAACAATTTAAATAAGTTTAATGTATGTTGCAATCTGTTAGATAAATTGATAAGCTAATAAGAAGGTATTTTTAAAGGCAGGGCCTTTCCTAAAGGGGAAACGTAAACATTAAAATATATTTACCCAGCAATTAGAAAAAAAACCAGTATAATTTACCAAAACTTTAATTTTTTATTGCATGTAATTGTACACAAAATCAACATTAAAATAATTTAACAATAAAATACAACAATATAAAAAGTAACAAAATTATTTAATTCATAATTTCATCTAAACAATCTCGAAACTCACTCTATGTTAAATGATACACGCAAAATAGCGTATCACGCGTAAGTCCACTTTCAACATGTCACGAGTGAGATACGGTAAGTGCTTACAGAATAGCACTGCAGTTATCTAACATAAAACAAGATTTTGCTAGACATTTCGTTGTATTCTTATCTGATGAAGAGATGATTGATGAACTAAGCTGCTTCGTAATAATAGTCATGTATAAATACACTACTTTAGTTGACACCGAAGGCGGCGATGATTGAGTTTCCAACTGAGTACACCTACAGTCAATCGCTTGAACATTAGTCTTCAAAAATGCCTTAAGAATTAAAACTATTCTGCTAAATGATGGGACGTCTGTAAAATTAGAAACTACTACCTAGTTTTTGTTATAGTAATGCTTCGTATTTGGAATCAATCAGTAATTAAAGACAATGCTATAATTATAAAGCTATGCATCGAAAATTGTGTCAAAATGATGAGCCGGACAAATAAAATTGCATTTTACTTTCAAAAACTTCTTAATCGCTGACCGAAGGAATTCAGAGGTTGGTATGTTTCACTCGGAATTTGAATGTACTTAAAGTTATTCGCCCTTCCCTCTCTCTTCGGTCATTTCAAAATCTATAAAAAAAAAACACCTATTTAATTGTATGTTTTTTTTTTTCAAATAGGAAAAAATATTTAAAAATCAGTACCAACGAGAATGTTAAAAAAAAAACCAGTTTTGTTGAAATATACTTAATTTATATCATTACTCTGTGTACGCTCATCTTCGCTCTGATAACTTTCATTCATCAGATAGTTCTCAAACATTCATACACACATTCGAGCAGACTTGTAAGAACAGCGTTAGCGTACATAATGCACAGTAATTTAGAGAAAGGCTTGAGATCCAACACTGACTCGCGTTGAAATCGTTTTCATTGACTCACGTTCTATAAGGATTATCGGAGTTACCAGAATTTTACATTAAAATAATTACGAAATAGTATAATAGATATATATCTACGATTATTTATTGTATACTATATAATAACTGAATTACAAAATTTAAAATATATATCTATATATAAAAAAATTAATTACATAGATTTTAGACCTAAAAAGTAAGTTATATATGTATATTGAAGAGGTTAAATTTTTATATAATTCTTGTCAATATTAAATAATAATTGTTGGAATATTAATTTTTATTTATTCTATATTACACAGAGTATATAAATACAAATAGATGTGCCAGGCAATCTCTATATATATTGAGCTTATTTACTTTTAATTAATATCACTGATCTAAATGATTTATTTTGTGACAGACATTTTTAACTTTGCCGTTTCATAGATTCAAGTAATTTGTAAAAAAAACATTGCTAAAGAAGGCATGTTATTCGATACAAGATTATAATAGATGAAAAAAAGCCGAATTATTGCATGTTGACTTCCAGGCAGGAGACATAACATACATATATAATTGTATTTAACTAACATGACTGTATTTTTAGATGTTAAAAAAGAGTAACTACTGAGTTTCTTGCCGGTTCTTTTCGGGATAATCTACATTCCGAATCGGTGTAAATTTGCTTGTAAAAGCCTACTTGAATAAAGTATATTTTGATTTGACTTGATTTGATATATACATATTTGTGCTTATTTCAATGTTGTGAAATAAGGTCATGCAAGCAACTAAAAAAATGTATATACATTGTTTTCGTAATATTTAAATCGAAATAATTCTAAATTCAAGGCGATTTGGGCTAGTAAAAAGAGATGTTTCTAACAGTAAGTATTGCGACAGAGACTTATTTATCTATTTTATTTTTAGGTAGATGACACTGTAAATAATAAACGATGGAATGAAATTCATAAATTTATTTATTTATTTGCATAAAACCAATACTGTTTTATTTTAATATGTTTAAAAATGAGTTATATTTTGTAATAACGCGGTACTTACACGTTTTCAGTATTAACTACGTCTGAAAAATATGCTACTAATGTTATTTATAATAGGGAGTTCCCCAGAATAGATCATTTCATCTTGAAGGCCTTTTTTTTAATTTATCTCTATTCGATTAGATTACTGTATGTTTTCAAAATATATGTCGTTTCGGACTTTTTTAAATTGACGACCTACGAGTCAGTTTTAGTTTAAGATGATGTAGATTACTTACGGTTTTTTCAATGTAATACATCTGAACACCATGGTAGTATAAGCAAGAGATACTCTGACGTATCACAACAAAGTAGGAACCGCTCGTTTTTGGTTGGTAGCTCTAGCTCACTCGGCAAAGAGTACCACGTGCTCTAACGCCTAAACTAACCTAACTACTAAAACCTTCCCAGATAAATTATATAAATTAAAAGGTTGTAGCTGTCATTTAATAGTTTTATTTATTTAGATTCAACCACGATAAGAAAATTAAAAATAATAGGAAAATTAATTAAGAGTAATAAAAAACAAGGATTTATATAAAAAAAAATCGTGTATAAGTACGATCACGATGAGGAGTTGGTATGGCGATGGCTGTAGAATCAAGTCAAGTCTACAATAAAAATGCATTGTCATGTTAAATTTCAACTCCATAGGCATGATTTGAATTCGAATTGCAAGAATCGACCAGACAAACCAATGAATATCATAATATTAACCGGTTTTTTCTCAATGTCCGACTTCATTTTAAAAAAAAAATTATCGTTGTAATGGAAACGTATCCACGACCTCACCTTCAATACGTCATAGCTGACGAATGATCCGCTAAGAACATTCACCGGTCACTTTTATGTAACTGGAATGTCACTTTTATAACGAACTGAATTATGGCTCAGGGTTTAAGGATCACAGCTACTTATCGTGTTACTGCACGAGTAACATATTATAATAAAACTAAGTAAGGTGGTAATGACTGTGTGATTTCACAAATAAGCCGTTAGACTGATTACAATAAAATGCCAAAGCTGGGTAAGTAGGGGGAGGGTTACAATCACACCACAAATTTTAACCATGTAGCTTCAATGGAAACAAAGATAAAAAAGAATTAGTATTTTGGGCAAGTTTTTTTTTTGAAATGGTTTTCAATAAAATAATATAATTTTTGTTGTAAATATATTCAAGGTGATTCACAGATAAAATTAAGAACCCAATCCAATAACCGAAATACACCAAAAAGTAAATTTTACTCAAACAAAATCAAACTTTTTCTAGAATATTCTTTCCAAGTCGGCTATTGCCTTTATGATTTACTACTCGTAGTTTGACTTGGTGATTTGTTATACCCGCTTGTTGATTATATTTATAACTTGTTTATTAATTATCTGTAAGGTCTTTCTTTTTTAAAGTCAAAAGTATTAATTTTTTATGAATTTTACCTGTATAACATCTCAACATTGCTAAAAAATACATGTTCGTCTGGTTTACTTATTTTCGACAAGAGAAAAAATTAACTAACTAAAAAATCCTAACTACTTCTATGTAATGTATAGTAAAAATGATTATGTACATAAATATAGAATATAGGAGCAGTAAATTAAGTTAATGCTACTGAAAACGATACGTCAAATAGAGCGAAGTGGAAGCAAAAGACTAGGAAAGCAGACCCCACCATCAGGTGGGAATAATAAATGCAGAGGACAGAGAGGGAGAGACAGAGAGAGAGAGAGAGATAGTAGCAGTAAATTAATGTTTCTTTTAAATTAACCAGAAACAGAAATCTAGAAATACAAATAATAATTAATGAAATAAATATAGGTATACTGTAAATAGTTAATTCAACTTAAACTAGCTTTAATTGATGCAATGAACAAAACTTTAATATTTAATTTTTATCACAGATAGCTTGTAAACTCCTTATAAAGATACGTTCTTGACTTAAAACTACATTAATGCATTACAAAATTTAGCAACTTGAACACCGTATTGCTGAATCGTTTTATATATCAACACATTACCCAAATAGTTCGTATTAGTCACAGTGTTTAAACGATTCGCTAAAAAAAATGTGAGTTAATTTTGTCGTAACTGCAAGATTAAATTATTCTAGTCTCGAAGAATTAAGATATGTAGGTTGGTACAGTTGTTTGAGTGCCCTCGCGTTGAGTTTTATTTCCCATCATTATGATATTTTTTTTTAAATTATCTAGTGAATTTAGTGGTCATAAAAAAATATATGGTAGTAATCTGGTAAGTAATTTCTACTTCCTAGTCAAAATAAAAATATTGCATTTAATAACAAACCCGGCTACACAATAACATAGCGTTAAGAACCAGTGATAACATATTAGTTTTTTTGTATTGATCGACCAACGGATTTGACTATTTTTATTACTCTCTTTCTCCACTTTAAAGGGAACACCGACAAATTAAAATGTTTATATACTTCGTTCTAAGACCAACGTATCGCACAGGAAAGGTACTAAAACTTTATTTTTTCAACTTTTCAGCAAAACGATTTCGCTAAGCAATTACATTGCAGGTGAATATTTTTATAAATAACATATCTTGTCTATAAATTAGAAAGGCATCATCAGGGCATATATTACGTCATATGTAATATGGATGTATTTGATATTAATCATTTTATGTGTATTTGTAACAAATCGATAATTGGACAAGTTCGGAAATTACGTAAACAATAATTTAGCTCATGGACAGAAATGTATGAGACGTTTTGAGCATGGGAAAAGATGATACTTACTATCCGCCATCTTCAACTAATAGCTTATGATACTTTTATTGTATCTAATGAAGACTCAGTTTCAAGTATTCAGGGCATTAAATGATTAACAATATTTATTTTAGTATAACATTTATATTTTCCAGTTTTTAGTACAATAGTTCATTATCCTCCGTCTTTGTCAAAATCCCATTCACAATTCCTATCATATTCAAAAATATTCCTTTTCACTTTTTTAAAAATTTCAAACCAAAAAGTATTCATTACATTTATATTATAATTCTGTGATTGAATATAACTCAATAGCTAAAAGCTATACAACCTTTAACGATAATTTATAAATATTTTATTAAACTTAATTTATAGGCTTACACTAATATACTACTTATTATATGAATATACTATAATATTATCAATATTTCTAATTATAAGAATTTTGAGGACGTATACAAGTATATAAAATCAAAATTAAGAATCACGATGGCGAAGAATTCTGGTAAAAATATAAGCAGCGTTTCCTCGTTGAATCTCAATACCGATTATATGATTTAAAAATGATTAAGCGTTATTACTTGTGGAGGCAATAACACGTAAATATGCTTTAATAATGTTTTTGCACTATTGTTTCAGGGCAATAAACATATAATTTGGATCAGAGACTTTCTCTTAAGATTTATTCGATTTATTGAAATATGAAACAGACACGTGGCTTATAGAAATTGAAAAATAAACGACTTTACGTGACACACTAATCTTTTTTACTTTGATAATTCTTATCCGTTCTCTTTCTAACCAAATTAACACCCCTCTCTCTTCCTTACAATATTTTAATGTGTAACAAATCAAATCAAATCAAATCAATTTTATTCAAGTAAACTTCACAATGAAGAACCACCGTTTCGGAAAGCAGCATCCAGCGAGAGGAAACGGCAAGAAACTCGCAAGAAACGACAAGAATTTTGCAAAACACTGAAACTATCTAATTTTTGTATGATGTGTAATAATAAAAATACTCGAATACCTCGAACAATATAGCATTCAAATGGTACGAAATATTTTAAATGTAACTATTTGTAAAATAAAAATAAAAATCGTGCTTCCGAAACAATACACTATCTAATTATCATCAACACAAAATACGTTGACCAAGTTAATACATAAAATCGATAATTATAACAAGATAAAATCAAGACATTATAGAACAATATAGATTACAACATTTTCAATTGACTTGTTAGAAAGGACATTTAAAAATTTACCGTTATCGGTCTGTTGGGCAATAACTACAATGTTGTTGGATTGTGACAATAAAGATCTGTGAGTGTTTGATTATTTAAGGAGCTTTATAGCACTAGCTGTACGTCCCGGCTTTTTATGAGTAAATCTACCTTTCCCATTTCCAACCACGCCCCCTCAAAGTTAATTCCCAAATATCTTCAATTATAAAATAAACCTATGTTCTAAATTTCAGCTTCCTTGGCACAGTTTATACGGCTAGTACTTATAGATAAGATAGCCTCTCTGATCCATGACTAAGACTGCAGTCGCAGGGGCTTAAGTGAGTAAGAATCCCACGTGACCCGATCGACTGTAGGCTCAGATACCTTTCTATAGATAAACCAATGACTTTCAAGGTCATGTGTTTAAACCCAAGATCGGCTCATTAAAAATGTATTGAGTTATTTTGTCAACAAACTCTCAGTAGGATCCTGGAGTTAGAATACTCAACAGTGATACATTACCTTGCTTTGAAATGTATGTAAACTGTTGTACGCTCGTCTAATCTCTCTATGGCAGTGTCGGATTTCTGTGCCTTCGAATTATATTAGTAAGGATACAGAGAGTTCATATTGTACATCTCCCGGGCACTTAACTAATCTCCGTTAAGATAGAACGCCGTGACCGACTCCTGCGCAGAGTTCCGCCAAGCCACTCATATCAAGACGAACTCGGACCCAATCCGATCCGCGCTGAAGTAAGACATCCCAGTGGTTTTAGTGGAAGAATCCAACATAACCTTCAGGAGTACCATTCTCAATGTTTACACTGCGTGAAGAAACAAAAATACTGCCGTGGCCAATATCGTTATCAGCATCCCGATTATCATGAAGAGTCTGACTGAAATCATCCGAGATATAATAATAAATTGAATATTTATTCACAATAACAAAGTGAAATATTAGTCATCATAATAAAATCGGTATAACGTTTAATCATCATACGAAGATTTAAAAAAAAAACCAATGCAGACTCTTAATTTAGATTGTATATTTCAACCTGTTACTTATTTCACAACGTCTTGCAAAGGAGATTGTAGTGTTTTGCAATAAAAAATGCATATTATTCAAAGGTAATGCCATATTCCGTGATAAATTGATAAAATCGATGGACGCACTCAGATGTAATATTTTGGTAAATAAGCTTTTTCATACATTTACATACATACATTAACAGCCTGTAAATTTCCCACTTCTGGGCTAAGGCCTCCTCTCCATTTGAGGAGAAGGTTTGGAGCGTATTCCTCCACGTTGCTCCAATACTGGTTGGTGTAATAAACATGTGGCAGAATTTCGTTGAAATTAGACACATGCAGGTTTCCTCACGATGTTTTCCTTCACCGCCGAGCACGAGATGAATTATAGGTAATTATAAATACAAATTAAGCACATGAAAATTCAGTGGTGCCTGCCTGGGTTTGAACCCGAAATCATCGGTTAAGATGTTCGCGTTCTAACCCAGTGGTTTGGCTAAATTGTATACCAACAGATGTAGGGCTTTAAAATATGTCTACGCATCCGTTATTCTACCGCCAAATTTCCATAACTGTGTTCCTGTGTTCCGGTTTGGAGCGTAAAGTAGTCAATTTTAATTACAGGCATAAGACAAATATTCCTTAGAGAGATAATGTTTTCTTGAGTAATATTTAGCAATATTTTTTGACATGAGATTTAAATTTATTGGTCGGCCAACTGTGGAATCTTATTAAAGCAACGAAGTAAACTTGGTATATCATAAATATTTTAAAATAGTTGTCGCCCGCGACTTCGTTTGTTTTTTATATAAATCTTAATAAAAAAATATGTCTTTGCTTAGAGTTAAAACTAGCTTCATACCAAATTTCAACGAATTTGATTCAGTGGTTTGACCGTGAAAGATAAACATACAGACAGACAGACAGATTAACTATCGCACTTATGACAAGAGTATTAATAAAATATATATAGTTATCAACATTGATGTCCTAATGATGAAAAAAACTATTAAAAAAAGAAAGCCGTACTATCAAAACTACTAATATAATCCGCATTAACCTTTCAAATAGTAATGCTAGTATACATCAAAATTGATGAAGTTAGACATTAACACTGCTCGACTGTTATTAACTTACATACCGTTCAACTGATCGCCTTGAAAATGAGTATACATACATATATACAGCCAGAACAACGACCGAGAAAATAAAACTAGTCAAGTCAAAAAAGTCAAAAAGTCAAAAATCTTTATTCAATATAGAAGTGTTTACACTTGCTTATTGATTGTCAAAAATCTACCACCGGTTCCGAATTTAGCACCTCGGACCTGAGAAGAATCGGCGAAAGAAACTCAGCGGGATATATTTTTTTATTTTTTTTAACCATTTTCCATGTACAATGATAATTATATTTTAGTTATTTGAAACAGCCTGGAGGCGATCATTTCATTCCCAAGGTGTGCAGTCAACTAAAAAGTCATTAGTGTTGTAATATCCTTTAGCACACAAACGCTCTTTAACGATTCTTTTGAATTTTATAATTGAATAATTTTGAACGTTTTCTGGGATCCTGTTGTAAAAACGTGTACATTGCCCCAAAAAAGAGTTACTAACCAACAACAACAAGTGTCTTATGAAACTAAGCTGATCGGATAAAATAATTCCTGTATTAAATATAGAAGCATTAACTTATTTATGGATAATCAAATTGAAAACTAGCATTGAAAAAAACGAAGTTAGCCTAACCTGAGAAGGACCGGCCAAAAAACTCATTGGGTTTCTTTTGCCAAATCGTGATTGTTTACTTTTATTCAATATGAAATTGCAATAACCAGGAGGCGATCGTTTTATTTTTAATGTGTGTTATCCATGAACTCACTTATTGTATTATAATCATACCTTAACAAGAACTAGAGATTCTATGAAGTCGGGCAACAGGAGTAATGAGTTTGTGTTTGTTCCTTGTACAAATTTGATCACATTTTCTTATAAATTCACTAATATTTTACCGTGCCTACATAACATTACAGAATATATATTGAGAAGCAATCAATCAATGTTATTAGGTAGAATATTATCGATCTTTTGATTTACTAACGATTGCTCATAAAACCAATTATATAAATGTACCAAAACTGAATACCGAAGATGTGTGAATGTTTAAAATATGTACAAAGACTTTCTAAAAAAATACGTTTCGATCGAATAAAGTTCAGAAACGTCAACATAAAAATATCAATCCATATATGCTCGCTACTTTTTGGCGCTGATTTTAATATTTTTCCCATATTTCTGTTTATTTATACACTTTATTGTAAGCATAACATAAAAAAAATAAACATAAAAAAAGTTGCGTAATTTTTTTCACAAAAAAAGTTTACTACTAGTGCATAAACGGTCCTATATCAAAAAGGAATCTCTTGTAGTCGGTCTTATATTTTAAAATTATAAAATTAAATAACATATGAAAAAAATAAACATACATAATATAGTCTTGTTTAGATGGATTGTCAAAGCTGCGAGCGCGTCGTGTTGTGGCCAAAAGTTGGCTACTAAGTTCACTCACACTAGTAAAGTAGTATGTCATTTGGCGAGTGTCAAGCGTAGCACACACACCAAGATAAAAAAGTGAGCCCGATTGACTTAGTTCCTTTGTAGTGCGACTATCTATCTAGATAAATAAATGAAATGGTTTCTGAAATTCTGGGTTTAATTTTTAATTGTGGCGAAAATCATACAACAATATCTGGCTTCCCTAGAATTAATCAACTAACACTCCCTTTAATGGTCCATATTGTCTAACCTTTCGATTATATTATGTTTGGAAATCTTACATAATTATATATAGTTATCAAAAAAAGCAGAAGATGAAAATAAGAATTTTACACTTTTCGAATTTGACTCCAAGACATTTTGCTATAGTCTCAGCGTTTTGTCTTTAATATAACCTGTCTTGCATTTTTAAATCATTAGCAAATGTTTCGGTCAACTCTGTCTAACTTACCAAATTCATTTTCATAATATATTTATTGTAAATTATGTTTATTGTATCGTAATATATTCGTTTAAGATAAGAGAATAGTCGTCGAATCTTTTTAATGAACGCGGTGATATATTTTATTGAATACGGCAAAATCAAAGAACTCGATATCTATAAATATTCGCGTGAACTTTGAGCACAAAACAGGTTTATTTATTTATTTATTTATTAAGATTCACCAGTGGTAATTACACTGTTAAAGTAATAATTATGCTAAGTTACAAAGTTCTTATTGCTAAATGCATTACCTTTTAAGGTGAATACCGCATGCGAAAATAAGTGTGAGATAGTTATACATAAAAACAACAATTCTATGATCCTATGAAGTTAAACAAATAAACAAAATCTACCAAACATATCAAATTGTTACATATAATTATTTATTTATAATATAGTTTTTTACATTTTTACATTTTTACATTTTTTACATTTTTAGGTTATAGTAAACTTGAGGAGTCATTGAAATTTCTTTATACAAATTACTGTATATCATGATGATGTCCTGCAGACCAATTTCGCCAAGGTAGCTAATCCTACGGGAGATCAGCCAATTACATAATAAGTATACGCGAACACGTAAGTTTTTTTTCCTTCTCGCTGGAATAACGCTCTGACTCGCTGGTGTCACCACACCGAGGTATCCACTTAAAAACCAGCAATATTCAGCCAGCCTCTACGACGGGCATCACAGGATCGTTTGCGCATGCTATCCTGACGGCCCGGTGGTCGACCCACGTGTCCTCCAAGCTAATTGTATAGATAGATATAGAAATTAGACCATCTCAACTCATGGCGTTAATCACGCTTGGCAGCGAGAGATAGCACCGATTATCACCACCAGGAAATGCCCCTGGGCCCTTCAACCAGCACACTCCATCAGTGGAAACTAGTGGAGGGTGTCATCTCCGGTCTCGCTATCTGGTGCAGGTACTTACCAAAGCAATGGTCGCTTAATACCAAAGTACCTGCACCGGTAATAAGGTACCCAATAAACCAACAAAGCCTATATTGTATGTTGAAATAGGTAGCTGTCATATCATTATATCCAATTATATTAGAATTCATATAGATTTTTTTAAAACGTCAACTGTATTATGTGTTTAGTGTCGTCACGTAGATATAATACTCAAGCCGTATTGAATCAACATCGTTTAGCAGAATCGGTTGAATCATTTCGACTTAATGTATTAATTTACATACATATACATAAATATACATATTTTTTTTAATTTAAATATTTCGGTCGTATTCGTGTACGAAATGTATTGTAAACTATTTGAATTTTATCATTGTGATTTTCATTTCATTATTATTAATTATAAATTAATGATTTAAAATATTGTGGTTGATAATTATATCAAAAATGGAAGTCAATATTTTATTAAATACTAGTGTTGCTTATCACGACTACGCACTTGTTTCTTATGTCTGTTAAAGAATATATTGGATCCCGATCACAGGTACCTGGTCCAATCTAAAGCATTTAGGAGCCCACTCAAATATAGACAAAACTTTCAACCTAGCATTTTAGGAAGAGTTCAGTGGCACACACCTACAGAATCTAAATCTACAGAATTTAAATTGAAATCTATCTGTCTGTCTCTAAGCAATCTAATATCTGTCCTTAAATAAGTGTTAGGATTTTTGTTATAAGACTGACAACATGAGTAGCTCTATGTACTTACCAGTATTTTATCGCCAAACATGTTCCGCGGAACTTCCCCTTAAAATGAAGTGAACTAGTGTAATTATAAAGGGCATAAAATCTTACATCTCGTGATTGGATTTTTTGTCCCGGGTAACCGGAACACCACAATACAAAGAATTACTTACGTTTTTGTACGATTAAACACTTTTTATTTTTCAAAATCTAATATATTTTCCATGACGGGATCTGGCATATCAGTACTGGTGCCACATATTTGTAACTGCTGTGGGTACCTACTCACTTATTTAAAATAATTTGATGTGTGTGTGTGTGAATGTGTTTTTGCACTCCATCTAAATGGTTGGATCGTTTTCAATTTTCTCTTAGAATGGGCTCAGTAGGTGTACCTAACTACAATAGGATTGCAAACAAAATTCTCATTTCACCCGGACAAAGTCGGTATGGGACTTTGTAACATATATAAAAATTGTATATTATAGGTTTCTTACACATATTTTAGAGACGTGACAAAGTGCCATCAGAAGTTCCGCAAGAAATGTTGAAAACAAACAGACGTGATACGGTATTTTGATAATAGATTTAATAGGCTACTAGCGCCATCTATTATTTAAGTTTGTTATATACTTGTACACATACTGACTATATAATGTAATCATTGGACAATGTGACATTACCGTGAAGACAAAACCACATCGAATAACGTTATCACTTACACTTTTAACCGTAAAACGCATTACCCGTTTTCGTGATGCTTACCAAACACCTTATAAGTACGTGATGTGGTCATTCTTATGTAATTCTGTGTTATATTATTAAAGCCATTTGTGTATGGTGTAAGTAACAAGATCCGATCGTTTCTGAAACACCATGAGGCACCGTGAGAACTATCTATGAGACCATCAAGCTATGTGTTTAAAACAAAACTTTATTTGATTTTGTCTGTATTAAAATTATAAATTCGAAAGTAACTCTGTCAGTTCTGGTTTCCTGAATCCCATGGGCGGATATATTATGTAGTCTACTTTGTTTACCCTTTGTAGGGAGTAATTTCGAAGGTTGAGGGTTGTCGCAAACTGAATTACACGCTGACGAAGCCACAGGTTCCAGCCAGTACATTAGGATTAGATTTGTATGAGTGTACATCAGTATGATTCTGTAAGTATTCACCTTGTTTCCTATGGCGTAGCACCGACTTACGTTGATACGCCATTTTGATACGCTTATCCTACTTGCCTACCTCTTATTTGTTACGTAAATAAACGCTTTAAGCTCATATTTTAAGCCGGCCTATATCTAATGGTTTGTTGCATGCATGCTAATATTTATGGGTTTTTGTGAGTATGCACAACAGTGACTTGTGCCATTGACACAGATATCTCTGAGTCGATGATCTTATAAAATATTCAGTGCAGTTTTTATGGCATTTTTATGTTAATCTTAAATTCTTTACACAATGATTTTCTATTTCGTTGTTTCTTGTTATATAACATCACTAATATGGAAAAATTGGTCAATCTTGTTTGGAAACAATGACAAAAACTTTGGTCCATGTGATGTAATAAAAAAAAATACCTTGAAATAGAAAAGCTATCTATGGATCCTTGTCAACTGCTGGATCTAACATATTCTCAATTGACCACGTCATGTATAATTATAAAGATATTAGAGATATAAATATTATTATTATTTTTATACCCATGTGCTTATTAGACTATGCTTATAGAGGAAATTGAAGCGTTGTTCAAGACTTGTACGTACATTTAACTAATGTTTAAACAATCATAACATAACATAACATAACATAAACAGCCTGTAAATTTCCCACTGCTGGGCTAAGGCCTCCTCTCCCTTTGAGGAGAAGGTATGGAGCATATTCCACCACGCTGCTCCAATGCGGGTTGGTGGAATACACATGTGGCAGAATTTCGTTGAAATTAGACACATGCAGGTTTCCTCACGATGTGTTCCTTCACCGCCGAGCACGAGATGAATTATAAACACAAATTAAGCACATGAAAATTCAGTGGTGCCTGCCTGGGTTTGAACCCGAAATCATCGGTTAAGATGCACGCGTTCTAACCACTGGGCCATCGCGGCTCCAAACAATCAGCTTAATCAAAACCATTTACACTGAAGATATTTATTCTAAAATTCATCGTCTATATTATTGCCGTTTTGTTTCTGTATAATATATTAATAATAAGTATCTATTAATAAAGCAGTTAACAAAAGAAACGTGACAGAAAATACCGATATAGATAATGAATTAAATGCTTTAAATTAATTTAAATATTTCGAGATAATTATGATGATTTTTATTTTATTTTATTCAAGATGATTTTGTAATGTTAAAAGTGTATGATGAATGACACATATGTAGGTACTTTAATGTGCTTGAAATGTCGTAATATTACCGAGTCTTGGATAAGGCCTCAACTACATCGAAAATGAGAGTACAAATTCAAATATTACTTTAAAGTAATATTGTACTGTGAAGAAAATTATTTGATTAGTATCATTTTATATTTTATTAATATCATTTTATGTGTAAATTAGATCACGTGATTAATTTAAAAACTCCGTTCCATATTCAAATTTTCGTGTTGTTAAGATTTAAATGTTTTGACAACCTCCGTGGTCGAGAAGTGTGTACACCGGTTTTCATGGGTACGCCGCTCCGAGGTCCCGGGTTCGATTACCGGCCGTGTCGATGTAGAAAATGTTCATTAGTTTTCTATGTTGTCTTGGGTCTGGTTGTTTGTGGTACCGTCGTTACTTTTGATCTTCCATAACACAAGCGCTTTAGCTACTTACATTGGGATCAGAGTAATGTATGTGATGTTGTCCAATACATAAAAAAAAAAAAAAATGTAAGTGAATTTTACAATTCGAATTTTAAAAACGACGTATTTGAAAACACTAAAGTTTATGAAACGAAAAATTAAACAAAAATAATTATTTTTATGCTAAATAAAACATATACCTGTAGACAATGAGCTTAAAATTTAATGATCTGTAACTAATTACATCAATAAACCATAAGTATGATATAAGTCAAAAATAATATACTAAAAATACATTCATTCAAGTCACGCCTTTATGATGAATGCTAAGTGTTTCACGTATTTGGTAACTAAGACAAAAATAACAAAAAAACGTTACTTGACCTCGACCATTAGTTCCTTCTATCTTCATGATCTTGGTCAGTGCTAAGATTGTTAAAGATAAAAATTCTCGGATACCGCTTGATGTACTAAATCATATTTTGAGTGACTTATTTCAGTGAAAGTATGATCGTCTAAAGATTGAAGCGGTTTTGATGTAACATTTACAACTGTTATATAGTGAATTGCACTCTGTTTTACGATTTTGTCATACTTATCTTAATTACAATAATCAACGTTTCTTAATAATGCTTAATCTTCTTGTTACATTAACGTAATTCGTTATAATTATATCTATAAAGATAATCAATTTCATATATCTGTGACTCAATATAGATATTTAAGTTTTAATACTAATAATTGTAAAATTGTCATTTATTATAAAATAAGGAATACCTATTATTAAAAATAAAGTTAGGATACTTCTAAGTCTGCGTTGGTTTTTTCGAATTAATAAAAAAAATATATATTATTTACTGTAAAAACTAAAAACTGAAATAACTCCAAATCACTATTATAGATAAGGAATATTATAGAAATCAAAATTGAACCCTGTGGAACACTTACGAGATGTATATCATATTTGAAAACAGAACTCTAAATCTACATTAAATACAATTTTAATAACATTCAATATAATTAACTGGAAACAATGGTGTATAACAATTTAAAGTCTAATTTTCTACACTCGTTACTATAAAGGCGATATTATTTGTAATCCGCATATGTATGACGTAGGTAATGAAACGCACCGCGTATTAAAACGTAATTAATTCAAATTAAAACGTTTAATGAAATCCTTTATCCGCACATGCCGCGAACAGTCGGAGCAATTAATTCGGCATATTCTGCTCCATTAACAGATATTATTTTGTATTAGATCTTATTATATTTGTATGAATTCTTCCGAAAATAACGCCTGAAATGAACGAATGTTTGATGATAAAGTATAAATGCTTTTCAAAAAACCAAATTTAATTACATTCAAGGAGGCTCTAACGAGTAAATATTAAATTAAATGTTAAGCCACTACCGTTTCGGAATGTCGATCCTACGACGAACTAACACCAATTGCACAATATTTCAACTGTATGCAATTTGATCTAGGTGTATAATATCTTGATCGAAAATCAACGAATAGTTACTTAATGTTTTCTTATCATCTTCATGATCTTAATATACAAGGTGTGACGTATCTTTTAATGCTTTTTTAAATGTATTATTTGTCGAATGCAAAGGTGTTCGTGGGGTGTTATTATAGGATTGAATTATATAAAGACGAATACTCGATGGCTTCTCCAATACCTGTAACAAGTTTAGAAATTGTATTTAAAAAAAGACTGACTACAAATAATACTCTGAAAACAAACATTATGATTATAATTTCATTCAGTATTTTGAAATTATAACGGAAAGTAAAAAAAAAAGACACTCATAAATAAATTCTATAGTTCTGTGGCAAAAAATATAAAAAAAAACTACCTACTGCTTTATTTTTTTTTTTTTTTAGGTAAGACCAGGACTGATCCCAGCGGTGGGTATTCACAGGCTCTCGTGTCCCATACATATACGCTTTTTGACTTTTCAAGAACATGTTCTGCGGTGAGTTTCGAGTTTATACTCAGACTATCTTTACAATACGGATTCTAAATTAATAAGGGCATGAAAACTTTTTATTTTTACACTTCTGACTAAAAACATTACTAATTATTGTAGTGTATATTTTAGTGCAAGATAGAATGGATTTTAATTGAATTATGTATACACGTCAAGGGTGCAGAATCGAACGGAGTACTTTACTTAACACCTGTCGTGCGTCTTCGGCTGTTTATTCGGAGTCATCTATTGTGATAGAAATTCAACAATTTTTTAGCACGATTGAAGCAACGAAAAGTCATTTAATTCTTATAAATACTTCAAAATTATTCGTAAACTTTCGTTTGTAAGTAGAGATGGGTGATTGGTTTCGATGTTCTGTGATTTAAGCTCACAATTAATGTACTTTAATTAATTATTTTTGAATATACTTCAATAATTTATTTTAATAATAGCATTAAAGTTCCTGACATTAATTAAACTTGCGTAATTAAATTTCCAATTACTATTCTTGTAATCGAAATTTGTAAATTCGATTTTTCTTTACAACTTACAGAATCCAATTTCTGTTACAAATATACAAAATAAAACATATTTTATAGCAATACAAGTTAATCTATTTGCATCGTAAGCAGTAATTCTTTCCCTAATGTCTGATGCTCGACGTTTGCCATATCGAATTGATGACGTCACAAGTATAGCCTTCGAGTCGCTTCTGTATCCATTAATAAAATATTTTCGACGGGCAACACACTAATATTGCCCTTATTAATATCGATTATGTAATATATAAACTAAGTTTAGGTATTTAATATCAATGTTTGATGATTGCGCACTCCTCATTTTATAACTAGTATTACGTGGAAAGCGAAATGGAAAGGAGATTGAAATAATATTAAAGGTCAGAAGTTAACAAATGTAACGAGATGGAGCGGCGAATGTAAAGTAGGGCTGCGCTCGCGCATGTCGTTCGCAGATTACTGTGATCGCTGTAATTATATTGAGCTGACATTGCGCAAGAGTACATATAAGGTACTTAATATAATTGCTGTTGATAAAAATAATTTATACATTTTTAATTAACTTAAATTTGTAGCACATATAGACTATAAAAGATATTTAAAAATATATTATTGTTATATGTAGTTATATTGGTATATCCACATGTTTATCTTTTAAGATAATGTTTTCATATTGTCTTTATTTACTTTATTGTATGAAATCTAATTAAGTAATATACAAAAACCAGGCAGATAAAAATGTATATATTTTTAATAAAATATTTATTCGTTTCCAATAAGAACAACTCATACCCTTATGTTTGTATTTTTATGCTTACCTAATGGAAATCTGCAACACCGGAAGTTTCGCAAGTTGTCTGCCTTTAAAAAATGAGTAGGTTAATTTCTTGAAGGTTCCCGAGTCGTATCGGTTAAAAAAAAATCGTCGGAGAAAGATGTTCCAACAGAAAATCTACCACAAAAAGACATCATTATATTGTTTTAATAACACTGAATTAATACACGATCTCAATTATTCATTTAAGGACCCACCAACGAAAGTCAGGGTGCCGCAGAAGAATTTAAAACTGAGACCATACTTGCGCCAACTTAATCATCACCTTTTAAGAGACCTAGACCTTTTAAGAATTCTGTATCGCTTTTGCTGCACAAGTGTGAAGGCTGCCTAATGTATCTGGTGAAAGGAAAAATTATATCTCGAAGTATAATTATAAATACATCGAAATTCGTGTTATACAATAACATTAACCAATCTCTTCTTAATATTTTTATTTATATAGGGCAGATAATATAACTGAACTGTATGTTGCTATTATCTTAGTAGGGGCCCGGTCCATTGACTTGACTCTGATTTGCGAAGCGATTCTTCAATGATAAGGATAAAACTATTTATATGTTGAAAAGTACTACAAAGTAAAACACTGTTTAATTTATTTTCTCGTAGATTTATTTTCTATATATATAAATCATATTATATATTACACTTGGTGGTAGGGCTTTGTGCAAACCCGTCTGGGTAGGTACCACCCACTCATTAAATATTCTGCCGCCAAGCAGCAATACTTGGTATTGTTGTGTTCCGGTTTGAAGGGTAAGTGAGGCAGTGTAGTACAGGCACAAGGGACATAACATCTTCATTTTCAAGATTGGTGGCGCATTGGCGAAGTAAGGGGTGGTTAATATTTCTAACAGTACCAATGTCTATGGGCGGTGGTGACCACTTAAATATGATATTCGAACAAGTGCAAAGTATTTTGTAACGAGGTTCTTTTACAGAAATCGCCACGTAAGAAAAAACTGTTAGCGTCCATTCCCGGCGACCTGTCATTCTCTTTCCTGTGTATTTATCTATTATAGACGGTTTTATAAAATATTATTTAAACTTTGTTTTGTTGTTGCTTTAATTCGAACATAATTTTTACTAAAAAAAATATTTCTTGTCATTTACGAGATTATATTTTTAATATTCTCAAACGTTGTTGATTTATTTCACTGTGTATTATTTAATACATAACATAAAGCGAAAATAATGAATAATAATAAATTCGTTCCAACCGAGTGTCTCACGAGAGCCGAGAGCCGAGATGGCCCAGTGATGATTTCGGGTTCAAACAGAGGCAAGCACCACTGAATTTTCATGTGCTTAATACGTGTTTATAATTCATCTCGTGCTCGGCGGTGAAGTAAAACATTGCGAGGAAACCTACATGTATCTAATTTCAACGAAATTCTGCCACATGTGCATTCCACCAACCCGTATTGGAGCAGCGTGGTCGAATAAGCTCCAAAACTTTCTCCTCAAAGGGAGAGGAGGCCTGAGCCCAGTAGTAGCAAATTTACAGGCTGTTATGTATGTAAGGGTGTCTCACAAAACCTCTATAGTTTTTTTGGTGCCATTTGTAATTAACTCGACTTCACAGAAACTTTACATGCTGATAGAATCCTATGCCATCAATAGTACAATAATATCGAACTAATTATTTTGAATTTGAAAGGTTAACATACAACAATCAAGTTACTTATGAAAGGAGATCTTAATTGAAATCATAAAATATAATTGTTTAATTAAAGTTGTTATTATTAACAATACTAAATGTTTGTGCACGCATTGGCCTCGTATCGTAAAACGGAACGTAACGAATTGCTGGGTTCATTCCGAATGGAATTTCATTCATATTTGAAAGATATCATATTTTAAATTTATATTAATAAGATAGCCCATTCCGACGTCGTCCGAGTGATATATTAATTTTATTTACTTCTCGATCGCAGCGTAATACTATCTAACCTGTCCAAGATACCACTAAAGCGGACACAAAAAAAAAACATCAAAATCAATCCAACCCTTCAGGAGTTCACTTACATACACATATACAGAAGATTTGACCATATAAAGATGAAGTGATGTTTTTTTGTGTACCTATTTGAAATACTTAACCAACATACAAAACACCTATACCAGAATACCAGTTCCGGAGAAGATTTTTGTGTATAATACCTGACAGAGAACATCTGCTGATGGTTTTACTTATAACAAATATATATTATTATTATTTTGTAATGGTAATGTATTAAGCTAAAACTTATTGTATATGTCAAACAATAAAGCCCAAAATAGCATGGCATGTTCGTCCATTTTGATCAACACCATAACCAACGGTGGTGTCGTGGTGAGAAATGCTTGGTCTTCTTATTCTTCAGCTTTAACAGACCAAGATTCTTTTGACCAGAAGTGACTTTAATATATACATGTATTTATTACGTATCGATTACAAATACATACGCAACCTATAATTTATGTAAAAACAGAATAGCACTTGCGATTCCATCGTTACAACAGCCGTGCTATTAAAGCAAATCCCTTTAGGCCTATTCCAAGGAGATTTGACAGAGATACGACACAGTAAACACCACTGCCACCGTACCTGATCCCGAATTCACATACAAAGTTATGGAATTAGTCATAAAATGGATTCGTGACTCAAATATCTAACCTATGCAGTACACGGACGAATATGAAAAACCTATAAACATTTTACTCACAACAAAATATCTACCTTATGACATTGTGTTAAGGCTCAATTTCAATTTGTATTCGTTTGTAGTTTGGATGTTTTAGATGGTTGAATATAAAACGATGTGAGTTGACATTCGATAGAGGGCGTCGTGTGACGTCATTAAATCAGTAAAGTAACAAAATTTAGGGCTTAAGGGGGTTGATATTGAACTGAGCGAAATTGTGGCGTTTTGAAAACGATTCCATACTTTGGATGCATATTAGGTATAACAATTTTGAAATATTTTATCTTACCATCGTGCGTAAGAACACATTGATTACAGTGTTCTGATAAGAATCATTACATTTTGTCAGTTTTTTTACTTAAGTTGAAGGAAAAGTTGGATTAAGTCGAAGATAAAAAAATATATCTGATGCAGCTATTTCTTGTTATTGTAAACGTTAAATTCTATGACAAGCAGAATCGTCTTTAATTTATATGAAAAATTTAATCGTGAGCAAAAGCCTCTGTTCTTAAAAAGAATGCTCGGAATTTTTTTCCACCAATCTCCACTGAGGTTCTGCCACAAATAATAATTCTGAAAGAATTTAAGCCAATCAGAAAAAGTCGCTTACATTTCTTAACCAATACACCAATGAAGAGAAACGTGGCTTCGATGTATCGCTATTATTTACAATAACTAATGATCAAAACAAAACGTAAACTGATATCAGTTCACTGATAGACACATTTTTGTTTAAAAGGAAGCAATGCTAATTTGATTATCGGTTCAAAAGCACGTCACTCGCAACGATCCTTTGATCCAGCAAAAATAAAGATATGTGCGGCTCTTTATGGCGTACCTTATGGTCTGGAACATTTTATAGGCGGGAGCGCCTTATGGCTACTGGGTATAATATAAAAAATATCGTAGATATGTTTTCCGTATGACAGGATTAGTTTTTTATGATACGAGCTGAAGATATTCGGTTGAATTGACTGACTGATATACAATGAAAGACCTAAGGCTGTACTCTTAAAGGAGGTCGAAAAGCCTTTTCGTCGGTGGTAGTGTAGTCCTTGGCTTTGTGCAAGCCCATTTGGGTAGGTACCACAATAGTAATTTTTATTTTTGTGTTCCGGTTTGTTTATATTATTGTTTGGTTTATCTTAGCTCCCAAGGATGATGGCGCATTGGTGATGTTAGGAATAGTTAATATTTCTTACAGCGCCAATGTCTATGACCAATTCTGACTCACTCACTTACCATCAGGTGGCCCATTTGCCTATGCGCCTATTTAATACAATAATAAATATGAAATGCTGTATATATTAGTACTAAGAAGGTATTTTTGATTTACTAAGATGGTTAAATATGTATAAATTGGTGGTTAAGTTGTAATGTGTTAAAATGAGTTCGATCACTATGCTTGAATGTTGATTCTTTCAGGGGGGTAAAAGGCGGTTCAATGGTTTATATCGAAAAAATATTGACATAATATCATTCGAAAACTTACTCTTAAAGAACAAAATTAATATTTAAATATCAAATATTTGTTCAATGTAAGAAGGTTTGAAATAATCTCT
This sequence comes from Vanessa tameamea, assembly GCF_037043105.1. NCBI lineage: Eukaryota > Metazoa > Arthropoda > Insecta > Lepidoptera > Nymphalidae > Vanessa > Vanessa tameamea. Next base: position 1,042,595 of record NC_087316.1, read on the forward strand.
TCAAATAATAGATTGGTTCGTGAACATTATTAGATCAATTATTAAAAAAAAATAACATGACTTACTTGGTGGTAGGGCTTTGTGCAAGCCAGTCTGGGTAGGTACCACCCACTCATCAGATATTCTACCACCAAACAGCAATACTCAGTATTGTTGTGTTTCGGTTTTAAAAGGTGAGTAAGCCAATGTAACTACAGGCACAAGGGCAATAACATCTTATTTCCCAAGCTTGGTGGCGCATTGGTGATGTAAGGAATTATTATATTTCTTACAGCGCCATCGTCTATGAGCGGTGGTGACCACTTACCATCAGGTGGCCCATTTGCTCGTCCACCTACTAATACCATAAAAAAAAGACATGAGACAATCCTCATTGCACCGCTATTGCAGTTTACACGCAATATTTAATTGCATAAATATTTATACTATATTTTTTATACTGAAGTTAAATCATTGGTCACTTAACAAGGTTAATCGCTGTCGCTTATGAATTATGGTGTGTTAAAATAGTGCCCGAGGCGCCGTTCCCGCTAAGCTAATGAGATGTCAGTACAATCATTTGCGGTGTAAGCTTGCTAGCTTTTTGGTGTTTAAATTTATTCACTTCATACTTATATTAATTAAGTCGAGATCACCGTGTGTATGTCACTTCTGTTTCCTTATTATCTGTGATTTTATGTAATTTAACATACATTGTAACCAATGAAATGTTATGCAGTATTCAAATATCGAATACTATATAGTTCACGTTAGTTTGTTGTATCGTCTAACTTTGCCGTTTCATAAATTCAAATCATTTGTAAAAAATACATTGGTAAAGAAGGCATATTATTCGATACAAGATTATATAGATGATAAAAAAGTGTGGAGTCAATGCTTGTTGACTTCCAGGCAGGATATATAACATACATATTTAACTAACATGACTGTATTTTTAGATGTTGATAAAGTGTAACTTAACTTCTCGGTAGAATCTACATTCCGAACTGGTGGTAGCTTTACTTATTATAGTTTGTTAAATGACGATTCAAAAGGGCTTGTAAGAGCCTACTTGAATAAAGTATATTTTGATTTTGAACGATTGTTAATAATGTTAGTAACATTATAAAGTCTGTCTGTCTGTCTGTTGCTCTTTCATAGCAAAACCACTTAACCGAAATTTGGTATGAGGCAAGCTTGAATCTCAACGACATACGTAATTTTTTTACGCATATCACCTGAAGACCAACCTCTAAAACGCGAGGGAAGCCGCGCGAAGAAGCTAAGCGAAAGTAGATACAAGTTGAAGTGTTTGTTAGCTGTGGAACAAAGTTACTGTAAAGTATTCGGTTTTCAGGTACTCAGTCGCATAAATCTCGCCTTTCTGTCACAGACAATAATTACTGAGGAATATAATGTATACCGTGTTTCTAAATTTAAACTTATGGAGGTGTAATATGTTTCTTAAATTTATAAAATCATATCATTCATCATTTATCAAATCATTGAGATCAGGACAAAATGATCGCGTTCTTATACTTAACATATTTTACTACAACCGAAGGGGTCATAACAATATGTTCTTCTCGAATTTGGTGGCGAGGAATGATTAAAAGTTTACTGTTATATAAATCATATGCGGGGCACTGTCGGTATAATCCGTATATGATTCGATCACATCAGAAAAAAAGAAGAAAAAATACATACATTTAAAGCGTATCCCAAAATTTTAAATAGATTATTAATTTTAATAATCTTTCAAACGGGCAATAATAATTGGATTGATACAATTATTTGTGAAATATTATCACAATAGACTAATTTGTAATTTAGAATACTCAAAATATTTAAACATATAAACTTTCATCCCATCATTTTTCATCTTAATCATTTTTCATTTCATCTAAATCCACCTGTACATAGTTAAAGTATAACTGCATAAAAATTAAACGTAAATATAAGTAATAAACTGTAGCATTTTAATACCTACTTACATGCGTATCATATTCTAAGCTAACACATGTACAAAACAATACTTACTCAATGCACACGTTGAAACGATTTCTAGACGACTAACAAATAGGGCTGCCAACGATTTAAAAAATGTTTACCAATTAATAATAATATGTAAAAAATATATGATTATTTATAAACTTCTGATTGGTTGATTAATTAAATATGTCAGCATAAAATGAAAATCTAAAGATACTTTATACTACAAGTAGGTTTTATCGAGAATTTTGGATCATTTTATGAGTTATAATAAATTGGAAGTTCGTTTTTGGATGTGAATTGTAGTATAACTGTTAAAAGAAGACCAAAAATCGCATTCAGAAACAGTCTCTGACAGTAGTAACATATACTGTAGTATACACTAATGGTCGATATATTATATCGAAATTAAAAAAAATACAATCAAAACCTCAACTACAACGCATGACACATTCAAAACCATTTGATCTCAGAAACGTTTCATTGAGACGATCATCTAAAAATCATAATCTAAAAAGTTTTAATTGAATATACAAACAACATACTCCCTTTCGAAACTACCATAGATTGACGCCATTATTACCAAATTATAAAAACATTCATTGATTTCAATAGACTATACCTAAGGTCCAGTGATTTGTAACAGACGAATCTCATCCAAAAGTTGCTGATCCAAGCAAACAAATACTATCCAGAACCAGTTTTTATTTGATGAAGAAACTTGAATGACTTAAAAATCTACAAGACGTGATCACATTAACAGGCTTATTTTTTTATTGTATAATAAATATACATTACTATCGACGGTCGACAGCCCTTGCAGCACATGTCCGACGTTTGCGTTCAAAAGCGGCTACTCAAAGACGTTATACCATATTAGTCGGCTAATTGAATAAAAAATAAATCTTTTTACAAAGCTCCCTGTTTATCTGCATTGCCTCGGGTGAGACGGATAATTATTGTTTCACTTTGTATTATGTTCATTGTTTGAAGCAGTTTCTTTTGTTGGAGTCCATTACGGTAGCTTGTCTTTAGCATAAATTCTAATCGTCAGTCCTCTAAAGGTTAGGACTGTGAACTTTTGAAATATTAAAGTTTTTATTTGTTTGTACTTTAATGCATAAAAAGTAGATAACAGATTATATAAGATTAGTAGAAAAAAGTACGATCTAACCGTTTGTATCGATCTATCACAGAATTTGGTAAAAGAAGTTTTGTAAGTTGATTGCCTGAACTAATTTATAATAAAATATCACAAAATATTATGTATATGAGCTTATGTTTTATTTATAAATGTATATTAGAAAGGTCGGTGTTGAGGCTGGTATAATATGGAACCGAAAATCCTGAGGTCCTGGGTTCCAACTCCAGGTCAGGCCGATAAAAAGTTATTGGATTTCTCTAAAGAACATTCTCAGTAACAGCTCGGAGCCTGGATTTTGGAAGTGTGTACACTCTCGCGCCTCGGAAAGCATGTAAAGCAACTACTCCTGCGCGTAATGTTGACTGTAGTTAACTGTTGTTGACTATTCTGCCTTGAGATTAGCCGCCATAGCTGAAAACGGTCAGGATGTTATCAATCTTTCTGACGAACAAATATCAGGTGGTAAAAATACTGGGATCTAAAATTTTATGTCCCCTATAACGACACTGGCTTACTCATCTTTTGAACCGAAATAAAACATAGCATACTTGATGATCGAATAACTACGTGGTACCCACACAATAATGCTAGCACTAAGCGTACCACCTGAAAATGGTAACGTTGTACTTATGTGTTCAGCCTAATTACGGTAACTTAGATTTTTTTAGTATATCTCCATTTATCTTAGACGCGTCAGCAGCTAAAGCATACAACTTCAAATGTTGCATTGTTATATAATTAAAAAGATCAAAATCAAAATTTAATTTCTTCATTCAAGTTCATAACAGCACGTTTGAGTCGTATGTTATAGTGTTGAATGAAAGGTAAAGCTACCACCGGTTCGGAAACTAGATTCTAACGAGACCGACAAGAAACTCAGTAGTTACTCTTCTCCACCGTTTTAATTACAGAGTATATCAGTAAAGTACAAACGCTTTGGTCTATTCTTTTTATCTATATATATAATATAATATTGTGTATATGTTACTGTAAAATCTCGAACTAAGGTAAATCTTAAGATTTTTCAGTAAAACCTAAGATTTACCGATTACGAATGGTAAATGTCCATAGAACTTTGGGTATTCGAACTTTTAACATCGTTCACTTGGTAAATATTAGGATTTACATGTTAGGTTAGGTTACGTTGGAATGGTAAGAGTCCGAAAAAGTCGTCCCTTTATAATAAATACTTACATTTACCAACGCATGTCGGTAAATCTTAGGTTTTACTGGAAAATCTTAAGATTGTCCTTAGTTCGAGCTTTTACAGTAACATATATATATATATTATATGTCTTATTTATTACATCAGCTTTAATTTTTAAAGGAATAAAATAGGCCTTGTAATATTATTATAGAGACGAATACCGTGTTAGTTTACCTGTTCTCCTCGTGTCTATACAATGATTGTCATAGTCTCTTTCAAAAAGATCTATATTATTGTGAATACAGTGTCTCATTTACCCTAAAATTAAATTAAAATATAATCAAATTGATAATTTAAGTGAATTCTTTTATAGATTCACTGGGATCTGTTTGTGATAACAGCCTGGAGCGATAGGGGTGCAGTTGGTATGTAAATGACAATGTCACGTGTACTTTGAACTTAAATCAATTGGTGATAATGATAATTATCATATTAAATATGTATAAAAAAAATGTTCATTTGAACATACAAATGCTTCAGACTTTAAAACTATGATATGACTTAAAAACTAGTACGTATTTTATTTATAATAAAAGATAAAGTAATATATTATACAAATAATATCAAGTATATGAAATGAAGCGAGACGGCCCAGTGGTTAGAACGCGTGCATCTTAACCGTTGATTGCGGGTTCAAACCCAGGCAAGCACCACTGAGTTTTCATGTGCTTAATTTATGTTTATAATTCATCTCGTGCTCGGCGGTGAAGGAAAACATCGTGAGGAAACCTGCATGTGGCTTATTTCAACAAAATTCTGCCACATTTGTATTCCACCAACCCGCATTGGAGCAGCGTGGTGGAATATGCTCCATACCTTCTCCTCAGAGAGAGAGGAGGCCTTAGTCCAGCAGTGGGAAATTTACAGGCTGTTAATATATATGTATGTAATGTAATTAAATGAAGCTCCACAGTAAACTTTACTAACTAGTAAAAAAAAAAACCAGTTATAACCGGACCAAAAACGTATATTCTAAATTTAAATAATCGCAGTCGAATAAACTAGATGTATTTATGAGGCGATTTGATACATTCATTTTAAAATAACTATTTACGGTTTCATAAAAACGGTTGAAAAGTTGAATAATTACTATTGATACGTACATATCTGATGCCTATCTTTTTTTATTTGCAGCTCTTAAACTCGACGATCAAACGTTTTTCGAAATTAACTGATAAATTCGCGCCAATCCGATTAACCGCCGCTCACACCGTAAGTATTTTTAACGGTTTCCAATTCAAGTACACACAATAATGGTGACATAATTAACATTGTTTTGTAAGGGTTAATTAATCAAGCACAAAGTGCTACTACAAATTAAATGATGTATTATAAGTCACGCACAGTTGACTAGTCTCACTTGAAACCTCTCTTCTGACCATAGTTGAATAAATCGATCAGGAGATCACCGATAAGACCTTAAAATTATGACTTTGACAACAAATTCAACTGAATCGTGAAAATATGAAATGGAATTTTAAAGATAAACTTAAGATAACTTGGTTCACTTGGTGGTACAACTTTGCGCAAGCCCGTCTGGATAGGTACCACCCACTCAGCAGATATTCTGCCGCGAAAAAGAAACTCTTGGTATTGTTGTGTTCCGGTTTGAAAGGTGAGTGAGCCAGTGTAACAGGCACAATGGACATAACATCTTAGTTCTCTAGGTTGGTTAATGTTTCTAACAGCGCCAATGTCTATGGACGGTGGTGACCACTTAACATCAGATGATTCATACCGGTCCGCCTACCTATTACAAAAAAAAAATAAAGCTTTAATTATTAAATTAATTAACGCAACACAACTTTGCTTAACTTATATACCTCATTGGCGTTCATTTCTTTATTGTATAAAAGTAATACTAGTATAGTACTACTATTGTATAACAAGATACGTCATATTTCCTTGCATTTAGAGATCTGTTTTTACGATGCATTTATATACAGTCCTTATTGGACTTGGAGCACGTTTCTCCGGTTCTTTCAAAATATCTTTAATTTATTGATACCAAAATAGCTGATTAATACTTAATATCTATGCAAAACATTCAGTGTTTATTAAACAAAATTAATAGCGAGAATCGGTAACTTAAAAAAAGCGGTGTAAACACGGCCAATTTTCACACAATGATTCAAAACAACACATTGTCTTTGAATGCTATCCATCACTCCATACAGAGTAGCAATGTACGAAATGTCAGAACAAAACGAGCAACGGTGGACAGAATTGAGAAATTAACACTCTTTCATATATGTTACCGACGGAATATTTCGCTGTATTGATAGGCAACAGTGGTTACTTTTTTAAAAAATAAATAAAAGCCTAAATCTGTTTGCATTGATGAGCCATAGTTGGAGCGATGACGGGATGAATACTTAAAATAGTATTTTCGACAACTATATTAAGATTGACGTACAGAAATTTATCATCGGCAGTTTTTTACAGGCTAAAATTAAGTTCTGCTATGTTTGGCAGTCTATTTGGAAATACTAAAATCAAACTGAAATTATTGTTTTTTTTTTTTATAACTGAAGATAAAGGCTTAAGTGCCATGCATTTTCGTACATTTTTAGTACTCATTGATTTACATGTAGGAATTATAAATGTATATACTATAGACATAATAATTATTATTATTGATGTTTTAATACCAAGCTTAAGTACAAGTGTCCTTCATTTATTTATTTAATGATAAAGAACTAAGAAGAGTTCAGTTGATAGTGTTCAAATGTAATTAACGAGAATCCCCCTTATTACAAAAAGCATCAAAATAATATTAATTCAAATTTATTGACAACTAAAATAAATTATGTATCAGATTGACGTTAAATATGATGACACTTAAGAATAATAACTATATAATATCTTGTAAGATAGTAGTTAATTAAATTTTGGTATGTTAAACAATTGACTTTAATTTACATTGCATTAAAAATATATGTCAAGTCTATATTAATACATATTCTGAAGAGTTTAGCTTTAGTAATCAAATTACCCTAAACTCAGCTTGTTACCGATATATTAGACAAAAATTCATCTCAGCATGTTGGGGTGTCCAGGGGTTTAATTAACGGTCAGTAAATTAAGCGCAGTTGTGCCAAACCAGCAGTTTGGTGGAGCTGATGCGGATAGAATAAGAAATAAATCTCTATGTTATGAGATGTTTCGTACGTTAGCTTGTATGATAGAATTTATAATCGGTGCAATTATAATACGCTTACGTATTTGTGAATTCATAATGTTAACGTGTACCTATTTAATTTTTTATCATAAACTTATAACAGTGGCAAATTATAATATACTTCTTTTTTTGTTATTTATATGAGTGATTTATACTTTTTAAATTTTTAATCATATTTTTAGGATATAGTCACTACTAACTAACTAGAAATCACTTCTCAAATACACATTGTATGGAAAGGTGTGGTGTATCAAAATTTAAAACAATTTCTCTTATTTGAGAAATCTTAGAGGATATGTTTAAGTACATACTATTAAAATTATAAGCCCTATATGTAAATCAATGAGTATTTACTCAAGATTTGCTTAATAAATTATAAATAGAAAACGCATAGCTTTAGCCTTGATTTGATTGAATATACTAGAGGGGCCCGGCAGACTTTGTTCTGTCTGGATTTTTTTTTAGTTTAAAATTTCATAATGTAGAACCCTAAATCTTTTTTTAAATATTACTTCTTAAAATGTTAGCTGCCTACATACGTCTGAAAGTGAAAGTCTCGTCAAAATCGGTTTAGCAGTTTTGGAGATTACCCGGAACCAACAGTTAGACAAATAAAATTTTTGAAAATTTTTGATTTAGTATCATGCATTCATATGGATTATTTTATTCTATTATTACAGATATTAAAAACAGACACTATTTAAATGTGTAGGTTAATTTTATAATTTTAATATGATTTTTTTATACTTAAAGTCTTTAATCGAGTAAGAATTTGGCACGAGATGTGCTAACGAGAATCTGAGGCCCATCTGGTATGTTTCGTTAATAACATAACTTAACTACGGCCACGTTTGTCGAATTTATTATGAGGATGTTGCTTCGAGTGATGCTGCACATTATCGAGAAGAAAAATGATGTAACAATAATTTGCGCATGGTATGTTCCTGTAAGTTTTTTTTATAATATAGGCAGTTTGTTGTGAGCCGAGATGGCCCAGTGGTTAGAACGCGTGCATCTTAACCGATGATTTCGGGTTCAAACCCAGGCAGGCACCACTGAATTTACATGTGCTTAATTTGTTTATAATTCATCTCGTGCTCGGCGGTGAAGGAAAACATCGTGAGGAAACCTGCATGTGTCTAATTTCAACGAAATTCTGCCACGTATGTATTCCACCAACCCGCATTGGAGCAGCGTGGTGGAATATACTCCAATCCATCTCCTCAAAGGGAGAGGAGGCCGTAGCCCAGCAGTGGGAAATTTACAGGCTACTAACGATGTCATACCAACCCAAATGGGCACACCCACCAAAAAGTACATTTAATTTAAAATTGTACATGTTATCTGAATCGCGATAGAGTATTATAAGTTGGTGGACCCAAATCAAAATTCATAATCAAAATAAACTTTATTCAAGTAAATTTGAATCGTCATTTTACAAAATGACATTAAGCGAACCTACAACCGGTTCGGAATGTATATTCTATCAAGAATAACCAGCAAGAAACTCACTATTTACTCCAACACTATCTAAACTTATTAAATCGATTGTTCTGACTTACAATCAATGCACAGCTGAATCTATTAAGTCTTCAAATTTTTAATTTTTTTTAAATAAAGATAAATTTATAACGTAAACATTAACAGAAGGTTGTTATATCAACTTTAAGGGTAAAATGGTTGGGGTATCTTTGTTCAAAGTCATTGTTCTTTGAAGTACAAACATGGAATATTTAATCCTTATTTTAACCGGACAAAGTCGAAACTCACTGATAAATATATATATAAATTGTATCTTGACTGTGTTGTGTGTATTGTTCATAAATATGAGTTAATTTAAAGTACCTAATCATTGCTTGATTTATGGTTTGTTCGCATTTTTTAAATATCTTTTTTTTTATGGCATTGGTTGGCGGACGAGCATATGGGCCACCTGATGGTAAATGGTCACCGCCGCCCATAAACAAAGGCGCTGTAAGAAATATTAACCATTCCTTACATCACCTATGCGCCACCAAACTTGGGAACTACGATGTTAAGTCCCTTGTGCCTGTGATTACACTGGCTCACTCACCCTTCTAACCGGAACACAACAATATAGAGTACTGTTATTTGGCGGTAGAATATCTGATGAGTGGATGGTACCTACTCAGACGGGCTTGTACAAAGCCCTACCACCAAGTAAATATCTATAAAATATCTATAATATTACAAATACGACAGTAACTCTGTCTGTATATTTGTTGCTCTTTAACGGTAAAACCACTGAAACGGAAAGGTTAAAGGCAACTTTTATACCAAATACCTCAAGGCCAACACCTTAAATTCGAGCGAAGCCGTAGGCGACAACTAGTTCACTATAAACGATAGCGTGACTCTCGTAATATATTTCTATATAATTGAGTCCATGGATAAGAGTAACTACCGAATTTCTTGTCAGTTCTCCTTATAATTTACATTTCTAATCGGTAGCTTTATGTTCGAACTGATATTGTGAAGATTCTTTTGTTTGTGTTTAGGAATAATCTCCGAAAACAGCCAATTCAAAACATTTTTCACTGGTACATCATATCAGTTTATCTAAAAATATATTGCACATGTGAGAAGCTGGGGCGGGTCGCTAGTTTAATATAATAATTCTGTTTAGAATCTACTTTCCGAACCGGTGGTGGCTTTACATTTAAATCATCACTGTAACGACGATTCAAAAGTGTCTGTACTACTTGAATAAAGAATATTTTGATTTAGATTTATGATAATCTTGAGAAATTTCCTTTCAACATTATTGACTCACGAGCTTCCCTAAATAGAGTTACAATATTACTGTATTATATGACTTTAAAAGCCCTACAAACCGAGCACATATTCATCTCAATAGCTTTTGATCAGTAAATAAAAGTTTGTTTATCAAATTAACACCTCAAAACGTATCTAATATTACAATACACTAATAATAGTATGTTTATTTGTATTTTTCACAAACGCTTTCTAATTCCCAACACTGTACAAACAATGGGTCCCGATTGCCATTCGTTTCGTAACTCAGTTATTTTCATCAGTCTAATAGGGTATTGTTTTATACTTGATAGCCGTTAAATTGATGGTTTTACGCATATTATGTATGAGAGTAGATATGTTGATTAATTAAACGTTACAAATCTGAGTTGGTATAATTATATTAATTAATTTTTACATTACATACATTAACAGCCTGTAAATTTCCCACTGCTGGGCTAACGCCTCCTCTCCCTTTGAGGAGAAGGTTTGGAGCATATTCGACCACGCTGCTCCAATGCGTGTTGGTGGAATACACATGTGGCAGAATTTCGTTGAAATTAGACACATGCAGGTTTCCTCACGATGTTTTCCTTCACCGCCGAGCACGAGATGAATTATAAATACAAATTAAGCACATGAAATTCAGTGGTGTTTGCCTGAGTTTGAACCCGAAATCATCGGTTAAGATGTACGCGTTCTAACCACTGGGCCATCTCGGCTCTTATCTTAATTAATAATAAATATTAATTCAATAATAAGTTTGTTAGAACTATTCTGTACCTCATTTGGTAGTGTGTGCAAGCTCGAGTTGATGGTACCACCCCCTCATACGTATTCTATCGTAGTTTTTGTGTTCCGGTTTAAAGGGTGAGTCAGTCAATGTCTACATGCAGTGTTGACTACTTAGCATTAAATGCCCCTTCGTCAGTCTACCTGCTTATTTTAACTAAATATATAAATAATAAAACAATTATCTCCCCGTACAACAAGATCATGGTGTAAATATAAAAAGTTATAATAAATATATACGACAAAGTTATTTACAGTTATAAAAGGGCTCCAAAGAATTAAAATTTTTGGGAGCCTATAATATTCAATTGCACTTACTGACTATTTGTTAATAGTTTAAGCGTTAAAAGCATACAATTAGAAATTTAATGAGTATCTGATTTTTTTGTATAATATTTCTGAAACTTGCGGTAAATACTATAGTTCAGGTAAGAGTTGTGCCTTCGCGACAAATAACTCAATAGCGAGTTGTTGTCGCCATCTATTCTCCTTGCGACACCGCTGCAATGAAATCAGCTTATCTCCGTCACTGTACCTCCGAAAGAACACAATTTTTACTTAATTGAAATAGGAATGACAATATCTGTAATTCACTAAGCGACTCAGATCCAACTAAGAGTCGCCTCTGCAACAAATAACTCAAGAGCGATTTGTTGTCGCCATCCATCGTCGCCGCGACACCGCGGTAATGAAAGCCGCTTATCTCCATGACTGTACCGCTTATCCACGTCACTGTACCTCAAGACGGCTAATCGAGTGTTCATTTGAATTTAAATTGACGACTGTACATGGTTAATTATTTCTTTAAATATTTTTTCACCAAATATAAGGCGTATTTATCGAGTATTATCATCAAAAGATTGTAATTAAAAGTATTTTGAGTGCCATAAATTAATTAAAATGTAACTTATTTTACTTTTTTAAATATTTTTTTTTTACAAAATTTTAATTAATAAAAGGTATATAGTTTTGAAAATCGAACTCGTTTTATATAAATTTCTTGTTATTTTAGTTTTAATATTTAATATTTTATCTGTAAATTTAAAAATTAGCTAACCGCAAATATTTTTACAAGACCAATCGCATTCTTTGTATTTTGTATTATTTTCGACTTGAACAATAAATAATCGAAATCAGAAGATTCTCGAAATAATTTTAAGCCGTAACAGACGTGAAATTTCATTTCGACAAACTTAAATCTCAAATCATTCAGAGTTATGGGTCAAAATGACGTAAAGGAAACATGGGCGCTAATAAATTCATGTGCAGCACAACAGACGTAAATCGCGTATCGTAAATACACGCAGGTGAGAAGTGGTCTGTTTATCGGATCGTGATCGTTACGCGTTTGCTATTTATTGTTGTGTACGGTGGGCGACATGGGTTTGCAACGAGATGATTTCTCGTTCAATTTGTTAGTTGCATGACCTAATAACATCTTTACTTGACGTAAGTATTGGCAGAGATTATCCAGTATGTTGGGGACGGTGGGCGAAATGTGATGAGCTACGTCAAATAATACTTGGAGTTCCTGTGTTCCGGTTTAAAGGGTGAGAGCCAGTGTAACTACAGACTCAAAGGATATAATATTTTGGTTCCCGAGCTTGATGGCGTATTGTTGGTATGAGGAATGGTAAATGTTTCGTACAGCGTCAGCACACAAGAACAGTCCGCTGCTGGATATAGGTCTCTTCCATGGCACGCCACTATGTCTCGAGCTTCAGCTGTCCTCCTCCAACTCCTGCCCGCTTACAAATATCATCACCTCACCAATCTACAGGGCGTCCTACACTACGTTTGCGGACACGTTGTCTCCATTCAAGAACCAGTCTGCTGCAACATGAACCGCTTGCTATTCACTGAACTATGTTATTTTTTTTTAATTATGAAAAAAAAAGTCCGTGTGAGCCACGTCTTTGAAGAAGACGATAAGCTCGAAGTCCAGCGAAGATCTGCTGATGTCCAGTAAAAATATAAAAACGCCAAAATTTATAAAAGTAAAATGTAAAAAACGCACCGGCAACTGTGAGCCCGTGGATGTTGTAAATTAAATAATTAAAAAAAAGAACTATGTTGGTACCTTGTGTAAGCCTATAAATTATTTTATAGACTTACACAAATCATTTAAGGTTGTATAGCTTTTAGCTATTGAGTTATATTCAATCACAGAATTATATAAATGTGATGAATACTTTTTGGTTTGACATTTTTATAATAAAAGTAGAGGAAGAATATTTTTGAATTTGACATGGGAATTGTTAATCCGGGTTGAAAGGCGAAACATAATGGATGATTGTAACAAAAACTGGAAAAATAAATATTGTAAACTATATTAAATATTGTTAATTATTTGACGTTCCTATTTACTTGAAGCTGGGTCTTCACTTGTTTTTCTGACGAAAGCTACCAGATGCATTAAACAAAATATACTGATGTGTAAATATTAACCCAAATATAGTTAAAGTAAATGCTAAATATAGTTAAAGTCAACGGTGTTGCTAGTCTTTAAATAATATTACGAAATAATTGTGACGTCATACGATCCTAGTGTATGTATTTGAAACAAGGTGCGGTACCATTAATTCATATTTAACGGTGAATGTTACAACAGCTATATTATTAAATGGGATATTTTCTCACGGAGTCCGATACTTGATCAAGCAGGGAGTTCGAATGCGGGTCAATAATTATGAGTACTACAGATTATTCAGAAACGGAATATTATCATTACAGGACATTCCTTATGTGTTATAATTTTACACGATTCATCCGTCATTAAATTTTGGTGAAATATGTATTTTATGATAACATTTTCTCGGCATTTTTATACAAGCTCTTATTTAATTTGCAAGATTTGATCTCAACAAACGAACTAGTGATTGTTTCAAATATTCAAAGCTGAATTATAACTATGTCCTCTTACACTATGGAGTTGAAATTTTACATGTTGGTTCAAATCCGACGAAGAAATTCGGTAAATGACATACACAAAAATATTATATTAAATTAAATACACATTTATAAAGTATGACGTGTTACCTCAAATATCAAATAGTACACAACACATATATAAAATAATAAACATATTTAGGTTAAAATTTTTGACGAATTATTGTACAGATATTGCGTAAACTTGTAAGGCAATTTTGGATGCTAAACGCTGATTGGTCACCAATTACATCTGTTGGCCATTGACCAATCACCACCCAGAATCAGATTAAAGCCGATTTATTGACTTGATTATTGTTTTTAAATATGTATTAGTTCAATATTTATTATAAATAGTTAAACTCTAAAATTTCTATCATTTCCTTAATATTATTCTATTTATTTGTCCTATTAACCTAAGTTACTTGGATACGGTAAAAAAATTAGATTGATAAAAAAATGTATGGAACGAAATGTATATAAAGTGCAAAATATATCTATCGAAAATGGAAAAAGGCTGTACAGTCAAGAGTAAAAAATAAACAGAAGCTACTGTGTATCTCTATGTAGAAGATACTCTGTATCTTTAAATAGATTTATTCCAAGTGAAAAGTCAAAGTCAAAAACCTTTATTCAATATGGAAGCTTACGTTACTTAAATGAAGGCTTACTAATTGAACGTCAAAAAAAAAAACAATCACCGGTTCGAAAAGAAACACCTCAGACCTGAAAAGAACCGCGAAAGAAACTTAGCGAGACTTTTCATCAATTGAATTTACAATGTAATTTTTCACATTTCTATTTGAAACGGCCTGGAGGCGATCGTTTCATTCCCAAGTTGTTTTATCAACTAAGAAGTCATTGTTTAATAATATCCCTTGACCCACAAACGTTCCTTAACATTTTTTTTTTTAATTTGTAAATGATTATCGTCTCTAATGTTTTTAAGTGCGTCTAAAACGTAATGTTAAATGAATGCATGTCACGTCAGTCCACGTCACGCTGTTGAACACTGAGAAGGAAATTGTCCCGTCGAACGCATTACATTTTTCCATTCGCGTCAACGCCACAACGGCCAACAATGCTACAAAGGGCCAATGATCGCAGACGATGCTGCTGGTGAAAATTATTTCGCGCTATCATTTGATTAATACGATTCAATACTTACTGAATAAACATTACAAATTTTATATACAGCTAAAAATAAATAAGTCATTTGTTGGGTGTTTGTTATTTAATATTTTATTTTCAAATATAGTACTTTTATATTTTTAATAAAATATATACTTATACTGGTAACGATTTAATATTTATATTATAACTATAATTTTATATATTGTTTATTTGTATTTGAAATATATATTTTTGTATATAAGCATTTTAATCGTTTAGTTGTAAATAGGCGGCATTTTTATAAAGCAACGCCGCTTAACGAAACAAATGACGTTTAAATTAAAATGTTCGAAATGTCTAAAATCCTATTCAATAAAAATAATCATCAAAACCGATTAAAAAAAAAAACATCCGAATCAATACCTTCTTTATTCAAACAATTAATTGATTCTTTATAAAAAACTGTTACTAAATCGTAGTACACGTAAAACTATAATTATTTACAAACTATCCAATGAGTGCTTTATATAACTAAATTGAATAAAGTGCAAAAAAAATCATTACCAATTTTATTACATAAAGATTATTTCGAAAACAAAAGCCCAAATTACTAACATATCTAGATATTATCCTTTTATCATTCGAATAAATCTAATCGATATTAAACTAAAAAAAAAAACAATCCGAAAGAAAAACACCTACCTAAGTTATTTCCAATCTAGCATCCATAAAGAAAACGAACATTCGAGGGATCACCTTCGAACGGGAAAAATTCACTATTTCAACGAAAAGAAATCCAGAAATTAGTCCCAAACAAGGGAAGAGGCGAAAGACGACGGATAACAGTTACACATTTTCGTCGCGAAGGCTAACGATTCCGAAGCGAACTGTCCCATAAATCTGGTACTGCCTGATTGATACATAGCGGTGGGTTGACGCCCATCCCGTAATTTACTGCGAGCGACGCCCTCTAGCCATCTAGATAGCAAGACTTTTGTTTTGCATTAATTCCTCTTGCCTCTTGCCTCCGTGCCGCCTTGCTTGAGGAAAATGTAGTGAACCTTTATAAAAGAAATCGTAGCCTTTTTTTTATCGTTGAAACTATGTTAAAGCTTTGTTTATGCTAGAGTTAATACATAAAGATATATTGTAAATGTAAGAATAAAGAAAAAAGAAATAAATGTTAATTATATTACAGAATTATAGTAAATACAACACATCAAAGTATTTCTTTTAATGTTATTATATCGAGTGTCTGACATCAACACTTTGTTAAATATTTCATTTAAAAAGTAGGAGACCGTAGATTTCCCTCTGATAACGTCTTTTGAGGAGAAAATTTGGAGCTCTTTCCACCACGCTATTCCAATACGGATTAGAGGATACACGTGGCACAATTTAAGAATATAAATTTGACTTTAAATTTGATTTTAAAATGTTCATTCGAGTTAAAGGTGATAGAGACGATTTTTCTAAAAATAAATAAATAATCTAAATAGCTCTTATTAGAACGAACCGGTTTTAGCTCGTGTTTATTTGAATTAAATGTAATATACATTTAAAATAATAACCATTGAAACTGGATCTTAAAAAAAAAAAACAATAAAATCGTACTGAAATTTTATTTTAATTTCATGAAGTAATTATAATTTTGGTGTAAACCTGTGTTTGATCAAAAACATTTTTATAAATAACAATTTTTCACAACTTAAATATTATTTGAAATCGAGTCTGAAAAATTTTTAGTTACTCGTCATTAAAAATTTGAGATCAAAACAACATATTCCGCAGCAGCTCTACAGCATAACATGAATTACAAAAAACATATCTCGACTGAACACTATTCAAAGATCCTTTCACGCCAGTAAATAATTTTCACACACCATAATCATTCATCCCCAAAAACGGCACACACAAACAGGGCAGTGACGTCACACGCCCGTCTACAATATTAGTTGAGTCGAAACAAAAGTGCGGTCCTTTAAAAAATCAACCAGTAACGAGTAACAGACGGGATTCTTTTCAGAGCCCGCATAAAAAAATCGCCACTAATTTCAAAACACTCACACTATGCGACACAGGGCTAGAATAAAGGCTTTCTTAAAAGTTAATCTAAGACAAAAGCGTTATTACCAACTGCCCCCGGGTGTGGGACGAATGTTGCCTTTGTTTATTTTAATTTTTTCGCATGGCGGGCGCCGTCTAGAGTCTAACTAGCGCTAAGGAGGGATATACAGAGTGCGTTTATAATGGTATGTTATTTTGTCCACTATAAGTGTCCGGATGACATTACATTCTAATTTCGAAATGCATGTCGGCTGTAGGGAGTAACGTTGTTTTATTTTATCGAACTTATTCAAAAATAGAACCATATTTTTGAATAGCGGTTTTTGTTAACAGTCTATGTAGATTTTTGTAGGATGACAGGTTCTATTTGCATGTATGTATCTCTTGTCAACATTTCTCTGTTCTATTTTTGAATGCTTAATGTTAATGTATCCTTTTGAATTTTTAACTTTTATTTTTTATTAATGCGATATTTACATTTCAAAATTTAAGTTTATTATTTCCTGCTTGATTTAAAATATCTCAGAATAGTTTACATTTATAGAGCAGATTTTGGCTGTAATTTAAGTAATATTATTTCATCGTATTTTAAAACACATTATTATATATATGTTTTAAAATACGGTTATATATTGTATTGTCATATGCGTAGGTAAATATTATTAAACAATAAATCTGTATAAATAATGCAGCACCCTGTACACCAGCATGCTACAGAACAGTGATATGCAGTTCATTTTCAGCTTTGGCGGGAATTATCAGCGATGCGTGATGGTTACTGCCTTCCGCAGCTTTGTATAGTGCTCTCAGTAAACAATGGTTTATTATATACTATAAAGTTCTTTTAAAAGAAAACTCCTCGCTGAAGGAAGGCGTAATTAGCCTCATTTCAAAGTTTGAGATGAAGCTAGCCTTTTTTTTTATTGTTTTTTTCGTGTATTATAATAGGTGAAGTTGGATTGTTTTGTTTCGACGTTGTTTCATTGTTATGTGTTGAAATTCATTTTTTTAATATTAAAATTTTCATTTTCATTTATAATAATTGTCGGTAAATCCTCGCCTGTGTAACATTCACTCACTAATATTTTAACGTAAAGTATTGTCGAGCTCTTGTGTTTTAAGTCATTGTAACATTAGGTAATATATAATTCAACATGAGTTTAGTATATAGAATGTTAAGAATTCGACTTTGAAAAGGTATTTTAGTATAAAGTAATAAATATAGTCTCATATTTAAGTAAAACATAGCTAAACGATCAATGCGTATACGATTAGTTTAAGCGGTTAATATATACGATGTAACAAGGAAACGAAAAAAAATATTAAATTAATTATAATTAACAATTAAATAAACTCAATTTTGATCATAAAATATTTCATCCAATATGGTTTAAATGATCGAATAAATGCGACCAAAATCTGTTGATTTTGATATTTTGTAAAATTTATTTAATATAGCGAAATATGATTTCCAAAGCCAACATTAAATATTCAGTTAAATGTAACTGTCACATGCTAACTATACTGTAGATATTTTATCTCCAGCAGTTTTTCATTAACATTTTCCAACTAGCTCAAACTTCAGCGCCCACTGTAGCGTACGTTGACAAAAATAGGATGACGTGTCAAGCGCCGCCGGCTGTACTCGTGCTCGCTAAATCATGACTTGCTCCGCTAAGCACATACACACGGGTTACTTACTCCACGTTTTATTTTTCAAAAAAATAACGTACGTAGTTTTTTATAAAGAGAAATGTTTAATGTTTTTTTTTTAAGGATACTATAACTAGAGATAACATTTTTTGTATGAGTATGATTCAGGGTTTAATAACTCGTTTATCTAAATATAGGGCGTATAAATATTTAATCAATAAATAAGCAAAAGAATAATTATTCAGCTTAATTATTTTTTTATATGTATTTATTTGTTTATGTTTTATTATGTTTAATAGTTATCAATTAAAAAAAAACACAAGTTTATCATCGTATTGATGACCAAGCCCACCGATTGAGATAGATTAATATGTTTTAAGTTAAAGCCACTGGCACATGATGTATGTAAATGACAGTTATAAAACAATCTCTTCACCTGCTCAGTCTGAGGTCAGCCTTTGTGATTTCTGTCGTATTACTTATAAAATTACTTAATGTAACTTATGTATAAACTGTAGATGTTTTTCTTTTACGCGGCTCACAGTACCGATACGCCTTGGGAACATTCAAGAGAAGATGTTCATGGGCGGTGGTAGTCACTTTCCACCAGGTGAGCCCCCTGTTCGTTGGCCATCTATGACATTAAAAAAAAAGCGAACCGGAAGAAATCACGTAAGGAAAAAGCATGATCTCCCAGGCGATCTGTCCCTCTATTTCTATTGTATACGCTTATGTAAAAAGTTATTTAAACTCATTTTTTGTTATTGTTTTAATTGACGTGATTTTTAAAAAACATTTATTTTCATAATCAATTACTAATTGTTAATTTATTTTACTGTGACTATTATTTAATATATAATATGTAACGAAAGCAACTTCGTTCCAAACATTTTTTTTTTTTTTTTTCTGTAAACGGCAAACGTTCTCAAACTATTGACGTCATATTCATTTAATGTTTTAAACAACGAAATTATAAAATTTAGTAAATTACTTATCAATTGGATATGTATTTTATGACTATATGCTTAACAACGAAACGATCACAATTAATTTCGTACTTTTTTACGAAATTAATTGTACTGTTTAATAGCTCCTTATGGATGTCACCTGTAAAAAAGTAACTACTGAGTTTTTAGGCGGTTCTTCTCGATAAAATTTACATTCAAAAGTACTTCTAATAGCCTACTTGAATCAACTATATTTTGATTTTGAATCGAACTATCTGTTCAATATAAGCTTTAAGGGAAATAACCGTAAACATGTGTTTAAATAATATTATTGATAAACGACGCGGTCTCTTAACTCTAGCTAGAAAATAATCAAACTCTATTGGCAGTTAAGAAATCTAAACCATAACTCAGAGCGTCAATGCGCCACTGCATGGGATGTTATATGTCGCGTCATTTTTCTATGTTATTACACTGGCTCACTCATCCACGGTAAATACGAAGTATTGGTTTCATACTAGATATAAACTATCACTACTAAACTATGAAATACAATTTAAGCTATGGCAGTTAATTAATAAAATCTCGCGTTAAAAAACATTGATAAACAAGATGTAAATACTCCAGTAATAAATTATGTTCTAGATTATAAAGAGTGTGGAGTGAGACTCGGTAATTTTTATGCAGAATAAATAATAGTTTATATTTAACTGAAATACCTAAATAATTAGTAATTCAATTGTCAGAAAAAAATTAAACTATCGATTTCTTGCCTGTTTCTTCGCGGTGGAATTTGAATTCCGAACGGCTGGTAAATGCAATTTTTTTTTTTTGTAAATTAAATTAAATTATGAGAATTACTAACATCAAGGTCTTAATTATAAACAAATAAAAATTAAAAGCAGTTACTCTACAAATCATGACCGCGTAGAGTGGTAGCGAGAACTCTTGCAGCATTTCCCAGCTAGCGTGACAGCGTATTAATCACTGTACGGAATCTTCGGTGCGTGCGTCTGACTCATTTCAACGATTTTGTCTTTAGCTTTAGTACCATCAGCAGCAGTAGCACCATCATACATTCTACCACCGATCAGCAGCACTTAGAATTGTTGTGTTCTAGTCACCTACAAGCACAACGGATATAATATCACAGTTTCCAAATATTACATTGGCTATGTAAGGAATGGTAATTTTTTTACGATACGAATGTCTATAGGCAGTGGTGACTATAAAAATATGTTTATTCATTTCAATATATTATTATAATTAATTGCTTTAATACAGAGTACGTACAATTAGTAGAATTTGATGACCAAGTCTGATTGCTTGTATGTGATATTGTTTACTAGATACAGCAGATAGAATACATGTTTTGTTTGTAGAGTTTCAATATATATTTGCGTTACACGTATTTTGTTAAAAATGTAACTAACCTTCTGTTACAGCTCTGAATAAGTGCCTATGTGTTTGCGGAGTTCTAAATATATAAATTTAATATTTTTAGAGTGAATTGAATCAAATATAAAATAATATATATGAGAAGTACCTAAATATAAATTATAAGTTACATCAGATTTAAACGAACTAAGAAATGTCTTCAAGATATATTTAATTTGATTATTTCAGAAAATTACTATAATCTTATAATTTAATTACAACAAATTTTAAATTAAGTAAAAAAATGTTTCTTATATTATAATGTTTTCTTATACAAAGGGATACTTATACTTTATTTATATGTTTAAATATAGAACTAATTTATTAACATCAACGCGGGGTTCACTGCATTATATAAAGGTATGTACATATACCAAAGATCAAAGGTTACATATATCTCTTAGACTTCATCAATTCGCACTTAAAACCTTCATTCAAATTTCAAACGATCGAAAGCCTTTCGGCAAATTCATTCCCTCAAAGGCCACTATCAAAACGCAAATATCTCACGTACTAAGGTGTCTCACTGAATGCACACATCTGGACGACTGAAGCTACTAATATTTCAAGCGCGACCACCACTCCGCTTTAACATCTTTACAAATATACCAAGAAACTTATTTAAATTTAATAACGGTCTTATTTTGAAGGCATAGGGGTTATAACGGCTTGCGTTTATATTTGACGATGTCCGTATTAAGTTGGGAGGTCAGTGTAAAGATAGCGTTTACGAAGCTGGCTGTGGTCGCGGCTAGGTTGAAATATGCAGAGTTGGTATCGAATGTGACCCTTACAAAGGAGTGTTTCGGTAAGACAGTCCGTATGGAGACGCGTCGTGCCTGCAGGTGTGTGAGTGGGTCCATTTTGTCACGACACGGCATTGCTATTATAAATATCTAAAGACGTCAGTCATTAAAAGTATAATGGAATATTTTTGATAGACCTTTGAATATCTTTAATTGATATTACTAGATTTATGTTTTAATACCCATATGAAACGTATATTTAGAAACAACATAATCTTGCTTATATAATTTACATTCAAAAAATAAAACTATGAATACATATTATGAAGGATTATAATAGTCGTATCTATTCCTTCGGTCCATAAAGAAGACTTTACTGTGTCGTGGAGTTGACTATTAATGCAAACGAAAAAAAAAAATCTCGAAATATTTACAAACATTAGATATAAGTGTAAAATATTGAAAGAGGGTTTACTCATGTCTTGGACAGAACGTAACGCAATGGATACATACATACGTAGTTTTCAAAAGCCATCCTCAGGGAGGGGTCTCACAAAGTGACCGCTATTAAACTTGCATAGCTTAAACAGCGAGTGTGAGCTTGGCACAGGAGATCCTTAATATACGAATTATTATTTCAAACATATTACTAATAAGAATGATTCGTAGCGTATCGTCGTGTGTAATTCCAAGTCATTTTACACGATCAATTAAAGTTAAACCACCGTTAACCCGGTATCGCTCAGTGAACTCTAACTTTTGATCTTGTGTTAAAACCGTGAAAGATATAACTCAAATATCCTATATTTTTTTTATGGGATAGGTTGGTGGATGAGCATATGGGCCACCTGATGGTAAGTGGTCACCACCACCCATAGACAAAGGCGCTGTAAGAAATATTAACCATTCCTTACATCGCCTATGCGCCACCAACCTTGGGAACTAAGATGTTATGTCCCTTGTGCCTGTAGTTACACTGGCTCACTCACCCTTCAAACCGGAACACAAATATACTGAGTACTGTTATTTGGCGGTAGAATATCTGATGAGTGGGTGGTACCTACCCAGACGGGCTTGCACAAAGCCCAACAAATACAAATTATGTACATTTTTACCACCAAGTAAGAAACGAAAGGTTTGAGTTGTCTATTCTACCGAAAAGTAATTGTTTAAAACACCGTAATTATTTTTATCATTTCTCTCATCTTCTATATCTATCTCTATTTATTATAATACTAATAAGAAATATTTATCTATTTAATAATAATAACATGTACATTTTTGAATCCTGCGTGAAAATCAACTTGAAATATAAATGCTATATTTAAAAAAAAAATTGGTAACTTTTTGTATACACGTTAAAGTTATTTACAAAAAATCATAAACTGCGTCGAACCAATACATAAAGTGCTGAAAATACTGGCAGTATTAACCCGTCGTACGGGACAGCGGAAATTAATTATTTTTACAAAATAGTTGAAAAACGAATTACAAAAAAAAAATGAGTTCGAAAACAAAAAGAAACCGTTCAAATCATAAATTTTAGTTGTATTAATAATAATAAATAATCAATAAAAGAGCCGCGATGGTTCAGTTGTTAGAACACGTGAAATTGAATTGCAAATTGCGCGTTCGACTCGAGCACTTTTTTTTATGTGCTTTCATTTTAGTTTTCATGTGCTTAATTTATCATGTGTAGTAATCGGCCGTGAAAGCAAGGATCTTGGTAAGTCCGTATATGTAATCGTGAAGAGATCTTTGCCCAGATGTGGAATTTGCCGTCTTTTTTAGTAAAATAGTTATAGTGGTTGGTCAAATGGGTCACCAGATAGGGCAGAAGAAACACTAACCATTCCATACATCACTGGGAACTTAGATGTTATGTCCCTTGTGTCTGTAGTTACACTGGCTCTATCACCATTCAAACCAACAACCCATAATAGTGCTAAGTATTGCTGCATGACGGTAGCATACATAATGAGTGGTTGGGTACTACCCTGACAGGGTTGCACCACCAAGTGAAAAACACGTATCGGTTCAAAATTGGTGAAAATTCGAGACATCTACAAATACTAGCATCTAATTGTTCTTAATAGCCAAAAACATTTTTAAACGTGTAATTCTTGACATCGTCGTGAAAAATAATAAAAAAAATAACACGCTGAAGACATTTTAAGTGGAGAGAAACGATTCTATCTAAAATCTGTCTGGCAGTGAAAATATGACGCGTACAAAGTTTATACGTCAACTGCGAGTGACCGAGGCGATCGATGAAGTTTGACCTCTTCACCTGCCCTCAGCCGTCTTCACTGCACTCCTTAAGGGTAAGACTGTATTAAGATAAAAATAAATATAAAAAATTTACATTTAATTTAATTTATCTTATACTGTCAAATTACAGTTGAAATTATTTGCTTAGCTTCGCTTAATGTGTGTCGGACAAAAACTTTTTTTTTCTTTAATCTTTAAAAACGAAAAACAGTGACTAAGTACCCATATAAATCATCATTATTGAACTCGCTAAGGTCCATTAAAGTCACTTGGACCTAGTGTCCTAGTGTCAAAAATTAATTAGTTATTTTATTACCAAGTTCTAGCATAAGCGATGGGCAATGGTATTTTATCGATCGTCGAGTCACAAATGACAAATAATTAACACAGGTAATTGTGACGGCCATTAGACGTTATTTAAACCGCAAATGACTACGTACACTTAAGTTCCACGTCCCTTGTATTTCTAATTACCATCGCTCACTGGCTTTTCATATCAGGTCTCCATACTCGTCTGGTCATGGAAAATCTGGCTCGATACCTATCTAGACCGTTTAGGTATATTACTATTATAATTTACAAGTCCTAACACAAGGTAGTTACGAGTGACGTAATTATTAAACAATATAAATTCTATTTTTTTTTATATTGCGGGTTATTTTAATTTATATTCTTCTTCCACTTAAACGCCTCTACGTCTGCAATCTGCCATCCTTTACACGGACGTACGAAAATGAGAAGATTTTCAACATACGTTCTGCTGATATGGCCCAGTGGTTAGAACGCGTGCATCTTAACCGATGATTTCGGGTTCAAACTCAGGCAGGCACCACTGAATTTTCATGTGCTTAATTTGTGTTTATAATTCATCTCGTGCTCGGCGGTGAAGGAAAACATCGTGAGGAAACCTGCATGTGTCTAATTTCAACGAAATTCTGCCACATGTGTATTCCACCAACCCGCATTGGAGCAGCGTGGTGGAATATGCTCCATACCTTCTCCTCAAAGGGAGAGGAGGCCTTAGCCCAGCAGTGGGAAATTTACAGGCTGTTTATGTTATGTTATGTTATGTTCTGCTGATTGATTCTATCTAATATTTATTTATCTACATGTTGACTTAGTTAAGTTAACATAGTTAAAAATATTTTTACAATTAGATACAATTCATTCGTAAAATAATTCATTAATTTTAAGTAAGAATTGTCGTATTTTTTGGGCACATTGTAGAATCAAATAGTTTATCTCGCCTCCTTAAAAAGGCTTGGAGCTTATTTCACCATGCATGCTGTTGATTCGCCAGCGTGGTCAGTACCACGGTATGCAACAAATTTTAATACAAAACATTACACGTGTTGTTTATCTCGAGTTATTTTCCTAACCTACCTGCACCGATATAAAATATAATCACAAATTAAGAAGATTAAAATAAAAACAATGCCTATTCAATTAATTATATAAAAGCATACATATATACCATTATTTACCACTACAATCACTTTTTTCTTGGCCTATTAAAATTTTTAAACATCACGTAAGAAATCTCAAATAAAAAAAATTAGGCATATACTCACAATGTTGTACATTATATTAATGATAAAAATTAAAAATGCATGGACTTAATATTTGTTGATTTCTAGGTAAGATATATATATTTAATTGTACTTCAGTGACTTACTCTGTAATTAAAATAGTGGTAAAGTGTTTCTTGTCGATTCTTCTCGGTACAATCTACAATCCGAACCTAAGGTAGTTTTACATTTAATTCAATACTGTTTTTTTTTTTTTTATAGTAGAGGTGGCAAACGAGCAGGAGGCTCACCTGATGGAAAGTGACTACCACCGCCCATGGACATCTGCAACACCGGGGAGCTTGCAGGTGCGTTGCCGGCCTTTCAGGAAAGAGTACGCTCTTTTCTTGAAGGTTCCTAAGTCGTATCGGTTCGGAAAAACCGCCGGCGAAAGCTGATTCCACAGAGTGGTTGTGCGAGGCAGAAAAACTGTGTCATTATGATTCAAAAGTGTTTTTATGAACCTACTTGAATAAAGAATATTTTCATTTTGATATCAAATCAAATCAAATTAAATTATACTTTTTACGAGCACTTTTGAATCGTCATTTAACAAACTATATTAAGTGAAGCTACCACCGGTTCGAATGCTGATTCTACCGAGTAGACTCGTAAAGTAGAGTAGTAAAAATACAGTCATATTAGTTAAATACAATTATATATGTATGTATATATAATATACATAAATATATTCATATATTATTATGTCCAGTATAGTTTTATTTCAATAGTATATTATATATATAGTTACTTCTTCCGGTACGTCATAAAATTCTATTGGCTACATTGTGGGTTGATGTGTCCGGCCTATTTTATCTTCATTACCGTCGGAGCCTCGACTTCGCAAGAGTATAATTAGGGCGCACATTTAATTCAAAATAGTTAACAAATCTTTAGGAAAGCCTTTATTTTTAAAAGATAAACTTGCATAAGCACTAGACTGTTGCACTGTTTTCAACGTCTATACAATTCATAATTTTTACTTAAAAAAAAAAAAAACTAAAGACTACTTTTACAAAAACTATTGATTTTTATAATTTAACGGAACGTAAAGCTACCACCGATTCAGAATGTAAATACAATAGAATAGAACCGGTAAGAAAGCAGTTACTCTTTTTCTCAAACGAAATACATAGTAAATACTAAACTCTAATAAAACACAAATCGATTTGAACCTTTGTCAGATACATGTCTATCCACTGAGCCATTTAAGAAGTAAACTAAAATATCAGTACGAATGCGAATTGTAAAATAAATAATCCGAAAATATACAATAAAACTGTATTCGTACCATTTTATGGGGGACATATTTAAAGTCTTGGCGATCGAAATTAAGCCAATCCAAAAGGACATATATATGGGTTTAGTATATAATATAACGAGCTGTAAACTACGAGTACGTTTACATTCAACTCAAAATATAGACAAAGCTATTGTGAGATTGTTGCCAAATCGAAAACTGAGCTAAACGCAAGTCCGCACGCCGAAATATACTCAAAACATTTGCATAAGAAGTAGTTTCATAAAAGTATTCTACCGTATTTTTCAATTACGCTTTTATTTTGCAGTTTCGAAAAATTTAAGACGCGATTCTACTTTTATTCTTTTAGTATTTCAGATAATATACTTGAGTTGAGACCGGGTTTTGCTTGTTTAAATTTTTAATTAGATTTCTTCAATACAATTTAAGTAAGAGCCGAGACGACCCAACGAGTTCGAACCGGTGTATCTTAGCCGATGATGATTCAAACCCAGGCAAGCATTACTGAATTTTCACGTGCTTAATTTGTGTTCATAGTTCATCTTGTCTTTATTTTATTTATTGCTTAAAGTTTATAAAATTTATTATGAATTATAATACGTCATCGTATTTTTTATTTCTTTTAATCCCTCTTGTAAATTATTAACCTAAACAAAACAGAAATAAAAGTACATAAAACGAAACTATATTTACCAGTATTACCAGACAATGTCACTCGCTCAAAGAGTTCCTTGCGTCGCCCTGACAGTTCGTGACAACTACTGAAGTCCTTCTACACTAAAGTCCCCTAACGATTGAATTCAAACTGAAAAATTATACTGAAATGTGCGGTTTAATATGTGAACTCTATTTCTTTACTTTGTTCATGTATGATGTACAATGATTATTGTTTTCTTAAAAGTAAATTAGTATTCAAAACAAAAATATTTTTTAGTTACGGGTTGTATTTTATATCACAAATTGAAGATTTTTTAAACGAATATTATCCCATTATTATAGAATAAGAATATAAAGAAGAATATTTTAAATTCATAAGAAAACAAAATGTTTAACTGAGGACATATTTCTTTGTAAAACTGAATTACTTTGTTTCGGTTAGCTAAACAGTAAACTCAAGGAAATTCACTGGCGCCCAACGTGGGACTTAGCCTTGACAATATAATTGATGCCCAAAAAAAAAACGTATGGTGAATCTTTAAGAGTCCACGTTTTTTATTTATTTCAAACAAAAATCCATACCAATAAACAAAATCTTTTCGATTTAGGTAAAAACAAAATCAAACTTTAACCAATTTCCGATTTTCGTAACTTATGTTTAACAATTAAGGTAAAATAAGTACACGTTAAGAAACTATAAAAAAACATAGTCCATAATATACTGCAACAAAATAATATTTAGTATAAAAATATTCATGGGAGTGGTATTACAAAATACTCTTTAATGCAACAACAAAAATATTGTAGAAAGACAATAAAAAAAAAAAAAAAATTAAAGGAAAAGAAGTTATTATTCAGAAAATCCTTAGACATATCACTTTTAAACTTAATTTCACTTCCAAGACTGGGAAACAATAACGGGTTTCACAATAAGCGCAGTAATCATCAGCGTAGTTACATCCTGCCCTGTAAAAACCCATGGCTATCAGCGAACATTAGGCTTTTTAATACTTAGAAACGATCCCGACTGCATATGAAAATGCATTTTTTATATATATTTTTTATTCAATATAATATATTTTTTTAAAAGATTAATTCGTTGAGTAATTCTTTGGTTTTAAGTTAAAAAAACATTGAAATAATAGAACGTTAATCGTAACGATAGATCACACTCAAGGCCGTTAAAGTCTCCCCACAAAACTCCCTGGTCATTCGTGAACAGGAAACTATGAAAAATAAGGAGTTTACTTTAACAGCGGCTTGGATGCTTTATGGTGGTGTTTGAATTTAAATGAAAATTGATAAGAATGTGAAAATGAAAAGTAATGAGAAGTGATTATATCATATGCATGTACTAGCATGATATAAAAAGGTAATCTGATAACAAAGATTCGTTTCCATACAATTATTAATAACTCAATTAATATCATCATTTCTCTGTATTATTTTGGAAATATAACCTGCGAAACCTAACTATACGGTTAATATACATCATAAAATATACACAATGTGGTATTTTCTTTACATATTTACTAAATACATGAAGAAACAAATTCTCCTCACATCACTTTTCACAAAAAAATATATTCCAACCAATAAAACTACGTGGACCATTTAACACAGAGATCACTATTGTCTTACCTGGCGCGTGCGCCGAATAATCGTCGATTAGGTAGGGTCAGCAGATAAACAAAGCGACGCATTAAGGGGGTGGATTAACGCGAGTTGAAATATGTCGGTCGCCGTAAATTTTCTTACACCCCCACAGACGCGCGGCCCATCGACAGCGTTGAAGGGTACCGATTGCAGAAACGTTCATTATTTTTAAGTATTTCCAATAATTGGAAGTTTGACTTTAATTAAATATGACAAAATAATCTGTACAAAGTCTTTCTTTTTTCAAGGTCAAGTAAAACTTTCTCCGTGCATCGTTGTGTAGGCTGTGTGGTAATTTCATCCATTAAAACCCCTGTCAAAGCGTATACGATAATCTAACAAACAGTTAGTGGTGCATTAGGCTAGTTGGCTCTGTACAAATAACATGTTATTGCCCGTGGCTTCGCTCGCGTTTAAGGAGTTGGACGTCGGGCATCAGTCATAAAAAGTAGCCAGTGTGCTTCGTTGTAGTTTAAGTTTGCTTCATTACAAATTTAATTAAATTCGGTTCAGTGGTTTGGCCGTAAAAGAGCAACAGACAGACAGAGTTGCTTTTATAATATTAGTATAGGTTTATTCTTATCTATGACATAAAAGCCAATATTTAACTTGAAAAGACTAACGTAGAATTACACAATCACATTCCATCATTCTTCAACGCTCGCGAATAAAATTATGATTTGTTATTCTAACCGTACCGATGTCTCCCGATTCGTCCCACCGAAAATTTTCGTTCGAGCCGTTTCTAAAGCGCCTTTTTTAATCTCTATAAATCAAATTTATGACTTGTGTAAGCTTTCTGTTTTATTTACCCTTTTATAATTTTGTTGCGCGCGCTCCTTTAGATAAAGAGGGGTTACGGGGTAGTACAAGTGTAGAAACACGTCAGAATTAATCTGTGTTATAACCGATTGCGGTATTGTAATTCATATCATTTCTGTCTTGTATTGTAAAATATTTCTTATTTCTGAAACAATTAATTTAAAGTTTTTTTTTTTATAATTGGAAGTCAATCAAGAATTAATTGTTTTTCGTGATAATATTTATAACGAAAAATTGAAAAGAGAAGCTATAGCAAAAAAAAGTAAGCTGATTTTTTTAATTTAACCGACCGAAGGATGTTCAATTCAATTGTATATTTTTGTACAATATTTATTGGCTTTCAGTTCATCGTGACTGAGCGATCACTACAAAAATAAACACTTGAAATATCAATGTAATAAAATATCAATCAATAAATATTGTTTCCTTATTTCATTAAAATTAAACGGAAGTTGAAATAACAATATAACCTAACTTTTAATACGTAATTTAACAGGATCTGTCTTTCGAAAGAAATAAACCTCATTGTTTCACTTAACACCCTCTAAATAACATTTATATATATATATAGATATTACTTTAAATAATATAAATAATAAACAAACAAAACGACAATTTTTGCCACTTAAAAGTGACATCCAAATGATAACGACCTGTCAACTACAACATCAACGAATTATAAAATATAAATCATAAGCAAAGCATTCGGCAAAGATTATTTGCTATATATTATTTACTAAAAACTTCATCGAAACGCTGTATCGTCGGATATACGTTTATATATATTGCATTAGTAGTTTTTTTTTTAAGATAACAATACAAAGACCCATTTTCTCATTAAATATATATGTTCGATTATATGAAAGTATTACCAACCAAAAAAAAAAAATCATTTAAAATTAAGAAGAAATTCTTTGTATAGTTATATTTCTAAAGTAAAAAGTATTCATATCTTTCATGTACTGTATTTTACTTGATGGTAAAGTTTAGTGGTTAAGTCTAACTAGTCTCAAGGGATATAACATCCTACTCCCAAGCGAAGATCAATATTTTTTAAAGTGCCATTATCTATGAGCGATGGTGACCACCTACTATTTGCCAGTATACCTACTTATGTTAAAAGAGAGCGAGCCTCTTAATAGTCGCATATGACATCTCACATTATTAATAAGCAATAATAATATGATATCGTTTAAGAAAATGTGCTGGTATCATCTGACGGCCGACTACAGCACCGCGCACGTTCGTTGGTCGAATCAAATACCGCGCAATCCTCTAGCTTCCCGTTACACACTTCCGTCCCTTTCGCGAAAGTGACAGGAACTATGTTGCACATAAAAATATAAACAGATTAAATTAAATTGAATATAATTTATAAAATCTCAAAACGCTACATCCGGATCCTTGCACCATAAACAGTTCCCTTCAATGGATTTTGTCGTTCGTCTTCTATCTACGATAGCTCGGTGGCTGTAATTAATTTCGGCATTGTTCGGCGTATGTCGCGGTATTATTTGCTCCGGTGATAAATTTGTGATGTATGTTTTTATATTCGATTGATGATTTTTGTCGTAAGCCAGGTGTTTGTTTGGCATTGTGAAAGAATTTTGATATATTATACATTATTTGAATTACAGCTATACCTCGGCTGGTGATCTGTTTTTATTTTCAGAAAATGATTTAATTTTTGTAATACAATTTTTATTTAAGGCATTAATAAGTTCTAGCTACTTATTAGACGACGAATGAAACGATCTTCCAAACCAAGAATTTTTTTTTTAATTTTTGTATGACGATATAATTAAAATAACTTAAGACAATTATAGCGCGATTTAAAGAACTATTAACGCCATCTATCAACAACAAAACAAACTAACTGTTTTATTAATACTATATAACTCGTGAATTGTATTAATACTTATGTCAAAGAAGATTAGCCAATTGCACAGTGGATATTATAGTCCACAAAATAATACAAATGTACTCTTTATTCACTCACTCAAATAATCCGACTTAATTGAAAAGAGTTAATGTTATACGACCGATGACTTACGTTTTATCTGATATACGAAAGTGCAAAGTCTACTTTAAAATTATTGAGATATTCTTGAAAAATTTCCACACGAGTTTTCGACGCAGGAAACTGTATTTTCATACAACACAAAAATACTTACTATGTGACAAAACTAATGAAACAGTACTATCCATTTCATTAATGTTATCACCAAACTAACCTACACGAAATATTGCTGTGTTATCTTTGGACGTTGAGTGAGCCAGTGTAAACCGGGCACACAGTACATAACATCTTAGATTCAGTGATTAACAGTGCATTGGCATATTAAACGTCTTTTAAATATTAATAGTTCTTACAGTCTCAGTACCAGTGGTACAGTTATTTTTTGATGATGTGGATCCTTTGCCAGCTGATGGAAAGTGTCAAGATCCTCCTTCCTAAAGTTAATTAAAATATATGTATAGTATTTATTGAAAAGTTCATTTATTTCTAGCGCACGAAATAAGAACAGATATACAAGTTTATGTATATAAGAAAAATATATATAACCTTCGTACCGTCTGAATGATAAACGAATACAAAAGTTATATTGGAATGGAATATAAATCGTCGTATTTGTGTTATTTCTACGTATTGATAATTTGGAATTTTCTATTTCATTCTTCAATATTATCTTTAAGTAAATATTAACTGACTCAAAGTTTTTTTCATTGGAACGTTTTCATAAAATGTTTCTCATAAATAATTCATATATTCGATATCGTACAGCGAGAATTTCCTACAAATTTCGTAATCCTCACAATTGATGATAGATGTTCAAATCACATTAAAAACATTCCCGTTAAAACATTGCATCATTTTAAAACATTTAATTCTGTTTTATGTTCTCCAAAATAAAACGTCAACACTCCGCAATAAATCCAAGGCCGGACCTCCCTCAAGGAGGCAGCCATGACTGTCAGGACGTGATAGACGGCGCTGTATAAACCTGACGAGACGACTACGCTCGTCGGAATGGCTCTACGGAGCCCACTATATCATTTTTATTACATGCCATCTTCATTTTCATATTTCATATTTGCATTTCACCCTACCTCCCAACCACCCACGGTTTCGCGCGTTTTTCTGTAATCACCGGCTTTGTGGGATGTTGTTCTAAATAATTTTTTTGAGATGATATTTTAAATTAATCATAGATTGGTAGTGAGGTACAAATCTATTCAGTTATGAAGATGGACCTGTACGTTAATTTATTGGCGTGTAAATACAATTTTTCAACATATAATTAAATTTGTTTTTTTTTGCTGGCTTTACTCTTGGTCGTCTCATGCACACTAAGACATCTTGCAAGTACAAGCATCACTCATACTAATGCACGCCGATAATAACTTGTGGGGCGCGTCTTAGTAAATTAATAGGTCCCTTATTTAATAAAACATAAATTTAAAAATCGAACCAAATTTTTTTACAAATCATATGCAAAGGTTGCACTTTTAAAAGCACTCTTTGATTTTTTTAAATGATCTGTTTACTGTTAAGAGACGGATATGTAACGGAGATTTAAATGTAAGCTGTCATTTCCTTTTTAATAAATATCTAGATTCAAAATCTGATGGCAACGTCTTATCTAACGTAAATGATTTCTTTAATTTATTATTTTATATATATATGTAAGTTTAAATAAATAAACGAACTCTTCACCTTCATTTTCATGGCGTGAAATCTACCTTGCAACTGATGCGAAAAGTAAGTTATAAAATTTGTACTAAAAGCCGTACAGTCTTTGACTGAGCACTAAGAATGAGTAAAAAAAGGTTTAACTGGCTTCATAATGAATACTAAACTAATTAGCCAAGAAAATTCGCGCTTACTCCGTTAATGTGCGATGCAAAGTCACATATTCGCATAATATCAGCGTCGGAGATCGGGAGCCGCTGAGTCTCTTAAACACGCCTCTATAAATAGTGGGTTGAATACCTGGACTCTGTTAAGGGGGATGCTAGAGCAAATTTAAAAAAAAAACGCAATGTGTTATTTAAATATATTTTTTTATACCATGGGTAGTCGGATACGTGGACCATCTCATGGTAAATGATCACGATTTTCTACAGGTGCTATAGAAAATATTAACCCATAATAATCACGCTAAGGATTTTAAGACCTTTTAAACGTAACGCTTATTTGTGGTACCCTTTGGTTGCGGCTACAAAAATAAATGGTACAAATAAAGAATTAAAGAGATTATTATAAATAATTTGTAAAATAAAATAATACTCAGTTTGATAGTAAATGATATTCTAATAAAAGTAATGTATTACTCGTAATATCAATTGCTACCATCCATGTAATTCATAATGTTTATGTACAGAAGGCAAATGCAGTGGCGGACTAAGCCCGTCAGAGGCCCGGTTCGCCAAAACTGAATGAGGCTCATTCATTCATGGATTCCTAGGGAAGTACCCGCTACAAAAACGGGGATTCCCTAGCTTATTGGACGCATTCAACGAAGGTAAAAGAATATTAATACCGCGTAAAAAGTGTAAGTAGAGTGATCTTGACGAAATTATGTAGGTACTAAGCATATTTTTCAGGGATACGCGGATGGATTTGGGGCCCCCCAAGACTGGAGATCCGGGGCGAGACACCCCTTCCGCCTCCCTGTTAGTTCGCTACTAGGAAAATGTAGGATTAAGCTATTGAAGAGCCATGGGTAGCCACGTCATATATTTTGTCACTGAAAAAAGGGTAACCAATCGAATCGTTAATACCATCAAATATGATGATATTATATCCATTAATTACCCTACTTCACTGAAAGGAGGAATTTATTGTTTGCTTAGTAGAAGAAACATCGACGGTATCATAACTTTCCCCAAAAGGCTTGTTCATATTTACCTTATTCATTTAATATTTAAAAACATTACTAGTAAGCTGCCCCTTAACTATGCGGTGACCACGAGCTCAAGAGACAAAAACTGCAAGTGTACAGCCCTCTTTACGAGCAGTGTGCGGTGCCGGCAGAATTATAAGAGGTTTTAGCACAACTAAACAGATATTAAATTCAGCGTGTAAACGGGCTTTGCTTTTTAGAATGCACATTTAGAATATATCACATAATACCGCTGGATACACCTTGGAGATACTGTATTACATATAATGGAATAGGATTATTTGATAATGGAAAATGTCGCAAAATTTTAATATTGACTTTCGTACGACCAGACATTATATTGTGGGGCAATATGAACCGAATGGCGACAACTAATGAATGAAGGATATACGTTAACTGTAAGTAATCGGTGTTGACATTGACATTAATATTCAAGGATTGTTAACCTTGTCAGTTATTTTCTTATCTTTCGCGTCGAACTAGATAAGTAGTTTGACGTTTAAGAGTGAGAGTTATGGAAATATTGACTGTGACTGTTGCATAGCGAATTCAAGAACTATGCAATTTATGAGTAATCGTAAATAAATGTATACAAGCCTTATTTCAGCCAACGCCGGCAATCTTGGAGTTTAGTCATCAGGCAACTCATGTGTGGCCGCAAACGCGGTTGCCCAGCCTGTTCTGTCACTCTCTTAGCTCAATGGGTCGGCGACCCAACAGGACCAGTGAAAAATCAGGCGCAGGATAAACGGCTTCAGAGCGATCTCTTACCGAAATCAGCCGTCTGTACTTTAACAGCTCAGATTCGAGGATTACATAAGTGAGTACGAAGATCAAAGCAATGTTAGTGGGTCGCACGCGAAACTTCTCGTTTAATCAAGAGATTTTTACAAATTTCGAAACCTATGACAATGTTTTCTTTATTAAATTTCATTGTAAACTGACGACGTCTGTTCGCACGATTTACTTTTGTTTTTTTTTTTATACAGCCATAGCACCGCTCTCTACGTGGCCAGTAAAATTTTTCGCTCTCTAAAATTAATTCTTTGTTAAAATATAACAATTTAATAAATTGCAATCAAGAATCCTCTTTATTTTTCTGCACAACTGCGGCTGGAGCTCTTCAAAATGAGACTAAAATTAAACCGATTTTTATGTGCAGCTATCGTCCCATAATTACTGGGACAAAAACGGGTTACGCTATTATTATAAAAGATAGTGTCAAACCGGTAACGATACTGTAAAACAATTGACTCGACTTCAAACCGTAACAACATTACTAAGTATTGGTATTAGGAAGTAGAATACGTTTTGAGTGGGTTGCACTTACCCAGACTGGCTTACACAAAGCCCTACCACCAAATCTTAAATTACAGGTGAATGCTCGTTAGTCAATGACTCAGTACTGTAACGTAATATCCAAAATCGAAGCATATTATTACATTACAGGCAAGTGCTGCCGATGAAAGACCGCCCCGAGAGCTACCCTTGATACGAATGACAAATTTCATATTAAAATATACTTATATACACATTTCAAACATTTATAAAACTATATGATACGTCGCCCTGGTTATAACCACTTGATCATAATTAATTTATGCGTTATAAAAATTTGCTTTCATCAATGTCTAGACAAAAGAAGCCAAACAAATAATAAATCTTCGAGAAACCCATTCCTTTCGAGATCGATCAAACAAACATTGCGATTTATGTGGAAGAACGGGTATTTTGTAAAATTAACGCAACATCGAAACCCAACACGCATAACAGATCGTCTGACTCAACAATGTACCTAACGACTTATACCCGCAACTTCGTTTGCTGAAGATTTCATTAGTTTTTTTTTTTTATGAAATAGTTAGGCGGTTGGGCAATTGAGCCACCTAATGTTAAATAGTCACCACCGCCCGTAGACGTTGGCGCCGTGGAAATTTTAAACATTCCTTAAATCTTCATTGCACCACTGACCTAAACTAGGGAACTAAATTATTTTGACCCTTACACCTATGCAAGACTAATACTACTCATCTTTCAAGACTATAAGAGTATGACCAAGAAACAAACTACGATTCGATATAATAATATTATATGAATGCTACTTCTAGGCTTCGAATTCTGGGTTGTTCTAAGAAGTTATTGAATTATTTTCTCAAGAAACTCTCAGTAGCATTCACAACCAAGAGTTCACACTTCCGTGGCCCAGAAAGTACGTTAGCACCTTAATCACGTTCATCTTATGTCCTACGCAGTTAGCTAATCTTCGTTTAGAACAGTTGCTGTGGCTGTAATGATTATCGTCAAAAGCGTTAAGATCATTTTACGTTACATATAACGTTACTACAACAGAATTTATACATCCCACTTTGAAATCAGCTAATGTTAATACAGTTTTATCGTGTTATTAGAATATAACATTGCATTGAATAATATACCTTATTTTGTATAGGTTATAGTTGATAATCATTTAAATTTATCTGTGATATATGTAATCGAAACTAAATCTTATACCCTGCATTACCTGGTTTTTATAACATCGTTGAATACAGACATGACTCTTACAATTTTATTATACATGTTTACATCGCATAAAACAATATTGAACAGTCGGTATTAGTGTAAATATTTAGATCGTAAAAGCTATAGTATACGGTGAATCAGAACGCGCTTATAAATCCATCGTTACGCGTGAGTAAAACAGTTCATAGATATTTGTTACGGGTTTTAAATCAAGAAAGGTGCGCGCGAGTCGTGTGACCATCTTTTTAACTCGTCCCAAATTGGGACGAAGGAATTTCGACGAAGAGGTAGATCTTGTACATTAACTGACATTAAATGAAATTATTGTGCTTTGTATAACTATTTTATAGTACGAAAGCCGGACCAATTATGTTATTTAAGTGTCTGACATTTGAAATAGACTGTATTTTAATCATAAATAGAAACATGGAATAGGGACACAATAAACGAAACGTTTGATTTAGGGTTTGTGCTTGCTATTCTATCGCCAAACAGTAATTCTTAATGTTGTTGTATTTGGGTTTTAAAGGTGAAGGGTTACGTGTAACTACAGATACAATATAACATTTTAGTTCCTTATTTAATGGCAAGAAATCTCCTGGAGCTCCGGTAAGTATGAGGGTCCCTCAAAGATTTATTCTTGGTCCATTTCTCTTCCTCATTTATATAAATGACCTACCGTATATTTTGGATGACAAGCACCAGATAATAGTGTTTGCTGATAACACTTATTTAATTAGTTTCGATCAAATTTACTCAATTCCAAATTCATAAAAATTGTTAAGAAACGTTAGTGTGTTAAAGGATATTTGAAAACGAATGACCTCTTAAATTATACATATAATACCTTGGAAATGAAAGAATATATATATATTCTTTCGTCTTTCTTACGCCAGTTCCTTGCAGGTCTGAAGGTTTTCTTCCCGAACCAGTGGCTCTAAAGCTATAAATATTAGTTGCCCGTCCCGACTTTGTCCGACTAAAATAAGAATTTTAGTTACTTCATGGTCCTAAACCTTTTAAAACCTATTTATTTTTCTAAAACATATTCTTTATAACAATTATTGAAGCAGGATTGGTCTCCAGATATCTGGAACCAAAGTCACACGATTGGCGCTGTTTACGTTGAGACGGCGTGAGATCGTTCGAACAATTCGTCATCGGGCGAATGAATCTCTCAACACGTACAAAACTGTTTTATTATAGCCTTAAAAATATGTAGAGCAGGTTATATAATATTTATTGTTTTGATTTAGTTCTAAATATTTTTGGTATTCGATTTATTATTATTTATAGGATAGTTTAAAAGAACCGAAACAATTAAAAAAAAACAAAAGAATTAATTTTACAATTTTATTTATTATATCTTTTTTATATATGTAAGTCATATTATAAAAAAAAGTTCAATTTATTTTAGATACTATATAGACGATATTCAAGTTTTAAAGTTATATACGTTCAATCGTACGTATCTATTTTTTTTTAATTCTACATTACTTCTAATGATTCCCAGCTCTCAATCTTGCTGAGTCGTGTCGATCTGCGCCTGCGCAGCTCGACGACAGACAGATGAGCTAACACATGACGAATGCAAACTATAACATCGTGTGAAGCTTCAAGATTTGTTTGTATCTGCGAAGCGATGGTAATGGCTTTTTTTAGTAACTGGCTAATTCTTAAAAAACCTAAGATACTTATAGACATCTACTTATTGAATAATTTGTAAGTCTTTGTATTTGCGGTATGTTTGCTGTGTTTGCGCAGATATATTGTGTATTAGTTTCAGGTCATTGACCGTCATTATATTTATATACGTATATATATAGTATCAACGTAGTCAAAGAGATAAAAAAGCAAACTTCATTTCAAATCAAATCACTTTTTCTCAAGGTTTGAAATATCTGAGACTTGCAGCTTCATAACCTAGACCAACAAAACAGACAGCAGACAGATTTTATATTGAGATATAATTGGGATTTAAACACAGACTACAAACTGTACGTGTACGTGTCTCGTACTTTAAATAATAATCGATATAAATGTTTTATAGCAACCATTTTAATTACAGTCACTAAACCTATAGCCGAAACGGACAAATTATAGTTTCATTGCCATTGAATTATTATCGCGACAATTTGAAATATCAAAAACAGATCGTCGAGTCCTTATTATAATTAAAATAATTACTGGACAGACAAACAGTTTACGACCGCAGTCACACCCAGATGTGCATTAAATACGATTCATTATCAACAAAAATGAGTTTATGTATATTTATTTGCGTGTAACGCGCCGCAGACGTCAAAACAGCGTACCGCCGCCGCTGTCATTTACCACAAAAACTAGATAAAACCGATTAAAATCGGTTCCTGCTGGTGATGGCCGCATTACACGATTACGTTATATACGGAGTGATTTAAAATATTACAATCACAGTCATGTAAGTACTGAAATCTCACGATCAGTATTGTCATATTGTTTATTTACTCAAATTGTCATTAGAATAGCCTCGTGTCAAAATGTAGGTGTTTGAACTTACTAAACAGAATTACATTTTCATAACTCTTTAATGATAAATAAATTAATATAATTAAAAAAAAGAAAATTAAGGTAGTGCTTATATTTTATATTCTATCTCTGTTCTACCATCCATCTGTCACCATCAACAAAATGTGTTCATAATATCAGTTCAATCGGTTGTGTGGAAGTTGCTTAATATTAAATTACTAGATTTGACTCGAATACACTAAAATGTTAATTTATGAAGCTTGTATAGTTTGTGCAGCTGTAAACACAGGCTGATTGAAGCTGTGCTAACACATAACAGATGTGGAAACTCTTTCATTTCGAAGCAGCGCACTTTGACCTTGAAATTTTAACCTCCAAAATTTTGAAGACCGACAAACTGAAAACACTTTCAATCAACTAAGCTAGATTATGTATAAGCTATATAAGTTTAAGAATATCTAATCGATCGATATGATCCTTTACCGATGAGAACGATAAATTTAGAACACTTATAAATTAGTTCAAAAAGTCAAAAGTGTTTAGTTGATCTCAAACCCGTAAAATTGGGATGTGATGTTTTCACCTGTTCTCCTCGGTAAAATGTACATTCCTAACTGTTGGTTACTTTATATGAAAACCCACGTACCGGTGGTATATTTATCCAATCATAACATTATGTACAGAGCAATACTTGACATTGTTGTGTTCCGTTTTGTAGGTGAGCCAGTGTAACTAGACACAAGGGACATAACATCCTACTCCCCGGAGCTGGTGTTGCATTGGCAATATAGGCAAGGGATCCTATGTCATACAGTGCCAATATCTATGGGCAGTGATGACCACTCACCACCAGGTGACCTATTTGACAGTCTGCTTTCATTATGATTTATTCATTGTGAACCAATTTAATACGTATTTAGAATTTTTCAAAAAATGTCGATAAGGCGCAGTGGAAGATAACAAAAGCAGTTCCACCTCCGGACACCATTGATTATCGTGTATTTATTATTGATCTCGTGCTCAACTGAAGCTCAGGTGAAGGTTCAGAAACATCGTGAGAAACCTACTTATCTCAGATGAAGATATGCCACAAGTGTGTTAACCAGACCACAGTGGAACTGATCTCCCTAAGCGTATAGTAGAGTATTGTTCAGAAATGGAAATTTTACCAATATTTTATATTTCTGCCTAAATATACTCGTTTTATTCAATTAGTAACGATCACAAAAGCTTTGGAAGCGACGAAACGTCCATTATATTATCTCGCCAATAAAATAACGAGATCTAAATTTCCCCAAAATTTATTTATTTATTGCTTTTATAATACGTCCGAGTATATATCACGGGCCTGTCACACTGGCGGGCGATAATGCAAAATTTCAGGCTGAAAAATCTGTGGAGTCAATATTATATTAATTTTATTTTTGAAATTAGTAAGCCTGTCCTCACAAAAGTGGTTATTGTTTCATTTGACGCTGTTGATTTTGCTTGGAAATTCGACTTTGTTATGATTATATTTTAACTGTAACATAGTTCACGTCCGTTTCAAAGGCTCATTTAATTATATAATAATTGTCAATAATGAATTATCTCAAATCATAAAGAAAAAGAATTTTGGTTAAAAATTTATTTGCAACGATTATTTAAACACGATTAATAACATCTCCACGTATTTCTCTGGCCACAAACGCCACCAGCGTCGAAGTGTGCCAGTAACGAGAGGCGTCACAATAATTTTCCTCGTATGACAATGCTTTAATGTGCGTTTGATTCATCCCATACAAATGAGGTTATCATTCGCAGCCATGTCGACTCGTTATAATGAATTTTGCTATTGTCAAGCGCGGCCGTTTTGTGGCTGTCCGCTTTCGCCCATTGGCGACATATGCTTGACAACCTGATTAAAAGGTTTTTTGGATATATGTCCATTGGCCTTATCACAACACATACTGAATTTACATTTTAAGCGCTTCTTTTTGTAATTGAAACGAATTATAACATAATATTGGATTCATTAACAAATCAAAGAAATCATTTCTAATTTAATTCTTAAAACAATATTAATATTTGAAATCAAAAGATTATGTAAATAGTTCTTCCAAAATAACCAAAATTTACCTCTTGGTTTCCAATTGTCAGCGTACTTATATAAACATTCGCCATTTAAAAAAAAACGTTACTATACGTTCGAAATTTAAAATATTCCCATAATCATTTAGCCGCCCATTATCAATGCATGACAAAAACGCGCCACCGTACATCATAACGAAACGCTGACATCGCCTAAGTTATCCGACAAACTTTTCACCCGGACACCTTGAGGCCATTAAGGCCTTAATGACTGCCTGTAAATTGGCCATAACTCAGGCCAGGCCGTAAATAACTGGGATTGTGATAAGGGCACTGCTGACTTGTCTCATCCCAATGTGTCTATCTTAGTTTAGCATGTGCGGCGATTTATAGTCTGGCACATTTATATTGTCAAGGGTGTATAGTTCATTTGAAGTGGGATGGATAATGGAATTCTTCGAGTTGGTCCTCTTGTAGTTTGTGTATTGGAATTCGTACGTTATAGTGATGTATTATCTTTATTGTTATCAATTAATTTAAACATATTATATTGTTATATGTCATGAAAAGGAAATTATTTTAATTGATACTAGTTCTTGTAAAAAAAATTAACGGCTCGTAGCCATGATTATCTTTGGTCATGTACTTTTACATCATTCTCTTTGAACTGTGGTATAAAGTTATATATTCATGAATTACTTGGCCAGCTTAACCCTAATTAGTAACTTCTAAGTGCTTTCATATTTTACCTTCCTGCAGACATTCAAGATAGTTTACTGATTATCCTAAAAACCCCTTTTAATATCTTGAAATAGGAAAAATACTAGTTGCAAGTTTTACTCTGCTTAGATATCATTTTTTTTTTTATGTTAGAGGTGGCAAACGAGCAGGAGGCTCACCTGATGGAAAGTGACTACCACCGCCCATGGACATCTGCAACACCGGGGGGCTTGCAGGTGCGTTGCCGGCCTTTCAGGAAGGAGTACGCTCTTTTCTTGAAGGTTCCCAAGTCGTATCGGTTCGGAAAAACCGCCGGCGAAAGCTGGTTCCACAGAGTGGTTGTGCGAGGCAGAAAAACATATATTATTCATTCTTATACGTTTTTAGTCTTTGTCAATCTTATTATTAAACCGGTTTTGATGTCGGGTTTGTAACAGTTTTATCATCATATTATCGCTGAAGACTGAATGAAGAATTAACCACTATAAGTAGAAATATCATCTACGCAAGTTTGGCTTGATTTTTTATTAAATCACACGTAGGTGGACTGGTCACCTACTGGTACGTGGACACCATTGTCAATATATATTAGTGCTGTAGGAAATTTAATCATTGGTCACATCACTAATGGGACACCAACTTATAACCTGAGAAATAAAATGTCATTATCCTTGTACTGACGTTACACTGGCTCACTCACACTTTGAACCGAAACACAGTAATACTAAGTATTGCTAATTGGCGTTACCAAATATATGATGAATGGGTGGTAGCTATCAAACTCTACCAAGTAATTTATGTCAATTAAAAAACATACAAGAGTAATTCTAATAGACACCCAAATAACGACTTACTTACCAATGTACAAAGTTGTGGGATTACAGTCAGTAAAACTTTTGAAAAAGAGTAACATTTCTTCAATAATATCGGAATCAAAATCAACTCGTCTTACATCGGTTTACATTCTCTGACAGCTGTCTAGTGTCACCATACTTACAAAAAATAAATCCTCTAGTAAGGAGGTGTAACATTAAAACAATTAACTTAACTATGGACTTCAATACTATCAGGAGTATCACCCTTGTGTTTGTAATTACATCGAAGCCGCTATAAACATCGCCAAATCTATTACCCGTAACCTGGCTGA
Source organism: Vanessa tameamea (assembly GCF_037043105.1). Taxonomy (NCBI): domain Eukaryota; kingdom Metazoa; phylum Arthropoda; class Insecta; order Lepidoptera; family Nymphalidae; genus Vanessa; species Vanessa tameamea. Next base: position 1,086,663 of record NC_087316.1, read on the forward strand.
TATTTTATTCCAGCCATTTCCATATCTCACCACACTTTTGTTCAGGAATAAAAACAAACAATTATCGCCGGGCGGGCGTCGGTGCCGCAGAATTAACAATTACTTAGACGAAATCTCCTGAACCGCCATTATCTCGTCTCGTCGTAACTCCTCGCTAACTGTTATTGCCATCATTCCCGCTTGATTTAAACAAGACGTTACGGTACAGTCGCTCCCGTCAGACTTCTCGGGAGCTATAAATATTAGGATGTGGTACTTAGGACTTAGTTTATCTAGATACTCGATGACTAAGATTGTAAATCCGATACGATGTCGAAGAGCTTCGATTATGTAGACACGGCATTGGAATTATTTCACATAAACTTGACTTGCACAAATATACATTCCAAATAGTCTTGTTATACATGTCAGGGAAGGCCTAACACCGTGTATAACGAGACTATAACAATGTTTGAACTTTCCTTAGAGTTGTAATAGAGTTGGAGTTACATATTAAATATATTTCGTAATTCCGTGACACGCTATGAGTGTCTCAATGATTTGCTATAGCCAGAGAGATAAGTGAGTTCGTTACGTTGAAATGACCAAAGGAACACCATCGCAGTTATCTTTTAGAAATATAATGGGAAAATTTATAAAAAAAAAACAGTAATATTTTTACAAAATCAAAAAATAATGGAATTATTGTAAAACTCTTAACTTACCCGATGTAAATTAGATATTGTATTAAATAAATAACATATGTTACTCAAAATAAAGCGTGAAAATATTTGTTGATTTTCGTAAAGGATATACATCTAAGTAATAATATATAGTTAATATATATATATTAAGATTTTAGATTCTTGTTTTATTAGCTATTAAGCGTAGATAATTTTGTATGATGTGATAAGACTGTGTATGTGTGTGTGTTCCAATGAGGGTGGCGTGATCATATTTGATCAAACCCTCTATAATAAGTAAGATTAAAAAAAAAAAAAGATTTTAGATTAAAAAAAAACATTAAGCTAGTAAGTGTAAATTAATGTATCTTTATAATTTATATAAAAAATAACCTTAGTTTGTGTTCGTATCTATGGGTAGGATTTTGTAAAGTTGATGTTGGCAAACATGCGAGCTGTAAAGACGTTTAAAAAAAATAGGGAACATTAACTAATAATCATAACTATTAATAACACATTATTAATATATAAATAATTCAAATGATGTAAAAACAATTTATCTATTTGCTCATTTGTTTATTTAGTTCATGTGGTTAGTTATTGTTTAGTTTAAACCAAAACGAAAGAAAATACTTAAGAAGTTTAACTTTTAAACTTTAACGTCTAAAGAAAACAATTATAGACCTAATAGGGATTCAAAGCTCATTCCATGTGGTAATATTTTATCTGACACTTGCATACTCATGTTGTTTTGCTTATCTGCGCGAGATAAATTACACACAACCCAAACAACCTTAAGATAAATACGTAGGACTCCAATTCAGATTCGAACCTTTGTTAATTGTAAATAATGAGTGTACTTCAACCATCAGGCCATTTTGTGTTTTTACATTATAAACAATAAACGACGCAAAAGATCACATTATAAATATTTGACAGAATACATTAAGAACGTAACAACTTTAAACTATTACAAAATTCCGAATCGAAGGGCATTTGTCGCACGGATTAAGGAGGGATGGGGGAAGACATTTAGTCGTGACATTCGAGTATTTATTCGCATAATAATAATTCCTCAACGCGTCGACGGGGGCAGCCTTAAGAGTTATGGCCGGGGGAGGCACCTTCAAGGTGATATCCCTTGTTAAGTTAAAGTGGACATTCCCTAAAATGAAATTGTCTAAAATAATTATATTTAATAATTTCGACATATGAATACTACACGACGCTTTACTTTTGAATAATAATCGTACAATACATTATTATATTTCGTTGAGTAAAGTACTACGTTGTAATTATGATGCAATATAAAAACACATAAACAACTACTTATAATAATATAATCCTTCAAGTATTGTTTACAAACAATTATGAATGACTATCTGTTTACCCAACTTAAACAAAATAATGAAAGATCCAATACTTTTCCAATTATTTTAACAAATACCATTAAATAGATTCAAAATCTGTAGAATCACAGTTTATACACTAGATCGATATTCATAACTACCTATTTCTACCAAGGGTTCTATGCTGAGAATTAAACAGCTTTCAATTTAGTATAAGACTTAATTCTGATGCTTAAGTTTTCTATTTAGAATTAAGCGCTATTCATTTTGAATTATTATCACTATGGAAGATAATATATTTATTATTCGTATAATTTATACATTATCTATGGCCATAGAAAGTGCATGTCATATCCATAAAGATCTTTCCCCTCCCGTCCATCGCCTCAAGATTAAGGCATTAACAGTAGAAAGCGCGTCGCGGCGATGTACCGGCCTCAATATTGTTATACCTAACATTACGTCTATGAGTAAACACTTACTGGAAAAGACAAAAATTCAACATCAATATATATTTAAAACGTATGAAATTCGTAAGTGACATAATTTTGACAACGGTTTTAATATATTTTAGTCAAACGATACACTGAATGTTTGAGTCAAACTCTTTAATTGTGTCCAATGAAGTTTCACTTGAATAATATCTATATATTCCTAGATTTTTTTATATATTTAGATAGAGTGTCGAACTAAACATGAACAAAAAAATCAACTGTATTTTCTTGGTGTGCTTGACAGCTACGCTTGACACTAGCCAAATGTCATACGACAAAAACGGCGTGTACTTTTCGACGCGTTCTCAGCATTGACAGTATCTAGACATAAATAATCAAAGAAAATTTTAATTAGAAAGTATAAATTAGTGTCTTATAAGTACATTATATTAAATTAAACAAAAAAGGAAAAAAATTTTTCATACAGCCAATAAAATATACGTTATATCAAAGAAAAAATCAACACCATATTTTTTGACATTACTTTGGGTTTTTTTTTACTGTAATATTAACAAGGTATCGATGAATTGAGCCTAATCTTTTATCTTTCGACGCAATGTATATTATTATCAATCAATTACGATCGAATCTCGACCAATGGATCGCCAAATCTAGTATAGCTAAAAAAAGAAATTTCAAAGTTCCGCTTCAAGGTTACAATTCCCTTTGAGTCCGGTAAAATTAATTAAGTATTCTGTCAAAATTCAATGCCGATAGGGAATTTGGAATTTAACTCTGCAGTCCCGTGCCTCGAAAACCACGTTATCTCCTCGGCCCTGAGTTTTAACTCTCTACAGTCATATCAGATAGCCATCTCATTGTGAAAGTGAGGGTGTATTGTGAATTGCGAATACATTTCATCACACACAATCTTACAAGATATATAATAACGTATATCGTCAATTTAAAATAAAAGCTGAAGTTAGAAATGAGATTGTAACTTTGTTTATTTGTACCAAAGCCGATATTTTTACTTTAAAAAAAATAGAAGTATCTAGTTCCTATACATCATTGTAGAAAACCATCCACGGTCTTCCAGCATTAAAACAATAGCCGTGATTACCTCATCAAACGCGCAAATATCTAAAGATTAAGCCTAAAGAATTAACGTCCTGTGACCCACTCGTCTGAAGGGTTAAGACGACGTTTTGAAGGTATTAAAGAATACATTTTAATGCACGACACGTTAAAGATATAATAAAAACTAATTACTATTGTGATAAGGATGGCAATGTACTTTCAAATGATTTTTTTATCTTAGCTTATTTGTTAATTGGCGAAGTAAGAACTACCACCGTATCGATAAGCAAGATACCGTGACCTGAGAAGATTTTTTTTTTAATTTGTTATAATTTTCTATGTAGCGAAGAAATAATCAGGATGATAATTTAAAAGGTTTGCTATCATTTTTCCACCAACCCGCATTGGAGCAGCGTGGTGGAATATGCTCCAAACCTTCGCCTCAAAGGGAGAGAAAGCCTTAGTGCAGCAGCGAGAAATTTACAGGCTGTTAATGTAATATAAAAATGCTATCATTTACAAACTAAATAATTGTCCCTTGCGAAAAAATGTGCGTGTACTTAAACAGGCGCGTATTTAAATAGGTTTTAACTGTATGCAATTATTTACAATAAAATAATAATAATCTAATTAATTAAAATAATTTTACTTTTTTTCACCAGTTATTTAACACTCAATAAATTGAAACATTTACAATTAACATTTTCAATAGAATAAACATTGTGAGATAAGATAAGGTAATCAGTTGCCTATTCGGAGGGACTCGTCACTCAAAGGACAGTTAAGTGAGTACTCCATCGTGTAGTGTACACGTCACCCTAAACGCGCATTATAAAAAATCACTCGCATCATTTTTTACAACACGCCAAAAGAACTATAGCTCAAAAAATTTGTATGTTACCTTGGATATTTCTCTAAAACCGTAACATTGCAAAATTGTTACTAACTCTCCAATCAGGTGTAATAAGTTTGTTCCGATGTTATGAATAACACATTTTCTTGTTAGAATTGTCTACCCTTTTGCAGTTCAATATTATGAGTTATTAAAATACACATTTATTTTAATAAAAACACTAGCGATCATCTCCGGCTTCACGCGTGTACAATTTATTATTTTATTATTAAAAAAATTATATGATATAAATATAAAATAAACCTTTATCATGCAGGAGTAACGTAGCTTTCTATCAAGGAAATTATTTTTAGAATTGGATTATTAATTCTAGAGATTACCCGCTTCATACAAACAAACAAATTTTATCTCTTTCTAATATTAGAATAGATAAGTAAACTAATAATGATGTTGTGAGGAGAGCAGAAAAGTAGTTGTAAGCGTGGATTGTAGTGTTCCGGAAAAAAGAGTAGACTGTTGCGGTGAGATGAAAAGTGAGAAAAAGGGAGGTACGAATTTTAGACGATTGTCAAATATTTTAATTGTAATTTTGTCAGATTAGATGAGGTATTTCAACTTATTTTTTTTCTTCATCTTTTAGTAATTAAAAATATAGTGATCAGAATGAAAAAATACTTGTAAAATTACTGAAAACATATTTCTTCATAGAATCTTATTTCAGATTTTTGATTATTTGATGGCAATAAAACCTCATTAAATTATTAATACAATAATATCTATTATTTATATAATCAATCATATGTTTTACGTATTATCTAAATATTATATAACTGTCTAAGAGAATGAATACTTAACATTCACCGGTTTCAAAACCTCTAGTTTCACAATGGCGGCCATAATGGAGCCCAAGTCGACTGGATATATGGGCGCGATAAAAACGTATCCATCCCGATATGCCTGCACTAAATCACCACTTAATAGTCGAGGAGCTCGTAAATATGTCAACATACGCCAATATCTTCGGATATACAGAAGATTTTTCCCTTCAGCTTGCAGTCTGTCAGGCTTTGAGAACGTTTTTTTTTTTTCGGACAATTATCTTAATGGTTATGTGTCTGTGTAATCTTTTTTGGTATTTATTTTTTTATGTTTTTTATTCGCTACTGTTTTTTTGGTTTTAATAGAGTACGTTTATTGGGGGGAAGTAAATCTTAAATAAAATCTTCTTAGTACAAATTATGTAATTAATGTAGACTTATTTAGTAATTCGTATTACATATTATTTCATTTAAAATGTAATATAATATTTTTTACTAACTTATATACCTTATTTTTAATCTGCCAAGTCGTATAGACGATACTATATCAAGATACTTTAATATATTTATTACAAGATACTAAATGATACAATTTATTTATTGGATTCACATAAATTTATCTATTACTATACTATAAATATGTCTCAATACGCCTATATAGGTTTATATGCGAAAAGTAGGTTGTCTTCATTAAATAAGCCTAACAGAAATTCTTATTATAAATAATATCACTACTTTGATCCGTCTATGTGTGGCGACACTTACTCAGAAGTCATTCTGCCAAAAATGAATACGATGTAAAACACAGAAATGTGTTCTAGTTTGATTAAACCGATATAATTTTGATTGTACATGAGATGAAAATGTAAATACATATATGGGAAGTTTATATCTCTTGTTTTTTTATTAGAAACAAATAATTTACGCATAACCTAATTATTATTTATTTACTTGATGCATGCGCTGTATCCATAGTATTCATGGAAGAAAAAAAAATATTCATTTTGTTTGAAATTAGACTTAAAAAAAGTGTAATTAAAAAAAAATATATATAAAAAAGTGATGACTTCATTAACGTTTTTGTTTATATTATTAACAGTTGCTGTTAAATACATAAGAATGTGAGAAATAAAATCTGTCTGCAAAACTAAACAATGCGAACTAATTAAAATCAAATTAATCGCAAAAAAGTGGAATCATGTCAAATTAAGCGTAAAATTTCAAGAAGAAAAACAATGGCGCACCGACGATAACGGCCCGCGACTTAAATTAAATCGGGGCTGTTTCGACAAACCCTTCATTCTCGAAACATACGGGAACAAATTTAATTAAAAAACGTTTACAACGTACAAAAAAACTTTTCATTTATTATTGAAACACATATTTAAATTATATATAAATATTATTTAAAAAAAATTATTTTATTAAAACTTAACGAAATTTTAAAATATATTCTCGCATTTAATCATTAATTTCCTTAAAGAAAAATTCTTTAGAATTTGTTAAACTTCAAAAGAACCTTACTCGATTTAAATAAACTATTGAGATGCATGCATTCTAAATATTCTTGAGCAAAACTCTTTTGAACTTAAAAGGTTTCAAATGCGAGCAATGGTAGACTAACAAAATGTGAACTTAGCATCATTCATCTTCCACATTTCATTTCAATTGGCTCTTAAACAATAAGTCTCATAACGTGTTTTCATATATTTATTTAATTTACACCACTTTACAACTCACACTTAAGATACGTTACCATCAAGAAAAAGGATTACATTTCGTCGTTATAAACTATTTTATGTACATTAAAACGCTGCGTCTAAGTAAATTATAAGCAACCGTATGGCCCCAACCCTAGAGGGTTAACTCTAAACTCCGGCCGAGGTATGAATATTTACGAAATCATTAATTATTTTTTAACTTTCTTCAGCTTAAGAGGATTTTCTTAGCCGGCGGAAAGAACTGAATGACTGTATTTATTTTTAGTTAGCCAACTTTTCAGCTTTGTCGATATATTATTTTTTATATCTGATATAACTTTGAAACGGGTTATAATCAAGCGTCTTCGTCTTTTGTCGTATGACATATATATATATACGAAAGTAAGATTAAGATTTAGATGAAATTTCGTATGGAGATAGTTTGAATCCTAAAGAAGGACATACACATATAGGCATTTTTTTTTAATTCACATTTTGTGAACTATCGAAAGGTATAAGTTTGTATATTAATCGATCGTCGATCGATCGTTAGTATAATAAATACATAAAAAAATTCAGTTTGAACTATTTTTATTCAAAGCCATTTAATTTTTATTCGTTTTAAGATCGGTTCGTTTTCTTATCAAATATATTTATTGATATTATATTCTTATTAGAAAACGACCTTTATTTGATTGATTTAATTTTACTTTTACTAATCCTCAAAAAATTTGAATATAATATTTTTTTTAATTCATAAATCTTACATTAAAATCATTTTATGATTATATATCATTTTATGATCTGTCTTTTTAATATTTTTGAGTAATCGTAATGGCATTTGTATTTAAAAAACCGAAACGCATTCTATCCGTAAATACCTTAGTTAAATTAGTTACCATAAAAATTTGAAACGTAATAACACCGTTAACCCGACAAACCACCCGCAAGCCTCGCGTCGATGCAGATGTCAATAGACGATGGTAGACAATTTCCATCTGGTGATCCTCCTGCTCGTTTGCCAACAATAACATAAAAAAATAAGACCCATATGTTCTCATGCCTAATATTTGTTTTATTTTATTTTTATTAAATATTAATCAATAAAAATATACAAGGAAAGTATGCCTAAAATAAAGTAACTCCTAATTTCGTATTTTTTGTCCGTACAATACGACAATGCGATACTGATATCGAAGATTTAAAAAACAATAATTCAGAAGTGCTCGGATATCTATTACATTAAAATATTTTGATTTAAATATTTTCAAATAACTTAATCAGAATAACAAAACACAATCGCAACAAAACAAACGCACAAGTTCGTAGCAATTCGTAGCACCGTAGCACCGTAGCTCATAAGATGGGTCGGATCTGGTTGTAAAATTTAATTTGTCTTCTTTATTATAATGAGAAAACACGACAAATTAGTAATAAGGCGAGGAGTAACGCAGCGAGTTTGATAGTACATTCAAATCTAGCGTACATTAAGTGTAATGGCAGAGGTCTGCGCCTCGAGATGACGGCGGGAGAATAGCGTGGATATAATCCTTGCAAATACAAAATCATAGTTTATAGTAATAAAAATAATTATCAAGATTTATTTCCATTTATCGCGTTACCAAAACAATAAAGTTGTAAAGGTCTTCTTAATTTTATCGCATAATATTTTATAAACAAATAAGTTAACGTAATTTATATCTCATTAAAAAACAAAAATAATCTCAATTCTATACAATAATAGTTTATTGTTGAGCACATAAAACGAAATAAATAAATCTTATCAACTAGATAGAATAACATAAACCCTTTAAGAAATAAAGATGCATCCTCACCATGTCCACGCAAATCTCTCGTCTCGCCGCAGCACAGAAACAAATTCTCGGCTCATTTGTTTTTTATTTACCAGCGGTTGTAATCGAAAGTATAAATTGAGTTTAACTGCGCTGAGGCCGATAGCGGCTGTTCGCTCGTAATAAGAATAAACTTAGCTTGTATTTAAACTGTTATGAAATATTTAACTTTAGACTCGCCTTCCCAGTTATTTCCTCTTGGGTCTCGTTTATTGATCTAATCCAATATATAAAGAAGGCTAAGGTTTTAGTTTATTTTTAACGTAATATTATTAAAAGTCATAATTAATGTTCACTTGTCAATAATCGGGGGGCTGCGTATTATGTAAAATGTCTGAAGCTCCTTGGGAATGCCATTATGCCAACCTAACTGGTTGGATGCCTGTCGTCATATGGATTGAGAAGACGCTTACGTGTTCGATAATGATCATGGGTCATCATTAAAAGAATTTAATATTATACTACAATTTCAATCTATTACCGAAACAGAGAAATAAGATAACAATAAAAATAAACAATTACAAGTGGCATAAACAAACCCCTTATACGTCACAATTGTTTAATTTCGTCGCAGATACGTCACGCTTAAATTTGACCTTGAAATGTTCTTCTTCTAAGAAAGGTTTAATTACTTAGCATCGATAAATACAAATCAGTTTCATCTTCGACTGGAGACAAAGTCTTGTATACCTGGGTCTTGTATGGACAAATTCTGTCCTGTCCTTGTATTTGGTTCACAAACAGCTATCAATAAAACTATCAGCAATAACCGATACATCGTTTGCAATAAACTAGTAACCCGACGCGTATTTTAGCTTCTGCGGCAAAGCGATATCGAAGCCATGTCCGTCATGCGATATCGTAAACTAGGGTTAAACAGCTTTGCTCTCAACGCATCAATAGTAGCGATTCAGACTGATTGGTTCAGTACAATGATGTCAAATTTTCGGGGGATTTCGGATTACCGCGAACGAATGATGTTGATACTTTCGTGTGATTGTTTCATCGTTTGTGATTCTTGATAGTTATACTTTTTTATTTCGTATGTTAAAACATTAGCAGTTTTATTGTTTTAAATAAGAAATAATATAGATTTTAGATAGGAATCATATTCCTCAAGCCAATTTGTTTTTGTTTCTGTTTCGCGTCTGGACAGTTAAAACTATTATGTAGTTTGTTATATGGTAAATTATCATGACATATCGAATCCATGCAACTAAAAACATATTACAAAAGATATTCAAAGGTAAAATATTTTCGTTGTCATACTCTACTCAATTCTACGTTATTGAAACCACTCAAATAATACAGGTTACCGTTCACAAAAACAATTAATAAACTCGGTGACACCTCCCAGATTCGAACTCACGATCCTTAGTTCATACACGTAGCGTATCCATTTCACGTAAATTAATTTTAAAAAAAAAAGTACGAGACTGTTCTCTCACACGTATTTCCATTCACTAAATTATTTAAAGCCTTAATTAAGTCGAATTAAATTTAAATAGCGAGAGCCTACATGTTGTTTATTCACTAATACCATAACTAACATCGCTTTATTTTAATCAGTTAATATTAGAACATGAATGTTTATTTGTCAATTACAGTGTATCCCTTAAACAATGTGGTATTCGTGCGTACATTTGAAACGTTTAATTATAATAGTAACATTAGCGATTAGCGAAATGAAATATATATATAATTGAGTATGTTATGTTGTTGGTCGTTAAATTAAATAAGTGAGTCGTTAAGTTTAGCTAATTACGCCGAATGGACGGACAAAATCGGATAAACATTGTTATTTATTCGCTTTACGAGCGCACTGGCTTCCGACCGCTGGTTCGCGTGTTAATGCACGCATGTGTCGTTGGGTTGGAAATTATTATAACACACGTTCTAAATATGACGTCATACGTATAACTTTTTAATTACGTATGAACTGCAGTTTCTGTAAGGACAAACTCGAAAATCACTTCAGAACACGATCGTGGTGTATCAAAATGTGAGTTACGAAATTTACTATAATAATATTAATATTTTATTGACATACGTATCAAAATATTACGTCATTCGGTTGTCAACACTTTACGAATTATATCCGAAGTGTGTTCTTACACGATTTTATTAATGGATACTTTTCGCCTTTAATCAATTAAATTCAAATGAAACATTTTGAACCATTGCACAATGGAATATATGATTCGAAAACTAAACTAAGTCCGTTAAGTTGCATTCGTTGGTTCCTTTTTAAGGAACAGTTTCATAAATAAGCGGGAATAACGCTTTAAAATTAAATTAAAAAAAAAATACACTACATCTTAATAATGTATCATAAATATCTTTACTTGGTGAAAGGACTTGGTGCACGCTCATCAGGATAGGTAAAAATCAATCATCAGATATTCTACCGCCAAACAAAAATAGTTAATATTGTTGAATTCAGATTTGGGTGAGTGAACCAGTGTAACTACAGCTACAAGGGATATAATATTTCCCATGGTTAGTGACTCACTGAAGATAAATGTATAAAGGGATGTTAAAATACTTCACAATGAAAATATCTATTGACAGTGGTAACCACTTACCATCAAGAGACTGTTTTGCTATACTAATTGCCCGATTCCTATTCTATCAAAAAAAAAAACATATGTGGGAGATAATAATTTTTAATCAAGTTCCGATCTTATAATACGGTTGTGCTATTGACTCAAAAGGACAAGTTGCTATAAAAAAGGCTCGACAGATGTCAACAGATCAGAAGTGGTTCAGTGTTGAACACGGCACAATCGGTGCTCTGAACTGTTTTTGGGTGATTAAACCAGGTGAGCGTATCTTTGTACTTATTCTGTAATCAAACTCAATTATTCTATATATTATATCAAATTCATTGTAATTAGTGTTTAAGAATAAGTATAATTTATTGTTATCGTTTTAAATATACATTGTTTACTTATAAATTGGTTTTACTATTTATTTTGTCACCCCTTCTCCGACATATATATAAAAATGAATGCTTGTTTTTGTTCGTGTTATATGCGGTCGCGTATCTTTTGTCCGATTGGGATGAAAATTTGTACAGTTGTTGTAGCCGTGCGTGAAGTTTTCTGACACAACTATCAACATTACAAAAGATGGCGCGCGAGTAATATCTGATAACTGCTAACAAAAAAAAAGGCATTTTTTTCTGTAGCTGTAATTTTTAATAAAACTTTTCGTTATATAATTATTGATACAATTTTTTTTTGGTTACAGTCTTCTACACGCACACTTGTTCATAGTGAAAACCGTCTGGAACTTAGTAGATTTCCTAATAATATATATATATATATATATATATATATATATATATATATATAACAGAATATGTTTCACGAGACGATTATTTCTAGAAATGTATTTCATCTCAGCTCTATTTCACATGTATAAATGTAAAATAGAGCTGAGATGGCCCAGTGGTTAGAACGCGTGCATCTTAACCGATGATTTCGGGTTCAAGCCCAGGCAAGCACCACTGAATGTTCATGTGCTTAATTTGTATTTATAATTCATCTCATGCTCGGCGGTGAAAACATCGTGAAGATGCATGCAGGTTGCATGTGTCTAATTTCAACGAAATTCTGCCACATGTGTATTCCACCAACCCGCATTGGAGCAGCGTGGTGCAATATGCTCCAAAACTTCTCCTCAAAGGGAGAGGAGGCCTTAGCCCAGCAGTGGGAAATTTACAGGCTGCTAATGTATGTATGTAAATGTAATATATGTGAAAAACCAGACTGCCGATCGTGCTATAGTGATCCCAGAACTATCAACCAATTAAAAAAAACTGAAGTAAAATCTATATGAAAATATTCTTTATTCAAGTAGACAAAAGAACTTCTGAATCGTCATATTACAGTGTTGAATTAAATTTAATTCTATCACCAAAGCTATATTTATTTCACAAAGCATATTAAATATGATACGGGAAGTCAAAAAAATACCAATAATTTACTCGAATAAAAAACAAAAACCCGTACAAATATATGCAGCACGAACTTGATAGCGTTTCGGTATAATTTCAATTTATGTGTATAGTTAGCACTATAATAGAATAAGGCACGTTACGCACGATTGATGTATTAAAATATTTTATCTTAAGGTATCTGTAGCTTAATTTATAGTATAATAGGTTCACTCTGGTGTTAGTTAAGACTAATAAGGCAGTTGATTTTGATATCAAGTATAAAATAGTGATTAGGAACGATTTTTTTAATCTATAATATATTTGTGGCATGTGATTCACACCTCTTTGTGTATACTTGATTGACGTGTAAATTATGCAAGTTTAAAATCACATGTTAAAAAAACTTTGATTTATAAGACATACTAATCGATAAACGGTTATATAAATGATAAAAATTGTGGATTTAGTATATGTAAATTTCCATGCAGGATTGGTTTTGGGTTTCTTAACGGTTCTTCTGTAGCTTGTAGTTGTGTTGATAGCTTTATATTTAATTTGCAAAAAAGTGATGGCAACAGCTTACTTGAATTATATATTTTTTATTTTAATTGAAAATGTAACCGAATCGCAAGTCTGAGACATCGTTGTTACCGTGGGTATTATAAAATCATTTATTTTATTTATGAATCAATAATCAATAGAATGGTGATTATCTTAACCCTCAACACACAAACTTTCGAAAGTCTACTTGTTCCTTTGTTATCTTAAAATAAAACTTTCGTATTTTAAGATAAACTAGCTCATCTTTCAAATCTCAAATCAACGACAAAGTGAAATACCGTTTTTTAATTAAACTTCCTTTAATGTCAATAAAAAAGGCGCGAGCCGTGTAAGTTCAAAATATATTTATTATCTGTCCATGTGTAATTGTTTGTCGAGCGATATTTTGTCTTAAGATATAATAGTGTCTCCGTCGTGTATGACGCGCTCAAGGTAACCTTTTTTATATAAATCTCGTAAAAAATATATAAAACTTTTATATATTTAAAACCAATAAAATTTATTAAAGGCAATGTTAATAAAAAACAAGGTTAATGAGGTTAGCATTTAAAATCCAAAATTAAAATGGCCGAAACAGTTTCAACGTATTTACGCCGAGCATTATAAACCTACCAATGTAAAGTGCACGTGTAATTATCGTAAAACGTCACATGTTTATGTATTTTTAATTCCGTCGTATATCGCGAACTGTAGCGATAAAATGGCGGACAGCACAATATGGCGTCGATTCGGAAATCGTTGGGCAGTAAAGTGGTTTTAATGTGATAGCTTTAGTGTGCTATCGTATTGCTATTTTGTGAATGCACAAGATTTTAGTTTTTGTATTTTATCTAAAGACTAAATTAGCTTAGTGTTTTTTTTTAAATTTATATATTATTATTAGCTTAAACATAAAATAATATGTTCTCAATTGGATACTTCTTTATTTTAAAATTTTCCGCTCGACAAGATTTTGGAGAGTTTTCTAAAATAATAATAAACACTTATTAGGTTTTTTTTTATACTATATTTTCTTTACTATTACTTAGATAGGCAAATAAACGTACTTAAAGAAGAATCATTGGGCTTGTACCAAGTCTAGCCTTGCACAGCCAGTTAATAATACTCAAGTAATGTTGGCAATCAAAGCTTGCAAAAAAATACTCTTTACTTATCAACTGCCTTTTCTGGAAATAAAATTTATACCAATTGCTAAACTATATTTTATGACAAAACATTTTACACTTTTTGGTGAAAAAGTCAAAAAAACTGACGTCGTGATTCTATCATGAAACATAACTCATTGTTCGTCACTGACACCATGTCTCGCGTAGCAAAACATGTCTGACTACCGGCGGTACAAATATAAATTCCATTATTATTACCCATTATAAACCTTATTCGTATTACGTTAAGGTCGAATATAAACGCACCCGTAAAATTGCAATACAAACACTTGACAAATTACACTTTACAAACGAGAATTCGAAATTTGAACTCTATCGTAATGGTCTAAGGATTTTTGTTGTGCAAATAAGAGGCGGCTATGTCGAATTCATAGCAAAGTTTTTAATGTAGCTAACATTGCTGAAATTAAACCTTATTCACCTGTATTAAGGATGTAATTGGCTGGATTTTTTTATTTTTGCGCGTTCAGCCGGAGCGTCACTATCTCGACGGTCGGTTGTCACTCAGGTGGTTTTTTTCAAAATCTGTCCCGCCCGGGGACGTTCGAAAGATTAACGTTCTTTTTTCATTTTGATTGTTTACAGAAGTTTAAAGAACCATTTCGCAAAAACTATATGTATGAACCATTATATACTTATGGTAATATTATAAGTATAGCGTTAATTTCAAAGGAAAGCTTCGATATACAAACTACTAATATATTTGAATACTCTTCTCTTAATTAGAAAAATGCGTAGCTTATCAGTGATGCATACACAGTCACGTATTCCTACTATTTCCTATAACCGCTTATAGCAAAAACGAATAATTAATACAAAACTATAAACACAAAAATACATAAAGAGTATTATTTCAATACATTTTGACCGAACGTATTATTTCCGTCGGGAAACGTTTTAAATATAAATGAGTAATTCTATCTGATAGTTTTATATATTATACAATTCGATCTGACGGTCCGTCCGTACCTGCAATAACAATGGAAGCCATATTAATGACATTATCAAAAACCCATCGTTCCGCTCGTTAGCCTCGGCAATGCGAATTAAAACTGCATCCGATTCAGCAGTAACGATAATTATCAGTAATTAGAATAAACGAGTGGAGCAGGGGCGCGGGGCTATATTTTTTTTTAATTTTGCATAATAATTATATTGTAGAAACATAAGGACAACGTAATTTCCAGTATGGAGTAAGACTTTTTAAATTTAGTTGATTATTCGTTGGAACCGTAATGATTAGATTTTAATATGGCTAAAATTATATATTATAAGAAAATTCATAGCTAATTTGAAAACATTATTAAAAAGTTAAGTGTGAGTATTTTATTGTACTTAATTAATATAAATTTATTGAAAAACGACTCAGTTTTTTGAATCTGTTCTTCTCGGTAGAATCTATATAGATTATACAAAACCGATGTTTGTTTTATTTTACTTTTACAATTATAACGCTTGTAATGTAATATTTAGTTTAAATTAAATGTTCAATTCTTGAGGTAGAACTATAGGTGAACTATATGAGGTAGGTCATAGAAGCTACTTATTTTTTATAGATTAATTTTGATTACAGCTAAAACAATCGACGTCATAATTAAGGATAGTCAGATCGACTGCTATCCAATAGTACGATTCTGTAAGAATTCACTTCAAATCTCACGTGACACGTGAAATAACACGTGAAATATTTACGGTGACATGAATTGTATGGTCCCGAATGCATTGTTTTTACTTCTCTGGCCAGCCTAAACAATTTCCTTGCGTTTAACAAAGGTTGTGCAATACAATAATAATTGCAGAGTTTCTTTCCCGGTTTCTTTAAGATTTACTGAAGTAAAGTTACTTAGATTTCCACCAATACCAGTTTGTGGAATATTTTGGTAAACAATTAGCGAGTTTGCTTCTTTATTGAATAAATATTATATGTGTATAGTGTATTTGAATTTTATGTATTATTATTATTTTAATAGTAATTTTCTTTGTATATTTTAAAACTTAATTGACATATGACGTCAGCATTTATTAAGTCACGTTTATTTGAACCTATTTTCAAATGTAACAATGGACCGTATTTCATCTACAGGTTGCTCCGAAACGCGTACAAAACTTGCTCGCAAAATCCTAGTTGTCCGGCGATTGTCAAGCTATATCGCTGCAATAAACTGCGTTGCAATACGGACGCTTGTCCACACGCGGCCGCGGCCGTAACTCGGACTCGTGCGGTTTGAGCCTCAGGAATTATATAGAGCTGTTACATTGTACAACATTATTAATAATAAGATGTTTTTTTTTGCATATGTCTTTTGTCCGGCATACGTTCTGTTTAGTGTTTAAATAAAGCCTATTAATAACATCATCATTGAAAATATAAAAAAGATGAGAGCAGATTTCAACGTCGGTAAATCTTTTGTGTGAGTATGTTTTGAAAAATTGTGTTTTAACTTTAAACCTAAATTCCATTTAAAATTTATTGTTATATGCAATCAAAAGTGTCCTACAATCGTATTGTTAAGGTATACTTATCTGTTTTCGTGTACCCTAGAATTTTCACCACGGCTAATTCACGGCCTAATCTTAATGACCAGGTCACTTTCACTGAAGATGTTTTAGTGTATAAAAATATACGAAAATAGATTCACACTCACTTTTCACTCGTAAAATCTGATAAAAGTTTAATCCTACAAAATTACGACACTGGACAGCGATTAGGCATAGGACGTTTACGTGCTTTCAAAAAATACAGGAGTGTACCACGGCCAGCTTCTAAATTCCATACTTTATTGGCAATATAAAAACACTAAAGTTTTTTTTACTGAACCGATCCGAAAACTGAACCCGTTTCTTACTAGGGAGGCCTAGGAATCTTCAAGGATATAAGTTAGGTATTACACCAAAGAGGTAGTTCGTTTTCATTTTTTCTATTTATTGTTATTGGTAATTATGAGTTCTTTATATCCTGAAACTCCGAAGGAGGTTTATGTTTGATAATTAATGAGTTTACTCATTAATACAACTATAACTACAAATAATATTTAAATATTAAGAATTAGTCAGGTTTGAAATCGGTTTAGTCAAACCCAAACATGGATGGAATGGATTTTAAATTAAACAGTATTATTAAGATTGTAGTTTTGGTGTTCACGTACACAATTTTATTTCAAGGCTTTTATTATATTTAATCTGCAATATGCATTTTAAATGTTTATCTACCGGTCGTCTAAGTTCAAACAATATTTAAAAATACAGAAATTGTACTTAAAAAATTACACATGCATGATTTCATAAAAATACTTTAATGTTAGGAAACATTTTGTTTTTAATCATATGCTCTTTCTTTCAAAAAATATAATGAGAAACAACAATACATTCAAAACAATGCGTCCAAAAATATTTTTGGAGCTAAAATTGCACAAAATAGCTCCGAAAATTCCGCTTATTATTAAACGCACCGGAAGAATATTGTTTTCACTTTCCTTACAATAGTTTTAACTCTTCTACGTTAACTAAAGAAAAGTTTAAAATAAAAATTATACAACCATATGCTCGCGGCCACGCTTACGTTTTAGTTCATAACAGATATCATATCCAGTGGATATTTTTTCTTTAGTGATTTCATTGATTTATTTGCAATTTCCGTAAACGTAGCTATTATACAATAAACACACTATTTTTAAAATTTAAAAGTATATATAAAAATCAATTGGTCTAATAGTTTTTTCTTTATTATAGATAAAGATGAAAATGGTATTTACAGTAAGACGTTTAAAAAAAAATAAAAAAGTAAAATAAAAATGTTTATTGTGTTACATACACTACTTAATCTATAACAGGTTAGGAACCAAAACCTTTTTTTAATGTGATAGGTGGCAAACGAGCAAGAGGCTTTGATGGAAAGTGACTACCACCGCCCATGGACACCTGCAACACCGGGGGCTTGCAGGTGCGTTGCGGGCCTTAGAGAAAGGAGTACGCTCTTTTCTTGAAGTACCTAGTAAGTTACTAGTAGTTTTTAAATTAGCTTGTTAAACAAAAATATATTATTCCTACAAAATAATAATATAATATAATAGTTACAAAAATATTAATAAAATAAAAATCAACAATTGAAATGATAACCAATTATAAGTCCTGAAAAAACAACTCTATATAAATCCGGTCAAACCGGCCAATTAAAACAAGGCAAGTCGACGTCGGCCATCTTAAATCTGCAGGCTTGTATTGGCAATATCTGGCGCACCTATTGCACGCGCACCCTGTATGTCGTGGATTTAGCACCGAATGTGAACACGCTGTATGCATACTTAAACGCACTGATACGGCTTGTATAATTTTAGGACACATTTTTAGTTGACATTTTGGTTATTCTTAGTAAAATTTTGTGGTTTTTCGAATAAAAGAATTATTTGTATGATTATGAGTCCAACCTGGTAAAAACACATCAAATTCTCGTGCTTGATGGAGGAAAATTTAAAAGGAATCCTGCAAGAAAGCATGATTTTGATGAAAATCAGCAATACGTGTGCGCATTGGAACAGCGTGGAGGAATAAGAATAATAAGCCCTTACCTTAGAACCTTAGCATTTGATACTACTTTATTAATTAATATTTTGATTTGATTTGCTATAACTTTACAAGCCAATTTAAAAATATAATCATATATATTTTTTAATTTATATATTATATAGTACTAAGCTCATTGATTGTTAAGACAAATCTACCGCCGGTTAAAAAAGAACCTCAGACCAGAAACAAAAAGAACTATTTCACAACTTCTTTTTTTTAATGGTTTTATCTGTAATGCAATTTTTCGCAGGTCTGTTTTCACAAACAGTCTTTCAAGCATGAAAGACTGTTTGTGTGCTTAATTTGTGTGTATAATTCATTTCGTGTTCGTCGGTTAAGGAAAACATCCTAAGGAAACCCGCATGAGTCTTATTTCAGTGAAATTCTGCCGGATGTTTATCCACTAACCTGCATTTGAGTAGCGTGGTGGAATAAGCTGCAAAACCGTATCCTAAAAGGGGAGGAATCCTTAGCCCCGCTGTGGGATATTTACATGTCTGGGAAGTGTATATAATTTATTATTTTAAATTATTTAGAAAAAACTGCTTCATTCTAACATCTTGGAATCAAGCGACATCAGACATAGCAAGTCATTTTTGAGAATGAGCAAAAAAATTACCCAAGAATTGATCCCTGAGGGACTACATTCCCTAGGATCACTAAAGAAAGACTTTTTTGTACACAAAAGAAATTAAAATAGTTTCAATGATCTGAAACGGTCAAGTTGTTTTTGATAAATCTTTTAATATTATACAGCAGAATCCGTTTATCATGACTCCGCCTACATTGAACAACTATTTAATATGACGTAATTACTTAACACTATGAAGTTTGGTTCTCATATAAAATTATTTGTAAAAAAGTCGGTTATAATGACTTTCCTCATAGTGACAGTTCGTTTATTATGACCCATTTTTAATAAATCGTGTCCGGTTATAGTGACCGACATGATTCTTGACACCTTCGGTAATGTTCCCGGCGACGTTCGGCACCTGGCTCATTGTTTTTAATCTGAGTAAGTAATTGTCACTCAAAGGTCGTCTGCAGATTTGTTCATAGCAATATTGAAAATGATAATTTGACCATGGCTATGTCTTCTATACACAATAGTATTAGACACTGTTATTACAAAAAAATAATAAAAAACAAAAGCAGACAAAAATTACAGATTACTTACATTAAAAAAATTAAAAATATAGTACATACCTACATACATATATCGTATGAGTCCACTATGTTTCTCTATTAAAAAACATATAATTTATTTTTTTCGCAAAACGCTTTGTATGACGTTCGGTTATTCTAACGTGTTTGTCAATTCCCTTCGACGTCATTATAAATTGAAACCACTGTATTTAAAAACGAATCAAATTGAACCTTCTCTATTTTTTAAATATTTATAATAAAATTATTAATCATAAATGGCTTTAGCTCTATAATAATTCATAACCTCTCCTAACATCATCATTGTGCAAACAAAAAATCAAAGATTGTTGTTATATATCTTGTGATTATAATTATATTACATAACATTTTAATGGTAAAATAATGGGCAAGTGATGTCCACCCAAACTTGCAAAAAGATCTACCATTGAAACTTAAATAACATTCTGAACATTACAAAATGTAGACCATCGACCGCGAACCAATATGGCGAATATACAACAGCTTATTCTGGGCCTAAATAAATGGGTATTATAAAATAGACGTTAAATTAGATTTTGGACGGCGATGATTATTTATCATCGCAGTCAATAACGCGGTAATGACTGCACTAAATATGATTTAGGATAATGATTAAAAGGATCCCTAATTCCATGATTCATAATGCTATGAACGCTGATATAATTAATTTC
This sequence comes from Vanessa tameamea, assembly GCF_037043105.1. Lineage (NCBI taxonomy): Eukaryota > Metazoa > Arthropoda > Insecta > Lepidoptera > Nymphalidae > Vanessa > Vanessa tameamea. The sequence continues at coordinate 1,107,501 of NC_087316.1, forward strand.
GTTTTGTACTATGTTAACGTTCATAATTTTACTAAAAATATATTCGCTTACGTTAATTTTAATAATCTAATTAATTTTATTTAATCATATATTTATTATAAAGCTAAAGACTTTTAATTTGCTAGCTTGACCGAGCTTGTACTTGTACAAATCTATTAGATCTATTTGATCGTAATATTGATGTAGTATATTAATGCTTATCTGCAATTTTGAAATGTTTAATTAAGAATTTGACAATTATGATGTCCACAAGACTGGTTTCGGTCATAGCGTCCAATCTCGACATAAAACTGCCAACTATTTTAAAGGAGGAGCAACCGTAGTGCTCGAGTGTGTGCGCAAGCTCAGCTGCCCTCTTTTATTTTATTATTATTATAGTGAGAGTATACCCTCACTATAATAATCCGATGGGACGGCATTCACGTACATGGGAGAGCTGATACAGCAAACAAAACTTCGGTAACTAAAAATGTATGCAAAAAAAAATCGATATTATTTTATTTCTCCGATATTAACAATAGAGCCGAGCCGAGATGGCCCAGTGGTTAGAACGCGTGCAAATTAACCGATGATTGCGGGTTCTAATCCAGGCAAGCACCACTGAATTTTCATGTGCTTAATTTGTGTTTATAATTCATCTCGTGCTCGGCGGTGAAGGAAAACATCGTGAGGAAACCTGCATGTGTCTAATTTCAACGAAATTCTATACCACATGTGTATCCACCATCCGCATTGGAGCAGCGTGGTGGAATATGCTCCAAACTTTCTCCTCCAAGGGAGAGGAGGCCTTAGCCCAGCGGTGGGAAATTTATAGGCTGTTAATGATATTAACAACGTTATGAGCCGCCAGGTAACCGATATTTTATTAAATATGAATGAAAATAATAAATAAAAATAAATAATAAACATAAATGGAAGTATCGGTAAATTTCTCCATTCAAAAAATAACTTATAATAATTACGTCGATAATTTAACAACACAATATTTAACGACAACGTTAACAGTTCATATCCCATCCCTAAACCCGTGCTAAATCGCCTCGTATCACAGTCTACACGGTTTACGGACGCCCATTGTTATAATCAACGCGCATCATGGAATATGTTCGTCTTCATAGAATGACTAAAGCTAAACTGTTATAGTTGCGAGCTGTAAGGTATTTTTTTAATTCATTACAATATGTACGTGGACTGAAAGATACGCCACCTGATGGTAAATAGATCACAGCCTATTAATATTACAACTTTTAGAAATACTAGTCATTTCTTATATGACAAGCTAACATTGTGAACTAAGATTTTATTTCCTTTAAACCTGTAATTCCAAATTAAACATAACACTACGTACTGCTGTTTAGCGGTAATGAAAGAGTGGTGGTTACCCAGGCGAACAGTCACCAAGACCTACCAGCAAGTGATTATATTAATTCATAACCGCCTTGTTGATCTAGCGGTTAAATATCAAAATCAAAATATACTTTATACGAAGTAGGCTTTCACAAGCACTTTTGACCTCGACATGTTACAAACTATATTAAATGAAGCTATAAGGCCGCATCTATTATTTACGATAGGTTACTGGTTTCTTCCGTCGAAAAATTGGAAGTCTCAACTGCAACTGTGTTGCACACACAGTTACAATATTATATGCTTTGTGTAGTTCTTGAGATTTGGACATTATTCTTATCTACTTAATTATTAGAATAAAAACCTGAAAAGATTACCATAGATATAAGACTATCCTGTACTGGTCAGATGTATTGCGTCTGTGTGCGTAAAGTTTATAATTGCATCGTATGTGGGCAAAGATTATGTTTAGGAGAATGTCTTCTTCTACTTCAGTACGCGATAAGTTATCAAGTAATGGCAGAAATTAATTTAACTCAAACAGTTATTTCTTAACCGCTCATCAAGAAATAAATTATAAACAGCCTCAGTAACTTTGCGTGAATACCTAAATTCAAGTGTTCAACTGAGTGATAATATGTTGTTGTTTTTTTTTTTATTGGTCGACGGAGAAGTATTTGGGAACTAAGATTAATGGAAATGAAGATGATGAACACACTCAACCTTCAAACCGGAACTCAATAATTTTGTATTACTGCTTGGCGGTAGAATATTTCATGAGTGGGTCGTACATATCCAGACAGACTACACACAAAGCCGTAAATCACCAAGTAAATCATACCAACTTCTACCCAATTGATGCCTATCCTCACCATTTAGAAGTTATTTGCATTCATCAATGTATAAATCAAGATTACACAGTTGTACATACACAACAAGTAAAGTTACTAAACTAAAAATAAGTTTAAATCGTACAAGTAAAGCTTTTTTTTATCTCTCAAGAAATACCCATTTACGTGTTTCCCCTATATGATGTGGGGGAAGTAGGACTCGAGGATGTTAAGAGCGCCGGAATATCCACTAAAACCTGGGATACCCACCCACTCCGTCTCTTCAGAGGCATTGCGGGATTGCTTGCGCAATGCGCATAATTCCACTGCGCCACGTCGGTTGACCCACCTATGAGGGCCTCCAAGGTAGAGAAGTTCCCGGAGTACATAGAACCTTCCTACTTCTCCCCTGTGGTTTTCAGCGGAACAAGTCAACGTAAGCACTTCCCTCACACTCCCGCTCCGCTGCACCAATTTCAACATTACATTTTCGCAGAAAGAGAATATTTCAATACAAAACCTATCACCGGCGAGCGTTGCACAACAAGTAAACCTATATGAAGCCTTGATTATACCAATATTAAAACAGACAAAACCAATATTGCGGGAGCAGTAAGTCATTACAAAATATAACTTATGCTATCGCGTATTATCTCCGCACTAAGCTATAAAACTAGGACGCGATCATCAAAAACTGCCGAACAGAGAGATATAAATCAAAACGTACCAATGACGCTACTGATTATATTCGCAACGGGGCGATAATGGCGTCCACGGGCATAATGAGCGCCGAAAATTGCACTATTTTGATTTAATGACGTAAAATAACAGCAATCAATGCTGGGTGTGTATTGTGAGTTTTAGCAGAACATTTTGATGATAAACGCTGACGTAATTGTAAAGATTTATTAAAAACGTAAAATAAATCAGTTTGATGTATGAAACTGAGCTTTTTTAAGGGTGTACGAAGCCGACGAGCAATGGTTTAAGTGTTGGTAAGTGGTCAAAGCCTAGATGCCGCACTACAATAATACTGAGTGCGGCATAAAATGCTAAAACTGTACCTGCCTATACTATACTTTGGCTTGTATTGACTCCAAATATGACTTATTAGATATTACAATTTAAAAAACAATTATTTGAGAAAACTGCTAGTTTCTTCATTACAAAATAATCGCTTGGAAGAATTGCTTAAGCCTTTTTTCAATATTTATTTTAGTTTCAAACTTTTAGTAGCAAATAAATGTTAGGCTTATCTTTATAAAATAATGCAAATTACTTATCGAATTATCTGTTCAAATGAGACACCTCCTTTATGAGAAATAGCAACAATCTTAGGTTTCCACTCTTAAGAATAGAATTATTGCTTTTAATTTCATGAGTCCCACCTCAAATCATAATTGATTTAATAAAATAAGTCGTTTCAAAATCGGCAACGATATCGAGATACATTTACATTTATCGTTAGATATATATTCTTTCAGTAGGTTTATACAAAGAAAGATCATAATTTTGCAGCCAATGAATTATTATTCCTTAAATAATATTAAGGAATATGTACATTTGTAGCATTAAATTTATTATCTAATAAGTAACCTCTTAGAGAAATCCAAAATGAGGCCAACAGTCCGTAACACAATAAACCAATAAAATACAAGTATAAATAAAAATAACTGCCCGATATAAATAAGGCGAGTTCCAGTAGGCGAGTATATCACCGGCTCAGGGTGACGTGTCAGCCATGTTGAGTAATGGCGTCACACAACATAAAATATACAACAAAAACTGTTCTTCCAACAGTTTTGTCCCATATTAAGAATGAGCGTAAACAGAACTTGGATTTGGAATACAGTCAAATTGAAGCGTGGAGTCGATCGCTTTAATATTATATTTTTATTATAATGTCTCATTAAATTGTGATTTATTTCTTCAATATATTTCTTAGGAGTGAGATTAAAATTTTGCCTTTAAAAACTGTTTAAATCTTATCGTATATATATATTTATATATTTCTTATTTTGTAAAATTTTTGTTCACAAAATCATTTTGAGAAAAAGCCTTTGACAGAATTAAAATTTGATTCAGAAACACTAGCAGGATATGCTCAAATCTAATGAATTTGACCCCATATAAAATCCTAAGATAACGTAAAAGATAATAATAATTTGCATTTATAATGTCTAATCATTTAGGCCAACGAATTATATTTTAATCGATCAACGAATCATATAATATATGAACCTATTATTGGGACCATCGGATTGAGCTCAAACAAGATGGCGGAGATGATGCTGTAACAACAAGTCAGCATACACTATGATAATATCATTGAAGTCACGTAATACTAAATTTGGAATCGGTCAGACCAGTAAAAGTAAGCTCAAAGCCCTTCAATACTACAATTAGAAAAAGACGATCCTCAAACGGCTGTACAGATTTTGTTAAATCATACCTAAGAACATTCTCGACCAAATTCTTGTCAGCAGACATCCAGACACAAACGTTGCACGACATTTGCAACATTGCGTAGGGCAATGAATAAAAAACAAACCACTCAAATATTTATTTTTTAAGACCGTATCCATTACAGTCTGTGTTCAAAACGTTTCTCAAACTCTGTTCGCGGGGTAATTCGTTATTTTTATTGTTTTTTGTTATTATCATTCTGTCCCTAGGATTACTGTGTGTGATACACGACCGGCACTGGATGCGTTTAATTGCCACGGACGCTTTACACTCGACGATAAATAATAAGATTAAGGTACAGTAGATTTGGATGTTTATGAAAGACAATAAGTAAAAACGTAGTTTATGTTCTGCCATTTTCTTTTCCGTGTGATTTAATGTTTTTTGTTTTTTTTTACGATGTCCTTTTTGTCAATGGTCTTAAGTTTGAAATCCTAATAATTGTACTTTTTTATATTATGACTGATTAAAATGTTTGTTAACTTTACATCGCTTAATATATTATGGTCATTCACGAGGTCGTGCTCCTCCTCATTGATATTTCGGTATTCATTAACAAATATAATCCAATTTATACTAAATTTTACTTCTTATACTCTCATATAAGATATTATGTTATTGTTATTATAATTGATTATGTATTAGAAGTAGGCAAGGTAATCAACGAAGATATTCCTCTTCTGTTAATTTTTATTAATATACATATGCACCAGATAAATTAAAAACATAGCTCAGAATCTTTCCAATTAAACAGTTTTAAAATAAGAACAAAAATATATTGTAAAATATATTGTAAATATATGTATATTGGGCTGTAGCACCATCGTCCGTCTTATCAGATCACTTCAATGGTAACGAAATCTTGTATTGTCAAAAAAGTTACACAAGCATTAAAATATTAAAAAAAATATACAATAAATAAAAAAATATCGAATGAGTTTATTTAAGACATGATAACGATCATGTCGAAATTATGGAAACAATTATATGTAAAATAAAAATAATAATAACGTAATAATTAATTTAAGAAAAATACATAATACACAATAGTTTAAGAAGGTGCATGTGTGTGTGCGCTTGACAGAAGTGTAAGTGTAATTTATATTACTGAACTGCGAAATTTGTTATATAAAAACATTTACATAACATTAACAGCCTGTAAATTTCCCACTACTGCGCTAAGGCCTCCTCTCCCTTTGAGGAGAAGGTTTGGAACATATTCCACCACGCTGCTCCAATGCGGGTTGGTGGAATACACATGTGGCAGAATTTCGTTGAAATTAGACACACGCAGGTTTCCTCACGATGTTTTCTCCACCGCCGAGCACGAGATGAATTATAAACACAAATTAAGCACATGAAAATTCAGTGGTGCTTGCCTATGTTTGAACCCGAAATCATCGGTTAAGATGAACGCGTTCTAACCACTGGGCCATCTCGGCTCTTAAAATTTACATTAGCTTATTAAGATTAAAGATCTCGTAAGATTTACATAAAACTTGTAAAAATACTAAGGAAATTATGATATCACAGACAGTCAGATATAGATATAAAATAAATTTTCAAATCTAAAATTCTATATTCGAATAATTCAAAAACGCCTATTATACAAAATTATATTTCCCATATGATATAATATAACAATCAAAGCAACGTGTTTAGTTAAAATGAATTTATTATAGTATTTGTTGCTCGTAACAATGATAAAGTGATTTAATTACAAGCTACCTTCGCTTAGCGAGCAACGTGAGGGCGTAAATATATTATTATTATCGTTTATACTTTAAATAATAAACATTATAGTTATTATAACATTAATTACATTTATAACAAAAGCATTTGCTTTGTTATTGGGGATATAATATTATAAATTATATATATATATATATATTGATTGATTTGAATATATTTATTTAATGCTTAGCATACATGTTCGCTTTACAATCGAAATAAGAGCTATCAAACTAAGCTTAACAAGTACCGAATCACAAACAAAAAAAAATGCTTACGCGTGTTTTATTTTAGTAGTGCACTAAACTGTAAAACTTTGAGATTTTGTTATCTCCAATTTAATCCCTTGACCATAATAAATCATCAAAGTTAGTACATCGATAATTTTTCGAATTAAGAAAAACAATATTTGTTTATTTGATTACTTATAAATATATAATAACAATAACAAACTTTTTGAAAACGATTAAACCGGTACTTTAGTTAATGTAGTGCTTTGTAATTAACAAATAAAGTAAATAACAGAATAAACAAATACATTCGAACTAATTAATAAATGAAGCGATGGCTAACGCGTCACGCGTTGTTCATCAAAAACAAGTGTAAAGGAGAGAGAAGTAATGCGATCTCATATTAATATAAGTATGTGACAAATCAACGTCAGTCGCAGATCAATTCACGCTGTCGGAGGAACCGTTGCAAAATCTCATCATGAGCACTTTAATTGATAACGACACAATATTATCAGAAAACGAACAATGGACAAGATTGGAGGAAGAATGGGGTAAACCGATCGATCTAGAAGTTGACGCAGAAGACGATTCGCCAAGAATAAAATCAGCTTACAGCACATTGGATCTGAAAGGTACTACGTTTGATTCATCGTTTCTGTTCAAGAAAGTAAGAAGGAAAATAGGAAGGCAGCTATCTAAGAAGTCCACGTCATCAGCATTGGAATACAACGATTTTATCAGTAATTTGAAAGATGATCCGAGCAGAGAATCATCCAAACAATTTTATTTCATCAACGGTCAACTAGTATCAGCTGCCTCCATCGAAAACATATGTGATACAATCGATGACATTTTCAAATCGATCGATAAGCTTTCGACGGTGACAAGTACGGTGAGGAAGGAGAAATTTCCAGATAAAGTCCAGTGCAGTATATCAGCGACTGACCTATCATTTGACACAGACACTGAAGACACGAAATACAGTGAAATCGAGAGGCATATCGAAGAAGCTTTCGAAGAATTCAATTCTATATCAGCTGTAGACGCCATCGACCAGTCGACCTTGGACTCTGTTACGACGCTGGTTCAGAAATTCAGTTCAGTGTTAAATGATCCCGTTATACAATGTAGCCCACGGAGACGAAGACAGTGCTGTGAAAAGTTCAAGGAACTGGCTGATTTTTGGAAAAATCGTGCGTTTGAGTCTGATTAAACAAATAAGAGGGTAGGTTGAGATTTTATTTATACAAATTAAGTTAACATTAGATCTAATATTTCCATATATTTTGTTTTGTATAACGAATGCACAATCCGCATGTGACTTTAATTTAATTTCAGTCAATGTATTTATATTAGTGACCCTTCAATCATATTATTAAATATGACTGTTAATTTTAATAAATACTATGTTAAGATTTTTATTTAATTAGTTAATATAATTATTTTATATTTATCAAATACATATGTATTTACAATATTAAAATGCTTTGAAATTCTATCGTATTAATAATATATTAGGAATCTTTTTTTTTGTAACGAGTTCTCGCAATATCTCCTTAATTTAATTCATATATTAAAGTTAGTATGTTATAATTGTGTAGAATCATCATATTGTTTACGAATGTCATAAGTTTATGTAATTGAATTAATATTGTAAATGAGAACATATACTTTGAAATAAATACAACTTACTTATAAATATGTTTTAGGAGTTTTGAATTTCATTTTGACAAATGATTAAATATGTCTATATATTGTACATATATTAGAGAGATAATATATACTTGCAGATAAATTAATAATTGATGACTTTACTCGGTAATCTCAAATTGAAAATCACTGAATTTTCATATACTTAATTTGTATTTATTATTCATCTCGTGCTCGACTGTGAAGGAAAATATCGTTGGTAGAAATGTGTAAGGAAATACATTTTCATCCACAACATGTATCAACCAACCCGCCATTGAGTAGCGTGATGGAGTAAGCTCCAAACCATATTCTCAAAAAGGAGACAACCCTAGAAACCTAAGTCCAACAATGGCACATTTGCAATTTCGTTAGTTAAAATAAAGAAATATAACCGACAAACCAAAGATTTCCTTGCAAGCCTTCGGGTTCGATTATAAAATTGAAATATTCTTGGTGGAGCATTTATCTACACATACGTAACATTGCTAGCGAATATTATAATAATACACAAGATATTTAAACAATATATAACCGACACATAGCATAAAAAATTAAAATGAATGTTATTTACGAGTTTTTAATCGCAGCTAATCGTTCGATTTTCAATTTCGGTCTCACACCAACCGATTAAGATAAAAATTGACTCTTATGGCTTCGTAATATTAAAAAAAAAAAGATTTGAAAATTTTGTGTGTTATGTGGACAGTTAACCAGGAGTTAACTTTTTAATTATCTCAATTTAATAATACAAGTTTATACTATTGACGTGACAAGCGTGAAATGAATATACATGTCAAACATAGAGAAAATGACGTTTCAAACGTTGTATTGTTTTGTTTTCGAGAACGTTTTATAATTTCAAACTATCAGCCAAATCCCAATAGCGAGTATCAATAATACTTAACAACTTTGTCACAGTTGTAGAGTACAGTCAGCATAAACAAGACTAACATACCTATTACTTAATTACCTGAACAGTACAACAAATAGAAATTCATGGTTCATTAGCCAAAGCGTGGTACCGTTCGTCCACGGTGCAAGTTGGACCTTAAATCATGAGCCGTGCCTGTGGACCGCCGCTCGGAAACATAAGGAGATGATTAAAACGTCGCGGGTGATAAGAGACACGATGTTTCGCCGTTTTTTAACGACGTCTAAATAAAACTGACATTTTAAAACATTTAAATAGTTATTTAAAAGTACATAAGAAAAACACAAAACATTAGATCAATTGTTCTAATTATTATAACAGATGTTAGATTATTTCCAGCGTAATGTGAATACTTTATACTACGCATTTACAATATAAATAAATATTTTAACTGAGTTAATTAATCCAATCATAAAATACATCATTCTCATTATTATATTTTTATTTAGATGAAATAAGACTTCATGGCTTACTAACTGAGAGGGAGAGATATACTCCAGACAAAGAGTATAGTTTATATATATCTATAATATAAAGATATTCTAGTATATATAATAGATAAATCCAGTTAAAAAGAACCATTGATATTTGAACTATAAAGTACCATTAATACTTAGAACGCAGCGTTCGCGCTTGCAATATTAACCCGTGTGTCATCAATATCCCGCGCACTGACCGTAAGCAGAAACTTATTCCTGTTGTTCATGAGAGTTGGACAGTTTGTCAATTTATGAGGCCAGCACAATAGCGTACGAGTGAAGGCAGATTTGGTTAATTGAGTTACAGGAGTTATAAGCTAAGAACATTTTAGCTAATTAGACAATATATACCATCTTTAGTTATCGTTTTGAATCTAATATCTTATTTTGATTGCAATTTTATCATTGCAATGGGAGCTATTTCAGTTCCCATTGCATTTATTTGGAATCGGCGATGATAGTCCATAAGAAAATGGATTTGGTAATTTTATTGCCGAATCTACTCAGAAGGTGTCGAACAAATAAATATAAATTGACGAAGAAAAAAAGTTTTTTTTAATCAATCTGACGCTTGCTTAACCTTACTACCTCGATAATGCTTAGGCTAGATTGGTTTGGAGGCAAGATGGCCCAGTGGTTAGAACGCGTGCATCTTAAACGATGATTTCGGGTTCAAACCCGAGCAAGCACCGCTGAATTTCATGTGCTTAATTTGTATTTATAATTCATCTCGTGCTCAGCGGTGAAGGAAAACATCGTGAGGAAACCTGCATGTGTCTAATTTCAATGAAATTCTAACACATGTGTATTCCACCAACCCGCATTGGAGCAGCGTGGTAGAATATGCTCCAAACCTTCTCCTCAAAGGGAGAGGAGGCCTTAGTCCAGCAGTGGGAAATTTACAGGCTGCTAATGTAATGTAATTAAAGATTTAATACAAAAAGGAAAATTAATCATTTTTGTATCAGTTTAGATAGGAGTACTCGAACTAACGGCATTGATGGATATACTATAATTAAATTAATTTATAAGATGAGATTATTATATTTTAATACAAGATATTATTATCTATACTTATCCAAATAATCTAAACTAATATTAAAAATTCGAAAACGTGTTTGTTTATTTGTAATGGTTTCAAGTCTTCCTTCTTTAAAGCCTACTATTCAACCAGCCATTATGATATCTTCCAGATATGAGTATCTGATACGTGCCCCTAAAACCACAACTCCCTCAAGGAAAATAGTTTGTTTCTTTTATATTTATGATAAGCATGTGTTTGTTTATATATACGTTTAATTCTGCGGGTAGTTAAACAATATTTAATAATATAATTATATTTAATAATATAATTATAAAGTATGAACAACTGTTCTTTTCTATGAGAATCAATCACTTTGTATCTCATTCGTGTAAACCGTTCTACAGTGATTCGCTGTCTCGATGGTTGTGTCCTTTGAATGTCATAGTTATTATAGTCAAAATGGTTTAATAGAGGCTAGATATAATGCCGCAGAAGCTGAGGTCATAGGTTCAGATATCAGGTCGAAACAAGAAAAAGTTTCGGAGTTTTCTATCCAAAAATTCTCACTACCAGCCGGGTGTCTGGACGTTTATTTTATTTTCAATAGGACAACTAACAGATAGATACAATATCACATCAAAAAAAAAAAGTACATTTCAAAATTATCTTGGCAAATGTTCTACTAATCACAGATAGTCTCACCATGTACTATCACATTGCACAATATGTATTAAAAATATAAATAACTAGGGGTTTTTAAGTTAGAACTGTTTACACCACCGTGCTTCGGAAAGCAAGTTAAGCTGTTAGTTCTGTGCATGAACTCTTTCCGGTCGTTTCGGATTTGCCGTCCAATCAAATTACGCGAATAGAAAGTGCACCCGTGTATGCTCACACGTTTGTGCGTTTAATCGTCCTGCGTCGGCTAGTCTTCCTTGTTATATGTCATCATCATTATATTCAGTGTCACATATAATATCACTATCTTGTTTGCCGGTGAGTTTCGAGTTTATTCTCATAATAAACAATAAGAAGAAATGCGAAGATATATCTTTATTGTTAGACAGTTCCCTCCTTAATATTATTATTAATATTTACTTATCTTTTTTAAGACTGTATTACAATGAATATTAAAATAACAGCATGTGGATTACGTCCTTTACGGGGAGAGAAAATTGTTGCTCAGCAATTGTATTCATAGGTTTTATTGATTTATTTTATGTAAAATACTAATATGATTGGATATAATGTAATATTACCCTTAATTTAACCCTTGTAAAGTCGAGTCCGGTAGTCCTTATATAATAATATTTTGACATATTTAATAATAAAACTGGTGAACAGGGCGGTCACTTCGCAAAAGTTTCCTTAAAAAACAAAACAGTATCGCTCCATTAGTGACGTCATAGCCCACGGGCCCGCTCTCAATCAATTTGGATGAAATCACCGGAGTGAAGTGTTTTTTAATTAATTTTATGAGTGAACAGCGCTCGGATACAGGTATGAAAGAGATGAATGGTTTATATTTTATTTTAGTCTTTTTTTAGAATATGGTTTTTTTAAAGGAAAAACATATTTTGTTGCGAAAAAGTGCATCAAATATTGTCCCGTATGCAACATCGTAAATAATAATTAAAAACGTAATATTCTCATGCATTACAAATGTCTTGAGTGTTTTTTATAAATGTTTCATAAATAAAGTACACATAGTATAATTTTTTTAAGTTAACGTCAATTTGTTAAAAATAAATTAAAGGATTAAAACCTTTGTGACGTAAAATAAACTAAATCATCTTTTATAAAAAAAATTAACTCAATCTTTTTTTTTTTGTACATTCCTCTCCACACCTCTCCTGTCCGCACGACATCGTCGTCCACGCACTAATTCAATATGGCCGACGTAAGCCATTTGCGTTCGCGCTTGACGCATCGCCCGTGAAAAAATCAATTACGATTTTTTGCTAGCGGTGACCAGCTAAGTAAGTATGGAATAGAAATATTATATAATAATTTAAACAAAATGCACTCAACCAAATAAAAATGAACGTTCTTTACAAAGCTTTTACAACACTTTAGGACGGCTATAAGCGGCATAAAACGCTTAATTCGAAAATGAGAGTTTTTGAGTACTGTGAAAACTAGCAACCGAGGAAAATAAGCCAATGATTTCTCTAAAATACTATGTAAGATGTGAAAGAGACATCACATTAAAACCAATGTATAAAAAATACCAGTTTTTAATATAAATATATATATTACAATAAAGCATCAATTATAGTTACGCAATACGATGTCTTGTTTAGGTTTTTAACGTTGAATATTCTAGTAAATAATATTTTATAAAAACCTCTTCAATAATGAGTTGACTGATGCCTTCTATAATAGACACTTTTAGTGGCACCATTTCGCATGACACAATCTCTCATATACACAATACCAAACAGAAGCCCTGTCACGTGACCAGGTGAGACAAGTTCTGAAAATAAAAAGGAAGTGTATTCGATGTTTAAATATATATTTCCTTTTTTTTAAGTGCAAAAATTTATGACATTAAAAAAGTTATTATGCCTGTAAATAAATTCGAACTCTTTTAAAAGTATGTATATTAATGAATAACACCAAAATATATTATTAGACTATAAGGGTAACAAGAAGGAGTTAAAGTTGAGTTATAATTTAACAAATACAATTATTAATAACGATTTTGTGCTATTTTTTCAATAGCCCAGTTCACTCGTTTGTGTAGGCTTAAAATTATGATGCAAGATTATACCCACGCACACGCACGCACACACACACACACACACACACACACACACACACACACACACACACACACACACACACACACACACACACACACACACATACACACACAAGTAAAGTTAAGTAAAAGTTCGTAAAAATAATAACAATTACTATATTTCATACTGGTTCTCGGTATAAAATAGAACCTGCATTTCGAACCGATAATGTGATATTTTTAATTTATTTTTTCTAGAGTAATCATTTCTTTAGTATATTTAATTTAAATTCATTGATGTTATATGACATGTTATAAAAGGAATTTATAACCGTCATGATTTCTAAATAACAGCTGAGTGTGAGGAGTGACTTATTTCAATATCATAATTAAAACTGCTCGGATACTTAACGCGAAAGCGCTTAGTAAATCACGGATCCATTAGACGCAGGTGCACTCATTGCGCATACGCAACTCATAAGCAATTTACAACGAAACACTATAATAACCGAGTATGAAATTATAATGGCGCCGCTGTTTTGGTAATTTGGTCATCAGTTTTAGTTGCAACATCATCGTGAAAGAGCTTGTGGTATTTGTAACGAATAGGAAACTGAGTTTATAATGTTATTGAAATCATCATCTTTTTATTTAAGCTTAAACAGCTTAAATTAAAAGATGATGATGATTTGATGACGTTAGTATCCCACAGCTGGGCAAAAACTTTTTTACTATAAGTATTTGAAACGGGATATTTACCATGATTTTTTTTATTTGGTCGAGCTCGATATTTCGACATTATCTACGAATGTCTTGTTCACGAACATGGTAAATATTCCGTTTCAAATACTTATATTAATAAAAATAACCATATTAATTTAAAATCTTATATAGAGAACTTTTTTTTTTAGTATTTCATCACAACGGAGATGAACCAGTTACCTTCTAAAAAAATTGACACAAACTGACCGAGACATGTCCGGGTTTAGCTCTTTCTTGAAAAAATACAATTTGCTATTGATTGTTCTTGGTGGTAGGATTTTTGTCAAGTCCCCCTGGGTAGGTTCAACTCACTTATCAGATATTCTTCTACCAAAGAGAAATACTAATTGTTGTCCGGTTTGAACGATTAATAAGCCAGTGTAACTACAGGCACCTTCAAGAAAAGAGCGTACTCCTTAAAGGTCGGAAACGCATCTGCAAGCCGATGTTGCAGATGTCCATGGGCATCAATATCACATAAAAGGGGACTTAACAAATCAATTGTTAAGATTTGTAGATCATTGACTATGTAATGGATATTTATAAAGATATTTTAATTTAAGAATGTCAGTGACCACTTATCATGAGGCCATCTCATTTGTGAGTGCGCCTACTATTGGGATTGGGAGTTGGGTTAGTCTTCATAGTTGGCCCCATTTCAAAAATTTGCTTAGGAGAAGAGTATCTTTAAACGAATAGATAAATACATAACAGCTTTATCCACCGTTTTTTTTTATGTATTGTCGCTATACACGACATTTATTTTTATCAAATTTTTAATAATGATTAAGATCAATTGAGCAACTTACTTAACATTAACATTTAAAAGTTGACAAAAGATTTATCGCTAGGGAAATTAGATCAACGGCAGAATACCGAATATATTGGCACATGCTCTCAAACAATGTTCTTACATCACACCACAAAAGTAAATAAAAAATAAAGGTAAATCAGGATGTAACAAATACTTCCCATTAACACTGAAGCTCGAACAAGCAGCGATCAAGCACTCAATCGGTAGATGTCGGCCGATGTCGACGCACGCCCACAAATTAATTCAGTTAACGTCGCTTACCGGGCATCACCTGGACCCGGACAAAGGTTTAAAAATACTGGAATATGCTTGTATATATCTAAAACAAAAAAAAAAATTAAAGTAATTAAAGATTTTATGATGTTCTTCAAGTAAGTGAATCACAAAATTAAACGTAATATGACAAATACGTATTTTGTTGTCAATCAAATATAAGCCTTATTATAAAGTTAGAAGATTCAAAATTGACTTTTAAGTACTTTAAACACAATTATAATAATATTATTATTTTTATTAAAAACAATTTACATTAAGAAGGTTTCTATAAAGATGATATGTGTCGTATGTCAAGGTACCGTTAGCAAACAATACAAGGTACCCTTTATTTTTTAAGCCTATTCCAGTGTTTATATAAAAGAATCTATCAATTTATGCTGACGGTAAAGCGATGTGAACACAGCCGCGAATTAGACAAGACTGCTAAGAGATATGGACCACATACATCACGTTGGGGCAAATGTTTGTATGTTGGGTCCAAGTTGACCAATCTTGTCATATATCTGATGGTACGCAATAGCATTAATAAGTATTTCCAATACCGAAAATTCGCGTGTAAAATTTTATTGAAAGTGGATAATTGTGCTTGGATTTCGGTGTCTGGTGTTTTTTTTTTTAATGTGAGTTGGCGAATGGTACTATCTACCCAGACGGATTTGCAAAAGCCCTACCACCGAATAAAGGTGTTAGAATGAATTATTAAACCGAGGTAGCACAGTGGTTAAAACAAGCGAATCTTAAGCGAAGATTAGGGTTACAAATCCGGAGATCACTTCATGCAACAAGCACTTTTCATTCGCTCAATTTGTGTTTCTAATTTACGTCATTTTTTATGATATAAATAGGCGGACGGGCAAATGGGCCACCTGGTGGTCACCACCTCCCATAGACAATGGCGCTGTAAGAAATATTAACCATACCTTAGATCGCAAATGCGCCACCAATATTAGAAACAAAGATGTTACCCTTCAAACCAAAACACAACAATGCTAAGTGCTGCTGTTTGGTGGTAGAAAATCTGATGATTGGGTGGTACCTACCCAAACAGGCATCCACAATGTTTGAAATTGAATATATTATTGTAACTTTTGTTCGTAATTTTAATAAATAAAGAACATCTATTTACTGAACGTTTTCTCTTGTCACGTTTAAATAAATACGTAACATTAAATCATAGTTTTCTATATATAACAGCAGAGACCACTGTTACTTAAACACAATACATAAACGTTGTAGCGACTAAATAACACACGTTTTAATTTATTATTAAACTTGTGCAAGATGCACTTGCCGGGACCAAGTTTCGATACAACGGGACCATAAATTGATAAGGCGGACTGGCGGACACGTGATATATTGGTATTAGATGTTAATGGCGGCGCTTGGGGTTGAGAGTATAATTTATACAATATCGTGTTCAATATTTGATATTAATTATAATTGTTTTTTTTTTTTTGTTATGATTTTATTTTTTCCAATCCCCACATTGTTATAGGTACTTGATGTGTATCTGGCGGGTCTCCCGCGAAACTTCGCATCTTTCGAAACCTATGACAGGTTTTGTTTTGATTTTATTTCGTTGTAAACTACAAGTCACTCATAAAATTTGACGACAAAATAATGAACATCTTCCAAGTGAAATTTTTGTATAAATGTATAATATTATACATTAGTTCAGTTTGATTGATTAGAGTTTGCCGAAAACAATTTGCTTTAATTTTACTCACTAAAATTAATTCTTTGTTAAGTCGTAACAATTTAATAAATTGCAATCAAGAATCATTTTTAATTTTCTGCACATCTACGGCTTATTTTTTATATATATTATATATATTTTAGCAGCGTGGTGGAATATGCTCCAACTCTTCTCCTCAAAGGGAGAGGATGCCTTTAGCCCAGCAGTGGGATATTTACAGGCTGCTGATGCTAATGCTTAAAATAAAAGCGATTATAATTTTAAGTACCTATTGTCTAGTGATCTCTTGTTTTATACAAATATTTTTTTTTATAAAATTGAAGAGTTTGTTTAAAAGCGCCAATATCAAGATTACAAATCTGTAGAGGTATTCTGTTAGAAGAGCCTCGAAAATAGCTGCAGAATACTCTCTGCCATTTCTTCAAACAAGATATGCTATAACAATGGGTTAATTCTTCTAATAAAGTTCTTTGTTATAAAGCGTTTGCGTTATTATTTTTTTTATATAGATAGCATAAGCTTGGTGTACATTGTACACCAAACTTATTTTTGTCGTGGACCACCTATTGGCATGTGTCTGTAACCACAGTTTGAGAGAAACACTAAAATATGAACAAAATTTAAATTTATTTAATATTGGTGCTTTTAATTCTATCCTTAGTAACCCTACGAGTATTTTAGCAATTAAAATCTATGAATATGGTACCTTTGGCATCAAGTATAGTATTTATTTATAGTGGTGATCAAGTTCATGTCTGAACAAGCATTAAGCATTGTCGGGCGGATAGCGCTTTGCAAGTCTGTACACGAAATTTTACGTAATATCGAATACGCAAGTTTGGACAAGTAACAGTCGCTTGCCTTATTAGAATATTATCTGCTTAGTTAGATACTTAAAACAATGTAGGTAGGACCTTAAAAAACTATGCTTACATTTTTGCTCTTTACTATCAAAAGCAGATAAATTTTCGTGGACCCCCATTAACATCTTATGGACCCCCATTTTTTATTCACGCTTACGTAAACCCCCAGCAAGTCTCCCGTGGACCCCTGGGGGTCCACCTGGACCAATTTGGGAATTACTGCTATAGACTTTTCAAGAACAATCGTCTCGTTGTGTGATCACAATCAGAATGAACATATCAATATGGCGTATAACCGTGCGTCGAACAACCAATAACAGACAGAATACATTAGTTAATCTATAGAAGATAAGGACTATAAGAACAATACATTATTTTATTAATATTAATAAATAAAAACTACTATTAATAAAGTATCTTAGTTGATATTGGAGTAACGATAGAAACGTCTAAAATTG
The DNA here is from genome assembly GCF_037043105.1 of Vanessa tameamea. NCBI lineage: Eukaryota > Metazoa > Arthropoda > Insecta > Lepidoptera > Nymphalidae > Vanessa > Vanessa tameamea. The sequence continues at coordinate 1,125,846 of NC_087316.1, forward strand.
TATTAAATAAATAAAATTACAATTTGAAAATAGTTATTTTTTTAAATTTAACTGAACACAACTAGATGTGAATAACAAAAAGGTCAACGTGTCAATGAGTGTTTTGGCAACCGAAAAATGGTTGCACGTGTTTGAAAACCCTAACGTCAAAACCAGTGTATTACGTATTACGATACATTCATAGCACGACCCAAGAGAAAAATATCTATGAGTTTTTAAAAAATATAAAATTTATGCCAGTTTATTGAAAATTATATAAATAACATTTATATAATAATTTACAATAAAATAAATAAACGTGTTAATATTGCCATATGCAGAATATTTATTTACAGATCTAATCTTTGAACCGAATTTAACAATTTCAACAACCGAAGAAATTATCACACATAAAAGACGATACAATCAAATAAAAGTTTAAATAAAAGCATGTTCATGAAAAGGCTATTCAAAACTTGATAATATTTTATACTTAATATTATGATATTACATAACGAGTTTCATATAGCTCAACGCATCCCTTATCGCCTTGCGGTATCTACTAGCATCATCGCAAACGCACGATGCACCTGGGATAGTATTAGCGCTGACATATTTATGTGCACGTTCCCTATAATTACGCGAATACTTTGCACCGTAATGAGTGCCATGGATACACAATATATTTATTTATTTATTTATTTAAAAGGTACATCAACATCACACATATTCAGCACTTATAAATAACAGATAAAACAAGAGAAAAAAAATTAGGACCTGATATGAGTAACAATTACAGATGTACACAACATTCGCACAAAGAAAAAACAAAAAATAAAACTTATTGTCTACCTGTTGAATTTAAGTAATAATAAAATATATATATATATATATATTAAAGAGAAATCATAAGACCTAATATACAAAACTAATATAAATATAACACATAATATAGCATATAACACCTGTTATAAAAATATCTGATATAACGTTGTTATGAATTTGTTATTTTTAAATCGTAAAGTTGAGTCGAGATTTCGTTTAATTGAGGTTTTATTTTATTAAAATATGACTTAACCAAGTAGGTTAGTTTACAATGTTAAAATTAATTTAAATTCACCACCGATTCGTGCCTCTCGATAGATTCTACTCGGATTGATAATCGGCAAGAGCATCAAAGATTTTCAACTATTTTTTGTTTTTTTTTTAGGTACTTCCATACATAACATAATATATTTACATAACATAATCAGCCTGTAAATTTCCCACTGCTGGGCTAAGGCCTCCTCTCCCGTTGAGGAGAAGGTATGGAGCATATTCCACCACGCTGCTCCAATACGGGTTGGTGGAATACACATGTGGCAGAATTTCGTTGAAATTAGACACATGCAGGTTTCCTCACGATGTTTTACTTCACCGCCGAGCACGAGATGAATTATAAACAAATTAAGCACATGTAAATTCAGTGGTGCCTGCCTGGGTTTGAACCCGAAATCATCGGTTAAAATGCACGCGTTCTAACCACTGGGCCATCTCGGCTATTACCTTACATAACAGTTAATAATAATTATTAATCCTGAATGGAAATAAAAAGATTGCGCGTTTCGATGTCATCTATATAATTTATCGAGTAATATTATATTAATATAGTATTATTTAAAGGTAATTTTAATTACTTTTAAATTTATTAATTCTTAAAGCTAAAAGTATTTGAAGAATTATAGTACAAGAGCAAACACCTGAGTTTGAGAACTAATTTTATTCATAGAAATGATAAAAATACAAATATTATAATAAAGAAAGGATAAGCTAACTTAAAGGAAAACTTAAAGGTTTGGTTCAAAACAAATGTCGATCCAATAAAGTATATTGGGGTTTTTCTCATTCTCATTAACAGTCCAGATTCTGGAAGCAAGTAAAACCTCTTGGTTCTCGGATAATAAGAATGAGGGAGTGCCCCTGTGTTTGGGCACACTCTTGTGCATTATTATATATCCTGCGTAGTTGGCTGGTCTCGCTTGAGGTCGAGCCATCATCACCATTATTTATAAAGTTAAAGCCACTAGGACATCATAGCAGACTAATCTATATAATGAGCATGTTAATGACCGAAAAATATATTTGCAAGTCTATCAAATTTAAATAAAGAAAGCCTATGAAAAAATATTTTACTCATATGTATATCGGATCATAGGCGAAAATTTTCCTGCGTTTGTACGAAATCTAGGAATAGCGAAGATATTTTGAATTGGGTGACGCGGAATCGTTCTTGGGACATTTATATAAATTTGAGAAAGTAACTTTTGCGAGTCTAATGAACCATTGATTAATTTATGCAGAAACATTAGGTCATGATTGAACCTCCTCTCCAATGTTGCAAGTTTGAAGTGTTGCAGGCAGCAAGGATTTACAACGACTATTATACCCAATAGTCGTTGTAAATCCTTTTTGAATTATTTTTAATAGTATATACTTGAAAAATAAATATATGTTGTATAACTTAAAACACAATTAGCCAGTCACCTTAAGTAAATTTGATTGTGAGTGGCCTCAAATTAATCTAACGCCTAACACACTAACAACAGAGTGGGATGACCATTCTTCATTAGTACAAAGGAACTCGCCTTTTGTCTCGCGACCATTCATTTGTGATTGTTCACTACACTCACTGAGACCCGGCCCGACTGGCCTATTCTGGAACTCAAGTCTAAACACCACGATCAAAGTACTATTTATAATAATATTTTTTGCTTGTGTATGTAACATAAATTGTTTTTAGATATCGCCATATTGTGACGTCACGCTTTATATACGAAACGGCATTTTTAGGCCTACAGGCAATAGGCTCATATGAAAACTACTAGCGGAATGAGTAGATTACGTTAAAAAGTATCCTTGTATCCTTTAAACAACTGGGATATCAACATGTCTATCTTTAAGGAAGTTATGGTATTTATTTAAGCAATGCGAGATGTCTGAATACATATATAGTAGATTTCATCTGATACATTCATAATATATATATTTTATGTAAATTATAATACGTCGATTGATGGAATAAATCTGAATTGTGATTTAATTACCAATACACATATATCTAAACGACGACTAAATAAGAATACGCATTATATTTATTATAAAGAACTTGAAAGATCTCCGTAGTCCTTTGAACATAATTAGAAAATTTGTGTAACATGAAATAGCAATATGAATAAAACTAGTCAACCTATCAGTGAAGGCAGATCAAGACAAGCACGAACTTGAGTATGCAGCGCACTAACGCAGAAGAAGAAACAATTGCATCAAAGTTTTTACTAAATACTCTTATAAAAATTTAAGTTTTAATCATTCTCATATACTTTTCAACGTTCATTACAACATTCCTTGCTGTACGAATATAACACGTAACGACAAAGTAGTTAATTGAAATGAATCTCAACCAACGATAGCGGATCCAAATCCAGGCAAGCACAACAGTTCTTACAACAGAGTCTTTACAGTTTTAATTTTTGTCTACGTGCAGCTGAAGGAAATCATATAGACAGGCGGACTGGCAAACAGGCCACCTGATGGTAAATCACCACTACCCACACACATTGGTACTGTAAGAAATATCAATCCTATAACCATGTGCCACCAACCAAGATCTTATGTCCCATTAAAACAACCATTAGTATTGATAGTTTTTGTATTGCTGTTGGCGTTAGTGTTAACATTTATTAAATATTATATTATTTATGTAAAACTTGATTTATAATTGTAATAGTGAAGTAATCATTATTTAATTTATATTTATTTAACAATAAATGAAATAATGATACATTTTATATATTTAAAACGTTCTTCTCGCTGGAAGCTGGTTTCTGAAACGGTGGTAGTATTTAAATATCGACGATTCAAAAACGTTTCATTGTGAAGTTTACTTGAATAATTTTAATTTGATTTGAAACAAAAAACGTGAATAAAAATCTTATACTCTTATTAACAGAACAAAAGTGACGTATTTTTAAAAACGATATCAATTTGAAAACGTAATGCTTACAAAATGACCCAGCCCGTCAGAATAATCCCGCTGTCGGACTGGCTTGATCCCTGTCAACAAATCCACAATACAGCCTGACTTGGTGTCACCCCGGCACAACAATGAAATGATTAATGTCTGCTATCGGCCCGAGATTCGATTCGTAAGTGTGGCCTGCATTATTAATATAGACGTTAATGGTCTTACTATAATGCTTCGGACAATAGTCTAGTGCATGCCTGCCCTTATATTGATTTTCTAAATATTCATGAATGTAAATGGAGACTTTGAAACTTCGAAAATATCCAAGAAAATAATCGTTGTTAATTATGCAAAATCGTGAAAAATATCCGTTTTCAAATTGGTCGTAATCGAAAATTTAATATTACATTGTACAATAAGTAATTCACGAGATATTTAAGAACTTTCGATGTTGTAATAACCATGTAAGGTGTATTATATATTTATATGTAAAATTATTGACGTTCCATTAAAACGGATATATTTCATTTCATTTATTTTCATTAGTATTACTACTGAAGAGAAATCCAGGTCTTTATTTATTTTGATTAATTTTGAGAAATAATATCAGTGTTCATAAAAAGGATATGTCATATGAGAAACTTAAATTTAATATTGTTAAAATATATTATACAAGTTATCAAAATATCAAATAATTTTTGGAGCGGGTTTATTTTTATATAAGTATATAGATTTAAAATACCTACTTCTGCTCGAGATTAAGATAAGCTTTGAAGATAAATGTGTTGTATTTCTGTAATCAGTCAAAAAAAGGTAAAATAAAAAAAACATATATTTTTTGTCCAGCCTCCGTAATCCGACGTCAGCTGCCGCTCTGGGCTGACGTTCGTGTCATGGATTATACTTCTGATAAGCACTGACGGGGCAAAACGGTGCAAATGTACCTTAAAAATAACCGTTTTTACTCTCAACGAGGCGGAGTTAAAATCTAAGATAGCTTTGAATTTTGATATATGTATCTTTAAACTTAATAATGAATCTAAATTATTTATCAAAATAATGTTGCTCTCGATGTTTTATTTATTAGCTTAATAATAAATTTTAAAAACAGTAATTTGAAATAATCGAGAAAACTAAACGAAATCTCTTCAATTAGACTCGCTAAACGCCAACCTATTCTAGGCAAGTGACAGAACAAACTTCCCGCACCGGCACTGGCTCAAACCGCCTTAAACTGGTTTACGCCTGGTGTGAACCGGTTCAAGCTAGCTTAGCTGAATTTACATAAACTTCTAGTCTTAGGTTTGCCGTAATAGTGCAGTGTTTATTTAGTTGTTCTATAAGTGTTTAGAATATTTCCACTATATATGTATAATTTCCGAAATGTGATTTCATGTTAAATCGCAAATAAGTATCGGTGTTATTCGTTTATTGTCATCTAAGTGGAAATTTACCAATTTTGAAATTAGAACTTATTCTTGAATTGAAATAAGTTAATTTTTTTTAACATGAAATTAAATAGAAATAGCAAATGGAGAAGTGATTCCCTAACCCTCGCTTTTATACAAATGCACAAATGCAGTGATCCAAAACAAACTAACACCTATCACGCTGCATTAAACCTGGTGGAATCTTTACGGGTACATTTGGGACATTTGCGATTCTATGGAGCCACAGTGACATTTCGCTAAAAGGGTACGGTAATTGTCAGGCTCTTTTATTTTTACCCGGCTTAGTTTACGCCTCGTTGATTCTAGAACCATATCGTGGATAAATTACCTCGTAATAATTTGTAATAGTTCTGTTAAAATGTCGGCTTTGCAATTTATATATGTTTTGCCAACTGCGAACTTACCATTTATTCGTTTTTTAAACCAAAAAAAGCTGTATTAAGTCATTAAGCGTTAAAAGTTATATTTTATGTTTACATTTACTTTTATAATAAATTATCCGTCCCTTATTACATACTACGCATAAAATGTTGACTGATCTATTTATAAGTGGTGAAACGCGTGAACCGCAAACCAAACGCGGCAGCACAAAGTTTGCGAACTGGATTGCACCGGATTACGCCAGTCTCCGGCGACGCATACCGGTTAGAACCGGTGGGTACTGTTTAGAGGCAGTTAGTCAGGTGAGATCGTCGCGAGGTTTACAATTGGTATTATCGCTGTGCAATTGCGGTGGGCGGGAATATGAATGCTAGTTAGTAGTTAGATGCTAATCTGCGGCTTTTGTTAGTCGCGTATTTTATATGCATCGTATAGACCTTATTGTTTTAAAATTTCGCAGACTAGTTTAATCAATTAATTTTCTCTGATCTCCAACAATATATTTTAGATAAACGATTTAATTTGAGTTTTTAATATTATTGAGATCTGAAGATAGAAATTAAATAAAACTATTGTTATATTGTAGATATCTAATTTTAGATAAAAATAATTGTATCTTAAATTTTTAAAATTTAAAATATATATTCATATTGTATCTGCTAACAAACTATGTCACGGCCGAGAACACAAGTATAATTGAATATTTAATAATTTACTACAAAGCACCAAACGTCTAGATTTTCAAATTTTATTTTTAGCGCGACCGACTTTTTTTCTGCAAATTTATAATTTGTTAATTAGGGTAGGTTGCCTACAATGCCGATTAAAAAATAGTATAATATTATTAGATATTAGATTTTTCTAAAGTACTAAAACTTCAACATCACTCGCATTCACTGAAAACGTATTTTATTTTACAACAATGATTACGTATATACAAACTGTACATTCAAATTAGATAAATCATTAGTAATCTACATTACCTACATTTGAATTGGAGCGATTCAAATCATCAATTTACCTAACAGGATACAGGCAATCCAGCTGAAGCGTATGCCCTTAAATCAATGGGTCTTTGTTCAGGTATCCTGAGTGCCATCGAGACCTGTTTGATTTAATATAATGGCCATATGTGCACATTAGACGATCAATTGGTCATCAATTGTTGGGTTAATTTGCAGTAAATACGCACTAATCCAGCACGTCGAGGTGGATTCAGTCTTGACGACGTGGCGTACTGACTAATTTGATACGTTGTCTATTTGCATTTTATATGATTTATATGTCTTATTAACTATCAATACTATGCGTAGACCTGGTTCTATAATATAAGATTGTGAATTAAAACTTGAGTAAACGACATTTAATTTTCCTTCTTAATTCAACTTATGAAAAGAACCTCAGGAAACTTTAGTATTATGTTGGAAGAACATCTGATACCAAATTGGAGCAACTTGGTAGAGTAACATTCTAAGCATCTCCTCAAACGGAAAGTAAGCTTAAGCCCAGCAGTGGATCATTAACAGGTTTTATTTTATACATTAGAGACAAAGAATAAATGCATTTATCTTGATTTCTATAAATATTTATGTAAAATATATTGACGATCTTTTGATTCCAAAATTATCCTTCTTATTTGGACATTTATGTATCTAAACACAAATTACAATACCGTTGACTAATTAAAGTAATTTGTTGAACAACAATTCCAATTTCAACAAGGAAACTTTTCAAGCATCATCTTGACTAAAGACGGCAAAATTTTTAACCATCAACCATTTTTCTTCCGGCTGTACTAATTGATTACCAGTAATTCGAAGTACAAATTGCTGGGCCATATCTCAAGGCGACAACGGCCTATCAATATGGCTGCTATACCACGCCAATAGCCGCCGGCGTAAATTGAGATGCTCAATTTACGAGCAATGCGCTTCAAGATGTTGTCTGTCACTGTGGATTGAGTGTTACACGAACTTAAACCATTAATTGGTACTTGGGACGTATCAGCGTGGCGCAGGCGGAATCCAGCCTTTGAATGTAATATATATTGATATTGTCAACTTCGATTTTAATTATAAATATAATATTTCCTCACATACATATTGTAGTCTATTCCAACCCCAAGTGGACGGAAACAATATAAACAAATTTGATATTGAATTAACGCGATGTCATTGGTCGAAATATATACTAATCACGAAAAAAGGCCGATTTGCATGTTAAAGTTGATATCAGAAGTTTGATAGTAAAATAAAAGTGGGTAGTTTGAATTAAAATAGTGACGTGACTAGTGTTATATTGTACAAATAAATATAATTGTGTAGTGCATAATATAGCAGAGTTGTTAACGAATCAAATGGAACATCTAAATCTAAGGTTTGTTCATCTTTATTTCTTCTTTGATTGGAATAGGATATACAAATTAACTTAGCCAAAGATAATTGAAAAGATTTGAGTTATTTAAATATTGTACGCGAACATAATGATCATTCGATCGTTACTATTTTTATTAAATCAAGTGAGTGGGGTTTTGTGCAAACCCAAGCAGCAATACTTGGTATTGTTGTGTTTCGGTTTGAAGGGTGAGTAAACCAGTGTACTACAGGCACAAGGAAACATATTAGATCCCAAGGTTTGTGGCGATTGGCGAGGTAGGGGATGGTTGATGTTTCTAACAGCGCCAATGTGTATGGCCGGTGGTGACCACTTAACATTTGCCGGTCTGCCTACCTACTACATAAAAAAAAATAATCTTGAACGATGATTGCAGCTTCAAACCCGGGAAGCACTAAGGTGTTCATCTCATGCTACGCGGTGAATGAAAATCTGCCTCAGTTGTATCTACCAACCAGCATGTGAACAGTGAGGTGGAATACGGTCCAGCCAAATCCTCAATAAGATATCCGGCTTAAGCCGGCAATGCGACTTTTACAGTCTGTTAATTGACTTAACTTTTACATTTGTATCGTCAGTAGAAAGAAAGAACAGCTGAAGCGCCAAAATGGTGATTTGAGAAATGAGATTTAAAGTTTTTTATTTTTAATCTCTTTTCAGAAAATACCATTGTGGCACTTTAGCGTTTTTTATTCCTTTTCACTGAAGATATGTTTATTTTTATCTAATGTATAATTAGATAGATATAATATCGAAATGTTTGAAATATATATTTTCTATGTATTTCAAGGTAAATAATATTAGATCGTCTCGTTGGCTGTTCCTGAAAATTATAATTATGAGTACCTATGTCACTCTATTCTGAGTGGTAACTACAGCACCACATCGTCCGCAGTCTTACCGCAGTTAAAATCAAATTATTATTCATCGATAATGTTATTATTATCACATTATATGTGGATGTTTATATAAATCATAAATATGCTTAAATAAAATATTAGAGGATTATCTTACTCCAGGAGCTTTGTGGATTTGGGAAATTGCTTTTATATAATTTAAACTAAAGACTAAAGTTGCAAATGTCTGCTGGGCAAAGCTCTCCTCTCACCTTGACGAGTTTTTGCTTATGACGCTGCTCCAATATACAGTGCTACACTTGTGGAAGACTTTCATCCAACACAGGCATGGTTTCTCTAGATATTTCCTTTAACTTTGGAAATGACGTTATTTATAAACATAAATTAAACAAATGAAAAGTGTGTTATGAAGTATTATTAAAAATAGGTACTGATAGTTAATATATCAGAAATGATAGATTGAAAGAATAATTTTGCGAAGTGAAACTTTTTAAGAGATTAAAATATCAACTTGATTTGGTCCACAGTCCCCTCTTAACCCAGGGCGCAAGGGTTTCGATAAACCCATAAACCTTGATGGGCGCCTCACCGAATATCAAGTCTTGGGCCACAGATGGACGCCCCGGAAGGTATTTTCTTCAAAAATAATTTTGAAAAACCTTCCAATTGTTAATACGTTTCTATATGTAACGTCTAAGTAAAACAATTCAACACAAAAATGATTAATTTTCCTTTTTGTATTAAATCTTTAATTACATACATTAACAGCCTGTAAATTTCCCACTGCTGGACTAAGGCCTCCTTTCCCTTTGAGTAGAAAGTTCATATTCCACCACGCTCCAATGCGGCTTGATGGAATACACATGTGGCAGAATTTAGTTTAAATTAGACATATGCAGGTTTCCTCACGATGTTTTCCTTGACCGCCGAGCACGAGATGAATTATAACCACAAATTAAGCACATGAAAATACAGTGGTGCTTGCCTGGGTTTGAACCCGACATTATCGGTTAGAATGCACGCGTTCTAACCTCTCGGCTTACAATCTTTAAATATAAATTAGATAAAATAAATGCTTCATATGATAATATTGTTGGAGATGATAATGATTAATTATCTATGACAACCTTGTAATGTTAAACTTAACTAACTTAATCAAAGTGTGTAAGAAATCCTGTAAGAAGTCACTTCGTATCTCACTCGTGGTATATTGAACAGTAATTTACGGTAATACGTTATTCTAATGTATATAGTTTACTATACTTTTAGTGTTGTGATTGTTTACGATCGTGCCCAGCTGTGAGTTTGAAGTTTGTTATTCAAGCCTCGCATCCTAGAAATTTTAAATTACATCAAAGCTACGGCACATATGATTGCAATTTATTAAAAAACACTTTGAAGACATTCGTATTTTTTTGGATTACTTCTATGAAAAAAATTGTATGCGTAAATATTGTTTGTATTGATTCATGAGCCATCTCATTGGTTCGAATATGTAGCTTGCTATGCTATGCTTCAATTGTGTTAGATTATCTATTATATTTACACTTCTTGATGAACCTTACTTGTATCTCATATTACTTGAGTATATTCTGCCATCTGTATATTCACTAATTCGAACTGTAGTGGAATAAACGTCACCAGTAAAGGAGACCCTTGCTAGTAGGCAATTAGTTTCAATATATATGAAAACTTGAATTGCTGAAATAGTCATAAATATAATACAAAGGAACTCCGCTCGAATTTCGTAAGACGTTTTCGAGAAAAACATCACCTTCAAACGCCCAATGAAATCCAACTAAAATCGCCCAATCAACTATTGTATTAACGAAACGAAATCAATAGATTTAAAGACGTATCATTAAACTAGTTATAAATAACTCCGCTCGACTTCAGACTATCTTCCTTCACAAAATACCTGAAAGCTTTTAACGCCCGAGCCTTATATCACAGACTCCCTGTCTTTCGATTCCGGGCCCATAACATAAACATGACGCTACACTATTAAAAGTTGGACTCGTTTTGTAAGTCGAAATATTATTCGACTACCTTCTATCTCGTCCGTATCGGAGTCAGGGCTGCCAACTATACACAATTTGCATTTTTATTTTATTTTATTACAACGGATTCGGTATGTTCCGTTTTTAAACTTTGCGAATTCTGTTTACGATATCGTTATCCGTATGAGGTTATATACTGCTGTTTTCGGTTATTCGAGATTTAAATTCGTATTTGTTACACTAATATGTTCTACTTTAAGATTTTATTCGGTTCAAAAAGTACTTAGATTTTATATGAGTTCGGTTTGTGCGAGACGTTCGAAAGGTTCGTCGTATTACGTTTTATTTTTTATTTTATTTTATAGATTTTATATTACAACACGTTTATGATTTTTTTTTTTTATGTTTGATTCTTTTGTCTAATATATATTATATGGTTCCTGATTCAGACAAATATTGTTACGCGTTGTAACTAAATTATTACTTTTTAAATAGTGAACATTAAACAAAGAATATTACTTCTTATAATGATGCAATCAATTAGAAAAAAAATCATAAATGAGGGATCAACCTGGATCTACTCGACAACAAAAAATGTTAGGCATGATATTATACATGATAATTGTTATTATTAAATATGTGGCAGCCCTGATTCAGGGATACAGTCCGGCGGAGTCCGGCGCTGTCTCATAAACATGGCCCTGTATCAGCGCGTAATCTGCCGGATTTGTCGATCAGGCCGGCTATCCACTGCCCAGATTTGTACGGGGCTTTGCCGCCGATGGGACACATACGTTTTGCTTTTCTTGCCGGCTATTTATTGGTCTGTGCGGCCAGGTGCGCTGAATTTGTTTATGTTCAATGATTGAGGATTACATCGGTGAATCGATTGATCGTAGCTTACGTTGAGTTGGTATGTACGTTCAAACGTATTACCATTTTAAGTCACCGCGCGCGGTAGTGAATGCAGTCGTGTTCATTTAAAAGGGACGTTGGGTTGGTTATGACATATGGATTCATTTTTAAAAATATATAACTTTTCGTATTATATATTTAACTAAAACAAAAAAGTTCAATAAAAAACGTTAAACATACTATTGTATCTAATTTTTTTTTTTAAGTTACGGACCAAAAACTATATATTAATAATAACTTTTAGACTTCACAGTAAGACAAGTATAACAAACATAATTAATAATTTAAATAATATTAATGACGTTCCAATAAAATATTTAAGCATGTATTACCTAAGCAAAAAAATAAATGATTAAAAAAACTACACGATACAGAAGTGTAACCTATTTCAATACGTTTCGCTTACAAACGACCTTGAAACTTTACCCCGATCACCCAAAAAAGTTTACGTCGATATATTTCTATTTTAGTAATTTACAAACATGATTATAATTCGCAACAAGTAACGAACAGGCTGCGAGCATAACATACATAATAACATAATCAGCCTGTAAATTTCCCACTGCTGGGCTAAGGCCTCCTCTCCCGTTGAGGAGAAGGTATGGAGCATATTCCACCACGCTGCTCCAATGCGGGTTGGTGGAATACACATGTGGCAGAATTTCGTTGAAATTAGACACATGCAGGTTTCCTCACGATGTTTTCCTTCACCGTCGAGCACGAGATGAATTATAAACAAATTAAGCACATGTAAATTCAGTGGTGCCTGCCTGGGTTTGAACCCGAAATCATCGGTTAAGATGCACGCGTTCTAACCACTGGGCCATCTCTGCTTAGGCTGCGAGCAGTCTGTTAATATCCCACTACTGGGCTAAGACCTCCTCTCCCTTTGAGGAAATGTTTTGGAGCTTATTGAAGTGTGATGGAATTTCATTGCAATTAGACACATGGTTTCCGAGCACGAAGTGAATTATAATCACGAATTAAGCACATGAATATTCACTGGTGCTTGCCTGGGTTTGAATCTGTAATCATCGCTTAAGATTCACGCGTTCTATCCACTGGGCTATCTCTTCTCTTATTTAATACACAAGCATTATTATAATTTAGCAAAACATATAAAATTAGAATACATATTACTAAAATAGCTCTTCTATAACGTAAACGCAGGGTACGTTACTACTTACCCCACAAAGAACATTCAGGCCGCCCTTACATATCTAAATGTAAATGGCCAATCAAGACTACCTGTGCCTGTGAAATGGCTGGTACCCAAACTATATGTCCCGGGCCGGACATATTTAAGGTATTTTATTTATTTCAAGATACACAAAGTCTTATCGGTCGATGTATAGTTTCGGCGTGTTCAGACTAGGTTACTCAATTTGTTTTTATCACGAAAATTTACGACGAATTGAAATAAGTATAATAACTACTATCTGTGACGACCTCCGTGGTCGAGTAGTGTGTACACCGGCTTCATGGGTACGCCAATCCGAGGTCACGGGTTCGATTCCCGGCCGAGTCGATGTAGTAAAAATTCATTAGTTTTCTTTGTTGTCTTGGGTCTGGGTGTTTGTGGTACCGTCATTATTTCTAATGTTCCATAACACTGTGTGCTTTAGCTACTTACATTAGGATCAGAGTTGTGTATGTGATATTGTCCGATATTTATTATTTATTCATTTATATCTAAATAATGTATGCAAGTATGAAATAATATGTAGTTTATAATTATGTATATATATATTATATTTTATTGTGTCTTATTGGGATGTAGTTATGTGTAGTTTATTATTATACTTTGGTATAAATATTCGTATTGTTGTTCAGTATAGTATTTTAAATAAAAAAATAAGATTATTCTTTTAAGCAATAGATACGTTTAACCATATATATTTTTTTCACTGGCAAGCAATTGCCAGGTAGCGATTACTCGGCGTGCTTTCAATTGCTTAGTAAACATTTACCACTACAGTACCTGCCCAGGAACTGCTAAATGGATCAGTGTTATTTGTGACTTTGCCGATGTGTTTTCAATTTCGAAAATACCCAAGTATATTATCTCGTCCTAAGACGTTAACTATAATAATATTTTGACCAAATATCAATATATTACAATAATAATAAAACCATATTTTTTATCATATTTACAAAGTTTTTTTGCTATTACTCGAAATATAATTAATATCATTAAATATAAAGTATTATAATATGAACAGAACGCAGCTGACATGTTACTAGTAAAGTTTACTCCTCATAACACCTCCGTTTGATGACGGTTGTTTTAAATACCTGTGGTAATGGGAGTCTATTTAACTGATACGACAATGACGTTTGTACGTTTCCCATACTACGTGACATTAGCGAATAAATTGAGCTGTTTACAGTGACCGTTTGAACCGTTGTATATGTCGTAACTGACCCGTGTTCGATACGATACAAAAATACTGACACAATTCTCAAACACGAAGACATAAACTTCTAATTAAATTAGTAATTAAATTAAATGGATATGCAAAGATGTTCAATTCGGAATATATATCTGAATCGCGTCTATACCAATACGTTTTATAAATGAGGAAGTAATTCTGTTATCTCTTTACGCTTAAACCGCTCAACCAATTTAGATATATTTTGGTATGGAGATAGTTTGGCTCCCGGGAAAGATCATAGACTTTTTTTAATTCACACCTCGAGGATGTCAAATTGGGGGTGACTTTTGTGTGATATAGGTAAACTTTAATATATATCATGCGGCTAAAGTTAATATTACCGATTGTGCTCGTAGAGATAATGCGATAACTATTAACACAATGTAATTTATCTATATTCTCTTAAGAACTACTTAAGTTGGTTTTGCTTACGAGTTTGGTTTTTCTTTCGTCAAACCATAACACGGTTAACTACAGTTTGAAATGACAGAAGAGTGTATCTAAAAACCAAGCGTATATGACGTTTTTCAAAGAAAAATAAGATACTTGTACATTTAGAAAATGTCTCTTAAAATGTTTAAGAATCATTTTATATCATCAAACAAAGTAAAGTTATCATCCTACCTTGTCTATCTTGTTGATTTCTTTAGCATTTATTAATTTTAACATGGAGTAGATAAAAAATAACTCAAAGTCAAAATTATTTGATTTAAAATTACAAGAATTAATAAAACGAGACGAACGTAACACATTATATCTACATGTTTATAAGCCTGTGTCTAAAAGTATTTTAACTCTAGCAAAATAAAAAGATAGGAAGCCATTAATAAAAAAAAAGTTGAAATTATAAATATTCAATTATAAATTATTTATTATTTTCATAAGGTAATAATAACACAGAAAAACCATTTAATCATTAATAATCTGTGGAACCTGAGACTAATTTTCGTCGTAACGGCTTGTAATGGCTGTCATTTCGTGTCATCTTGCAGTTAACTGTTAACGAGATTATCAAAATAATTAAATTAGCAGTGTGATTCTGTAAGATTTCGCTTCGTATCTCACTCGTGAAATGTTGACAACAGACTTACAGTGATACGCCATACGTGTATATAAAAGACAAAATGATATTGCAAATACAATATTGATAATATTTTTCGTGTCTTTAAAAATAAAAAACGTGCGATGTTGTTGAAAAATTTGCATCTGTTATTAAAACACGCTCGAACACATCAAAACCTTTCGTAATCAATCAAATTTAACATAGATATACATCGTGGAATGCGACTATATATATATATATATATATCTTTTAAATTATTCATAAAAAATAAACACGACAATTAATTTTCGACTAAAATACGAAGAGGCCGAAACATACCGAAGATCGATTTCGAAACACACAAAAAATATCCACACTAAAAAATCTAAAGAGTAAAAGAGATAGCATGATCTAGTGTTAATATTGTTGTCTTTCATCAGATCAAAAGATCTCATCTAGGCCTAAAACGGTAAATAATATTTTAAATTAATGCTAATGGCTTCGGTTAGCCTAAATGCTGGGCGGTGGCATAACTCAGACCAAGTGACTCTTCCCTTGTAAATATATGAATATCTACCTAAACATTATCCGTTATTTATTGTGATTACGGCGAAATAAACGGACGATGGATACCTACGTCTCACGGCTAATGGACGTTGTACATTTTATGTATAATTTTTATTTATTATAATATGTAAAACAGACAGAGACTTAATTTGTGTTTATCTATACTGATATTATAAATGCGAAAGTAACTGTCTGTGTGTTGCTCTTTTACGGCTAAAACACTAAACCGAGTTTGATTAAATTTGATATGAAGTAAGCTTGAACTCCAAGTATTGACATAGGGTACTTTTTAGAGCCTTATATATGACGATCGACCCCTAAAACGCAAGCGTAACCGCGGGCAACAACTACCAGTTGATAATTAGGTAACCCCGGAAACGTCTTTAGGAATGTTGCCTGTATTAAAATTTTAGACATGTGTAAACCCACCCACTAATTGTCATTGGAGCAGTGGTGGTGTAATGAGCTCAAAACATTCTCCTCAAAATGGAGACAAAATAACAACTTAACAGTGATATATATACATATAATTTACTTCCCTGATAATTCATTTTATTTGAATATAAAATAGGTAGGTGGACTAAAAAATGAGTCACACAGTGGTAATTGGCTACCACCATCCATAGAGACAGGCGCTGTAAGAAATAATAACCATTCCTGTAACTTCTAATGCGCCGCCGATTTGTTAGATCCTTGTCGTTGTTTTTGTAGTTACACTGGCCCACTTACAAATACTAACAAACTAAACAAAACATATTATATTTTGTAAAATCATTACATAGTATAAAACAAAGTCGCTTCCCGCTGTCTGTCCATATGTATGCTTAGATCCTAAAAACTACGCAACGGATTTTGATGCGGTTGTTTTATATTGATAGAGTGTTTCGAGAGGAAGGTTTATGTGTATAACACATGCATTATATATTTGAGAAATACTGATAATTTTAGAGGTTTCTAATGTAATATCGTAAATAAACACATTTTTGCGCTATATTGCAAACTCTGGCTGAACCCTACGAGATAGATCGAAATAATGTATTACAATATTGTACACATTAAAACGGTCCTCAAAAAAGTCCACGATGATATATGTCTATCTCTTATGGATAAACCACAATGCACCCGTGTAACGCCGGGGCTGGTCGCTAGTAAATATTAAAGTCGTTTATTTAATAAAAGTAGATTTTTTTTTAAACATATGTCGATTCGGATCTCTTTTTGGTCATAAATACCCATGTCACGTAATCTAGTTCTAAAATACAAATTGTACTTGTTGAGACTAGCCTCGATCCTACTTATATATATTTATATTTTCATGTAAACACACTATTTTTCCGCCCACAGCTTTGGTCGCGTATTACGGGTTCGAGGCCTTGTCCTTGCTTAATGTTCAAACCTTCTTCATGGCAAATTTCATCATATTCATTTTAGTGGTTCGGTCGTTAAAGAGTAACAAACAGACAGACAGACAGATGAAGCTTACAATGTTTGCAGGAAATTGTTCCTTTCCAATACTTAGCACATCAAACAGAGATCAAATAGCATACTAATTGAAGCTAAATAACAATAATAAGTTCATTAAAGCACACACAGCACACTGTGCAACATTAATAAAATATAAATACAATGAAATCACAATAATAATAATTACAATAATGATGAACATGTTTAAATACTTGAATAATAATTAAATAATTTTTTACATTACATTAGCAGCCTGTAAATCTCCCACTGCTGGGCTAAAGGCCTCCTCAGTGGTGCTTGCCTGGGTTTGAACCCGAAATCATCGGTTAAGATGCACGCGTTCTAACCACTGGGCCATCTCGGCTAAACTAATATTAGATTAAATAATATTAAATATAATTCTGTCAAATAGAGTCTGTAATTTTCGTTTGCGAATTAATCTTTATTTATTAATAATCTTTATTTATATACTTATATTGTTTATTATTTGCTAATATACCTATTTGTAAGCATTTTTGCCGTCAAGACTATATATACACAAAGGTTGACTGACTAAGACTAGGTGGCTTTAAGTCCGCGTTTTATATATAAATAAACATATATATTTTTTAATTTCATTAATAAATAAATGTCTTTAAATAATTTCAGTAATCTTGTTTTAAAAAAAAAAAACGAGTTATCAAGGAATCACGTCTGGAAACGTTACAGACCCACGATCCCCGGACTTGAGTTATTTGCTCAAGTTATCGGCCCCCCGTTTATCACAGAAACGTCAGATTTAATAATAAATGATAATTGCGTTCCAGCTTACAAAGCCGATCGGCCGATTCACGTAACTAAGTTTAGTTTAACTTTGAATTTAGAACTGTATCTTATGTTGTTCCCGCTCTGAGACTACAGAATGAATAAAGTCGACGCGCTTAAATTATAATTCCAAATTTAAAAAATGTAATGATTAATTTAAACACATTTATAAATATAATAAGATTTTAGTGTATTCACTAAAAGGACCATAGATTAAAGATAAAAAAAAACATTAGCACTAAACTAGGTTTAAGCTGTAAATACACGTATACTATTTAAGAATCTGTGTCACAAAAAAAGGTTAAAGTAACAATGTAAGAAGGGTCATGTTAACATATACCTAAGTAAACGTAACAGCTTTTATTTATGTCAAATGCGGAAACATTTCGTATGGAACGGCAAATTTAAACATGGCGCCCAAATAAAAAATAAACCAAATTTAAATATACTTTATTTATATATGATAAATATGTTGCATTAATTCTAATGTATAGTACCCGAAATAAACTCCTTTTTTAACACCAATTATACTATAATACAGGTACAAATGTTAACACTTATAAATAAATGTTCTAGAACGATCGTCTCCACGCTATCTTTGTCCAAACCAACAGCATTCTTAATCACTTAGCATTGGTAAACGCTCGACAAGGTAAACAATATGAAGACACCAAACTTGAACTATAATTCACGGTCGCGCTTAAACTTGCGCAAATATTAACTGCATTGTTAAACAACGACCAATTTTAACTATGACACACGGCGGTCTTATTGAAATCCTCTGGAATGGCTTTAACTCGATGAGGTATATACACTAAACAACTACTTACGAACCGAATGGGCTAACTGATGGTAAGTCACCGCCAATATACATTTGCACCAGACGTTTGCTACACTACTTAAATATACAATTTTTTCGATCATATACTTTGCCTACAGTTGCTCTCTCATAATTCAAAGGAACACAGTAATAAAAAGCATCGTTTTCGAGGCGTAATTTAATCTTACTCAACGTGTATTGCGAGGCATGGAACCCACAGTCACGTTTTGATTTATAATTAATTCGAATTGAACTCGGCAATTGATAGACACAAAGAGAATAAAACTAGCTCAAATGCAAAGAACTATGAAGGTACAATAAGATAATGAGATTTTTAAAGGTAGAATAACTTACCAGAATATGTACCAAACCAGATAAGCACAATGCTACCACTGTATCATTAATTTCCACTATAGATAAAGATAGAGAGAGCATATTTAGTTATACTGCTTTTACAATACAATATAAAACTTACTGTAAACCAAAAACAAAAGAACGCGAAACTCGGCCTTATTGCTAAACCTCTCCTAGACAAACTTTGTAAAGAGAACATCATTTTATGGAAAATATTGCAGATAACAGGTTAACGCATGACTGAGTGAGTAATTATAACTTCAAAATATTGTAAAATTTATATTTTGATGATCTTTGGTAAGTTAGGCGCATAAAAATAAGGTAAATCCATATTATAGAAAACGTTTATTTAAGGAAAAACAATGAATGCAAATGTATAGTCTGAAGTCTTGCCAGTCACAAGCACCAATTGCTTCACATAAAACTGTTGCAAGTAATTTGTTTTTGAAAAACTTGACAATACAAATTTTCTTTTAAAAACCAGCTTGAACTTAGTATTCTTAATTTTCCTCTTTTCCTGTATTTTTCCTGAGTTCGGAGCATAATCCGCCATGAACATTACAGCTTTCCAGACATGCATCTTCCAGAATTTCTCCCTGGAGTATTTGAGCACTTGAAAATTACTTTAATTTGTATTTGCAATTCATCTTATGTTTTACAGTGAAAGAAAACATAGTAAAACCATATAAGATCGCTTAAAATATATGTCTGATACATACATATATCTTATAAATATATATCTTATAAGTGTTACGTTTTTTTTTTACATTAACAGCCTGTAAATTTCCAACTGCTGGGCTAAGGCCTTCTCTCCCTTTGAGGAGAAGGTTTTGGAGCATATTCCATCACGCTGCTCCAATGCAGGTTGGTGGAATACACATGTGGTAGAATTTCGTTGAAATGTGTACCCATGTGTACGCGATGTTTTCCTTCACCACGAGATGAATTATAAACACAAATTATGAAAATTCAGTGGTGCTTGCCTGGGTTTGAACCCAAAATCATCGGTTAAGATGTACGCGTTCTAACCACTGGGCCATCTCGGCCATTGAATAATTTATTTTCGAATTCAATATACGGATAAAATATAATTTTGGTCACTAATTTAATTTTGATCATCTAGTCATTTGTCATTAAATTTATTTTGCTGTTTCTAACTTGTTAATTGTTTTAATTAATTAATCATAATTTATAAATTAAACCTAACGAAGTACTGAGCATGCGACATTCCATATATCGTATACTCAATCTTGTCTGTGTTTGTTATTGTTTCATACCTTCGAAAACTGATGAGAATAATCGGTGCAACAAACCATTCTATAAAATTTATAATACACATGACACTCTTTAAAACTATCCAAAAAAGTATCCGTGTCGAAAACTAATTAAACTCGACAACATTAACACACGGCTATTTAAGCAAGCGCCCTTAAGATAGATCACAGTGCGACCGATCATTGTTTGCATTACAATCGTATTTTGTCAATCTTGATAGCGACCCTGTTAGCAAACAAGGTGTATCGAAGTTTGCACATCCACTCAAATTTGTTCCTAAACTCGAACGGTTAATGGGATGTAAGGAAGGTGATTTGAGACAAGATGTTAGAAGTTCTGATAAGGTATTTTGTTTAGCTTGTGATTCATTTGCTACGTACTTTAGAATTTGTTCGGTTGATGATTTAATATAAGCATGGACTGCCTCGTTGGACTAGTGATGCTTATATAAAAATATGCAAATCCCCAGGTAGGTTTAATCGGGACTGATATATTCAGGGCCGGACCGTGAGTTTAGGGGGCCCTGGGCTAATACTACTTAGGGGCTCACCTGAGACACACCTGAATGTAGACTTGAATTAAATGAATTGAATGGGTTTGATTAATTGCAGGATTCGCAGGGCTGCCAACCATACGATCTGTTTAATTTAATAAAATTAGGTAATTATTTCACATTATCGTCTATTTTTGATTTTAACTTGACTTAGTCGGGGGCCCCTTGAAGCCCAAAAAGCCATATGGTAGATTCAGCCCTGAATAGATTTGTTTTTATTAGAATCTATCGATTCTTCTGTGACCTTTTGATGATGGCAGTGTCCTGCGCCAGAATTTCTTCTAGGCGTATGATATTTACCGTCCCATCCGATGATAAAAATGTGGAAATAGAAAATGCACTTGCTTATGCACACTCACTTGTTCTGCGTACTTGGTTAAACTTTCTTGACAATGCTGACGTAACGGAAATCAGCCAGGGGGATAAAACCTTTACTGTTTGTATTTTGTGCAAACCTTGATTAGTTTATCATAATTGTAAGTACTATCAAACATAAAAACTATTAAATCTTCGATCATATGGTTGGTGGTTTTAAGACTGTGTAAGAAATGAATTAAAACTTTGTAATGAAGGCTTTATCATCGTCCTGTAATTAAAAAAGTCTTCCATGTACGAACTCTGAATCTAGGAATCGGTATCATTATATCACGCCCAAAATGATCAGCCAATTTAACTATACCTCAGATCAGATCAGATCCTAAATAATTATCGATTCATCTATATATTTTTGTATTATTAGAGTTCATAGAAAATACAGACAGACATACTAAGTATCAGAGATACATTCACAAGCAAAAACTTAATAATCAATAATATATCAAAATTAAACACTAGTTTGCTTATAGACCTACCCCAAATTTCTTAAAAACAATTACATCGTGTTAGACAATGTCGTTGACAGATTATATTTTTAATTTAAAATTGCCATATCATATTTTCTATGGTCCAAACCAATAAGCGTGTCAGCTATGGCTCTGTATCAGTGATCTCTTTGTTTGACTCATATCTCGGATTAACTGTTCCCGATACCTGATAAAGTTACATTAAACATCGAACTACAGTTAAAAAGATGTGTTACTGGAATAAGAGTACTCAAGATTCCAAATTTAAAAATGTGAAGTTTTACTAAAACTAAAACTAAATCTGGGTTTAATCAAGCGTTATCAAATAAAAGAGATGATGAGGCAAACTGCATATATTATATATGTCGTATAAATCTTTTAATCTGCATTGTATTCGACTCCGTAAATAGACAGCCGATTTTGTCTAGCCGTACGTAATTTACAACCAGTACATAGTTTTTTTTTTAACTTAAATTCACATTATTTTTGTCATCAATTTGTGGATTCTGCCTTAAACAACTGCAATAATATTGTTTTAAGATAATTGTCAGTTCATTTTAATCTACATCCTCGTATTGGCATTTTGGGCCTTTTATTACGAGATCGTGATGCCGTTCAGATGCTATCTGCATCTTGTATTGAGGTGGATAAATGAGTTTTCCCTTGTTCTCTAAACTTTTACCATCTGATACAGCCTTTGTCTCTTAACACCTTTATCGCTATTTGGATTTAAGTAACTAATATTTATTTAATCTTGTTGTAAGTACTTACTAGGAACCCAATTATTTGACGAAACCATTGCATTTTTTTTTAATGTTTGGAACATGGCAAAGGTTCTCTTTTGTACTGCCATTTTTTTTCTCTTATCTTTTTTTTATATCATCTTTTTTTAATCCTCAATTCGACTATATTGCGAATAGGACTTTCATTATATGCAATCCACTGTTCAAAAAACATTATTTTTTGTTAATAACTAATTTTGCACTAAACAAAACAGGTTGAAATTTTAATACAACGTAAATTATAATTATTTACACCTTCTGTCCAATTTTCAACCGTCTAACAATTTTTTTCACAAAGTTATAAGCAAAAACGCTTTTCACCCTCTCAACCCCTTAGCGTTCACCGCAGAGGGTTGAAAATTTTAATTTGTTATTATTTTAACGTCCGAAACCACATATCAAAAAATCAAAATGATATTAATTACTTGACCTTCACGGGTTTTATTGACTGGCTTATGAGTATGAAGCGAGTATTTACAGAATCGCACATCAGCGTCAGACTCTGTAATAAGAGTATCAAAATAAGATAAACATGGCTTTCATTAATAGACTGAAAAAAAAATTCGAAGCATTTATTTAAGACAGTTCTAAACATTTCTCGATTCGATGTTTAATTAAACTCTAATTAGTGTTGCGAATTAAAGCGAACGTGTACGCATCGGTTCTGCGGAACTGTACACGATTGATGTACTTTGAACCCAATTCATAAGGAATAAAGCTTAAAGTTCGATGGATGCTTGTACCGCGCACTTAGTAAGGAAGATCGCGCACTCTTACAAATTGGCCACATTAATACAGACAAGAGATAAAGGTCACACGATGGAAACAACTGCGTTTAAAAAAAAAATGTTTTGATAGGTTTACTTTGATGTGGATTTGATGATTTGACTTAGCGAAACGTACAAATAATTGAGTTCCAAAAATTACGAAATGTGCATTGAAATAAAATGAAAAACATAATCTTTTCACTCTGGTAAAAATAATAATTTGATTAAAAATAAATGAATGAACCTTTTTCTTATCTACAGAAATTTAACAGTCAAATGGGCAAGTGATACTCTATGCAGGAAAGATGAAATAGTTGTAATGTTCTATAAAGGCTTCCGACCATTTAATTTCATTCCGTAATTGGGTCATTATTTATCATTACATACGGGAGTAATATATTTTACGCTGCGAAAAAAGCGTTACTAAAATACAAGTAAACTTTTAAAAATCAGAGAAATTTTTGGACTATTTTATAAACTCTGTCTAACTAATCAATCGCAATGTTATTTCATCGTCTCGTACGAAGAGGTTGCACCGTTGTTAGTCGAAGTTACATTAATGTAGTACATTCCGGTGTCGATTCGGTAACAGGCGCTGTCGAATGTTCGTCTCCCGGCTCTGGAGGGATCGGTTCGTGGTGTGGTAGCCGGTAGAAGAGCAACTATTTTTTAAATTAAATATTTTTGGGCAATATGTCGAATTTTGAAGGATTTTTTATGTGTAATGTTAAAATGTAGATCTTATTAACGCAAAAAAGTTTTACTTCAAATCCAAGAACTTATTTTTGGTAAATTATATAAAGCAAGATAAAAATAAGAATATAAATAATTACTAAGAATAATAATAACAATTGTTCCATTGTTCTGGGTTCAATACCCAGTCTATTTCAGTTAAGTTTAAATTATTATACAAGTTAGGTATGAGTTTTTCTGTCAAGGAGTTCTCAGTAGCAGGCCAAAGAGACAAGATCATGAAATGAAATTTATTTGTTATCTAAAAATGACATTATAAACAGATTTAAAATAAAAGTAATTTTAATTAATTATATATTTGATTAAAAATACAAATGTTTTAATTGAATTTTCTATAATTTAATTTGATAGTTTTAATTTTGACCATAAATAAGTACTTCAGTTTGATTTAAACACGGAATGTATTTATTGTATAATAATAATGAATTAGAAAACAAAGCTTGTTAAAAAAACATTTGAAACAAGATTTAAAAAAAAAATCATAATATTCTATGCGTTTAACTGTTGAGAAGTTCCTTCATCTGAAAACAAATCCTGGGTGTCATAGAATCAGGTCAAACTTACCTATAAAAATGTATTGTAATCGGAGCTAAACTAATATGAAAAAAATCGACTCTATGGGATAGGAAATTGGTTCTAATTGAATTGCAAGATTTGACATAAAAAACCAAACATTCCAACTTAAATAAATGAAACATAACATACATATATAATTGTATTTAACTAACATGACTGTATTTTTAGATATTGAAAAAGAGTAACTACTGAGTTTCTTGCCGGTTCTTCTCGGTAGAATCTACATTCCGAACCGGTGGTAGCTTTATTTTAAATAGTTTCTTAAATGACGCCTACTTGAATAAAGTATATTTTGATTTTGAAAAGCTTGTAAAAATAAAATTAAAGGTCAAAATAAAAACTATAATTTATTTTTAATTTCAAGATAGCAGTTCACCTCACCGCGAGCCAGCTGTCAATAGTCAAGAGTGATACCAGTTGAATTCCCGCCGTGACACAAGGTGCGCGGGAATGTTAATTAAGCATTGATGGCCAATCCGCCACCTTGTCTGTTACTTAGTAAATTCACGATAAGTAATTGGTGATTAAAAAGCCCGTAGTTATCTGTCGACGGAGGGAACTAGTTCTTATTTATTACGAGCTCCTTCGCTGTTCGCATCCCTTAAACGTCGTATTTAAAATGGTTGTAGACTATCGATGGGCAACGTAATGGTCAGTGGTTACCACCGCCACATTGGCGCTGTAAGAAATATTAACCATCCTTAACAATTTCAATACAAACCAACCTTGGGAACTAAGGTTCTGTAGCCTTTGTGACTGTACTTATAGTTACTGCAGTTACTGTTTGGCGGTATAATTTTAAATGATGAATGGATGGTACCTACCTAGCCGCGTTTGCACAAAGACGTACCAACATTACAAATGCTTAGCTCACTACAGAATAGATTCTGTTATTGAGATAGTAAAATGTGATTATAAATTCTAACCGATTTTTTGTTTTCGTTAAAACTATTACAAAACTCGATACTTGTCTAAAAGGTATTATAGAACAAAAGACCGTGCAATACCGACACACTATCGCCGCGGGGACGGTACTATGCAAAAAGGCGCTAATTTCTCGAAACCAAAAAGTGGTAATGGTTATGCGTTGCAGCACCAACGCGTTTGTCTCGCGATAACGCGCGCTTACAATTAGTCGGGACGGCTTTATACGAAAGGTGCGGGAATTTAAAATTTTATTATACTTTTTACAGGAAACTTTTCGAATATATTCAGAAATAAAATTGCAAAACAAATTTCGGTCTTATTTGAATTGAAAAATAAAATCTTTACTATTTATCAATATTGTACTATTTAAAGTTAAATTGAAATCAAACATAATTATTTGTTATTTATATTATCACGATCGATTTTTTGATATACTTAACTATTTTTTTAATCATGACAGTTTTTATTTTCCATATTATATATCTAATAAAAATCATATAACTATGTAATCAAAAAGCCAAGTTTTATTTAAATTGTAATTTCTGCACTAAATTATACAACTCGTGAACTTTATTGCAAGTGACATAAGTTAAACTTTTGCATCAGAAATGTGCAAAAACGTTGCAATCCGTTGACCTTGACATAGTACTCTTATCGCGTCTAAGTAAATTTAATTCCATATTAGACAATACTTATGAAACCTTTATTTTTCTATCTCTCAAAAATAAATGGCAACATCTCTATTAAAACCATCCACGCTCGCAATTAGACGTGACTTGGTGACTATAATCGTTAATGTTTAGCACCGGCCACATATTTCTATACCTTTTGTGCAAATGCACCCTCCTTCTAGAATCGTATGTGCTGAGACCAATCAGAGAGCGCCGTTTTAATAACGGTTACGTTACACGTTTGATTGAAGTAGACTTTTCTTTTTTCGAATTTCAGACGGTTTTTCCGCAGAATGTATTTTTTGTTCGGTGAAAAGAATGACACTTGAATTTATATTCGAATGCTGCTTTTTTATAAAGCAAAATTCACACTGTTTATTGTTATAAAAATTAAAATATTTTTTTTACATAAAAATGACACGGAGGCTCATACTTTGTTCATCATTTCATATTTATTTCTTAATGTAATAATTTAATTTATTTGAGAAGACTAATTTTATAAAAAATAACTGCATTATAATTTATTCTATAATTATCAATTAATATGGACAATAATTGGATTAATCAACTATTAAATAATGCCGAAATTAAAATAAATTCATATAAAACTAATTAATTTAAAAATTAAACTAGTACAATTATTAATTTTAATATGAACCTCTGTTTCTTCTCAAATCAAAATATAACTAACTCGAGTAAGCTTTTTCAAGCTCTTTCAAGTAATTTTACAGAATAGTATTACATTTAAAGCTACCGTCGGTTCGAAATGTAGATTCTACCAAAGAGAACCGGCAAGAAATACAGTAGTTACTCCTTTCCAACTCTTGAAATACAAAGTTCTGTCAATCAAATAATATTAAATGTATATCATATATCGTGCCTTAGTCTAATGTCAAGTAATGATTTTTATCATCCTGACTATATAACCTAACGTTACGAAGTACACAGTTTGTGTATCCGTTAAAATGGTGAACATTCATAATTAAAGAAATATCGTCAGTAAACAATACTTTATCAAAAACATCTTTAGCATAGACAGAGATTTCATTTATATATTCGAGAAATAGAAAAGAACTAAAAATGATACATGCGCCCATTACACGTAGAGCTGTTGTTGGTTATTTGACTCAGTTCACAAAATATGTGTGTTAAATAACGTGACTTAAACAAGGTGAACAAACGAATATAATTTTATGACTATTACATATATTTTTATGATTTACCTCCATAGTTGTCTCATATAATTAAAAGTTTTGCACACACTATAATATAATGCTGAAATTCCACTTAGGGTAGTTCAACAGTACGTTTGATAGAAACACACGATGATTTTTTAAGATTTACATACTTCTATATCATTTCGTACTAATATTAATGAGCCAACATGGATATCATTCCCTCTTATGAGTGAACATGACAGTTTAAAATTTGGAATATTGAGCATTGAGTATGTCAAAACTTTTAATCCAGAGCTCTGTAATACAAGATAAATAAATTTTATAAAACTTCAAGTTCTATTTATTTTGGAACGCCTTTCGAATAATCTTATCTACATTCAAAAATGAACCGTTTTTATTAAATAACACAATATCTTTAAGAATCATTTGCCCTGTGTGAGCAGTGGAAGGCTGTATACAGACTGGCTCATTAACTAGGCACATATCGACGTGGCTGATTTCTCCAGGGCGTATCTACTGTTTGATGGCGCCCAACGTGGGGCACTTTTATTAAGACACGGTCTTGGAATGAGCGGATTATATAAAGTAAATTTAATACATACAGGCAATTTTAACTTATAAACTATTTTTTTTAATATAGGTATGTTTATTTTCAATTTTGTTTGCTATTTGCTAGGTCTTTTGATTGACGAAACTTATATCAAACAGAGTTGTCGTGACAAATAAAAATACTTAATTATTTAGAGACATGTGGCATGCTAAGTTGGTAATGGGTAAGCCAAGTAGTTAGAGTAAGAAAAACCTTCGAATGGGATCTCGATAATATGAATAAATAAGATACCCACGGACCTGTTAGACTGACTATCTAAAAAAGGCGGCGAGAAAACCGATACACAGAAATAGATACACAGGGAAACGTATTGGTCAGAATGTAGTCTCCAATATGTATGTCCAATATGTAATATGTCCAACATGTAATATGTCCAACATTTATGAAATAAGATTTTTCATTCAATTATTACAAAATATTATCTTTGTTTTATATAAATTTAGTTACGAAACAATTTGTTATTGAAAAGATAATAATTGTAATATTTACGATTAAATATTCTTTAAATTAGAACGAATTCACTTTCGTTTATTTAGTGGCTCCAAACTAAAACTGTTACTGCTTGTCTTATATATTGCAATAGTAATTATAGATATTTTGGAATATACATGCATATCAAGTATATATATATTTAAAAGTTTTATGTAACTAAAATATTGTTTAACTAGTTCTAATGAGACTCTAAAAATAATACTCAGTTATTATGAACTAATAATTAGTTTTTAGTAGCTCAAAATAATTTTGCATTTACTCTACTACGAGTATTTGTAATAAAACGGTATTCATTTATTTGTACTCGCAAGTATAATTTTAGCAAACAATATTCAACTCTAAAGCAGAGACTCCAGATTATTATTAAAATAAAATTTTAAAGATATTTACTTACGAAAATGAATTTCGCACTTAATATAATTGTTTTCATACATTTTCATCTTTGACAATGTTTTCTTTAATCACAAAGCATGATGTGAATTTTATATTCGTATATTATATTATTTACGTAATATTAAACACAAATTTTGCCATGTATCAATAGAACTTTTCGTAACTAAAATCTTTCATAAATGTCCAAAATACATGTTATATATTTAATCTTTAATTATTCTAAGTTGAAACAGTGGTAAGCAAACAAAAAAATAAAAAGGCGAGAGAAACAAAATGTACGCAAACATTGATTAAATTACACTCTTTATCTCCTCAAATCACTGCCGTAAAACTCGCTAAGGAAAATAAGCTGAAAATATAAGGGGCCCCACGTTGGGCGCCAAAACATCGTCTATTAAATATTCATACACCGTAAAAAGTTTCAGAAGGACCGGTTGGAACTCATCAAATTACAACTTGCTCAAGTGATCAACTTCGATGGGGAAGAAAAAATATTTTAAGACATGACTATGATTACAAATACTAAGTGTGATTTTTAATATGATACTATCGTTTGAATTTACTAATCTCATAATTCCATAATAATTCATAACTTTGATTCATTCAAATCATTTGATCGTTTTTAAATTGTTTTAATTATACGCATTTTCCAGCACCATTAAATCATATAATATGTACGTTCAAATATTATTAAATGATTGAAAGGGTTCAAATTAATTAATAATAATATTTTATTAATTAACTGATAAAATCAATTATGTGGTCCTGTCATTAAAGAATTCCCAGGGAGACTGGCGGCGTCGAGCGCTTGAGGCAAACTGAATAACTTTTAATTTCTTCACCGCAGACATTGACGTCAGACGATTGCAATTGGCGGGAAAGTTACATCCCACAGATAAAGACAAGTTTTTGAATCTAGAAATGTGTAATGGACGCCATTGGAGTAAAGGTCGTTTAACTCTGAAACTTAATGCGACATTCGACCAGGAAAACTTTTTACATTCCGTCAAATTTATTACGTAGAATGAAATACAGGAAAACTATTTATAGTATTATTTGTTTCTTTATTATGAATAAATAAATATCATAATTATTGTATAAACAAAGGTAACATTTTATGCGTATTTGTAGAAGATTTCCCCTGTCAATGTTAATGTTATCACGCCGTCCGACAATAATCGTGATTCAGAAAAAAGGCGGTCTATTACAGACTCAGCGAATCGGCCTAATGACACGTGTTAGACACCTAAACAATGTTTTAATGCGGCCGAAACTCCCTTACGTGGATGGGTGGATGTATTTGTTTAGGATAAGCTAACAGCCTACCGTTTAGCGAGCGACCCTGCTCGTGTGGCACAAGGAATAAGAAAATACGGTTATAAAGATGAAACAAAGACTGATAGTATATCAAACACATATTTTGAAAATAATCATCGAAGCTCTAAAAAGAAAAAAATATATTCAGATATTTATAAAAATAGTTTGTACATTGTGTAACTGTATATTGTACTCTCCAAATAAACAAAGACGCGGACTCTAAAAATCGCGATACTATACTGACTTGCTTCAAGTCAAATACAGTGTGATACAGGTGTGAGATTAAATGGCTGCCGTGTATACAGGGTGTTCATTACGATATTGCTGCGACTACAGCGAATATTGCGAGCGGTTTTTATTAGGGACGTCATAACTGTGCCCACTTTTTTGATGAGAATTGAAAATATGTTTGATCTGACCATCGTTGGATGCCATTTTACTTATTGTTTATTGCGTTTTATAACGTTTCAATGGCCGTGTTCAACATTTGAATGGTGTTGACTTTATTTATAATTAGCATATACATTAATTATTTACGTTATATGTATTTATATATATTATTTGATTAAATAATATAATTTAATAAAAAAAAGTAAATAATTTGATAACTTATGATTATTATAAATATTAATTTAAAAAGACCCGACGTCAACAATCGTTTTTCATTTATACAAAATCTAGATTTATTTTTATGGAACCTAATAATGATTATAAAGTTGTTTCAATCCTTTGATTACCCAAATCACAAAAACAATAATCATTACTAATAGATGATAGATTTATTTGACCTTGAAAATAGTCGCCATTTTATGTACGTAAATATGGCGTGCACAAGATTGATTGGACGTTAATACCACGCATTAGACAATGTTGTTTGTCACTATGTCTATGGAAACTTGTAGTTAACGGTAAAAACGTAATGCCAATACTTTATCCTTAAATACCCAGAAGTTTTCTTATTTGAGCCGAGATGGCCCAGTGGTTAGAACGCGTATATCTTAACCGATGATTGCAATGTTCGAATCCAGGCAGCACCACTGATTTTTCATGTGTTTAATATGTGTTTATAATTCATCTGGTTCATCATCACAGTCGGCGAAATTCAATGAAAAAAATTCAACGTAATTTTGCCACGTGTGAATCCACCGACTCGCGTTGGAGCAGCGTCGTGGATTACGCTCCTAACCTTCTGCTCAAAGGTAGAGAAGGCCTTAGCCCAGAGGGAAATATGCAGGCTGTACATGTGTGTGTGCATAAGATAGGAACTAAGCAAGAATGGGTCCAATCTACAAATGTTTCACGTAAATTGTTTAGTTCCCATAAATATCGCTCATTAAATTTAATAGCAACATTCAAAGGCTTACAACAAATTAGAGAATTAGGCACCTGGAGTAACATGTTTAATATTTTTAATTAAAGTAAGCAGATAAATCAGATTGTTTGCTTATCATTTTTAATATTAACGTTGTGTGAGATCTGAGAGCGCCAATCCAAATTATTATTTTCATCGCAATACGACGATCCATTGGACAGTGTAGATAACCTAGGCCCCTACTCGATGCGGGGCAGGAATCATTGGGAAATAACGTATAAAATTATTTTTTTGCAGAAATTATTGAAAATCATATCTTCATAATACAGCAAAAGACATCGTAATTATCAACAAAATTGTGTTAAGGTAGGAAAATAATTGTTAGGGAAGTTAGAAAAGGGTAAATGGGCCCCAGACGCGCATTGCCTAGAAGCCTCGAAATAGTTAAAACAGCCCTGTAAAATCTATAGTAACTGATATTATATATACACGAAGGATGCATTTTAAGATACTGCGATCTATCAGAATAAGAAAAATTACATTATTTAGGTATAAAGTCGAAAAGCCGAAAAGCTGAGATGGCCCAGTGGTTAGAACGCGTGCATCTCAACCGATGATTTCGGGTTCAAATCCAAGCAGGCAACACTGAATTTTCATGTGCTTAATTTGTGTTTATAATTCATTTCGTGCTCGGCGGTGAAGGAAAACATCGTGAGGAAACCTGTATGTGTCCAATTTCAACGAAATTCTGCCACATGTGTATTCCACCAACCCGCATTGGAGCAGCGTGGTGGAATATGCTCCAAACCTTCTCCTCAAAGGGAGAGGAGGCCTTTAGCCCAGCAGTGGGAAATTTACAGGCTGCTAATGCTAATGCAAAAAAGTCGAAAAGACAAACAATCAAAAAAAAATTTAAAATATCTTTACCATAACGCTAAAGACAACAGAAGCTAC
Source organism: Vanessa tameamea (assembly GCF_037043105.1). Classification (NCBI taxonomy): domain Eukaryota; kingdom Metazoa; phylum Arthropoda; class Insecta; order Lepidoptera; family Nymphalidae; genus Vanessa; species Vanessa tameamea. The sequence goes on from NC_087316.1 coordinate 1,158,714, forward strand.
AATATAAACATACATATACAATGTATGTTAATGTTCAGCATCGATTAACTGTAACAGGTGGACGGAACGATCGTGTGAGTTACGGTTATATTTATGTTCGTATGTACGTTCGCTCGTAACTCAAGAACTGTGCATCGATTTTGTCGTAGCGGAGCCACTACCGTTATTTATAGACTAAACGTGAGTAACATATTGTTTTAACATTCGATTTTTCACAGCTTATTGAATTTGAATATTAAATATAAATTTAAAATTGCATAAATAATTGTCTATTGCTTTGAGAATTATCTCTTTAAACAATCTAATAAGATAAAAATTATTTACTTAAAATAACCGTCGGTAATAGTCTAATGTACAGCTACTGGGTAGCTTCTTTTTAGGCGAAGGGGTTAGAGTTTTTTCCACCACGCTGCTCCAATGAGGGATGATGATGATAAATATTCATGGACGAGTATTTCATTCGACACGTGCAGGTTATCTTACGACGAGCATTAAATACATTTTAAAAACAATTACGCATGTGAATTTTTCCTTTCTTACCCACATTTGAATACTACCTAGTGATGCTTGCCCAGATTTGAACTCGCATTTCTAGTATAGATTACGAGAACTGAATATCTACTAAGCATCGTTTATAAGTGAAGCCGTTCATAAATACAATTCCAAATTTAAATAATTCACAACATTTAATCGAAAACCGTTAACTAAAAATTTTAATTAAATATATCGGTTTAAAATCGTAAATACAAAGCGTACCTTTATTAAAGCCATTAGGAGGGTCAAGCCCTCCTTACATCACGTATTATTGTGCTTCCTCACACGAACATGTCCCCTGTACCCTCGGGGACAATTAAGGTCCAGCAAGATTTCACACGTACTATTTGAATTTTAAACAATAGTTTGTCATATAAATTCAATTTTATCTACCAATGTTTAATGTTAGGGTGTTTCGTAAACGTAATAAATAACCAAATTGTTTTCCTTTATGGTCATGGTTTAGAATTTATTCAACGACTCTTTGATCTAGTGGCTATGTTTAAGGCCGCAGATCCTAAGCTCCTAGGTTCAAACCCCATGTCGTAGCGATGAAAAGTTATTGGGATTTTCTTTCAAAAAAATATTAGTATTAGAACGAAGTCTGGAAATTTGAAGTGTTAACACTTCTATGACTCGAAAAGGAAGTAGAGCCGTTGGTCCTGCGCGTGAACTCTTTCCAGTTGTGTTGGAGTTGCTGATCCATCGGAAGGTGACAGTGTGAGAATAGAGAACACACTTGTGTTAACGGACTTAAACGTATTCTATAATATGTCCTGCGCAGTTGGCTGGTCTCCCTTGAGATTAGCCGCCTTGACCAAAATCAATCAGTACGACATCATCATCATCATATATGCAAATATATGCCGTGATTCAGCAACTTATAAGACTGCAGATTTGTACCGCAGACACCAAGTTTTTTTCCGAAAATCAATACATCGTGTCTAGTGCCCTATGGACGATTTAATAACTTTTCATCAGTAAAAACAAATATTTTTTCTGTTGTTGATGCTGAGCCTCAGAAAGCAGACAAGCCGCTGTAAGCCTGATTTCCCTTTTTGATTTAGATTAAGGACAATGGGACTGGAGAAACAGAGAGTGCACCGCTGTTTGTTCATGTCGTCATGTTTGAAATTAGCTGTCGTAACGGAATTCAATCAAGCAGACGTCATATACACACAGGTAAAATATTATGCTATAGTAAATTTAAAAAAAAAAATCTACACCTTTAAACAAGTATTTAAAAATTTTTTTTATTATAATATAATATTAAATTTATTATCATTTATATATAGCGATATATTTATTTCCGTCGTATTTAATAACATCCTGTAGTATAGTTTAGTAATGTTTTAAATAAATTGTCGTTTACAGCGAGGGACGGACAAGGGTGTGCGCAATTAACGTGGTCGCGACCATAAAGAATAAAACGTTCGGATTCAGGCGGATACCGTCAAAATTGTTGCCTCCAAACTACACTAACTTTTCACAGTTTAGAGTTGAGGCGAGTGCCACAGTTGCTCTGATAGTGGATTGGATTCTGACGTGTAATAATTTATATTGACAGATTAACTGGATTTACCGAATACCCTGGATGCAAAGTCAAATTAAAAGACTATATGCAATAGAAGTATTACGCTCGCTTAGTGCTTGTCAAAATTCTAGCAATATTGGAGAAATGCAAATTGAATTCCTGCTGTTACAGATTTTAAAATAGATTGTTAGATATCAATGATTTTTTAATTGTGGCTTAAGTAATCTTAATTTAACGATTTTTGATACGAGTAACTACGAAGATATCAAATAAATATTATATAAGTCAAACTTTTACGTTGACTTACAGTAAAGTTGCTTTCACAAAATGTATCTAAGAATAGATCAAAGATCAACATATTTACTTATAAATATTATTAGGGGATGATTGGTTCAACAACATCTTGTATTTTATTCGAATTTCAAATCAATGAAAGAAAACTTAGTATTTAACCAAATAACCATTACACCAAGATTTGGAATTAAGTCCGTTGAAACTAATCAACGAATAGTGAATAAATCTACGTATAAACTAGTATTTTAATGTTATCTCATTACATAACATAGTTTGTCTTTGTCATTAAAATTTAAATAATAAAGGGGGACAAAGACATAGAACAATTTAGTTGAACGTAATACGAGTCGGTGCCACCGTCCATCGGTTGCTGTTACGGCACCAGTTAACGGCCTTAATCGCAGGTCTACAACGAGTCACGCCACAAAATACTAATTCTACTTTTACAAAACGTATCAAACTTTTCTAATTACACCAAATGTGACGCTCCCTTTATTGTAATTTTGTCTAACTGGAACATCGCCATTGCCACGAGCCGTTAAGTTTTATACTTTATTTATGATCGTGCTTGTCGGAACTGCAGTTATGAGAAATAATTTGCCGGTTAAAACATTAATTTCACTGAATATAAGAGGTCATTCCTATAATTCTTGTAGGTCGCCGTACAGCCATAACGCTTTGTACGACATCGTCTATCAAAATATTTTTACGGCAAAGCGAAATATTTTTTCTTAACATATTACATTTGGGCGCCATTTTTGTTTCATTGATATCTATAAATCTATTATACCGAAATATATAAAGATTAATATAAGAGGGCAACACTTCCCATAAATTGATTTCTTAACAATAAATAGCTCGAAATATAAATTATTATTATTCGAGAATTCTTAGTAAAATATATTAAGTAAGAGAAAATAATGTCATTGCTTATATTACAGACATACGAAATTAGAAAAGGAATATATATATAAGAGAAGAACGGAAATTACGTCATAAATAACATACTAAAACGGAAAACGGCAACAAAAGCACAATGACCGAAATTAATTCCATAAACAAGATCACATATGCAGCAATAGACAATAATTCGCACGCGTTTCCGAACCACGTGGCCGGGCAAGATGGCCGACCTTTTGGCGGGAATCGCTTGTCTAACGGTAATGGCGTCTTTTTACGCTACCTGCTTGCTAATTGGAAATTAGGAGCCAAATGTGTAGGGCTTAATGTTTGCTTGAACTGTTATTGCTATTCCCGATTTACGTATCCGTTCGTCTTTTTTAATTAACTACAGGCAATGTTTCGTTTATTGAAGAAAAGGGAACGGCCATCTTTGAAAGTAATTATACCAATTTATAATATTTATACATTTAGTAGATTTTTACAAAACGAGTAGATCGTTTTATTTTATTTACAAAGTAATAATAATATAGATATTAATTATTTAATAAGAGACTTTATTTATCCTTTAAAGCTTTCGTCAGAAATAAGTATATTTTATAATTGCGATTATTGAATTATTTTTTCAATTAACATTAACATTATTTTAATACACTATTTATAATCTATTATGTTTATCATTTAATTATGATGAATACAATTCGAATAAAGATTTTAACGCTAATTATGATACCAGCGGCAACGATGGCAACAATTTTACCGCCATCTGACGCTTGTAAAATGAATTTATTGATACGTCTAATTGCTTCGTACGGGTATTGCCAAAGTGTTATGCAGTTACAGTAGTCATCTCAATATAGCTTCATATAGCATAATGCTGCATTCGAATTTTTCATTTGCATTATTTTTACATTTAAACAAGAAATGTCATCGCTTCTGCGCCTGGGACTAAATCTCCGGTAGGGACGGATTGCCATCCCTTAAAATTATTAAAAATCATAATGAAAAGGTAGGTGTGTTTGTAAAATTGGTCGAATCTCGGACCGAAATAGTTTATTCAATAAAACAGATGTAGGAATAATGATGAGGAGCAAGGAAAGAAAGAGTAGACTTAGACTTCTTTTGTTAAGGAGGCTTGTAACTCAATTCACTACGCTGCTTTAGTTTTGATCGGTGGATAATTATATAGTACAGTTACGATTCATTTAGGTATCTTAGTTCTTACTTCTTACCGTTTTGTTTACTCACTAACACGACAACGATTATAAACACAAAGATCAATGGTGCTCTCCTGGAACCTAAAACCGAATCGCCAAATTCCTATACACTAATTACAGAACAAAACGTACCTTGAAATAAAACCACATACCTCGTTTAGATTTCTAAAGTTTTAATTTGTTTATATAAGATTATTTTACCGTTATTTTTTGTAAACGAGTCTCTAAATATTATAGCTTTGAATAGCGTAACACATCCATTGAACACTCGCCTTTATCATTGTTAATATGAATGCTGAAAGCCATGCTTAAAACATCCATTTATTGTGTGAATCGTCAAGTTTTACTGCTGGAATGGTTATAGCGCCATCTATCTTTTTATAGATAAATAAAGAGACGCATCGTTAGCTTATCTTATGCGAAAATATGATTTTAGATGAATAATATTTTCTGATATGTTTTTATCTATTTAATATAAAAAATAATTTTCATATGAGTTGTATTGATTAAGTTTATACTAAACTTAATCAATACAAATATTAAAAAATGCACGTATTTATTAGATTTAGTTTTAAGATTTTGTAAATCCTTTTTTTCAGGTTATTTTTTTTTTCTAATATTCGATGAATGTTTCGATGTCGTAAAACAAATGTATTATAGATCTGTTCAATCACGAAGGCGCGCGTCCCCACGTTAAATTTTATCGAATACCTTAGTATGACAGTAGTAGTAATAGACCCGTGCTTACAAGATGTCCTAGTTTCCGTGAGATGACCAATATAAGAATAGAGAATATAGACAGCAAAAAAATACAAATCAGGTTACATTTGTTAATGCACGGCGACAATTTAACGTCAAGGCGGACGCTTTCGTGGTTGAACATGAACTATACTAGAGTACGCAAAACTATATACTTAATATATATATAATTTATAGACCACACTTTTGATTATACATTTCTGATCTATATGTATAATTCATATGTATAACTACTAAACTATATTATGTATACATATTTCCACTTTAATGTTTCATTACCAGCTTTGTATTGTGTTTTTTTATTTTAATTATATTTTAAAAATACAATCACAATGTTCATCAAATAATTATTCAAAACAAACAATGTTACCGATCTACAAAAGTCATATTTTTATAACATATTCGACATTTATGTTCGTTTATCATATCAAATTATACTTACCCCATCCCTTAGCGTTAGAACCACGACGCCATTAGCCCCATAGAATACGCCATAAAGCCATAAACCACCAGATAATATGCATTAAAACATTAGTTCGGCGCTGGAATTTCCGATATCTGTTTAACGGTCATAAAGAATGACTGTGCATCTGATTTTTTTACGTAATTTTATTTAATGTACTTATATTTTGTTTATATAAATATATATATCAACGATTTTAAATTAGCATTTAAGATTTCTTCGACTTCTGTCATTATGTAGTCGAAAATTTAGATTTAAAGGAAAATATTAATTTATTTATGTACTACATAAAAACATAATCGAATTGCACAAAGGGATTGACGTTGATTGTTCTTACTTCTTAGAACTTTTAATCTGTATACGAAAAACGCGAAATACCACACACTGATTGATAACGAAATCTCAGAAACTATAAAATCTACAAACTTGAAATTTGGCAGGTCGGTTCCTTATAGAATGTAGACATCCGCTAAGAACGGATTTCACGAAACTCCACCCCTAATGAGGTAAAACGAGAGAGGTAAGGAAAAAAAAATGATATTATATACATGTGCGTACTATCAAAACAGATTTTCACTAAACGGCAGATATATAGTTTTAGTTTATAATTATATTTTACACATTATTTGCCAAGATTTGATGTATATGCATTATAAGAATTATAATTGTTTAAATTTACTAGTTCACATCGAATCATTATTGAACTAAAATATAATGTTAATAATTTTTAATAATGGAATAAAACATTACGTAGCTGACGTTTTTCGCGTCAAGAGCGGGAGCTAGGGGGCAGAACTGTCAAATGAAGCCAATATTTTTATTGTTTATCTAGTCATTATAGGGGCAGCTATCTATCACTAAATATTGCGTTTTATTTGTTTTTATGGCTGGCATATTTTATAATGAATCGCATTGCATCTGTTTTATTTGATGTTTTCGGCAGACAATGCAAAAATATGGCGTTGTGTTATTTTGATAATATTACGTTGTTTTTATTTAACTAACGGTGGTAGGTTTTTGCAGGTCTGGTAGAGTACCACCAACTCACCAAATGTTTTTAATATCAGAGATAACGTTGTAACAATTGTAACTATCTTTTTTTTTTTATATTGCTTCGTGTGGACGAAGATAATCTACCATCATAAATTTTCTTTCATCTACCATCCTATAACACATTCATAATAAAGTACTTTTAATTTATTTATAATCAACATAATTACTATCTCGTATACCAAATGTTAACAGTCATAAACACACACATTTTTTCATATAAATTATTTGCACATAAATGAATAAAATAGGACGGGTAAACACAATTTAACTTAATTCCCTAGCCCATCAAAACCAACATTGTTTAGTGCAAATTAAATGCAATTTAACCTACAAAAAGCATTCCAACATTCCGCAACAAATTCTGTACTAAATTGGCGACGGATCCTGAATCGGGCCCGATGTTTATTCTAAGGGGAAGAATTGACTAAAGTAACCGATTTGAATGCATACTTGTCCGTCAGTCAGAACGATATCACGAGAGAGCGAACGCAGAACACTATAGCAACCATCCATTAAAGCTAAAATCACCCCGCCCCGCGCTACCTGGTAATACTCTTCGGTAACCGCGGTAAATACTATACGTGTAAGAGGTCAAGTTACACTAGCCGGTGAATTGAACGAGCTAACTTGTCACATACACGATTAAACCTGATTGTGATGTAGGCTCACGGGATAACTGTTGATTTGATTTTATGTTACGCCGAAACGTCTGTTTGCGCGTTTATAGCTTATAAACTCTTGTTTGAATCGAACTGTATCGACATATAAAATTGGCTGTTAAACGATTATGATTGTGTATGAGTTCGGCTTTGGATAACGTTTCTATGGTTTTAGGAACGCGTTTATTTAATCGTTTATAAATTTATTATATGCCGCTGAAAGATAACCGCACATAAAAATATAACTTTCATAATAAAAGTATTTACTTCTGACGTACCTTCCACATAGGTCCACAAATAAAATACCAAAGAGAAATACGAACCATAAAGTGACTGCTTACCCTTTTTAAAGATCGTATAAAAAACACTCAACTAATTTAATTTTGAGTCAATGGTTTTAAAAACATATTAATATAATTGTTTGAAAACTTATTCTATGCTTCGAAAAGATTAGATCGAATATAATTAACACTATATAAGAAATAAAATGGTTATCTACAGAACCTTATATACAATAGACAAAGTCAACTTAATTCATCCAGAGTTACAAATGTCGTAACTTATACCACTAAACATATGCTTTATTTAACCGTATTTTGAGTAATTAAAAATTACTAATTAAAAATCATAATATCATGGAAATGAAATAATTAAAATGTACAATCAAAATGATTATACGATATTACAAACATATATTCATTCATTTGAATGAAACGAGTATTCATATTTTTTAAAAAAATTGAAAACAAACTTGTCTACTAAAAAACACATAATATCAAATTCAAGAGAAAGACGTAACATTAAAACTATAATACACAAACAATCGACATCGGGAAAGCATCGCGAGTCATCAACAACATACAATGCGGAACACATTACAACGAACTTTCTGGAATACACCCCGCCCTCAAACGTGCGATAAATAAGGGGGGCACAACAAAAACTCTCAGAAGCATCACCTCGGCACGTCACCCTGCTCAGATTTCATTACCATAAAGAACTGGAAGCCTTAAAACCCCCCAGCAGTGTAAAAGGTGACGTACACCGACCATTCTAAAATGAACCGCCGTCTGGCTCCCGCTTCCTCGTTCCATTCTAAAAATCTGTATCGTAAGAAGGGAGGGGAAGGTCGTGGAAGATAGGGCGCTTGGAATCCCAGAGCGGGCCGGTCCCCGCGTCGAAATGTGCCGTAAATCGTCATAAAACTGTCTGGATTCATGATGTGACGCTGCCCCGGGGTAATTAAAGGACAATTTATAGTTTTGCCCGCTACCCCCTTTCGTGGAGACTACCCCGGCCTCCTCGACGGATGTCGAATCGCGTCTGTTTAGTTTTTCCTCACTGTTTTTCCTAATGTACTTTGTAGTTTTTGCCTAATTTATTACCATCATCGCTTTCTTGGTAAATATTATACTAATCATTTAGAAAAGGTAGCAATGTTATTTCGCAGTTTCTACTTACGTATTAACGGTGTTTTTATAGTTATTTAAATGGTTTTTATAATCATATTTTGACTTTTCATTATCAAATCAATACTATTTGTATTCAATACTATACTTAAATGTGATTTTTATTAAAATATACGCGTATATACCTAGTGCTAACGAAAAAAAATCAAACTTGTTAAACCCAGCGAAAGAAACTCTACATAATTTTTCAACTGTCATGTAACTTTGAAAGATTTTCTCATAGATGATTAGACGAATGATACACATGAAGCAACTGTAAATGATGAGGATAACTCCATAGACTGTTTTTTTTATTGTAGCTGTAAATTTCTTAATGTAGAGATTTTGTGTAGGTTTTATTTTTTTATTTTTCAAGACATGTAAGTACTATGACGTTAAAGGTGTTGAAAATATTTCCTTTAAGGTTATTTAATTATAAAAATATTGATTAGAAAGCTAATATAACTAATTTGAAACAGATATCTACACAAACTAAAGCATTAAACTATTATAATGTTAATAAAATAAATATTACCCATAACATTTATAATTTTATCAAAACCAAACTGACCAACCAAATTAAGACGATCTAAGTTACAAATGTCTTCATTAAAAGAGTAGAAAATTCTTGGGAATTTAAACATCCTGACAGCATGCAAAGTTTAATTATCGCCTCAGAGGATTTCGTCACGAAAAAGTGGAGCCTTAAAGTAATGTATATCAGGATAAAACCGCAAAGATTTAGTAGCGGACAAATCCCGAAGACGCTTCGTGTTTAAATTATTGTGCTACGTCAGGTGACAAACTAAATACGTAGAAATTATTCATTTTTGATATTTAATACTGGCAGGCAGATAGGCCCAGGAGAATAGACACCACACTAAAATTGGATTAAATATGAACCATGAGAATTTTGTCGGTCCTTTTAAATCTTAGTATGATCTTTCTTCTGAAACTATACACTTATTTTGTGAAATAATTCCAAACTACTTATATGACCGTACTTGCATCATTGATATAAGACGTTACTTCTTATTTAAAAACCAAACTATTACGTATTTTGTAGTTGTATAATTCCACCGTGGTAATATACATTACATTACTGGTTATATATTCAAAAAACTTTAGTTTGTGTAGTCACACTTAAACTAACATCCCCGTAGCATCGTAGCGAACGCGTAGATGTGCTACATCAAAACCCAATTTCGTAGACGCGTACGAAAAATACAAAACAAAGAAAATCATTTTAATATCCGCTCAATAACATGAAATCCTTATTTATAATGCCAATAACGCTCTTCAATAATGACGTAGTCGTGTTTCAGACCGATTTAATTTGAGCTCTCGATGGCCCCTTGTTGCTGTGTGCAGGGTATTTCATCCAATATTTATAGACTAGGAGGTTACTATAAAATCTCACAAACACACCTGATTAACAAATAAATTATTTTTATGTTAATACTTAAACTTAACAGTTATATTATTATTGATATCAACAAAATTTCATCTTGCAGTCCTTGATGACGATCAGAGATCAATTGTTAAGTTATTTTCGTAATAATTTTCTATGTCAACCTATTTCTAAATTAATTTTTATGCAAAAAACGCAAATTTTAAAATGTTTCAGCCAAAAAGGCTGCGTCAATAAATTAATCCTTACGTCCAATTTAGAAACTAAAATAATTTTATAAAATATATCAAAGCTATTCAGTAACTAAAATTTAAAATTATAATTCATTACAACGCGAAACCCTTTTGCGTTTCACTCTGACATTACATAATTTACGTTGCATCCAAATTTGATTTTGTAATACTCTCACCAAATCCAACAAAGTTTTCGTAAATAAAATCAAAATTGATTAAAAACTTCCAATCAGCTCTCGGTCTAATTTGCAGGGGTCTACATTACTGGTGTTTGTGACGATTTTGGCGATTTATAGTTAGTATAGGGCTCCGTGCCCTGGTCACGTAGCGTCCCTCCGTGATACGATGATTTGAACGCGTCACGTGTTCATGGTTAGCAACAGTTTATTATCTAATTCGCTTTTCAATGGATCTCTGTGTATCGTTTCGTTGATTGAATTTCGAATGAATGACAATGTATGGTTCTAGTGATGTAATCTTGCTGATTGATAAATTCTGAATGAGTTTCATCAATATCTCCGCAACGTTCAGTAGCTAATTTGTAAATTCCATTTCTTAAATATATTGCAATATTTGGGAATTTTATAAAAACGTTTCCAATTTGGAAAACTATAATATTAAATTAATAATATAAAATTATTAATGTTGTTTAATGTTTCATGAATGAAAACATATTAAATGTTATATGTTTTCCATTTTTTTCCAAATATTTAAATATTATTTTACAACCGTATTTTGACTTAAATTTTATTTATTCAATTACACTGAAGCTGTTGGTTTTAAATGAATATAAGTTATCATATAAAAGAAAATCTTTTTCAGCATTTGTTTAAATAAAATTAAGTGTCAACGGCCACTGCAATTTTAGCTCGATCAGTTGGGCGTAACTGGCTTATAATTCAGTTGTAAGATTTCTTTTGTCATGTATGGGACATGAAATTGACTTTGACCATTGACAAAACTTGAAATTAAAAAAAAAACTTTTAAAAAATTACATATAATTAAGCACCATTACACTTAAAATTTACAGTATCATTATAGTTTAATAATGTAATTATCAAAAAAAATTCATAGTTACACTAATAATTAAAAAAAAATTAAGAAGGAGGCTTAGTGTAAATACTCACAAGTTAACATAGATCACCAAGCACAAGACGAATTAGAAACACTAATTAAGACACTGAAACTAGGGAGTGTTTGTCCGAATTTCAGCGACCTCTGGTTAATATATATTTTTTTATGTGATAGATGGCAAACGAACAGGAGGCTCCCCTGATGGAAAGTGACTACCACCGCCCTTGGACATCTGCAACACCGGGGGCCTTGCAGGTGCCTTGCCGGCCCTTAAGGAAGCAGAACACTCTTTTCTTGAAGGTTCCCAAGTTGTATCGGTTAGGAAAAACCGCCGGCGAAAGCTGGTTCCATAGAGTGGTTGTGCGAGACAGAAAATGTCTTAAAAACCGCGCTGATGTGGATTTTCGGACATCTAGGTGGTAATAATCACTGTACCGTCATTTAAATATGTTTAAATTAAATATGTCATAAGTAACGAATAGTCCTAATAACGAATGTAGTCCTTAATACAATCCCTATGAGAATAATTTCCACTCGAACAATTACTGGTAATGAAATCGTCCATTAAAACCAACCGAGCACATCAAACGATCGTACTTCTTGCACATAGCTCATCGGATGCTGGGAAGTCGAACAACTCATATTTGACACCCATAACTGTATATCATGCCATCCATCCGTGAATCAGAACTTTGGCAATTAAAATTGTTGGTTTAACCAAGTTATAAGTTATATTTATTAAGAATAATCCCGACTCTAGTTATCTAGGAATTTTCGTTACTTAACAAACGACTATTGATATCCATATTAATTTAAATTTAGAAACCGATTTCAGATGATGCTGCAGCATCAGGTGAGAGTCATAATTTTATTACTACCATAGTACCATTATAACCAGTAGAAGTTCCTCACATCCTTTCAACAAATAGCAAAAGACTAAAATGAATGACACTTTCCATTAAAATAATATTTCAATATCCAAAATAATCATTGCATAACACACATATTAAATATGTTTAAAATAACAACGCATTCACGTATAAAGTAAACGTAAACACAATTAAAATATTAACAGAGAATTCATAATAAATAAATCATTTAAGTAAAATTAAATTAAATAAATGTAATATAATTATAACCTAAGCATTAAGACGTTATTTCGATTTAATTAAACATTAATGAGGGAATTATAGATTTTATTATTTTAAATTGTAATTCATTAATCTTTAGGTAAAGCCCTGTAGTACGAATTCGTGATCTTATCATGAAATAAGGTTCCCATCATGTGTTCTAAAATTTTATTTCACTTATGTAAGTAACTACTGGCTCAGTTGAATCAATCAAATAAGAAATAAATTACAAAGTATTAAGGTATGTCAGTAGAGAGCCGAGTGGTTAGAATGCATGCATCTTAACCGATGATTGCGGGTTCAAACACAGGCAAGCACCACTGAATTTTCATGTGCTTAATTTGTGTTTATAATTCATCTCGTGCTCGGCTGTGAAGGAAAACATCACGTCAATAAATTCAACGAAATTCTGCCACATGTGTTAGAGCAGCATGGTAGAATATGCTCCAAACCAATGTTGTAATGTTATGTCCGTAGAATGAATGAATTATACTTTTTAAGTTACCGAATAAATAAATAATGGCTACAGTTAAATAATAAAAGTTTGATAAGTAGCCTAACTCGTTAAGTTGTTATCAGAAACTCATAAGGCTAATTACTGCGAACTGAATACTTAAATGCGGTTAAATTACACAGATTTGGTTACTTAAAGATATCGTAACGCCGGCGTTAAGTTTTGTCTAACTTAAAACAGGGGTCGTAAACATTTAACGCTTTACTAATTAATAGTCAATGAATTTGTTATTTTCAAAGGGGTTTTTTTTTTATTTTGGTATATGTATAATATATTTTCTGGAATAACCACAATATATTTTCTGGAGAATATCTTGTTACATTTAAACTTTGATTTAACTTTACAAGAGCAAAATAAGAATAAATCAACTGAAAACAGAAACAGATTGTGACTAGTCCCCAGTTTATGAAACAATCGATCTTTAATAAACAAAACTGCTGTTCGAACTGCTTTATTGATCTGTCTAGCTTATTCGCTTGCAGGATCATGAGGTCAAGGGTCTGGAGTCGTTGCAGCTAAAAGTAATTGGGTATTTCTTTCAATTATTAGCAGCTTGAAGATTGGAAAATGTCAATGTTTACAAACCCGACCCTCGCAAAATCGGCCTATGTGAGTGAAATAAAAATATGTAAAAAACTTTTAAAATAGACGTCGTTATTGATAGAATTCAAATTAAGAACTAGTATATTAATAAAATTACTTCTTCTTCTAAAAATATCGTAAATAATACAAAATATAGTTATATTTAAACGTAATTATTCGAGCAGATTGTGACGTACCAAATGTTTACGAGCCAAGTTCTCATGAGATAGGAAAGTTTCTCAAGCGATGCGATGCAGGCCGAACGCAATCAACATTATTCACTTAATAATGAACCAGAATAAGGATTATTTCGCTACTTTGTTAAGTTTTGTTATCAAATAAAAATTACCCATGGTCGGGTTTTGTGTTTAATATTATTTTAATTACAGTTCATTAAGGACCGAATTTGCCCAGTAGCTAGGATATGAATGTTGATATAAAGATTAAGCGTTCGAACTTCAAGCCCAGGCAAGCTGAAACAATATTATAAATATTAATTTAATAATAGTAAAAAAAGAAAATACTTGGGGAGGTCCCTCAACAGCAGCAATGCAAGTGGCATTATAACAGTTCAGATTCGAGAATCACAGAACTAAGTGAGAAGAACTGAACGTCAGTCCGCAACCTGTAATCGTCGTATTTGAATTAAATTGTGACAACAATATCGTTTCATTTGTTTTTTTTTTTTTAATTTAAATAACATAATTGATTCGAATTTATATTACTGCGCCTAATAGGACCGCTTCAGTCTACAGTGTAAAAATAAATAACTCGATTATAGGCAAGTACTCAAATTCAAATTAAAGATTGTTACATAACATGCGAGTGCTGCCACTGAGGGACGTTGGTCCCTAAGGCCAAGGTTCCCTTAGCATAGATTTGACAATTTAAATATATACTAATAAGCCTCTTTAGTAACCCTTAAATGTCTCAAAGAGTGGAAAAAAAAAGATTAGTCTGTGGAATTTCAATAAAAAAAAAGTATATGAAAAAATATACATATAAACTGTAATCACGACAGTGTTACAAGTACATGGGTTGTAATCATCCCATAATTATTGGCATATTGAATTTGTGTTTTATATTGAGACCACATACCATCAACTCGTCTTCCGATTTAGCATTACAAAATATATACATATATAGAATAAGAAGTAAAAAATATATAAAATTATATTTGTTCTAAATATGTATATAACAGCGTTATGTAAATATTTGATAAATACACTTAACTGAGTACCAACCTCAAACCCGCGCCGTGGCTAGGATTTGACAAGTAACGACAGGGGACCAGTGGAGTTACTAATTCTCATGCGATCTATGTTATTTGTTTAAATGTTAAACATTTTTCGTATGCAACTAAAATAAAACTATGATTTTGTTTATAACTGTTATATATTTTTATAGAGGTGATGATTCAGTGGATACAAAACGTAGTGCTAAACCAAAGTTTGCTGAATCAAATCTGGGCAAGTACTATTAAGTTTTCATACGCTTAACTTGTTTTTATTTACTCTGTGGTAGGGCTTTGTAACAGTCCGTTTGGGTGGGCACCATCGACTCGTCATATATTCTACAGATAAGCAGCAATGCTTTCGTATTGTTGATTTCCGGTTTGAAGGAGAGAGCCAGTGTAACTGCGGGCACAAGGGAGACATCTCAGTTCCCAAAGTTGATGGGCATTGGCGATGTAAGGAATGGTTAAAATTTCTTGTGTTGCTTATGTCAATGGACAGCGGTAACCATTTATAAATAAGGCACATGCCAGTCCTATCTATGTTGTAAAAAAAATTTGCTTTGCAATAAATAAAACATGCGTCAAGCAACGCATTTTAACAGAACAGCGGAAAAAGGCCAAGGCTTTTTAAAAGAAGAGAAACCCTTTGTCTCCCGTAGAATATTTAAGATGATACATTAAATTATTTTATATTTATAATATCAGTAACCTATAAGTCCTATTAATGTTGATTTAAATTTATATTTAAAACTAATATATTTATTGAGTAAGGCTGATTTGGTTGGACGAGCTGATAACTTCATATTAAGACCAAACAAATCGAAAGTTTAAGTCAAAAATCTTTATTTAGTATATTAGCGTTACAATTGCTTATTCATTGCCAAGAAAAAAAAAACCCTGTTTACAAACTCAACGTGATATTTTTAATTTTTAATATCTCGGAGACCTTCGTTTCATTCCCAAGGTGTGCAAAATCTTATACATCAATCAAAATGACAAACTATACGAACCCGCCTTATAATCTCAATTAACTCTTGCCTTTTATATAAGCAGTTACAAACTAATCATTATAAAACGTAATAAGCAACAGGGATGTCGTCGTGTTGTAAATGTTGTAACATTATCATAAACAAACCGATCGCGTTGAGATTTAACGACAATCACTGTGTACGCACGTGCGTTGCGTTGGATTTTAGGCGTAGTGTAGACGCGTATTGTCATTTATACTCCATTTATATGCCGTATGATTATAATCTGTGCACATTTTGAGAGGGCACAAAATTAACAGTCTAAATTATAGTATATTTTGTGTTTAAATAGAAATTATATTCATACTATTGACAATATTTTTTTAAGAAAGAAATTATTTAAAACAATAATAACAAAATATGTTTTAAGTAAAAAGGACATAATTATTTGGGCTTTAGATAGATACAGTCAGCGACTGTATGTATCTAATGAGCCCAAAATCGTGGTTTTGTAGTTACCATTGAAAATTTTCAGTATCGGCTGTAATGACTCATGGTACCAAAAATAGGTACTATATTGCCATTCAAATTACATATCATATTTAAAGTTTTATATGATTACAGCAATTATAGGTGAATATCAAATTGTGTGTGAGATGTCTTTATAAGACTTCTTTGTAAATCGTAAATGTTCAGACAAATATGTTTTTTTAGGTACTATCCGTGTATAATAGTAGGTATAATTATAATAATATCCCATCGTAAACATTATACAAAAAAACCGATGGAATTCTCTTAAGTATTAAAATATTTTGGTACCCTACGTTGCCTACAGAGCAACTTTTTCTTTCCGTATTTAGAATTTCAAAAATGACTAATTTTCATATTCACTTTCAAACCCTAACTTAATACCCTTATGGGATGAATTTCCCTAAAACGCTGAAACGGTTGTCGTTTACTAATAAACAAAGACTAAACACTGATTTCCGTAGTTAAAACATTGAAAGTGGCAAACTTCTATACTAAATTTTAGCCTCAATTTCGCCATCTTGAGTGATAAATTTTTAGAAGTGCTGTGATTAACATAAGCCTAAATAACGATTCTCATGTTCTAACATCAGAAATAAAGGATTTTCTTTTGCAAATTCATACTGTAAGAAGAAGAGGTTCAGGCTGTACGTTGTCAAACAGTCATTTTAAAAATTTGTTAAGTAAATTTATTTAAACAACTTAACACAAAAACTCTCATCGTGTTTCCCGTTGTACTTGTGGTATATGATGTGTTCTATTATGATTGAGTTTAATAGTTTGATGGCAAAAAATCTATCTCAATTTTTTCTTACAAGTAAATGACATACATGTTTTTTATTGTAACACGACGCTAGATGTCGCCACGTGTTCGAGATAGCTGAAACTCGTTTAAAGCACCTCCAGAAACGAATGGATTTTAAATGACTGTGATTTCACGAGAGATCTCGTTTTTGTATGCAGATTTAGAACCTCGGAAGACGACAATGAGTTCGTATGTTAAAATTATATAATATTAATATAATACGTTCCTACACAAGTACCTATATAAAGTAAGAAATATATAATTGTACTATATGTATTGTTTCGATCGAATAATCAAATACAATGACTTGACAGCTCCTTTGTCTCAGTTTTTAACAAAGTAATTTATTATCTATGGACATTATTGCCATAAAAAAGGCTATCTTCAAACAGTATATAATCTGTTTGAACAGCTTCATATTACATTTAAGGACTTATAGATATATATGTCTTCTGGACATGTACAAATCAAGAGATGATCAAAACATAAAAATATTTCCTCGTCTCAGATAAACCTTCAGACCCTATGCGATGGCGGACACCATAAATAACACCCGTCTGAATTGTCAACCGGCCACCCTAATTTACTGCTAGTAATTAGGAGTTTGCACTTTGCCAAAGCGATTTGCATCGATCGACTCAAGTTTCGACTTATCATTACAATGATATTAAAATAATGTTCGTCTCCACAGCTAATATTGCATATATTTATCGAAGAATTTCATTTTATTTTCATTTATCAAATTGTTGATTAATTTAATAATTAAGGGAACAATTAAAGTTTGTAAGGAGAATATAAAAATATTAAATGCTACATATACCTATGTAATAAGTATCTTTAAATTATTTTTTTTATATCTGTGTCGAAGCATAATAGGTATTATGTTTTTATTAAATACCCACCTGCCTTAATAATTAAATATTCAAAGCATAATATAAACATAAACATAGGTATTATGTATTAATAGATCATTGAAAATTGTTGTTTTATTTTTCATTTAAAGATAAAAGAGAGATCTTTCATCTAAAACACTCAAGGAGTAGGTAGTGTAGGTACCACAAGATTGGACAAAATTTAGATTATATTTGGATTATGGGCCTATCATACTGCCTAATTTATTATTATTTTATTTATTCAACGGGAAAATGCTGCTAGCATTCTTGCCACCATTCCACGCGGTCAAGATTTATACAGTAACTAATTTTAATTCGTATTTGTATATATTTAAGCACTTAATGTTATCAATTCTTATGTTAATAAATTTAAAAAGACCACATAATTTATTGATAGCTCTTACAAAACTTATTTAAACTAAAGTAATTAATAAGTAATAACTATAGTCTGTATTTTTTTATACTTAGACACAATAATTTTATCAGAATGCAGTGACATCTTACGCATATATTTAAAATTAAAACGCTGACTAATGTTCTCCACACGCCGTATATAACTTCTTCTTAGTAATATATACTCACACAAGATGGCGTAACTAAAAGTTTCTATTTTAAGATATTTGTTAAGAATAGTACATATATTTTATATAACATATAAAGACAAAATGGTTATAAGACTGACTAAAGTCGTCGTCATATATTTTTAATAATTATTATTAATAACACTTTTAAAACACATCTCGAGTAATGAACGTTTTCCCGCGTTTATTTTGACAGATATGTCAATAAAAAAAATATACAGAGATATACTTTAATACTTTTTAGGGCAATCTTTTTTGATTTATTATTTTTATAGACCATTTTTATAAGCAATATTGTATATTTTTAAGTATATTTAATAAGGTAATATGGATCCATTTGAAATCGAATTTATAGGCGAAAACAGAATAGTTAGTATAATACCAAACTTTTCACATGACAAAATATTTTTAATTTGTGGTGAATTTGGACCGTTTCGTGCCGGTTTGCCAATGAATGTTCCTCTTTGGTTAGCTGTTATGTTAAAACAGAAGCAAAAATGTCGAATGGTACCACCAGATTGGATGGATATAGAGGCATTGGAGACTATAAAAGAAGAAGAAAAAATATCTAGGTAATGTATTTAAAGTTTAAATAACTACATAATCTTACAATCATTAAGATAATAGAGGTAATTTTATGATAAAATATAAACAAAACAATATTTTTTTATGTTTAAAGGTTTTTCACTAAAATGCCCCATGAACATTATATGATAGAAGCAAAACTTATCCTAGGGGTAGCTGCAGAGGACATACCACGGGCCGCTGAAATAAAAACAATTATAAAAGATATTTGGGATATTCGTATGTCTAAACTGAGAACTTCTATGGATGCTTTGATGAAATCTGGTGGTTCATATGGTAGACTAGATCACTTAACAATGATGGAAATAAACTCTGTGAAACCATTGCTACCTCAAGCGATGGATGAATTACATAGAATAAAAATGGTAATGTATTGTATTTATACACAACACCTATTCAATAATGTTGCTAAGTTTACTTGTGAATTAAAATGTGGGCAGGCAGTCTTTCGAGTATTTAATTTTCAGTTTGCAAAATATACTCATAAATAATGACAAATTCTGAAATACCTCTGCCCTGCCTCTGACTGTCCTCCAGAGAACAAAATAATAACAGTAGATAACTAATATTTAACTGGCTTGATTTAAAACACACAAAATTATTCCATTGCATTTTTACTGCATACTTTCAAAATATTGCTTAAAAACACATTAATGCCGATAACATTATATTGAGATATTTTTACTTTCGTACAAAATGAAAATAAGTAATACTTTGTACTGTACTCGTTTAAAAACCTTATAGGCATTTCTTAAAATGTCTCAGATCCCATAATTTTGTAGAAAAAAAAAAATATTTTGGCTATATATCTCTGGCTTACTTGCCTTCAGGTCGACCACTTGTATACCTGCCTGCCTAAAGATCTACCAACATCACAGTGTAGTTTAATAAATAGTATTTTACTTGAAATTGATAATACTAATTAGTGATTTGTCTTAAACATAATTATTTTACATATTTCAGATGACAAGACAAACATCATCGTCCACTCTAAATAGTTCAACATTCAGTCAGTCAGGAAGCTCACAAAACAAATGATATTTAACAAATCAAACCTATTGGGCATCAGAAAGAGGGACCATTAAATCTCTTAGGCCATGATATTTTACAAGGCATGAGCAAAATTTAAACAGTATCATATTTTGGCCTATTATTCAAAAATGATAGTCATACACATTGGTTTATTTGTCAGTCAATTATTAATGCCTTGTCATAAGATGGGAGCAATTTGCTATTCACCAAAGTTCAAATTTTTACCAATGGGAGGCAATTTAAGACAATCAGTATATATGTTATTGCAGTTCCTTTGCAAAATTTGTTATTAAGGAGGATTTGATGTCAAAAATACTTCTCCGCTTCAATGGAAATTGAAAGATATCTGTACATGTTTTTTAATGTAACAAAATTGGCCAAACCAGCTCGATATAACTTATCCATTCATTTTATTAAGACTCAAAGAACTGCTATATTAATATGTTTTCATATATAGCTAAATAAATAGATTTTATGTCAATTTTTGATATTTTTATACTGTGGAAGAAAATATGTTGTCTTTGTATGGCATATATTTTGGAGCCTTTTATCTTAGTGCATTTGTTAGTATATTTCAGCTTGTTTATTGTAACTGTGATAATAAATTAATTACTAAAATACCAAATATCTTTTTATTTTTTTTAATATTGTCATTATCACTTATTGTATTTTATAGAATAATAATTTACCCATCAACATTTTTTTTTTTCAAATTATATCAAAATATTGTGTTAAAGACAAGTTAAATAACGAAAAGGCCTATCCGCAACCTAAAATATAACTTGAGATTTTAATAAGTAATATTTGTATATATATTTTTTTATGTAAAATATATGTTGCTCATATATTATAGGTATGCATATTTATTGTATTCCAAACTTAGAAAGTAAAATTTAAGTAAATAAAAGCATTAAAGTAGAATAGTGTGGTATTATAAATAAAGAACTGTCAAATCGAACTGTTAGCAATTCCATTGGAATGTTTTTATGTTTAGACTTTTGATTGGAATAGGCAATAGATATATTTATCCTCAGAGTAGCAAAATATTATATTATATATTTAAAAAAAAGTTTTAATCTATGTTAGGTTTTATGTAGCAGTTATCTCCAGGAAAATATAAATATACTTCAAACGAAGCAGGTGATACAAAGAGGGAATGTAGACCTATTCGTAATTTCTTTGGATATCCTCAGAACAGAAAACTTTCTGAGTTTCAGATGTTATATGCTATGTGCTGAGCCGTAATGACCTAATGATGTTGAAAGATATGAATTTGTCTTTCTGGGTCTTTGAGAGACCTTGTGGTACACCGGGTGGCATAATACTCGTAATGAAAGACAAACATCCCAGTTCGATTAAACAAGGCGCAATCCATCGAAATTCTGAATTATAGATTTATGCAAAATTTATAAATTTATTAACGTAATTAAAGTTTTTAAAAAGAGTAAATTTTGATTTCTGTGCCGATTCTTCTCGATAGAATCTCCATAATGGTAATAAATAATTTTGTATTTAAATATGCAACTATTGTTCGATTTACGAATGCTTGGGCTTATTACTACATATAACTTTCCCTTCGTGTCAGATTTGACGTCCCATCGGTTGATGGATGATGGAATAAAGTACATTAATTTTGCATCTGTCTGCTGTCGCATCGTAGCTTTTAAATAAAATAACTGATTTAGGTTTTTTGTTGTTTGAAAGTTCTTGTTCAGAGTGTTAAGTGTTCTATGGTGAGAGAAAATTTGTTTATCTACTTATAACTCATGAGCCCTTTTCCGAATATTGAAGGAATGTGAGCAACTTGTAATGTTCTAAATCATTTAAAATTTTGTATCCTGTGACTTCGATGATATTACAATAAATTTGGAAACCCTGACCTGATGCTGTTACATCATCAAGAAAATCAAATCCGCACCAACTCACAGCTGAGGTACCGTGTTTGGACTCATTGGAGTGGTCTCAATGCATAGATATTAGATAATATCATATATAGGATACTTCCAGAGAATTATTGCGTCGAGATTTTTTTTTTTATATCTTGATGAGCAAAACTTCCTTAACACATTTTTTAATTTTGAAGGGTTCATAATAAAATAATTATTTAAGAAAAAAAATATATTTTTCATCTTAATATCCAAAGTCATGTACATAGGTTTCTTAAAACTAACGCGTAAACGCATCTTACGATCTAATCTTAAATTTGTTAGTCTCATTGTAGTTACTGATAAGGTACTATAATAAAGAAAATTCTCAAAACTAACTTATGTTATAGGATTACTATGAAATCTACTAGAATACCTAGCAATTACAATCAGACATAAAAATACTGTACACTAATTCTACAAAATCGAAACTTCTAATCGGCTTTCCTTTGCCTACTAATAATATGTATTAGAAAAAGACACATGTATATCTATTTCAGATTCTATATCAAAAGAAAATTTCCAGTATTGCCAGATAAAGTATTTTTATATTCGTATCCCAACATCTGTTATTATATTTAAACTATAATTTTTAGTAAAGTAATTACTTTATATTTAATATATATGAATCATGTTACTAACACATACGCAATACACACTGCAGTAGAAAAATTGGGCTTAAAATAATGTTTTTTTCTGGAATGTAAAATTACAGTTGAGATTAAACATCAAAAGCAAGCGTTTTCGAGATCCAAAAGATAGTTATTAAACTGAAATTTGTTTACAAATTAGTTTGTGAATTTAAAAATTATATTTTCAATCAAACAGTTTTTATAAAATTTGTCACACAAAATATTATTATAAATTTCTAAAAAAAGCAACTACAATCAAGTGAAATAGATGCTTATACATAAGTAAAATTATTATAATTACAAACAGCTAAGCCGTGATCGATCGTTTTGCATTGATTAACTTTGCTAAGGAAATGTACATCACTATAATTATTGCTCGCGCAAAGTCATCAAAACGCTTTGGTTTAACTCCAGCTTGTAAACACACAGAAATACAAGTAAAGAATCTTTTATTTACATTTATATTTAAAAGTTCTTCGACAGTCTAATATATACATTGAAAATATTTTTGGATAAATTATTTAGTTTAGAAAATATATACAAAGATCTGCCGATATAACGTAACGATCATGTCTCAAAGTTGTCTTTATAATCAGTTTGGGAAGTTCGTGCATTTTTTAAAGCGCCTTTATATTTTATCTGAAGGCCAACAAAAATGCGAGGGAACCTTATGCAATGGCAACACACAGTTTTTGCAGTGTCCTATAAAAATGTGTGTATAGTACAGTATAAAATAACTTAGAATATTTCATATGGCACGTTTGAAAAGGAGTAAGTTATAGAGATTCCTCGAAAAGGAAAATATATTATATAGTTAAGGTGGATAAATTCCTTTGAAACAATGCTCAGTTCGTTATTTACTTCCAACGGCAATGAAACTCAAGAGATCTTCAGTGAAAGGATAACAATGCAGCGCTTGCGCTCTTACAGCTAATTATTTACAAATTTAAACATTCGAAATTTGAACGGAGTTAACGAATCGTGACGTTGACAGTCAAAATGATTTATTGTCAAAATAAAAGTGACACTTTATTTCGAGCAATAGATTTGACAGCGTCAATCGTTAACGCCATCTTAGTTTCCATAGAGAAGTCCTTTAGGGCCGTATAGAATTATATGTATATATATCGATAACTCCAGTCTTATTAACTGTTGCAATTGAAACTCAAAAATGCCCACAACTAAAGTTATCCTAAACTATGTACAAGTTAACCTATGACTTTTAAATTATCTAATACTAAATAACAATGACTTTTGTGCGCCGATTGATAATCTTGACACGGTACTAGACAGCTACAATTTTGCTCGGGTCTACTTTGACCCTCAGGAACATCACATCGTCCTTGACAAAATTCCTCTTTTTGAGCATTTCGTGGGAAACGAACCTCGGGAATCCGAAGCCTAATGCGTCTGGTTCCTTTGAGGGTCTTTGGAAATTCTTCCATGTAGGGTCTGGGACGAAGCTTTCGACGATATTGCAGGCTCTATCTGGACTTGAACTTTGGTCGAAGAGTGTGAAAGAGACGGTGTGAGCGAACGGCCAGCGCAGAAGGGCGTCGTATTCACCGGGCAAGATCTTGATGTACACGGACATGTGGGTTGACTCGCCAGCGCCGTTGCCGTTCAAGAAAAGTGATGCCTGTAAAAAAAATATTTATTAAAAAACCGTTTTAAACTTAGTTTGACTTGTAGCATGAAGTAGATGATATAAGACTAATATTCTATTGTGTATCATTGACGTCAAACAATTAATAATAATTATTATAATATTTCCAGGTCGAATTTGATCGCAACGATTCTGTAATGTTGCATAATAAAATGTTTCTGATACAAAGAAGTCGCATACTGTTACACGTACCGAGTGAACGCATCTTTTAAAGGATTTCATTTTAAAAGTTCGTATTTTTAAATGTAATGTCAAAAGCGATATAACATATATCTGCTGTTGTCAAAATAAACATAACCTTGATACTTTTGTCGTTATTACTGTAACAAAAAAGAGGAACGGGCTGACGTATATTTAGTAGCTTACGCTCGGAGTGACTAAGCGATACTAAATCAGTTTTCAGCGGCTGCAGAAATGTTAGTCACGAAATTATTCACACGTATAAATAAACCGTGGACGTTCTGTATACAAACAAAAGATTAGATCTGTCATAATCTCGCGAAAATATGTAATACATTCAGGTGGCCTGGGATAGGTTCGATTTTTAAGTTTTCCATATTCTATAGTCTACTCCAATCACAAGAGGACCGCAGCCAATCGGACAACATTTGACATTCGAATTGAAGCGATATCATTGGTCCTGAGCTAAAATAGTCTATGATATTTTTTCATCATTTATCATTACGGTTTTGAGAAAAAATTGCGTATTGAATGGCGACGAAACTATTATCGGAACTTTTGGAAGTAAAATTAAAATGTACACAAGTAGTTCAGTGGAACAGTGTTTCATTACAAGTAAAGATATATGCGCACAACATAGTCGAGCTAGAAGTAGCGGTAAAAATGAAAGTTGAGTCCATCTCACCTGCAGCTTGTACCCGTACTGCGAGGTGTAGAAGGTGGGCGACACGAGCTCGACGCCGTCCTTGGCGCGCGCGTCGGCCATGCGCGCGGCCCAGTCCGCCACGCGCCACACCAGCGCGCCCGAGCTGGACGCGCCCAGCCGCGCCACCGCGCCGCGCAGCGCGTCCAGCTGCCGCGCCTGCCGCGCCGCCAGCGCGCACACCAGCGACAGGTGCGTCTGCGCGCTCTCCTCCGCGTGCCGCTCCAGCGCCGGCCGCGTGCCCTGCGGACGCGCGGTTACAGTGATCACTGGGCTCTGTCTTACGAAATACTACAGTGTATTTAATAATATCCTGATTGGTTGACCAGAGATGTGTCCACAAGAATCTCTGCCATTATACTACACGATTCGGTGACTGAATCATAATCGTTTATCGTCCAGCTATTTGCTATAAACTACGTAATTGTGTTTCTTTTATTAAAATATAATATTTAATCAGTTCGGACGAGCGATCCATATGTATTCGATGTGGTTTAAAAATAGAAACAATTATCTCGTCCCCGTTAAAGTAATTATCTGCAGCGAGCTTATTGCATAATCTATAAGCGCAACGTCGAGTACATTATCATAAATCGATGTCAATGGCATGAAATAACTGCACCGTCGATTAATATTTACTATTTACCCGCGCATTATCATACGTCGACACACAACTTTACTTTTATAATAAATATTATTACAGTGCTTTTATAAATTCCACATTCTATTTTCAAATGTAACGTTATTTCAACACACTGGCACGCCATTAGAGACAACAAAAATGGAGCAATAATATTAGAGAATATAGTATATTAATATTATTTAAATATTATTACACATTTATATTTCGAGGTCAACTAACGATAGAAAATGTTTTGATGGTTTTGCAATTTTTTATCGCCAAAACGAAATCGCGCATAAGTTCGAACAGTATGCCTCACCTTGAACCGACATCCCGCGTCCCGGTAGGCGCAGAGCACGGTTCCGGCCGCGCAGTGGTCGCGCAGGTGCGCGTCGAGCTCGTCCCGCGCGGGCGCGGCCGAGCAGCGCTGCGGGCACGGCACGGGCGCGCGCGAGCACATCGCGCCGTGCGCTGACACCGTGTCCTGTAACGAGATGCCGAATTATTAATTAACTTCATAATTCCAATTGATTGTGTCACTATGTTTGAAGGAATTTAATTTATATCCGGTTTGTTCATCGTGATTAACTCACCTGCGTGTACCGTTGACCGCAATGTCTGCAGGGCACGAGCCGTTTGCTGCAGTGTTGCTGAACATGTTGCTGTGTGTGTCTGCGCTGCACTTTCGCACCGCATTTATTCTCGCAGTACACGGGCTCGTGACCGCAGTTACCTTGATGTTCCTACAATATAGATTATTATTTTATTACATCAAATTAAATTTTTTTAATGTAGAAGATTAATATTTTATTGTGTATGCTTACCTCGAGCGCACTCCCTGAAAACTCTTTGCCACAGTGCTCACAGTTGGCTCTGCGACGCGGGCACGTGTAGCGTAAGTGGTCCTGCATGAGCACGCGCGGGATCATCGCACCGCACTGAGCAGCACAGAGCACGGCATCGTGCTTGCATGTGTTTAAGTGCGCCTGGGAATTAAATTGCATAAAAATTATTTAATTGTTTAGTTATAATATTTATAATTGATCGATTCGTAATTCTAAGATATTAGTATGACATAACGAAAAGTTTTGAAAAATAAAACTATAATATGATTCATTTTTAAATACCTACCTACTCTTAAATGATGTCAAGTTGATTAGAAATCTCATATCGTTTAAACAATAACATATGCAAGTATTCAATATCTTAACTGTAACAAATTACATACACACAACATAGATAAGAATTGTAACAAACATTAGAAATCTCTAGATATTTGGAGCAGCACGTGTCAGCGTTAAAGATAAAGAAATGTGTCGAAGCCGACGTAAGAGCATAAAAATGATTGATACAACGACCGTTTACGATACGCCCTCATAACTTTATCTCAACAAATATTTACGATTCCCAGCCACTCACCTTTAGCTTGCGGAGCTCGTCCGACCACTGACATCCCTCTTTATGGTGGATGCAGTACACCACCGAACCCATTATCGCCTTCTCCGATTCCGGGTCCGGGTATATCTGTAACAAACAAACCATAATTGAGACTTTTGAATCGAACACTAACTTACCCTAAGCATGAATATTTACGTTGTTCCGTCTAAATATGTGATTCGTTGACACTTTCTTTAACTTATTTACTATATATTTGAACATTTTGAATGCGTAAGGAATACACGACGTCAAAAGCAAAGGTTGCCGTAAAGACTGATGGAAGCGCTAGGCGCTGGCATAACGTATTATATAGGACATCGCGATCAAAAATAAACCAATACTGAAAGAGGCGTAAGCGTACCGTGCGTTCGAATATGGAACACATCGTATCAAAATATGCAAAATGGCCGACAGTTTGTTTTTCGCGCGCTTATATTGACACGAGACGGGAGCACTCGCGGTAAGGGCTCGACGCTAAATGACAATCCCGTTTCTACATTTTCGTTATCTTTATGGGTGCAACGAACAGATGGCTGACGCTGTGGACCACCGGCCCTAGTGTTTGCTTCGAGATAAGCGTGATTTTTCACTTCCCAAACCAGCTGGGTAATGAGACGGGTAAATAAACTTGTTAGGATCTCTAGCGCGTTCCCTTTCACACGACAGAGTTAATAATTCCCTGAACCGTTTCAAGATGGTGGATCGCATTCGTTTGTGAGTGTAAACAAACAAGGCGAACAGATAAAACAACACAAAATTGTTTGTAAACAACGCCAGCAAACGATTCTTAGCATCTAAAACATCTTTCACTATCTACCCACGAAGATGTCAAAGCCAACAGCGACTCCAGGTCGAGTCGACATTAACAGATGTTACGACATACAAAGACCACTTCTCATTTAGTTGTTTGTTAAAACATTAAAACAAACGAGCGTTGGATGTTGAATCGTTCATAAAAACGAAAGATCAAATAGTTTATAGCGCGATGCGTTCTATTTACATTGATGCATGTGGTCATCGGCATGGATGCTGCATAACCGTACCACCTTAGGATCTATAGCATTAACTCAAATTGAACACTTAATCCTATCGATTACCGCACGGGATAATAGATCTAATACTTTGGCATTAGAAGCGACGTTTCCATGGTCTCTGAGCGTCGAATGGACGCTCTTAAAGTCAGCAGTGTATAAATTTACAAAATTAGAATGTTATTTGTGTCGTATTCTAAAAAGATGGACCGCGATGTGTTGAACTCTCCCGCATCGCTCAATTATAGAACGCGTTGTACCGTAAACAGAATAGAAGCGAAATGTCATAGAATTGTACTATTGCAACGGCGCTTACGACGTTCGGACAACGATCTCTTAGAAAAGATGAAAATTGTATTCCTGTAACGCGCATTCATCACTTTGTTGCCTAAAAGTCGTAAATAATAATTAATGAATTATAACTTTTATTTGGTTTTGTATGAGTGGTGGTTAAGAGCTATGAAATTAAATTATAAATGGCGAAGGAATGCAGTCAAAATGAACATGAAATGTCGAATGGACAGACGGACCTGACACCCACACAAGTGTGAAAACGAAATATGCTCAAGCCTTATTACATTATGCATAATTATACTTTTAAATGCGTAATCAATTTAAATGGATAGATACATATTATTTTTATATGTGCCTCTTAATTAAAAAACTGCAATTTTGTTAAATTACACAAACATTTTCCACCAACCCGCATTGATATGCTTCAAACCTTCTCAGAGAGAGAGGAGGCCTTAGCCCAGCAGTGGGAATTTTACAGGGTGCTTATGTTATGTATGTACACTGAAATTAAAAAAAACTGGAATTTGTATTAAATATCAAGAATGCAATGTGTACGTCACACACTGACAAAATTAATGTTTTAGTGTGAAACAAAAACATTATTTTTTTTTTTTAATATTAATATATTACAAAATTATTAACCGAGGTCTATCAATATATAAAGGAAGGCCGTCTGCGTGTGTGGGTGATGTTATGCAATTATCATAGCTCTGTGGGCGGTACTCATTGATTTCGTCGGTGAACATTTTATTCCTTATACGTCCAGAAACCAGTTCTCATATTAACGTTTCACAAGTAAACTTCGACGATAGCTATTTTAAACAAGATAATTATTTACTATTGACTATGTATACATTTGCAATAATTATTGTATATAATTGCAATAATATCGCTGGAATTTTGATGGCTGAGTGGTTCATTGAAGATTAGTGTTTATGGCTGCTGCATTATCAATTGCTTGTTTTATGTTAAATTCCTTTACAATGTGTTGTCTTATAATAAAATTATATTTAACCAGCTGAACCCGTGGCTTTATGTATAATTTTCATAGCCAAATTTACTCAGTCGATGAGCGACTTAAAAAAAATAGCCAATGTCCTTTCTTGGCTTTTAAGCTCGGTTCATACTTTCGCATTTATAATATTGTTATAGATATAACAATATTTGTTTTGTTTGTCTAACTGTTATTTTGTTGAGTATGTTCTGTACAACCATCTCGCTGGTTATTCTACAAGCAGCACATATTTGGTTCGTCGACTATCTAATTTTTTAGAATTGTATTTTAGAACTCGTCTACATAAACGAATAGATGTCAAAAACCTTTACCTACCATATCAGTGGTAAAGTGGTAAGTGCATTAACAGTTTGTAAGTGGTGACCATATTTGGGTATTCCTTATATGTATGTTTGCTCCAAAAGGTTAAAAAAGAACATGACGTTAGACTTTGATAGACCATTGAGTCGCAATGGTCCAGTGTCTAGAATGTTTTTGGACCACTAAGTTTTCACGTGCTGAATTTTTATTTTGTAAGAAAAAAAGGACCTGCGCTGTTAAACATCAGCCAATCAAATATCTCCAAATATACCCTCGTTAATCTACCAATCGGTTGGAAATATACGAAGAACAATAAACTTGTTCCAATTGCAAAACGCGTGCAATTGTGTCAAAACAGAAAGCCGTGCGTTATTTTTATCACAATTACGTATAATAATTAGTAAGCTGTGTCCGGTGTTAGAGACGTCACTTATATCATGATTAATTGAAATTACTTGCTAGTCTATTGGCAATTAAATTCTTATTAGCAAGCATTTAATATAGGTTTTATTACATATTGTATAAATGCATGTTTATGAATACAATTAATTCTACTTGCTTGTATAATTTATTATTTTAACGATACTTCATATGTTTTAATTAAATAAACGTCATGCCACCGGTCTTTAAATTTCCCACTGTTGGGCAAATGTCTTCTGTCCCAACATCAACATTGAATACTCACAGGTGACCGACAACAACAATACGAAAGTAATGTAAAGGTTTTCTTAAACAAATTATTTCCCTCTATCTGTCTCAGTCTGATATTTTCGTATCTGACTTCCCGTAACGGATCAGGATGACATCACATGCAGGACCGTGTTTTCGTGCCTTCCGAGGCACGGTATAACTCTGTCAGCCTTACTCTGAGCTACCATTGCTACCGGTGATATAATCTTAACTTAAAAAAAACTGCATACAAGTTAACTAGACCAATGAAATCGTTGAAATGATTACAAGTCTTACGTATAAAGGTGTTATAACCAGGTAGTTTGAGTATAAGCGGGCAAGGGCCATCCCAATTAGAGGCTTAACATAAACAAGCTGAGTAAGTTTATGATAAACATGAACTTGAGAGCTTAAAATAAACGTGATGAAGGATTTAAGAGAAGCTAGGTAGCTCAGACACGAATGTATTTAGGACGTTTTCACGCATACATATTTTAAAGGTTAAACTTTCCTGTTTATCTGTATGTTACTGACATTATTTTAGGAGAAACTAAATCGATTTTTATAAAACTTTGACAATAGTAATCTGTATTTATTACAACTCATTGGTAGTAAAGGAACAGTGTAAAAGTTCCACAGAGTGAAGGGCTTATGTCCACTTGAGGAGGGCTGAAGCTTACTTCAATTAATGTTCGTACAAAAAAGTTGTAAAGATTTTTACAACAATACATCAATAAAACGTACCTATATTCCAATCGAACGAGAAATAAAGATGAACAAACATTGGATTTACGTGTTCCATGCGTCTTCATAACAGCTCAGTTATATTGGGCACTACGAACAGATCTTGATTAATATGAATTTATTTGTAATACAAAATTATTCCACTGAACTACTAGTACCCCCTTTAATTTTACTTCTGAAATTCTCTAATCCATGATAGATTATATATAATAGATTATTCAAGCTCTCGACCATTGATATGACGTCACTTTGACGACAAATTACAAATGCTAAGTATGTGTGGTATTACCTCAGCACGGCTAAACCATTGAAGCAATCGTGAATTTTAAATAGGCATATAAATTGAGGGATTTGTAGTCACAGGGATGACTAGCAAATGGGTAACATTGCCGTTAGACAGTACCGCAAGAAATATTCATCATTGTTCAAATTACTAATGCCACGAACTTTGGGAACCAAGATGTCATGTTCCTTGTGCCACTGGCTCACTCATCCTTCAAACCGATACACGACAATACCAAGTGTTGCTGTTTAGGGGTAGAATATATGTTATCTTACCTACCCAGGTGCATTCGGAAATATTTTTAGATTTATTTATGAAATCTGTTTCTATTCTAGTGTAAATTTGATGTTATTCTTATTTTAATATTCAAAGTGGCTACAATCATTAGAATCACAACATTTTTTTTTTTAAGAATAAAAGAAGTTAATTATCCATGGGCGAACGGAAGCGAGTTCGATGCCCGGCTGTGATGGCTAGCGGAACCATAACGTGGAATATGTAATGACCTAGTATACGCAGCTACTGCACTATTTAAATAATTATTTATTTAAAATATTCGACTAACAAACTGATTAAAAAAACTATACCAAAATATTGTTTACACATTTTTTTTTTAAATTGTAGCATTATTTTATTATAAATTATTCTTAAAAGTCTGAATCCTATGGCACAGATAATTAAAAAAACATTAATTTAATTATAACAACGAATACACTTTTAATTTCTGAACGGTTCAAAAACGTTATGATGTACACGCTATTATTAACACTATCCATTCATAAACATCGACCCGGAATATCAACGAACTGATGGACAGACGATTAATCACTGTTCGATGCTAATGCATAGCTGTTTATGTTTATCTGTTCAGTTATATCATCTGAACGCAACCTACTACTTTGTAAATTAAAAAAAAAAAATGTGTGTTTTTGGTCGAATGGGAATAGAGCACTTTATTTGAATTTGGAATATGATATCAATTAAGTAGCTGTCAGCGCGATGAACAGGGGTTAGGTTACACGGAATTTAATTCGAGAACAAACTTCGTTTTGTTTTCAAAACGACATACGAAAATATTTATAAATGTTGCCACGTATAAAAAATAAATGTGACTTCAAAAGTTTATTTTAATTAAGTAGCAAAACTGTATTCATTATCGATTATATATATATATATATATATATATATCGAATCATTAGGTTAAGATTTATAATAGATTTTATAATAAAAAAATATACATAATAATAAAATCCATCTACAGAACAAATAATTAGCCAGGGTTTATTCAAATAGTGTTCTAATGAATATTGATTTATCTCTTTTCAATTAGTATACATTCATTAATCAAAACTATTACGTAATCTCTCTATGGGTATATACCGAACCTCATTAATTAGTCAATTTAACAAACACACACTCGAACCTAATTTTTTTTTATTAACGTAAATAAATAATCGACTTCAGTTCCAACAACGATTTGCATTTATTTCTAAAAATTTCAATCTATTTAATTCACTTACGATCTCAGTTTTAAACTTGTCTCAGATATTATGAAATCGTTAAAACATTTCGCAAATCAAGTCGGAACTAGTTTTATAAAGTAAAACGTAATTTCGAAAATGGAATAGCATTTCAATTGACAGCCACAGATAGAAAAACATTAACTGGACTCTTAGGTTTACGTGATAATTAAACACCATATTAAGCCGGTACTAATTTCATTCTAAAAAAGGACTGACATTTTATGAAATTTAATTCAATTTAGTCAATGAAATATTATTGGAAAAAAAATAATAATTCAAATAATGATTTCGCAGGTTATTTTCAAATTGTTGTAGATTTTCGATTATTAATAAGTATTATTAGTAATATTGGGTGTTGACTTTTGTCTTGGGATCACTGAGGTTCTTTTTTGCGACATAACTTCAACTTTTAACAGGTCGATGATCGTAGCAAATACTGCCAAATATAAATTATCTTATATTCACATTCAGTATAAAACAATGGATCGTTTATCTTTCTTTAAGCGAGAAGAGTAGCATATCACAAATACCACACGTCCCAATATTAACGCCACGCATTCCTGTAACTTAGTTGCGTGTTCGCATCAGAAAAGTATTTAAATACTTTAAACAATTTTAGTACTGTTGATGGTACTTTAGATTATGTGAAATATTCGTTATAGAATTATTCAAGTTGTGATTTTCCATATAAGAAATTTCATAAATAATTAGATGGTTTACAATGAAGTATTGTTTACATGATGATAATTGTAATGGAGCTAACAAAACAAAAACAATTATCATTGTCATTTTGATATTTCATTTTGATTTTATTTAACTTGGAAATAATGCACTTAGTTATTGATGTTAAACATCTAATATTGATTTTTACGAAGAAATATCTCAGATATGATAATCACCGATGAAAGAATATCATAGATATATAAACACATTATGTACAATATATTTTAGGCTTTTTTATAAGTTAGTTATAACACCTTCATATGGAAAATTACATAGGACAGACTACATTGCATCATTTGCAAATGTAGTTACCCCTTAAGATTGATAGGAAATTAGCTGAATGAAAAAGTCGTATTCAATTTTCAAAATACTTTATAAAATTCATATATCATAATGTTACTGCAAAATCAATGTCATCGATAAGGTATTGACGTACACGTTTCACGTTATCTGTATAACAGAGACGCCGATGTTCACAATGAACTCAGTAAATCAATCATGCATGTGGACCGGAAGCTTTATCGATAAATTTTATATGCTAAGTGTATTGGCGACTAGTGTTGGCATCTGAGTTCGAAATGACATTATATTTATAGACATTATAATCTCATCGATCTATATCAGACTTGTAACTTAGTAAACCTTAAAAGTAAATCTTGTTAATAAAGATTACTCAGAATCAGAATACAGAAATTATCATAATTTTCAATGAATTAATTAATATATATTATCTATGAAATGAATATACATTTAAATGAAAATATTTCTATTCGATTAATATATGATATGTGCTTTGTTTTTGATGGAATTATTTGGTGTTTTGGTGGAATTTTTGGTGGATAAACGTGATAATTTAAAGAGTATATTTCAACAGTCTTCTGGCCAATGGACTACTTTAATATCAACGAGGATTTAAAGACTACGAGTTGTTTGATAAAGATTAAGGTTTTATCTTATTTAACGAATAAGTGTTTTCTTTAAACTAGACTATATCTTAAATAACAAAACAATTTTCAAAATAATAATAATTTAATTTAAAGTCTCGTCAATGTTTTGTGATTCGAATGAACGACGAGTTCATGAGTATTGCTATAAGGGAAGAGTATTATACATCAAATTACAACCACATTAATGCCATTACTAAGCCTCCATTGATAAAACTCAATCACACAATTCACTCAACAAGTGTGACCTCTCGTAACCAAGTCACTAACCGTTTAAGTTCAATTGGATAATTATACAGTTCAATTGAACATACCGTCATTGATATCACAGGCTATTATCGCCCGTATTTCCTTAAGCCAAGAGACAAATTAGCTTGTTCAATAAATCAATATATTTAATGCAAGACAACCTAAAATGGACTTTGTATCACTGTAATAGGATTGAACCTTAAATGGCAAATATTGTAAGCAATTCATATACGGTCGCAAATTGATCGACACCGGATATTGCCATTATTGTCGTGTGATTCGCGAGTTCTTTTGGAAATTCGGACGTTGATCCTGAGATTTCTAGATTTTTCTAGAATTTAAATCAGTAGAATTCGCACAAGTTCTAACAAAAAATACTAAATAGCCTTGCTTTTAAAGTAGGTATAGCAGTAACAGGTGTCTTAATATGATAGCAAGTTATTTATTACTAATTATTATTTATTTAATAAATGCAAATACTGCCTGAATTTTTGTATTAAGTTATTTTTATAGAAGTCTTCTACAGTTCCACAAAGAGCAATGAAACGAAAAAAAATCAAAGTGATTATCCATTCGTTCTTCTCTTGCAAATATCGAAACTTATAATGCCATCACTTTTTCAACCTTTCTCTTCGTTAGATTTTTTTTTTAATACAACAAGATTGATCTATGCTTAAGCCAACATACTTAGTGCAAATCAAATTAAGTCAAATTAAATCAGTTATGTGTCTCAAATATTTAGAATGGAATCTATTAAAATATTATACACTTATTTGCGACGACTATTTTTGCGACATATATATAGATATATTTGATGTGTTGTAACTTTGATTATGTTATTGTTACGCAAACATTTGTAACTCGTGGTTTGAGCTAAACAGAACGTGTCTCCGGTAATCCGCTTGTTATGAATTATAATTGGACTGAATCGTCCATGTGGGGGGTGGAAGGTCTATCTTAATATGTTTTGGTTTAATTATTACATAATGAGGTGTCTTAAATATTATAAACATTAATAGCTGTTTGATTTGGCATTATGAAGCTGTAGACTACGAGATCCTGGATTCAAATCCCTGGTCGCAAAAAATATAGTTATTGATACCGCGGGAATCAGAAGATTCATTAAAAATAGAAGTAAAATCGACGATGATAAGATCAATTAAAGATTTAAGACCCTTGAGAAGGATCGTAGAATGATAATCCGTTTACTTTATGTAGCTTAAAACAATTCGGTAATTATTGTTTCACAATTTTTAAAGGAAGCTTTGATATCATCTGATTCAAAAATTATGCAATTAAAATGTACATAAAAATTAATGTACTTTAGCTGAAAACGGTACTAACAATCACTAACATCAAGCTTAGTTTCAACAAAATCAAAATTATATTGAAATGAGTCATAGCGATTTAGAAAACCTTATTAAAAAAAGAATGATTAGACAAAGTTCACCCAAAAAATAAATTGAGTCGAATCGTTAAGGTCCTCGTGGAATTTAAATATAAATATCAATCTTTGTAAACAAACAAATCAGTAACAATGGGATTATTCTAAGAAATTACCATAAGCATAAATGTATTTCTGTGACTCAATAGTAAATAGATATAATGTTTGTTTTAAATTCCTTGCTCGTAAGTATAGTAGTGTATAGTTTAGTCACATTGGATTTTGAGAATTTCTTAGACGAGTTTGTATTGCTTGCATTATAAAATAAAAAAATAGAAAGAACACACAGAACGTTATAGTGAAACTACAAAAGCGAATACAAAATTTCCGGTAGTGCAAAACTTTTTTAATACGCCAATAATTCATAATTAAATTGGCAACACTTGACGTATAAAGAAAAATTTTAACGTACTCGTACTGTTTAAAGAGCGAACTCATACGATTTATAAATGCTATATTTGTTAAATATTTAAAATAGTTTTACTAACTCAACTTATGAAAACTAAACACACTTATCGTGGAAATAACTCATTTACATTCTAGGAAATAATAGTATCATTACAGCAATCTTTTTCTACAGATTACAAATAACACTCAGTTACTGGCCGGATGTCATGCAGCCTCACGAACGGAAGGGGCGCCATCTAATCGCTCCATACGCAAATACATGTCCATCGCAAATACGATTATAATGAACAAGATTGATTTGTATTCCAATGATAAGTAGAGTAACCTAACAGAAAACAGTCTGTATATGTAAGGTACTGGATTATTTGGCCCGTCAGTGTAGGTACCACCCACTCATCAGCTATTCTACAGTCAAGCAGCAAGGTTCTGGTTTGAATGGTGGTGAGTCAGTGTAACTACAGGCAGAAGAGATTAAATATCTTAGCTCCCATGGTTAGTGGCGCATTGGTGTTCCATACGCGCGTCCGCCTATCTATATCATAAAAATTATAAATAAAAATATTAACTGTTGCTTCTCAAGACATATATATATATATGCTCCTATGTTATGTCTGTTCGATAGAATAATAACGATTTTCTGAGAACATGTGAGTACTATTCCTAAAAAAAAAAAACCAATGAAATCAAAATAATTTTGTCAATTTTTGACAATCACTATCCTCATTGTCTGCTATTTGAAAACACCCTAGATGTCAATGTCATGTCATGCTATCTATTAACCTGAGGGTTATAACTTATGACGTCATCGATAACAATGTTTAGCAAGTGTCAATATTTTAAAAAACATTCCGTTTCTTCGGTTATTTTTTTTCCTTATTATTTATTATGAAATCTCAGGTTAAGCGTCCGTGCCCTTGTTAAATTTAATTGCTATATTTTTAATTTTAAATAATATGTTTTGCTAACTTTTAATTTGTTTTATCTGAAACGTTATATACAACAATTAATTACTTGAATATGTTTTAAAATTAAATACATTTAATTAACTTATTTTTAAGTTCGTAAATTGTGTGTCATACGCTATTTTGACACTTGTATTGTTTAAATATCAAATTAATTACAGTCAATATCCCGTATCACTTACTGACATTTCAATATCGTATTTTACGTTGACATTTTATTTTTATTGTCTATCATCAACGATTGAACCCGTGTGAAGTCGTGTCATGTTATTAGTTTAAGCCGTATTACAAAGGTCGTAAAAGCCACGTGAACAATTACGTTACGTAAAAGCGATCCGCTTTTGATAAAACTGTGAGAACTGAAAATACATAAACGAGAATTAGTTTACATTCAATTAATTTTATCAGATCAGCTGTTATCTTGTTACTAAAATTTATTTTTAAAGGGATCACTATATGATAGTTGTATTTATTTGTAATATAAAAAACTAGTGATTACCCCTAAACGCGAACATCACATAAAAGGCAAATATAGCAAGATATAATTATAAAAAAAAATGTCAACACTTTAACTTTAACAAGGGACATAACATCTTAGTTCCCGAAGTTGGTGGCGCATTGGCGATGTAAGGAATGGTTAATATTTCTTACAGCGCCTTTGTCTATGGGCGGTGGTGACCACTTACCATCAGGTGACCTATTTGCTCGTCCGCCTATCGATATCATAAAAAAAAACTGTTTAAGCTATTTCAAACAACGATTCACAAAAAAAATTACCAAACATATTTGTCATAATGGCGCACCTTTTCCCACCCTAATAAAAAACATTCGTTATGCTAATATACTTACAAAACTCCAACCCCAAGCAATGGGGTCATTACCATCTATTATGATATACATTACAATAATAAAGGGGAAATCAATTAACACTTCCACAATGAAAGTAATGGATTATAGTGTAAACGTAGAGGACAGAGTAACTTCTGAATTTCCTGTCATAATGATTTGTACGATTGGTCAAATTTATAGCGCGTTATTACAAAGTCTGTTTGTATTTATCCTTACAAACATATGTCTGTTCGTGATTATTTTATATTACTTATATCTTAGATACATTGTTATGTCTGATTTAAACTATTTATTAGCAACAGGCTTTTTGATTTTAAGTACACTTTTTTAATTCTTGTATTTTTATAATAGTCTCGAATTACATTGCAATTTATTTAGCATAGAAATAGTTTATGATTTAAATTAAACATTACTAAGAGTATCTATCTATCTGTTTTGAAGATCGTGCTTAGAGTAAACCTACGACTCGGTATGACATAACGCTAAATATACCTTTGAGCTATTGAAGCCGAAAGGAAATCAGTAATCCGTAACTCAACACTTAGCCACGAAACAGTGTTTCGTTAAAATAAATTTAAATCAATTTGATATTATTGCAAATACTTAGAAAGGAGTATTTATTTCAAATAGTTTGGGAGTCAAATAGGAGGGAAAAAAAGTCAACATACCAAATAGGTTTTGCTAAGATTTGCGCAAGATGCCCTGCCTCGGTATGTCGGCGATGTGATGATTGCGATAACGCAACGACCCACATCTAACGTTTATCTTTTAGATATTCATTTCTAACTTTACGAAAATAACATTCAATTTTTTTTTAAATAAACATTCATCCGCTTCAGCACAAAGAAATTATATTAATATTAGGATTAATATTATTATTCATCTATTTGAATCAGTCATTTAAGAGAAAAAAAAAAAAACATTTAATGAGATGCAAATTGTTGGTTGCAAGTTCGTTTTTTAAATATTTTTTTCCGTATAATTTTCATTAACCAAATATAAATTCAATTTTTTTAATTTAATTTTAATTTTATCAATGAAATAGACCAAAATAACTTCTACTGGTTGGTTGAGGCTGTTAGATTCAAATATAAATGTTTTTTTAACAACGACGTGACCAAAAGTTTGCTAAAATTCTGTTTTGAAATACATTAAACGGGGCTAAGCTAACGATACGGCCAGAAGCGGCTCGGCTTTAAAACGTTATTTGTAATTTTTATAACCATTAATTCACATGAATTTGACTCATCATTAAGTAATTTCCAAATATTTAATTCTTTAATTATTGCAAATTATGCAAAATATTGTCATTTATAATTTAAGAAAAAATTGTGCCTATTAACATATTAAGATTTGTTTTTTTGATTACGTAAATCGCGCGGTGCCCTTGGCGTTGTAACATCATGACATCGTTTTCTTTCTCTAAATATTTTGTATACATGAGCTCCTCTTATGGGTATAAATCAATATGCAGCGTGTTTTTTTTTTCAATATTTACTCATAAATTTAAGTTCGAAACAAAAGTAATGTAAAATCTTTCTCACTTAGCAAAGCAGATAAAAATACTTCTTTGCACATAAAAATAAACAATTCTTTTTTAGTCCCGTATGTGGTACCACTCGCTTGATTGCATTAAACTGTTCGCACGCACACACGAAAGTTCCTGACGCAGTACCACGTACGTACAATAGATGTCGCATGAGTCGTAAGAGATATTTAAAAAAAATAAAAAGGAATTGAAACGCATCGATATTGTCTCTTTAAAATGTATGCTAAGGGTATCCCGATTTACATAAATGTGCGATTTTCTACATTGCGTATTCATGTCATAGACAATTGGGCGTGTTTGGACATGTCCGAATGAAACCAGTCGGGCTCCGGACTCGTAATGATGAAACAGGTTGAAATTTAATATCCTTGTTATAAGAAATAAAGACTGTGAAAAAAATGCAAAAATAACAAAGACGCAGAAGTATTTTTGAGGAGGAATTTAGGTATTTGGTTTAGGTTGGGTTTACGTATATTTGACATAACTTTTGTTTTGTTGCACAGATATAAATGAAAAAACAAATGTGTCAAAATGAACAGTTGATCAGAAATCAAGGACGGTCATATAACGTTTATGATGACATCACAAATTTTATTACACTTGACTACTTAATGGCATGAAAGATTTTATTTACCGTCATATTTTGTTGATCATATGGTTCAATAGGGTGTTTTAAGAGCTTCAGTTTGATAGTAATCATATATACAGACTTTTGAGCTAGTGGCATTGGCATTTTGTATATGTTCTTTTCGTTCCATTAATTGCCAACTCACACATACACAATACGCACACATTTATATGTATTTACATACGTAGTATACTATAATTAACTCTCTTGTGTGTATTGACAGTCATCACGTGTGTATAGTATAATTAATAATCACATCCCTTAAATAGGTTTAAAACAGTATCCCTTATGTATCTATGGAATACAATAAATACACATTCATAAACGCGTAAGAATGTATTGATATAACTGCTGATGAGTGAGTGAGTTAAGTTGAGTGCATACTGTTAATTACAACGAAGTTCTCACGCCTCTTAGTCAACGAACGTAATGCTTTCCAAGAAACTTTACGTGTTAAAAAATAATTAAACCGATAAAGATTAAGCTAGTAAATAAAAGTATGCTTAGTATCAATTTTGTGAGTTTGTTAATCAATATGTACGCAGAGCGTTGAAGTTACATGATCATGAAAATAAACTTATATGTGTATATATTTTTATTAACTAATTTGAAAATTCACATTTTAAGTACATAATTATCATTAATTAAAAATGTTACCAGCTATAAATAATAATTTAAAACTGACCTCCAATAAGTCGTACAAAAACTCCACATAACTCATCGCGATCTTTTAATTGTAAGCACAAGTGGAGACGACACACAGCCACTGTTGAAAGAATTATAAAAAAAAAATAGCATCTATGTGAGGTTATGCCACACCTGGGCCGCCTACACAAACCTGCCCCCTGATGACCTGGCTCGCTGTATATGGACACCAATCGACAGGTTTGTCGTTAAAACTGCTATGTTTACCGTTCAGAGACGCTAATTATAAACTTAGAATAATTTTAATAAAGGTCATATTTTTTTTATTTATTGAGAAATATCTGAATTTGTTTTTTTTTGTAACTTTTAATTTATATTTTTATATTTCTGGTTAGTATTAAGTTATATTTGTACATTATAAATGTAGACATTAAACTCGTATGTAATGTAACTTAAACAACAATTTCACATCGGCCAGTCTGAGACGAATCTCATCGTGCCAAACCGGTCTTAAAAGTAGGCTTGCAAAATCCACTTCCTACAGCGTTAGTTATTCAGTTGCATATTATAATCTTAACAAAAGAACAAACGATTCAAATAATACTTTTTCGGACATAGCGAATTTACGGAATAAAGTCATTGTTCAAATAAATTTAAAAAAAAAGAAGTGTCACTTTGACAGTGACATAACTATATAATAAATTACGAGGTTGTAATTTCGAAAATGGAAGGATGAGACGGAAGAAAAATGGTTTACTATTAATCGAAACAGAAGTATAGGCAGCTACAGTTTAAAACGAGCGTCTAAACTCATTAATAAATCAAGCTACTTACACATTATAATGCATTGAATCAGTAGAATAACAGATAATGTATATAATGATAGACTAGATACGAACAATCAAATGACTGACGAAAGCATGGGTTTTAATATACTCTGTTCTCCTCACGCCCGAGGCGTTGTATGCATTGTTTTTTTTTTTTAAACCTAACCCAATCGAATCCGTATGCAACCTCCGTGGGAACGGAAAAGATATCAAACTGAAGACGATGCCTTAGGATTGTTAGTTATTTAATTTTGCAAAATTCGATATTTAGTGCCTGAGGCGAATGATTTCGATCTTGCAAGTCAAGGGCGTTTTACGGCTCCTGATTACAATGGCAATGCGAATGGGACAGCTTTTTAAGCGATTAAGGTTAAGAATGGCGGATGTAATAATTTAGCTTACAACCGCTTATTGTTTCGAGAAACATTAAAATGAGTGATTAAAGCTGACCATTCGTGTACTTGTAATTCCAAATACGTTACAATTATTTATATTAATCTTTACATTAAAATGCTGCCAACATTTCACGCGATAAATAGTTTTTTTTAGGGCAATCTCTTTTGATTATTTTTTTATTGAACATACACAAAATATTTTCTTCTTCTCAATCAATATCTAATGTACAGGATCCATATATACATTTTTTTCAATATTGATTTGATTATGATGAAGACAAAGATAAAATCGTTAAAAACAAAATTGTTACGTCTTCTGATTTAACAATCGAA
The DNA here is from genome assembly GCF_037043105.1 of Vanessa tameamea. Lineage (NCBI taxonomy): Eukaryota > Metazoa > Arthropoda > Insecta > Lepidoptera > Nymphalidae > Vanessa > Vanessa tameamea. Next base: position 1,202,128 of record NC_087316.1, read on the forward strand.
AAACTACCGGGTTTTTATCTTTGTTTCTGGCGATTAGGCATTCAGATGTGCAACGATCGTAGAGCCGATAAATTTTAAGGCGGTTCGCGTACGCATTACAAAACGATGACTAAACCAGCGTATTTTCAACTCTCTCACAACCTGCGTATCGTTAATGACTAAGGCGAAATATTGACTGTGGCTTGACGTAAATTATTCGACACGCGTTTGTCTGGGTCATATACAAACTCAATGACCTGCAAAGTTAGCTAAAGCTGATTCAAATATTCCTATAAGACTATAAGCGGGAAAGTTTGTTACTTAATTCCGTCAAAACAGCTGAACAAATTCAAAAGAAACATGCTAATTTATTATGGCCTGGAGTAGAATCGAGGAAACTATTTTAAAATTCATACGAAATGAATACACTCAAACGTACAGATAACGAAGCGTTAGTTAGAGAACAGATCCAGAACCATATGCTGTAACATTTAATAGTATCAATTTTCATCATCTAATTTAAATTCAGAAACACGTTTTATATGTACGAGTTGGTTTTTAGCCATTACCTTAGAATAAACCGTCGGAATTCACTTCGACGAGAATGGCATTTAAACAAATGAAATCATTTCTTTGAATGTCAATTTCAACCGTAAAATTGCACCAAATTACCTTGACAATGACAATGGATATCTACAAATTAAGATTTCCAACAACCAACATTACTTAATCAAGTACAATCTGTGCCATTGAATTAAGTGGAATTGGACAAACACCGCATAATGCTTTACGGTTCAGAGATTTTTCTCACAGAATACGAACGTAGCTTAACAAAATTATATATGTTCATTGTATTCATTTAAATATAAACCCTGTTACAACTTTTGTTAAGACAATTATAGGATATCAATAAATTTGTAAAAGTACTGACGGAGAAAATTGATTCTTAGATTGTAATCCTTATGGTATATTTTAGTGTCAATGGAACAGCTGCTGGTACGAAGGACAACGGATGTCCAGTGCGGTCAAATTATTCGGTTCGCCTTCGAAGTTTAAAATGAACGCGCATCCGGTCAATTGAACATCAATATTACGGATTCAAATATCTAATGTAAATTTATGGGAAGCGATCGATGAATTAACTGTTCCTTTTTATTGCCAAAATTTTAATTTCAAACGTAATAATAAGATTTTCAATTTAAATACGAAGCTAAACGATATCGGCGTTTAGAATCATCATAGGATAAAATGAATCTCTTAATGCGTACATTAAAAAATTTAAAGCACATCATTTCATTCTTAGTAATACTGGTATAGGTAATCATAAAGGTATGACTAAATGACATGTACTAGTGAGAAACGATCTTATTAACATCGTCCATGTCATTAAACATGAAAGATTACCATCTGAATTTATAGACTATCTCATACTTAAATACGATACTCACAATGATTAAAAATCAAATCTAAAACTATTCTTAAACGAATCATCAATAATTAAAGTAATTTTATTATTAAATCATGTATACAAAGAATGGTTGAATCAAGATGGTTATAAAATGATACGTTGTCAGTTATTTATTGTAACGTAATTATGGATTTGTGATGGATCAAATGGAGACTACACCCTTTGATGTAAGCTGCGTTTTATTCCACATGATCACAGTGATTTTGAATTCTTTAATATCTTAGCTTTTTAAATGGATTTCATTTAATAGGTTGTATGTTTATTTTTAAAATTCAATATAAAAAAATATTCTCTTTTCAAGTAGACAAATCGACATTTTATTAAACAATCGAAAAGTTTTAGTATTCGGGATGATGATTCTCCAAATTATTGTGTATATTCTGCGTAAACATTAACTAATGCTAATTTGTTTTTTCTTATTTATCAGATAATATGTTTTGTTCATTAATTATTTTTAAACCTTAAATTTAAACGTATTTATTAATCGGCAAAGCTTAAACTATTTTCACATGACCTAATAACTATTATTTTCTTCTTGTTCTTGTATTTTTATTTGTTGGAAATGTATTTTAAATAATTTTTATTTCGACTCAAATTTTGTATTTTAAATAATTATATCATTATCATTATTAATACATTTATCTGAAAAACGCAATTTATCACCGATTTATCATCGATCGATGGTACTGAAAGTTAAAAAGAGTTAGAGACATTTTTACCAGCGGCAATATCATCGCAGAATTGTTTGCTATTGTTAATAAAATTTATGACTAGATCAATGCAACGTTTTAAGGTGATCAAACAGAAATAGTACATAGAGTATCAAAGGTTAAAGGCACTTTTAGTACTAAGAGCTTGGACTCGAGACATATACCAATAAACATGACTTCGACACAAAACAGACGCACCGAAAAGGGGACGTGCTTTGTTTAGATCTTGTATAAATAAATTTCAAGTACTGCCCTTTGAAATACTTCAATATTTTTTAAAGCAAATTATCAGTGGTTCCAAAATAAAATGCTTTTACTTTTTTGATGTTATTTATTGATTTTTTTATTATTATATACAGCACTGTTATGTGATTATTATTATTAAATGAAACTTTCATAAAAAGCAACCGATAAAGTAACTTTAATAAATTTGTTGTTTTGTGGCTGAGTATCCTCTACACGAGTTATTGAAATACTACTAGTGAGGATAGCCAGTTGCTGATCTATAATTCGTTTGATGACTACATTATTGTATACTGAGTCCTGTATTTTCCTAGATCGACCATGTTTATAAATATTTTTCGTATAATAAATATTATTATTATACCCACGCTAACAATCTTACTAGCGTCATGATAATCATTACCACCTCACTTACGCACATCTTTATATCAAACTGGAATACATTATATAAAATTACTATTAAATAAATCTTCAAAGAAATCTGCCATCTGCTGTTGAAATCAGCTGATCAATATTAAAATCATGTCCATTCAGTTAGCTTCCACTCAGGTAGTGGTTTTTTTTAAATTGTATTCATGTGTCAGCTGTTTGGTGCGTGCGCATGCCTTAAATCTTCAAAGTTTCCGATGGGCACCAAACATCTGCTCTCGGCAGGTGCCTTGTTGGAATTCACGAAATTTTAAGTTCGACCTTTAAGTAATTTCGATTCGCTACATCTGCTGTTATGTGTGTAACATTGAAGGCATGTGTTAAATGATCAGCATTTTTAAAGGCTTAGGCAACATTTGGTTACCTTATCAAAATGTTTCAAAAAAACATCGCAGCTATTTAGTTAGAAATAATAAATTGTCTGCAATTTTCTGAACAACAAATATACCAGTTTTCTCGTTACCACTAAAGGCAATTACAATAAAAGCGGATCTAAGTTGCCCTTAATGGATTGGATGGCAAACTATGGCTAGAGATGACACACACATGTTTCGCGGTTACAATTACGTAAATGATTATCATTTTTTACTGTTTACCGCAAGTATAGAGCGGCAAACTTTGATAACACAGAATATCTCGAATTAAATAGTCAAAATAAATATATATTGCTTTATTTTTCTTACTCTAAGGTTTAATTTTAACTGCAATTGCACCCAACGTTTATTTTTTAATCGCATGATTTTAAACCTAATCCCTTTGTGGTATTTTACAACGGATTATTTGATATTTAACTTGCAAGTATTATCTGTATATCCTTTCTGATATTTGTTCATACATCCGGAATCCATTTTATCACTTGGAAATCTTTTTTTTTGCATCCGTACCCATACGAGTGTTATATTTCTATGCATTTCAGTGATATTGTTCATATCTTGAGCCATATCCGTTAGATATCAGATATCGCATAACATTGAATAACATGGATACTTTTCAATGTAAAGTAATTCTATATATTACATATAAACTATGTAGGAACTGTACAGTAACGCTAACATTTTTTTGGATATGGAAAAGGGTATATTATAGTCACCATGTCTTGATATGTTGTATAAAGATTTTTGTATGGCTTTAAGTACACGAGAAAAAGCATCAAAAATTAATTTAATCAAATCCAGAGCCAGCACTATACTATTGCCGAAGTAAGTATTTGATTGTTGAAGATAGTGGGATCAAGACGTTTATTTGTAATATTTATAAAATGCAACATTAAGTTTCGTTCCTTTCAAAACGATGAAATCTACGAAATAAAAAGGAACGTCGAACATAGTTCATATTTTCTACATTATCAGTAATTTTACCAGTTTAAACAGGTTTAACGACTTTTTTCAAACATCACTCATGAACACGATACGACAGGTTATTTGCACTTAATTTTTTTGATAATAAACTGGGACAATCTTATTTTACAGTATTTGAAGTTGGACACACAGAAATTAGTATGTTTTCGATTACAGAAGCTATTCGCCATCTTGAACTAGACATGTCAACCAATCACAATTTAGATTAGGTATATACTAAATGAAAGATGTCTTTTATTATTTCGTATGAAAAAAAATAAGAAACTATTGTACTTTTTACGCGAAGGATGAAACAGTTTGCGGTTTTGAAATCTTTATTATCCCGGTTTTGAATGGGCTCATCGGTGCTGTGTTCTGTACACCCGTCAAACAGCTGTCGGAACAAAAAATCACCATCTTCCTTTATCTGTAGTGGATTCAATAGCCACTTATATTATTACCTTAAACATTTTCGATCGACTAAGAATCAATAATTATTGAAAGAAAATGTTTATATAATAGTCAATAATTACAATAACATTATTAAAAACATCGCAATATAATCAATCTATTTGGTAGAAAATTTAAAAAATAAATGATTAGTACTTATGTTATCTGTTCATATAATTTTAATGAAGATTTTGTATTTATTTTTTCACGATTCAAGCTTTAAGTATCGACCCAGGAACTATGAACGTAGAACGCACATCTATTCCATTTTCAAATCAACATAAGGTTTTTTTAAACTCATGTGTGCACGGTTCGCTTCCCACCAGTAGCTTGCACATGGCATCGAGGAATTTGACACGCAGATGTTCGTTCCGCCACAGACACAATAAAATACCTAATAAACATACCCATTACTTTCTTTAAAATAAAAACTGACTCAAAATATTTAAAGGTTTGTGTACTTTTTAAGTTTAAAAGTATAAATTTTCTACTGAACAAAAACATTTTTAAAAACAGAACATCTTAATTTTACAACAGATAAAATAATAATACTACAATTTACAATATAGACCGAATAAAAAGTAATAACAAAACGAGAAAGCTAAGCTGCGACATCCATTAGCGTGGACGAGCGTGAGTTACGAGGCATATGGCAAGATCATTGAAGGCATTTTGAAATGTCATTCTGTTAACTATTAAAAAATAAGTGTCTGTCTTTATGGCCATATTTTAAAAGCACACGATGACAAAAAAGGTAAATTCATAACTTTGACCAAAGGCTAACCTTAACAGGGTTCAACATTGTTTGTTGCAACGGAACGCAATCCGCATTCCATTCTCCTTAGTTTAAAATTCGCGCTAAATATTTACCACCAATAAACGATGTCGAGACGTCATTTTTTTTTAAATTTAATATAAGTCAAAAGCTACACGCTATAAAACCGAAATGGTTTTTTCGGATATTGATGGCTTTCTTTTACGATTACAAATGATTTTTTATTTTATTATATGTTTCGTAATTTACTGTCGTTTGAAGGTATGAGATACTTTGACATAATATAGGCGTAAAATTGGAACAATTTAGTTGCAAAATCTTTTACGATCGTAAATAAAGAATACGCTTGACTGGCTTCGAATGAATACTAAATTTGACGACATATTTTTTTTTAGTTTTTATATTTTTATTGTTATAATTTTAAATTCTTATAGTGACTATTATATTAATATTACCACGTAACAAATAACGTTATACAATTGAACGTAGCTGATCTAATTGTCTCTGAGTTCGTCCACTCGTCTATGAGAGTTTGTTATAATTAATTCATATAAAACTTAAGATTTCCTTGAATAATCTAACCTTAAAGTAATTTCTTGTTATTTCACTCGTCCGACGTGTCCACTTCAAACATGACACACATTTCAATAAACAGTTTCAATTTAATACTTTCATATACAGAGATGCAAAATGTTAGTGTATGATAACAGTAATATTAAAGGCATTACACAAACGAATTGCGCAAACACAAAAACGCATGACAACACGGGTCAGTAATGAAATATAAAACGAAATCTATACTTTGAGAATATGCAAAACCTAAATAAGTTTGAGACACTTCAGCATTTAGAAAGGCATCTCAAAAGGTGAAAGTCATGTGCTATCTTGCTTTGCAAAAACTCGCATCTCTGTGCGGCCTTGTCAAGGTGAGTGCAAGGGGGACATAACGGTGCGCCTGCGCAGCGCACCGGCTACCGCGTACCACGACGGTAAACAGCTGACAATACCACCGTAAACAACGTCCATCGAACGCCCAAACCGAAACAACGTTTAAACTTCCTAAACAAAAGCATCTATACGTTTTAAATTTTGCGTTAGTACGACGAAATGTTTTCTACGTGGGTAACAAGACACGTATCGTTCATTTCCTTTCAGAAACCTACAGCTTAATAGCTGGCTAATATGGTAGTGTTTTAGCATTTTGGGCACGTATTTTAGTCTTTTATAGAAGACCAGTTATATCTAACTGTGTCATCTTTTAGGGATAAGGGCCTGCTTTCAAATGGATTGTAAACAGACAATTTTGTTTGAATTTGGAACAGTTATAAACAACAGCAAGACAATATGAATATAGTGTGAGACTATTTCATAAGTTCGACGCTCTGTTATGTAATCATTTGGTAAAATAATAGTTCTAATGTTATGATATTAAATAATATAATATCTGAATTATTAAAATAAAGACCGTTAGTATAACTATCACCTGCGATATTTTTGATTCATAATATAAAGAGTCGTGTTGTAAAAATAGTTCTAGAACCGGTTAAACGTCTAGCTTACAAAATTACTTAAAAATACTTTTAGTGACATTCAGTAACAATTGAGTGGACACGATACACATGAATGCTTTCTGGAACTTCAGTACGCGGTTGGAAAACTTAAACGCTTTAGGAGGCTTCGGATAAAACTTTTTAACATGCATACTCCGTTCCCGGACCCTTTCTAATATGTGATACGAAAAACTTTGAGGGTCCCTCCCTAAGTAAAGGGCGACTTACTATTTGACTGATCTCGGTGATAGGGATCGGCGAAATTGTTTTGTCAGAACCCTGCGGCAGAGACGAGGCACTGGGGGTGGGCGAGACCCCTGGGGATCCTGGCTGGACATTGACCACGCTCTCCTTCGAAGTACGGTTCGGAGACAGCCTAGCTGGGAAGCTGAGCGTCTTCGTCCACTGGGACAAGCTTCGCACCATCTTGGCTGTCCATAAGCACTACACGTTCACTGAACTCAAAACAAGCGCGAGCGACACATACACTCCCCACGACGGTTAGCGGACGAATGCGATCAACGATGGCATCAAAACTTACGGGCTGTGCAAGTTACGACGTGTATAGCGTAAGCTTGTGTGCGTAGGGTGTATACGCGTGTGCGTATTGCACGGACTGGTATTGGATTGGGAGCTCGTTGCGGGTCCGATCTTTTGTTTATCGATGGGGCGGCCACCTTACCACTTCTAAATTGAGAGTCTTTGTAAAGATTTTGCACATGATTTAATTATAAATTAGCGACATAGTCTCTTAGAAAATTATTATTTTATTTTTAAACTCGATGTGGTTTATTATTAATCATAATTCATAATGTCTCTGATGTATGTTAATTTTAAAAATAGTTAATCATTTTTGAGTGATATTGATTTTAATCTTAATACATATGTATAAATATAAAACATTAAAGTACTTAAAAAATTCAATAGTCACATTAATGTACCCATAGTTATATCATCCTTGCAATCCTGTATAAAATGATTCAGGAATCAGCAACGGTAAGCGAACGCAGAAAATAACTGCACGCGGCATTCCTAGGGCCAAACCCCTTCCCGACTTCGAATTGTCAAATGCGTCAAATTTTACTCCTTAATTTTTCTCATTAATCAAATTACGTTACAGACTTAATGATATGTAATTTGTTTTTAAACTGGTTTTTAGAACAAAGATCCAAAAGTCCGACATGTTTGGACAGGTCTATAAATTTAAAATAACGAATTAAATTGTTTGGATAGCTCAACCGTTTTGTGATAAACTGTGACATGTCGTTTCTTGATCAAGTTAAATAAAAAATAAAAATTATAATGATTTTTACAATTTTCATTTATTTATCCATTAGGTACTTATTCCAAAAATAAAGATAACAAATTTACATATCTATACGTATGTTCACACAAATGATCATACAAGGTATATTGAAATTGATAAAAAAAAACACTGTACAAAAGCGGTCTTATCTTAATCTTAATATAGAGATAAATTTGCAAAGTTCTAATAGCATTAGATAGTCGTTAAAATCTGTAGAAACATGTCTGAACAAGTGATTGAAAAAAAACTTCATTTAGTATTATTTAATAAATTAATTTATGTATAATAATTACTGTATGTATGTATATTATTATATAGTGTATTTAATATTACTCCGTTCAAACTTCGCATGGGAAAAAATTAGGGTGTACTTGACATTATTTTTAATGAGATAGACATTTACAAATATTATGATATAGTCAGTATCGAACTAAGCGAGCTATCCACTCGTATCTATGTATCGAATACCTCAAATATGTATTTATTTAAATAAATAAAATAAACTTGTACTCTCTCATAAAATACGGCAAACTGTAAAGTCAATATTTTTCACAATAAATGTATAAAATTAATGTGTAATTCATTTTAACAAGGGTTAATAACTGTATCAAATAAATCGAACTAAATTTGACGTTTGTTTTTTTTCACCATTTTTTTGCTTAAAACGATTACATACCGTGATCGTGAACAAAAGAGGAGATATATAATGTTTCTTTTCATTTTTAATACCGTTTAATTCAGTAATAGGTACAGTTTTTTTTTATATTTCTTATACTTTACTCGGCATAAGTCATGTAAGTACTTTAAATGCAACTTTGAACAACATTATTGATAATAATTTACTTTGTGCTAGGGCTTTATCCAAGTCTGGGTAGGTACCACCCATTCATCAGATATTCCACCGCCGAACAGCAATACTTAATATAGTTATGGTTATTGTAAGTGAGCTAGTGCAACTACAGGCACAAGGGACGTAACATCTTAGTTTCCAAGATTGGTGTCGCATTGATGATGTAAGGAATGGTTAATATTTCTTAGAGCGCCAATGTTTATGGGCCGTGGTGACAACTTACGATCACGTGGCCCATTTGCTCGGGCACCTAACTAGATCATAAAAAAAATGTGCATTATTAAATCAAATATTATACGTGTAAATTAAAGAACACATCAAATTAAATAGTAAAACGGATACAAAGAAGTAAGTAGTACTTTGATTTTGGACGTTTGAAACTTACAAGCAATTGTGTTTAAATACGTACTTAACTAATATTTAAAGATATTGATATCTTGATATCTTGTTGTGTAATTATATATTTGAAATATAAGGACATTTGTTACAATCCATAATATATTTGAATAGACAAAAGTTTTAAAATGATCACAGGCCTGGTGTTCGGAGTAAGCTGTGAGTTCCCTTTATTCGCCACACATGGGGACCTACGCGAGGCGTAAACTCGAAACAATGGTGCGCAGGATTCGTTGCGTGTTTACTTCCGACGCGCCACGTGCGCGCCGCGCAGCTGCCTTGCGCACCGCCCGCAGCGCACGCCCGTAAGTACTCTCGACTTGACGCAAATATCAAAAAATATTTCAAGTAGGCATCTTCTATTCATTTGATTCAAGTGCCTTATAGATATGTATGCCTCGTTAGAGCCAAACACAATTTTTTTTTCACAAAACGCACGGACGCAAAACAGATATATTTGTCTGCAGAATTTAAGTTTAATTTAAATAGTATTCATTACTTCAGTTTAAATAAATTATAAACCCCAATTAATGTTCGAGTAGCGATATAATTACACAGTAAATTAATATAAACTACTATTGCTAGAACTTAACCCACACTGTACACCGGCGGCAAATACAATAAACACATTAACAAAACAACACTCCGAGCTACCCAAAGACATAAAAACCGAACTATCCTAACATCCTTCCCAATCGATATAAAAAAGAGCCATTAATGCCCCACGCTCAGGGGGCACACTTCCCAAGACAACCCTTGTCTTTGTGATGAAAGTGCCACCATTGTTTGAGACCCATTTCATTACGCTTTAGAGAAAAATTCTATACATCTCATTAAAATATAAGGGTAGTATTTGATTGACAACCCCTCAGCTCTATTTAGGGTTGAGTTAATGAAATAAATTCATACGTATTCATTATTTTAAGTATGAAGCTTAACCTCAATTACTCAGTACATGGAAATATCTATTGAGTAGTTACTTAAGTACTTACGATACATTTTAACACCTGTTTTTAGCAGCTGGTTTATTGAATTTATATTAATATTATGTATTTATATACATTAACTGCAAATGAGACATCACACTTATATTAGTGTGTATGTAAACATACTATGTTTTGTATGTTCGCCCTTCAATCACATTCGAATATCTTACAGTCTAATAAAACTTTACAAGACATTTTGACAAATCTAATTAAGCAACTAATCTGTTCTTATAACCTCTTTATAATTACATTTTGTTTTTTTTTTTTTTAATAATACATAATAGCTAGTAGTTGCTTCCATTAACATTGAATATTTTACCATACTGTAAAGAACATATTATTAAATCTTTTGTTATTATAAATAATCATAAAATTAAAAAAAAACAACATACTTATAATTAAGACTGTTTAATTATTACCAAATAATTTATTTAAAACGATACTTTTGACGTAAAACTTTAAGATCGTGTAAGTGTCACTTTGATGGATATGTGACGTCCCTTGACAATACAGTGACGACAATTTCCAGTAAACGACAGACAGTCTTTGTGTTACATTACTTTTGTTATATTAACATATATTTTTAGATGACGTAGATAAATAAAAAAGAAGTCAAAGAATTTCCAACGCGGATAAAAGTAGAATAAATTTATTATAAGAAAAAGAAAACGAAAATTTAAGATTTATTAATTTCAACAAAAGCAGACTATATTTACCATAAAAACATTTTTACTCTCAAATTGACCTTAAAACGTTAAACACCAAAAGGTTTATTACAATAAGTAAAAAAATAATAATCAACGCATGGTCACCCTCGCCTCTCACAGCGAGTATTCCGAGGTTGTTATTACTCAAAACGCAGTACGCTCGTATGGAATTAGTCGCCCGTCAATCTTTACCACTATTTAGGGATACTATGAATTATTTCCCTGCACGGCAGAATTCCTGTTACGTTAAAATTTAATTGCATGTAAAATTGTATTATGAATTAGTCTATTATTGGTAACTTGGTTTTATCGATAAGCTTACTAAGCTTTTGCGAATATTTATATATATTGCTGAGTACGTTTAAACTTAAACGTACTTCAACTACTACTACTATACTAAGAATAAAAATATAAGCTCATCAGTAAATTATCATCAGTAAATTATCATCAGTATTTGTAACAATTAGTTAATTAAAGGCTTTGTTATTAATAATTGCTAAATTTCTTTTACTGTTTATCTTTATTGTTTAACAAATAATACTTAAAACTTTTAACGCGAAAATATTATGTATTCATATGGGGTTAGGAACTAAAATTGTTTGTTCGATTATTTAATGGATAATGTATTGTACATAAATAACATTTATCAACCGTTATCAACTGTTCCCACAGTTCTGGGATCGATTTTCGTATATAAAAAAATGTTTGTTAATAGTTTCCGAAACACAGAAATTATCCTCATCCAAATTGAAGCTATTATGAGTTTATCAAAATTACACTCGAATTTAATTCTTAAGTACATTCAAATAAAGACTATAATTGCGACTTTTTTTATCTAACCTAACCTTGCTCACTGCGTGAAAAGACACGTGCGTTTGTATTATAATAGTCGTTTTTATGATCGTAAAAGTAATTGTATTGTTTAGATTAAATGTTCCCTATTGAATTTTTGCGTGATCAGGAAATGAGTGTAACTTTGAAAGCATTTCAATGTTACGTAATTAATTGCGAATTTTTTAATCGTTAACAGCTGTCATCATCGTGTATAAAATCTTAACATTTGCTCGCTGTATAATGCTCACATTAAACAGATATTGATTAGTTTTTCAACTGAGCGTGGATGACCAAATATGCAACTGTGAGGAATAGCGAAAAATACTAAAATTGCATCATTGGATTATTAAAAAAATAATATTCCTAGTAAATTCCTTGAAAAAAATACACTCCTGTATCATTACACCATTCGCTATAAAGGATCCAAGTTTAGGTACTAATGACATATTATGGAAAATTTAAGGAAAGTCTTGAAGTTAAATTTAGTACTAGTCTTTGATTTTTACATTTCTCGTACCTTGTTCGAGTTGAAGCTGAAATTCATCTTACTCAACACATCTCACACGCATCTTTACAACATTGTGTTCTATTTTTATTTTTTTTCGCTTTTGATTGCGGAAGAAGATCTGTACGTAGTTAGGTATAGTTTCTCATTTCAACGGATTATTTAATATTAGCAATAACAGTTTGTAAGTTATCTATGAGTATAGACATGCAAATTCCTTTATCATTTATGTATATAAATTTAAATTAAGCCTTGCTTATAAAAAGTAAAGATTGTTTATAATTTTGCTATTATGTATGCTCAGGTTTCAATTTAAAACAAAAAGAAACGTTAAAGTTAATGAAGGATATTTAAAGTATGAATAGTTATATCAGTGATAAAATCTCTGTGTCAGACTTGAGATAACAAGAAACCTAAAATCATTAAGTAATTATAGAAAATTTAAATAAACATCTAGACACTATACAGAACAGATAGTTGCTTATTTTTTATTATAATTACAAATTACATTGCTTACAGAAAATCTTAACCGAAGAACCCGGGTTCAAATCCGGACAAGCACCACTGATTTGACAAATGAGTATCTACGTTGTATGGAATACAATATTCGAAGAGCGTGATGGATTATGATCCAAATCTCTTTAAAAGGAGACGACTAATCCCAGCAGTGGGAAATTAACGTGCTTTTACTTGTGCACTACATACTACCCTTGAATCAGTATCGGTCTGTCAATCTTCCTCTCAATCTTCTTACAAGATGAGAGTCCTTTAGCTAACAGTAGAGATTTATTTACAAATATAAAAACTACTACATATACTAATAATTTAAGATCGTACTCAAACCTAAATACTTTACATCATGATTCCTACACAAATAATATTAAAATAAGGTCATCGAGTTAACCGACTACGTTTAAAATTAGGACATTTACACAATATAACCATATGCGAGCCCCATGCCCCACAAACAATGGCAAAATAACACCATGTGTGTCACGAATGAAAAAATCAAAAATAGCAAAGTGACCCGCCCACATGGCGTACGGAAGAAACATAAATTATTCTTAAGACCCTTAAAGTACACGTGAACAAATAATTCAAGGCTTCTTAGCGTTTGGTTTATAAAATAATATGTATATGGAATTTTGCTTAAATATGTTATCGTAAGTCGATGTTACTTTTACTTGCTTTTTGTGTGTAATGTTGGTCAACCAGAAAACTTTCGTGACAGAATGAAGAACAATAACTAACATTAACTATTATTAATTAGTGATTCTTATTATTAAGTTTTTTTTTTTGTGTTACGCGTATGCGAGCAATTCAGTATACGTATTTGATAAACTGAATTTTCTAGACTGTCGTCATCGTTTACGTATTTGAATCATTGATTATATTTTTCTGGATATGTTTAAAATTTTCTCATTTTATATTTCAAAATGTAGTGCGTTATAGTAATATATGTCTTCAACCCACAAAAGAACAGAGCGAGCGACATAGAGACAATATTTTGTTTCTAATCGTTTAGTAAAAAATTAAAGAGACTTTGCAAGCCACGGCAGTACCTAAGTTAACGATGAAATGTGATGTATGTATGTAATACTTCTGACTATTCTATAAATAAAATGAACTTTCTTTACATCCTGCAAAACTATATACCTAGATCTTCTTTTGTTTCATTTGTTATATTTTTTGCTTCGATATAAATTCTACGAATATTATCAAAACATTTGAATGGACAATTACATAATAGAAAAGTCGTGTGCACGACACACGAAAGTACTAGGAATTATTTATTAACGAATAAATGACCTGATTGACGCCATTTTATTTTTGATTGTAAGAATATAATGGCATACGTGATCACGGCTCATCTTCCAATACGTGACTAATTTTAAAAATCGAAATCTAAATATACAATGTTCAAGTAGGTTTTAACAAATAGTTTTTAATGGTTATTTTAAATGTTCGATACAAATTAATCTCAGAACTTTTCGTAATAGTTCATTAAACTCTACATTAAATATTAACGTACAATAATCTCGCTATGAATATAGAAGAAATTTTAACAATATTAATTTTATATAATATCATATTAATTTTCTAATGGGCGATACACAATTTTTGTACAAATTTTCTCGACTTTACTGATTACAAAATTATTAACTATTGACGGACTACGTTTTAACCATACACGGTCCAACTCATATGACGTGACTTACGTGCAAACTTTTACTTTAAAAACATAAGGTAGTATGATTATATTGCATATCTTATTTATTACGTATTCAATTGTTGATATTATTATTTTTGTACTTACTACCAATCAACAACCAAGTATAATCTCCATATAGCTTATATAAATCTCATTTAACAACGCCCTCGCTACAGTGAGGTTGATCTCCAGTAATTAATGTGAATACGTACACTTATTTACGCTAATGGTTTGTTTTAACGTCTAGAGACGCGTTCACAACAACCGAATCTCACGCAGCGATTAATAACATAACTGCCACTCCCGAAACGCATTATCGACCGTTATGACAATTTGTTATGTCACCCTTACGTCCAATCATAGACGATTCTATATTTAAACCGCCAAAACCGTTCCGTCATGAACGTTCCTAATTTGAAAATTTTGAAACAAAGAAAGGGCAGAGAACTTTTAAATCATGGTATAGATGACATTGATGATGCGTGGAAAAAAAATATAAAGGCAATGACACATTTATTAGTACTGTCACTTACCTTTGACAGCTCGTAAGTTTAAAACTTTAATTCGTGATAAGCCTAATGTGTGTTAAGATGTGGATGGATGAGCTACTGGATTTTAGCTTTCACGTTTCAAAATGACCTTTAAATGGGGCGTTATAAACAAAGAAAACGAATATTATTGTTTTATGATTCTTGGCTTATCGTAAGGACGTTTTAGAACGTATTACTATTGACAAATGGTTTGGAATGAGATATTATTTCGATTTATTTTCTTATTTATTCAGGTAAGTAACGATATTTATGATATACGTAACTTTATTGTAATAAATACACCAGTACACAGAATATTTATTTATTATTTGTTTTATTTTATAAATATCATAGTCCTGAAGTTAAAAATCCAATTAACAAAAAATCCTATTATCATTCCTTGCGCGACTCTCTTTTTTTTAAATATTTATTTTGCGCGGGAAAACATCTTGTATTATTTTTTAAAGCCATACGAATGACGTTCTGAAATCGATTACACTTTTATAAAATCGGATACAGTAACAAAATATTAGTTTATTAAATATATAATTATATTTAAATGTAACTACTTAAAGAAGTATTTCTAACATTTAAAACCTGAGAAAAAAAAACATTTAATTTATTGACGAAGACAATAAAATGATTTAGAAATTTAGAAAAATATACTTTTCCTTCTAAATAAAACATTCATAACGTCAATACGTTTCATATATTACATTTAATTTGACGCAACATTAAAGACGAAAATTAAATGACCTTTCCGATCCCGAAACAAATCAACTCGTAACATGAAATGACAGATGGCATTCTTTTTTTATTTTATTACAATTCCTCGTCTAACTACACCAATTACGTACGCTGACAATATGGTTAGAATCATTTAGGGGCATTAGTCAACTAATTCATTTGACAGGCGAGTCGTAATCATAATCGACTTAATAACACCACTATGAACCTAACTGGAATGGTTCCGTAGTAAAAGAAAAATAATCTAATTGTGCAATGTTTATTACTATTGATAACATTGCTAGTGTGAAAATTCCTTAAACTGAAAAGTTTTCACTTAAATAAAAAATTCTATTTACGCCCCTTTTAATTTGATTCAAATTATTTTAATTAATTATCAATCGAATTATAAATCCGAGTTTTACGTGTGCTCCTTTAAAATATATTCATATAGGTAATAGGTATAAGGTAATATTAAATAACATACGTATAAAATAAGAAATATTGAAGAATGAAAAAACTACAAAAAAGTTTAAAAAATAATAATTTATGATTATTCAACAATGTTTAGCGGACATCCGGTAACCGCTTTAGTGTTGTTATCAATTTATCAACGCCCGTATATATCAATTAAGACATTCCAGCTGAAATCCCACAAATACTTCAACACGCATAAGGCGCATTAATACCTATCCAATATATATTCATTAATAACTACGGAAGGTTTTAGAGCAGCGTGTTTTCAAAATATATTAAGAGGCGACACGCCCTTTAATTAAATATATTAGAATTAAAAGTATAATATTCAATAATATCTGGAAAAAGTGATAGTCACTTTCCATCAAATAAGCCCCCAAAACGTTTATCCAAACGTCATAAAAAATACAGGCAGACAAGCAAGTCAGAATATTGAGTCTATATAAACAGGCTTGTTAAGTGCAGGCGTTATTTAACTTTAATAGAGGTTTTTATAATATCGACAAAGTCGCGGGCGACATGTAGTTATAAATACAATGGACTCCGTCAGCTGCGATATGAATGGGACAGATGCGAATGCTTTCGAACAAAACATTCAATTTAATGGTTTGGCCCGTACTGTCAATCTTTCGGCTTTAACGTTCATATCTAAAATGTGTAAAATTTAATTTAATTACATACTTTTATTCAACTTCACCTGATCGTATTGATGATCTTGGTTCATACGTGTGGGTTGAATCTTACCAATTATAAACCAGTTTGAATTAACTTAATGAGCATCTTAGCACGCGTACGGGGCTACTGATAAATATTGTGTTTTGTCCGAAAAGGCGACTCAATAAAAGTTTCCTTTTAAACTATGTTATGTAACTAAATTTATGTTTTTGTTATAACAAAATTATATTTCAAAAGGGTTAATATTTATTTAAGAAGTTAAAGAAAATTATACAAAACACAATTAAAAGGTCCTGGAGATATCTCCAGAGGAGTCAAAACGATTAAGTTAAAAGATTTTGCACCATCTAAGGTACTTCAACTGCAAACGGCACAAAATAACAATATAGAATTAAAGAAGAACATTTGCGCCATTTATACGCTTGAGACGAGGTCCTTTTATTTTACTGATATACATTGCAATTTAAAATTAACAGTACTTATATATTTTTCTACTGGCTGAATTTATGCCATCCTTGCTATTAAAGCAAGGAAATCATAAATTCAGCCAGTAGAACGGTTCAAATTTCACATCGTTTTAACATTGATGCAATATGAAGACAATGGCAGTCCCATGGCGATTATAA
This sequence comes from Vanessa tameamea, assembly GCF_037043105.1. Taxonomy (NCBI): domain Eukaryota; kingdom Metazoa; phylum Arthropoda; class Insecta; order Lepidoptera; family Nymphalidae; genus Vanessa; species Vanessa tameamea. The sequence goes on from NC_087316.1 coordinate 1,219,899, forward strand.
GATACATTACTGCTATTCTTAAATAAACAGTTACGTAACCTTTCGTTTACATTCACCATAGTGTTTCTTTCCCACTAATTATTGCTTCCACATTAACCTTATGATCGACATGATAGCTCACTAAACTTATGTAAGTGAATTTATAATCTTTTTTTCATGATTACAGCTCCACCCACCTCATTTTCTATGAGCTATCCTAACCCACGCCGTTGTCTGCCTAAAAGATCGCTGTGTAGCGATAAGGTCGCCAAAATTGTACGCCTCATTTATTAAGGTTGGATCTATGTTGTATTTGTTTATTTTCTCTGTGTGGTGTACAATAAAAGTGTAAAGTATCTTTATATGTATTAATAGCGTAAGCCGATTTTTGTTCCAGTGATTATGGGACGATAGCTGCACGTAGAAGGTCTTATTTTGAAGAGCTCCAGTATGAGATGTGCAGAAAATTATAGATGATTCTTGATTGCCTTTTTTACTAAATAGTTACGATTTAACAAATAATTAATTTTAGAGGGCAGAAAATAGTTACTGGTCGGGTAGAGTGCGGCGCTTTGGCTGTATATAAAAAAAAAAACAAACATGCGAATTCGTCATCAATTTAAAATGAAATTAAATCAAAAGTAAACCTGTCATATGGAAATTCCTAAAAATCTGTTGAATGAACGTGAAGTTTCGCGGGCAACCCACTAGTGTTTTTTAAATCTCTAATAGTTATTTGCTTTTTTTAATGTAAACGAAAAGTTTATTTGTCTAGGTTGTGTTTAAAAGTGTTAGGGCCTTTTTTATAGTATTGGACTTATTATAATCTATGAATTCAAGACAATTACTAATTCGATTTACTTCTTGATAATCTAATAAATGATAATTGAATATATAATCGCTCTAGACTATACTGGCCTTACTCCATAACCGGATAAGAGACGATAACTAGACTTTGCCTGGAAATTTGAGCCCATTCGTGCTCCGAATGACGTCCAACCTAAGAATCTATGAGATCGCTCCATAGTTCAGAACGTGATCGGTAGAGAGTAACAAATCCCATCAGCTATTTGGCGAGTAATATATTTATTCTCTCCTTAACTTTTCGAAAGATAAAAAAGTCACCCAACATTGAACTGTCAAATGCGTGACGCACTATTTGACAATTAACATTTATTAAGAAAATAGATTTGATGCCGCATACGTCAACAAAGACAGCATTAAGTGTGGGATCTTATCGCTACTTAGTCCGTGGCCCAATTAGAGGTTATTTATTTAAGGCAGGGTGGTCCGACAAAACGTCGGTGGATGCGCTATTTGTTGTCGGCGGTCGGACGTTTGGTCGACCTCCGTCAATTGGATGATGTCAGTTACCGTGTTCTGTCGCAGAGTCAAATTTTGGTGATCGCGTTAATGCATCTCGGCATTTGATATTTTATTTTGCAGACCAAAAAATATTTGTAAAACGTATTCAGTTAATAATTAACTTAAAATATTCCTGAACGACAAAACAAACGTTTTTTTTTTTTTTAATTAAATCCTAGAAATGCGTAAATCAATTAATGAAAATTGCTGATACGTATTTAATAATATAAATAAAACATTAAATTCCCATAGAAAAATTAAACAATAAATAAACATAAACTAGTATCGAATATAATAACGTTAACAGTCGACCTGACATTTTTATACGTAGTTCATCTCACCGCATTCCTGCTTCGACCGTTACCGAGATCTTTCTATTGTCAAACACTTTACTTGTCTTTTTTCAATACAAACGGACTGATAAAGACGCGCTCATATCAATAGAAACGTGGAGATTAATCTCATATGTCATCTATGCTCAAGTTCGTCAGAATCTCTTACAAAAGGGATTTGATGCTCCCATTAAAAGGAAATGAAATGATTTCATTATAAAGTACATTCTTTATGAATACAATATTGAAATTAGTAAATTAATCTCTGTTCGAAATTTAAAAAATATGATGGCATATAATATACGAGGGTATTTCATGAGTTAAAAAAAATATGTAAACAAACCCAACTTTCTGACGTGAGTTGCTGTCTTATACTTTGTTAGGTATCGTAGGTATCTAGCAAATACTTTGCTAAATCTTTTGTGCGTATGCAAAGTGGGTAAGGTTAGGTTGATTTATGATATAATTCAGCTATTAATTGGTTTATGAAAAAGAGTAAGTACTGCTCAGTAGTTACTCTATTGCCATTTTTTCTTGGTAGAATCTACTCTTGGAGCTGGTAGCTTCACATCAAATTGTATCTGCTAAAATGACAATTCAATACCTACTTGTTGAAAAAAGTATATTTTCCATTGTTGCTCGCTGGGCAATGACATGCTTCTCCTAAAGTGGTTTAGAGCTAATTCAAAGATGCTTCAATGCGTGTTGGTTAGCAAAATTTGACCCTACGTTTCCTAACAATATTTCACTTTGCAGCTGAGCTCGAAATAAATTATTAAATTAAGCCTTTTTGATGCCGCAACCGTTGATTAAGCACGTGTTCCAATCAATAGGACTCCAACGTTCATTAGGCTTCGAATTAAACTATAAAAAGTACGCCTGGTAAGTACATCTTTTACACTCAAACATTAAATATCGACTATAATTTATTTGCGCAGATAGTCTTTAAAAGTGCACCCACCTTTCTCCCAAAGAACTTTCACATGAAAATGAATTTGAAAACGTGAAACACTTCAACTACCGAGAAGGTATAATTATACACAGAAGATCTATCATTGCTCGGGCTGATTGTATTTGAAATTATAAAGAATTCACATAGATTTTAAAACAAACCATCCGTTACCTACTCTGTCAACTTTCGTTTTATGATCTCATCATACGAAGGTCATGATAACCGGTAACCGATTAAAAACGACCGTTAATTCGGAAACTGCCATTGCGATCAGCTGGTCGACACTCCCATGGAACATTGTTTTTTTTACAGAATTATATAGGCATAGATTTTAAGACGAAATAAAAAGATTGTTTATGGATTTTCAACATTCTTTGCTGCTTCAGTTTGAATAAGTTACATTTTTCCATACATTACATTTTACATGTAAAATATAATGTATGGAAAAATGTTTATGGATTTCGACATTCTTTGCTCTTGCAGTTTGAATAAGTTACATTTTTCCATAATATTTTATATATTGAAAATTCTATGTAAATATTATAAATAATTAACCCAGCTTATATCTATATTATTGTTTAGTTAAAAAATATAGTTTAATTAAATTAGTCTTTTTTGTTTTGACGAAATAGCTTATAGATTGTGTCCAACAAAATCGTCACCTTTTTTAACAGAGTATTTTTTTTTGTTCTGTTCTTATTAGAATTCACGCACTATCCACAGATCTAAAGTAAACATTTCTAAAAATTAAATTTTATTTTCTAAAACATAACATAGCACCATGTCTAATTGCTTCCACTTGCTAAAGCAGGGTACATTTTTCGTCAAGATGTAATCGAGTTTGGAATTCAACGGTCATAAGGTGCTGGCGTTCTTGCCATTTTTTTTGTATATTCTAATTTGATTGTGCAAATTTTTTTTTGTTTATAAACCACAGATCAAATGCAAACTATTACATTGAAGGACACTTTAATCACAACATATAATATTTCTTAATTTCGTTTCATGCGTGTAGTGGGTACATTATTCGAAAGCATTTATGAAGTAATTGATTTAACGCATTCAAACTTGACCTTAATCAATTTAAGTGTTCTTATATAATACAATACAGTAAAGTCATTACAATAAAAAAAATCGTGTGCATTATTTTTAATTACTAAATAATTGATTACTTTGTTCTTATACATACAATAAAATTCATTATTATGATTAATTTCAAGGTCACCTGTGAAGAAAAATTAATGAGGGAACTTCATGACTTGTCCAATGATATACTGCACGCCTTGTCCTCAACCTTAGCTCAGCTATGGGATATGTAAAAGCTGTTACTTTTTACTCAACGGCTCATTGAAAAAATAGGTACTACTTTTGAACACCTGCTATGTATTCGCATTCATTGACTGTAAGAAATACGTAAGGAAATTGTTATCAGAGAACGGATCAATAACCACAAATACCTGTAGAGATGAAATTTGTTATATTCTCCTAATTCGTATTAAGAAGATAGCAAGACATAAAAAAATTTAACGACAGGTAGGCTGCGAGATAATGTTAGTTAATAAAAATATTGTAATGTTGAACGCGCTGGTCGCTAATCTCTGAGACGTACCTTTTGGTCATTTAGTATGAAAGTTTATAGATGGGCCACGTTATGGTGGAATATGAAAATGGAACAGACTATAGAGCCATACGTAACTAAATTACAAAGAAAATATTATAATATAAAACGATGCTGATGGTTATTCCGACTTGTTTGCACACCCAATGGACACATTCCTGTTCCTGCGCGATCGAATAATGAGTCACAAAGACGCCGCTTTAAAAAGTTTACTTGTAATAATGGATGCCTTCTACTGAGAACTTCGACAATATTGTAACCTTTGTGTAGTTCAGTTTTATACGTAACTAGCCACTCCCCGCGGACTCACCCGTGATAATGAATGATATATAGCCTCTAATACACTTGGTGGATTTTATGGCTTGGTTCTAACCACCCACTCATATTTTAGTGACCCGGTGTCACGAGTACAAGAGTCATCTTAGTTACTATTTCATTATATTTGATGATGCATCGGTGATGTTAGGAATTGTTAATATTTATTACAGCGCCAACGTCTAAATTTGTATTTGTACTATTTATAGCAATGCATTGGGAATGAGTATCAAATATTATAACTCAGAATAGCTATCTTTGACATCAAGTTGCATCAAAATAGATACAATAGTTCTAGGCGCAAATCGTTTTGACGGTAACATCAATAACACGATTACATAATAAAAGTTTAAGTTTAAAATCAAAATGTACTTTTTATAGGTTGGATCTTATAAACATTTTAAATCGTCAAGTTATAGTACTTGATTGAATTTTAAACAAGTTCGAGACATAGATTCTACTAAGACGAAACCAAAAAGGTAGTTACTCTATTTTGCAAATGATTGACATAGTCAACTATAAACAATTATCTTTTATCACCAAACAAGAACATCACGCTTTTATTAATCTACACTCATACGGACAAGACGTCATCTTTTGTTACATCTATAGATAAAAGTCACATCGTAAGTTTTATTGACCCTCATAAAATTTTAGATGGTTAAATAGAGAGGTTTTATTTGTCACCTAATTTTAAATTCTAGTTAAGGTACATTGTAAATAATCAAACGTGAAATTTTATTAGTCATTCTTAAGAAATATCGTTTGGAATGTAGAGGGGTGATTGATATATTGTATGTGCTTAGATAATGTTTAAACTGTATCATTATTATACCCACGACTTATAATATTGTCAAAGTTGCGCTAGATGTATTTAACTATGCGTGTAATAAATTTTGATTGATTCTATGGAAATTGTTATAAAAATACATTAATCATATCTTCATGACTTTTATTGGCGGTAGAGTTTAGGCCGTAAGAACTATATATAGTTGAAATATATGAAAAGGCGAGATGGCTCGGTGGTTAGAACGCATGCATCTTAACCGATGATTACGGGTTCAAACCCAGGCACGCATTCATCTCGTGTTCGTCGGCGAAGAAAAACATCGCCAGGAAACTTGCAACCTAAACCTTCTCTTCTGGAGAGAAGATCTTAGCTAAACAGTAAGATAAGGTAATTTACAAAATGTTACTTTTAACTTTTACATTACTTTTACATCACTAGAAACTTAATAATTGGCAGTTACCGTGTTTAATATGAATGGGCTGTTTTCCTAAAGCCATGTCGAGATTTACGATCATTCAAAATAAATTGCGTTTGTCGTTGCCGCCAATTCTATCGTATCTCGTGCTGTCGTCATACGATTGATACTTTATCTCTTTTCGGCTAAATTCACAAAAATACACATCGCCGAGTTAACCTAATTTGATTCTTATCGCGCATAAAATAAGAACTACCATTAAACACTATTGTCTTTCAACGCCGGTGGTGCAACAATTAACCTGTAAATCGTAGCTTGACACCTCGTTTGTCACAGATTTATTATACATGAGAAATTAAACCTTAATATATTAATATAGAGCTTAAAATTACTTGCATTATAGATAGTTTAATGTTGAGTAGCTTTGATACAATTTTCAGATATATTTAGTACATGATAAGGTTTGTTTTCGTTTGGGTTGGTCGTGTTTGTTGTATATCAAGCCGCCTCTATCAGCATGCGGTCCTTTGACATACAGAGTAGATGTTTGATTGTCCGTTTGTTTTGTAATGCCGAAACTACTGGAGGTCCGGTTCTTCGTAATGAAAATATTAGTGGGTGATCGGTGTTAAGTACATGAAGAAGTTGACATTAAATATTCTAGAAATTAGCAGTAGTTTAAAAAGAAAAATGTTTTGATAATAGTGCTATGTTGAAATATGAAAACAAATTTGTTTAATTAGTGAATTATACTGGAAATATTCTACTATTAGTTGTAATTTTTTTAATATGTACCTACTGAGGCAGCGGCACAAATTTTGCGCCATTGTTGACCAATTAAAAAAAAGAACCATAAAAAACTATCTAACACAATAACCACCAATTATACCTTTAAAGCGTTCCAAATTTAAAAATAAATGTATATATTTTAAAGATTATAAATGCAATGCAGTTTACCACGGTAAAAAAATATTAAAATTATACGTAAACTTCATTCACAACGTAGAAATCATTTATTTTAAATGTTAAAGGATAAAAAAGTATCTAATATATTTTGATCTTTGTTCATTTTGTTAATTCGAAACTTCATAAATGTTGTTCGTAGACAATTTATAAGTTTAAAAACGTAATCGCCAGTAAGTCGGCAAACAAAAACACAAATAAAGTACGAGAGCCTTTCTTCACTCTTCGCTGTTGCTAATTAAGTTACGCGTGACGTTACTTACACGTTCCATGATTATTTAAAGTTCTCCAAACAATAAAATGCCTTTTGTTTATACCTTTGAGAATATACACGTTAAGGTGTAAGGGTGCGTGACTCCTGCTCGCAAACTGTTTTTACTTATTAACACCGTCAACACACAATTATAGCGCTGCAGCGCTGAAGAAATTTTCGTTTCAATTAGGTTTTTTACGTGTAACTACGGAACCCATACTGATATTATAAAGGAACTTTGTCTCCCTGTGTATTATTGATTTTAATTAAATTTAGTAAGGAGTACGTTTATACCCCTAGAAAGGACAGGAGCTATTTTTTAATTGACCCCTCAATGAGGTAAAATTGGGGATGAAAGTTTGTGTGCTTACTTTTATAAATTTTACGAGGCTAAAGCCGCGGGATAAGCTAGTATTCAATTATTATTGATGATCGATGATATATGAATGAATCGAATAGTGAACAATGTAAATTTTAGTTGTAATAATTTTAATATGTTATTTATTAACATATTATTGCTTACCAATAAGTAGGCTACAAAACTGCTTAATAATAAATTACGGTTAAAATTTTTTAACAGATCTACAGCTGGAATTCTTGCTCTGTTATCGCTTCAATAGTTAAAAGTAGTTGAACAGGAGTTGTCAATTGTTGAACAAAGATAACTTGTGAATGTTTTTACGGTTATTTTGTTCACCTTTCGTTATCCGTACAATAACTCCTTTGTTAAATAAATTTACATTATCTGTGATAAGGGATTGCGTCTGTTGCTTATTGTTTGTTTTAGGGTTTTGGAATTGGTTTTGTTTATTTTTTGCCTTTGGAAATAGATGGTATAAATTAATTTAGTTCCGTTGTCAGCAGCGTTAAATTTTTGGTACTACCGTTACAAATCCTGGGTTTTTTTTTAGTTTATTGTCTGTGGTAGAGAATATAAGTACAATAATAACAATAAAACGTTAAATAATGTTAGAGACACACTAACTAATATTTCCAACTGAACATATAAATTAATATATAAATAATCATACAATTCTAAATTCAAAGAAACATTTTTCATGTTTGACGAAATATTAAAAGACAGACATAAACATTAAACAATGCATGTATGTTACTGCATTCTTCGTTTAAATTAAAAAAAATGATTTTTTAAACATATAGAAAAAAAAAACTATATAACATATGTTTATGATGATTTTATATCAAAGTAAAGTAAAGAAAGAGCCGGTATATGTCTCTATCCTGCTCTATATCGTTTTCTTTTGACGTGAAAGATTGGGCCTTAACCTTGCCACCCTAATGGCAAATCGTTGATACACGTGTAACAGACTTTAATAATCTTCGTCTTAATTCAATTCGTCTGATAACAATTTAGTATCCGTGTCATCCGTGACATGCTTAAAATCTATCTATAAATATATATAAAACTACTATAAATAAAAATAGATACCTGGCCTAGTGGATGGAAGACGTGAATCTTAATCGATAATTTTGAGTTTTCGCATAAGCTCTACTGAATTTTAATGATTTGTGACGTAGAGGTCTTAGCCCAGCAGTGGGGCATTTAGAGGCTGTTGCTTTCATAACGATTAAAAACAAATGATTAAATCTAACACCTACAAACTTGAAATTTGGCAGGTAGGTTCCTTATAGGGAGTAGACATCCGCTAAAAATTTACGAAACTCTACCCCTAAAGGGGTGAAACGGGGGTTTGAAGTTTGTGTTTTAAAAATTTCGCTCGGGTAGAGCCGCAGGTTTAGCTAGTTTAATATTTTTATGCTTTTTGTTTCAATCGAATTGAAATAAACTTTATAAGCAATATGGTTTTAATGAATATTCAATTTCATTTCATTCATTCAAGTGCATTAAGACGTTACTGTACCGCATACCAAGAATTCACGCTCACCGATATCATTGTACCTACTCCCAAGTCCCCTGTTAACTATAAATTTACAATTCACTCTCCTTTTAGAATATCATACCAACAAAAACCTCATTCATGGCAGCATTTATAAATAAGGTTGTAAGGTAGATTTAATACAAAAAAGTTATCAGAAAATGTCAATCGTGAAATTAAAAAACGATTTAGGACGCGTTCAAGTCGCAGCTAATCTCAAATGACCGAAGTATTTCCGATCCGCAAGGTCGTACGTTCGCCTCGCAACTTGCCAATACCATTCAACAGACTTACTAACTTAGAAGTATTGCAAATAATGTAAAATATCTTCTACCAGATATGATCAAAAGTAATTATTTTTTTTTTTATTTTTTTTGTTTTTGTAATCACAACTGTGTCAAAGTATATAAGTAAGTTTATATATATTATGAATAAATTGTTTTTATTTTATATTTATAAATCAGATTATAATTCAATGAACAGAAAGACTGTCTTAATGTATATTGAAATAGTTACGATTTTTAAATTAAGAATTAAAAGAAGTAGTTATTTATTTAATTTCTTTTGTCGTATTATAAAGGTTTGCAAACGTTTTGAAAAATGTCGCAGTACACACACATCAACAAATCGTAAAGATGTTTAGGTGTGCAATACCTGATGAATTGGTTGACATTACCTTACACGAAGGCGGACCACATACGGACTTGAAGCTGTAAAAACCAATTTCCTTATGTATCAATAAAAAGTAACGATCTCACGAACTAAACAAAAATGAAAATAACATAGAATTTAATTGTTTCTACTTCCTTTTCCGTACAAAACAAATTAGTGGGACTCCTTACAACCACTTTAGAATCTTCATTTATATGTTAACTTTTCATGCACTTATGTACTTGCATTTCAGATTACAAAACAAAAGGCAGAAAGAAAAGGGAATACAAGATCAGAAGCGAATGCTAATTTAGTTTAGCCACTGTCGTTTCTCCTTCAAAATATATTACATACATACTAATAAATAAACATATTTACAACTTAATTGCCACATATTCGCACTTGATCAGTCACTTCATTCATGAATCCCTCTGATCGATGAAACACTTCAAGTTACCGAGTAACATAAGCCGCTAGGCCACGACAAGGTCGCGGGACCAGACGCGTCACGACATGTCGAGAACAGATCTTACGTGATGTTTTTTTTTTGTAATCAGACCAAGCGTTGACAGGATGTCCAGGATAATGAATCTACTGCTATTAAAAACAAGTACCATTAATTTTTATGAGAAAAAACTCATAATTTGCTCAAGGCTCTATTACAATATCAATGTATGTATGTATGTTTATCAAAGAAGACTAGTTGTAGCAACGGAACGCCTTCCTAATGATTAGTATTAGTGAAGGAGTAGAATTAAAGTAAACACAAACCATTACCATAACTTTGTCTAAGCCACCATTGTAAGTCACGTATTTAGTTTCCACAAAGGAGCTTAATGTCACCCTTATTTAAGACACGGTTTTACAACAATTCAAGATGCATTAATTTAACATTGATTTGTAGTATTCAGTTACAATTATATGCCTGTATTATCTACTTCGTTATTTTTTCCTAAATAAACTTATTGTCAATTCGCTGTCAACATCCTGTCAAACGGCGTGTGGCAGAGATATAACTACCTAGTATTGTAGTAGTTAGTTTTTACTAAATCACTATTTAATATTTTAATATCATGAGTCTTAACGTTAATCTCAGTTTATGCTTAGGAAGAACGACAAGGGAGGAAACGTTTTTAGATAATGAACAGCCAGCCGATAAAACTAATCTTTAATATTGTACTATAATATATACTAATATCATAAATACGAAAATAACTCTGTCTGTGTGTCTGTTTGTTGCTTTTTCACGGCTAAACCACTGAAGCGAATTAGTTGAAATTTGAACCCCTATGAAGAATATACGATTATTTTTCGTGCCATTTACCTGACGACCGAAAAAGTATTGAAATTTCTGTCTTTCTGTATTTGTAAATTATATTCGAATTTTAAAAACTTTAATAGGATACATTCGAGTTTTTAAAATTTCGTTAATAATAGGATAAGGTTAATGACACGAAAATGGTAGGATACCATTGTCATAATCATCATAGCAGACATACAAGGAAACAAATAATTCATAGCGTTATATATTACATATATTTAATCATATTTCTGTGAGTCAAACGAGGCAGTTTTTAATTAACTACCAATCTAGTTTCATAAAATAAGATAATTCGAATAGGATTACAAATTTCTGCACGATTTGCCATTAATTTATTTTAGTGAATAATTTCTCACGTTTTTTTATCTTTTCTCAGTCTAATTAGGTCGTAATCATTGACACGACTTTCGCGAGAAATCGATCGGATTCGCGTTTAATGTTTGTTTAGTCACCCGGTGCTTGTTTTAGGAGCTTTTTTCTTAGAATTTCACTGTATTCAAGTGAAAAGTGAAAGTGAACTACTTCTGGTTTAATACTTGCTCATATGAAAATAGTATTAGTAATAAAAATTGTATAGATTTTGATAATAGTATGGGATGTCATGTGTTTGTACCAAAGTCAGAAGCTACGGCTTCTGCTAAAGAATTTACCAAAAGGACAAGGGGAATTAATAAACAACTAAATGTCGCTCTCGACTTTGCTCATGTTTTATAGGTTGGTTGTCAGATGTATAAGTAGCCTATGGACTTCCTTGTGGTTCAGTCGCATCGTCGTGAAGAAACAGACGGATAAAAAGACAGATAGAGTCACTTTCGCATGTATAATATTAGTATCTAGATGTGCTCAACGAGGTCTTTTTTAATAAATTGATTGATTTCATTTCCAAACCTTGTATCCAAGGTTAAAATATGCAATGCGCTATTTAACATAAAACATAACTGGCCTCTAAATAATGCCATACAGACACACGTGCGCCCGCACCTTGCGCCAGCTGCGCGCTCAGCTGCCGCAATCATTGCCGGTTCAATCTCACCTTTTCTGGTCAAGCTTTTTTGTTATAAGAGCTTGGTACTTATTTATTTGGAGACAGCTTCACCTGCGAGACTTGGGTGCTGTTCGTTTTATTTCTAAACGAACTGAGAGTCTTCGTTCGTCTCTGCTTTATTATGTATAATTTAATTCAATGTGAATTTATAATGATAGAAATGTATGTTAACATCAGAACACTTGGCCTTTATGTTTGTTTATAAGTGTCTCTTTGTGTATAATGTATTAAGTTTATGATCATGTTGTTTATAAGTTTTTCATTTAACGTATTCATACATTAACAATTATATATTACGATACCTGAAATATTTTTTGTTGTTCATTTATTTATATTCTAACACAGTGTTAATTCATTGCACAATCATTGTTATATAATTTTACCTTCACAAGAAAATTTCCTTCGTTTTAACCAGTTGTCTAACGAACGCTCGTAACTTTTTTTAACTACATAGCATTACATTAACAGCCTGTAAATTTCCCACTGCTGGGCTAAGGCCTTCTCTCCATTTGAGGAGAAGTTTTTGGAGCATATTCCACCACGCTGCTCCAATGCGGGTTGGTGGAATACATATGTGGCAGAATTTCGTTGAAATTAGACACATGCAGGTTTCCTCGCGATGTTTTCCTGCATCGCCGAGCACGAGATGAATGATAAACACATGAAAATTCAGTGGTGCTTGCCTGGGTTTGAACCCGAAATCATCGGTTAAGATGCACGCATTCTAACCACTGGGTCACCTCGGCTCGAAAAATCAATCGAAATATATTTTATTCAAGTGCAAGAAAACGAGTAATTTAGAGTTTTCATTTTAAAAGTAAATTAAAATAAAGCCATCGGCTTTGTTCGTAAACTTGTATCATTAATATTGATTAGGTTTAAACTCTTATCACGATTGATCGGACTTAAATAATTATCCATAACATTAATTATCAAGTGTTCGATATCAAATGCAGATGCGTCTTATATTTATGATCGTAATATTGAACATACAAGTCAATAAAATATAATACTATTATTAAAGGTTTTTCTTTATATAGATAATTGTTTATTTATTATTATTGTCGAACATGGGTTTGAAATGATTAATTGCTTAATGTACATGTATGTAGGACGTGCAAATGGGCCACCTGATGGTAAGTGGTCACCACCGCCCATAGACATTGCCGCTGTAATAATGAGCCAACCTTGGGAAATAATATGTTATGTTCCTTGTGCTTTTTGTCCTCGTACAATAATACTATGTATTGCCGTTTGGCGGTAGAATATCCGATGAGTGTGATGTACTTTCCCAGACGGGCTTGCATAAACCCTAAGTGAAAGAAAGAAGTTCTTTAAAAGGTAAATAATTAATTAAATATACAATAAAACGATTGTGACAAAAAAACTCACGGGATAAATTAGAATCTTGATAAGTTCACATAACTGATACCGATCATTCAAAATCTACTCGAGTTAGCCAACGGACAAACAAACGCTTAACTCAAAATTCATCTGAATAATTCATCACTGACGGACGACAATACGACCGGCACGACACGGGTTCAAATGGTGTCACTTCGTTACGTAAACGATGTTTTTTACATGTTTAAAGTTATTTTTTTATTTGACCTGTATTTAATAATTGTGTTTTTATTTAACAATGTCTTATATAAGAAGGGTGTATTTTTTATGATGTATTATTTACCTATGTGACTTTTTTTATGTATTAAATTAATCGAATTCCAGATTCTTTATCTTCTATCAATACAGGAGTGTTACACTTGCTTATTGATTGTCAAAAATCACTGAGATCTGATCACAAATGAAGGTTTTAAAAACAAGACATATATTGGGTACCTATATTATATCCACTAAATATCTGTCTGACACTGACTTTTATAATAATTTTTATAATGACGACCTCCGTGGTCGAGTAGTGTGTACACCGGTTTTCATGGGTACGCCACTCCGAGGTCCCGGGTTCGATTCCCGGCCGAGTCGATGTAGAAAAATTTCATTAGTTTTCTATGTTGTCTTGGGTCTGGGTGTTTGTGGTACCGTCGTTACTTCTGATTTTCCATAACACAAGTACTTTAGCTACTAACATTGGGATCAGAGTAATGTATGTGATTTTGTCCAATATATATAAATGTATTTTCAATTGATTTTAGATTTTTTTTTAAGAAAGAGAGGAAAATATAAATACCCTTATAAAAAGCAGTTGTCTCACTTTCTCATCAACAGAATAATTTAGTGTTATCCAAATAACGGCTCTATCTCTAGTCATAACTTAACTTACATTATTCTAGTATATGTATACAGTACAATACAGTACAAAATGTATATACAGTACAGTACAATATGTATATAGTATATGTATTCAGTACCTTTTCTCATACTTCCTCTTGTCAAAAAATCATTCAGATTAATGCCTAATGTTATTCCTGTAATGTATTCTTCTCTTCGCACCACGTGTTCATACCATGTCATCACACTTTAACACGATGTTATTACCTTACAAAATGCCAGGCGATGAAACATATATGATTACAATTCTGTCTTATAAACTAACGACAATTTAACAAAGTGTTATATTAATGCTAATGTAACATATAATATGTATTTCAAATGTAAAACAAATATTCGATATCAATAAAGTTGAACGCGAATCGCGTTGATGTCTTTAACTCCGAAAATACGATCACGAACGTTTTAACAAACGACGCGTATATCAACAATTTTAAATTTACAATTCGAAGTCAACTTTATAAATTGAAGCCTATAAAATATATTCAAAGAATAAGATGTCTGGTTCGTTGAACCCAATAAAACTTAAATAGACCAGTCCCAAACATTACGTCCATATAAATACATAACTGTATGGATTAATAACGTATAATAAATCAAGTATTTTCAAACAAAACGACTGGAATATTCGAAGGAATCTATCAAATTGTCACATAATGTTTCATGCCTTTATGATTAGGGTGACCATGATTTGGGACGCAACACATTGTAACCAATCAAAAGTAACAAGTAAGTGCATGTTGAATGAAGGTTTGATTAATTTTTAAAAAGTAATTCTTTAAATATATTTTTCTTACTTTTAGTAGGTACTTTTAAATCATCCCATATTTATACTATTTCAATAAAAATGGAACCGGCAAGAAATCGATGTTAAAACTATTTTTAATAAATATTAAATCAATTCAAATAATATTTTATGCTTTATCATGATATATGGATCTAAGTTAAAAACTAAACTTATTTTTATTACGAACGCACTAAGTGTAGTCATTGAAATATAACTTTTGAGAAGTTTAATTTAAAAAAATTAACACCATTTTTATGGTGACTCTACCATCGTTATCTAGTCTAATCATAATCAATCATATAGCAGTCACTGTTGGTGTAATGTCTCTAAATGTGCCTTACAGACCTTCGAAGGCTGTGGCTTGTGTCTCGTCGCCTGATTAATGTCAATCATATTTTTTATGTAGTTAATAACATTTTTGTTTACGAATGTTATATATGTTTTTTTGTAGGAACGAAAATAAATATTTAATAAATAAAAATATATGTATATAATATACATAAGGCAATGTCCAGACTGACTATCAACGCAAAGCCTGAACTGTAAGAGATAGAGACGTGAATTTCAAAAGAGATTTTTGTCTGTAATTAAGAACACTGAAAATGTGATGCTGCCAAGTTTAAATGAATTATTTCAAACTGTTATTCTTGTAAGCGTATTAAGATGAATAGATTAAAAAAAACGTTTTTGGAATTAGTCCTACGTGTTCAATAAAAAGTGACAGTTTCGGGATATGATTGAATGAAAACTTTTATTTGCATAATTAACATTAAGTCTTTAAATATATACAAATATGAATTAATAATAGTTACTGGATAAATCTTAATCGCCTGCATTGGCAAGAATGCTATCAGCATATCCCCGTTGAATCGCAATTCCGATCCTCTGGGCAAAAAACCCTCCTGTCACAAGTGGAGACGAGAAGGCGAGGCGTTATACTTTTAATTAAAAATCATTCTTTAGTTTTTAATTTAAATCAATAAGTAAAATCACTTCAAAGGTGATATCTTGTACATATTATTGTATGTAAAAAGGTGACTGTTTATTACATACCAGAGTATATATATATATATATATATATATATGTAATAGGTAATGTCCGAACGTTACACATATATTACAATGAGAATCAGACACATGACCTATGACTACACGAATGTGATTTAATGGATATGTCAGTTAAGTTATCGAACTGAGTTGACATTGGTATGCCTTTGTAGTGCATTGGTTAATTCGTTCTTTATTTAAAAGAAGGCCCGCACAAGTTCTAGCTAAAATCAGTCGCTATAATAAGAGCTAAGGTGAGAAATAACGTTAATAATTCGAAACTATTCGTAAAACTGTCGTACAACAATAAATAAGTGGAGATAAATATAAGCACAAAATGCAATTAAAATTGTAATCCTGAAATTTAATATGTCTGTGATTAGATTTGTTTCTTTAACAAAAAGTATAGTTTTAATTATCTTCGAACATTAATAAGATCATAAAATTATTTTTTATTTAAATACCAGAAGATATTCCATAACAGTCAATTTAATTCTTTTTTATTTACGTTTCTTTAGCGATTCCGGAACTATGTGTTGTACGTGAAACTGCGTATATCATTTTTAAAGTGCGTTTTACGTATTACTGTAAGCTTGATACTTGACAAACATACCGTGTGTCGTGAGAAAGACCAAGATAAGCCAACAAATGTCCAGAAATACACTAACAAGATAAGTAAAGTGCGGTGTTCTCTGAACTATCAGATTAACTGATACGCTTAGAGTAATTGTTAAGGTGCCTACGGATAGTGAATTCACTGGTAGTTTAATACGTGTGGTTTTAAAGAGTGATTAACCTCTTAATGACTCCACAGCATTTGATGTCATTATAATATTTTATTTAAAAAAACTATATTAAAATAACTGCCGTAGCTCTAGTGGCTATCGTATGGCCAAAGTCAGAGTCAAAAGTTGTGTCTTCTGATAGCAAAATCTTAGTTGCAACCAGGATGAGAAAGAGTTGAAATCAGTAAGTTATCGTTAAAGATTTACGCGTTCTAATCTTTGAACCATCTTAACAATATTTGGATTTATGTAAAATAGAAAAAATAGAGAAACTTCTAAATAGTTAAGATCTGATACGGATCAAATATCAGTAAACTATTATTATTAAAGATAATTTATACACGGATAGATAAGTTTTTTAATTTGAATAGAGCGATGTCAAACGGTCATTGTATTTAGGGTGCGTTCCTTCACGTCCCTTCGCGATTGTTTCCGACTGCTTTACATTAAAATAGACTGAATATCCTCACCTCAATGCCTTTGAATATAGTTAAATTGAAGTTCTTTCAGATAAGGTCAGTGAACTACGTCTTCCCATAGATTAATCTCAAATATAAGGGTCGACACAGACATTATGATAATACAGGATTTTTAAATGTAAACGATTTTCCTTCAAATATTCTGTTCTTTTGACGAGTTATTAAGACTGTGTTTTATATTTTATAAACTATTAGATAATTATCAAAAGACAGACGGATCCACGCGTCACTGAGTTGAGGGAAAGATAATTAAACAAACATTAATTAGTGTACATTATAAAATGAGATATTATGTATGTTCTACCACAAGTCCTACTTCTAGTACAATCTTCCTCTCGTAATATTTAAATAGTCGTAAAGGACATTTTGAAATACAAAACATAGACGTACATTTATAAAAAATCTTACGTTCCTTTGTCTTTGCGTTTGAACAAAGCTCGTGCTCATGTTCATTAGAAGGCGCGCGTCATCAGCTCGTAATCAAGGGTTCTCGTGGGTTTCGAAACGTTAGTCAAAATAATAAAGAAGGTATAGTGGCGATTAAAACCGGAGTATAATGTATGAAATGGATAACAGAGATCAATAGTATTGAATGGAAATTTAAATAAAATATTGATATATGTATATATTATTATTAATATTCGAATTCATGACATACTTATATCAACAATGGTACATAATAAATATGGCTCAAAACACATGACGTTATTTTTATAATATTAAAGTATAATATATTAATTACTCAGTTTCACATCGTATGCGGTAAGCTTAAACTATCCTTAGAAATCTCTAAAGAATTTATTAATGTCCGAATACGTAATACACAAGATTGAATCTGTATTGTCCGTGATCTGAATCATATCTTTTGTAGTGATGTACTTAAATATTTGAATTGAGTAGTTTTGACCCTCTGACATTTGTTTTCTTTGAATGGTAATTTATTAGATGAATAAAAAATTATCTAAACTTGTCCGTAGACAAAACTTTTTATGCGGTATATCGAAATTAACATTTATTAGTCATGAGAAGATTTATTGTTTTTCTCTGAGCTTTCTTCCCGGTCTCGTACGATGACCATGAGAGCTCTGGTTTCGAAATTCAAAGAAAATTGTAAAAAAATATATTTTATTTCTATATCAAATAATTCTAATTAGCAACCGGAGTTAGGAAATTATCACTTTTACACTTCCTTAAAAATACATTCAGTTATGTCGTAATTCCTTTTTATGATGCAAACATGGACATGTTTAAGGGTGTGTGTGTGCAAACACCTATGTATGCACACACACACAGTCTTAAACATTAATTAGAATATCATTAACGTAGTTACAAATAAATAAATAAAAAAAAAAAAATTTTTAAATCGTAACGTTTTTATTGGACAAAGATCATACTTTTTAAAGCCGGTTAAGGATAAATATTAATTATTATTTTAAACTCTCACCAACAAAAGATAATGTAACCGAATATTCGTATTGTACCATTTTCACGCTCCATTGACAGACAAGGAACCAGTTTGATTCCCAGTTGAGGCAAATAATATAATTACGGCTTTTAATAGCGAAAGGGGTGAATAGATAGTTTCACGGTTCACATTTCTATAGATTCTGGTTTAGATCAGGTTTCTATGGTTCCTTAGATAAACTTAATAGGTATGCATGAAGGTTATGTTACCATGAGTTATTGAATATGCTATTTTATGGATTGAAAAAGTTTTTATTATACTTTGCTATATAACTTTTTATGTATATTTCTGATGGCTTTGTGCATCTAATTGGTTATTCCACTAAATATAAATACTGTACTGGATTAAATAGTGAGTACGGCTGTGTAACAAGGCGCCAGGTACATAAGATATTTATATTAGAATATACATTTTTGATGAAATTTTAAAAACCAGTTATATTTCCTCTACTGGTTACAGAAATTGGTTCATTTTGCTATCAATCTTGTCCCTATTCATAGCGGTTATGATTTGCACTGTAGCTATTTTTAATTTTAATTTGTATTTATGTATTTAAGTTCTAATTATAAAAAAAATATTTTAATTCAATACAGACGTACAAGTTATTAAAGTTAACGTAAACGGAATTTTATAAACAAACACAGAAATACATACTTTACAAATAAAGCTAGTCAAACAAACATTCTAAGCATATAATATATATTTACCCACACTACCGTATATGCTAATATTACATCAATCAGCGTATAAAAACAATGGAATACTCGTGTATTTGTTTGTGTTTGTGCTCAAAATAGCTTATTTACAAAGCTCACATTACATACAAGACGCAACGAATTCTTTACTTTGTTTTTCATTTTATTATTATTATTTACTTAATATTATGTTATCGAGAGCTGTGATGGTCCAGTGGTTAAATGACGTGAATCTTAACTGAGAGTCCATAGTTCAAAACCAGATCACCATAACTGAATTTTCATGTGCTTAATTTATGGTCACAATTCATCGTGCTCGACGGTGAAGGTAATTATCGTGAGGAAAACTGCATGTTCCGTAGGAAAATCTGACATGTGAATCCAGTTACTCTTTAATGGATTCACGGAGAAGAAGAACAGTAGAGAAGCATGGTGGGATAATAATAATAATAATGTTTTTATTGATTTACGATATATTACATACATCAGAGACCCTGTACCGAAACTGGAGACCCCGTATCAGCGGTCAGTGACTTCCCAATTAATGTTTACATTTGTTCGACTTAAGTTCTAATAAAATTCATATCTTCTCTAAGAGAAGATTCCTTCACCCAGTCAAGATTGTCTAATGTACATACATACACACATACACGTATTACACGTATGTGTTACACGTTCGCTCATAAGAATAAGATTACCTAATAACTAGA
The DNA here is from genome assembly GCF_037043105.1 of Vanessa tameamea. Lineage (NCBI taxonomy): Eukaryota > Metazoa > Arthropoda > Insecta > Lepidoptera > Nymphalidae > Vanessa > Vanessa tameamea. Next base: position 1,240,053 of record NC_087316.1, read on the forward strand.
ATAAATAATGTTTTGATTTTGTTTCATCATCATCATCTCGTCATCTTTTCGTGTATATATTTTTTGAATTTAACAAATATATTAAAAAATATAATCATTTTAACATAATTTCCCATAGCATAGCAATAAAAAGCTTTTAAAGCAGAGTCTAGTAAAGCAACAATGTTATGATAGACCGCTCCTTTAGCAGCTAATACTTTAGTTCCTGTAGCGCCGGTTCTCACGACCTGCGACTTGCACGCGTATAACTTGCACAGACGAAACTATACCGACATACGAGTGGAGTGGACACGTCGAGATCTGTTTCTTTATCTATATTTTGAATAAATTTGTTATGAAGCAAGTTTGAACCCCAAGGAAGGAGATGGGCTTTTTTATACCTAAACCTACGAACGATACCACCCCACTCCCCCTTCCAAACACACGGGCTAAGCGACTAAGTCAGTTAAAAAAAAGTCAGATTTATATATTTATTTATATTATTAGGCGCAATTAAACTAAAATTATAAGGTTTGGGTGCCGATGGGAAAAAGCCTTATGTGAACGGCGGAGGTAGAATAAATTCTAAGCTACTAGTAGTTTTACGTAAAAGCCCGTTAATATTTCACTGTAGCGCAAGTACCTTCTTTCTTGCTGTGAGATTCTATAAGAATGAACATTGTATTTCAGTTGTGAAATGTTGATAGTCGATTTTGATTCGTATATCCTGTATATTTTATGATTATTACCACCAATATGGTATATCACATATTGACATTACACGCTCGTTTTCAGCGATAAATTTCATGTTTACTCTTACAGAATACTTCTACACAACTTTTTAGACCCCCATAGTAATACTTTTCATATAAATATTTTGTTTGTTTGTATGTTATATGTTATATATATTGTATGTGTATTTGTTTATGTTTATTTAAGAACTTAAACTATGATTGAAATAGTATTTGCATTAATATGAAACTGACTTTTTATAACCACCATAGGAAAGAATTTCAACCTGCAAGATCTTCGATTAAAATTCAATCTGTAATCGTCTACAATCTATGGCCGATGTATTTTATGATTATGTATTTTATGGTGACTATAATTATAATTTTTGAAAAACGTTTTTACGTTTTATTTTTTTAATGTCCACTTTACGCAATAGTCAGTGATGTGCGAAGAGTACAGCTATAAGATAAATTTAAACAATTAGACAGAGACAGTAATAGCAGTTTTAGACCGGTACAGCATCGCGAGAGCAGGACGACAACACTGACCGGTTAGCATTGCAAGGTCGTCCCGCGGGGTGAGTGACACCGACATGCGCCCGCGCATAGCGTGCCAAAACCATATCTTCGTTACACAGACACTATTGATTTTTAATTGATGAATTAACGGCTATTTATACATAGCCGCGGCCTTGTCTTCAGATGAAAAAAAGCGTATAAGATTTGTTTTATGGATGCTGTTACAAATCGTTAAATTCGCGGTACGATGGTCGATGGACTGAAGATTCGCAGTTTTAGTACATTAGCATTAGAATTGTGGACGCGGAAAATATTTTTTTCTATTGACATTTGAAAAAATGAATCATTTGCGTATTTAACGCTCATTGCCGATATTTCGTGTTAGTCACGACTTCGCTGGGAGAAAAACTTTATGATCGAACGAATGGAATTAATATTTACTATATAAGTCGTATACATAAAGAGTTATGTTTAATCTAATGAACTATGAGTTTTAAAGGAACAGTCATTACATATCAAAGCCATTATTTCATATACAGTACGAACGAATGACTTATTATTAAATAACTGTGATACACATAATATTCGTCCATGTAAAGAACACAAACTTATTCCAGTAACAGATACTGGATTGCATAGAGTTACTATTTTGTGGGGTAATGTTCCACAAGAGGATCCCAGAAAGCGTTCAAAGAGTTCAAACGGTCTCTATAATAAAATAAAATAAAGTTGAACAGCAACATTTGTGTGTAAGAGTTTGTTACTATTTACTTCATAGATTATATCACACCTTGGTTATTTACTTGTATATATATTAATAGTATGTTGGTAAATTTTCTCCAATATCCGCCTGGCTATCAGTGACGTAACAGTATAAAACATTTATTAAAATTTGTCTACAATGACACAGAGCGAATGACACCGTTCAATGTTATGAACATTTTGAACTTTGTTCATTCGACATTTAGATATTATCTTTCGTAACTTGCCAAAGTCTGTTTTAGTAATAATATCGTACTCGCACGTGACATTGGCGAAATATTATGTCCTCTCGGCACAAATAAAAGCCACAATAAAAAAAAAACTATTACAATAAAACGCAGTTAACTAGTTCAAGAGCTAGGCCTTCTTTGTTTTGTGTTTAATTGGTTCCTTACAATTAAGTTTCAATCATTACGGTGCTTATATATATTTATAGGTAATATATAAAGGTGAATGTAATAATGAAGTTTATATATATATAGAATTTCTTCTGTACCTACATAACCTTAAAGCTGTGTTATAATTAATAATAAAAACCCAAAAATCAAATAAATTGCTTGAAAAAAAAACACGATCACAATACAAATCGCACATTTTTTGTTTCAATTTGTAACGATCCTTGCATCGAATGAAATCAATTCAATTTTTTTTTTGTTAATTTTATTTTGACTTTAACTTTAAAATATATGTTATTATTTATAGGTAACGGTGATATACTCTAAAAACATACAAAAAGAACTCTAGAAACGATGAAATTATTCAAAGTATTTATGAACAAAGAAACAAGAATTTTCATTAAGACGTTCACGAGTCCGCATCTATTCATTATAGTTTCCAATTCCCATAGGCGTTTACGAGAAAGTTTTCCATATAAAAATGATGGCGTCGTGCACAATTCGCAATTCGGAATGTATGGATTCTGCACACGCGCGTGCGGTTCACACGCGGCAATTTCAAATTCAATTACGATCGTGTTAGGAGCAGATCGCATCCACAGTCGTTAAAACTGTTTCTAGAAAATACTCGAAAAAGGAAATGATCGTAAACTTTACAACGACATTTAATAGTAGAAATTTAAATGAATAATTTGAATGAATGAATGCAATCTTTGCTTTATAAATTAATAAAAAAATACGTAAGTAATTATTTGGTAGCTTTGTACAAGTTCGTCTGGGTAGATATTATACATCACATATTGTACTGCCAAAAAGCCATACTTAGTATGTCTGTATTCCTGCTTGAAGACTCAGTAGGTGCCTGACCTATGTTATGTGCCTGTAATTCCAAGGCTCCAAGGTTGGTTTCGCATTGGCGTTGAAAGAGATGATTAATATTACTTACAGTACTTTTTTCTCTGGATGGCGATGACCACACATTAGCAATATATAGGCCCATTGGGCAGTCTATCTATCTGTTAAAACAAAGTCGTAAATAATATTTAAAAAACAAACAATTTATGATGCGTTTGATATAAAACTCATACCGGCCGTAACTTCTACATTCCTAAGAAACAACTAACAAAATAACATAAAACTTAATATTTGTTTATCAAACCCATTTAGGGCTCGTTAAAAGACAATAAAACTTTCTGTAAGTTGCCTTTTGACCGCAGCGCGCGCGCATGCAAACAACGCCATCTAGCGACGCATGTCTAAACAACTTTATAGCGTCTCCGCATGGGTGGGCCGAGTTGTATCATCCCAAAGCATAGAGGTCGATAGGATCAAAATTGTGATTATTTAATGTGTTCGTGTATTCATTATAATTGATTATACTTTTTTACAGATGAGTTAGTTTTGTATATTGTAAAATATATGTGTATAATATTTTAGTAACTATTGCCTTACCTTAGCGTAGTCGACAGGTGAAGCATTCACGGGACTCGTGAATAAACCCTCGCTGAAACGAAATATTTTATTATTAAATAAGTGTATTTTAGTTAATCAATACATTGAACAAAAGTTCGTTAAAATATCTAGATATTTAAAATTCATAACAACAACTAGGTACAACACAAATAGGAAACCATAATTGTTAAGAATAATTAGTTAAAAAGTAGTAATTGCCCATCTTAATGTTTTTGATTGGATTTGATGATAATTAACCTTTTATTACACAGATATATACAGCAATATACTTTTAACATGAGATTAAATACTTGTTATGATAATTGTGTATAAATTAATCGACTCTACGTTCCATCTTTTAAACTCAATAACATAAGCGCTTAAATTTAACACAGACATTTTAACAGCTAGCGGGATACCCGCTTAGCATTTTAGCTTTTTTATCTTAAGCCAGAAACAATCCGCTGATCTTCATTCGCCATTTAACTTTAAGTAAGATGTTTATATAAAGATTAATGTCGGTGTCGAAACGAAACACGCGAAAACCAAAATAGCTTTAATAAAATATGTAAGGGTAGCTTGAGATGTGGATTTTATGGGATTTTTAAAATTCCATATCCAAATAACAAAATCACATTCACAAGGATTGTATTGTGTAAAGCAACAGTCGTCCTCCAAAAAGTGTTTGTTCTTATATAGAATTGTTATAATCACATATCGTTAGGTTTTTTTTTTAATAAAGTTGATGTTGAGTCCACCACCTTAACACACAAAGCGATGAACGTGCGAATATAATCGTATATTGTCACATGACTGTACTGCCGGCATATTAATTAATCACTTGCCTTAAATGTACTATCGCGGCGAAAAATATGTTTATCTTTAAATATGTTAGTCATGCATCATTAAAATTAATCAATTTTGTTTTAAATGCAATTAAAGAATATACAAGGCTATGATGCCCTAGTGGTTAGAAGAGGTGAATCTTAATCGATGATTCCGAGTTTAAACCCGGGACAACACCACTAAATTTTCATATTCTTAATTTGTGATAATATCATGAAAAACTGACCTCCAAACCATTTCCCTAAAAAAGGGGAGTAGGCTTTGGCCTAACAGTAAGACATTGACAGGCTGATACTGTAAATAACATACTAATATTATTGAAAATGTGATGTTTTTTTTTATATAACGTAAAAACAGACTGACGTAGTACTCTCTATCTCATTTTTGTAACGTTAAGCTGTTCTAGGGCGGGTTGGGGGATATTCATGTGTCGGTATCAACCGATACATGTAAGCTTCCCCACGATGTTTTCCTTAAAGCTTGCCCTGGCTTAGATCAGCAATCATCAGTCAAGTATGACTTATTCTATACACATCGGTTCGGCTTTTGACTAATATGCCGTATTTATTTACCCCGATGCAAAAAGTTGTAACGATATCTGTAATAGTAAGAATAAAATGTCTGTCCTGTGGTATCCTGTCTAAATGATTGAACCGTGAATATAAAAAAATAGTACTTCTCTTTATCAACATTAAATTAATCACCATAAAATATCAAAAAATATACATATGTTTAAAAGTATAAAATATATTACGGAACCTATCAAACGGAATAATTTCACACTTAACGAAATAAATGGGAGTCAATTTTTCCGCTGACATTTGTAAGTAGTATGTATTGCGAAGAGAATTATCTACAACGTATACTTGTATGCGCGTGCGCATGAGATATGGACGTTTTTGTCGCGTGATGATCTCTACGTTTCCGGACGAATGTTTTGCTTAATAATCGGTATAATCGACGCATCGGACCGTATACGAAGATGATTTATGAAACCATACATGTTTAGCTTGCTTAATAATATTAATCGATGAAATTTCCTCAATTATACCGTATTATGGGCTATTAAAGATGTTTTAGTACTTGATACCAGGTTTGTAGAACGGTTTTTGCAATATGTAACAGTGAATTTGTCAAATACTTTTATTCCAATTTCTAACCGTGAGACAGTTTTGCAAAATATATTTAAAATAATCGCTACTATGCGTTGCGGAATCTTAAAAAATGAATTAAAATATTTTTTCACTATTTAGGACTTAGTTTACCCAATCACAAAGACAAAATGTATGCAACATTGCAGGTATTCGTTTTTTGTTCTTTGTGTGCTAAAGATTTAAAAGAGTGACATTTGAACGAAAAAATGCTTAATAAACTAGATCATATACATCTGTGTCTGGCTATTTCTATTCATATTCATTTGTGTAAATTATAAAATTGCCAAAAAAATACTACGCTGAGTTTCTTTCGCCGGTTCTTCTCAGGTCAAGGTATTTTCTTCTCCGATACGATGGTAGTGTTTTATTTGAATGTCAATATGTAAGTGTAATGCTTCTATATTGAATAAAGGAATTTGAGTTTGAGTTTGAGTTGTTAACGTTTAAGACATGAAATTAAAACAAAAACTGCGATGTTCAAATTTATTTCTAAAACCCTGGGTTGTGCTTTTTTGTTAGATCTCCTCAGCGTAACCAAAGTGACGATGGCGGTTATGAGTTTGTGGTATGAGTCTCACAAATTTATGCTGATGTTCCGATGTGATAAAGATTTTTAACATTTCTTGTAAGCGACATTATACCAAATAAAAGAAACTGCTCCAAAGGGAGCTTCTGAAATCGTGACTTCGGTGTATACCTTGACACAAAATTAATTAATTAAAATTATAAATTAACATTGCCATAACAAGGTAAGAAAATAAAAAAATTATAAACTAGCTACTGCTTCTTTTAAGTTTTACTTACCTAGTACTTATATTTTATAATGGATGTAGTTGGATATATGTGCCCTCTGATAGTAAGTCACACACACATCCCTTAGAAATCAGCACTCATTAAGCCTAGCCGTTGTAATTTTTCTGGCTTACTCTCAGCAATTCATATTAGTTTCAATTCATTTAGATTTTATGAATTATTATGTACTACGACAAATCGACTTCTATACTATTTTATTGGAATCACTAGTGCGCTTTAAGACGAGGTGTAGTTTCTCTCTTCGAGTGCACTAAACAAACAAACTTATACATTTGCAATATTAGCATATGTGTAATATCAAAACAATTTTTCCTAGCATCACTTCACGGTTATATCTTTGTAATCTATATTCCTAGAAGTAATGCGATGCCATTAAAAGAAAAATATATAGCAAACAACGCGTTATGTTTTGTAACTATTGAATAATAATATAATCACTTTATTATGCTAATGACGAAAACATGGTGCATTAAACCGATTAAAAGAATAAAAAAGAGTGCGTGTTTTCTGTCAATAAATCATCATTGCTAAAAATAAAATCAATTTGTTTTAAAACGTCATTAATTGTCATTCGCCATTGCATCAGACTATGAATATATTATTTATTAATATAATTACTTTTACTTAACTAAAATAATAATATGTATATTATGTTGAACTAAACATAGTTCTACTACAGCTCATGCATGCTGGAATTATTTTTTACTTAATTTAGTATACGGAGACCGAATATTAATTTTATCAGATATAATTTGAGTTTTGAATTAAACTAAGAACATACGACAAACATTTTTCTAAATTCTGTTGAATGATTGCTATGCAACATAGATAAAAGGAATACTAATTTAAAGATGAACTGTAAGAAAAATGAGATAAGATGATTCCATACATTAACAGCCTGTAAATTTCCCACTGCTGAGCTAAGGCTTCCTCTCCCTTTGAGGAGAAGGTTTGGAGCATATTCCACCACGCTGCTCCAATGCGGGTTGGTGGACACATGTGGCAGAATTTCGTTGAAATTAGACACATGCAGGTTTCCTCACGATCTTTTCCTTCACCGCTGAGCACGAGATGAATTATAAACACAAATTAAGCACATCAAAATTCGGTGGTGCTCGCCTGGGTTTGAACCCGCAATCATCGGTTAAGATGCACGTGTTCTAACCACTCGGTCATCTCGGCTCTTGATGATTCCATAAAGTATTTAAATATGGTCAATTAATGGAGACATTTTAACCTCATGAGGACTTAATACAAAAAACAGTCAACGAATTTTCATTTGATTAATTCATGTTTGTCATTCATCTAGTCCTCGAAGGAAAAGGACAAATGTTTGTATCGATTGTAATTCTCCCACGTCACCTCCGGCAAATCACACCGGAGCACCCCGTTTTGGAATAAACCATCTTAAAAGAGAAACCCCAGCATTTATGAGCTGTTATTTTATATTATTCTTCGTACTCATACTTCCAAATATCTTGTGAACATACTTTATTGATTGATATTATTATAGTCTTGTTTAAGTTGTAAGTAAGTAGATTGCATCACAGTAAGACGGTCGGCGGTATCAAAACAAAGGAAAGATATCGGTTCCTCCGACCAGACCTGTTGTAATGCAAGCTGAGAAACCACATAGCGGCTAACCAACCACGGAGCCGTTCCCATTTATCTGCTTTGCTTGATGAGTAAAATCTTCTACGCTATACTAGCTAACCCACCCAGTTTTACTTGGCTATAATTTATTTTGATCTATACACGCGGTACCGTGTCAGACAAGTTCAAGTAACAGAACTGGCGAGCAGTACCGTGTGTAATATTACACGAACTATTTGGAGCCACTTTTGACCTCCTCATAACTCAAAAACTATTTGACATAAACGTGTCAAGTTTGGCTCATATATTGAGACTCCCGAGATACATATGTGTTCCAAATTTTATAAACGCATCTCAAACGGTTATTTAGATATTAACGTTTAAAATTGTCATTTTTATCACTGACTGACCTGTAGATCAAAACTATAACCTACTTCCAGATGACCTAGAAAATTCAAATTTGGCATGCAGATAGAACTAGCCAAGACAGACCTTAGGCTACAATATATTATCCTAAGTTATAAGAAGAAATGATATTTTATGTAGTTATAACTAAATTTCAGGAAGGACCATTGAACTTGGCACCCATTTAGATCTCGCTTCTTTTGTCGTTGAAGTCAACAACCAAGTTATATATCATAATATTGGACTTGGCTCTCATTTTTATATTTATGTTTTTGATGGGATTTGTTATAGACGGGATGGAAGTTTGCGAATTAAGTTTAGCATTTGGTATAAGGATCAATATATAAATAATGATAATCATAAAAATAGTCTTCATATCCTACGTACGAGGGAACGTATATGTTTGTTTAGTCTATTTATTTAAAGTAATAAATAAACAATAAATGATACTTTATTTTTTAAAACGTATTTTTAGAAAATTATTATTATTGCAAGGGATATTAACCGAAATCAGATCCGAAACCGAATGTTAATGTACTTGAACATTAACATGATTACTCTAAATAGCATTAAACAAAGACAATGACTCCCCATATTTGATATTTTACATATCTGCATTTAAAACAAAGTCACTTCCGGCCATTTTTACGCTACGTTTAAACCTTTTGAACTACGCCGCTGATTTTCACCAATAAACAGAATGATTCAAGAAGAAGGTTTATGTGTATAATACATGCATATGACGAAAAATCGAGAATTTTGACATCCGTAGCCGAAAAACCAGAAGTTTTCTTTTATGTTTGTTTTGAAGCCGGGACGGGTAGCTAGTCTCTTTATATGACTTAAAAGCGGCTCTTTGCTTACAACATTACGGATCAAATGCGCTTCTAACGAGGCATTGATAAACAAGCAACAATCAAAACGCTAATTACTCTTTTGGTATTTAAAGAAATACACTTTTTATGCATAATATGCTCCTAATGCGAAATACTGATTTTCTTCCAAATTCGTCCATTCATTGCTTATCCCTGTTTCGAAATACCAGAAATATAGATAGATAGATATCTACATAACACCAACGAGGCAGTTCACATAAATATTGCCGTAACAGTTTTTAATATCACAGTTTTTTTAACGGAATTAACACGTGTATGTAATTTTACGCAATGTTGGATATAATTAGCTATTTAATATTACATATAAGTACTGTACAATTTTGTTAGACACGGATACATTTATTGGAGTTCACTGTAGGAAATTGAATAACATTGCAGTTATTTGGAAGAGAAAAGGGACAGATAGATTTATTACTTAATCTACCCCGGAGCTTAACCTGGACCTCCAGACTTATAAGACAACAATAGAACATCAAGGTTCGTCTAGTGACTATGGAAATTTAAAATATTTACATTGTCATCGGGCGCAATCTTTAAATTGAAGTTGGGAGCGGTCGGAGTGCGGAAAGCCTTTTTTTAATTCAGTATATTTGAACCGAGTGCGCACCTTTATATTATACATCCACTTGCTCCTCCGTCTTTCTGGTGTCCTTAATAGAATCTTACCCTCCAGGATCAACCTTCAAAACTCGTATAGGTTAGCAGATTAGAGGTGAGTCGCTTATAATTGTTATTGTTACTTAATGTTCCGGTTTGAACGTTGGGTGAGCCATTATAAAAGGCACAAGGGATATAGCATCTGAGGTGTGGTTGCCAAGGTTGAGGCTAAAATATAAGTTTGCCAATCTACTTACCCATTCCAAAATGACTTTTACTGTCGACATAGTTTCTCCTACACTAAACTTTTTACCACCAGACCACTGGAACTAGCGGTATCTTAAATGGACTGGAATTACATACATGAACAAATATTGGAAAACAATTTGCAATTCAATTCAATAACAAACAGTGAGTTACGCCAACAGAAGCTGAAAATACGGTCAACGACTATCGAGGTTCCTCGTAGACCTAAACATTTTACGTAATATGTCGATATTGTGTCGCAAGTTGGCTGCATTCAAATACATAATTCGTTGCATCTCATTGACATACATCGAACGTAGCAGCAAATCGTCGCAATATGATGACTCTAATTGGAATGTACATTCTTTACTATTTTCATAGTTAAAGCGAAGAAAATTTCAAGTGGAAAATATTGATTTTGTAAATTTATTAATTTATAAAAAAAATCAACGTCCAGCGGACAGGACGCGTGTAACTTCACGAGATCGTGGAGATGAACTACCTTAGTTTTCAGGTAGTTTGTTTTTAGTGTCTGAACTGAAATCAACGATAAAATTATGATTATAATCGGAGATAATCGTATTGTGCCGCTTGGAGGCACCAGCGGGTTTCCCTGTTGGCCACTATCGGCGGAGGCCTCTCGCTGCCGAGCGTGAAAAATGCCATGCTCGGTAGTGAGAGGTGCTGGAAGGAGATTGTCTCCTACAAAAACGTCAAGTCACAAATGGAGGGTCAGTAAAACAAGGATCGTCCTCTTTCCTTTTGTAGTATTGTAGCGATGAAATTCAGCTATATATCCACTGATCACTTCTGAAGTATTGTGGTAGCTGTATATATATATGGATATTAACTTAGATATGTATATTTATTATATTGTATACATAAATATTTTTCACGAACAGCAACCGAAACTAATAATGTAAGTTTTACCAAATGCATTGCTCCTGTCATCAGAGCGAGTTTTTCAAGTAATTTCAATATGAGAGTATTTAAAGTGGGAAATTAAACATTTTTATTAAAACATTCATTCAATAATAATTAGACAATTATTATATAAACTATCTCAGATATGTAACTACATTAAAAATGTAATTATAAAATGCGTGAGAAAATATTATTAATCGTTTGATGACACATTTGAGGGGGATTCATATCTGTGACAAACTGTGGAGGGTCAAATAAATATAATTATAAAATTAAATTATAATATAATATAATATAATTATAGTAAAAAAATTCGAGGTAAATGTTTTAGAAAAAAGTTTCGCAAACATTGCTCTTACTGTGACCACGCCCTAAGAAGTTTGGTTTAAAATAATAAATCCCATGACTCGCCATCAAAACATCTAAAATCCGACATAGTGTTATCTGATACCTTAATATGGAATGGTCGATTTTATTTTAAATTTGTAAACGTTGACTATTATTCTAAGACTTATAATGTTGGCACTACTTTAAAAATATAGAAATTATTTTTAACTTATAGGATCTTTTAATTGTTACTATTTCAAGCCCACAGCAAAACAGATGAGCAAAGAGTATTTATTCATTGCGATATTTTATAAAGAATAGAATATCTATATCATCTATGCGAAAGCCGTTTACCTGTCTGTTACTCTTTCAAGGCTAAACCATTGAACATCATTAGATGAAATTTTGTATAAAGCAAGATTGATCCCCACTGAAGCACATAGGATACTTTTTTACGCCTAACACCTAAAGACCAACTCGACCAACACGAGCTAAGCCGCGGGCGCCAACTACTCTTTAAATATATCATGTTTTTTGTGCGTTAATCACATTAACTGAACGTATCGATATGAGACTGAACCAATCGACGCGGAATCGCCCGCAGATGATTTAAGGCTGTTATTTTTTTGAATACCGTTTATCCCCCTTCACCTTGACAGCTAGAACTTTATGCAATTAAGCTGTTGAGTTCGATTGACCGAGTTATTGCAGGGATTAACCAGCGTGATTAAATTAAAAAACCGTTTCATAATCCATTTATTGAGGAAGGTTATTTGACTACAATATAAGGCGTTGAAACAACGTGGGCAGCGCGGTATCGTTTAAAATAGAGTTGTATATATGTATGCATGTAGTTTTGTATATTTATTTGGTTGTAGGGCTTTGTGCTATCCCTTCTGTGTCTACCCCCTCTTCACACATTCTACCGCAAAACATTACTGTTTTGCGGTAGAATGTATCCTTCAAATCGTAACATAAAAAATTGAATAGTAATACTCAGTTTTCTATGTTCCGATTTGAAGGGTATGTGAACCAGTTTAATGACAGGCACATGGGATATAACATCTCAGTCCCAAAGTTGCTGGCGAAGGTACGGTTAATATTTCTAACAGTGCTAAGCATTCTACTAATATTCCTATTTACCCCTCTTTTTAAGCTTAAATATTATTAAAGGAGTGGGGACGGCAAAAGCCCGAGGCGTTAGGATCGATGCTGCGACTTTTTACTTCGCTAGAATCTTAAACCATTGCCCTATTGACGCTTCCTCAGCATAAAAATATAAAAAATATATTATGATAATATTGACAATCCATATAGTTTCTTCGTTGAAATACGCTTAAACTCAACGATAAAATATTAAGCATAATAAGCCTTTGATGATGTTTCTAAGCGGGTCACCTAAGGTTCCGGGAAATCATTTGGTCGAAATTCAAATAAAAATAAAATAAATTTATAACGTCCAGTATTTCCTGTTATAGTCATATAATCCACACTACATAATGAGGTCTAATATAATAATTGTATATACCTTTGTTATGTTAGTCAGAATATTTACACTGCTCAAAGTCTGTACTTTATAATAATAAATGCCAAAGTAATTCTGTCTGTCTATCTGCTGCTCTTCCATGACGAAAACACTCAATCGAAATTGATAACATTTGTTATGGTGCAAGCTTGAATTCCAAGGTCCTTCCTTAGCTTCATAGGCTACTTTTTATTCTTAACACCTGACAACTAACTTCTAAAACACGAGTAAAGCTGCGGGCAACAACTAATAATAAATATAAAAACATAATCACTTACACAATCCACCTAACTCCCGGTGAGTCAACCTCCAGTAGGTAGTAATACCTCTAATTGATTCGTATCGGACACAAATATTTGTCATGAACTAAATCGAACCCACGACCGTTACCATAGCAGCTGCAGTGATTATTATGGCAATTTATTAAAGCCCTAATTAGTATACAGTGTTAATCGACGTCTTAATGCGTCACAATTCAAATGATAGCAATTTTCATATTATAATTATTATAGCTAATCATGTACAGTATTACCATAGAAGTAATGATAGCGCAACTCGTATAGCGGTGGTGAGTTGCGCAGGCGCACCGTGTCGAGATGAAGACCGTTAGTTCCCAAGTAATCGGATCTTCCGCATAAACCAGTCAAGTTTCCGACTGTATCTCGACCAGTAATAGTTTTCTATTAGCTTATTCATTTGCATACGTTTTTAATGATTGATGATTATTTCTATATCTAGGAACCAACAATAACATTTCCCGTCAGAACGTTGGTTTTTTTTTTATTCGGAAGATATCATCTATTGGCAAAGACGTGTCATGAATTTATTAAGATTTTTTTTTATGATAAATAAGGAATGCTGTGTCACCTTTTATTTTAGTTTAAAAATTAACACAAATTAAATAAACGTTTAATGTTCTTACTAAAAAAAAAGTTATATCTCAATACAAGTATTTAATAATATTTTATCGCTTACTTAATATCGCCAATAGAAGAAACTTAATTAATTTTCTCAGGCATATATATTTTCGTCGATGAATATGTTTATAAATTATATATACAATGCAGGAAAATGTACATATATTTTTATTTTTTAGTCGTTATTTTTATGTACAACGTAAAATCATTACTCATAACATATGGCCGCTTCATTTTCTAACTTCAGCATAATGGAATCGTAAATAGAATATAAAAGAAAAAGCCGACCCGTATCCCACTCAAGAAACAATTTACGTACACGCATACACAAGAACATGTAACTCACCTGTTCACTTTGAACAGAAGTCCTACTGGGGTCATTTCAAATTGTTCGAAATTTGAATTACTATCCTTCACTTCACAACGGCACAAACAGTTCGAAACAGTTTAAGAGTCACAAATAAAATAATAAAAAGTTCGTATAGGTTTACAAAAAATTCTAAATTCGAATTACGAATTTTTAAATTACAGATTTAACATTTTTTGTTTATGGTACCAAAGAAAATACGATTCTAAATCGATTCAATAATCGTACTCTGCTTATCAGAGGGATTGATCGATTGTGAAGCGTGGTGGTCGGTCGGCGGTCGCGAGAGCTGTGCGGTGACAAACAATGGTTGTGAGGACTAATTATACAAGTTCTCCTCATTCGTTACAACAGGTGGGAACGGTTTATTCAATGTAAAAGACAATTGGAATTCTGGTGTATACACTATGGGATTCTTGTCTTTAAAAACAAGATTTTAATACTTTTCATATAAGCCGAACTAGTTCTAAGTATAATGGTTCTCCTGAATAATGATATTACAACTATAAAATTATATTTACTTTTTTTAAATAATAACATACGAAGTCCTTCATACTTTTTATGCTTGGTTAGTGTTGCATTTATAAAAAAATAAATATGCTTACGCATGAAATACTTTGAACATTCCATATTATTACATGTATTATAAATACAAAATAAATTAATTTAATCTGTATTTATTTGAATTATAATTATAACTTATTATTCTTACAAGCTTATTTCCATTCGAAATATTTTAATATTTTATTGTAATAAGGCTAAAGCAAAAAGTTTTAAAATGTTCAACGCTAACTTAATAATTTATTATTACTGTTGTTTTCTTTATTAAATTTTATTTTACACGCAAGGTCAGTGTCTTGAAGTATTTTTGGATAGAATAGGCATGAAAAATACATTAATTAATACTTCATTAGAAGTATTTGGTAGAACTAAACTTAAAGTATATGTACATGTTAATTCAGCTTAAAATATTATAATATTTACCGCTCGTATTAGCGTTATTGAATAACAGATATCAACACCTACAAGCTTAGAATAACTGTATTGTATACACAATGTAATAAAATAACAAAAATAAAATTACACCATAAACTATATAGAGTCATCCATCAAAGTAAATAGCATCTTTATGTGCCTCTGTGGGATGTACGCTATTGTCTCTGGTAGAATATAAACACTGATAAAATGCCTAACACTGTAACGGCCTCTTTGGTCTTTTAACTAGCTTTTAAGGCTAGATATCTCATGTTCCAATTTCAAATCTAATAAAAAGTTTTTAGGATTGTTTTTCATGCTCAGTAGCCACCAAAAATTTAACTGTTGTCAGTTTTAGTCTTCTGATGAAGAACGCACGTGTTTTAGTTGGTTGGCGTAAGCTCTAACCGTCGTGTTGGATACCATATCTTAAGATTATGAGAGTGATGGCATACGGCATCTGTGTTTGCGTAACACGCACTTGTTCACATTAATATCTCCTGTGCAATGGTGTAGTCTCCCTTGAGAATAGGCGCCGTGACGGATCAGTCAAGATAATATCATCAATATTTATTAATATCTAGACTCACATTTAAATACCTGCATCAGTTCACCAGCATATACATTAATCGTAATTAGTTGAGCGATGTAATGATATATTGAACTTTATTTAACCTTGAACGTACCTACCCTACATCAAACATCATTATTTGAAAATTAAACAAGCCATTTCAAATTTTAATATTTGACGTCATAAATGCATGGTCACGAATGTTCATTTATCAACGTCACTAAGATTGCAATTTATTTAAAAATATCAATTTAGAGCTTCGTCGTTTCAAACGTGACCCTAGAAACAAAATATAAGACTAAGTACAAGGCTGCTACTTCCCATCATTAATGGTTTTATTACGTCCACCACATCCGCGCACGCGCACACCACAGGATGCTATGACTTACCAACCGATGTATTCGAAGATTACCATCCTTATTCCCATACCAATAAGAGCTATATTCCTGAATTGTTTTACAATAATAACATTGCTAAAACAGAAGTCCTACCATTCAATCGAATAAGATAGCCCTTAATACAATGGTAATAAAGACTGTTTTAAGGCGATGAGCTTAAATAATTATTTGGTACCACGGTTGTCGCCTTCTTGTCGTCTACAGCATATTGTTTCCTTTATATATAATTGAATATTTTAATAACAATGGCGCTTGCTGTCCTTTTTTGTTGGGTTATGTTGGCAAATACGTATTTCCGAATACAGACGCAATAAAATCCGAGACATAATATTATGTGCAAATTTAAAGTGATATTTAGTAAATATCCGGACTAATATAAATAAGTGGACTGGCAAGTTAACCACGTGATGGTAAGTGGTCACCACTGCTGATAGACATTGGTACTGTAAGAAATATGAATTATTCTTTATATAACCAATACGCCACCAACTTGAGAGCTGAGATGGCCCAGTGGTTAAAACGCGTACATCTTAACCGATGATTGCGGATTCAAACTCAGGCAAGCACCACTGAATTTTAATGTGCTTAATTTGTGTAAATAATTCATCTCGTGCTCGGCGGTGAAGGAAAACATCGTGAGGAAAAGAAATGTGAATCCACCGAGCCGCATTGGAGTAATCCTCCAAAAGACAGAGGAGGCCTTATCCTAGCAGTGGATGATTTACTGGCTGTTACTATTACGCGACCAACTTTGGGGAACTAAGATTTTATGTCCCTTGTATTTACACTGGGTCAATCCTTCAAGCCGGAACAAAACAATACTAAGTATTACTCTTTGGCAGCAGAATATATGATAGTTGCATGGTTTAAGAATTGCAAGAATTAAGTAAAGTAAAGTATAGTAAGTCTTTCATTGCGCTGTATCAATACCAAGTTGGTTTGTACGTCACAGAATTTCTGACATATTCGTCAAGGTTATTAATGAACATCACCGCAACGATGTCTTTGATTCGAATTGGTTAATTAAAACGCTCTATAGAATCAATTCCTCAATTAATATTTACATGAATCGTCGTGTGGACTATCTTGATTCGTTGAAATATCTCAATACATACAATAAATCTGTAACAGGATATTGTCCGTCCGTACACGCAACCTGCGGAAACCACTGGGTGGACTTTAATTAAACTTGGTGATAGCTTATATCCTGTCTATATGTAAGGTAATTCTTATTTTAAAAGGCTCAATAGCGAAACATTTTACAACCAAACAACATGTTTAAATACTTAAGTCTTAAGTTATTGTAGTTTTTGTAAATTTACAATAGAAGTCTTCCTAATTGAGCGAGTAAGTTTCACACAGATTGACATTTTAAGATATATTAAGTATTCCTCAGAGTATCGATATGCCAGCTATTGATACTAATATATATAACGAAGGGTTGGGCATTAATTCGTTATCAGACATATTTATTTCCAAATATATGTCTCGTCGTTTTTGTTCGTATCTTTTCCCTTAATATTCAATCAACTCTGATACTTTTCGATTCTTTTTTTTTTAACGTAATACTGACGTTGTCAGCTTGTACAATAAAAATTAAAATAAATTGTAAATAAACTTTATGATGCTTCGACATATATAAAAAATCCAAGTGTTAAGATAGTTCTAAGTGTGTTTACAATTCAAATCCATTGTCAAAGTGAATTGCAATTTAATGCTTTTACTATTATTACAATGCACTGACGTATTGCAAAATCAGCGTGCAATATCAAACTTAAGAATTCTTAGAAAAATATTGTTGCTATATGTGCTGTATCTGGTTAATCTGGTATGAATATTTAACAACAAAACGCATATGATGTTTTAAATTATTAATATTCTATTTTTTTTTAAATCTTAGTAATTAAAATCAGAATTCCCAATGAACAATGTTTGGATCTGTTAATATTATATCCTTTTTTTTTAAATCTTTTCCAAAGTTATTTTGTAAACATTTTATATAAAACAGATTATTAATATTTTAATTTTTAATTGCTATATATGATCAAATCACTTTATTCTTAACGAGTTGTCGCCTGCGGCTTCGCTCACCTTTTAGAGGTTGGCAGGTGTTAGGCATAAAGAAGTAGTACAAGCCTTTCCTTGAGGTTCAAGCCTGCGTCATACCAAATTTCACCATGAACGGGTAACAGACAGGTTACTTTCGCGTTTATAATATTAGAATACATTCTTACTTTAATGTTACTTACATTACAGCTTTGTTTAAATAATCGAAAATAATTTTCCGTTACTTAAGAGAAGGCGCTACATTCACACAGAAGTGTAAAAAGGCATCTATTAAGATACATCCCTGTTAGTTGAACTTATTTATATTTGAATAAGCATGGCATTCAAACATACTTAATTCAAAGTTTTAAAGTCGAAAACTTATTAAAAAATCGTGTAATGATGACGATGATGTCCCGGCCGTTTGCAGATACGGCAGCTATTCTTGAGGCGTGAATACAAGTAATATAGCTTCATTAGAGTTACATTGATTAATTTCCTCTCGGTAATCATTACCGGAAACACTTATATATAAATATTTGTCAACCTATATCATACACAGCATTTTCTTTTGTTCTCCAAAACAATGAAAAGTAATACAAATAATTATGCAAATTATCTTTTTTCCTAGTTATCTATCAAAAGATATTTTTATTTACATTCGGCTTATTCGTGTATTTTAATGTTAAATATATTTATTATATAGAATATATTTTTTTTAATAATTACGTCATCAAAACGCAAAACGCACTGCAATCAGTGTGTCGCCTAATAAATCAGTTATGTGTGGTGTGTGTGTGTGTGTGTGTGTGTGTTTGTGCGAGACGAGACGTTGTGCTGTGATGCTTTTCTCCGCAATTACAGAACACAGGATGTGTGAGGTTCCGTGGTCACATTTACCGGTAACGCCCAATACACAATCGCCCACTTCTAAACGAATACTACATATTATTACATTAATATTAACAGCCTGTAAATGTCCCACTGCTGGGCTAAGACCTCCTCTCCCTTTGAGGAGAAGGTTTGGAGCATATTCCACCACGCTGCTCCAATGCGCCTTGAAGGATTCACATGTGGCAGAATTTCGTTGAAATTAGACACATCCTCACGATTTTCACTGGGCCATCTCGGCTCTCTACTTACATACATACTTCTACATATTATTATGCCTAGAGCACAAGTATACTTTATATTTACTTTTTATAATCCAATGGGACAGCAAAGCCAATCAAACTAACCCGTACAAGAGTTATAACGTGATCTGAACTCGAATACTTATTCTTAAAAGAAGATTACTTTGTCAAGTTTATATTATATTAACAATTATTAATCATCTTAATATTGTTTTCAACGCATTAAACTCTATTATAATCCTGGTGAGTTAAATTAAATATACAATTCAAAAGTCAACATCAGGAATGCCTTAATACGGGTTTGGTCTATGAGAACTGTGGACAGATGTCAGTCACGTTTGCATCTCGACTGGTCGGACCCGTCCCGTTTATTTATAATTAATTGATTTACCGTAGCTACTGCATTCTGCACGTCCAGTTCTAGTCGGTAACATTTAAGGAAATTGTAATTTTTTTTTTAACATACAATATTTTTCACCAGATAGCTACTTTTTTTAAACAAAAAAGCACTTCAATCATCGCCACAATATTAAGCGAGATACTCACATTTAATTTATCATTATACAAAAGCAGTCACGTTTGCAAAGATATTACTCACATGTAGATATGTCTGCATATATATATATATAAATGTATATGTATATATATATATATATATATATATAACTAGTTGTTACCCGCAGCTTCTATTTAGGGGTTAGCCTTCAGGTGTTAGGCAAAAAAGCCTACGTCCTTCCTTAGAGTTGAAGCTTGCCACCGCGAATTAACATAACAAATTTCATAAAGTAACAGACAGACACACAGACGGAGTTACTTTCGCATTTATTAAATTACTTAATATAAAAAAAAACTGTGATTTAAAATGTTATTGCATAGGTAGGTGGATGAACAAATGAGCCACCTGATGGTTAGTGGTCACCGCCGCCCATTGGCGCTGTAAGAAATATTAACTATTCCTTATACTAGCCAATGCGCCACCAACCTTGGTTGCTAAGATGTCATGTCCCTTGTGCCTGTAGTTTCACTGGCTCGTTCACCCTTCAAACCAGGACACAGCAATACCTACTAAGCTTTGCCGCTTGGCAGTCGAATATATGATGAGTGGGTGGTACCTACCCAGAAGGGCTTGGACTACTAATTCATTTTATAAATTACATACACTTTATTTCACGTAAAATTAATCCGTGAAATAAACTAGACGACTAATAATAACTAATCGTAAAAGGTGTCGAGACTGTTTCAGTGTGAATGAGGTAATCGAACATACAAACGGATAATTTAAAGGACAAGACACCTCAGTTGGTGTAATAGTGCACGCTTGTGAGGGCAAACGCAGGCGCACTCTCTTTTCCCTCGATCTCAAAAACCGTTGGAACGGCAGTCCTATCCGACAGGAGATAGATCCGGCGTAAGACTAACTTGCCGTGCTTTCCAAGGGAGCATAACACAACCAATTTCCTAATTAAATTAAAATAATGAAATGCTTATAGCCTAAAAATAATAAAGGTTATACTTTTTTTAATATGTAGATAAGATGTTTTTAATGTAAAGTGATTTAGGATCCCTAAATCACCTACTTAAATTTATTAGTATTTAGTAACCTGAGTATTTTATATAAAAAAAAACTAAAAGAGTAGCTTCTTAATATGTTGGCGATTCCCGGTTGCTTCGTTATCTTTTCATTTAATAATTCAATCAATTACAGGATCGCCTGCATGAATACAGATTCAAAAGTGATTGTGAAAATATACTCAGCATGTCGTGAAAAATACTTTGATTTGATGCCTTATATTGCTATGGATTTATCCGAGTATTAGTTGAAAAAAAAAACAACTCACATTGCAATTAAAAAAAAAAAGAAACGTCCCTTTGACAGTATAAAGTAAACGAGTAACAATACGCTCATATAATTACATTCCGTATCTTAAGTAGCGTGTTATGCTATGCAGTAAACTGTATCCTGGTTGAATCTTCGTGTAGCTCATGTGACTATCTCGCACATCTGGACTTCAAACAATAAAACATCATTAGATAAAGAACAAGGAACGTTGTGTAACGGGTGATTGTCCTGAGGTGTTATCGACGCGAGTTCGATTCCTGTTTGACATTCCTTTCGCGCTCGTAAAACTCAAACAATGGAGTTTGAACAGTGAGCGTATATTTCCCGCGTTATAAAATATAAATCACTTTATAAAATGTTCTATTGTAAATAGTAATTAAAAATGTATTTGGACAAAACTAGAATAACTTTATTCGTATTTTAGTGACATGATAATTAGTTTTGCACAAAATACCTTATTCAGTACTTAATGTTCTCAATGTTTTCGTAGCGTTACAACGCGTTCGCACGAGCGAGAAATTAAGTTAGACCTTATTGACCTCATGAGTTTTCATATGCATGAGGAGTGATTGTGGAGTAGCTTTTTATACGGAATAATTTTATCAATCGAAAACTTAAAGCAAAACGATGAAAAAACGCCGAACGTTTTTTTACGCAACATTTATTTTTACTCTTATCCAAAGGTTGTTAATAGCAGGAATTAAGTCAAGACTTTCTTTGGGGGGGAGTATGAAATATAGTATTAATAGCACGAGACTACGACATACTATAAATGTATAAACCCGTTATCGTCAGGATAATTGATTTTCAAGGAGTTTCGATAAAACTCAGTCAGTGACTATTGTGCAATTCGTTTCAAGTTATATATTATATATTTATGGCTAAAGAAAATAACTGTATTCATATAACATAAGAGGAACTAACCCGCAAGTTGATTACCGAACGTTTGCTGCCACAATCAACCAACGGTAAATTGTTTTTAATTGGTACTTAATTATTATAAACGTAGTAAAGGGCATCGCAATAAATACCGGAATTTGCTCAAAATGTGTGAAAAGGATTGAGGTTAGAGGTTAAAACGACAGCTTAGCTTGACGGCGGGTCAAATTTTTTCCATTTGAGACATTTAGATTTCATTTTGTATTATCATATGTTTATCAATTGTCCATACGTACGTCATGCACAAAATTAGAAAATATATTATTATTTGGTCTCAGGTTCATGAGCTATAAGATATAAAATGATTTTTTATAGAACAGCAACAAGAGTGGTTGCTCTATCATCTCGCTTCACAGTTTTCACTCCACACGACGTGACATATTATTACGGAATACGAACCATTTTTCAATTCAGGGTCACGTCGAAGTTAGCTCAGATATGAAAACTGATTTCTAATTCAAACGTGGTTTTTGCAGAATCGCATAGCTGTAGAGCTATGAGATAAGTAGTGAGTTGTTTGGAGTAGCACAATTGCACAGATAATATTAGTAATGTTACATCGTTAAATGGGAAACTTACTAATAAACTAGTGGATAATGCTTAGTATAATCAGGTAATATATTTGAGGATAAGACTTTGAGAATAAGTCTATTTAGGCAAGTACCCGCTTATCAGTTTTTCAAGCGAAAAACAGCAAACATTTGTATTGCTAACTCCCGGTTTGAAGGTTAACCAGTGTAGATACAGGCATAAGGTACTGGTGGTGTAGGAGGTTCATTAGACGATCTGTTTTTCAATATTTAATTAAAATTATATTATATATATATAATTAAGAATAAAAAATGACACTAAAATGTTATAAGTAGTTTGTGCAACTAAAATCAAACATGCCTTAAAATTTAGGGGCAAGTTACTCAAAGTGCATCGTTGAAATTTTTCGTAAAAATCTTGCCAAAATTAATTTAGTCAATGAGGTTCCGTACAATTATACGTATGTTTATAAATAGCTGAAATTCTATTGAGCTCCTTTGCTGCCTAAGTTTAACTAATAATCTAATCGCAGAAATGAGTTAGATTAAGTTCTAAAACAATTATCCTTATATTACTTATATCAACTAAAAAGACCAGAAGACCATAATAATCCTGAGGAGTTTTCAGAGTCGATAGTAATACCATAATAACGTTTACCTTACATGGCACTATCTGATCTATAATAATGAAGGATCTCTTGGTTCATATGGCTAAAGGGTCTTCTTCCCTGAACTTTCGGCCTCGAGCGGCAATGGCCAGTTGATTCTACTAATATGGTGTAGCAAGTCGCATGTGATCAATAATTAATTCAAATAACATCAAACAATGCAATCGATTCACCACAATAATAATACGGGACAAGAAGATCAAGGTTAATCGACTAGGTGGAGAAGCCCCTTCACGGTAGCGTGCGTAAGCAATCCCGTGACGCCCTCCCAAAGCAACGGAGTGGTTTTACGGTTGATATTCCGGAGCATATGGCGCCGGCGAGTCACACATAAACTTCACGTTAGGGAAACATGTTTTCGCAAGATAAAAAAAAGTCGTAAGCCGAGAAAATAATGAACGCCAAAATGTGGACTACGGAACCCTAAGCAACAAACTTGACATGTAACGTTTCCAATTCCCTCCATCAAATATTTTAAGGACGTTCTTACAATGTAATCTTTAATCTGCGTGTAATGATCCTTAATTACGTTTATAATTGAATTTCAGAAAGTTAACGCGGAGAATGACTGTTTTTATCAGATACAAACATTCAGGATATCCGTTTAATATAAAAACTTCGACGCTTTTGATTGACAGCGCCAAGATTTTTCAACTTTTCCCATCATCGGAATGGTGTTTATGATACATTTTTATAAACATTTATTTTTATTTAATCAAATTTACCAACTTAAAAATTTTAAAGAAATAAAAAAAAGATGATATTACTATTGAAACATATTTCAGGCGGTGGGTTTTTGGTTCTGGTTCCGTTTGGTTGGACTGGCTGGTGGAGACCACCCAGTCAACATTTATTCTACAGAAAAACATCAATACGTCGTATCACTGTGTTACGGTTTGACGTGTGAGTGACAATGTAATTTATAATATCAGGTCGATTTCGCCTAGTTGTGTTTATTACGTAAAGTGTCTTAACAGGCACTCACTCGATTTTCTCACTTTCATAGTCCAATACAACCTGAGAAAGTTTAGAAGCAGGACCAGCAAAATACTTGCTTTACTTGCTTTTTATACTTTCTGTTTTTGTTTTTATTTTTAATGTAAGTTGTCATTTATTTGTACAAATTTTAAGTGGAAACTTGATTGATTTATGTTTTTCTTTACTTTTTTTTTTTTTCTATTAAGTGTAATTATAATTGTTTGTTTCCCAAATAAATAAATAAAATACTAGCCGTTAACATTCGTATTTCCAGCTTGTATTCGGTAACCCCTTGATTAACGACGGATAATTCGGCTCATTTAAAACACACTCACAGAGGCATACGCATACCATTGCTGTACGCATGTCGAAGTGTAACGAGTATATTTTATCATTTTCCCAATGAACTCTCTCATTTCCCAGAATTAAAAGTATCCAATATGACAATCCTAGAGTCGAGTATGAAATTCCAGAACGCTAGATTATCCCGATAAGTTACCTATGCTATAAGTTTATTGTTTCATAAAAATCTATATGATATATTTAGAATAATGCAAACTTCTGTCAAGATAGATTAAAAATTATTTTAAAAAAATGTATTTTGTTGCCTGTGCCATTTATAATAACATATTTACGTTAAAAAGATTATTTTTATCTTTTAATTATGATCAGTTAATTCGAACCGCGAATAACATTGTAAAAGAAAGAAACTTATTTTCTTTTGAAAATAAGCAATTCTCTTGTAATATACCTACGTAGGTTCCACTAATTATGCAACAATTAAAATAAATTATAACAATAACAGATTTAATAATAAGAACGTTATTATTAAAACAAATATTATACGGACAAATAATATCGTAAACAAGGGCAATGTTTCAGACCACGTGATACATGACACCGATATTTGCTCCCGTTATAGGAAACGAAAGTGTGTCCGAGCTTTCGGCTGCGTGATCCCATTCGATCGGATTCAGTTAATCGACTAACTTCGATTACGCTCTTAGCTGACTATAAACGGTACCAAAATCAAATCTAACTAAAAATTAAAGTCACTTGAATCATTTTACAATTTTTGAAATACTTCATACTATCAAAAACTGTTGTGGATGATTTATTACGTTTCTGCGAAAGCTTAAACATATTGATTTATAATGTTTATACAAAAGAATATACAAAAAAATCCACAAAAGCTGATATACATACTATTAATAAAAGAAATAAGAATAAACTTGTACTTTCCGTTTGCATACGGTACAGAAAACGTTTTTGGGCAATGGTATACGCATATATAATAACATACCGGGAAATATAATCAATTTACCATTTAGTAAATTTAAAAAGTTTATTAAGACTAAATTAATAAATAAATCGTATTATTCATTAAAATAATACTTTTTAGAAAAAAAAACGTCTGGATTTAGGCTCGGGTTCTATCACAGGACAGTAATTATTGTAAAAAAACAGCATTGTAAATCTATTTATTTGGAAAAAGAAAGTTTTTTGCCGTCTCTTCTCGCTGGAAGCTGCTTTCCGAAACGGTGGTAGTATTTAAATATCGACGATTCAAAAACGCTTCATTGTGAAGTTTATTTGAATAAATTGATTTTGATTTGATTTGGATAAATAAAATTACTCTTTAAAGAGCCACTGATCCTACTAACAGCCTCAAGGGAAATTTGAGAACAATGGTCTTTGGACATATAACTTAAGTTAAGGCTATCATTGACATTTTAACAGAATTATCAATAGCATATTACATATACTTGTTCGCTATGATTAGAGATTCTCAGAGCATGACGTCCGCGACCGTGAAACCTTACATTGCATTTTAACCACTGCTTGCAGAAATGTAATTTTATATCAATCAACTATGTATAATGTTTGCATGATTATTTTAAATAGGCAACACTAACAGTTGCTTCTTTGAAACAATGGTGCGTTAGTGGATATATTTATTAATAGACGGTGCACTTTTGTTGGCAATGATTTTTCAAATAAGACATTTGTGTTGATTTATTTATTATTCGGAAGGAAAGACCGAGAAGTAAGCTGTAACTTTGAGAATTTTTAAATCATCTTTATTTCAACGTGCATATTAGTTTGTAACATCTTTTCAGTATATGTGGATCAAATATTTCATTCAATAATTGGGTAGGGTTGTAATTTAGTACACGCTTTTATAGTTTCTGAAAATACGTTCTAACAACAACACTAACTAACAATCTCTTATTAGCGCACAATCAAATGGTATTTTTTTTCTCCCACATGCAAGTGGTGAGGTATGTGGGACTCTTCGGCGCCCAGGATACCTAGCACTCCGGATTACCCACTAAAACACCAACAGTACCCTCTCCGTCTTTTCGCCGTGCGTCTCACTTTCGCGTGCTACCGTGACGACAAACAAATGCCCTACCTGATGGTAGCTGCAAACTTTTAATAAGTATTGCTGTCAGGCAGTAGAATAACTATTTAGTGGGTAGTACTTATCCTGACAGGCCAAATAAAGACATAATTTAACACCTCTGTATAATATACAGTTTTGCATCTCGCTAAAAACGTTAATATTTTAACTTAAACATCGTGTGAACTTTACCAATTTCCATACAATGGAACAACACATGACTACGTCTGATTTTTGATAGAGCACCGCTGAACTAAGTGAGGGTTAAGCCGATTTAATTATACATATGAGTATATTTTGCATATCTAAGATCTTGACAGAGATTTTGCTTGAAAAAGCAATTATTTTAGACATAAATACCCACGTTTCAAGTTGTTTATGACTTGTTTTATTTCTCTCTGCTAAAACGGTTTTTATAAATTATGTTTATCTATATCAGTTGTAATAAAACCTTTCGATCTATGAATACAAGAAGTGTTTCAGTGGTCACTGCCGTTCCTTTGTTTGCTACACGGTAACTGGTTCGATTAAGTTGACAAGTTTTTTGATGATATTTTTAACGATCGATCTTTTATTTAAACATAATTTACGCACTACAGAGATTCTTACAAATATTTATCAAGAAAACTGTAACAATAAAGTATATCTTTACAAGAGATCTCTTCTAGAACGTCAAAATTGTGAGTATTATAATTTTTATGACTAGACAAATCTAGGTAGTAATATTTTTATGACAGTTATCAAATATGGCTCTGCATTCCAGACAACTACATACTTAAAATTTAGAGACATTTAGAGACAGACAAACATTAGTAGAGAAGTTATATTATTGTTGTAATTTGAACATTTGAACAAGATATAATAAGTTTCATACAGGGAATTGATTGATTGAATTGGATGTAATTGAATAATTGTAATGTAATGTAATTGAATAATAATGAAAAAAACCAACAGTTGCGTTACCAGTTAACTTATATTTGCATGACTTTCAATATTGTTAATTAAAGTGATTTTTCAAACGCACTCTTAAATAAAGTTGATTTTGATTTGCTGGAATAGAACTGCGTGCGAAATCTAGTATAAAATAATTTTGCTTGTTCGCATAAATTGTTTTCCCTACATTACAAGTGGGTTCCTATTTCTTGCGGTAATAGTTCCCATGCTTTCGTTCACAATTGTCGTCGGTTTCTCTTCAATTACGGTTTCTTGTGACAATGGTATGTTTATATTGACAAGCACTTCAATGGAATTATTTCGTCTAAATATACCATTTAGATAATATCAACGTAAATTTAAAATGTTACTTTTATTATGATACGTAACAATATTTAACGTTTAGATAAATAGAAAACGTATGTCTAGTTGGTGGAAGGTCTTCGTGCAACTCCGTCTGGTACCACCCACTTATCATAAATTCTACTGCCAAGCAATAATATTGTGTACCAGTTTGAAGCCTGAGTGAGCCAGTATAACAGCAGACATTAAGGAACCTAACATCTCCTTGGGAACCCAATATTGGTGGAGCATTGGCGATGTACGGAATGGTTATAATTTCGTAAAGCGCCAATGATTACAAGCAGTGGGGACCACTTACAATCACCCATTTGCCCGTCCGCCTACCTATGCTATAAAAAAACGTCTAAAAATACAGGTTGTTTCAAGTTTTTGACCGCAGTTAAAATGAATTATGAACAAAGATTAAACGGACACATTAAATACAACACCAATCGCTAAGAAAGAGATAGCATTAGCTAGACAAGGAAAGGAAGTCAATGAAGCCTCAATACAATAGATAAGATCTTAGACTAAGACAATTAATTATTTCTATAGGGCCATCAACCCATGCGTCATTTCGCGGTTCGGTGACGGCGAGTTATGTCGGCACATAGCTACACATATAGCATCGATACGACTGTATATAATGTGGATAATTTAATTTGATTTTACAAGCAAAATGCTCATCGTAGTATTGAAATAATCCGAAGACATTAATGTTATTTATTAATTAACTTAACCGTGTAACCGATAGGAAATCCAATCGGAAACTATATACGGAAACCCACCAAATTTTCTTAAGAATTTGAGTATTTTGAAACCAATTTCCATGCTAGGAATTCCAAAAATGACTTCTTCTTTCATCCGAAGTTTAACCCTCCTTGGTGATGAATTAAAAAAAAATAGCATCTGTATTATGATAAACATAAGCCTAAGCACCGAGTTCCATATTTCAAACATTTAAAAAAGTGAACAGCCAAAAAAATATCATCCTAAATGGCACTGTCTTCGATGATGAAGTTTCAAAAACACCTTTAAAATCTGTCTCTCACTTAACCTTTAAATACATGTTTCTAATTTCTAACATCAGACATTACGAATTTCCATACTTTGCAAAATTTTGAACAGGAAGTAATTCCTGTAGTTAGTAAGTGTAAAATTTCCTCTGGTTAGTCTTTCACCTATTTAGACTGTGCGTTTTATGTCAGTCAGTCATTTTAAATTGTATCAAGTGGATATCTCCATCTGAATGCATTAATTACATAATTAATAACACCCCAATCATTTAATTTCTATCATACTAAATTGAAAGCCAACCAACGCACAAATAATAAAAGATTCATTACGATAACTTTTGTTTTGATTTATTTGTTTGATACGCCATTTTGGGATCTGTAAGTACAAAAAAATAATAAAGAGATTTTCGTATGTTATAAGTATTTCGGATGTATTCTTATTTTGAACACAGATCACGCAACGGTTTCCCCTCGAGGTTGATAAATAATTCAATTCATTGTGGTGTTTCATCACCATCATCATCAGCGAATATTCACAAGTTTGATCAAAGTTACCCTTCTGCCATTTCCACATACAGTCATTTACCGGTTATTTTACCATTCGTTAAAGGATCTTAAATTATTTTTAATTTGATTGTTTTATTTTCTTTCTTTCCTACTGTGCTAATGCCCATGATAACACACCGTTACTTATTTTTAATATCTCGCAAAATTTTCAAAACTACTCGGTTCGGATTGCAAAAACTATAAAATTAATATGTAATAATGTTTGACTAAAGTCGTAAATTTCCCATTTGTGTTTGTTATTTAAACATAAAAATGTTTACTCTGAACTATGTATCTTTTTGAAGACCTAAAAATCATTCATACACAATTATTGTGGTTCTATTACAACTTTAGATCAATAGTAACTTCGGAACCAGATGATGAACCTTGGCATATTAAGAGTGTCTCCTACAGCATAACTTATTATTATAAAAGCTGTGTGTATCCTGAAACTGAACGATAATCACTACATATTATTACCATAAAGTCCTCCAGACATGACTGTCTGTACGCTATAAACTCAAAAACTATCAAACGGAATTCTATACGGTTTTCACTAATGGACTAAGGGACAGAGAGTTATTCATGAGCAAGGTTATGAAAGTGAATGAAAGGTTATTCATTTATGTTTTTGTACAAATTGAATGAATTACGATTATGATTGTTGACCAATAGAGATGTATGACGTCATATGTAGGCTGATCGTCTGGTAGCGTAGGTCATAATTCGCATTAGTATATTTTGCGTTAAAAAACAAATGAACAAACAAACAAAACTTACTTCTTTATAATACTAGTTTGACAATATTTAAGAAAATATTTCTTATGAGAGATAAAAAGTAGTTTTTTATATTGTAATAAAAATAAAAAAAAACCCAACCAATATAAATTTATGATTACCTCAAAAAGGATTAGAAATTTCAAACTTGTTTAATAAAAGAAATATATTATATCGATATTACTTTAATTTATTTCATTATCTTCCTATTTTATTAAAAGGCTAAGCAGTGCTATTCTATCTCACTCACTTCGCATCTCACTCACCGTTTATATACCGATAATAATACGTAATTCAAACGTATATTCTAGCTAATATTAAATATGGGAAAGTTAGTTTGTTTAAATTTCTACCTCTAAATGCTCAACCTATCATCATGTAATAATATAGAATACCTACCACTTGATCCCCCTACGCAAAGCCGCTGGCAGAAACTAGTGTTTCATTATTACGATAGTCAATTTTGTACATCACTTAATAACATAACACAATCGTTTTCAGTGTCGATTTAATTTCTTTTTAATTCAATTTCGATTTGAATTCTCACAGAATAGTTGTAAAGGTCGTATAAGTTATACGACGGACATTATATTAACATTTAACTATATTAATTTTACTACTTTATATTGTATTGCTATAATAAAACGTAACGGATTGATGTCTGTACATAAAATAAGTATATTTCAAAATATTAATAAGGAAGGATATTACTGTCTTTATTTTTGTTACTATATATAACATTTTGTGTCGTAATATATAAATATTAATTAAAATTAATTTACGTAAATAAAATAAAATATGTGTGTGTATCGGGAAGCCCGACATTAGTGATAACTTAAACTAATCTAAGTTGAACTATTTAATTTTAAAATTATATAACTTGAGAAAAGCTTATGTTACTACTTAAAAAACATACATAGTAATATGATAATGTAAGGAAATAAAAATATATTTTATTCTTAGTTACAATTCTTGAATATGTACATTAGAATAATGGGTATGTACATTATTAGTATCGTTATTGTCTGCCTACATACATACGGCGTAAGAGAAAGAGAAGCCAGACAGACTGGCACCGTAACGCGTTACGTAACGAAACGGTTTACTCCCATAAGAAGTTATCACTTAAAAATGGCTAATACTCAAAACAAAGAGACTATTATACAACGAAGATATAAGTCATATAAAACAATGTATAATGTTTTAGTAAATAAATGTATTTTCGTTTAAAAATTATGGATACATATTATATAATATTTTGTACTCAATCAATATATAATAATAAACACCATTTAAAATAAGGTACGAAATAATTTAAGTCACGTCTTTGTTCTACGCTATAAGTTAACACGACACTGTATTAATATTATTTCATGGATTTATTATAATACAGAATTTAAATGTTAAGGCTTATTTAATATGTACCGTCAAGTTTCTTTAAAAGGGTAACACTTAGCGCTCCCGCCGTCGATATACCGTGTAGGCGATGCTTTTGGGCAGAACGATATCTCTGCTTTTATAAAATATCTAATACATGTTTGGATTTGTTCTTCATCTGGTTGTTTTTTATTAAAACTAATTAAAATTTATTAGGTAATAATTATACGGAGTTATACGGACTATCAATCACAGATTAATTCGTATATTAATACTTGTGTGAGACACTCCATTATTTTTTAATGATGACAGTCAAAATTGCTTACATTATAGGTAATAATGCATTTTTTTTTTGCATTAACAGCCTGTAAATTTCCCACTGCTGGGCTAAGGCCTCCTCTCCCTTCGAGGAGAAGGTATGGAGCATATTTCACCACGCTGCTCCAATGCGGGTTGGTGGTTTCCTTCACTTTTTTGAATTATAAACACAAATTAAGCACATGAAAGTTCGGTGGTGCTTGCCTGGGTTTGAACCCGAAATCATCGGTTAAGATGCACGTGTGCACCACTGGGCCACCTGGTAATAATGTATTTAACTTAATTAATTAGGTACGAATAGTTACAGCACACAGAATAAAATTAAAATTAAATATCTATTACATTTTATATTATATTGACCAAAAATAATTTTAACAATAGAACTGACTTCGCACTTTTATTCCATCGATGAAATTGTTGATTTCAACTGGTTGGATTGGACAACAGTAGGTATTATACTGTGCGGAACACAAAGGGACAGTGAGCCAGTGTAATTGCCGGTCACAAAGGACATAACAGCTTAGGTGGGCGCAATTTAATATTTGTGTAAAAAGCAACAATAGGATACGTATTCTCGCCCATTTTATGATATTATTTTTCCTTTTTTTAACAATTCGTACATTATGAAAATAATCACAGAACACGATCGTGAAATACCAGAAAGTTATATGCGACATTGCTTTTAATAATTATGATGTACAAGGATCAAAATTTCGTATCACGGTAAATAAGTATTCTACATTTCACGATGCGAAGTAAGCTGCTACAGAATAGAACTGGTTCTTCGATTTTGGACAACTTGATTTAGGAGTTTTGTAAATTTTCCTTTGTGGTACGGTTTTGTGCTAGTCTGTTTGTGTAGATAACATTCTCTCGCATATTCTAACGCCAAACAATAATGCTTAATAGTGTCCTGTTTTGGATTGACGGATGAGAGAGCCAGTGTAACTTCAAGCAAAGATATATCTTCGCTGTCAAGGTTGGTGTCGTATTGGCGATGTAATGAATAGATAATAAATCTAACGACGCCAAATTCTTTGGTTTCCTATTTGGCCGTCGGCCAAGATATTATATAAAAAAATTGCTACTCTCTAGTCAGTAGCGACCAAATATTTTCATCAGTGGGAAAGCGTCTATCACATAGAAAATTAGATTTCACCAATAAAACGAATAAACGTTTCTTGCATCTACGCATAGATTATATATCTGACTATATATTACTTATCGTGTGAGAATCTAGATAATTCATCCTGTCGCGAGCGCAGCCAGTGGAAAATTCAGATTTATATCCGTTCGTTACATGATTTTTTATCGCTTTACAATTTTACTCGAGCGTTTTTAAACAATCGTTGTATTCAATTTGCATCGCTTTATTTATTAGCTTTATGCACAGTGATGATAAATTACGCATTGACAGCATGAACACGTGCTGATACAGTTTCTTTGTACGTAGGGGGTAATCTCCGGAATTAATGATCCATTTCTATAATATTTTTTTACTGATATAAAAACCTTACTCCTGAGTGCTATAGGGCACAAATTTTAAATATCATATCATTTTCATCATTGATAAACTGCAGCCGAACTGCAGTACGAAGCGAGGGCGGATCGCTAGTTGGTTTATATATTGACTGCCTCGTTGATCTAGAGGCTATACATATATAAAGCCGCATCCCGAGGTCCTAGGTTTCAACCTCGTTCGGGCAAAAGTAATTGAGATTTTCTGTAGAAAAAATTCTCAATAATACTCAATAATAATTCGGACCATAAAAATGAATTGTAAGAGATTATACCCGAGCTGGCGCTTACACTTTTGTGCTAAAATAAATCCTGTGCTGGTAGTTAGTCTCTCTTAAGAATGGACGTCGAGAAAGGAAACACTACAATACTAAATTTATATGATTTGCCATGAAAACTCAACAAAGATAATGACAAAAATTCGATGATGATTTTTCTTTGCTATACGTAGTTTTATATTAAATCCTAACAGGTTCCTGTGAACACATTTCAATGGTTATATCACACCATTTCATTGAATGCAACGTTGCCAATGATTTGAGATGTAAAATCAACCAGAAAAGAAGTTCATTTTCTCATATTAAATACGTTGTCAATTTTACAATTGAATTTATTATATATACTGTATAAAATCAACGAATACTACCTTATTATATAACGACGTGTGACTGCAGTTAAATGATTTTAATTAATTTATGTATGTGGTGATTATTTGTGTCAATTGACAGTTTCTGTTGTAACGTATTGGTTATATTATATAGTAAATAGTAAAGTACAAACACGAATAGAGGAAATATATTTGTAACGTAACACAAAGGGATTGTCAAAAAACTATGTGTTTAGTTCAAATAAGGCGATGATTTTTTTTTTAATTGTGAAAAGAGGGTTGATTGCATCTAACGAATTTTTAGTTACATTTTTTTTATTTCAATGTTTCGTATTGTCACATCGACTTTTGTTCTCTTGAACTTTCTAACTCCCCAAATTAAATTATTTTTTTATTACTGACTACCTGTATATTTCTAAAAAAATATATTGTCATAATTTATGTTGGATTATATTTAAATTATACGTGTTAAGCTCTTTTATGAAGCGCTAACCTAACCTATATTACCTAAATCACTTTAAATATAATTTGATAAGATAAATGAACCCCTAACCTTTGTTACTCAGTACCGATCCCTCCATAAAAGGCTAGGTGGCGAAGATTCCTAAACCGAGCATTTTAATCACCGTATTTAATTGGTATTATCGTAAATTTTATATCTACGTAGGCGTTTTACTTAGTATCAAGTGCATTGACTTAACAATATTATTAGGTATGTATCATCGCTAATGTAACGCAGTGTATCGTTGACGGACCTTTTATTATTTTTATACATTTAAAAAATCAGTTACAATCTGAATAAGACGTAAGTACAAAGAACTAAGTATTTGACAAAGACATTTTTAATTAATTTGTCCTTTTGTATACGTAGCATAAGGTAATGCATTACAATGCCTTTTTAAATTGTATCTTTTATCTTATTTACCTATACTTAAGATACCATTTAGTCCTTAACTGGACGTACATATATCAGTGTTACGATATAAAAAAAAATACAGTTTGTAAATTATCAGATATGACTCGCGCAAATATTCTTCGGTTTCAAACAATTATTTTCATGTTAACCCTTTGAACAGCATAGAAGTCGACGTGCTGCAGCGCCATCTAGTGGCAAGTTACGATAGAGTGACCAGTACAAAAACCTTCATGAAGAAAAACATTAAAATATCTACCAACGTTCATCGTGGTATGTCGAAAGGTGTCAAGGTCTATAAATAATAGCTTATCTTTAAAAATCATTAATTATCGAATGAAAGCATTTTATTAATATATATCTGTGCCTTGTCAAATGATAAACATATTTAATAATTCGCGAGGTTGTGTGTGTTTATCTTCATCAATCGCGGCCCACACTCGCCCACCATTGGGTTTATTTCATATTTCTCACGCCAACTCGTAACGATAACCTAGGATGATATAATAATAATTATTAATTACTATGTAATTTTAAGGAAACTGCGATTTTGTAACACGGATAAGAAATATAAATCAAATACAAAATATACTACTATTCAAGTAGGCTTTTACAAGCACTTTTGAATCGTCATTTAACAAACTACTTACTTTTTTTTATGGCGTTGGTTGGCGGACGAGCATATGGGCCAGCTGATGGTAAGTGTTCACCACCGCCCATAGACAAAGGCGCTGTAAGAAATATTAACCATTCCTTACATCACCTATGCGCCACCAACCTTGGGAACTAAGATGTTATGTCCCTTGTGTCTGTGATTACACTGGCTCACTCACCCTTCTAACCGGAACACAACAATACAGTGTACTGTTATTTGGCGGTAGAATATCTGATGAGTGGGTGGTACCTACCCAGACGGGCTTGCACAAAACCCCACCACCAAGTTACCACCTTATATTAAGTGAAACTACCATCGGTTCGGAATGTACATTCTACCGAGAGGAACCGATACATATTTAAATAGATAGATATTTAAATCACAGACAGTGAATTTATTACAGACCATTGTCTAATTGAATTATTATTAAAATAAAAAATGATATAATTCAAAATGACAGACTGTCCTTCAACCTGTTTGTCAATGTTTTTTTTTTTAATTTTAAAAGAGTAGTATCAATGACCAAATTAATTAAGGGATTACTTATTTCCTACTTACACTTATCACTTCGTGTCAGGAGTCTACGATAATTCACAATTATTGTTATATTTTTTTACTCATAACTTTTGAAAATACCTACATTATGAGTTATCCAGAATTAATTTAAGTGATTTTTAGAAGGATCTAGAATTCTAGATTCTAGATGAGTATGAATGAAATGACTATACCGATTATGTATTGATTGTATGTACCCAGTATATATTTTTCTAATGTGTTAAGTATTTACGTATTGTTATATATTTATTGGTTTGTATGTGATTATAAATATATACACCATCACCCATTAAATAGGTACCTTGAAGAAATCGCTAGAAATCCAATCTAAAGACGTTCCTTTTGTGACGTAAATATTTTTGTTTTCTTTTTTTCTTAGCTTATTTTTCTATGTAATGAGGTATATAAAATTGTATAATTAAATTCGTATAATAATCAATACTAATATAATAAAGAGGTCTAATTTGTTTGTTTGTTTGTAAGGAATTATACTCCGAAACAAATGATCCAATTCTAAAAATGTTTTCACTTGTAGAAAGCTAAACTATTCCTGATTGATTGATTCCTGTGCTATAAGGTACACTCGTAACCTATATATTGAAATACGTTTCAATAACGTCCGAAGACAGAACGCGTCGTAAGTGACCAAAACAGAATACCTATATCATTCTTTCGCTATAGGCGAACTTTACTTGATTACAAACAAAACTGATTCCATTATGTGACGGTTTCTTGCAAGTTACTGTTCTGTTCATTCAACAAGGTAAGAGGTAAGTCACATCCGCGCTGTAATTAAAAATGTGAAAGTTAGTTTGTTTGATTATTCAGATTTCACACATCAACGCCTTAACAGATCACCGTGAGAAGTACCCGGACAGATTGAGACCGAGTTGTGCATACAATACTTTGGAATAAAAAAAGGTTAAATGCTATTTAGCTGTCAATGATCGTAAATGTCACACCGCTGAATAAAACCTCCTCTCTTTTTAAGAAAGACTTTCATAGCTTCCATCAAGTTTACTTCGTGCTATGAATTTGTGCAAGCCCGTCTGGTTAGGTATCCACTGGTCACATATTCTACTGTCAAATAGCAATATTGAGTGTTGTTGTGTTTCGGTTTGAAGGATGAGTGAGCCAGTGTCACAACACGCACATGGGATAAAACACCTTAGCTCTCAAGCTCGGTGGAGCATTGACGGTGTAAGGGAGAGGTGGATAGAGAAGAAAGTTGACCACTTAGCAACTTTTGCCAAATCAACCTATTTTTAATACACAAAAAAAATCTAACTGCTTCTGTATAAACATTGGACAACATCACTTACATTACCCTGATCCTAATGTAAGTAGCTAAGGCACTTGTGTTATGGAAATCAGAAGTAACGACGGTACCACAAACACCCAGACCCAAGACAACATAGATAACTAATGAACTTTTTCTACTATACATTGATAAGATTTACATCATTCAGAATTTTGCACAAAACATCTAGGTTTAAGTAATTATGGAAAACATCAAATACAGAGTAATGCTCGTGCTTGCATAAGGCACCCTCTGAACAGGCTCTGCATGTGGGAACGTCTCTGTCAAAGACAGATCAATCTATACACTCTTTCTTTTTTTTCGAACTGCTGTTTCATTCTTTCGTCTATTTTAATATCAAAAACTTACACTTAATTGTGAAAATTTGTGCAAGCACCTTTGCATAGGTAAATTAAAAAAAAAAAATTAAACATTTTATCAATCCTTAACTAAAAAATATAGACGTGTCAATCGTTATATTTACATACACGTGCGGAATTCGTCTGCGGATGATACGGTTCATATCACACGTGATAGTCTTAGACAGTGACGGACGTGGTGCCAGATGGCACTCGAATTGCACATGCCCCCGAGACCGATTACGTTAAAATGAATGCGTTTATCTGAATTCCTTAAGAACATATCGAACGCTAGTTTTAACTTTTTTTTTCTCTGACCAATTAAATTTTAAATCCTAGTGTCAACATTTTTTTTTTTGTTTGACTAATGTAGGTATCTAAATTCTTAGTTTTTTTTTTTTGTCCGACAAACTATTGTTTTGTAACTATGTGATTTCATAACGATTTTATAAGTATAGATTGACATGAAAATATACCTTCACATAACAAATTATTTTCTGTATCCAAATTAAATTTTCCATGTACTAAAACATCCCAACAATTAAATCCTAAAAAAGACCATTTATTATGATACTGTTTTATTGAATAACCATGTTAAAACTAAAATTTACACATTTCCATGGGATGAAAATGTGTGGATAATATTCTATTTTCTTCTACAAGCTGATGCAGCGTTCTGAACATTAATTATCTTGTACTTCGTTCGTCGGTAGCGCAAATGAATCGTGAAATGAACACGTAACAAGTAGGGAACTAATTAGCACCTCGTGTACAGATCAAACTATTGTAAAAAGTGATTAATGTTTTATAAGATAATCAGTAATGGATAGAGTGATTTAGTTTAATTTGTCGAATTAGTTCGAGAATATTCTCGTAAGAGCAACTGGCGTTGATTTTAATACATGAGTAGATGAGAGAGAAATAAACATTGCACATGCTTTACACTACTTATTCGTAAAATTTTAGAGTTCAATGTCTTTTATATGTGGGAATCAGTCGTCTTCCTACTTATGGTTTGAGGTTAATTCTCATAGACATTGGTAATTAAATAAATCTTAATATTCCTCATATCACTCATGCGGCACAAACCTTGGGTACTAAGATAAGCTACTTGAGCCTGCAATTTCACTCGCTTACTGGTCCTTTAAACCGGAACACAACAATACTAAATATTGCTGCTTGGTGGTTAAGTATGTATATGATAAATTGGTGGTAGTCTGGCTGGCATAGACGGGCTTGCTTGCTAAATACAGTATAACTAAAAAACCTTCTGTAACGTTCTTCTTCACCGCGAAGCACGACATGAAATCTAGGTGGTGCTAACCAGGGTTTGAAGTGTTTTACAATTTCCACCTTTGCTCATAACTGTGATATATTCATCTTGGTAAGGGTATAACACGCTCTGTATTGTTATTGTTGTTATTTAGGTTACCATGGGAAGCAATCTAACTTAAATAAACTAACAAGAATTTGAACGTGTATTTCTTAATATCCACAAAAATCTTGGTAATCTACTGAGAAAGTAATAAAGTCTAATGTAACCATCATCACCACCAAGTCAGAACTTCTGGGTTTTATATTGATCGACCAAATCTTTTAGAATTTAATAATGAATCAGATATCATCTTAGCGA
Source organism: Vanessa tameamea (assembly GCF_037043105.1). Taxonomy (NCBI): domain Eukaryota; kingdom Metazoa; phylum Arthropoda; class Insecta; order Lepidoptera; family Nymphalidae; genus Vanessa; species Vanessa tameamea. The sequence continues at coordinate 1,279,832 of NC_087316.1, forward strand.
TTGAGAATACTAGGATAATAAATCCAAGATGATCTAAGCGATAAGACATTGTATTTTGGGAATACAATCTTTATTTATAGAACCATTAGGTCGAAAATTGCAACTATTCCATCCTTATTAATACCTATTAATATATATAATACCTTAATAATGATTCATATTTATCGTTATGTTAATATTTCCAATATTATAATTCGGTTTTTGCTCAGTGGAATCAATTTTCACTAGTGCCATTACTTCAATGTTTATTTTCATTATAGAGTTAAATCCGTCCAAGCGAAAGACGTGTGCATGATTGATCGTCTGTCTCCAGCGCGCGATACCGTGAAATTATTCACATAATGATCAACAAAGCTGTTTAAGATATAATAATTTTAACTAATAATATATATAGCTTTATATCATTTATTAAAATACTAGTTCTTCAAGTGTATGAAGGTGATGCTATTTAGTATATACATATACAGGGTTATTGGTAATTCGACGTATTCCCGTTAGCAAAAGTGAACCATTTTTGAGTTATCACGTTTTTTAGATTTTTTCAAAATAAATCAAAATTGCAACTTCAAAAATTTATTTAAAAAAAAGTATCAATTAAAATCTTTAATCTAATATTTTTCTGATTTATAAAAACGATTAAACACTGAATATTTTTCAATATTTAAACAATAATTATCGGTCCAAATTTAAAAATGCGAGACAGAAAACGATATTATTTCAATATATTTTTTAATTTTTTCCCTCAAATATGGCAGAAAAAAAAAAAAATTTTGAAACTTGTTCTGCAGATTATTTTAAAAACATAATCGTTTACTTAGCTTTCCTAAAATGTATAAAAACTAGGAATTTATTTCAAAGCAACCGAAACAAAATTATCAGAATGGACGCTGGTGGAAATTCGTATTCGAACATGACCGAATTCGTACTAAAGGTCGCTCTTTAAAATTCCCACAAAATTGATTTAAAATAATAACCAATGTAAAAAAACTTACTTATTTACTTAACTTACTTAATAATAAACATTTAAAATAAAATTTAGATACATAAACAGTTCAGTAGCTAAGTTACAATTAATTAAGTAATTTGCGTGTTTGTAATGAATTCATCGAAGAATTTCAATATCTATATACGTTCGAATCAAATGATTTTGTTCAAATAAATCAATTAAACAACTCATCTTGGTAATTGAGCGTAAATATCTTGTTAATACAACATATTTCAGATTGATTTATGTACGATTGTTTGCAATGAAAATTACATATATTCCTGTGTAGAAATGTTTTCCGTACTGTTGAGCACAAAATAAGTTTTAGTTGTCTTATTAAGCCTCTTTGGTGCGCTAAAAATGAAAAATTTGTATTTTGTTTTTCATTATTTATTAACAGTAAACAGTAACAAAAGTAACAGGCTAAGGCCTCCTCTCCCTTTGAGGAGAAGCAACATATTCCACCACGCTGCTTCACTGCGGGTTGGTGGATAGACATGTGGCAGAATTTCTTTGAATTTAGACACATGTAGGTTTCCTGGCGATGTTTTCCTACACCGCCGAGCACGAGATGAATTATAATTGAAAAAACAAACACAAATTAAGCACATGAATATTCAGTGGTGCATACGTAGCGAAGACATAGAAGACAATATTTAAATTCTACTAACAAACTTACCTTACCATTTATAATATAAGTTAGGAAAGACATTCAAAAAATAAGAAGTTAGACACATCATAAAATTTAGTAAATTTTGACAAAAATATATGTTCTGTACTTTATGACTTTAACTTACTTTTTTATGTTTATTAGAATAAAAATATTAATATGTGAGAAGTGTTTTACAATGAGACGAAAAAGGCAGTGCCAATAGGACTTCTACGGAATAAATATTGCATGTAGTGTCAAGTTCGATGATATAAGGTTGTCACGTTTAATGAAAAAAATACAATATTTAATTTATCTTAATTTTCAGCAAAAAAGCTTAATAAAGTTTTTGTATAAAATATACATATTTGTATCGTATGCTAGCTGCCTGTCCCGACTGTTTCTGGTTGAAACAAGAATTTTATTTAATACCCGAAAAAAATCAACAAAATAGACCAATCCAAGATTTACACATATAAAGATTTGATTTGTGTAAATATAAAATAAACATCACTGTCGAAATACTGATTTTTTTCTTCAGGCAGTAATTTATTGTATAACGCTCGTGCGAAACTCGCGTCGTGCCGAGGAAAATTTCATGATTAATATCAAAAAATTCTCAGTAATGCCTATTAATTTCTTCTAATTAAATCACGTTTTTTAACAGAATTTGATTTGAAATGTTAAATAAATTACATTATAAAATGTAGTCACACATAATTGACACACTCATATCAGTGACAGCCCTAAAGAAAGCACGGCAATTTACTTCCTTAACCGGACAGGAAGCGGTACGAAAGCTCGTCAAGCTCAAGCTACAATATGACTATCAATGTATCAAATATATACTGTTATCGAGTTATTGACCAGTAAAAAATACGAGTCGGAATGCTGTCGGCTTCCGGGCTTTGACTCTGCTAAATTAAAATAAAAAAAAAAACAATTGTTTGCTTAAATCAAAATCAAAATATACTTGATTCAATCAGGCTTTTAAGGTACTACTTTTGAGTCACTTGGTGGAAGGGCTTTGTGCAAGCCCTCTGGGTAGGTACCGCCCACTCATCTGATATTCTACCGCCAAACAGCAGTACTCAGTATTGTTGTGTTCCGGTTTGAAGGATGAGTGAACCAATGTAACTACAGGCACAAGGGACGTAACATCTTAGTTCCCAAGGTTGGTGGCGCATTGTTGATGTAAGGAATGGTTAATATTTCTTACAACGCCATTGTCTATGGGCGGTGGTGACCACCTACCATCAGGTGGCCCATTTGCTCGTCCGCCTACCGATATAATAAAAAAAAAACATTTTAAAGAAAGCAACCAGCACGAAACTTAATAGTTATTCTTTTCCAACAATTGAAAAACAAAATTATGTATTATATATTATTGTATATAATATATACTACCTGGAAGTCAACGAGAAAAATGATGAGGATTTAATGAGATAACAACACTTATTAAAGTATGAAATTGTTCGAAACTATTGGATACCATTGAGGAATACAGTAGTTCGGATAACCACGCGATACCACAAAACTAATTAAAAACACATATTAATAATAAAAAAAACAGTTGTATGTTAATTGGTGATGATGATGATGTCTCTAGAATTTCTTTTTTTTTTTCAAATTTTCAACAAAGTTCCTTTCGCCTGATAGACAATATTTAAAATAAAAGACAATGACACCAGCTGATTTAAAAGTTAAATTCAGTCGAATACATAAGTGACTGAAAGAATGTTTATTATGTAACAGTATGATTCATATCATTTATAAAATGTATACCAAAACATAATTTGATTTTATTTTTAAAAACGGCAAACTGCTAAGGGAAAATCTGCACGAACTTTTTGGCCTTTCCTAATCATAATTTGGTGAAACTTTTAACTTAAAAATCAAAATCATGGAGCGGTTATAAATATAAATCTTTACCTAAACATAATCTTTGTAAGTAACACAACAAAACATCCGATAACTTCAAGTAAAATTCCCATAAAACGTACATAATTTACGACTCTAATTATTATACATGTGTTCATTATTTATAAAACGCTTCCTGGTCCCTATGGGACTTGAGCTATAACCTATTCCGTCCGACGTAGAAAAACAGTCGTTAAAAACACATCAAATTATGTATTTACAACTAAAATACAGAGTACGGCGCTTTAGTAGTAGGTAGCTGTATAAAATTAGCCTTTGACTCTTCAGTTTGTTTCAATACATTTAAAAAAAAAAAATTGTCGAATAGTAAAATACAAAAAAAAATTATAGAGTTTTTAGTGTCTATGGTAATTTATATAATTAATGTTGTATTTTCTGTTATTTGCTTACCTGCTTAATGAGACATATATTGGTAAAGTAGCCATGCCGAAATATGAACCTGAAACAAAAGTCATTTTTTTTAATTATTTGATATACTCATTAAATCAATTTATTGCAACGCTTAAAATATTAAACTACGATAGTTTGCTTTTTTTTAAGTATAAACAATATGTTTCATTGTAATACCAATTGAATGAACTCATTAAAAAAAAGTCGAATAAATACTTTTTTCTATTTAATAAAAAACGAACACTAACGATTACTAATTTAAGACCCTTAAACCGGATGCAATATCTGTACGGTCATAGACAATAGTCAATCGATGAGCTTTATCTATTGTTTCGGCCTAGATAACAAAATAGCTGTACTTTTAATTTACGTTTTTTGTCTGTTAATTATTGAAATTTTGAAATACAGTATATTTTTACATTATCAAAAGCAAACATCATGAAACTCATTTAAACTTCTGCCGTTAAATACTTTTATGTTTATCAAATGTTATTTCTAGCGATGTTTTAACCAATGTTATTTTTGGAGTTAGGTACTGATACTCTACAATAATTTTCAACAATAAACTGTTACTAAAATTACTTATATCACGATATAACATAATATAAAATCAATCTTTAATTGTAGTTATAATATTGTGTTTAATTTTATTTCATTTAATATATTATGTGTGTGTGAAGAAGTCATATCATAGTTTAACGTTATTTAATAAAAAAAATTATTAAACTTTGATAAAACTGAATCATATTGAAACTGCTTAACCGATATTTCACATAAAAATAATCTCTTCAAAACACCCTAAATAATAAAGGTCCTGAGTCTTAGTTAATAGGGAGGGTGAAACTAGGGGAATAAAATCAATAGAGGGTACAAAAGTAATTTCTGAACGATCTCTGCATTCCATCTTCTTTTGTTTATTTTACACTCTTAGGCGTCCTCTTATGAGTCATAGTCCAAACAAGGTAATAAATAATTCAGTATTCATATTATAATAAATAATAGCCGACAAAGATTCCGCGGAAAATTTACAGAAATATATTAGCTTAGGCATGGCCGACGCGTACCAAAAATAATGACACTTCCATTGGATGCTCTTCAAGATTGAGGATTTCAGAGATTCATGATTAATATAGTACGACAAAATTTGAACGTAGCGTCGACAATTAAAAAAAATACTATCAATCGTAAATATGGTGAATATATTTGGTTATAATGGCGAATGTATCGTTCTAAGAGTGATATTACAAATATTCCGTTTGCGTGAAAGTAATTTTCGCATAAGAAATAAATAAAGATGATTTTGAAGACGCACTTAATTTAGTTGTGATCGGTTTTACGATTTTTGCCGATGCCACATCTAAGATATATCGTAATATACTTCATTACGAAATACTTTACTTTCTTCTAAATTTCAAACTTGCGTTTTGAAGTTTAAGCTGTTTTGTTGAGAGTCGTCTAGTGCGACGTTGTCTTTTATTACTACAAGTATTTATGTTTATACAAATTAAATTTTGCGAATACGTTAAAAAATTATTCGTGATAATATAAAAGAGTACTAATACATAAAATATAATTAGTCTACAAGATATTTGGTCCCTGAAAACTAAAGACGTTTATTTTATGACAGTGAAAATTGCTTAATTGAAGTTGGGTAAATCGTATAAATTAATTTGATGTCTATAAATATCCTTGAACAAAATATAACCTAAAAAATTTAATCGACGGGGAACGAAAACGCAAAAAGCTTCATATTAAGTAACCATAGGTTACATTGCTTTTTATTTCTAATTTTAACATTTAACATAAAATAAATAATTTTAATTATATACAGTTTTAATGTAACTCAAAAAAGGCAACTTATTTATTTCTACGCCTTAATCCTGTTTAAATAAGGAATCGTATGCATACTACCTTGAGATCACAATTAATAATAATTATATATACGTATACATTAATGAGGATATAAAGAAAAAATGTTGAATATTCCAAAAAAATAACTTTTACATCTGTACCTACATTTAACTACTTACATATTTTTTTTTTTTAGAAATGACACTAAATAAATATACTTACAGAATCCTTCTCAGAACTTTAATCAAAAAGTTACAATCCGCTAATACTGCAGATTATACATATTGATTGTATTTAAAAAAAAAACTTTCACAACACGAGTTTTATCAATAGAGGGCATTGACACGAAAACACCAAATAAAAACTACGTCCTTGCCGCGCTTTTCTACGTCAAATATGCGTGCGTTCCGTCACTGAATTATTATTTATCTGTGGACAAAAATGGCCGCTGTGTCTGCCAGCCGTTTATTTTTACTGCAGCTTTGCATGGGGTAGCTAACATAGTTTGGGGTAACAAGTGAATTATCCAATCCGCGCATGCGTGGTGGTCGCGTCACTTGTGTGCGCAAATTAGCGGGTACATTAAAAATAGTACTATCGTGTGGGGTAGATAGAATTTATAGAACTTGCGTAAAACAAATATTAGTGTCTTGCTCATTGAATATAGTTTTTACTAATTGTATGATTTGACCTTGACAAAGAACTCTTAAGAATCTGTATTTATATATAACAATGAACATTCAAAATTCACTTACAATTTTTAACATACTTTTATAAAATGTAAGACTTATAATATATATTTAATAAATATATACTGCAGGATTATATATATAATAAAAGACAATCTTAATACATAGATCCACATTTGCATTGAACATTAAATACTCGATTCGTTTTAAATTTTTTTTTAACCAAGGAAAACACCGGCAGGCACAGGAACCGCGCTCAGCTGAGCGTGGCGCGTATGGCGTATGGGACGTGGCGTTGCTATGGTTTGTGAAGAAATGGTATTGTTGGGGCGAGACAAATGAATATTTATAACTTAAGCTTGTACAACAATAGCGTGTTGAGTAATCGAATTTATATCGCCCGACTATTGCGTTTTATCCTAATGTATAATATGTGAGGTTAAGGTTGGTGATGAAATTCTGCTGTAAGGAAAGTAATGCTCTTCGATAAAAGCACTGGATGATGCTGTAAAATACGGCATGTCATACAGATCCCCTAGCTGCTGCATTATACAAAACACTGTTCTAATTCCTGTAGCAGACTTGCAGCTGATGTTGTCTTCTCCTTTCAGCTAAAATATAACAGCTGTAATCTCCAGAATCTGTCTTTACCTAGGAATCATATTATTAGTCATATTACTAGAATTATATGTCCAAGATATTCGACTGATAGTGTTTTAAAAAAGTGTGAATAATAATAATAAAAAAATTATATAAGCTTTTTGAGTATGACTGATTACTATGATTAATATGATTACTATGATTTCAAATCTGCATTTAGTTAAACATAATTTAAACCATAAAAAAAATCCTTTAAAGAAATTATCTCGTTCAACTTTCCCCTGATATATTTAGATTTTCTTATTATATACGAGATTACAATATTTATGTATAAGTTTTTTTGTTAACTTAGGTATTCATTAACTTAATTAATATTCCATAAGCACAAATATCACTGCGCACGCGCCAAGCAAAAACGTCCCTACTCATAGGACGGAACGACACGCTTACAATCCTAGCTTTATAATTGTTAGAATTAGAGATCCGTAACATTAATAATAACGATAAAAATATCAATGATTAAATAAAAAAAAACATGTCAGCTACTTTCAAAAAACATCAATAACGTACGATTAAAATAATTAGTTATCCCTATAGCAAATATAACAACAATCTGGATCAAACCTGATAGATATATAACAAAAAAAATTACTTTAGGTTTAAGACACAATAACAGCCGAATAAACTTAGTGCAGTACTTTGAAAATTAGTATCTACGTTTTATCCGCGACTCAACGCGACACAACGTAAATTAAATGTTGAGAATTTGTATAAATGATAAAAAGTCGAAACCTCATTTATAATTTGACATATCAAATAATAACATAATGCCAATAAAATGTATTTTTAGAACCAGAAGTAGGAATTACTAAAAAAAAAAACAAATAGGCTAACCTCTACAACAATGACCTTTAATTTACAATAACAATCAATCTACCACAAAAGAAAAAAAAACATTTAATCTACAAGACAAATTACCATCAATAATCACACTACACACTCAAAATGATAATCGCGATCCAATGTGTCTGCCGCCAAAAACTCCCGCCTTTTTTTTTTTAAAGGGGAATTTGTTTGACGTGACTCAGATGTCGCTCGGCTAAGATGTTTATTCCAACAGTATATATTATGACAATTATTTTAATATATTTTATAATAAGGCTTAAAATCCTGTACCTCAGATTTACAAATGTTGATTCTATTTACTAGTTTAAGCTAAGGCTAGGCAACTTGCATGTCTGAATAAAAAAAAATCGTAAACAAGCTTTCACCCGACATCGGTGCATAATAATGTTAAATGATTTTTAATTTATTCTGTGTAACTTTTTCCCAAGTATTCGCCTCTTAAATACTTAATATACTTCCAATCTCTTGTATAGACATTCTTTAGACTCTTGTGAAAAATACAAAAACAATTCTGAGAACATTGCAATATAAAGCGAAACAAACGCGTATATATTTTCTTCTATTAGATTGTCACAATTAAATTGAATATATTTGAACAGTCGTGAGAATATTATGTTAGATACATAATAAATGTTAAATTATCCGTACGACGATACGCGCTTGTATCGTCACGAACTTTACCGTTGATTTTGCAATCAAGTACAACACCGGTATTTAAAAATATTTATTAATGCATTATATATAAAAACAGGAATATTTAAAAAGAACATTATTAAAATAAAAATGTATGCAATAAAAATATTTTTACTTTGATTAAATAAAGAGTGAAAAAGGTTAACATATATTCAGTTCATTATTGTTTCTAAAAATAAAAATTTTTGAACAATCACCGGCCGCATTGTTTTTTTATTACTTGCATATTAGGCGAAAAAACTTCATGTTTTTCTTGACATTCGTTGAAAACACAGCCTATATGACGACAGAAGCACACAGATCTTGGTGCATCTGAAAACATTTTCAAATATTTTGCTCTATATATAAAATGAAGTACATTCTATATCTTATAAAATTTTAGTCAAGGTTTTTGTGGTCAGTGGAGGAATAAGCAGCTTTGACTCGGCCTCGCATGATCAGAATCATGGTCTACATAAAAAGTTTATATTGAAGGAGGCCTTAATGGACTTACGCAGAACAATTCACCAACGTTTCATCACAAACAGAATTAATGGTTAATGGATGAAGGACAACATTGAGAGAATGTATTAATTTATTAATATTTATGTATTTATAATGTAATCTTAATTTCATAACAAATTTCCTGACGGTTAAACGGTTTTACTTTACCACCATTTCAAATTAGTATTAACTACATATTAATGTAGATTAACAAAAGAGGAGCTTTTTCCAAGCAGGTCTCCATTATCGTGATATTATTTTTCTATTCATATCAACTAACCGAAAAGAGAAGAACTTTATCAGCCGAAAATAAATTTTATGGGCTATTAAAGTCATATATGCTCTATAGCGCATCAAAAAACAAAACCCACCTTCAGTTAAATCGTCGTTATAAAACAGCAAGATATCAGGAATATGAATGTTCTCTGGTAATGAGACCTCACTGAATAGATCTCTTTCGTCAGGAATACCATTTTCTGCGAGAGTTTTATTGTAGTCAAGTCCTCTACCAAGATATCTCCAAGTGTATGAGAGCATATGATAATTGTGAGGTAGGTAACGCATCATTATCTGATATATTGTCTCCTCGGAGCAAACTTCTAAGGTCACGCTGGAACCTGACGTGAAGGCAAAAATCAGAGGTTAAACTCATGATACGGATTGTTATAAACTTAAAAATAGTTTACTTCTTGATTAACTGTAACCAGTTCCGTTATTTATCATTTAAATACTAAAGAGAATTTATGTCCTTGCTCTAATCCTAGACAGGGCCAATAAAAAATAAAAGTAATTCTTTCAAGAAATGTAGCAACCCAGAAGTTGGTATCGTAAATTTTGGAGATCATGTGAAGCCGATTGTGATCCGCCATCCCGCATTGGAGCAGCGTGTATTTCATCACGCAGCTCCAAATCTTTTCCTCAAAAGGGACAGCAGAGAGGAGAGGAAACCAGCAGTGGGACATCTACAGACTGCTAGTTTCCTTATCTCTATGATTATGTATCATCATCCCATCAGATTATGACAGTAAGAGAATAGAGAATGTACCTGTGTTGGCGCACACATTTGTACACTATTATAACTGTGCTGTTTTGTAGTTTTTGTTAAGAATTTCCGTCATGTTCGGAAACGGCCATATTCAATCAAAATTACTTATTAGCTATTACCAAAAAATATATAATCAAGTTTTAATTGAATACCAGTTAAACTATTAGTTATCCTAATTGGCCTGGTCCTCTCCGTTACTTTTCCCACTACATTGTTCTCGTCCAACCACCAAGGGTTCGTGATCGGACGCCAGCGCGTAGAGGGCACTACTGGTTGCTCGTTACCTGGACCGTGTCGATGGTAAGGCGTAATTGATCCCACAAGCGGATGCGTAAAATGTGCCCAATTATTACCATTAAACCAGTGGCTTAAATCTTTTCCAGCGTATGCTAATACAGCCATTGCCAACTGAAAAATATTTTAAGCTATGTTACAATAATTTAAAGAATAAATAGCTATATATATTTTACTTGTATATGAATCCTGCAGCAACGATTCATATACGTTCAGTCTATACCATCTTGCTATAATTGCGTGGATACTACTAGCGCTGACAGCCCAACCTGTATACCAAAGAACGCAGTGGTTACGCAGCGTTGCTTGGAAACAGTTGCCGCGCGCTTCCATAAACATCCCTGATACGCTTCGGAATCAGTGTCCCAGCAGCACTTTTTGAGCACTATTGTATTCGAAGAGCGATATTTTTTTTATTTCACAGGCGACTCGTATAAAAAGGCATGCAGTATGCTCTAAACACTATACCGGGTGATTTTTACTTCTTTTGAGCATCGGGCAAACCTGCTAGAGAAAATTGCTTAAGTCTAAAATACATTTTTGAAAAAACTATTTAGGTACTCTTTTTCCATCACAATATGAGAATCCTCGTTTGAAGCAATTACAGTGCTCCACACACGTGTCTTCGCAAAACCAGGATTTAGCTGGACACGAACAAGTTTTAATGCAGTTGCAGATCCTAAACTGTTCCTTCAGCCAAGAGGTGAGGTTCCGGACCACGCCATTGACGGAAACCCAGCAATCAGTAGCTTTATTGTGAAGTGCTACTTCAGCTGGCGTATACCATTCTTGTTTCGTATAAATCATTTTAGGTTTTTTTTTTCCTTTTATCCAATTAGTTTGTATTAATGTATAAGTAAAATTTATAATAATTTTAGGTTAAAATAGATTATTATTTTTTGACAACGTTAAAAGAAGTTCATACATAAAATTAAACCTATTTTGATGTATATATTATAATTCAAAAATATAAAAGAACCTTATGATACTACTGTTGAGAAATTTTTAAATATAATAAAAACTATTTAGAGTAATCTGCATTAGACAGAGCTTCAAAAGTTGAATATTGCAGTACTGAACAGATTTTGCTTTTATTAAATTCTTAACATTAAAAAAAAATATTCAAACATTTGGCCTCGTAACTACATAAACACGAGTATTTGTTAAATACTTGATACGGAAACTTTATCTAACCAATCAAAAGGATGAGAATTTACTCAATGAGAATTACTATGTGACCAATTCAAATAGGTAATCATCCGTATACCCATAACTTTATAATTTAATTTTTGAATAAACAAAAGGTACTTAAGAAATTAAGATATTGCACTATAATTTATAATAAAAGTTATGTTTATATTATAATGGATACATTGGGTAAAATAAATAATAAACAGCGTTTATTATAAATATATTATATAAATAAACATTTAAAGATTACAATAACGTAAGAAAAAAGTAACGCTTGTAAGCATTTATTCATTGGCATTGATGAAAGCTTCGCGAAAATTTTATTAGAACAGCCGTAACCAATAAATATTGTTATAAGAATTTACCGTAAATAATTATCAATCTATTCAAGAATTACTGTTTATTAAAAAAAAAAAATTAACCTTATAAATTTTGCTATTTAATATTGAATAGGAATTTAAAAAAAAAATGTTCTAATTTCAAAACAAAACCATGAATCTGAATTGCAATAAGTACGAATAACTTCAGGCATTTATGTAACCTTACCATGCATTAGCGTTATATAATGGCTTTATATAAATATACATATAGTAAATGTTTTATCTGATAAATCGGCAGTTAATCTATTTTATTAATAACAATAATCACTCAGGTAACCCAGTACCTATATTCATATTATGTAATACATAACAAATAATTATTTGATAATGAAATAAAATGAATCATTATTATATAATTTACTTTTTTATTTATTTTAGGCTCCGGAGACAAGTCTTTTGCAGCCTTTTTTAAGGTCATACTAAATATAGGTATTATAGATATTGCCATATGAAATATCACGTAACAAAAAAATATGAAAAAAAAGTTTATTAAACGTTTGAAGGCTTTATTTATTTTAATTTAAGATCTTGTATTTATACAGATCGCAGGCAACCAATAGTTCGATCGTATGTCATTTATAGTCGGAAATGATATATCAACCACGAGTATACAGTGTATTCAGTGTCAAGAGGGCTGGTGGGGCGCCTGCGAGAGGTGTTTGACGATGTCGACCCAGTCCCAGCCGCGCGGCCGCTCGCCCGCGCGCCCGATCTCCGCGCGGTCCCACGCCCGACGTTTCTGTGCTTTACTCATCTGTTCCTTTTTCTCAGGTTTCTTTGATTCAGTCTGAAAGCGAAATAGGGTTGCCACAATTAATGAAATTAATTTTATTTATTTATTATATACGTGAATAAATAAAGTTAAGCCTGTAAATGTCCCACTGCTCGGCTAACGGCTCCTTTCTTTTTTAAAGAAAAGGTTTAAGCCGAGATGATGAGAATCTTAAGCTGAGATGTGGGTTTATAACCAGACAAGTCTCACTAAGTTATTGTGATTCTAATATGTGTTTATCTGTTAATCTGCATGTTTTGGATGATTTTTTTGTGTATTCAACAAAATTTTGTCCAGAAGTAGTATCATACTGAATGTTACTTTACTTTTATATATAATAATGAATACCTACCTGTTCTGTAATAGCAATTTTTTCGACTCTCGCAACAACAGCCTCCTCCATTTGTTCAGCTAAGATTTCTGAAACCTTTTCTTTGAGACATTCAAACAAGGTATAAGTCATTGCACATCCCACCCATTGATCAGCTTCTGCATTTACTATAGAAAGTATTTTATCTTTTACCGAAGGTAATCTGGAAATATGAAGTAATCAATTACTTTATTCATTGAAGTAAATGTTTTGCTAATTTATAGTAAATATTTTTAATGATGTTTTCAAACTAAACAAGCAAGCTTTTATGATAACAAGAATCTGTGCTTAACCCTAAGCTGAGTTATTCTGAAACTAATGTTTTATCAATCTAAAATAAAGTGCTGCTTGTTAAATGAATAAAATATTCATTTGACAAGCAGCACTTTATAAGAAATGGATGGATTATTTTCCTGATATTGAACAGATAAATCAGAATACCATATGATATTATTGTAGAAAATCATATAAGGAAATATATAACCTTCAAGCAAATTGATAAAAGAATATTTTTTACTTGACAAGATTAAAAGAATAAATTTAACACATTAGAAAAAAACAGCAAAGATTAAAATTTTAAAATAATTTTCAAAACTGTATCTTTTGCAATTTGATCTATAATTTTAATATATTATCTGAAATTTGCTTGCACAAAAGCCTACCATCAAGGCCATTTAATAATGAGCATCAATGAGTTAAAATTCCATGATTTCAAATTCAAGCTGTTAGTCTTGATATTTTTTTAATTATGTTATATTTGCCATCCTCTCATTTATGAGAATAAGTGAGTAATATCCTACTGTAACAGTCACTGAGTAAGAGTGCACCTGTATTTTTGCACAGACTTGTGCCCACATATCTTGCTCCATTTAGCAATCTCTCTTAATAATGGCTGCTGACACAATTGGTCAGTAGAACAAAAAATTACAAAATCTATAAATCTTTAAAGCTGTACTCACAAACTTTGATTATAAAATATTTCTAAATTAAAACTTGGCTTCTCTGTGGGATATGTGGGTCCCCATAATATTTCTAATATGAACGACTTATCTCCCTCTATATACTGAAATTGAAAGACATATAATTAAAAAGAAGTTTATAACATATTTTAACATAATTTATGTTTAGTAGCAATAAAGTTATAACTGCCACAATAGATAAGTGACTTATTCGTATGGCTGCAGATTAAAAGGTCACAGATTCAAAACAATGTTCAGAACAATTAAAGGGAAATTTTGAGGGGCAGTCCAAATTAGGTTCTGAAAGTGTTACAAAACAAATTATTTTGACATGGAGAAACAAAAATATTGTGTAAGTAGTTAAGTTCCAGCATTTTCAAATAGAGTTCTTAAAAGGAATTAAATATAAAATAACTCAGTGTGGTTTCTGCAGATAACTTAGTCAGGAGAAATTGTATTCGGCACAGCATAATTGAATAAATGTCCGTAGTTATTTCAGATCAGAAGAATATAAACAAAAACTATGCCACCTTGTACTGGTAAGATTTTGCATCAACTTGTTTAAAATTTTCATCTCCTTCATAAATTGATTTAAGAACTTCTATCTCTTCAGCCTGTTGCTCTGCATCATCAGACATTGTTAAGCTTAATGAGATCCTGAAAATAATTGATGTACTTTAAAGTTTCAAATACATCTTATTATTGCAAAAAAATAAATACAGTTGAATTGAGAGCCTCCTCCTTTTATGAAGTCGGTTAAAAAATAATAATACTATATTACATAGGATATTACAAAGGAAATGTTAACTAATATTATAAATGCAAATGTGACTTTGTTTTTGTGTCATTTATATTTTATACCAGACTACTTTGAATATAACCTCAAACTATTATGTCTGGCCAAGTTAAACAAATTATATTAACAGCATCGCCACAAGATCTTCATTAAATATAATTTATGGTTTTACCTTTTTTTTCCTTTATATTATACTTTTTAGTGTAATACACTAAAAATGGGATAAATACTTTTTTAGTTCGTTGTATTTTAATCATACACAAAAACAATTTTCAAAAAAAAATTCGTACTACATTATAAAATCTTTACCTTTCTTAATAATATTTATTATTTTTCTAAAATAAAATTATTTAATATGTTAACATGTTTTTTAATATCCAAAAATTCTTGACTTGATCCTGTCTAACTGACATGTGTCAACCAAACAGCTGGCAGTTGCTAAGATTGACAATAGTAATAATTGCTAACATAGAAAAATTTCATTGATTAATTACTTGTACATATCTATAATCTATAATTATAATGAATCGAAAGAGCTGAAATTATTTTTTTAAGAATTCTGAAATAATTTAAAATCATTGCTTAAAATGTAAATCATTATACAATTGATTTATTTGTTTGACCCAAGTTTTTGTACTAACAAACTAACATGGCAATAATAATTTCTTTTGTCAGTAGAATACGTTATTTGAAATTTCAATATTCAATTTCATAAGTGAACCTAAACTTGATTATCTTAAACGAAAAGGTAAAAAGTATTGTGGATATTGTTTTTGTTAGCATAATATAATCGCAATGAATATTCCAAAATGTGATTGCAAAGAAAATCGACCTCCAGCAGTTGGACGATCAAATTGTGCGTGCTCTTCAAATACACAAAAAATACCAGCTGATAGCTTTAAAGTACCAACAATACCTGTTAACCGTCCAGTTCTCAGTAATAACAAGGAGCAGCCAGGAAAACCGAAACCCAACCAAAATGAGAAAAAAAAACAATGGGCACTGACTGATTTTGACTTAGGACGCCCGCTCGGGAAAGGTAAATTTGGCAATGTGTACTTAGCGAGAGAAAAAGAATCACACTACGTAGTAGCACTGAAAGTGCTTTTTAAGAGTCAGATCCTAGATTCGGAAATTGAACACCAGGTCAGACGCGAGGTTGAAATACAATGTAGACTAAGGCATCCAAACATATTACGTATGTATGGTTATTTTCACGACGAAAAAAGGATATATTTAATATTGGAATATGCAAAACACGGTGCGCTTTATAAATTGCTTAAGGAACGCGGGCGTTTCGATGAGAAGACAGCAGCAATTTACGTGCGCGACTTAACAAAGGCTTTGATCTATTGTCACACAAAGAAAGTAATTCATAGAGATGTTAAACCGGAAAATTTGTTGATCGGTCACAACTTTGAGCTGAAAATAGCTGATTTTGGATGGTCTGTTCATTCACCATCTTCAAGACGTATGACTTTATGTGGTACCTTAGATTATTTATCTCCTGAGATGATTGAGGGCAAACCTCATACCTACGCTGTTGATATATGGAGCCTTGGAGTTTTATGTTATGAGTTACTTGTAGGCTTGCCTCCATTTGATGCGAAGGACTCCCATCAAACATACAGAAAGATACGGTATGTAATAATTAAATATCCTGACTTTGTTTCCGAGAAGGCAAAAGACTTAATGGGGAAATTATTAGTTATTAATCCTGAACAAAGGTTACCCCTAACTCATGTTCTACAGCATCCATGGATTATAGAAAATGCTCCTGAAGGTGTGCATCCTCCTATTTGTAATACTGAACAAAAATGATTTAGAAAACAGTATTTTTATGAGATTTATTTCCAAATGGTGACTAGTTTGCTATCAAATATTGTCCAATTATTACATAATTTACTTTAGTATGTGTTTAAATATATTTGTATCAATTAGTGACTTATGAATTATGCCGAATTATAGATTAAAACTAAAATAATTGCCAATGTTATAAGTTTTAATTATTGTAATAGATAATTTTTAGTATTTCAATAGTTACATTTAATCTTTACAAAAAAATAATGACTGATTTAAACAGAATTAATTTAATACCCTTAATGTGTAGTAGGATTCAATTAAATTTTTATACTTCAATAATGTAGTATGTTGAAAATTTAATTTGTTACATTTAATAATAAAATATAATGTTGTCTAATGTCATCATGATAGTCAATTATTAGAATGACTGAAATATTTATTTTCATATGATCAGGGCGGATTGTAAATAATTTTAATAAATAATACTACAATTCTACAGCTTGTTTTTTTTGTTCATGTAATAAATGTCTATGGCATATTTATCAAAACTCGGATCCTTCTTGACAATGAAGTTCCAGTGAACAAATTCACTGAGTAGACATAAAAAGCTCAATGTGTAACCAATAGCAAGTGCTAAAAAAGCACAGTATAATTTCTTCAAATTGATTAATGCTTTGATTTCCTCTTCCTTCGTGTCCATTGACTGTATTTTATACATGACGTCACTAAGCCATTTCTCTACGAGACCGACTTCTATGATTCTTTGGATATAAACATCGGCTAATGGTTTCAGTGGTGAGTTTTTGTGAAAACCGATGGATATCGGTATGTTTACGACACAATCTGACATTATATGCAGGTTCCTGTCTCCTTTGTCCTGTGTAACGTCTATGGATATTGAGTTATTCATACTGATTTTTCTTTTTACGCTCAAATATTTGAGGTAATCTGAGCTGTCGTAGTAAGCGTAAACGCCTTTCGCTATTTTCTCGGCGGCTTTCTCGGGATTCTCAACGTTTTCGAATCTTTCGGAGATTTTTTGTCCCATTTCGTCTAGCGATCCTTCGAAGAATCGTTTCGTTTGGAGCCCCCAGCCACCGCATGCTATTTTGCTATTGACTAATTCTTTCAATGTATCAATGGTAACCCGTGGTGCAGGATTGGCAAGAATAGCGGTCATACTCGCTCTATACGATACGACTAATAGAATGCAATAGAGCCAATACCATCCAGTTAAAAGGCGGATTGACCAACCAGTTGGCAACTTAGGTAGAGATACGACGAGTAACATTCCATACGTGTAGAGAATGCTGTTTGTTATTTCGCCGAACAAATATAGCCCGACGGGTTTTGCATCTGTAACGTAAATATTGATTTGCACTCAACTGACCTCAGAGTATTTCCGTCAAGTCATAAAACTACGATGAAAAAAATTACAATATTGTTATTAAAATATTTTAATACTTACAGTTATAATTTTTTTCATTTGCCTTATATTTGTTATTTAATGGCTTGTAATTCAAAAGATTTATGTAATAATTGGCTAGGCCGTAAAATATAGATCCAGTTACTAACAAAACTAATAAAACAGCGATCCACATATACAGACTGCAAAAATATAAACATAAATTATTGTGGACGCCCTCTGTTACACGACATAAACAAATTCAAGCACAAGGTATGTTTGAACATTTTGCATCTTGCTAGGAATCGTCAACGAACGAATGTTGTGTTGCGACTTGTCTCTGTTACTTCTAAGCTTTGCGAACTTACACACGTCGGACTTCGAATACTAGGTACTTTTCAAATAGTTCAAGAGTATTTGGGGTTCGATATTCAACTTTGATAGTTGAAATTTTGCAAATTAATTGATTATCAATAGCCTAAGTATTAAATATGACAGATGATTCAGTCTCAATTATCACAATTCAACAATTGTACAATTCTAGCTAAACAAATCAATATTGAAACGCGAAGGCTTAGTTGACTTAAAACGTGATTCTTTACTGAAGATAGCCGCCTAAAAATGTTATAAGACATTTTGTGATCACTGGGATCGTAAAACTGCGTGTGTAAAATAAAATTCGGCCACATTAACTTCGTGCTAAGAATACTTCAAACCTACTAAATAGAAGAGTTCTTTGCCCAGTTATTTAGTGTCTTTTATTTACATTTAATAGTATTTTATTGATTACAGACACAAAAATGTTTTAATAGAACTGTCTTCATACTTACTTAAATGGTAGAATTAGCGTTTTCCAAGAGTTGTCCGACAAAGCCTCTGGAGTTAAGAAAGTCCAACACTGAGATGTGTAAGGGTTGCTCAAATCTAATAATTTCAAATGATAAGGTGTGTATTGTAAATTTCCGAGAGCTAAATCAGCTTTGCCGCTCACCACTTCGCCGAGAAGACCGGAATACGAGCCGTTATTGTTCTTCTGACCCCATTTATGAATATAAGAATCCATTGGTTCATACAAATTGTGCACAAAGTTCATTTTCTTGGCGAGTGTGTTAAGAATCTGTTAAATTATTATGATTTTGGTAATAAAGGATTAAATGGTATTTTCTCTACGTGAATGTAAAAAAGCGAAACTGTGGCAATTTTGTCTTTGCCGAGGAAATAATAAAGTATTTAAACTAGTCGAACCTGCGGCTTTGTCCGTTCGAAATTTATATAGCTTTACCTATAGCACACAAACCATCACACGCCATTTTACCCCAACGACGGCATTAAAAAAGTAGCCTGTATCCTTCCCAGGGACTCAAACTATCTCCATACCAAATTTCATCTTAAACAGGTCAGTGTTTTAAGCGCGAAGAGGTAACAGAGTAACTTTCTCCTTTTTAATATTAACAAAGATTACAACGAATAACTTATAGATAAAGTATTGAAATGGAAACCATACAATGGGAGAAAAGTCATTATCATCAATCAAATCATTGATTCATCTCATCTCTCAGCCGAAGGACGTCCACTGCTGGACATAGGCCTCCCCCAAAGATTGATAAATTAAATTACATATATATACTGTGTTAACTTGATCAATTTTCACATCTTCGCTAGTAGGTAAAATCAGAGTTCGGAGCCGCACTGGGCGACAGCCTATCTCTGCCTTAGTGCTTGAAATTATACCTTAATCTGAAGCTCAGCTATATTGGACTTACGGAATAAAAAATGCCCTTTTTTGTTTCTCTTACATGAAACAATAGGTACTAATTATAAATACAAACATAATACTTACTTCAATTTCAACACCGCCCACCTTGTTCGTACCATTCAACTTCATCACCACAACTGATGGTAGATGATCAAAATAAACAACATTTAAAATTTCACCGTTAAGATTTCCAGTTTTATCCGCGAAGAGATCTCTATTATAATGGAATTGTCCACTCCATGTATCAACTCGTCTTGATATAAATATGCCTTTGATGGGATTTGGGAAAGGAACTGTCGAAAGGTCGAACCAGGCCTTATTTTTAGCTTTACCGATAACTCTTCTATGATATTTCAGAAACACGACATTCACGATTCGTTTCCAAATGTAATGTAAGCTGCTGTGAAATAGTCTTACATCATGAAGAATTATATATTTGGCTCTCGTATCTAGTATTCTGTGCCTAAAAAAATATTGAAGATATTATTTTTTTTATAAAAAAAATGCCGCGGCAAGCAGAAAATACAGCAGAGAACAAATGGATTCGAGCCATGTACCTCATGCTTATAAATTATATATAAGTATAAATATATGAATAGCTTTAACCTATCTCCAAATCTTAAAAGTCCCGTCACTTGAAAACCATTAGCCATAATAATAGTATACATATTGCACCCATCTGTCCTCGCCTGCCGTAAAGCTTCTAAAGTATCGTAATTAGGAGATAGTAAATCTTCGTATTCCTCAACAACGATCTATAAGAAAAATTATGAATTATGAGACATTTTATTAGGCGCAGGTTATGTCGTCGTCACCGATTTCAAATCTCAAGGGAGACCAGTCAAATACGCAAATATTATAGTGCACAATTGTATGTGCAACGACAGGGGCACTCTATTCCCTCATAATTCGATGGGACGGCAAAAGCATTAGGTACAGTTCCTGGATCTGTATTGGTATTTTCTCGATCTAAAACTCATTAAATAATCTCAGGAAAATCGCGTTTTTGTGTCCTGTCTCGGAAATCATCGAATTATTAAAGTGAAAGAATCATGAGTGCACATAAGCGCACACACTTCCTCACCATGTGTCCCGCGCACTTGAGAATAACGGAATGCAAAGTACCATTCAGGAAGACATCGTTATTGAATAAAAACTCATTTATATTAAATAGTAATAATAAAAATTATTTTGCATACCATAACAATTGGAACAGCAAAAGTTCTTTTAAAATAAGTTCCTTCGAATACGTTTAAATACACCGCGTCAGTTATAATAACCAGACAAGTTACGCCATCTTTCCTGACCAAACCATTCAACAAATCTATTAGTATGAACTGTAGGTCTTTTCGTACTTTTAATTCATTCAACAATGGACCTAAGTCTGCTTGAATTCTAAAAATAAAAAAAAACTATTATATATTTTTTTGATGATTCCAAATACATGATATGATTCTTTAGAAGCTTAATTTTATAATCTGATCTGTTTTAATTCGTTGATATAATTTAGATAGAGTCTTTTATGATCCACATTTTAGCAAGGAATACTACTTCTATAACTTTTAATGATCTGTATAAAATAATATTTTTTATTATTTATGTTTTTTTTTTCTGAAGTGAGCATCGCCAAGCTACGAACAGAGATGATATACCCAACGGTTGCGGTATGTTGGAACGATCCACTGCAATCTGTGCCGAAGAGAACGATCACAAGGGGTTTTAGTGAGTCAGAAAATCAAAAACCATTACGGATTCCCAGGGCCCAGGTACGTTCAGGATTTTTAGTTTTCTAACTAATCTATTTATAAAGTATGTATATTAAAAATACTAACGGAATCATAAACGCCGCAATGAAAACAAATTTAACAACGATTCCCGCCATTTTTATTGAACGAATGAACTGTTGAGTGAAATTAACATTCGTTTATTCAGGCTGATTGACAGCCTTTAATTCCGTATTCAAAGCAATTACGTTGAACGGATTTGTAAATAAATAATCATTCAATTTAAAACGTATCAAGTGGCTTGAGACTAATACATAATTAAAAAAGGGTCACCATTTTGATTAAAAAACCAGAAGTGGGTATAATTTTTTATTACTAAAATATTGTATATTTCTTTAAACATTCGCCTTAATCTATATAAAAACAATAAAAAATATTGATTAAAAAATAATTTGATATAAAATTTAAATCATTTAACAAACCACCATTAAATATAATTCCTTTAAAATGTGTAAATCTTATCATAGTTTTTTTGTTGTTCTTAATTTAAATAATATAACAATTTATATCAAAACATTATATGTTACGTATTTTTATTGTGATCTCCTTTAGTATTTTGTATATTGTTCCTTTACAAAAATATTTCTAATATATAGTAATGATATTTATATTTATAATATATAATGTAAATCATATTTAAAATATTTTTATAATAAATGGTTTTAGTTGCCCCTGTGTTTGTTCAATAAAACATTTAAAAATATGAGGATTACGGTAGTCGGTACGGTATCTGACATCTCACCTAGATATTAACATAAACATTATATACTCTTGGAATGTGTTACCATGTGCTACCATCCAATGGCTGACACCAGCACCGCGTGCGCTCATTGGTCAAATCAAATGGCACGGGCTTTCCCGGCTTGCTATTACACACTTCCGTCCCTTTACACGAAATCCCTCACACAGATTGCAGGAAAGCGAGGCGAAAGATGATACACATTAATATTAAAATTATTTCAACATAAAGATAATATTTTTCCAAAACAAGCATACCTTTGCATGTAAAATCATAAAAAAGAGCAAATACGATTGCTGTAAATTAATTGTGTGCATAATTAACCCATATATCACATTATTGTTTACAAATTGTTTATAAAGCAACCTGTATATGAAGTGTACTGCGCTTAAGTCGTACAGAATGTCAGAATGTTACAGTTGGGAATACGTTGATAGTGTTTTGCATCATACAGTTAGTACTTGAGCATATACGGACATCGAGTACCCGCGGCGGGCGCAGGCGCACTACAGCTTGCTGGGCAGGCGCGCGCGCCAGTGCACCACGTCGCGCCACCACTCCGGCCGGGTCATCGACCCAGGTGACGTCATCACCTTGTTCTGGATGTGTTTGTACACCTGCGGCAATAAAATAATATACGTATTAAGTAGAAATGGATTCATTCGATCGGTGGCGCATTAGCGACGTAGTCTCGACAGAGACCGACCTGGCCGTCCGCCATGCCCAGCACGGAGTTGAGGCAGAAGTCGGGCGGCGCCAGCGTGTCGGCGAGCGCGGGCGCGTGCGGGCGCAGCGCGGCGCTCGCGCGCAGCACGGCCTCGCGCAGCGCCGCGCCCGCCTGCGCGCGCAGGTACCCGCCCTGAGGGAATTTAATTGCATGGGTGGGTTCATTCCATTTATGCGAAAGTCGACTGTATCATATCAGACCTGCACTAATTTAGTGGTGAGCTGAGTTACCTTTGGCTTTTATGCCAATTATTTAACTTTAAAAAGACATATTATATAAATTAAAAGTTTTATTAGTAGTAACCTAATGAATGACTAGTATAGATGGCCTCCATGGCATTGAGTAGTAATGAATACTTACAATGTACAGAGTCGCCATATGTTTTTCTAGAAGAAATGCGCCATACAATGAAACCATTTGTAATAAAATTTCTCTACAGGCGGCGTCTTCGAAAGCTTTCGCAGTTTTGTAGAAGTGATTCAGGATGTAGTTCTTGAAAAAAATTATTATAAATTAGCGTATATTATATGGATAGATTTTTAAAATAAGAACATTTCAGTGACGATGAGAAAAGCCTGCCCCCCCTAACAGTGTCGGGGTGCGGATACGCCTTCATAACTCGAGATCTTTACCCATTAGAATAACCTTCATAAGAAATTATTCTTTTTGGAACGAGATCTTTCACTCGGCTAACAGCAGTGAACTGGCAGAAATCGTCGCGTAAGGAATAAGCTTCCTCCCCTCCAGGCGACCTTTCCCTCTCTTTCTCAATCTTCCTGTCTCTTTCTATCGTATACAGTTTTAAGTCCTATTATTTAAACTTATTTTTGTTATTGTTTTTATTCACACGGAATTTTTAACGACACACATTATTAATTCATTTCACGTGTCACTCACGACACCATTATTTTTTCATAAGATTGACTTCTTATGGTGGTTTACATATAGCCAGCACAGCATAGTGTATTATTAGCCTCCCCCTCTCTTCACAGACAAGACATACAATATATATGTTTGACGGCATACTTCTCCATATATGACGGACAATGAGATTGCGTTGTATGACTGTGACTCGTCCTTAGCTTGCAAATTGTCTTTGCCTTCGCTCTTCAGCTTCGAAACTTTTTCGTACGTCATCTTCAGGACGTATGCGGTCAGCCATTTGTACATTTGTATCAGATCTGGAAAATCATTAAAACAATTGTTACATTTTTAATCGGCAACCCTAATTCGTTAAAATGCCGCATCATACTTTTTTTATATTTTGGAACCAATCTTACAGAGACTAAGCATGAGATTTGTTATAATTTTTTAACCTTAGGTGTTACGTATGATAATCAAAATGCTTTATTCATATTATACATAAATAATATTATTATCGAGGCCGGTCATCTTGATGTCAGAATGATGACCATTTTACATTTTTTTTTTCTTATCATAGGTACCAAATATTTAAACATAGGTATTAAATAGTATTGCATAGTTACTAAATGCTGGCAGTATTTTAAAGTTGTCACTGTACTGTCATTCTGATCTCCTTATTTTTATATGTCAGTCAATTTTTAAATATATGTCATCCTATCTATGTCACGGGCTCTAGTTTAATATTAAATCAACTTACTGCAAGGGTCTATGAGTTCATCAACAGTCGTCCAGGGACAAATGGTCTTCAGATACTCGTCAGCATTTTCCAGGAATTTCAATGACCCCAAAGGCGTATCTTCATCTTTGATTTCTCGCCTCTTGGGCCACATGGTCAGCAGCCAGTTGCTACTCTGCTGCAAGAGCAGGCTGTTTTCACCCTCGTAAGTGCAATTTGCGTCATTGTCGTTTCGTAAGTCGCCCAAACCGGCGGCTGTAGTTTATATGCACGTTAATATAATTATTAATTTTTTTATAAATAGCAATTTTTTCATTGTGACTCAAGTTAATTTTATATTGTTTCATATCTTCTAAATATTATAACTCTCGTTACTTCACAAATATACATATACGTATTTATATCTATACGCGTGAGTATGAGTAAACATTACATAAACATATATATCACAAAAATACGCAACGTCCGCACCTCGCAGGTACCCGTGGCCGCCGGCGGCCTCCCGGCAGGCCTGTATGGCGTCGCGCGCCGCCCACGCGCACAGCGGCTTGGCGCTCGCCGACAGCGCGTGCAGCTCCACGCCGCGCGCCGCCGGGCCCGCGCGCCCTGCACGCCGCCCACACACACGCGCATTTTATTATGTAAGCGTGCCCGCGCATCGCACGCACACCCGCGCACGCACACCCGCGCACGCACACCCGCGCACGCACACCCGCGCACGCACACCCGCGCACGCACACCCGCGCACGGGCATGCGCGCGCACGCGAGCTTTGGGCCGCACGAATCACGATATAAGCTTGGTAGTTAATCAAACTAACCGAGTAAGCTGTCGATCATGATTCTGATGTGCAGGTCGCCGAACCACGTGCAGAATATGCGGAACGCGAACGTCGTCGCCAGATACGGCAGCAGGCGGACTTGCTGGGGACATAACGTTTGGAAATATTTCTCCTGACAAATCTCGCATGTATTCAAAATATTCGCTATTCGATTAAATTTCCAATAATTCAGAATAAAATTCCATGGTAGATTAGGGACAATTCGCCTAGAATTGTGACATTTACCTGTTGCTGATACTCGAGTACGGGTGTCTCCTCGGCGGCACCTTGCGGCCCGAACTGTTTCCTCACAGCAGAATACCTGATCGCTATGACTATCGCTTTCTGAAGATAGTTTGTCGATATCGATGTTATATTCACTCGTCCACCTAAAATTTTTAACGGAATAGAATTAATTATTATTATTAAATCTAATTATTTATGTGGCTTTTTACTACCTCCAGTGTGAAGTTAACCAATGTAAAGCTTACACAAGGGACAACATCTCAGTGAGTGCGTGCGTACGTGCGTGCTAGCGTGCGCTTGTTTGCGTGTGCGTGCGTGTGTGTGTGTGTGTGTGTGTGTGTGTGTATGCTGTGTGAGTGCGTGTGTGTTTGCGCGTATATGAGTGTGTGTGTGTTTATGTGAGAGAGATAGAGAGAGTGCGTCTGATTCGAGCATAACATAATTGAGTGAAAAGAACTAAGCATTACAGGGTGCAACCTGTAATGATACAATTTGTCCGACATTATAAAAATAGATGACTCGACGGCAGATTACTTGAGAGAGTGAGGCATTATTGTAACTCAAAACCGAATCATAGATAGAACATTAGAGTGAGGTGAGGGAGGAGTATGTAAAAAAAATATTGATGATAAAACTGTTATTACCTGATAATATTCCCAATGATGCACCAAATCTCTTACTGGGATCTCTGAAAGGCGTCTTATAGTCCCCATTATCATCGACTCCCCCCAACTTGTCCAGGGCATACTCCTTTGGTATGTGGTAATTGTTGAACATGACAAATCTGCAATTAGTATAATGTTTCCAAAATTTAGAGTTTGATGCTAATTTGTCAAAGAACCTTCAGGACGTATTAGATAAATGAATATAATAGAAAATAATTTTATATACACAGACCAAAGGTAAAGTTGACATGTCCGCGATTGCCGCTGAATCTGAATCGCCAATACGCCATTAACCTCGGAAACTACCTACCTGTAGTTACACAGGCTCATCTCCCATATTAAATATTGCTGTTTGGCGGTAGAATATGCAAGTTTATTTGGTTAGAAGATCTTTACACAAAATTGCTTGGATAAAGTAACAGTAATACTTGTACTAGTGGTTTGCCCGCGAAACTTTGCGTCTATTTAAAATATTTTTTTTTAGGAATCTCGAAACCTATGACATGTTTTATTTTGATTTCATTTCATTGTAAACTGCAAGGCACTCATCTACATTTGGCGCCAAAATAATAAAACATAATTTGAATAAAAAAATTTCCGGCTACTAACATTTTTCCAATCTCTAAAATTTATTACTTATTTGTTAAATTGTAACAATTTAGACACACATTAAGTACACCTATCGTGCCCTAATCAGTGGGACAAAAATCGGTTTACTCTATTAATATATATAATAGCTTAATTCCGGGGTCGAGGTCACATAAGTTAGTGTAATTACAGACACAAGAAAAAAAACTTCTTAATCGGACTTTGCACACGTTAAGGTCAGTTTAAAACCATTTTGACAGGTGAGTTCAGGACGACGTTGTGTCGTGTCGAATAAAAGTTCTATCCAAATATATTAACCTATTCTTGGTCATTAGGGCCAAATTCCCGGGCTGATTAAATTCTAATAGTTCTGTTTTTAAGTATCTAGCAACACTTTCAATAATTAATCGTTTTACAAGCTGTCAATCACCTACCCATTGTCAACACCATTCAATCCAATCTTCTCTCCAATATCCCCTACCGTTACTCCCGGGAACGGTTTCAGGGTCTTCGGATCCCTAATAGGTACAACGAATGCGTGCAAGCCATGATTTTTCCCTTTCGATATAAGAATCGCGTAGACAATTGCATGTGTAGCGCATTGACCTAGAAAATCATATTAATTGCATTAGTTAACGTTAAGACAATTGTTATCGTTGACCTTTGCCACAACTATTGCATGATGATATTAATATTAAAAAAAAAATTGCAGTAAATTTATTAATCTGTGTAAAAATAAAGATATATAAATACGAGCAGTTTATTTTGAGCGCAATAAATTATGTTATTATAAATACACAATTTGAGATTATATTTGTGTGATATCATTTGTTTTCAAATGTTTTCGATTAATTATGTTACTAAGATAATAAACATACAATGGCCGATTGTTGAATGACGTCCGATTAAGTTATCTGATAAAAATAATTAAATTATGTAGTAAACATAACCTTCATAGTACGATACATGTTGTTTTTTTTATGATATCTGTAGGCGGACGAGCAAATGGGCCACCTGATGGAAAGTGATCACCACCGCGCATAGACAATGACGTTGTAAGAAAAATTAACCATTCCTTACATCACCAATGCGCCACCGACCTTGGAAACTAAGATGTTACGTCCCTTGTGCCTGTAGTTACACTGGCTCACTCATCCTTCAAACCGTAACACATCAATACTGAGTACCGCTGTTTGGCGGTAGAATATCTCATTAGTTGTCATAGTCATTGTTATAGCATTTGTAAAAAGTCATTCCCACAGACGGGCTTGCACAAAGCCCTACCACCAAATATACTCATTTTAAATATTATTATTATATAGTAAATTAGTATAGAAATTCAAATTTAAAAAACTAGAATAGTGGCAAAAATGCTAGCAGCGTTACCCCGTTGAATATTCCTTATGCAAATAAACTTTCAATGTTGACAGATAACATAATCACTTTGTCCTTTGTATATCTGTGGCACTCGTGACCGTCCTGGTGACCTTCGATTAGATTATAAAAAAAACTAGCCTTAACCGTTAATAACATACTATAAAACCTTCGATTCCGAGATATATAACATAATATACTAGTTTATATAACATTCGTAATTTACGTCAATTAAATGTTCAAAGATCACAATCCTCATTTACAATATTTAAATTTACAATTCTTATATACAATAGTCGCTTGCCGTTGTCTGTATGTATTATTATACATAATATAATATATAAAACCTACTCCGAAACGCACTGCATCTTCTAGTATAAGTTTTATGTATATTGGTTTAGTAGTTGTTTATAGAGTACCTGTGATTATACAAATCTGTGACCTTCACATTATCTTTTTAATGGCCCGGTCTCAGGAACTTCGGATCTGCGGGGTTCAATATGACCACTGTTCCAACGAGGCAGACATAAGAAAGATAAGCCAACTATATATAACTATATTAACATGGGATGTGACTTATCCTAGAAACTAAAAAAAACAGTCCACAACGCCTGTTCAACCTTGTGTACCATTTTTTTCTTTTAATTACCTTGATCGAAGGAGTAACTTAATGTTTTAATTGATTATCTGAAGCTAAAATACGCATTCTCTCTCACGGTACATGGAAAAACTACAAAATATAATTTCGGTTTTTTTTATTAAATAAAGAACAAAGACAAAGCGGATGAGAGCCACTATTTATTCATCAAGATTACATTTGTTGTAAATATGTAATAGTGAGATATTTTTTTTTTATTAAAATGACTTAGCTTCATGATCTGACATGATTTATCGGAATTATTTTTTGTTGATGTAATTGTAAGCAATAATATTATGGCAAATTTCAAAACGACTAAAAATCTTATTATCCTTCAATTTAAGGTATTCTTAAATGTTGAAGACATAAGTAAGTATTATTTATTATTTTCTAAGCATTATAATATTTATAAACAAGAGCATGAAGTTCACGTTTGTGAAACTGCGAAGCGAACTTACATGAAGGCACTTTTGAATCGTCATGAATTGAATGTAAAGCTACCAACGGTAAGTTTAGTAGCTTTACCCGGTACTCTCGATAGAATCTACTTATCGTAAGGAAAATTCCTAACGGAAAGTAGATTCTGATTCTATCAAGTATACCGTGTAATTTAAGGAATTCATTGGTTACTCCTTTCCACCATTTAAATTACAGATTATGTAAAGTACAATTAAATGTTGGTATATACTGACTAGAAATAAATAAATACTAAGGCCACGCTTTTATGTCTTCAATATAATATTGTATTGAGTTATATACCTTGTTTATAAATGTTTTCTTTTTTATATAAGCTTTAAATTATTCAATATTAATAATATTAAATGTACTCGAAGTTAAAACCTCTGAAACGCACTGCATCGTGTGGAATAAGTGTTATATATATTCGTTAATATAATTTTAATTAGGCTTTACAAAAAAACTTACTAATTTATTCATATAGATATAAATCTATATGAATAAATTAGTATAAACCATAATAGCATTGGAAGATCGAAATTTGTACGGCTACATGAGCGGATTTAACTTGATGTCAAATAATTTCCATTTAATTACTAAACTACTTTCTGTTCAAGTGACGTTTATGATAATTTCCGGTCCGCACGCAGTGATAGTTCTTCCGCCGTACATCAGACTAACTGTTAATTAAGTTATACAAAACAAATCAAATCGTTTATTAATATATTCTGTATTTTCATGTAAGTTCTCATTTAATCGTCGTACTATTAAATTAAACTAATATACAGAAGAATTTGAAATATTTTATCCATACAAAACAACTTATTGCTATTGTTGTTTTTGTTTGACAAAACGACGACAGACAATTAGAAACAAATAAAATCGCATGGAAATTCATAGATTATTCTTAGATATTCAAAGTTATAGTGTAATTTTTATTTTATAACACTGGTTTGTGTCTATTCAAAGTTATAACAACGATAATTTACATAAAACTAGTTTACCGCTATTTCATATAAGACTTATTCAATTAACCTCAATAAAAAATAATTTTAGGATGTATTTTTGAATTCAATTATATCATATTCAGAGATATGATAAAAACCGTTGGTGTGAATTTTTGTTATATCGTGTACTGGATATAAATTTAGCGCGTGTTAGTATTCAATAAAAGAAATATGCATTGCAAAAAAAAAATTGCTAGCATTTCTAAGATTATTGCTTTCAACCAAATTCTCCAACTATCCTCGAGGAAAAATATAATTTCAAAAACAATAATTCCTACTAAATCTACCTCTATCAACAGTATAGCTATGTAAATAGACGAATACAATGGAAATATATTACCATCTTAATGTTTTAGAGGTCAAAAGGACAAATATGTCAAAAGTAATGTTAATTATTACTGGTATAACTACATGCTGAGTTAATACAAACTAAAACATTGTTTTTATTTTCATTTAATAATTTAAACTAATTTATATAATATATGGTATTTATTAGTTCATATCATATTATTTAGATTTTGTATTTGCTCAAGATTCTTTACTATTCAATATTTTAATGTTCCACATAGTCCTAGTCTTTTGTTTTATAAACTGATGTCTCAAAATCCAAATTCAAATATCTCTATTTAACAAAGATGCAATACTTTTATTGAATGTCATAATTCTACCACCAGTTCAAAAAGAAATACCTCAGATCTGAGACTAACTAGCAAAAGAAACACAATGTTTTTTTTTGTATGTAATGTGTGTATACTTTTTTATGATTATTTATTTTTGATACCCCTAGTAGCAATAGTTTCATTCCCAAATTTTCCAAATAACTTTATATAAATTCCAATTTTCTTTATTCTAAATTTTTGGTAGTACCACTAAATAACAGTGCTAAGATAAATTATTGACTAAAATTCTTTCAAAACTTCTCTCTACTTAAACAAAGTTCACAAGAGAAACAACATTTCAATGTACCTATTAAGTTTAAATCAACATTACTAAATAGTAATGTTGACTTAAACTTAATCCTAAGATTTTATATATAAATCGTCAGAGAACCTATTTAATTCAATAAAAACTGGAACAATACTTTTTTTAGGTTCTTTTCCAAATAAATTGTTTTTCAGCTAAGTTTTTGAATAATTAAATAATTTAAACTTAAGGAGTTAAAATAATTACTAATGAAAAATGAAATACTAACTGTTTGCTTTATATATTATCTTCTAATAATATTTTTACCCATTATATATAAAACATTTTTTTTTAATAATTTTTATTTTATATTCTTAAAATTTAACCTGTTTTATATTCAACTCTCTTTATGAAAGATATGAAGATATATTATCAATGGTGTACACTCACCCAAGGAACCAACCCAAAACTTAGCAGCTTCAAAATCAGCAGAATGAATCACAAATTGCTTTGTTTTAGGGCAATAAGTTGCAGTTGTTCTCATACCCTTTGCATTGGAGCCGTGGGATACTTCAGTGAGTGCAAAACATCCACCAATCTTTCCCTTTTCAGAGGCTTCTATAAAATCATACATATGAGGCCCTCCACTGCCTTGAATTGTGTTTGAGAACATTCGAAATGTAAGAGACATTTTTACTGCAAGTGAACTATTAAACATAAATAAAGCTTCCGACCAAGCTTGGAATAATTTTGGTTCTTCTATAAGCTAAAAAATAATAATTTTTATTTATTAAAGAAATGTGTTTGTACATTGTGTAATTAATGATTAATGAATGAGACTTACCAGTTCAGAGGGTAAAAAATTCTCATTAAATATGGCATACATGCGTTTTACTGCTATACGTCTTTCTTCATCAAGGGGAAGTGATGTATCAGAATGTTGAAATAATGGATTATTCTCCATAAATTTCCACATATCATGCTTAAAATAAACAAATTAAATGGTTATTATTTATTTAATTTAAAGAGATAATTTAACAATGTTAGGTTTGTAAAACAGTACTCAATTATCTTAACAGTTTAAATTTAACAAAATTTGAGTACTTACAGATTAAAACTTTTTAAAATTTTATTATTTTTAAATTAAATAAAAAAGGTAACTCATCAAATTAATTCATATTGCGATTTAAAAAAAAAACTTTGTACCTTGTTACTTATTAATTATTTTATGAATAAAATCTTAATTATTAATTTTAAAGTTAAGTACTTACTTTAAGTTTAATTGTTGTCATATTATCATAAACAAGTTTCATAACACGCCAATTAAATGTTGCTTTTTTTCTATAATTATCCAGAGGTCCATTTGGTAAGTCAGGGAAATAGCTTTTTAACTCGTCCATGACAAGTGTTTTTGAGGATTCCATTATTTTCAAACAAATAACAATGATTAGCAGCAATCACTTTCTACAATCTTGTAATCGAATATGTTTCACTTATATACAAAACTGATTAAATCGATTGAAATATTAGGCTTAACTTATCACATATCAACAAGTGTTATGAACTTCATTATAGACAATTTATTTGACATTTAAAAATACAGCAAACTATTTAACATTAACTAATACTTTTCATATATTTTTATATTTACAAATTGCATGTTTAGGTATATTTTCAATATTAATGTTTAAAAATTTTAATGAAATGTAAATGTATGCATTAAATAATTATATATTTTGTAAGAATTTAAAATTACTATTCATGGTAGATAGAATAATTATTACGATATTTTATGCATTAAATAAATAAATGTTTTAATATATATGTAGGTACTCTTAGTTTTAAACATTTAAACTTCTGGATTCCATAAATTTAAAATAAAAATGATAATAAGTCTGCCATACACGTTAGGCCAGAGCGATCGACCGACGATAAGATGATGTCCAAAGCTAGGTCTGTTGGTCACAGTCACAACGTGAATACTGTTTGCTTGACACTTGTTGAATGTTGTTATTCAAGGATGAAATAAACATACATATGACAGCTATAGAAAGATATTTCCACAGGTAACTACTATTACGAGCGACGAAAAAATGTGCTTCTAATAATATTGTGTTTAAAACAAAAACGAAAATATGAATTTAATTATACTTTTGAATTTATACTTCTTTTAGCGCGTAATGAAAAACGAAAACAGTGAATTCTATGATGCCAGGTGCACATGAAGTTGATCACAATACCCGTATACCGCAAATTAAGTGCCAAGACCCTCGACATAGACAAAATACACGTATTTTTTTTTATAACTAGATAATTTATCAATCTATAAACCATAAAATACATAAATTGATTACCAATATGTATGTTATATCGTAAGAAAAACTACAAGCTATAATAATATTTAATTTTAGAATATCGGATTAAATATTTAATCATAAGATCAGGTTTGTGCAAATATGACCGAATTTAATAATGTCGTACAATCTATCTTTGAAGTTGCATAGTGTGTGACAGTTGACCACGGGTGGCTGCAACTTAACTTTTAGTTGTCAAAAGTTCAAAATAAATAAAAGTAACATATAAAAATAATTCAAATGGTGGAACGCAGCTAGTATTTCTTAAAAAAATACATTATAAAACATAAATAGATGATCTAGCTTTATTTAAACGATGGGTATTGGTGAGTATAAAATAAGATTCATATTTTTTTCTACAATAACATTAAAAAGTGTTACCGTATGTTTTTTTTCGGTAAAAAACCGGCGTATGACTTCAGTCATAATAAAAAAATATATCTAATTTTGCACTGATTATCTTTGCTATGTTGTTAATTTAACTGAAATAAAACAAATGATGCACCTATTTAAATAAATATGATTAAAAACTTTAGAAGTACAAGTTTTTCTTTCTTTGACTTAGTTATTGAGGATGTAGTTCTGTTCAAAGATGTTAGATAATTTTTTTTATTTATCCATAAACTGTATCCATTATTATACTTCGAAAAGTTTTAAAAGCATTGTATTCTAATATATACGCTATCAAGTAGGAATATCCAGTCGTAGATTTCTTTATATGGCCTATGTTTAATTGGTAATTTAATATAATACTACCACCAGATTGTTATGTAGTCTCTGCCATCAAGAATTGCACTCAGTAGTTTCTCGTTTTCTCTATATTTATTTTTTATTTATCCAACTTTATTAGACTATTGTTGCATAGCCTGTCAAGTACAGACTGCAAATGAAAGTGGCTGATGTATAGGTGTATGATATGCATAGTCAGTGAACTGTATTTACCTTATAAAAAGTTTGTTTATTCAATTCCAAAATATATACTATAATTATACTTCATTGTATAAAAATGTTCTTCCTTTGACCTTTCCTTCCGTTTACTGTGACTTATCCTCTTCATGAGATTCAGTAAAAAAATTGTTTCATTTTTAAGTATTGAATCTTTTTTTTGAATTTTTAATTGTTTTTAAATATTTATTTATTAAAAGTAGTTGTAGTATTATAGGTTTATTTTAACTTTTAAGAAAATCTTGTGTTTATATTTAACCAGCACTTGAAAAGAATGTCTATAAAATATATATTATGTACCTTGAATAAGAAAAATGTAATTTATATACATTGCTATAAAATAGGTAGATAATTTACTTTTAGAAATCAATAATGAGAAGTCATTTGACTTCCTTCTATACAAATTCCTTTACTGTTCAGGCTGTTCGTCTGTGGAACTCTCTTCCTGTTGAAGTAAGACATGCACAATCACTTGCTTCATTTAAAAGCATCCTCAAACCTTACTATCTTGCAGTGTTGTATATTTTCGTGAGAATTTTAGTTTAAAATTATTAGATAATAATCTGATTAGATACATACATATAAATGTATGCATGTTAGATATCAGGTACTATACATTATTTTATTTTAAATATATTATTATTTCACTGTTTATATCTGCCTTGTACACCGTTACCTCTTTCTATATCTATTTCTTTCCTCTACCTTAAGGTTGCCTGGAAGAGATCACTGTTTAAGCGATAAAGCCACCTCTTGTGCATCTTTTTTAAATGTGACTAAATAATGTGTTTACTAGTGTACAATAAAGAGTATTTTGATTTGATAGTTTTCTTTTTAATAAAGCATTATAGCGTCATTTCAAGTAATCATACTGCCTGAAATATTATTGCAGTTTTTTTTTATTCATCCTGTTTAAAAATTAACATAGTTTAAATATTCATTAGATTCTTTGGAGAGCACAAATATTAAAAGACTCAAAGCACCTGAATCTTGACTGATGATTGCTGGTTCTATCCCAAGAATACCTGCCAGCCATACTCAATTTTCATGTACTCATGCAGTACAGTAGTACTATTTATGTTTATCCACCAACACAACAGAGCAGCTTAGTGTAATCAGGCTATCATGAATATCCTATCCTTCTAAAAAAATATGTCTTTCAAGCCAGCAAAGCCAATTGAAATAAGATCAGATGTATTGTAATTATTGTTAAACCTTAATGAGAGAAGCCCACACCGCAAAAAAAGGGCTACAAATATAACTACAAACAAAATAATGTAGTTTATTCATTACAATTGTAATGGTTTATTAGGCAAGGTTTATAAATGAGTTTCTTAAACTTATTATCTAACGTAACAAAGTGTTCTGAAAGACATTGTTTTCTTTTAATACAGAGCTTACTTTGATAATAAAACACAGTCAGTTAATTGGTGTTTGTTTATTTTAATTTTTATAGAAAAGTCAACATATACTTTTTAAAATGATTATGTCCATGTGAGTGATTTCCTAAATGAATTTCATAGGCATCACTCTAGACAATTTTGTTTTAGTTCTTTGATTTTTTACAAATATTTACGGCAATATAGGCGTAAATTTGCCTTTTAATTAACAGCCTAGACATTTTACTAAAGGGCGCCATTCAACCACCTTTTTGATAGAGACGCGCCATTACATCTTCCATTCATAGAATAGGGACTCTCATGTATCAAATATTTATATTGATAGTTCAAGATGGAACATAATATAATATTTGATTAGATGCTAAATATTTATAAAATCGCACCTTTATTTCTACTTCTATTTATCACAAACCCGATTATGTTAACTCACTCAACCGACTCAATATGGTCTTGTCGGTCTTACCCTTACAGTGTTTTTTAAGAAACTGAAGGCGCGAAAGGGGGGTACATCTCGAAACGCCAAAGGCCACTTAGTTCCGAAATTGTTGATTTTAAGGTTAGAATTACAATTATTTTTTTTGGTAATATCTCAGGAACAAAGAATTATAAGTTAGGAGTCAGATCGAGAAGACCAAATAGTGCTAGAGATTTGGGCCTTTTTAACCAATTTAAAAAAAAAGGAAAATCTAAAGCAGTGATTCCCAAACTGGTCCAGGTGGACCCCCAGGGGTCCACGGGAGACTTGCTGGGGGTCTACGTAGGCGTGAATGAAAAATGGGGGTGCATAAGATGTTAATGGGGGTCCACGAAAATTTATCTGCTTTTGATAGTAAAGAGCAAAAATGTAAGCATAGTTTTTATAAGGTCCTACCTACGTTGTTTTAAGTATCTAACAAAGCAGATAATATTTTAATAAGGCAAGCGACTGTTACTTGTCCAAACTTGCGTATTCGATATTACGCACAATTTCGTGTACAGACTTGCAAAGCACTATCCGCCCGAGAATGCTTAATGCTTGTTCAGACATGAACTTGATCACCACTATAAGTACTTGATGCCAAAGGTACAAACAAATTTTAATTTAGTTCATATTTTAGTGTTTCTCTCAAACTGTGGTTACGGACACATGCCAATAGGTGGTCCACGAGAAAAATAAATTTGGGAACTACTGATCTAAAGCTTGTTTTCCTATTCTATTAACAGAAATGAATTGTCTGAGTGTCAGTGTCATTGAACAGCGCTGCTTAATAAAGTGGATATGCGTTTCATTGAATTAGTGTTGCATATCGATAGTCGACTATCGATAATCGATAGTCTATCGATAGTTAAGGTGTTAGCGATAGTGTCGATAGGCTATCGATAGTATTATCACGTGGCAATACTATCGATAGTATCGATAGCTCCTCATGAGCAATACTATTGATACTATCTATAGTATTGCAAAAACTATTAGTTTTAACCTAAACTATCGATAGTATCGATAGTTTTGTACTATCGATAGTCAGTAATTTTTCGATTGTATTACTTTCTCATGATAAGTTATTTAGTAAGCCATGTAACGACAAAATAGATGTGTAAAATTTACATAATTGCATACGACCGTCGATGTCCAAACTCGCACTTCAAAAAAAATACAACAACAGAAACATTAATGAGAACTTTGACTTCGTCATTATCCTTTTCTCAAAATTAATTCACTGACTATCGATAGTCCAAAACTATCGATACTATCGATAATATCAATAGTATCGCTGCTACCAATAGTATTGCTTACTAT
Source organism: Vanessa tameamea (assembly GCF_037043105.1). Taxonomy (NCBI): domain Eukaryota; kingdom Metazoa; phylum Arthropoda; class Insecta; order Lepidoptera; family Nymphalidae; genus Vanessa; species Vanessa tameamea. The sequence goes on from NC_087316.1 coordinate 1,317,811, forward strand.
CGATACTATCGCCGTTATCAATAGCATAGCTCACACAAAGCCATCGATAATATCGATAGTATCGATAGTATTCAAAACGATACTATCGATATCCTGAATAGTTTTCGAGGTCAACTATCAATAGTTAAACTATCGATAGTTCTGCAACACAGCATTGAATAGCTAATTAAGCTAGTTGCCTGCGTCATATATACCTAATAGGTACTTTATAATGGCAGTATAGACACTGACGTGCGAATTAAAAGCTTATGAGCCATTGGCTGATATTTTTTTAGACGTATCGCTCTGGAATCCTCTTATTAAATTATAAAAATAAATAATTTGAAAAACCAATGCAATTTGTTGCCAATTTTATTGGTATAATTTTATACATAAATTATGTATAAGCATAATACGTATATTATGTATAAGCTTTTATACATAAAAGTCTTTTTCAATTTTATTTTTATTTTTACAAATTTTTGAATTTTATACAATCCTGTTGAAACCGAAATATATATTGCTCACAAATTGAGTTTCTACGCTGTGTAATAATCGGTTTTATAAGTATTGTTTTTTACCTTTACATAAAACATTTGTATTGAAGGAAAACTACAAAGAAATACCTACATATATATATATATTTTTAGGGCTAGGTCCTTCTGTTCATGCTGACATGTTTACTAATGTTTTCTAACATATATTATGAATCGCATACTTTACAGACCTAGGCAAGACAAAATATTAGAATAGGTAGTATTATAAAATTATAGACGTACCGTGAAGAAGAATTTAACGTAACTGCCACGCTTTCCTTCACGTCTAGTTTAAAGTACATCAAAGTTTATATTAGACTTCAGTGAACACTGAATATTCACGATGTTCTAAGAAGGCTGTTGTTTTCTTTATCTTTTGCGTCAGAAGATTTTATTATGAAGAATACTGATTTTTTTTATAATTCAGTTTAATTACTGATTATCAAATTATTCATAAGTTTTACCTATGGCATACAAACCCCCCAAACTCTCATGAGGTGAATTAAAAAAGTAGCCTATATATTTCTTCGGGTCTCAAACTATCTTCATTCGAAATTACATCAAAATCGGTTCAGCGATATAAGCGTGAAAAGGTAACAGACAGAGTTACTTTCGCATTTATAATATTAGTTTAGCTTTATAGAAGACGTTCGGTGATACGAATTAGTACGAGAGCCGTGGAGTTTGTTTGCGATACAAATGTAAATTTTAGGTATAGTAATTTTAATATCATAGGCGGCGTACAGCGTGCCCTCGGATAAAACGGCCTCGCACTTCCAAAAAAGGACAAAAGTACATTTGAATATGTTATCTCAGTTTTGGACAGTTGAAATTTTTAATTTAATATCATGTAATGTTTCTTTTGTATACCTACTACATATCATATATTTTTTTAAATATATTTTTTATAAATTAAAAATTTACTTGGTGGTAGGGCTTTGTGCAAGCCCGTCTTAGTAGGTACCACCCACTCATCAGATATTCTACCGCCAAACAATAGTACTCAATATTGTTATGTTTCGGTGTGAAAGGTGAGTGAGCCAGTGTAACTACAGGCACAAGGAACATAACATCTAGTTCCCAAGGTTGGTGCGCATTTATGATGTAAGGAAGGGTAATATTTCTTACAGCGCTATTGTCGATGGGCGGTGGTGACCACTTTCCATCAGGTGGCTCATATCCTCGTCCGCCCACCTATGCGATAAAATAAAAATGAAGGTGATCATGTCTACAGTCTCAGTGAAGATATTTGCAGTGTTATATAATATTAAAAGAAAAAACATTCACGATTTGTCTCCGGGTTGGTGTTTGATGCCACTGTTTGATATACATATATACCTACCTATAAAACAAAGACAATACTGTAATTTAATAGGTGATTTTTTTATATATAATTATAATATTATAACCTAATTAATATTATTATAACTTAGGTCGGACCAATGAAAATTTATTTGGTTTGTCTATCGAAAAATTCTGAGTAACAGCCCGGAGTCTGGAAGGAGGAAGATTGTACAAACCCGTGTTTAGAAAGCTTATAAAGCCGTTTATCATGCGCGAACTGTCTTCGGTCGTGACGGATTTGCGGATCGGATTATAATTGTGAGAGAATGTGTACAACTGTGCACCTTAACAAATACCCTGGGTTACATGGTGTCCCTTGAGATAGGCTGCTATGTTTGAAATCGGTCAGGACGAAACCATCCCGTATGGAACACCGTAAGAGTATCCGGCATACACTCTACACAATGCATGTAGTCTTCTAATATTAGTCTTTTAGGGTACTTATTACTATTCGAATTATGAAAGGTATTAAAATGATCATGGTATCATCATTAGAATGACTTATTTTTATCTTATTAGACCTTATTCCTAATTAATATAATCATCTGATTAAAACCGAAAATCGATTAAACGAGCTAAAATTTTGGTTCTTCTCAAGCCCGGGTTTCCAACCCGACTTTTATTCTGACGCTCCACGTGTAAGAGTCGTGCTTAAATATTGAATTTAAAAATTTGAATATATATACAGGGATTCAGGGTAAAGCAATTGCTATGCTGTTGCGTCGTATACAGTTGATAAAAAAATTAATGTTTAATATGAACAAATGGTAATATTACGTTATAATAACATATATGTAAGTTCATTGCCTAGCGTCTACGGTATCGGCACGGTGAATACGGTAAGGGCGGCAGTTTCGTTTCGTTCGTAGGGGGTACAGAACGTTTCCCGCGCAAATTCCCGCCAAAATGTTTGCGAAAGGTAAAAGACGCGTTCGAATTATTTTGTTCTTAGTATTTCGTGAATATTCTATATAATAAAAAACATAAAGTATAATTTAAGGACATTATTAAAAGTTTATAATTTTATTTATTTAATTTCAGTTTATTTTTTATATTTTATTTTTATTTATTTTTTGTTTCAGTTACGGCTTTGACGTTATTCACTTTAATACAAACAGCGACAAGTTTCGGTAAGTTTTGAATGTATAACATTTTTATATAATGGTAATTTTTTTAATGTGTAACAAAAATTATTGCGGCACAGATTAAACTTGTAGATTTATTGTTTCTGTTTAACGGTGTACTTTGTATTAATTTGAAATGAAAATAACTACCTACGGAATAATTTTGAATTGATATCACGCATGCAAGTATTAAACAAAAATTATTTATTGAAAATATTTTTGCTGTAATGAAATGCACTGTGCATTAATGAATGCATAATAGTGTTTTCGATTTCAAATTATACAAGCAGAAATTACTAATTGGATTAACTTAAATATTTTGGGGTAAATATAAATATATAAGTACAGTAAAGACACTGTAACTGAAGAACAATGCAGATATGAGACGCACACTGAAGTGTCAAGTCTAGTTTACCTATGTAGCTTGTTTAAAAAAAACCTGGTTTGAGGTTTTTTGTTGTAACTCGAAAAAAAAATTATAAAACCTCGGCCACACTAAATAAAATTAGTAAATATGAATAAAATTCAGAATCAACAAGAATAACTTATATTTATTTATTTTATCCTTTTAGTTTTCATTACCTACAAAATGTTTCCAATATACATAGGTTCGGACACGGCATTATCGATTAGTAATATTTTTTTAACACGTTTCCATTCTCACGCTATTGTCGTTTTTTATTGGTGTGATATTTATTTAGAGATATATTTAAATGTGGAATTATGAAAAATAAGCGCATTATATAATAAAAAAAAAATACAACTTTTGAATTCATTTATTGGAATAAGGCTTCTTTTTTAATCTGTTTAAGATTTACTAATAATATTTTAAGTTTAATTGTCTGCAGCGGGTAATTTTCAAATTAAGAAGATAAACTTATTGCAATTCAATGTCCGTCAATTACTTGAGTTATAAGATTAAATTAATTTCATAAATAGATTAATTTGATTTCAAGATGTCAAGTCAAGTCAAATTAATATAAAACTTTAAATAAAAAGGTTATATTTACGATTAGGACTGATTTGTTTTCAATTAGTGAAATGTTTGCATAAAATCGGTTAAGATGCGTTACATGGCTTCTCCTTGGTTAGACACGATGACAATGCCTAGATAACAAAGACGATTACGTATCGTCTCTGTTATAGATTAGACGTTGTGTACTAATTCATACACTAAAACCAATCTTCGTTGAGAAGCAGCGCTATAATATAATATAATATACAATTCCGATTTTCGATTTTTGAATATACATATATACTTGGTTGGTCTTGTGACCAGTATAACACCGCTGATTTCGAGGTCCTGGGTTCAATCCCTAGGGACTGATATCGAGTTATTGAGCTTTGGAATGCACGTATCGTGTAGGGTTTACCGTCCCATCAGATTATGAAAGTTAGGGTATTGAGAGTGCCTGTGTTGCGCTCACCTTACGCGCTGCGAAGTTTGCTGGAATCTCTTGAGATTTGCCTATATGACGGAAATTGGTCAGGAGGACATCACAATTTGGTACTTGCCATACAATTCTTCTCATCGATTTGACTTTTGGCGGAGGTCGTATGTGCCGTCGAAACGCGTTAATGCCACGGTTAAAATCCTACTAAATATAAATGTTTTAATTGTTTGTGAATTGTGTAAACTTATCGATTTTTGAAATGTAGTCTAATCTTCATATTATGGTAATGACTTGGAACAATTTTTTTCTGACGGTTAATTGAATAATTAATATCTTTGTAATTAAAATCTTTTCAGCAGCTTTCGTGTCTATATTTACGTCTAACAATAAGTAGGTATATACAATGTCGATAAAAACAAACGATTAGGAGCGTGGTGGCTATAACTCCAATCTCTCTTGTTAAGAGGCATTTTAAGGAACAGCTTTGAAATATACAGAATGTTTTTTTATTAATATTTCCGCCTTCAAATGAGAAAAATAGTCATATAATTAAGGTTTATTATTTACTTAAGTTATAATAACAATAACTTGATAATACTTAAAATGAGACACAAATAACTTTAGTCATAATTTATTGACATGAAAATTTTCTTACTTTTAACTTTACACTTTTGCACAAAGACATCGGCGAGAAATGATTTCCCGGCCAGTCGAGTTATATTAAATTGAGCGTCGTACGAGCAGACTTTATACATAAGTTTATTAATTTAATAATCGCGTTTTCATACATGAGATCACGTGACCGTTTATCGTCGTGTATCGTTGTGACGTCATTTTACTGATAAAACGAGTAATTTAAAATATTAAAAGTATATTTGAGGTTAAATGTTGCATGTTTTAAAAACTAGTAAATTTTTTTTTTTAGATAGAGTATGGTATTTTATATATTAAATATAATTAGCACTGTTTAAAAGTAGGCATATATATATACTTTATATTGAAAATTTGATTTTCTATGTAAACATATCAGTCCTAATGATCTGATTTTAATGAGGTATCTTCGTATATGTTTATTTGTTTTAAGTCCTTTTATATATTTTCCTTCATAATTTATAATAAGACTAACGTCTTGCCCAAACTTCGCTCGAATAGCATTAATTATATAAACATGTAATATCCCGAAATTTTATTCAAAAATGTTTAAGAGGAAGAATAATGGTAGTATTCTTCATTATTCTCAGTGGCATCATCAGCGCCGCACAAAAGCATGTAAGTTCTTCCGTGAAAATTTTGAAGTAAACTTAATAATTGTTATTCTTATTAAACTTTTTAGTAAACGTTACATTACCTATAGTAAATGAAATGTGTGTATTTTTTAAGTGTTTAGTTCCCTAAATAATACCTTCAGCAGGGTTCCTCCTATATGACATTACTGGGTTAGCTACAGATTAAAAAAAAAAAACTCTTATTTCGTATAATTACTAGCACATTCAATAAAAGCTTCCGATTTATTAACTGTTTAACATATAACCTTATTTAATATACACACAATATGATAGTATATTTCCTTAATATAGTAATTATCCACAAATAGTTTCCTGCGATTATATTGAATATATACACAGACGAACTTCCGGCGTATAGCTCATAAATATGATGTGTATACATTTCTAAGCCCTATAAAATATACTGACGCGAAAGATCTTTCGTAAGCTTCTTACACGCGAATTTCCGGCGAAGCAGACATACGGAACCAGATGCTATACACATACGGAAATATTTACGCCAATAAAATACTGTCGATACAGTCAATAGAATTTATTTCAGCTGAAGATTATGATATAAAAATCGGCAGCTACTAAATATTTCTCTATCCACACTGTGGTCTAATTATTTCCTAATATTAAGGATCCGCCCGTTAAGTTCACATATAAAATATTACATACTATCTTTCCAAGGACTACCACCAATTTATATTGGTCTTATATTCTACCGCAAAGCAACAATACTTTGTATTGGTTTATTTCAGTTTGAAGTTAAACACCACTCACAAGAGATATCATATTTTTGTCTTCAAGCATGGTGGCACATTTGCCATGTTATTAATGGTTACAATTCTTTACGGCGTCAAATTGCCAATGTCTATGGAATTCGTGACCCCATACCGGCCTACCAAATTTATAAAAAAAATCGTTGTCAAATCCTTCAGTTATGTCATTATGATTTATGCATTTTGTCTTCATCTATAGTGAACCATCCTCCAAAAGACATTGTAGTTATTTAATTGTCTTTAGTACATACAACATCGACATCCATAAAAACTGACATTCATTTGATTTCAAAGTTTCTCAAATTGCTCTTCAAAGCTTATTTTGGAACAGACCGTTCGGTCGGGAGATCACAGGAATAATTAGATAGATCAAACTTTCGCTTTAATTTAAGCTTCACATAAAGCCGATTCTAATCGAAAAGAGAATAAAGGTAAACAAAAATCTTAATTTACGTAGTCCATACAATTTGCTACAAGCTTTACGCGCAATTTTTTCGAGAATCCATGATTAATATCACAGATTACATAAACTCTCGACCAATGATATTGTCTCAATCCTATCACAATTTTTGTTGTCTTTTGTCTTCTTGTGTTTGGAAAAGGTCATGAAGGTAGCCTTCCTGACATCATTTACAAGACAAGTTGATAGGATAAACTTGGTTAATTAACTTTCTCTTCGTATAACATTACTCGGAGCCTGGGATAGTAATGTCCCGTCAACGTACGCGACGAAAACCGTATGTGTTATGAACCGGAAAGTTTGTATGTCCCGAATTTTGATGGATAAACTTAATTCAATTTGAAAAAAGAATATAGGTTTTGGTGTAACGGGCAGTTTTGTCCTTTCTTCATCACAATGTCTTCAGGTCGTTTATTTATACAAATATCACGGCATTATCGTGACAAATATATTATAGCTCTCATTACAACATCAGAATGCTCTAAGTATTGATAGTACGATTAGTATTCAAACCTACATGCATTAAATTTGAATTGGGTGTACTAATTGTTTATAGACCTATGTTAGAGAACTGCTAATTGAATTATGTTATTATTGGCGTCATTATAAATTCGCATTAGCTTAATCTAATATTCACTATGTCATATAGTCAAAGGCAATAATTGTTAACTATTTATAGCAATCGCTTGTTTTGAATATAAATTAATCAAAATTTATTTTTTAATTATTTTAAAATACAGGCATAGACGTAGTGGACTGTTTGGTTGACTACCTTTGCCTTTTCGATGATACATAAAAGAGAAACAAAAGACATAATAGAAATACATGGTTGAAAATGAAAGGAATTCCAAAACGGCAATTACATCAACTGCCACGACACTATGCGTTTCCCTTATATAACAATCTACGATCGAGCTACTCCTTTAATGAATACATAGTAATCCAATCACATAAGCATTGATGACTTTGATTATTTATAAGTCTAGACTGGTCAAGTTGAGACAGCATAAAAACAAATTGTGGACAAACAGTTGGACACTAAGTACACGCACACGAAGATAATGAGGTTGGCTCGTTTGTTTCATTTCTGTTCTAAAAGCCATTGAACTAAGAATTTAATTGACATCCTATCTTTTGTAGTGCGACATTCAATCTATATATGTATATATAATCTAAGGTATATGAATTTGCCGAGAGAGAGTGCCTAGATGGTCCAGTGAGCCGAGATGGCCCAGTAGTTAGAACGCGTGCATCTTAACCGATGATTGCGGGTACAAATCCAGGCAAGCACCACTGAATTTTTATGTGCTTAATTTGTGTTTATAATTGATCTCGTGCTCGAAGGTAAAGGAAAACATCGTGAGGAAACCTGCATATGTTTAATTTCAACGAAATTCTACCACATGTGTATCCACCAACCCGCATTAGAGCAGCGTGGTGGATATATGCTCCAAACCTTCTACTCAAAGGAAGAAAAGACCTGAGCCCAGTAGTGGGAAATTTACAGGCTGCTAGTGTATGTTATGTACGTAATATGAATTTAAATTCTGCTGTAAGATAGATAGACATAGTACATATGTTTTAATATGAAAAATATTGCAATATATTGCATCACATTATTTACAGGAGTACCTATATATAAAGTTTCAGAAACAAAAATATTAATATGAAAGTGCTATTTCTTATCAGTTCCTTTTAAAGTTAAAACAAATAGCGAGCGGAAAGTTACAATACAGTTCTTACCGACATTATAAAGTGTTACAAACAGATTTCCATTAAATGGATTGCCATCACTTACTCGATTGCTTTTAAAATTCCACACAAATTTTAAATGAAACTAGTGTTGTCCGTGGCTCTGTCTTTAAAATATCTTTGCTATAGTAATTCTATATTATTTGAGAATTATACTTTAAGAACGAACTTTAGACTGAATGTAGAACGATCGTGTAATGTCAGAAAATTATATACAACGTTGAGTATTATTATAATTGTAATATTAAAAGGTACATGATAGTTAATGACATCCGATATTTTTCTCGAGGGGAACGCGCGGGTTGCGGGAAGTTTAGTCATCGGGAATGTTGCTCTTATGTAAATTTTGTGTTGCTCAATAATGTATAATGTATATTACACTAACTTTTCTGATCGTACATTAAGATGTATTATTTCTTTATTAAATTACAAAAAAAAATAACTGTATTCCAAGATTCTGCCAATGTACTCCGTTTTCGCCTTAGCTATCACGTTTTTGAAGGACCTAGAGGCAGAGTTATATTCCTTTCTGAATGCGCTGCTATTTACATTACGAGACGCCGATGCGATAGCCCAGTCTTGGTAGCGTTCCCATTTTCGGCGTGAAGCCGATTAGCAGAAATGACCAAACCAGGGCTGGAACTTGCCTCTGGGATGTTCCAATTTTTACCCGGGGTAAGAGAGAAAAATCGTATTGGCAGGAGAGGATATCTGGGTCTCGGTAACAAAAAGCAAGGCCGGCTTCGCCGTCTCAAGGTGAAAGTGGACGGCGTTCAATTTGGAGTTGAGTCCCCTTATGTTGCAAAAGTCCACAGTGAGGGTGGTAGTGGTTGCAACAACAACAGTGGCGAGCGCAAAATTGCCCCCCTCAAAATTCGGAGGGCAGCCTGGGCATCCCTGCTCAGGTGGTGTACGTACTGAGTATGGATGCCCAGAGAGGGATTCTCCACCGCAGTCGCTGATGGTATCCTCCTGGGGTAATAAAACCAAATTCTGCACAACCATTATATTTTGGGGGGGAGGGGGTCGGGCCTCCAGGACTCTCACATACCGGACGAAACGCGGTAGTATAGCTACCACTTTACGCCGATTTAAAGTGAGAGAGTGGTACTTCCCCGGGCGTGCCAGCCCATTCGGCTGCAACCCGAAGGTATGCAGTGTGGCACTACCACTTAAAGCATATTATCAAATAAAGTCCTTCCGTCATGTCTGTACGTCATAAACTCATAAACTACTTTGTACGTATTCACTAGTGGACAAAATGATTCGTGAAAAAGGTTTAAAAGTATATATAATTCATTATGATTTTTGATAGTTAGCAATATATTTTAATATAAATTCTATGTAAAACTGAAATCTTCATTAATATTAATATGACCTTACATTTACAACAAAATATATAAATATTATTTAGACATATTTTTTATGTATGTGCCATAGTTTTAGCAAACATTAAAGAGAACGTACGAATATGCCACAAAAAACTCTTTTATTGTTCTAATCTCAAACGAATATCACCAACTTATAATTATATGTGAGTTTAAAGAAGCCGGGCATTAATGAAACTGCGTTTTACTCGCAATAACTTAAAACAGTTATAAAAGAGTACCAAAAAACGTGCAGGTACAGTTTGTCCTTTATGAAGGAACTCGGTAGGAGCAACTTTTAAAGCCTCGGTGCCGTATCTTGCATAATTTAGCGTGTGTACTTTGTCAACTTAGTATGTAGTCGGTTCTTCTAGGTACAGTAGGTGTTGTTCAGTGCATCCTTTGTTTGTCGAGATTGTTCTAGCATTATTGCGGATTTTGATGTCGCCACGCTTCAAATTCGCTCCGTGTATGAGTTTTGTTAATATAGCAAATTTGGTTTTAAAACGCTTGTAAAATTTTCGGCTTCTTACAATGTTGTTTTAGTGTCTTTGTTTTATATTATCTGCAGGGGTTTTTATCCTTATTTATTATGAGAGCAATTATTGTTCTGATTTGTAAGTTCTGTCCAATCGCGTACGAGTGTTTTATTATTTACTTGAAATTGAATTTCTTTATTTATATTATAATAATAATATGTGTACAGTAGTGTTACCCACACAAAGAAGAAGCTTATCATCAATCGGCTTATGTTGGAACTCGGGGAAGCATACAATGATCCCCATAGTTGGACGCTGATTTTGAGTGATCCCCTTAGAGGGTACCATACCGACAACAATGAAATCTACAAATAAGTCGATGTAATATAAAATGAATATGACTTACATTATTAAAGAAAATATTATTATAAATAATTACTTAAATAATAATAAATAGTTAACTAGATCAATGTCGAAGATATTAAATACATATTTAATACTGATGAGTTGATTGTAGGAGACCAAACGGTGCTTCATACTGTTAATTAACTTTTTAATTTGGTAGGATATTATTTTGAATAAAAATCTTAATAGCCACCTTAGGTCCTTAATACATATTTAAAGCAATATATTCAAGAAAGAAACATAATTATAGGGTTTTCAATGTAATTTCTCGATAAAATTCGTTGTACTAACGGCTATAATTAAAGCCGTAATGCTATTGATACGTCTATTTAAAGTAATTTTTAGTACTAGCTTTAAAAATAATTATTTAATAAGTATGGTTTGATATTATAGACTTCTACAGTCTCACTAATAAATATTTTTTATCGGATAAATTAGGTAGGTACACACCGATTTCTTTGATTATATTCTCTAGCCACTGGTTCAGCGGGTACTCTATTAATTTATAATGATTAGAATAGAAAATGTTTGTAAATTTTATAATTGACTCACTTCTATGACTGAGCTAAGAGTGATTCTCATTTTGAGAACGATTGGAGTTGATCACACGATGATGCTCCAATGCGGATTAAAATGTATACATATGTACATTAATTACTAGCTAGTGGTTAGTAATAATACGTCCAGATTTTGCAAGATTAAAAAATAGAGTTTTATCCCGTCCCGATTTTGCAAGATTAAAAAATAGACTTTTACCCCGTCCCGATTTTGCAAGATTAAAAAATTGAGTTTTACCCCGTCCCGATTTTGCAAGATTAATAAATTGAGTTTTACCCCGTCCCGATTTTGCAAGATTAAAAAATAGAGTTTTACCCCGTGATAAATTTTAAATAGTGAAAGTAAAAATATAATAAACTCACTCAATAAATAATTAATTAGTCAGATGGTTTCTCCGCCTAATGTGTAAGTGTTTATCTCTGGGAGCATATTATTTAAGGATCTTGTAATGTCGTAATTTGGAATCTGTGATATATCTATCTTTTAAATGTGAAAGTAACTCTGTCTGTCTGTCTGTCGCTCTTTCACTACTAAACCAATGAACCGAATTTGACGAATTTTGGTATGAAGTAAACTTGAACTCCAAAGGAAGGTCATGTAAGCGTGCAAAAACAGTTTTTAAAATATTAACAAACACAAAATATTAACAAATTATGTATACAAAACTTCCTCGTTTATCGCTCTTTTTATCAGTGTAAACCGGATCGAAGTAAGCGGATATATAGACAGATGCTTTGTTTTATAGTATTTATAGAAAATTAATATGTTATATGCATATTTGATGACGATTTTATACTTAGTATCTTTTTTTCTACTATATGTAGACTGAGGGTAAAATGCGCCATTGATGGTATATATAAACAATCTAAATTAAAAAAAATGGGAAATGAAACGTTATTTTTAATTAAAATACTTGGTAGCAGGGCTTTGTACAAACCGACCTGGGTAAGTTATTCATCAGGTACTATACCACCAAACAGCAATAATTAGTATTGGTGTATTTCGTATGGGGGGGTTGTATGACAGTGTAATTATAGGCACAAGGGGTTTTCGATTTTAGCTCCAAAGGTGGATGGCGCTTTGTCGTTAAGGGATGGTTGAGACCACTTTGCATTAGATGACGAATGATTCAGTATTCTTATTTAAACAAGTCCCACTATTTTATGAATACGAAATCATTCAATTCAAATAAATCTTTTTCAAACTTTTTCGACAACTGAGATATTCTCTTCTTTCCATTTCACAATTCCGTCCAGAAATCAGAGACCAATTCGCATCAGTAAGTGCATTTCGAGAAACGGAGTTGAAGCCCGGTCGAATCAGAAACTTAAATCTGATAAAAGGTAGTCTTATTTGAATTTCCGTTTGTAAGTAAAGAGGAAATAGTGTATTGGAATCTTTTGGGTAAACTTTCTTAATCCTACTTCGCTAAAAGTACGGCTTCGAATCTGATGCGGGATTGCTTTGAAAATTATTACTCTGTAATTAATTTCATTTACTTTTGAAATTTGAATGTAGTGTACTAGATTTGTGTATCAAATTAGTTAGTAATTTATATAATTAGGTAGTTAGGTATTTTACTATTTAATTAATAGGGGGTAGAAATATTGGTTATTATTGTTATTATTGGTTATTTATTTAACATCCTAAATAATATTATGAATTTGTTAGCGATTTCACGTGTTAACTATCAGTGGGTGGAAACTTTTGTTATTGTACTGTTTTCAAAAGTTAAACAGTTTTGGCTCGATTTAATATGGACTGTTGCCACTGAAAGCAGCCGTCACTAGAAGTGGCGGTTGGTTAATACAGCTATGACAGAATTTATCAGATATATCTACGGAAAAATATATAATATTGAATATTACATAAGGATGTTTTTCTATATTTCAAATCTCTATTCTATAAATTGACTTCATAATTCAGGACTATCTAAGCCCTGAATTCGTGTAACGTATTGTATAAATAATCATTTACATTAAGCGAGACCGATGTGACGCTTGGGTTCTCTCAATAAATGTCCAATACATTCGAATACAAACGATTTCATAGACGTTTGAACTCTCATTCCATTACCAACTACACCGAAACCTTATGTAATAATAGTTTAATTTCGGATACGTAGATTTTTTTCAATAAATTTCAATTTACTGTAATGTGTAAAAGCGATTTATACATACAGCTAATATCTAACTAGGGGTCTGCCCTAAGATCTCTAAGATTCAATATTAGTTAAATCATTGATGAATTTTTCTCAAGATATTTACAACGAAACCCTAGTATTCTTGATGCATTCTCTTCCTCCATCCCTCCTCCTGCCCTTATCCCAATCGTTACTTGGGGTCGGCACAGCATGTCTTCTTCTTCCATACTTCTCTGTCAGACGACATCTCACAAGTAACATTATTTCTAACCATATCGTCTTTCACACAATCCATCCATCGTTTCTTTGGTAAGCTTCTTTTATTTATTAGATAAGCCGATATGTCCAACTATGGCTAACCATATGGTTATACCACGTCAAACGAACAATCTTTGCCGATGATTGCGGGTTCATTTCTGAATTTTCATGTTCCTAATTTGTGTTTATAATAATATTCATCTCGACCTCGGCGGTGAAGAAAATGATTACGAGGAAGTCTGTATGCCATATGAATACTCGTGACATGTTAATTTATTCGTTGGAAAGTATCCACCAAAGGGATTACCTTTCATTAATATCGTATAAATAAATTCAAAATATTATTAAGACGGTCTTTTTTAGAAACGTTTGATCTCAAGATAAATAACTATTAAAAAAATACTATACAGGTGGTTTCCTTGTAATTTGTGCATGTGTGAGTGCCTATCATATTACTTGGACTGACAATACTACTAATACAATACTAATACGAATAAAATTTCAAGCGCTCGTGTTTTAAGTAAAGTAGAAAGAGGAAAATGTTTATTCGTTTCTATTTAAGTAACATAATTGAATTTATATTCCGTTAGACCTCTTTGTCTTAACACAAAAACACCTTCCTCCTAAGCCTCGCGTCAAATTGAAATCATTCGTTCCTTATAAATTCGGCATCGAATGAAATCCCACAGGATCTCGTCGAATCTACGAGCTCGAATTATTGATGTGAGCTCTCAGCCAGCAGCGAGTGTGCAGTGAGTTTCTCGACAGATTTGTGTGCTCTGATTGTACCGAATTTGAAGTGCATTGTCACCTGGAGACCTCGTGCTGTGGACGTTTCTGTCTCATCGTACTGTTTAAATGTGTAACGTTTCTATGTCTAATGCCGTTACTTTAGAGCTTACGTGAGTGGCAATTATATGCGTACACATATTTATTTTCACTGGTATTCATACAGTGGTCCAAATCGGTCATAGTCATTATCGAATATTTCAGAAAAAACATTCGTAAATAGCTGACAGAGACGGAAAAAAATCGGTTGACAAATAGAGGAGAAAAAGATACTAAACTGTTTTGTCTTGGTCGATTTATTTATATAAATATTCCGTAAACGAACTCCCTAAACGGTTGGAAAAAATTCGATAAATTTTTATGTTTGTATTTACGTCGGTGGATGGTTTAGATTGAAACTGGTATCTTGTTATATGATCAGGAAGTTGACAAAATTCTTATTTCAACTGGACGAAGTTGAGAAGGACAGCTAGTATATATATATTATTTCCTCAATATGTGACATTACAGCTTAATACTGATAAAGACAACAATCTATCAATATATACATTTATTAACCAATAACAGATAAATATAAAATTTTAGAATGCATTCAAAATTTGTAAAAAATTGCAATTTAAAGTTGAGGCAGTCTAACCAGAGATTCAGTTCCATCGCGCAGCGACAGTCGCCGTTATCCCGATAGATTCGGATGAAATTCGTCCATTTGCTACGATGGCGACGAATTATTAATGCTCCCAAATGCTATTTGCACCTTATCCAGGATTCAGTTGGAAAAGTTTCAGTAAAATTGAACTAAATTGATTTCGCTGTGGCAATGGAATATCGAATGACTGTAGTGAATTTGTTATTGGAACTCGATGACACGTGTTAGTTCCGACTATTTGTGTTTCGAATTCATTTGATATACGTTATTGTCAGTTTTATAAAAAAATATTCATTCGCTTTAAGTTGGAGTGAATTTAAATACAAACCTTCAGCATATTTGACGATAAATAAATCGTTGAGCAAACACGTTCGAATAAAACGTTAAGTCACTTTATCACTCTCGGAACATTACGTTCATTCTCTTTATCCGCGACCG
Organism: Vanessa tameamea; assembly: GCF_037043105.1. Classification (NCBI taxonomy): domain Eukaryota; kingdom Metazoa; phylum Arthropoda; class Insecta; order Lepidoptera; family Nymphalidae; genus Vanessa; species Vanessa tameamea. The sequence goes on from NC_087316.1 coordinate 1,333,533, forward strand.
GCCTATCTCTGAAAGCGAAATCCGAGTGGGATAAATCCGCGAACTGAGAGCAGCCAGAGTTCCCTCAATGAATAATGCAAACGATCACCTGAGGTGCGAGACATTAAAAACTCATTGCAGTTCTTCATGGTACGTATCGCGGAAATGGATTCGTAATGAGCTATCTCCTTCATTTCATTCGATGGCTGTTTTCGGATAAACTAGACGATATCCAGAAATTACGATTCGTACAAAGATTTGAAAAAAAAATACATCTTGATACATTAATCTTCTAATCGTTTCATAATTGCACTATGGATGTGTGAGAACGTTTACCAGGCTTTTAAATTAAAAATATATACATGATTATAATATGTTTATTTGATTTTACAAAGTATATTATAATGTTGTATTACAGACAAATCTATTAATAAACTGCACCCAACGTAGAAGCCTCAAATCAATTCATAACAGCTTCACCTTTTTTATGTACTATTTATGACTAGGTTCCCGTCTTGTTAATTTTCTACTTTTTTATCAATACACTTATATTTTTGTATAATTTAACTTACTTAAAATTAAACACTAGTTTAGTATTACTAATGCGAACGCTGAATTAAAATCTGAAAGAAAAATATTTTTTTGGTGAAATTTTCGTTCTGATTTAATGCACAAGCATAGTTTCATTCAGTCCTCCAGATTTGTCATTAAGTTTATTGTTTTCCAAAAAAATAAAATGCAAATATGACTAAGAATGACTGATCAAATCTTCTCAACGGGATTTAAAATTTTAAATTTGCCTTTTCAAAACGTTGTCATGCAAAAATACTAGAACCACGTCACGTTTCACTTGTACTAGTAAAATTTATTGACACGCCTTCAAGGTTCCACACGCGAAGTTTCCTCACCATAAATCTTAGGCTAACTTTTAGATTGCACTAAACTTACCGACGTTATTATCTGCTGAATAATTCATCAGCATCGGAGCATTATCATTACGTTTTTCTCACCTCGCATTAATATCGGTATCGATTTGTTTTGAATATTTAGAAATGAATATATATTTATGAATTGCTGGCATTTATCCTCGATGCTTTGGGGAGGATCTTTCACACTTTATTCCGTTAAGATGCTATTAAAGATGTAATTTATTCCCTCTGTGTATTCTCAAGTTTAAACTAAGAGCGATAATAACTGGGTTTATATGCTGCCAAAAATGTATCTAGTAAGTCCATTTAGAATATCATGTAACAATAATTATACTTTGTACTGATTTTTGAAATATTAACAAAGTTTTATCTTTGTTTTTATCGCTATTTTTTAAATGACGATCAAAACAAATTTAGTAATTCAACCTAATACTGAAAGCTCATTAGTCACCTATGCCATAATTGGTTTCCATCGACCAATTAAAATCAATCTTTCATAAATTTGGATAATTAGGGTCTTAGAAATCGGAGAATAGTCTTACAAAAAATGTTTTTTGGGTTATCGATCATTGCGATTAGTATAGATAAAATTTTACAATTTCTTGTAAGAAACTTTGTTCAAACAGTTTTGTGCATGATCACGTTAATTGTATTTTCATAGACTTTTCGTGTAAATTATTCAAATTATTTTAATGTTTTTTATCAGAATAAGATTTAGTAACTTATTTTATTAAATTGTCGAACTATTAATAGAGTTTATCGAAATGCTATATTTTCAAATCAATAACAGTATCTACATACCGTTCAAGTTCTCCAGCTTTCTAATCAAAATCTATATTTCAATTAGCATCTCCTCTGGGATGAGTTATCTAAAATTGCCTCGGCATCATAATTCTCAATCAATAAGCCTATAGACTGCGGTATCGCATATCTCATGCCGATACATCATTGAGCGTACCCTAAGTTCATGTACACCTGATTAATAGCCATGACACGTGAACCTCTGATTGATGATTCCAGCGGGGCTTCGATCGACGTGCGAAGCTATTTGTCATAATTTGATGATAATGTCGTTACGTCGAACACGTTATCTCCTTTAGGTAATGTAAACACACTGATGATACACCGTTCGTTTCTTTGCGACGACAGGTTATGTTAAACAATTTGCTTCCACGTACAGTATTTTTTTTATATGTAATATATAGGTTGCGAAAATTCATAAAATTAAAATATATCTATTATTAGTTGTCGCTCGCGTCTTCGCTTGCGTTTTCATCAAATTCGGTTAAGTGGTTTAGCCCTGAAAGCCGTTTTTGTGTGAGTGTATATTTTTATTTCCAAGCAGCATTACAATCGAAATTTATGGATTATTGGAAACTATTTTTCATTGGATTTATTTGTATTTTTGGTGTATGCTTCCTTTTTAGCTAAATGCGTTGTTTTATCAAGTCCAAAATAATTTTCAGGTTCAAGAAACGTTGTATTTACTATAGTTAGTCAACCAGAGCCATATCACGCAAGTGTCGCAAGTCGCCTAAAACGAGACTTAGAAAATCAAGTCAATGAATTAGAAAAGGTAATAATTGTTTTTTTTGCGATATTTGAAATGAAAAAGTAAATTCTAAAAACTTTAATTGAAATAACAAAAGTATTTATATAAGCTGTTCTAAGAATTTATGTACGATTTGAAGTTTGTTTTACTTCTTAAGATTTTATAATAACTATCTTAACTGAATTGTAACATAAATAAAGCGAGATCTTTTGTCGGTAAAGTTCAGTCGTTACTTGTGACCAAATTTACTAGGCTTTGTATGATATAATATATACAGTGCTTTTATATTGTAGCTTACACCAAAAGTCTACATAACACATGAAGATATACCCGTAGCGGGGGCTTGGACGATAATTCCTCTATTGAGGCCCTTAGTCACTAAATACAAAAATACAGATGTACGATGGGTTCTCTTTGTCGAACCGCATACTGCTGTACGTTGCAGTAAACTATTTGAAGCTTTAGCAGCAGCTGACAATCAGAAGGTAATAATTAGATAATTGGTAGTTTATATTTCTTGAATTCTTATTTTGAAACGAGTAAATAAAGCCTGCCAGTATTTTACACATTCTATTCATCTTGAATAGCAGAGAACTTAAGAGAAAATTCAAACCCAATGAATTGAAAATACTCTTTTCTTTTTAGGATACAATGTGGATCGGTTACCCTCTAAGTGATGATGAACCAACAATTATACATCATTTTGCCTTTTACGAGGATTTGGAAGACGATGGTGGTTTTGTGTATCCCCATTTTGCAAATGGTTTCGCGATGAGAATAGAATTAATGGACAGGTAAGACTTACGGTAGAACCAGGTTAGAGAAATGTCAAGGTTTGTAATTTATAAAAAATATCAACAGGCTCGTAAATCAAATAGAAAATGACGAGAGGAAGCTGGAAGCAGATTTCTCTATTGATCCTGCGTTCGAACTGGCACAACTCGTGTATGGGGATAGCACTAGTCCAGGACCGTTATTGACCCCTGATCTGAGCTTCTGCATTGTTTCCGGAGATAATTGTGCCACATATCCTAGACAGTTTGATATATGCGTAAGTTATATCATTTTTGATTCTCTTTTTAAATTATGTTGAAATACATATATCAATAAGGAATAAGCTAATTGGTTATACTTCTTAGAAAGTCTTAAGGTTTTTACAGTTCATAATCCATAGCAAACTAAATATTTTGTCCTGGCAGGGCAGTCCTATTGCTGAGGACTCTATATATTTTGCAGTGAAAACTTGGACAGGTTTCCACTCTACCAGAGCAAAGGTGGTGAAGAAGACTTGGGGAAAACACGTGACACATCTGCAATTCTTCAGTGATAAATCTGGTAAGTTTGAAAATGTGTTCTTGTCTTCGGCAATTGACGATGCATAAAATTTTTTAGCACGAAATTTATTATTTTTATATGAATTTTGTTGGGTTCATGTGTGAGTTTCTGGGTAGGTACCACCCACTCAACATTACTGCCTTTCATCCTACCACCAATCAGCACTACTTGGTATTAAGTGTTCAGGTTTCAAGGTAGCAATGAGTCAGCCAGTGTAGCTACATAAAGAGCATAACATCATAGTTCTCAAAGTTGGTGGTCAATTGGATCCATAAGAAATGGTATTTAAAAAATTAATATCGATGAGTGGCTTCTTAAAAATATATATATTAGTAGTGATTGTGCGTCTACGGCAGAGTTCAGATTGTTATTAAGATATTGAATGCATTTTATGATGAATTAACGATCATTTAAGTCCACTTTAAGACTTCTGACTCAGACTGCTGACATCGTTTGAAATTTCTCTGTGCATAGTCGAAAATATCGTATCATAATAATCATAAAACGCATTATTTTAAAAATTTATCTATTAGATTTCGTTAAACTTAATGATTAAACGCTTTGAAAGTTAAAAGACGACAGGTTAACTCAAAGGCAAGTCGTTATGGAGATAAGACTATTTAGCAATCCAAATGTCACGAACTTAATCCTGTCTTTGTAATCTTAGAGATCTAATTCTATTGCTTTGTTGTTATACTCGTATTTATAAAGATCCGGAAAATGTTGATCTTAGTGATACGTCCAACGTTAACTATTTGACAGATTAAATCAATGATTGCATCATTGATTTATCGATTGGATTCGATTTCAATTGCGTGATTTTTAAGTCATTTTGTGCTTCACACAACCACTTTGTGGAACCATTTTGCGCCGACGGATTTTCAGTACTAATACGATTTGGACACCTTCAAGAAAAGAGCCTACTCATTTCTTAAAGGCTCACCTCTAAAAGCCCCCTAGTGTTGCAGATGTTCATGGGTGGTGGTAGTCACTTTCCATCAGATGAGACTACTGCTTGTTTGCCACATATTTAAGCTAGACGAAATATACGGTTTTAATGTGTTTATTAGGCATATAAAAATATATATATCCGTTTCATTAATACCTAAATTATACTACAAATAAAATTACAGATATTGCCCCATCAGTAACTTTATCACATATGCAATTGTATGAATAGGCTATTTTTAAAATCCATTTTATATTATTTAGTAGAGTTTAAGGAACCCAGTAAAAGTGTTTTTTTAAATTCTAGTACATATTTGCTAAAAAATTGCATATTTAAATAGCGCGCAAAAACGCTACTTTGACAATATGGCGCTGTAATGGGGTCGGTGACGTCACTTGCCTGTATTCAAATCTCTGGCACATATAATTCACATACAGTAGGCAAACGAGGTTAACAAGCAAGTGTCGTCATCATAAACCCGACCAATCAGGGGCGTTTTGTGTCACGTGACAAACGTAAAAAAAAAAAACATTTATATTTATAGATTTTTGAGATAAATTAATTATTATTTTCAATTTTCGTTAATAAATAAACATTTATTAACGAAACTATAATAAGCTCATAATATATACTGATTACAACAATTGACATTTTATTTTTCGCATTGTCAAATATCCTATTATGCAATAGTATATACATTTAGTCTTTGTCATATAGTACATTTTTTATCGTTTCAATTTCGACTATGGATCGAATGATCGTTTTTAACTCTTCCTCTCTTAAAATGCAAATCAAAACAAAGAGATTAATCTGGACCCCCGGTGATAATAAGTTTTACAGTATGTATATATGATTATCCTCTTATCCATGATTTTTACCCTTAAATAAAATCGTTCAATATACTGCGTGCTGCGACCACTGTCCTTCAGCTTAAATATTTCCTGTCGTACTTTTAGAGTTTTATGTAATTTTCAATAGTGATATATAAGATATCAGGAATGTTAGATAGATTAGAAAAACAGATTATGATAATTATTTAAAAAAATAAGAATATCGGATAAGTGCAAAATCTGTGTCCGTGCACTGGAGTTTCCTCGGTTTCTAATTTAATTTGAGATTCACTAACATTTGCAAGAAATATGTTTGAGTTACTTGTTCTACTGTTATTGTAGTTCAACTGACGATCTTCACCTAACACTTTATTTTTAATGTAACAGCGTAAATGTCCCGCTACATCTCATGAATCTCCTTTCTTGGAGTTTGTGGATACATAACTGATAAATATTTTATACAACCGGTCCAATTTTTCCTTACAATGTTTTCTTTCAACACCGAGCACGAAATAAAGTATAAAAGTTGTTATGGTTCGAATGTTTTTTAAAGAACTCGTGATCTTCGGTTGAAAATCTACATTTAATATCCATTGCACTATCGATAGCAATTATAATTTTTATAAAGGTTTAAACTTTTAAGACTTACGCAGGACTATCTTATTGTCTCAGTTCTTAATGAGAATTTCCATAAATAGAATAATCACTGTCAGTCTGGTCTTCTACGTTCTTGGCTTTTAAAATTATAAATATTGTTGTATTAGTGTAGACTAAATAAATTATAAATATAGTACATAGAAAAGTATAGTTAAGATTTGTGTGTTATGTATATGGGTGCTCACTAATTCAGTAGCGGTTGTATTTTCGACGCAATGCACAAATGTATTCTTGGTATTAGAAGTAAAATAATTATTTTTTTTTGGGAAAAAAACGTTTTATTTAAATATATATAATTATATATATAGTCTACCCGACGGACTGGCGAATAGGCAATCTGATAGTATGTGGTAGCCACGGTTCATAGACATGATGCAAGAAATATTACCCATTCCTTACATCGCAAAAACGCCGCCAACCTCGGGAACTAAATAATATCCTTTCATCTGTAATACTAAATTTTGTTGTTTAGCAATAGAATTATATATATTTATACATATATATATATATATATATATATAAATAGATGGGTATGCTCAAAGCCCTATGGTTTATAGTGTGTATGACTTATAGTAAGTACCTATTATAAACTTACTGGTGACAGCACCAAGTTTTTTTGAAGTGTTATACAGTTCAGTGGAATGTTCGTTGTTTATATATTTATTTATAACGCAGTTGATTATTTACAATTTCACACATTGTCATATTTACTTTATCCACATTCCTGTTAAAATGACTCGAAAGAATGAGTATCAGCGTAAAATGTTTCTGCAGATCCTGAACTCCCTGCTGTAGATATCGGTGTGCCAAACACGAAAACGGGCCATTGCTTAAAAACGGTCACCATTTTAAAGGAAGTTGTGAAGAGAGTGAAAGATCTTCCAAACATCAAATGGATATTTCTTGCTGATGATGATACTATTTTGGGGTATGGAAGTGCCACCGTTTTTTTTTTGGTTATGTATTTGAAATTTGAATTGTGCGATTGTTGAAGATGTAAATTAATATGGTTAAATTATATATATGTATAAAATCATGAACAACTTCATTATTATTTAAGTAAATAAGACATACGTGATTTTCTGTAGTAATATATGTTAATTTTTCCACTTTTTCCAATGAACAAAGTTAATTTAATTCAAAAGTGTCCAGCGGCTGTGTGAATTGCTAAGCTGCTTTCGAGGCGGTTCCGACATCACAGTTCTCGGAGAAAGATATGGTTACGGATACGGCAAGAAGGAGACCGTTGGTAAAGGTCAGATATCAAATTGTTCAATCTTATGGATTCCATTAGCTTTTACTCTGAACGAAACAAAAACCTTTGGATAATGTCTAGTTTAAAATTAACAGTGCACTAATTAGAAACACTTAGACCATATATACATACATGTCCGTTCCTAATGTGATCATCGATCGGTACTGCTACCCCAGTGTATATTAAATCGGACCGTCCCAAGGCTACGACTACATAACGGGCGGCGGCGGCGCGGCGCTGTCGCGCGGCGCGGCGCGCGCGCTGTCGGCGTGCGCCTGCGCCTCGCGCGCCGCGCCCGACGACATGGCGCTCGGCGCGTGCGCGCTGCGCAACAACGTCTCGCTCACCCACTCGCCGCTGTTCCACCAGGTCGGTTTCCGCTTTGAATTCGAGCCTTAAGGATGACATGCTCGGTAGCCTTCGTATTTGTAAAATGATACAATATTTAAGATTTTAAGCATTTCATTTATCTAGGCACGTCCGCAAGATTACCCGCGTGAAGTGCTCGCACGAGATCGCCCGGTGTCCTTCCACAGGCACTCCTCGCCAGAACCGCTCAGGGTCTACGCTACCTGGTTCCAGCATGATGACTTAGCTCTTAAAAGGAAAAAGAATAAAGATGAATTGTAGTTACTAGAAAAATATTTGTTAATTATCTAAAGTTACAGTAAGACTTGTTTGAATGAAATGTTATTTAATAGTTCCTGAAATATTTAAATGCTTGAACGAATTTATACATTCTCGTCTTAAATATCTATTTCGGCTTTCAATTACTTTTTAATTTTAGAATATTTAATGTGTTCAAAATATTGTTACAAAAAATCATGACAAATCTACATTTCAAGCAAGGTACGTAAACTTTTTTTTATATGTTATATGTTATAATATGTTGTATGAGTTTATACCTATATAATGTTTTTTTTTTTTCAAAATTTTATGAAATTTGACATTTAGTTTTATGTATTGTTTACGTCTATAATTAAATTTAAACAGCTTGGCTTCGTATTAATTTGTAAGTATTATTATAGAAGTTTGTATTAAGATATAAAAATATATAATATAATTTAACTTAGTTATGCCAAAATATATCACCCCTTATATAATGACTTTGGAAAAATGTTACCATATAAGAAAAGGCATCATAAAATACCCTAACTAAAATTTATTAAATTATAATATGTGTAGACTGTACATCTATCGATATATATCATGAAATAAATCTGTGAGGTAGTTCCTAAATGTTTTGTCAAATATCATATTTTATCTCAGTCGTGATATTTGGAAAATCCACTCATGGTAATACACAATTTTCTTGCGTATATATTTTGTTATAATGGCATAGTTATGTATTTATAAATAAATGTTGTAACTAATATCTATTTTTCTGATTTTTCTTTAGAAATGGTAGAATCGTTTTCTGCGGCGAGTTTCGAATTCGTTCAACTAGAGTGTCGTCGGCATTGATACGTTAAATAAGAATGAATGTTTGTATGTTTTAAATCCTAAATAATCAATCCGATCGTGATGAAACTTAGGTGATTTATTTTGCGTACGCCCAAGAATGTCATTTTTTTTTGTATTTGCTCTTCAATATAAAAATTCTATGTTGATCCTTATTTTATTATATTTTATTATATATAAATTAAGTATTTCTTTACCTATATAATAATATTTAAGATTGTAATGTTATAGGTTTTTGTGGTTAGGAATTTTGGCATAATTAAGTTTAATTGTAGTTGCTATAATATCTGTGCCAGTATTGTTACACTGTAAATACATATCACTGTGTACGATGAAATAAAGTTTACTATTTTTGTATCTGTTTTTTTATTAAGGCTCCTGTAGAAATTTGTGTATCCTACAAAATTAACTACTCCGTACAGTAGATAACAATAACAAAAAAAGCCACATTTGCAATTGTTCCGTTAGTTCATTAAAAATCAAAATGATTTAAAACACTCTTCTTTGAAGCACTTTATCATCTAATTTAAAATGTAGATTCTACCAAGAAAAATTGTCAAGAAAATAATTTGTGTCAACTACCCTGGAAGACCCTGAAAGACCCATAGACATAATGGCGCTGTAAGAAATTGCATCACTAACCTTAGGAATGGTGATGTTATGTCCCTTGTGTGAAGGTCTGTAGTAACACTATACTTACAATAGTTTGATATATAAAGGAAACAATCTATGGCATGTATTCTTAAAGTAAAAAATATCTTGAAGTAACTATGTAAATCTTATCATCACCAAAATTTTACAATCAAATCTCTTTTTATTTACAATTAACAATTTTGAGCAAAGGACTAAAAGTTAGTGCCGATTATCAAGTTTCGCTTCAGAATCTTGCATACCTTTTTTTTAAATAAAAAATATATAACGGTATATTACACCGTTAACATGTCTTCTATGGCTTGAGATTCCTTATTCTAAATCCGTTAAAATAAAACCATATAGTATAGTATATACATATAGTAAAAAATAAATTATGAAATTTGATAAAAATTAAAATGTAAAATAGAAATATACTTAAATATTCTGATTTTGAATCATACTATTATTGTTTCATTATATTAAAAATAAAAGCCGTTATTTTTAATCTGTATATCACGGGACCTAAAACACGAGCCGTCATGATGTAACGTCATCTAGGCAAAAACTGTCAGTTCAGTGCTATAGGTACATATTGTTAACGTTTTACTATTATTTTTATATTAAAATAAAACAGATATCATACAGTATAATTATTTTTACAAATCACATTTAACCATTTAACACATTTAAACATTAATAAATTTTAACTTAATACAATGAACATTATAATCAGTACAATAATCTTACCTTAAATTACTTTCGCCATTAAAGCCCCAAACGAACTGAGAGCTAATCTATTCACACAGTGCTTTTAAAAGCCGTAACCCTTATTACATTTACAATTTATTTGTCTACCCGCCTTGCTGATTTTCTCAATCAACAAATACAAAACAACAAATCATGACCATATTTATGTACAACATATATTACTTATTTTAAATAGCTTACAATATCTATCAAATTTAAATTTAAGCAGTAATAATTGTGTTCTTTCGTCAGTGCATTTTATTTGTACTTATTTATGTATTAAAAATGCAAACCGGTTTTATAAAATCAAATAGTACGAATCTCGTTTTGCGAGTTCCAACCAAACATTCCTCATTTCAATATCATCTGCCTCTTTGACCCTACTCTAACAATCTGTCAAATAATCTAATCAAAGACTTTCTGCTATAGACAGACAAATGTACTTATTAATTTTTACACTGTGGTGGTATAATTTTAATGAAGCTCTTCGCATATCTACTCTTATTGCCTCCACTGGTGACAGAAGGGCTGGTTCCTTTTTTGCTCAGAGGATCGAAACTACGATTCAAAGGGGAAATACTACTAGAAATCTTGCCACCATTCCACGAGGTCATGATTTATACAATAACTATTTTTAATTCTTATTTTTATATATTTAAGGACCTTACTTTTTACTAATATGATATATTGCTAACAAAAACAAGTTTTGTAACGAACGCCATCTTTGATAAAATCCTTAATCCTTTGATTAAGCCCATAAATCTTGATTAATGTCTTGTATTTTAGATCATTAATAATTAATATAAGTTTCAGTCTTAGCTAATGGACCTTTTGATAACGATGACTTGCGTTCAAGCAATGGTTCATTTGTTTTGACATAATAAGATGGTTCTTAAAATATTACGTATAACGATATTATAATTGAATATAGCTACGTATAGAAATTACAAGTGTGAATCAGTTGCTATATTTTATACATAGATATCTTTTTTTTTTAATAATTTCTCTACAGACGAACTGTCTGTGCATGTGTGTATCATATTTGTGTACAATTTTTTATTATGTTCATTTAATGTGTCTGCATTTTATTGCCAGGCAACATCAGAATCTAAGTTTTTGGATTGTAAATTAATGTCGAAAAGTTTGCATTGAACTCAACGATGACGACTTCTTCATTGACACGGAGTTTGTCTTTGTTGACTAGTGTTGCTTGGTGTTATTAGTCTTCGTAGGATTCAGAAATCGTTTATCTCTGAAGACTCTATATTTGTATTAATTACTGTTAGGATATCCTGTAGGTATAAACCCTACTCATACAAAGCGTAATGATGTACTGTAAAATTATGACATTAAGATGTTACCACTTACTGTACACTTACGTTAGATATTTACTAGTTTTTAACTTGTTAGACTAATTCTTAACATTTAACACCCCCCCCCCCCCCCCATAAGAAAGACATGATTTGGAAAAATACTGATACACATATACATAGGAAAATAATTGTTAAAAGATTGCATGGATATCTTTAATATTTGTAGTCATTCTCACTAAATTACTTTATTTATAGTTCAATTTTAAGCTTGTATTTTAGCGTTACTGAACATCCCTGATGTCGTATAATAGGGACAGAAAGTTTGTATGTAAATTTCGTTATGTTATTATGTTGTTCGTAAAATCATAAAATATTTTACATTTACATGTTAAGTTACGTTAGGCACGCAGACAAAGTTGCGGGCAACAATGTAGCTTAATTAAGTATGTTGAGAACGTAATTTTGTGTAATATATTGTAGAAAATAGTTGGTGAGGTATAAAGATAAACAATTATTTTTTTATAATACTATAAACCCCCGTACAAAAGTTTATATTAACATACCGAGGTAGGTAAATTCTGTTTATTTTTCGGACTCACATAAATTTAGGTATTATATAAATTCAGGTAGGTTTACGTATTATATATTTTTAGGATAGACAAAGATGTTCAAAGAGGTGTGAGAGAAAATTGTCGGTTCGAGCATTTTTTTTGCGCCAACAGGAAACTAGTGGATTCGAAGGTAGTAATAATATTTTTTATGGTTGACCTTAATTTTATACATATATGAATACGCAACAATAATAATCCATATATTTACTAGGTGGTTAGCCTTTTTGCACGCTCGTTTGGATATCACCCAGTCTCATAATTCTATCAAGTAGGAGTACTTGGTATTGTTATAAATTAGATTTGAAAGTTGAGTCAGTGTAACTACTGTAGTTCCAAAGGTTAGCGATGCATTGACGACGTAAGGAATGGTTTATATTTCTTACAGCGTCAATATATATTGACAGTGATGGGCTCTTACATAAGGTTCTTTATTTGCCTCAGCCAACCTAGGTATATAAAATAGAAATGTTGAAACACGATGCAGAATTAGGTACTATAAGTTCTCATTAGACCAACCTGCGTTCAGTTAAAATGCCACAACACGAAATTAGTTTTTCACGCTATAAAGTGTAAGTTTTGGACAAGTTGCGTATATTTTACAAGACCGTTGTTTCATAACCCTTTGTATTCAGAGAAGGCACTGATAACAACGACATAGTTTAAGCAACTGCACTGCGGGTTCTATCTTGATTGGTGCCGTGCTTTTGTGTTCGTTTTAATAATAGCACTTGCTGTGCTTGTTTAAATGTAACTTATGACTTTACGAAATACAATTCTTACAAATATGAATAAATTGACTTGTTATTTTGTATGCCATTTTTATCATCGTATTTTATTATTTCGAGGACATGAAATTCACGTTTTGCCACGTCAATAGTCTAAAAAAGCAGGCGATATAAAAATATGTAGGGGGTGAATAGGATACTTTATATTGTTTAAAAAAAAAGTAGTATGTTTCCTTGAGGTTCAAGCAGACCCAGTTAACAGGCAGAGTTACTTTCGCAATCATAATATTAGTAGAGTATATATCCGAAAACCTTCGACACGCGCTGTATCTTGTGAAATAAGTTTAATGTATATTGGTTTAGTTTTGTCACTTAAGCATTCAAAAAAAATATTTGTTTGTATAGGTTTATATATGCCCATTAATATTATTTCTATAAGGTATAATAAAATAATTAAACGTGTTTTACGGAATCGGTTTTTTAATTGTTTTGTTTTTTTTTAATTCAGGCAACACTGTTCCATGCAATATATATGTCACCGTTAAATTGTACAAAGTTACAAACAGTTAGATTATGACTTCGCGAGATTGTAAACTAACTAAACCTTTACATACCTACTGCTTACAATTTAACGCATTATTTTTCGGATAATAATCTTCTAAGTGAATTTTAGTTAAATTATAACCTATACAATTTAATAAATTATTAAAATTTGATATATCTTATTGTAAGTTGAATCACTGTTTACAATTTCGCGAGACAGATCTAAAAGTAAATACAATTTTATTGTGTTATTTACGTGAATACAAATACCATATCAAGAAATAGATACATTTTTGATTATTATTTATAGACGTATGAAGGGTTCCGTATCATTGACTAGGTAAACAATTACAACACTAATTATATAAATTTAATAAAATATTTATTTTATTTAGTTTTTAGAATTTGTTACTATAGCGGCAACAGAAATACATAATTTGTGAAAATTTCAACTCTCTAACTATCAGAGATACAGACTGGTGACAGACAGACGGACGGACAAACAGCGAAGTCTTAGTAATATGATCCCGTTTTTACCCTTTAGGTAGAGAACCCTAAAAATAGTGACCTACAGTTGGCCCCATTTTTTTACACGTACTATTAAAGTAGGATTACGTTGGGCGAGTGTCAAGTGTAGCTGTCACGCAAACCAAGATAATGAATTGGCCCTTTTGTTATAGTTTCTATGTAGTTCGATACTCTAGACATAAATAACCTAACATATACCGGTAACATAAACCGGAAGCTAACTCTTCAAACACATAATCAGTTGCTTAGGTCGCTTTGTGAATTCTAAGCACTCTTGCAGCCAGAAGTTTGTGTCGACGGGAATGGAAGACGATATAGTAGACTAGAATGATATCCTGACGATAGTTCAGATTAATATATTATGTAATATTTTCTACTGGGAGAAATGCAGCTGAGAAGGATGAGTTTCTTGACGAGAAGCTTTATCAGATGCCACTGCATGCGGGTAGCGCAAGACCAGCTGTTGTGGAGATCCTCGTGGGAGGCCCTTGTCCAGTAGTAGACGTTTTCCGGCTGAAATGGTATACTTTATCAAATAGAGGTTTATAATGTTTATAAAAAAAAAAAAAACAAGTGCCCAAAACCGTGCCAGGCTTCTAGCTCGAGTCAAGTCACTATTAACTAAAGAGTCAAGTCACTGGTTGAAATCATTACCCTCTAAAAATCTTGGGTCACTTTTAGATAATGAATGTTTCCGCATATCAATTGGTCTCCGACTGGGAACACCGCTGTGCTCTGAGCACAGACGCCCGTGTGGAAAGGAGGTGGACTCTTTCGGTTGACATGGTCTCTCTTGCCCAAGCAGTTCAGGCAGGCTTTTCGAATTAGTCGTGATGATGGTAAGAGACCTGATGGATTAAAATTGGTTCCCTGGGAACGCCGACGGGTCCTTGTGTGGGACGCTACATACGTTGACACGTTGGCCCCGTCTCATATCCGAGAAACAATGTTAAAAGCCGGTGCCGATGCGGAAAAAAAGATCTAAATATTCGTGTCTTATGTCAAATTGCTTATTTGTCCCATTTGCTGTCGAAATACTTGGCCCTGGTGTATGGCGAAATGGTGCAAAAAGCTTCATCAAAAATATAATAGCACCTCGCCTTATTGCCTCCACTGGTGACAGGAGGGCTGGTTTGTTTTTAGCCCAGAGGATCGGATTGCGATTCAACGGGGAAATTCTGCTAGCATTCGTACCACTATTCCACGCGGTCAAGATTTATATAGTACCTATTTTTAATTCATGTTTGTATATATTTAAGCACTTATTGTTAAAAAAAAAAAAATTATACAGTGCATTCAAATTTTGATTTACAGTAAAAATAATATACTTATCTAATGTATTTAGGTGGTGTAACAGTGATCGTCCGTTAATCAAATATATAAAATAAATTAATGATTAGAGAATAAATAAAAATTAATCGTTAATTAAAAAGGTTAGGTTGTTAAGTTTTTTTTTTACGATAAAGTATATATTAATATTGTAATCCGATAATTAATTATATTTTTTTACTTATTCGATTATTTTTTCACTCATCCGATTAATGGATGACTACCATCCGCAACAGTTAAGTAAACTTTGCGAGAGTTGGAATGAAATATATCAGTAAGTTGCTGAACTTATCGCTTTAACTATAAATAACAAGAATTATCATTATCATCATATTCATAAATAAGTCAAAGTGACGAAAAAATCTACATTTATTTGTGAAATTATTTTATGAGTACTAACGCGTTTATTGTGTATGCATCAGCCTTCAAAAAAAAGGAACGTACGTATAACATACCAAAACGTAATACCTCCCATGTGTATTCGATATTACATAACCGATATTAATTCTAGTCAAAGTTTGAAACTTTGAAAACCTCTAAGAGGGTTCACCATTCATCACGCGTCACGCGATACTTTGCTAAGTACGAAGTAAAACTTGCATTTTTCATTGCGACAAGTTTTAAGTACGGCTCTGGAAGTTTTCGTTTGAGGAAAACTCAGCCTTATTGTTCAGTTATTAAGTTTATTATCATCCAGACGAGTATTACCGAAGTGATTTTGGATTTTCTTCGCTTCGAGTGTTCGATTGATCAACCTGCCACCTTTATTCATTCGAATGAATATTTATAAAACATATTTCCCGTATTATCAAATACTTATAAATTGTGTTCATTGTATCAACAATGAACGTTTTTATTATAAAGAAATACTTTACAACAACAACATTAACAGCCTGTAAGTTTCCCACTGCTGGGCTAAGGCCTCCTCTCCTTTTGAGGAGAAGGTTAGAAGCATAATCCAGCACGCTGCTCGAATGCGAGTTGGTGGATACAGATATGGCAGTTTTTGTTGAAATTAGACACATGCAAGTGCGGAAGTTACTCAATCTATCTGTACGTCCGTTACGAATTTAATGAAGTTTAGGATGAAGTAAGCTTGAACCCCAAGGAAGATCATTATATACAAATAACCTAAATATAACTAAAACCAACGGTATATTATAGTTCTATATTTTTATATTTTCGCCCCCATATATTTCACTATTTTGAGGGACAAACCTGGTACAATCGAATGGAACTCAAAATATATAATTATTGTAAACCTAGTTTTTACCTTCACAAAGGTCTAGTGGCTAGTTACTAAGATCCTGATGGGTATCAGGATTCGAACCTATAAAACCTTATTGCTAGGTTCCTTTCTCTACCCCATGTAGCGTGTGCAAAATCATTACATAGTATAAAACAAAGTCGCTTACCACTGTCTGTGTCGTGTGTATGCTTAGATCTTTAAAAATTACACAACAGATTTTGATGCGGTTTTTTTTTAATATATAGATTGATTCAAGAGGAAGGCTAAAATGTCAAAAAAGTTGGCGATATTATGTCTATCTCTTAGGGATAACCCACAATAACCATTTTTTATGAGAATTAATAGCTTATTTTCGAAGCGATTTTAAACAAATACAGCACATTAATCCTGATCCAATTAAGTACCTTAAATACATTGTGCATTTAATAAATATCAATATGGCCCTTTACAGCATCTAATTTAAGATATTACAGTTTTATAACGCAGGGACATAGCGGGTTGAATTGTCTAATGACTGAAAAACTGTAAACGTTGTAAGACATTCTGTAGTATATTTAGTGCTGCACCCGTGTGCAGCCGGGGCGGGTCTAGCGAACTTTTATGATAATTGGTTGATTACATTAAATGTAAAAGCGTAATAAACAAACTCACTGTCGCATTTATAACATTAGTTAGGGATACTTGTACTTCGGAAACTCGACGTAGAGAACTAGTTGTATCTTGTAAAGATTAGCTATTAACAAATAGATCCTATTAACTTCCTGATGTTTGAGAAACGAATTACTGAGCATGTATGAATACGTTTTCTCGTCTATTCGGAATTAACTTTAAATTTATTATACACTTGTGAACTCCGACTTCGTTCGAGTAGCGCAATTTTTTCCAATTCCATTGACAAATATCAAAACATTAATATGTTGCAAAAAATTATATTATGTAGTTGATGTCGTTCTAATCCAGTAGTTCCCAAACTGATTTTTCTCGTGGACCACCTATTGGTATGTGTCTGTAACCACAGTTTGAGAGAAACACTAAAATATGAACTAAATTTAAATTTGTTTAATATTGGTGCTTTTAATTCTATCATATATATCAATATAAATATTCGTGAGAGTTCTGAGAGAATAACCTAATCAGTCCGTCTTGGGAGGACCTAATCCGTTAGACGTTCGGGGACTTAATCCCGTCTTAGTATTAAATAATAATATATATCTTGTGTATATATTACGTATTTACTAATTCTAAATGAATAACGTTATCTGATTATTCAATAAGTAAAGTCAATTAATAAGTCTGATTTCAAACCGCGAGATTTAATTCCAAAAAGGATATTCCCTCGGTTTTTAATTTACTTAAAAGCATACTCATATAACATCATATTGACTTTTGTTTTCATATAGCAATGGAAAGCAAAGTAATCTACGGTTCTTTGTATAAACATTTTCTCACAAAGGAAATGTTGATTACTATTTCAGCAATCAACATTTGTGATTATTGTGATAACTACATGTTAAACAGTAAAAAAAAGTATGAAATGTTTGTACGGAAAATTTGTATGAAGGGGCTGATTTCTGAATTGCGCTAGCGTATGGTTCTCCCAAATATATATAGAGCCTAGAAGGAAATATTATATAATGTTACTCAGTGCCCAGTGAAGCTGAAGAGTTAAAAAAATATATTTTGGTATTTGAAACTTTGTGTATTACTGCAATTGCCACGTAGTGGTTATAAGTGTTAACCAAAACTACAAAAGTTGTTATTTGGATCGTGACTGTACACTACAATTAGGATAAGAATTCGTTAATGGTTTACTGGCCAGACGTCTTCCTCCTTCTTAAAAAAGAATGACTGTATTCATTAATTTACACCTCGTATGGTGTAAATTAATGCGTTGTACAGCAATTTGTGTCTTATACGATAATCATTGAAGACGAAAGTTTTTAACAAATACCTGCCATTTCATCGAGTTCCAAAATATAGATCTTAACTGCGAAAATAGTCCACAGATTCTAGCTCACGAAGCGTGCTATGAAGCGAGCTGTGTTCGGATTATCTTTGAAGGATAAAATTAGAAATAAAATTCCCCAATGAAGAACCGAATTTACAGATTTAATTTGTAAAATTGTCGAAAGACTCGGCCTTCGATGTCCACTACCTATACTTTAAAAGCAATTGATGATTTCTAAATTGGAATCTCTCCTCTCCAGCCAGGTGGACCTGATTTTTTTTTTAATTTAATCCGTATAAGATTTAGTAAATCCTCAATATAGCTTTCGTATTGTAAGTGTGACAAAAGAATTTCTCTCCAGTTTCCATTAAAATAAAAAAAATAACAAAAATAAACTTTATAGCAGATAAATAGCATCCAATAGTGGGTTAATAAAAATAATTAAAAGCTAAAACTTTAATTATAATATTATCACTATTATATTAAACTGTACACTTATTATTCATAATAATCGTTCATCCGATTGAATTTAAATTTTGGACAGTTATAATTCTCATTTTTGTTAGGATTTCTAGCAAATTAGTCGTACCGGCACGCAAGTTCAATATAATATATATTAGGAAACATTTTGTAAGCAGTTAGTCACAGCCTCGATGTGTAGCAACGGAAAATGTCTTAAATCTTTAAACATCAAAGACCAGAGTCGCTCAGAGCGCCAACAAACATCAATTTCCTCATAATTTGTAAACTCGTCGAGTATCAAGGGGCAATCGCCTGGAAAGTACGGCAGTTTCACACAACATATGTTAACCCGACGCCAGCCCGGGGCACGCTCCATCTGAAGATTTTTCTTACATATAATTTTGTATTTGGTATCGTTAAATATGAACGCACTTTACACCCTACGACAGAAAGTAAAATATGGAATCTAATATTTATATATAAATCTAAATATGTTTATATTTTTCTCATGTATGTGTGAATTAATATATACAATGAAAATAATAAAAAATGATTTAATTTAGTTTTAATAGATATGAAAATAATTTTTTTTACTTATAATGAAAATAAATAAAATATATACATTGGTTGCAATAAGCAACTATCGTTGTCTTTGACGCCATTACTGATTTTTTCAGCCTTTGAGTTGGCATTTTTTTTGGCTATAATATTTTATGACTAAACTATTCCTGCAAATTCAAACTCGTTTGATAAAAGTTTACTTGGTGTTAGTTTTGTGTAAGTTCATCTGTAGTGTTTAGGTACCACCTACTCATCACATATTTATTGTCACCAAGCAGCTATACCCAATACTGTTCAAGCAGCTATACATAATACTGTTGTGTTCCGGTTTGAAGGATGAATGAGCCAGTGTAACTATAGGCACTAGGACATAACATCTTAGTTCCCAAGGTTGGTTGCGCAGTTTCTATGTACAGTGGTGACCACTTACCATCAGATAGCCCACTTGCTCGTCAGCCAAAATAAGCAAAATGTATTTGAGGAGCATGAGTAATCAAGCAGGTCTAAGGTCATTGACTAGCGAATTACTATATCAGGTCTCCTAAGTCCGATTAAATGGCGAAAGGTAGGGACAACTCTTTTGTGATAGCTGAACCTGAGGTGATAGAGATCAGAAAAATAACTTTTTTCCTGATCTTGTGCCTAAACGACGAAACTCGGCTGTACATAAACAAGTCTAGAAATGACGTTCTCCTAACAGTCTTTGAACTGAGAAAAAGTGATATTATTAAACAGGTATCTTTACGTCTCTTCCAATTTTCTGTAAAAACTAATGACAATAACAACTCCTGTCAGATTCAAAAAACGTTAGAAAATAAAATTCAAATTTAGAAAACGGATATTATTACTTTATCCCTAATTCATAATTATGTCTTCGTATCAAGATAAATTTTAGTCACAACAGCTAACCGTGTACAAGTAACAATAGCTACAGATAAATTGGATTTTTGTGACTATCGCAGCAATCCTGCAATCATGTAAACGTCGTGTCGTAGGAATAGGAGAATATTTTAAGATGAGGCGCTCCACTGCCTCTTTGAGCAAAATGGAAATAAAACGAAGGTTTCTTCGAAATCGTAAATCAAGCCACTCCGGCAAAGCGCTCTAGCGGCGTTTGTTCATTGTACAACGACTGTGCATCGCGCGTATGACACTTCAGAACTCATTCCATTGTTGGCTTTAGAAGTTTAATGGAGAATAGATTTTCAATCTATAATTCTATACCTGAGCGTTTTAAACTTACAGGATATTTTAAAACGATATATGAATTCAATTGAAAGATTTCAATTGAAATGTCAATCAATTGAGTAATTATTTCAGATATTCGAAAAAGAAATTGGTAACTATGGCACATTTTATGAAAACATGTCCTTATTAATGGTTGCTTGCTCTTATATTATCTTTAAATCAAAATAGTTTAGGGAATTCTTGGTTTTTAACGGAATCCAATTATAAAGTTTTAATGCAGTAATGTTATTATAATTGACTGCCTTGTTTTAATCAAGTAGCTTATAAAGTTACAGATTAAGAGGTCCCGGGTCAAATGCAGGGTGTATGTTCTCTTAGAGTTTGCCTGACTACTCTCCGGTTGCCTTAATTGCAGTCTTTAGGGCTGTAATTGTGATCGAGTATTAAGATCGTCTCATTTGATGTATTAAATACATCTGTAGACATAAACGTACATTGATAAATTCGATTGTTTTTTTTTTCTGTTTTATATATCAGATCCCGAGGGGTTTGAACCGCAGATCGGACCGATGCAAACTTATTTGTTTTTTTGTAGATAAATCTCAGTAACAGCTAGGAGCCTAGAAGATTGAAGTGTGTAAACTCTCGTGCGGAGAGCATGTGATGCTCTCAAGGATCAGAAAGAGTTCAGGCGCATGACCAACTCCGATGACCTGTTGGTGTCAGATTTTCCGTCCCATCGGATTATGAGAGTGAGGGATTAAAGAGTTCATCCATGTTTGCACAAATACTTCAGCACTATGTCCTGCATATTTGGCTAATATCTCTTCTTCTATTATTTATTACTTATATTTGCAACGACTTTTTTTCGAAAATTGTGTAAATTTTAATGATGTCGTATCTGACTATACAATGGACCACCACACGTCAGGTGATAGAATCGTGAACACTTATCAAAATATATATTCATGCTGAGAGAGAATTCAGCTTACAAAGCTAAAAGCGATTACAGCAAATGCCTTTTAAAATATGTGGGTAACATTTAGTGTTTTATTGCCGGATTCGTTCAATTTTTAAAGTTTTCTCTGCGTTTATCCGATTAAGCGAAAAGTTAATGATTTCAACGGTGCAATGTTTTACAGAATTATCGATTATTTCCGTTTAATAATTTTATTAAATGTATGTTCGTAAAAATATTTAAAAAAAAAGCTGGCTAATGTAACTTAAAAATTCAAATAACACAAAGATAAGTAAACACAAAAATTTGAATAAACTACCTTAATCCTCATACTCGACTACGCTGTGGCTAGTTTATAGAATATACTTGAATATATGTATTATATTACGATAGGATCCTAGAAAATATTCAAACACTATCATTAGAGGACCAAAAAAAATATTATATGATTAAGAATATTTATTTGCAATTTTTTGTTGTTTTTATGCTTTATCCGGAAAATGAGTAAAAGTTTGAAAGCCTTTGATTACAATTCATGTGATTTGCTAATGGCAAAATAGCAAAGATTACTTAGAGCTCGGTTCTATTTAATGTTAAAGTTGTGCAAAAATAAAACATCTTTGTTAATTGTATTTCGTTTTAAGTAAATTTATGGAATCAATTTGTACTAATTTTCAGTGTTTATATTTACTAAAATTTTAATATTTATACAGTGGAGGTTAAAACAATTATTCAATTCAGTTTTTTATTATTTTTACATAACTAATTTTGATTCTATTACCGATTTTATATAACTTTTCTGCAATGTGTGCTTTTTATATTTACAATTAAATATTCTTTATCTCTGGTTTATGTGGAATGAAGTAATTTGAGATTTACGTGCCTGTGTTGCCAGTGGCTGATTTGCACATTTACCAAATATGTTTTGTTATATATATGCATATATATTTGTTTCGAAAGCCTTGAACCATTTAGAGTGATAATTATTTGAAACTAAACACTTACCGTTATAGTTAACCATTGTATGTATGCAATGAAAGGGAAGAAGGAAAAGTCGTGCGGAAACGGCAGATTTATTTTTATACTACTAATAATCCCTACTGTCGTAGTTGCTTTAAAGTAATAGAAAAAAATACCTGAATTGCGCCCCCTTAAATCTGCCACAACAATCTGCTGGTAAATTCGATGCTACGGTCTGGTATAAATGGCACTCCTGGCGTGCTTAGTTATATTTAATTTAAAGTTTAAATACATGATATGATATTTTATTGATAATAATTTTAAAGACGTACATGTAGTCCCGCCTACTCCGAGGTCCATTGGAAGAGAGCCCTTTTCGATATGGATTTGCCCGCTGTTCTAAAATAACAATTACAAATAATTATAATTAATAAATTTCGTGTTAAATTTATATAATGAATAAAAGTATATTAATAATATAGTTATATTGTATCTGTAAAGAATCGCAAATATTTGTTTGTTTGCATAATAATCCAAAACAACATAAAGAAAATATTCCTTAACACAGTTACCAAGAGTTAAAAATAAAAACGCCGGAGCAATTACCATCCCTAACTTTAGAAGGCCATTGACAGCCGAACAAACAGGATTAGTCCCATCCCAAACCTCATCTTAGGCTTACGACGCTCACAATAAATTGTTCAAAAATTACATAGCGAGTTTACGGGCGGGAAAGCGGAACTCAGATATATAAAAGGCAATAAAAATAAATTGGACGCGCGACTACGGCTCTAGTAGGGTTTATTGGAGTTATGCTTGGTCCGATCAAGCCTGACTTCTCTGGTAAATGAATTGGTCTGTATATGAATGTCGGTCGATAAAATGATAGCGATATGTTTCGGAAGCCGATATTGCTCCGTGGTTCCTAGAAGATTGCTGGGTTAAACCTGAACAATGATCACTGAATTCGCATGAGTTTTAATTTGTGTTTTTAATTCATAATGAATTTCGTGCTCGTGGTTTCGGGAGTTCATCGCTAGGAAACATGAATGTGTTTAACGAAAATACATGTGTCTCACACACCCTTTGGAGAGCCAAGCAGGCAAATTGAGAGGAAGTCTGAGGCTAATAGAGAGTTTTTTATGTAATAGGTTACAAATGTACGTCCTTTTCTGTTTAAAAGGTTTTGATAATATTCCTTCTAGTATGCCAATTTTAATAATAGTAGCGTAAAATGAGCAAAATGATTGATAATGATAAGTTAGAAATGAATTTTATTAGGAAAAGATAACCAACGGTTCAAATGTACATTCACTGAGAAGTATCGGCTAATGATTCAGTAGATTTCAGTGACAAACATAATTAACAACAATTAAATTAATGTATATCCTGCATGGCAATCAACGAATACTCCTCGTTTATCTACGCAATCGATTAGGTATCGACGAGCTCCGTGATCGAGTAGTGTGTACACCGGTTTTCATGGGTACGGCGCTCCAAGGTCCCGGGTTCGATTCCCGGCCGAGTCGATGTAGAAAAAGTTCATTACTTTTCTATATTGGCTTGGGTCTGGGTGTTTGTGGTACCGTCGTTACTTCTGATTTTCCATAACGCTTTAGCTACTTACATTGGGATCACAGTAATGTATATGATGTTGTCCAATATTTATTTATTTATTATTATATTTATAATTTATCGAGTAATTCAACTTATTAATTATGACTTATTAATTATGACTTATTAAAACATCAGATTAAACATAATTAATTGGCACAGCTAAATGTTTTTTGTCGAACATGCAGATTAAGCAAAATAAAAAAAAAAAAACTTTCAAACTCTCGCAATTAGTCCAATAAAGCGAGTGGTATTTTAAAGGAAAAGTCTGAACTGATCAAACGGTAATTAACTTTATCGAGAAGATTCGATAGCGTTGGAAATGTTTTATGATATCTGCATCCAAACCTAAGAAATTTTAGTTTATTTTCTCTAAGATTTTACTAATTAAATGTACCTAAACAACTCAGAAAATATATTATGGATATTCAGTAACACGTTCTGGGCACGCACCGTTGGATTTTCTTGTACTGAATTTATGTACATCTTGTGTTTAATAATTGAATTTTGGTATTACATTGTATTGACATTCTTTAAGGTCAATCTTAAGTTATGAACTATGTGCATTTATAAACAAATTGACGTATCTTCAATGGTTTTATCCATTATTTTCATATCAGAAAAAAAATCAATGATAATAATTTATACATATTATAGAGCCTCTAATTAAGGCAAAACTTAAAAAAATACTGCTTATTTCTTCCATCACACCGATATAGCGTAAAGGACAATATGAATATGAAAAATATTTCGCATTTTGCGGCAGTGTAACATGTTTTAGCAATGGGCTTTCTAATGCTGCACCCTGGGGGCCTGATAAAAGTCCGACCGTAGTATTTGTAAGTGTACAATTGTGCGATTGTTCGATGTTGGGGACGATAGTTTAAAACTTGCTGTTATTATAAATAATTAAATATATATGTATATATTTAAAAGCGAAAACTTAAACCCTCTTAACGGTCTGTTGCTATTCGCACTGTACTAAGAGCATTCTTTTAAATTAAACATTTCGGTACGAACTACGAAGCCGCATTCAGTTAAAGGTAAATTATTTTAGGAAATAAAGTATTGACACCTAATCTGGTTACTACGGCTAAACCGAGAACTTTTAATTAAAAGCTATTAAAGCGTCTGCTCAAGGCGAAAAATTGGTGACTCTTTCAAAGTGTACCGAACGTATAAGGTATTTTAAAGTTTTAGAATTTATATAATTATACTGAATATTCTCTATGAACTAATAATAATTCTTCTTCTTCAGAATCTTCAACGAACTGGTGATATCGTTTCTCAAAAATAATCACAACAAAACATCTCAGACTGTTTTATATTCACGCCTTCATGCCAACATTATAAATATTGATCAACAAACATTTTAGAAATAAAGGGTAGTAAAAAGGACAAAAGCAAATGTCAACCGAATCCACCTACTTGATAATGTAAGAGCCAAAACACACGGAACATTTATCACTTGTGGTCTATATTCGTACATTTTTTTTTTGTTCGAAATTATATTCTGTTTGTAAAACTGTGTTCTATCAAATAATTTGAATTAAATTTAAACTTGGTAAATACGTCAATTTTCGATATTAACGTGGATTAATTTTTTTTATATAATTAAAATCAAAATATACATTTGAATCGTCATTTTACAGAATTATATTAAAAGTAAATTGGGCAGTTTATAGAAGCCGGCAACAATTTGATAAAGCTAAATTAAAAATACGTTGCTGAAATGGAGAATGTTATTCTACAGCAGACGATTTAACATTAACGTTTTTAAGACTTAATTTAGTTAACTTTAAGACTTAAATTTTTATCTATTTTTATATTACAAAGGAGAGCTGTCCGATCTATTCAAAATCCTGGAACTAGAGACTCGCTTTGAGTGTTCTTAACAAAGTAGGAATTCTCACTGTTGTGTCACAATATGTTTACAACATTGTTATGTATGTTCACAATAACATTGATAGAATCAGTGATAATCGTTGTATGAACACGAGACATAAGGATAAGCTTATAACGCCTGGTTTCCGACTACATTAATAAATATGGCATATTATTCAACACCAGATTATAAAGATGATAAAGTGGAGCTAATATACTGCTAACACTGTCAGGCAGGATATTTTATATCCCGCCTGACAGTATTTAACTAACATAATGTATTTCGAATGTTGGAAAAGAGTAATTAGTCAGTTACTTACCAGTTTTTCTCAGGAGGTTCTACGTTCCGGACCATTGGTTGGTCCGGAACGTAGAACCGGACAGCTCTCCTTTGTAATATAAAAATAGATAAAAATTTAAGTCTTAAAGTTAACTAAATTAAGTCTTAAAAACGTTAATGTTAAATCGTCTGCTGTAGAATAACATTCTCCATTTCAGCAACGTATTTTTAATTTAGCTTTATCAAATTGTTGCCGGCTTCTATAAACTGCCCAACTTGTAACAAAGTTCCAGAAGCAAGTTGGGACTTGTTCATGAAGGCTTGTTCAGAACTTCCATAGGCTTTATTAACTACGTCCTGTCAATGACTTTACACGTGTGATCACATTAATATTGCTCTAGTATATTGTTCCTTATAACAATTAAAATAAGATTGAAGCAAGTTAATCACGTCATTTGTAGGACCATGATCATAAATCGTGTTGTTTTTGGATAATAGTCCTTATTACTGTTACGATAAGGTAATATATATGAGTATACAAAACTCTTGTTCGTTCCTTAAACTTTGACGAACAGTTTGGTTCATACATACGTAAGCAGAGCTTCGGTCTTAGACCCTAGTTAATGATATCAATCACTTCAACTTCTACCAAACAATCATAGTAATACTTATGTCTTTACGGTATTTTCTTTAACAGCTGATCATGAGATGAATTGAAATTGATTTTGATTTATTACAAAAGTTACACCATCAAGTTATCACTAAGCACTTAAAATTAATATCTTATGTGGGTAACATTCAAAGTGATACGTCTTTAAAGGTGTAAACAATATTGACCTCCAAAAATATTTTTGATATAGTTTATATAAACCAAACTAACCTATGTAAAATATAAAAATTAAATTTTAATAACTAAGTAGTAATTAAAATTAAGACAACAAAGATAAAATACTGTACTGAGGAATATAAAAGCAAATTAGAAAATTTAAAAAAGAAAAAGAATGATTGAAAAAAACTAATTAAATAATTATGTACAACACACTTTATTAGTAACGGAATAGGAAGGTTTTGGAAAACAAGCATCTATTCTACATATTGAGTCGCATTGGATTTAATATTAATAAAATCAAAAAATCAAAAATCAAAGTCAAAATATACTTTATTCAAGTAGGCTTTTACAAGCACTTTTGAATCGTCATTTAACATACTATTTAAAGTAAAGCTACCACCGGTTCGGAATGTAGATTCTACCGAGAAGAACCGTCAAACTCTTTTTCAACATCTAAAAATACAGTCGTGTTAGTTAAATACAATTATATAAGTATGTCTTGTAAATTAAATCAATCAATTATAAAATAATCACACGGGTACAATAAGGATCTTAATTAGATTGCGATCAAAAGTAAAATTTAAAATTCTTGTTTTCTTCTTCCGACTACGAAAGTTGAACAAATCTTGACTCTGCTTATTGATGAAAACCGCTTTAAAATCCTTTACGTAGTTTAATATATCGCGTACGACGCCGGGAAGCGCCTAATTTCTATAAAGCATTTTTAACTGAGTATGTTCAACACTCTCTCTTATGAATCTTAACTCCCATCGCTTTATTAGGTATTTAGCGAACATACATATATCTAATATTTTTCTAACCACCACTGTGCAAGTGTGCAACGTCGTATTGTCGCGTTTAGTTCAAAAGGCTAAATCAGCCAGTGTAATTTTAGGCACATTAGACATAACCTCAAAGATTTCATAGTTGATGGGGCTTTCTTTATGATGTAAGGTGTATTTAAGGACTGAGATTGCCTTAGCAATATAATGTTTAATAATTAAATAAATAGTGAGTCTAACTTAAGTACATTAGTAATTTACCGAATTAGAATCAGCGACCACAAACTAGAATCCTTATCTTCAAAGTATAGTGTAAAAACTAACTACCAATCCTAGAATATTATATTGATATCACAAAGGCAAGTATATTAAGTTATTGAATACAGAAACCGCAACCACTAAGCCGTCCTAGCTTACCGGACAGGTCATGATATCGTCCTATTCAATATTTGTCAGTTTGAATATATCTATTTAAAAAGTAGTAATTGTCTATGGGGAAATCAAGTATTTGAATAGTTTCTATATTTTTTGACAGTACGACGAACACCTATAATGAGTAATATCTATGCTGGATAGTATATTAATACTTACTAGTGGTCGCCCCTTGCTCGAAATTCAACAGTAATTCATTGCTAATAAAATATTCGATGCGAATATAATAATAATACATTCGAAAGATACGTCGGAAAAATGAGGTTCAACTGGACGATACGTGGTCACTACCACAATAAAAGAAAATTCAAATGTAAAAAAAAATGTCCTGTCTTGAAAAATTTTTTGACATGACGTGTGTTGTCATTGGCAGTATGCACGTTAACTATGAATGTTGCATATTAAATTATGTTGATATACATATGTGTTAAACGTGTCGTAGTGTGTAATGTTTTTTTTTAAATTATTTTAATGTATTCTAATGCACCTCCGTCACTGTTTTATTGGTAAAAAAGGGAAACATAGTTTTGCTTCACGTATTAATATACAGATATAGTATTAATACGTATATTATAAGTATATATTAGTTATATATTAAGTATAATATAATTAACCTCCTGACACCTCACGTACTTTATAAAGTGCTAAATAAACCGTTCCCTAAAGGCCGAATATTTTTGAACTTCTTATTTCGACAATGGACGACCGTCCTTCATGTAGCATCAATTCCCGAGTGTTTGTTTTCTCCCGCTAAAAAAGTATTGGTTACATGGTTGCTTATAGCCAATTAAATTTAAGCAATGGCGATAGTTTGTCCTTGGAGTTCGATAGAAATGTCTTACCTAGTGGCTGGCACTCTTGCGACAAATGCTCAGGAGTTCATAGGGATGGCGGCACGTGGCCGACGAAGTAAGTAAAACTTAAAATATTTTTGTTAAATTCACTTGTTTTAATGTACATTTTTTATAGAAATGCAAATTATTAAACATTCTTTGGAATTCACGTACTTTTTGGGAGAAATAAAAAATAACAAAGTAAATAAACGGTCGTAAATAAATTAAACCTATAGAAAATCACTTCGTTCGTAATTCATGTTTTAAGTATATGGAATTGATCTTACGTATATCACTTTCGGCGTTAATACTAAAAGTAGTAATAACATTATTTTTAGCGTTACGAGCCAACGGTTAAATAACTCCGGTTATGAAGACTCGCGTGAAGATAAAGATTTCGTTGAGGCTTTTACCAATGAATCCCGATCGTCGGCAGATGAAGACTCGAGCGACAGTTACGCAAGCGACGATAGCAAGTTCTCATAAAGACATATTTCATTTAAAATGTTAATTAATAATATGTTAGACACTTATATAATATTGTTCCTAGTTGAATAGAAAGATCTCAATTAGATTGAGATATTAAGTTGTTTTTGTTAAAATAAATTATTTGAATTTAATTAAAGATCTCACGAAAAAGCATGAAAAATGAGATTGTTGATTGGGCAGTCTTATGACTATTTATTATTATTTTAATAAAAATAAATAAATATGTTTATGTTTGGTTCTTAATTTGTGACCTTATATTAAATTATATGAACAAATTGAATAATTTGTTTTACTTATACAATTAACCTACTCATGCCTTAATGACCTAAAGACCTTTATAAAGGACAAAAAATATCTAAACACAATTATGCTCAATGTCTTTGTCAAATAATATTAAGAAACATTTGTTTTAGTGAAAACTCGGAAAAAACGTTAGTTTATGTTTTATTTAACTGGCAACATCTCGGCCTTTGCAACAAAAACAGTTAAATGCTTTGTAAAGTACATTCGGCCGTAGTTGCAAGTGATTTCAGAAAATGCTCAAGTGTCAGGAGGTTAAGAGATAAGACTAAAGACTTAAGTAATAATATTGTATTGAAAAAAAAAAACAACTTAAGAACGAAAGGGTTAACAGACAATAAACCAAATCGATATCACTCTGATCACGTTCCGTTAAATAGAAACAGATTAATTTCTTCCACTGGATTATTACGGCGTCCCGCACGTGTATCGGGTAGTGAGTAGTGGATATTGGGTAAGGGGTAGTCGGAAAGGGGGTAGACAATAAAGAATATTGACACAATAACTAGCTCCACTCGCACGCTTGCACCAGACTGGAATATTAGATCGGCCATCGTGTGACCATTGTCTTTGTAAATTATATGTACGATTTTTTATCCGATTTCGTATTTGGACCGTGTTGTGTATTTACCAAATCACCGAGGCACTAATAAAAGTTGTTAAGATTTAAAAGTGACAACAAATTTTATAGTCACAGTAACCTTGTTAAATTGTATGTGTATATATAATGATAATGATTGACTTTTTATTTGAAAGATATTATATTTTTATTTTTGTTTGTGAAACAGTCACGTTCACTTTTAATGGAAATCCTGACATAATATGTAGTGTTCACAGATCTATAATAACATATTCATTAGTATTAAATTTTTATTTTATATAAATATATATTATCTGTGTATCTATGCATCATCTCGAGTGACATACGTCGCGAAAGCGCGGGAAAATAAGATGTATAAAAATGGCACAGCGAGCTGATATTTAACTATAATATCTATGTAATCTAATTGGTAAATCGACCTTACATGTGAACATTAAGCTCAAGCTTTCATTAGAGAGTCGACGAATCAAAATGCGTGATGTTTCCTACCATAGAGTAAGTGTTGCTATAATTTTTTTTTACTATTATTTGAAAAAAAATATCGTGATCTTCAAATGTCCTAATTTCATGTCGTTTAAAAGTATTCCATTCAATTATTTTAACTAGTGAATTTATAATACTACGTTATAACATTAGAGATTCGACGTATACGTTTCATAATGTACCTTACAAACTTAAGGCTGAATTATAACGAAAATATAAAAATATTTTGCCTTTTCTAATATTGTTTTTTTTTTTTTATGATACAATGGACACACTCTTGTACGGGAACACAACACTAGGGGAATCCGAAACGAGCTCTTAATAATGTTCCCTATGATATCGCCTCACTATTGCTAAATGGTTTGCCTGCGTATATCAGATTTATGGACAGCTTTTACAATTTACACCCTAATGTCGATTGCATAGAGTCGAATATATATTTCACTTTGTGAACACCGGAAAAATTTAATAGTAAAGTATTTCATAACGAGTCTGTAGCGTGATAATTTTTCCACGTGGTCTAATCACGTCGATTGTAGGTTTTAAATAATTGTAGTTGTACATTATTTTTCGTATTTCGTATGGATTTGACCTGATGGAAAGTGGTTACCACCGCCCATGGATATCTGCAACGCCGGGGGGCTTGCAGGTGCGTTGCGGGCCTTTAAGAAATGAGTACGCTCTTTTCTTGAAGGTTCCCAAGTCGTATCGATTGGGAAAACCCGCCGGCGAAAGCTGGTTCCATAGAGTGGTTGTGCAAGGCAGAAAATGCCTTAAGAATCACGCTGTTGTGGATATCCGGACATCATCAAGTGACAATATTTAACTTTACACATTCCCAAAAATACAAAACATAGGAAACTTTTAAAACATAACAAGTTTAATAGGAAAAAAAATACACCAAAACCTTTCTCCAACTCCCGATAAAACATCATAATCTTTCGAAACATTATTAAAACATTTACATATAAAACGTTAAGCTGTTGTTTTCGTAGCGACGCTCGTAGCTCAGTAATTGGCTCGTTTCCACGTCTGTTTTTTTTACTGATGGTACTCATATTATCCCGTCTAGATTCTCGCCGGCTCCGTCCTTTGTTAACGTAGGAGATAAGATACTGTTATGTTCTGTTTTTATCTCCTAACGAATCTAATTTGCGAGATATTTTATTTATCGAAGTTCAAAGTTGTTATAACACAATATTTTCTTTAATGAATACGGTTCAATGGACTCGTTTATTGCAACTGATTGTAATTGTGACAAAATTCTATAGCTTAGTTTCTCATTTAACGGTCTTAGTGATACTGATGATGATGTCCTCTTGACCATTTTTTCCCACAACGACTATTTTCAAGGGAGAATAGTTATCTACACAGGAGTGTATTATAGTGCCCATGTATATGTGCACTCTGATTTTCCTCACATTCATAATCCGATGGGTCGGATGTTATTCAGCTGGAGGATCAATAGCTTTTACGTTCTCTCTGAGACCACATTTCAAACTTCCTTTGAGAAAAAAAAACAACATGTATTAGCATTTTCAGATTCGGTATAAGCAAAGTAAATAGTAGGAAGTGTATCCAGAAACGCGTCTAAACTCGCAAAGGAGCTCTTGCAGTAAGATCTGTTCTTTTATGTTTACGAGTTATGCAATGAGTATAATATAATATTTTAATTAATTTGGTAGTTTAATTTGTTATTGAAGGTAATAATCACGAGGGCTTATTTAATTTTAATCACAAATCTATCAAATATTTTTCGTTCGCGACAACATATTATTCCAAAAATAAATAACAATAACTTCTGATCTATGATTTATGACTTTTCGTGTTCAAAATGGCGTCATTTGTGTCACTGTTACCATCGTTTTTTTTTAGCTTTTGGTTTTGCCACGTTCCGTATCTTCACGCGATGTCTCCACTCGCATGCTTTCTGATAACCTATTTTTATGTGTTATTGAAACTGTATTAATGTTAAAGCAGATTATAAAACAAAAGGCAGACTGAACTCGCGGAACATGATAAATACCTAATATCACTAAAAAATATAATAAAAACTAAAAAAGGCTATAATACTGTTAATAAATAAAATAAGCCTGGACTCTTGACTTAAATGTTTATATTTAACGTGCAATACATCCTTCTCCGACTATATATATTGTAAATAATGTCAACGCTTCATCAGAACCCATCGAGACACCACCAACCTTATAAGAGATTTTGTTTTTATTACACAATGTATAAAATATATATATTCATTTTTATTTGTATTTATCGGTTTCTGAATAAATGTATTAACCGAAATTTAATGATTAATTTCATTAATTCCCTTTAGAGATTAGAGACAGCAAATAAACAAACCGAATAACGAAATGGCCCGTCGAGGTGATTTCATTTCCGCTCTGGAGCTAAGGTCGATTAGACAGACTGACGTTTGAGAAAGCGGCGAACTAAGATTTACGTATTTCGTTAGTGTAGCGTTAGAAAAAAAAATCGTCGAATTGTAAATATAAGTTTAGGTGATTTTATTTCATATTTTAAAAGAATAATTTTACGTCTCTCCGTATATTTGCGAAGAGCGGACTTAGTATGTGAATTATCTTTAAGCAGTTCCTTTATCTACTCTTAACATTGTATTTGTTAGTGTTTTCACGCAGTAAAAGAGACTATTTGGAGAATACTTTTTATCTTTTATATACGAAGAGAGGTAAAAATAAGTTAGTTAATATATTAAATATAATTAATAATACATTCAGCACCCAATAAGACACCTGAGGAAAATAGGTTTTGTGAGATTTTTACCCGACCCGTGCCGTTCGCTATTCGAGACTTGGCGGAGTTTTCCATTGAGAGTAAAAGAGACTTTTGCCAACATGACATGGACATTTACAGTTATAATATATTATTAAATTAATTCCGTCTCAAAATCAATGTTAAATGCTGAAAAATCATTTGCAATACTAATAAGTTATTGTAATGCGTGTACACATTGCAAATATTAAACTCTGTGTTGTGTGTGCACCTACGGACATTTCACGATTGTGATTTGCGGTGAGTTTCGATTTTATCTTTATAGCACAGCTACAGTTTCTGTGATATCATTTTAATAAGTATATTACATAGTTATTCTTAAATTTTGGACACTTTTTAATTAGAAAATGAAGCTTAATAATTATAGTTTAACAATAAAAGTCCCATTTTATGCTAACGGTATTCAGTAAAAGCTAATTTAATCGGTCGGCTGCTGGCGTCAGTTTATCTCCAGCCGATGTAATCGAAAACAACTGGGAGGCCAACAGACCGCGATCTTTAAAGTTGGCGACTCTGTACAGACGCCTTCTGAAGGCACTTAGTGCGCGACTTTACCAAAGATGCTAAGTTAATAGACTGATTTTTGGTAACCAACACTTTATATGTTATATATATCTGCTATTTCGAGTGGCTAGATATAAGGCAGCAGATGTGTAAGGTTCAACCCCCATAAAAAAATAACTTCTAGTTTTTCTGTAGAAAAATTCTCAGTAACAGCCCAGATTCTGAAAGTTGAAAGTGTCCCGTACCTTGGAAACCACGTAAAACCTTTTGTTAGTTAGTCTTGCGCCTGAACTCTCCGTTTTGTCGGATTTGCCGTCCTATCGGATAATGAGATTAATACAGCGTACATCTGAGTCTGAGCGCATCTCTGTGCACTATAATGTCCTGCTCAGTCAGTTTGTTTCTTTTGAGATTAACCGCTGTGGCCGAAATCATTCAGGACATCAACAACATCATCAACTTCTGCTATTGCTAGAAATCACCATTGTACTTGTTACTATAGTCTTATTTAGTGAAAGGAAGATATTACTTGATCTTTGTTCAAGCCTGTCTGGGTAGGTACCACCCACTCATCAGTTATTCTACCGCCAAACAGCAGTACTGAGTATAGTTGTGTTCCGGTTTGAAGGGTGAGTGAGCCAGTGTTACTATAGGCACAAGGGACTTAACATCGTAGTTCCCAAGGTTGGTGGCGCATAGGTGATGTAAGGAATGGTTGATATTTTTTACAGCGCCTTTGTCAATGGGCGATAGTGATCACTTACCATCAGGTGGCCCATTTACTAGTTGCTGAAACTGACTGGGTGGTGAGGTAAGATGAAGATCATAGCAAAATTAACAATGTGTAGTCTCTATTATGATTCTTATAACACAATATAATTATGACATTTAGAAGAAGTTTTTGTATCAATGATGTTGTAGTCTGTACATTGTGAGTTTGAAGTACTTCTTTATTTTTGAATGGGTTTATGTAATTTTTGAGATAATTAGTTTGCGTGTCTCTTCTAAGTATGTATTGGATATGGTATATTTTACTGTTCCAAGTTCGAAATCTCGTTTTTATATGTTGAGTAACTTAAAAAACATCAGCTACATTGAAATTTGGAAAAGATAGGATACTCACATGCAAGTAAGAAGGGTAGATACCTCGTTACAAGAACCGTTAATAAATTCTAACCGATTGATACAAAATCAAATTTAGAACAGCACCTTTATTAGAATTTGCAGACTGAAGGGCAAAGCAGCCGCAACTAGCCGTAGACATTGCCGCCGTAAGAATTTTTTAACATTTCTTATATTACCAATACGT
Organism: Vanessa tameamea; assembly: GCF_037043105.1. Classification (NCBI taxonomy): domain Eukaryota; kingdom Metazoa; phylum Arthropoda; class Insecta; order Lepidoptera; family Nymphalidae; genus Vanessa; species Vanessa tameamea. The sequence goes on from NC_087316.1 coordinate 1,369,383, forward strand.
CACCAAACTTGGTTACTAATTTATGTCCAATGTGTCTCTAGTTACACTGTCTCGCTCACCCTTCAAATCGAAACACCAAAATACTAAGTATTACTGTTCGGCGAAAGAATATCTGGTGACTAGGAGGTACCTGTGTGGGCTACACCCATGGTTCTAGTTGAACGAAACCGAGTTTTAACGGTGTCGACAAATTCGATAGCAACTGTTACCTTTGATTCAGAGAAACTACTCACTTTATAATACTGAGCATACATATTACGGGTTCAATAATAAAGAAGACAAATTCTTCTTCAGACATGTTTCATTCACGAATGAAAAAAAACTATTTCATTCATATATGTATATCATTGAAACATGTTTCACTGATATCACTACGACTGGGTTTTTAGGGGGTTTTTTTATACAAGAAAATAAAAACAATGCTTAATTAAAAACAAAAAAATTTATTACATTAAATTTTTTTTTTTGGTAAATGCAAATTACCCAGAAAACAACCAAAATGTATGATACATACAATAATATTATGACATCCACAGTTTTAGTTCCTCATTAACTTATAAGTAGAAGCGGAATTCTTATTAATTAATACGAATTATAAGAAATAAATAATAATTAATTATAAAAATTAACAATGGCGTCGCTAGCGCTAGTTAATTATATTTTTACTAACATTTTCTCACAGAATTTTTTACACGGGTAACATTTTTATTAATTCACACACTTCTGATTATAAAATGTCATATTGTACGAGTTATTCAAAATAATGTGCCCAGAGTAGGTTTTAATTTTCCTTTCTTAACATTATTAAGTACGCGCTTTAATACAAAACGAATTAACGTTCTCTATTTAAAGATATATTGTTTTATATTCTGTGAAAAAATGCTAAAAATTCGAAATATTATTCTAATATATTTACATTAATATAGTTAATTAGAAACTGGCAGTTTTCAGAAGGCACGCATTCGTAAAGCACAAGTGTTAATTACTTTAAAGGCACAACTATTAAAATACTAAGTTTAATCTTGCTATGAAAATAAAAACTTGGCATGGCTGCCTATAAATTGAGAAACTTGCGCACAATGAGAATAATTATACGGTCGGATTTGAGTACAATATTATTATATAAGTGACACAAAGTACATGTCCATCAGGTGTAAAGAGTTGTATAAATAGCCTATGATTTATTTTTTAATTGTAAAAACAGCTATAAAATGTTCGCGATAATTGTACTACCAATAATGTGCGCTTAGCTTAACAGCTACAAAGGTCTACTTATTGTGTCTAAATGTGATGTTTTTTATATATTAATAATAGATATGTTATTGCGATATGATTTTTAAATAAGGCACTTTATATCTAACATTATACTGAATTTTAAATATTTATTTATTACATTCGAATATTTACATTATTTTAAATATAATTATTGCTAATCAAAGCGTTCGATTCAATGCCTTCTAAAATATTATTTTTTAATGAGAATGAAGATTCGTTAGTACGAAAATATTAATATTTTTGTTCAGCTACAACCACATCGTCTCATTTGAAAGTAAACCTAATTTATAATATTATAGATCACATTTTACAAAAACACTCATACATTTTTGTCACGTGTATCACACTCGTGTATAAATTTTTATACTTTTTATTTTATATTCTATATCTAATATGGCGTAAATACCGACGTGATTCATGTTTCATTATCGTGACTAGTAATACGTTATGTTATATTATATATTGTAATATTTTACCTTAAAACATTTTTGGGCAAAAATATTTAAGGTATCTTTTACAAAAATAAAATCGAATATAAATCTCATGAGGCATTATTATTTTGTCCTTTGTCTGTTATATACATTTTATAATGAAATTAACTTTTTATAAAAAAAGGATCAATTCGTAATATTGCAACTTTGAGATGCATTATATATATATTTCTATTAATTATATATTTTTTTACAAATTCTTATAAGATTTCTTCGAAGAAGTAATGAAATGTATGATAGGTAATTTTATAAATGGCCGCCGTCATAACTGTCAATTGTCACCACAGATTAAAAAAATATTATTAAAAACAAATATTGTTCGCCAACAGATTATAAACTGGTAAGATTCATTATTAATTCATTACCATTACGATAATTTCGCAAAGATTCTATTGTTTAAAATGTTTCGTGGCGTCAATATCTGTTCATGCTAGTAGAGTCCTGACTGGTGATGTCACTCGCGGCATCGGTCGAGCTGGAATCTGTGGCGTCCGCGTCAGAGGTGGGGTCGACGTCAGAGATGGCGTTGACATCAGAGGTGGCATTGACGTCAGAGGTGGCGTCGACGTCGGAGGTCGAGTCACCTTCGGAGGTGGCGCCCGTGTCGCTGGCGAGGCCGAGATCAGTGGTTGGATATCAAAGATGCTCGTCGCGACCGTTCAGAGGTTGTCGCTCGGTGTGGTCCGAGGGCCGGTTACGTTTGAAGAATCCGCACTAAAAGTGAATTCAATTCGATAAAGACACAACAATTTACACACATAGACACACAAAGATACCATAAAATACATTCATTATGAAACATTAAAATTGAAAACGATTATAACAAATCGCCACTGAGCCCGATCTTCGGCCCTCGAGCGCCTTAGGGGAGGCCGACTTTTCGACTAGGCTCAAACCGTCAAGAGTCAAACATTACACGTTGTATGTACGCTTTGAACTCGCAACCTAGACCGGCGCTCACCTTGTACAGCGCGAAGACGAGCAGCAGCAGCAGCAGCGCGCCCGCCACGGCCGCCAGGATGATGACCCACAGCGGGATGGCGCCGCTGTCCAGCGCCTCCAGCTGCGGCGTGACCAGCGTGTGCGCCTCCGCCCACGCCCACGCCTGGGCCCGCGCGCCGCCCAGCGGCAGCCGCGACACGCGCGCCGCGCCCAGCGACGACAGCCGCACGGCCCGCGACGCCGACATCTGTCGTATCAGTATAGAACGTGTTCGTTGACATTCAATCTTACATTTCAGCGATCAGCCTGACCAAATATCCACAAGAGGGCTATCTGACGCAACGGAGGATTTGGAATTAGAATAATAATTAGTGAGACGAATGATACGAATGGAGTCGTTCGCCGCCCACCTCGTTGAGCACGGAGGCGTTGACGCGGGCGCGCAGGGCGACCCAGGCCTCCTGCCCGCGCAGCAGGCGGCCGGTGCGGCAGCGCACCACCGAGCACTTGTACTTCTCCTCGCACTTCTCCAGCATCTCCTTCAGCTGCGGATCCACCTGTCGAAGCGATGCGACTACAGTCTACTGCGGTGTTCACGTAACGTGAGCCCGACGGATGACAGATTCAATTGAAGTTTGAAAATAATTGTCTATACTGTAATCCTAGAGCCATAGCCGTGATCTCTGTATTTATAGTTTTAGTTTAAACTTTTTACTTCTGAATAGAGCTTTAAAAAAACTTACATCATCTTGACGCCGCCGTCTAGTGCTTTCCCGTCTGTGATCTGAAGATGAGCCGAAGCTTCCTCCTGAAGAGTAGGAGTTGTGTCCGCCTATTGACAGTAAAACTTATTTGACTAAAGTAACTTAGCTAATAACTTGACAAAAGTTACACCGGCGATTTCAAATGAAAGTAAATGTAAAACACTTGGTTTTTTTTGCATTTTGCGTAAATTTGTATATTAAAAATACCTGATCTTGAAGAATAGGAGTAGGAACTTCCACTAGCACCACCATACGCCGCTCCAGTCATGCCTGCATGATAACCTCCTCCTTGCTGTACTCCACCCTGATACCCCCCACTCTGATAGCTGCCTCCTTGATATCCACTCTGTCTTCCAACACTTTGTGCAGATCCGGATCCATGACTTCCACTGACATCGGCGATTCCATATTTAAATTCATTATTCGCATTTTGAGCTGCATAAACTCCAAAGCCCTCTAATTGGTCTTCTTCTTCATCGCCCACGACAGTGACGCCGGAGCCTGCTCTAAAAGTACTGGAACCAGCTTTCATTATGTCAGGATTGACGGTTTCTGTTGTACCCCAGGAACCATGAACAAAGCCTTGCGATCCGTAGCCCTGTTGAGCACCACCTTGGTTGTTGAGATAGCTGAAAAAAATATTTTAAATTAAATACAAAAATTAATAAAAGTAGTACCTTAAAACTTTGCTACTTAAATGCTATAAATAATAGTAAAATTTGTAGAATTTGTATTTTAAATTTTGTAAGAACTGAAACTCACGCATTAAAGGAACTGCCAGCCTCGCCTTCGTGTCCAAGAGACCCGTACTCTGTGCTCGTCTCACTCTGGGATATAATGTTATGGTTCGAGTCATAAAGAATTGTCCTATTTTTAACACGAACTATACGTCCATCTTGACCAGCACCTTCTAAACCTCCATAAGCTTGTCCTCCTTGAACGTGGCCTTGACCCTGATAGTAACTTCCCTGTCCATAACCCGCTTGCGCTTGTCCGTGAGCAGTTTGCCCTTGTCCGTAACTACCCTGAACTTGACCACTTTGTCCATAACCACTTTGTCCTCCTTGAGAGAAGCTGGCTTGGCTTCCTTGGCCTTGGCTAAAGCTCCGGCTAGAGTCTTGGTAAGTAGGCTTAGCCATTGTAGCAAGATTTCTTCTAATAGTTTCCCGTTCTTCAGCACTTAATCCCTCACCAGACGTCCCGCTGGACCAAGTACGATTATAAGAATACGTGCCACCGGATCCTTGGCTTCCTCCAATAGCTTGGCCACTACCATACTGACCACCGGAGACTTGTCCACCGCTGTAATGCCCGCTACCAGTATGAGTTCCATATTGCCCCCCTGATTCTTGAGAACCGCTGGCTTGACTTGCTCCGTACTGTCCACCGGAGACTTGCCCACCATTTACATAAGTTGTACCAAACTGGCCACTAGAAGCTGAACCGCTGCTCTGTTGGCTTGTAGTGAATTGACTACCACTAGATTGACCGCTACCATAGACACCACTAGAAGCTCCATATTGGCCACCGCTAAATTTGTTTCCGCCAGAATTGGCGTTTACTTGACCGTTGCTTGTATATTTTTCTTCCCAGTAGTCTGTAAAGATTTTGTGTTATTGCAAAAAAATAAAATTATATAGAACATGTTGTTTATCGTAGTAATTACGTTTAGATAAACTTATATATGTTATGTATGTTATGTAAACTTACGTTGTCCATAATATCCTCCACTACCTCCGATCTGTGATGCTGAGTAGAGGTCGCTGCTCTTCATTGCTGCAAAATAAATAAGCATCAATTTTCTTCAAATATGACTATGAAGACATTCTTAATTTTTATTAAAAGTCTATCTATCTTATAAAATAAAATTAAGATTATTTTTTTCTGTAATTTTTGTGAGGCTTTAGCTCAATCTTAACTGTTTACAAGAATTTGACACTTTAAAAGCGATTAAAACAAGATAAGCGACATATTGTTAATATATTAATTAGTTTATTTTTAAGTTATTCAACTCCATATATTCTTTGTTCTAGAAATATCAGTCAGTACTATTTCGCTAAATGTATGCTTTCCTTTGGAATTATTTGAATTTGTTGCCCACGCGTACCTTCTCTCTCCTTGGTGAGGAGGAAGGCGTACGGGTTCTGCACGAAGAGGTTGTCGGGGTTGACCTGCCGCGCCACGTCGCACTGCACCTCGCCGAGCCACTGCGGCTGCACCAGCATATACATCAGGTTGTCGCCTGGAACGATTATTGTGCAATTCATATTTAGAACAACATTTATTTTTTAATACGGTTACTGACTATTTACGAGTTGAGATGAATTACGGAAGAATATTAGCTGCATCGGAAATTAGCCTTATCGACTCTGGATGGAAAATGTATCATCCGCGTCAAACTTTAAAAAAGATAACATTACAATAATACTACCTATATGAGTCTTGTGACGTGATTCAAAGCGGACTCAAATAGCATGTAAATTCCAATTATAAAAGTGATTTATTCAATATTAATTTAATTCGTATTTAATAAAATAACTGGGGCAGAAGATTTTACAAAAATAAATACAAGTTACTTATTTTCGTAAAGCTTTTTCTTTCTATTTAAATAGGAACACATTGAAAAATGTTAAAGTTAAATTATTTTAGATGGTGCAAAACTATGACCATTAAAATACATTTTACTTTAATAAAAATAACGATATCTTAATTAATAATCTCTATATATAAAATCTAAAATAAAATTCATAATCGAGATGTACCAGTAAGGGTCTGATAGGGCCACATGATGTAAATTTCCGCCTCGTCCACCGTGAAGGGGCCCTCGTTCTTGATGTTGTACTTGTGGATCACTTGAGGACCCAACTTCGTGTCGTCCTTCAGGTTCTGTGCTTCGTAATTTGACGCGTTGTAGTGCAGTTCCGGTGGGTCTGATGCTCTGAAGTAATAAAAATAATATTTATTGTTTTTGCATTATTAACTATTGCAGAATTTTTAATCGTTAAGGCATGATGTCGAAATTTTGATGCTTCCAGATATTAACTCTTTTTTAATACCTTTGTATATAAAAATGAAGTATAGTAAAAGAAAAGTAAGTTCACTTGGTGGTAGGGGTTTGTGCAAGCCCGTCTGGGAAGGTACCACCCACTCATCTGATATTCTACCGCCAAACAACAGTACTCAGTATTGTCGTGTTCCGGTTTGAAGGGTGAGTGAGCCAGTGTAACTACAGGCACAAGGGACGTAACATCTTAGTTCCCAAGGTTGATGGCGCGTCGGTGATGTAAGGAATGGTTAATATTTCTTACAACGCCATTGTCTATGGGCGGTGGTGACCACTTACCATCAGGTGGCCCATATGCTCGTCCACCTACCGATATCATCAAAAAAATAAAAATAAATATTGAATAATGAAACCGTTAACTTTATACAATGAAATATTATATCTCTTTCGTTACCACGACAACGTCCAAAGGCTTGACAAAGTCATCGGTATTTTACTATTATCGTCTAGAGCTGGGTCAGTTCTCGGATAATTCAAAATGACTCACCCGATGACGGACAGCACCGCCTTGACGACGACTCCGATGCCGAGGTGTCTCGTGTTGTCGTACTGCGTGCCCTGCTCAGGGTTGGTGGAGTTCACCTCCATATCGAAGTCTAAGCTAGTCACACGCGCGTCCACCTCCACGATCACTCGGAAGTTTACCTGGGGGGAGGGAGGCCTTGACTTAGAATTTTGTACTATACTCTGTTGCTGATCTGATAGAACTAACACAGTTAATTTATCGATGGGTTAAGCTTCTTATTCTTAATTTAAGACATTAATTGTAATTTGATCTCTATGTTAAGATGAAAAAAAAAATATATAAGACGGCTCTTCTGTAATAATGAACGATATATTTTAGATAGTAATTAATAACCAATGATCACTCAATGAATATTAAAAAATATTTACGCTATGTAGGAAAACAAAGATACTCACACTCTGTCCACTGGCCATTGGATTTCCCAAATCACATTTCAAAGTACTGTTCCCATCTGTGCCTTTGTTCTTAATCGAGCAGTAGATGGGCGTTGACTCGGCTCGCTCCTTGTCCAACCTCTCCATCTTGGCGTACGTGACTCCGGCGGGGATTTGAAGATAGTAGCCGGCTTCGAAAGCGTCCTCCCCAGAATTTTCCACTTTTACGTCGATGTGTAAATTCTCACCGGATCCGAGAACGTAATTTACGGTTGGCCTAAAAGTTAAAAAAAGTTTAGTCTCCCAGATTAAGAAATTCAGACAAGGGTGTGAACCCGAACGTGACGGTGAAAATAATTATTTTCTTTAAACAATATAATTGTAATATTCGAGTTAACATTTGAGGGGCCGAATTTACTTATGGAATATTTCTACGCATTCGTTTTGGTCACACCGACACCTATATCAGAGTAGCGGTCACTCACGTGGTGACGAACATCTTGAGGTCGGGCACGCAGACGTTGTCGGGCCCGCAGTTCTTCTGTATGTTGAGCGAGTCGGTGCGCTCGATGCTGCGCGTGCGGTCGAGCACGGGCGGCACCGCGCCCCCCGCGCCCGCCGCGCCCGCCGCGCCCGACAGCTCGTACGTCAGCTTCACCTCCATCGGAGTCAGCTTGTCGCGGATGTCGTCCTGAGAACATTATATGTAAACGGGGTATTATATCATTCGGTGCAACAGAGATTCTCAAATCGTACTCCGTGAAACACACTAAGAAAAATTTCAAATATTTGTTTAATTGTAGCTCTTCTGACTTACGTCTAGGTACACCATAATCTCCTTGCACTCCTGCTGCCCCTGTGTCAGCAACATGTGAGTCGTGTACATCGTCTGTCTGCTCTCCATCAGAAACAGGCGCTTGCTCGTCTTCTGCCTCGAGTCCAGGTCGATGGTCACCTCGAAGTCTAGCAATGCAACGTTTTTATACATATTGTTGATTTGTTTTTTGAAGGCCGTGTTCTCCCTCAATTCATAATTAATTATTTTCTAACAATCACATGCTTTGAACATACATATTGTGCAAATTGAATTTACTAGACATCTAACATTTACTACGGAGTGGCGTTAACAGATTAAACATCATTATTTTATTCATATTTACATTACTTATTTAAAACACTGATATTTACACTTTTGCTACTTCAACCACTCACCGAAATAGCAAATATATCCTTCCGCTTGAAAAAAGAAAATTATGATAAAACTATTGCACTCTATAAATATCACACACAGAGTCTTTCTCTCCACACAATCACATACTCACTGACACAAACACAAACTTTAAATAAACGTGTTCAATCTCCCGACGTTCATATGAAAATTATTTAATTATAGTGACTATTTTAATGTCACAATTTATATAACTGATGATATTACCAAGTTATGGATAATGTACTTACTTATTTGTTGATCAACGTTGACGCCATCGTATGTGAGACAGAACATAAGCTGCGCACAAGCAACCTGCGTGCCGTTCGAGAGGCGACACCTCTTATCGTCGAGGGAAATTAATTTGCTTTCACCCATGAACTTGACATCCGCCATTACTTTAACAACAGGACGAGATCTAGAAATAACAAATATAAGTTTGGTTAAATTGATTTTTATTTATAGTCGGGCAAAAGGGTCACCTGATGGTAAGTTTCACCATCGCCCATCAGCGCTGTGAGAAATATTAACCATTACAACGCCAATGCATTGCCAAACTGGGGAACTAAGATATTATGTCCCTTATGTCGCTAGATACACTGACTCACACTCTGTTCACCGGAATACAACAATAGTAAGTATTATTGTTTGACGGTAGGATATGTAGTGAGTGGATTGTACAAACACGGGCTTCAACAAAACCTTAAGTACAAATAAAACACAGCGAATAGAATACTAATGTGAATGCTAAATGAATATAGCACGTCCCATTCGGGCCAACCTCATTTTGTTTTCGCGTGTTTAAATTTTATCGTTCTTGGTGAACTAAAACGTTACTCGAAAACATTTCTTATTACAATATCTAAAAAAAAAAAACATTTTGGACCTAAAATTGTTGCATAAAAATTTGAGTTAAATAGCGACTTACTTTAAAAATACAACGCTGTCTGATTTATAAGCGCCCACGGCTAAATCGGTGTAGTTATTGTTGTCAAGGTCCACGCCTCCAGACAGAGAGAAACCAAAAGTTGTTAACGAGGGGCTGATCTCTTCAGCCGTGATCGCCTGGGAGTACTTCTCCCCAATACCCAACTCACTCCCGTGATAGATGTATACCACGCCTCTACCATTTTCTCCACCGTATGGGGCACCAACTGCCACGTCTGAAGGGAAACGTTATTAAAATTTTAATTATATTTATATGACTTTTGGACTATTATCTGTCATTATGTTTCTACGATAATAAAAAAATGTACCAACTAATAATATTTTTTCTACATCAATCTTAGTAGAACAAACTTTTGTAATAAAGTCTCCTCTCTTCACTTAATTAACATACCTCCAAATCCGTCATAATTGATATCTCCAAGTGACGTGACAGCTAAACCGAATCTTCCTTTAGACACTTCACCTGTTCGCGCATGATTCTTAGAGAATGCCTAAAATGATATTATTACGATAATTATAGAATTAAACGTATATAAACAATACAGATAATTTAAAAGAAACTACTTACCCTATTCTTGCCTTGATAAATGACATATATTCTTCCATGTTCATAGCCGTCGCTTTTGGGCTTAGTGAACATTGGGGCACCAACTATAATATCATCAGCTCCATCACCATCGATGTCACCACTTGCAAGACTGTAGCCAAAGTACGCGCCGATTTGTGAACCGCTGATATTTTTTATATTTTGGAGCTCCCAAGTGTACAATACAACCTGAAATAACCAGAATTTCAGGAAACCGATATCCTTCCTTGGTCAAACCAAAACGAATACAAGGAACGACAATAAATATATGAAAATAAATGTATGTTTTTAATAAAACACTAACCAATCCTCTCAGATCTGATCCTCTCGGTACCCCAACAGCGACTCCCTGAATACCCTGACCAGCAAAGTCTCCAACCGTCACTGAATATCCCATGTAAGAATCGTCGTATTTAGGAATTGCTTCTGGTGTCGAAATCAATACTGGTCTTGAATTTAAAGTTTGCACTTTCAGCTGACCTATAAAAGGATTGGTTATTAATAACGTAAGATCAATTAAATGTAGTAATGACTCATTCAAAAGCCATTCCGTACATGACGTAAGCTTTATGATATTTATGTATAAATTGACCGGTGATCTATTTGATAAGAATGTACAAGATACATCGAGCAAACTAATTAATTAATTTTAAAAGATGTGACGTCATTCAAATGAACAAGAGGTAGACGATGAGAAATTTAGAGACATATCTAAAGATATGTTACATTACCAAATGCTGGAACGACTGACTTAATAAGTGTTTTAGAACATGAAGTTGAAACAGCACAGACAAAATTAAAGTTACAGTTAAACAGATTGTTAGCAGACACACGTTACATTGTTTGCATTGTGATCATGTGCCAAAGAAACAGTAGTTACTTCAAATCAATGATCATTATCAAAAGCATTTTATACATTAACAACATCTCTGAGCTTCGTGTCAAGAACAAAAACCCTCAAAATTTTTGATAAACTCTTGAAATGAAACTCGTTATAATAATCTGAATAAGAGAAATTTTGCCATCAAATATTCCGAAAATTCATATAACACTGTGTTTAATATTTTAAAAATCAAATTTAAAAAAAACATTTTATGAATTATAATTAACCAAAATTACACTCTTGTAAAATGCCAATCAAATAAAACGTAAATTTAAAAAAACATCTTAATAAAATAAACGGGATTTCTGAGTATGTTAAATACCACCAAATTATTCAAGCGACCAAATTAATTTTTAAAGCCAATGGGGTGATTTTTATTTCAATTAGTCTTAAAGCGTTGGGCGTTTATTTGAAGCGTTAATTAACCTTTTAATCCCTTTTAACAATATTATAAGTAACTAAGACCCATAATATAAGACCACATTAACAGAAATGGATACTGTTCTACGACTTTATAGAAAATGAATAAAAATATAAATCTCGTTTGATATTTTTGGATAATATTGATAATGTTTTTCCAAATATATGCTGTTTTCTGAATCAACCTGATCAGATTCAGGCTTTTGCAAATGGTTAGCACTGTACGGAGATGAATTTAAAAGTATATAATTTATGAAATACTGGAGCCATACGTGCTGTGGCTCGTCTAATTCTACGTTCACCATAGCGTAGCCAGGTAAAGGCTTAATAAAGTATATTCCAGACAAAATCCAAAGTCCTATTTAAAAAAAAAAATCTGAACCAATTTCATGAAATAAGTAAATAATAATTAATATCAATAAAATCGTTTGAACGAATAATTTTGTTTGTGGGCATTTCACATCCTCCCCAGAATAAAACCCTGGCTACGCCAATGACGTTCACTATGGAATGGAGTCTAGAGTCATTCGTGCAATGACTTCACTAAGGCTATTTACTATGCATCGAATGGACGTTGTAGGTCATATCGATACCAGAAATGTGACATGGAAAGCTAATGATTGCACTATTCATAATGTTGACGGTTCGGACGGTGATTTTTAAGTCGATCGCACACATCAACCATTTTGAATAGACATTATGAAGTTTTAATTCAACTCTTATTTGAGGATATCGATTATTAAATTCGAATTCTTATGGATAATCGATTTTATTTTTTATCGATTTTTATTAAAGTGCATTTAATTATTTTATTATCAAAAGAGAAAAAAATTGATTTCCATGATAAATCAATAATCGAATCGACAAAATAAGAATTAAACAACATCAATATGGTTCGGCTTTATTATTTGTAGGATTATGTTCGAAAGCCTCTTTAGGTTATGTTTGTTAAGAGTTACGAGGTCAATCTGGCGATACGTTTGTTTTTTACCTTCCTTCGGCATATAGTAGTTGAATCTCGCACTAGTGTCTATGGATAACGTTCGCCCTGTGAATTGTCACCAATAGTTCAGAATATATCACACATGTAGACGGAGCTACTTGACGATTTATAACTTATCTATACATATCTAAAAGCAAGAACGGCGAGCCAATGACTATGTCTAAGCGCCAATTATACTAACTTATTTTGGTAGTTCTCGATTCTAATCTGGTCCAACTTCGACTATTCTTCAAAAAAATTACCTGTGTTTAATCGCATCTGTTGACCAATTCGACTTATTTCTATCGGTTACGAAACGATCCAGTTTATGTTACGATCCAACTTTGACCGAATCGCACCAGTATCGTTGCGTTTGTAGAATAGGAAGACGGCTGAACCGCAACGATTATGTTTCGAATCGATTGCGTTGAACTATCAATTTGTTAGAATTATTGTAGTTTATTGTAATTAGAATTGGGACCTGGTAAAAGGCATTTTGTAATACGCATCAGCTGTTATTTACACTACCAATGCGTACTCATATACCTTTCGAGTACATTGGCTCACTCTCCGCTCGTAGCCAAACGGCAGAGATAGTTGCTGTTTACGGAAGAATACACTGATCTTCAAACTAAATGGTTTCAGTTAATGGAACAATACTTTCATTTACTGTTCATAATTTAAATAATTTGACTAGTAATCTATTTAAGTGTCTGTATATATATTTTTAAAGCCGCTTCTTTATCACTAGAATTTTTAAGTTATGATTATAGTATATTATATCTTACCTTGCCAATAAAAGCTGCCAGGAGCGCCCATGAACAGCCTCTGACCATCCTAGAAAGTAAAATATCGTTTTTAAGTTTATTGTTTATATGACAAATATATGTATACAAATCCCAAGTTACAATCATAACGTATGACATAATAGGGAAAATAGTCCATTTTTATATACGATGAAGCTAAAAAATATATTTTTTTAAATGTAAAGCATTTGATAGAGTTAGATTCCGAATAAGACAATGATTCCATATTATTATTCTATATATGTATCTATATACAGCGGTGAATGACACAGGAAAAATATTGTTTTGCCTAAAGAGTTTTACTATATATTTTTAATAATGGTAAATCATCTTCAAGTCAGAACTTTGATTTGATTGAAACATAAATATAAGTTATCGTCTTACTAAATATAAATATTTCGTTAAATGTTAAGCAATTTCAGAAACACAATATTTTTTTTTTTTTTTAATTTATCACACGAGCAAAACATAAACTGTCGGAAAGAATGAATTATTTCTTATTAGAAATTATTTTTTGAAAATCGAATTAGTAATTCCAAACAGAAGTAAACGGAAAAATATCTTAATCACAGAGAGACAAAAAAGTACTTTGTTTCATATAACATTGTATTAACAGCTTAAGCTGTTAAAGCACTTGCATTGGTTATACGAGCTCACTGTTATCATAAAGGGGTGGTTTATAGCGGACTTCTTTACGTCGAGATAAAATTGATCTGTTTATGTGTGAAGCACTTATGTATTTTTATAATTTTATGATGTGAGTGATAATGTTGAACGGATCGTCTGATGAATAAGCCGGAAAGTTTTTGTAAATACTTTAATGCTTATATTTAAATTTAAAAAATTAAATAAAAAATAAAGTAGTTTTCATTCTCATTAACATATAAATAACTGAGCCAAGCTTTATACTTAAAATAAGAAACGTCAATATCTATCTGCATACGAAATGACCTCATCCGTTGCGCGTACGCATCTCAGACCCATTAACTTATCGGACAAAACGCAGACGCTTCCAACTCGTGTGAACGTGTGAGATAACTCCAGTACTTCAAAAAAAAACTATATGTATCTTTGAACATGTGTATTGATTTGTCGTTACTTGCCACTTGAGATAACAATTCAAAGACATTTTTTCAATCTTGTTATTTTTGGAAACTTAAATTCTTATTTGAACATATATATTTTTGTTTTTCGTATGCTTCAATGTTGAAACACAATATATTAATACACTTCATTTATCGATTCACGAATTTAATTTCATAAGCTCTTAAGATATTGTCAATTCCCATAGTAGTATTGCGCGGGCGCCGGCTGGCCGATAAATATGCGCGTACGCCGCGTCAACCCATATAAAGAGCGACAAGCTCCATGCGCGGGCGCACGCCTTCTTTCGGCGCTGTCACGTGGGGGCAGAATGTCAAATCGAAGGTTTATGGACTTACGTTTCGCAACTGTTTAGGATAAATAAAGAGTTTAATAAATTTTATTACAGTTTAGTTTATAGAATAAGCACGAAGACGTGTCTACATTTTAAAGCTTCACACAATTCGTAGAAATCGTTAAAGTTCACGGGTTGCTTGTAATTGAATATTCAATTATTACCCATAAATTTTGGCGTTGTTAAATCCCATAACTCGCGAAACGAGGCACTATTGTAAAATAATATTATATTGTTCAAAGCCAACTGAATATACATGAGAGAAATTAAATTTTATCGTAGTAAATAAAACTTTACAGTAAATTTTAGTCATTTATAGTGATTCCAAAGTATCTGTTTTCATTGAACAACATAATAAACGACACCGAGAATATTAAAATTTGAATATTTTATTGTACTTTAATATGTTTTAGTGCCTGAGCAAAATAAAAAGACGTACGACATTGACAAATATAAGGTTTATATAAAATTTCAAGTTCATATTAAGTAATATGAAATATGTATTACTATTATTTCACCGGTAATTTAAACAGTGCCAAATTAGGTTGGTAGATGTAATGCCATATATGTATGAAAGCATTTTATAACAATAAATAAAATAATTATTCGGACAAATCCCTAAATGTGTCCGATTCAATTTTACGAGTACAATGGCGTGCATATCGCTTTTCCCGCCAACACCATTGTCTGCAAATGGCGACCGTTTACGGCTACGTTCCGAAACCATGTTTGTAAATCCACAAAGAATGTTTAAGACGTTTCAATGACATGGAATTTTGTTTTGCATAGGAAAAAGGCTGAAATAAATAAAAAAATAAAAGAAACACATTGAAAGGGATAACGCTTTATCGGTAGACGAATTATAATTTCGGGTTTCATCTTTTTATCGAAATATACACTTTTGTTTCGTTATTTGGATCTATATGTAGACTCTAACAACAACCGGCGACGAATGCAGTACCTATATACTCGTATATTGATTTTAAAATAAAATGTAAATGCCTATCAGTACCTGTATTATATATATTATGATTTTAAAAGACAACTTACATACCTACGCAATGTAAATAAATGTTTATGTCCTGTCTTTAAAAGCTTGCGGAATTTTAATACGGAATCAAATATCGCTTTAGGAAGCATTGATAATGTTAGAAGCGAATGTCTACATCTCTTATCATAAAATGAATTCTATTTTTTTATTACCACTTAGACTATATCATATAAAACGTAGACTTATTTTAAATATTGTTAATAAACGTGCTGTAGTATCGAATTAGGACAACCATGTCCTGTAATGATATGTTCATATACATTTTTGTATTATAAATAAATAAATAAATTATTACTATTTTCAAAAACATAATCATTTATTCTAAGCATTGTTTTAAATATTCATAACACAAATTGATAGTCATGAATACCATATTTAGATAGTAAAAATATTTAATTAGGGCATAAAGCTAGTAACACTCAGTTTGAAATTCTGCCCTTATATATTGAGCTACAATTTACATCTGCTTACGATTCAACAAGCTGCACCAATGAATAGTAATGAAACAATTGACCCGACTTCACACCAAATCCAATTTATTGCTGTATAAAGTTGATGCTTGATATACATTTTCAAACAAAGGAGGTACGTATGTTAAAGCGAAAAATTATATATTTTTAGGCTGTATGAACCGAATTCAAATCAATTGTATTAAAAAAAGAAAATGACCGCATCATTCAGACGTACGATAATATTTTTGTCACCGTAAAATTATTAGAGCTGTCAGTTTATCATGAAACCGGACAGATTGTAAACTGTCGAAAAATTGTGAACGTAGCAATCATTTAAATTAAAGTTTATGATATTTTAAGTTAATTTTTATTTTATAACTTAGTACTAACAGTTTTACGGTGACGTATATAATAATTAATAATAGGAGCTTAATAATAAAACAAAATAGTCTTTTTAAATTCCTATGAGGCTATTCTTAGCAATCAAACGTCAACGTATCAGCTAACACGAAGTAGATTCCAAGGATTTATGCAAGTCGTGCTATCTATAATTCTGTTCCCCGAAAAGATCTCATCTTGAGTCTTTCGCAGTGTCGTATGTTTTGCTTTCATACGAATATCATATGGTAAGATTTTTTTTAACATATACGTTTGTACCACAGATGATTAAAACAAAGTAAATATATTTTCCCGCCTTAAAATAAAAAATCTTTATCATTTTAATCTGTGATAGATCTTTGTATAAGACAACCTGGGAAGGCGTGGTAGCTACAACTCATCACATATTCTACCAGCAAATAGCAATACTTAGTGTTGTATTCCGGTTTGAAAGATGAGTGAGCCAGTGTAACTACAAGCACAGTGTACGTAACATCTTAGTTCCAAAAGCTGAAGTGCATTGGCGCAGTTTCAACCTGTCTTACTTATCAGGTGGACCATTTCCCCGTCTACCTACCCATTACGTATAAAATGACATTAACTTGTAGTATTTTAAAGCCAACCGAAATAAAACGACAGCTTCAAACAAACAAAATTTATTCAATTTTAGCGTACAAAATAAATATAATACTTAATAGTCAAAAAAGGCTGATCACGTTCGAATTACGATCCTTGTCATTTTTTTTTGGCGCGACACCTTTTGATCGTATCATTATAAAATGTTACTTCTTCTGTTTAAATACATTAGAAATTAATGTTATTGTGTTTTATAAAACAAGAATATAAATTAACTACTTAGTGCCAATTTAGACAGGAACTTTTTTGTATATGAAGTGAAGTTAGTTCTTGGTTAGCACGACAGCCAATTTCAAGGACTATCAAATAATAAAGCCAGCTATAAATATACTGCACAATTGTGTTCGCAAGTAAAGGTACAGCTGGATTCTATCACTCCACATCAGACTATTCCCTACCCGACTAATCCCAACCTGTCTTTGATCCCAAAAACTCGTCATCAACAAACAGTTAAAGTTTATTAAATTATACTAAAATTTTATTGAAACTTATGAATGAATAAAGTTACGTTGTTTGTATGTATTTAAGTTTTATTGTATTAATAATAACAGCCTTATATCATAATGAAAATAATATCATTTATTTGTATAATATGTTAGTTAAATTTATTTTGGATTAAACATACGAAAAATAAGGAAATTAAAGCTTATGTTTCTTATAAATCTAATTAAACGTTGAACGTAAAACCTTATCTTGAATTAGTTTACAAGTACGAGAGACAAATATATCAATCAGTCAGTCATTTATAAAGTAATAAAAATGTAACTTTACCAAACAGAGAAAGTCGTAAAACCGCCCGGACAATTCGCAATATAAACCACCTACCTATTTTCGGAATAGAAATCGCCGGTCGTTTTACTATATTTTTTGCGCTTGCAACAATAAAAGTTTTTAATAATTCATAAGGGCGCGCGGCGCGGGCGCAGGCGGGCCGCGCATTCGCGTCACGTGCGACCAACGATGCGATCTCGATGATAATTCAACACGGTAAAAATAATGCTATTCCCACGATCGTAAAATCACGATGTTTTACACGTTAGACCTTTTGTTGGGATTCGATTCACGAAAATCTTTTCATCTAAACCAAAGACTAAAAAAAAATTCAAAAATGAAATCGATTTCTTTAAATTGATAATAAAGCCGTTCTTTCGATTGAACGTCGTAAGATTATAACTTAAAATCTGCGTAACGATCTGATATCATAGATTTTACCTTTTTTGTTATATCGACAAATCTCACATCATCGACTAGCTGGTGTCGATGTTATCGATAACCGTACCGCCTCTAAAAGGAGCGTTTAATCGAGATACTTGGTTCTGATATAACAGTTCAGCTATAATCTTAACGAATATTATATACTCGAAAGTCATATAATCTGTGTGCTTTCACGTTAACTACTCAACAAATAATCATGATCTTTTCATACATGTTTTCAAAGGTACAAAAAAGGAGAAACCCCTCCCTTTGTAGCAGACGGAAATAAGTGCTACGTAATTAGTTTATAAAAAAAGCAGTTTATAAGCGAACCTATAAATATATAAATATTGGACAACATCACATACATAACTCTGATCCCAATGTATGTAGCTAAAGCACTTGTTATGGAAGATCAGAAGTGACGACGGTACCACAAACACCCGGACCCAAGACAACATAGAAAATTAATGAACTTTTTCTACATCGACTCGGCCGGGAATCGAACCCGGGACCTCGGAGTGGCGTACCCATGAAAGCCACACACGCAGGTGTGCACACTAGTCGACCACAGAGGTCGTTTACTATTATGATAGCATTTTTATAAAGATACTATATTATTAAAAAAAAACATTTATAAAGACTTAAACTTTACGAATTATCATCTTAAATCTTATACGGCAAGAATATATAAGATATGCAAATCTCTACCAATACTGAATCTTACATTCGCATTACGAAACGTTTACAGAACGATGACAATTTCATTCTGGTCACCGCCTCGTATTATGCGAGATTACTGTTATTACAAAGCATTTTACTCACCTTTGATACTGCCGCGGAAAAACCGGCTTGACACACGCCCGTCTTACGCTGCCCGTGGCTCGCTGGAAATTGTAAAATTAAATTAATAACAATTCCCGAATACGTTTCGTGCATCGTCGATTAAAATCAGCAAGGCGTCTTACAGTTTAACGTTTTTATACGAAACAATTATTTATCAAAATTAAAGTTCATTTTTGTTTTGTTAATCGATTTTCAATAATATTGTACAAATAATACGAGTACCATATCTCATTTTATAATAAAGTGTTTAATAAATTAATTAATAAAAATAAACTAATTATATTTCAAGTTTATTTTTAGTTTATATATTTATGTTGCTTATAATTTGATTTTTTAATATTATGGTATGTGTTGTAACTTGTGTGAGTTTGTGTGTGTAACCTATTTGCTATAGAATATATATACATATTATAGATTACTTAGCGTGTATAATACATACAGATGCAAGCATAAACATTTACACACCATTATACATGCATGCTATACATAACATACATAAATATAGTATCAGGCAAATACCGACGTTTGATTAAAATGGTATTGGAAATGATACTTTTTCAGTTCTGGCGCAACATTGAATATGTAACGTTTGCGTGAAACGTTTCTGATGCACAACGATTTACAATGTAAAATGTACTGCGCCTTCATTTAATTTAAGATTATACATTCAGCGAAATATTTCCTTATTTTATATTCTACTGTCTATTTATGTTTGCTTATAATTTATTTTTATTAATAATAAATTATAAATATAATAATTGAACTGTTTTATTTTATTTTATAGTTACAATATGATTTAATTGTGTGTTTCTAATTGTCAAAGTGAAGTTATCACTTACGATGATAGTGTAGTTAGACACATAAACATTACGAATGCTTTAATGATTTCGGAAGACAAAGATTACCAGTATGATAATTATCAAATCGGTTATCTTATATCCCCCCTACAAGTGCGTCATACATCGAACTGTCAACACTACTCCATACATACCTTCGTCCTGCGATCGGAACCCTAAACAGAGTACAAAAATCTAAAATCCATGTTTTACTTAAGCACAATATATACATTTCATTCACCCTGTCAGGGCTTTGAGCAATCCCATCGGACCAAGTACCACCCATCATCATCATCATCATATATTCAACCGCCAATGAGAAATACTTAGTATTGTTGTGTTCCGGCTTAAAGAGTGGGTGTAACAACAGGTATAAGAGACATAACATCTTAAACGAAAGTTAGGTGACGCATTGGCCATGACAGGAATGTTTATGTACGATGGTGGCCGCTTACTATAAGGTGGCACAGAGGGCCCTCCGCCTATCAATATTATACATGCACGTATAAAACTTTTAATTATAAATATTAAAATTTAAGTGAAAGTTCATAAATGTCCCTCAGCTAGACAAAGGCCGTTGTAAGGATAGACTTTAAACGTATTATAAAATGTAATAGCAATAATTAACCATTGGAATATGACTGAAACTTCTTTTTATTATAACATTTTGATGACGGAGAATGTATTGTCTATATGATAAAAAATTAAGTCGTCAATGTGTAGGCGGCCTTATCATAAATCAAAGTCGCGTCGCCGCTAGCGAACGTTACGCTAATTTTCCCTCTCAATCCGCCATTACCGGAGGAAGTGACGGGAAGTTTGGCGCGCTTTTACCGCAAACATAATGCGTATCAAAATTGACGTTTCATTGGCTTTTTTTTTTTTAATGTAGATAAAACATTTTATAGTTAGACGCAGGAATAAGATTTAAGTCTTAATCTATATTAGAAAGAAAAAATAAAAACAAAATAGACTCGTAAAAATAGTAGTAGTTAAGTGTTTCAAAATGTAAAACTTAGGTATATAATTTAATTGAGATATGGATAAACTTCTTTATATTTATCTCGTAAATGAATAATACTTACAGTTTCGACAGGGCGAAAATTCATTGACGTCCACTGCATCTGAGGACTTGGCTACGAAGCAGGAGCCTACCGGATCGCGTTGGTTAACCTTAGCTGTCACGTAGGAGACATAGCGAGGGGCGCAGGCCTGGAACAAACAAATTTACAACATTAACTATTTGTATTATAGAATTGTAAATAGTTGCAATCAACGAACTTTTCTACGACTAACTTTTTTTTTTTTAACGACTAAACATACATATGATTTTCGACTTTTGTTTTAGTATTACAAGAATTGCTCTCCAAATAACTTGATCTTATTTAATATTAGATAGGTAGATTCGTGTTTGTAGATTATACAAATAATATCATAATATTATAACCCAATTCGCAATATTGACGACGTTTTTAGTAATTGCCCTGTTGCTTGCGGTCGTATTTATTTGAATTAGCGTTTTCTATAATATAAACTGTTCAATTTAATAATATTAATACTTAATAAAATATATAATACATAAATATATTTCTATTACTAAAATCCGTTAAGATTATTCCTTTCCAATAATGTTTTATATCAATCAAGAGAACATATATAAACGAAAGAGACTATTTATATTAATTTATCATACAATTTCATTCATTAAAGAAAAATGGTTACAATATACGTAAAATGCAATTAAACGAAAGGCTGATGAACTTTACTCAGAATTGTAATACCACAATGTTTCATAATGTCAACTATATTTTACGATCATAACATCCTTCATAAGCTAGTTCACGGATTCCTGAAAGAACACGCCCCGAAGACCAAATATAGAAACCTTCACGGATTTAAGTTTCAAGCTTAACACTTTGACGACACAAAGTAATCCCTTCGATAGGGCTGCCAATAACAAAATGTCAATTTAAAGACTATAGTTTAAAATTAAGTTGTCATTTATATGTTTAACATGATATAAATGTATTTATCTTGTAAGGTAAGGAAGATTTTTTTTCTAAGCGATACAAATATATTTATATATAAATGATTTGACAGCCCTATGGACCCTCTATCAAATCGAATAAAAACAGACCCATCTGCGCTTGCATCGTGTTGAAGTTAATAACAAACAAACAAACAAAATAATAACACTCGCGTGCAGTTATATAAAACAGAGACATCTGGCGGAAATATAATCTTTTATACATTTAAAAAGTTTTTCTAAGAATTATATCATTTTCTAAATAACTATTATTATTTTTATAATTATCTGTATTTTAAGTAGATAAACCGACGCGAGTGCGTTACTAACAGTTGTGTTGTGTGTTCATGATCATCAGATTGACAGAATCATCTCCTCGGACTATTAGAATCTGAGGAACTACATGTTCAACTGGAATATTTTTTTTTTAGATAATCTATTTATCGAATTTTTTTATTATAATACTACAAAGAGATAAAAAAGCTTTGATTTTTGGGGTTAACCTGAACCAATCAAACCAAAAAATATATCTACCGGTAGAAAGGAATCGGGCATAAATTATATTTATATCATAATTTATTTAATTATAAATCGCACTCATGCGAAGCCGAGGCGAGTCGTTATTATGATAAATATAATTTCAATACACATAAACAAAACGCGTATAATCCACGTGCTGAAACCTGCTTGTGTCGGGTAAAGTTAAAACCTACCGTAGACCAGCATGGTGGTACAAACTAAAAACCTCCATAATAGAATAGGAAACTTTACCGAGCAGTGAAACATTTGTGGGCTATAGTTTACGGAACCAATTTGAACTAATTTAGGAGCTATAATGGTGAGTGTGGTACTCGTTTGATTTTAATGGGATGTTGATCACCAGTCGTTAAGCTCCGATAAATAAACGTACGCTTATAGATGTTCTCATCACAATCATATCAAATAATGTATCACGTAATACCAAAAAACTGTCATACAGCAATGGTGTCCTGCTGTTCTGTTTAAAGATTGAGTGGGCCAGTGTAATTACAGCCAAACGAGAGATTGCATCTTAAATCCTTTAATCATCATGGAACTAGGTGGACCAATAACCACCACGTGGTCGATTTAAAGGTTAGTATAGAGCCACTTATAGATATGGATTATTTTACTGTTAATATATCGAATTAATTGAATTTATTTCAATTCAATTTTTAAATATTAACGTTGTTTATTTTAATATATAAGGAAAATTAAACTTCGAAACGAAAATAGTGTACCCAGGATACCTCCTTTTTTTATTTTCTTAATCTTCTTATTCAATGAATAACATTTTCCAATGAATCATGCAAGTTTTAA
This sequence comes from Vanessa tameamea, assembly GCF_037043105.1. Taxonomy (NCBI): domain Eukaryota; kingdom Metazoa; phylum Arthropoda; class Insecta; order Lepidoptera; family Nymphalidae; genus Vanessa; species Vanessa tameamea. Next base: position 1,392,846 of record NC_087316.1, read on the forward strand.
AATTAACAACGACAGCTACATACTCGTACAGTACTCGTTAACTTAACGTGAAGCCTAAATCTTAAGAGTCCATTGTCCAGCAGGGTTATTGTCTTGACTCCTTTATTTTTCAAATCAGCTGATATTCGTCCGCCATTTTGTTGGAATTCGTTAAGTGAATCACACACTTCGTCATATCTGAGTCAGCGCGACGAATGAGGAGGCTCAGGTTGACTTGTGTTAAATTTCACGCGCTTTCTTTTTGTTATTTGCTTATTTTGTTTTCGCTGATTTATATCTATTCAAATATTACAATTCGAAAGTGACTCTGTACGTCTGTTACTCTTTCACGGGTAAACGATTAAACCAATTTTGATGCGATTTTGTATAAAGTAAGTAAGTAAGTTTACTTTACTTTAATGCACCCATTCAAGGGGGTAAAGTTGGGATCGAATATATACAAATTCATCAATTTTAAAGTTGATCCAATATTATTACAGCCACAAGACACATAACGTCTAAGATTTCGTAGTTTATCATTGTTTATGGTCGAGGGTGACCACTTACCAAACGGTCCGTTTGCTCGGTAATAGCTAGCTATATGGATCGCCTAGAAACTTGAATGTCACTAATTCGATCCTGTTATATTGAGATTTTGTTATTTCCAATCCAGTCACAACTGTAACGCTTAATTTGAAGTCCTGAGAAGAAATCAATAATTGCAATTTATATTGAATATTTATACATAATAGTCTGTGCACGCGGTTTCGTCCACGTAGAGGGGAAGGTGAAAATAAACGAAGTGCTACAGACTGTATTCTATCACTGTGCCAAATTTAAGTCCGATGCGTTCTGACGTAATTGAGTAACAAACATATATTCATCAAAACTTTCCCGTTTATAATATTAGTAAGATTGCGTATCGTGACTAAACCTGTAATTAATACAACCGGAATGCTTGGAGGAGTACGTTCTGAACATCCTTATCATGAGGGATGGCAGTACACACAGTTTAAGAGATCCGTGCTGGTGACCCAAAGAATCGGACACTAAAATATTTATGAAAGTAAATCAATTACGATCAGATAAATCACAATAGACAATATGTAACGATCCAACGTCCATTAATCTGGTTGTAGATCACAAATGGAACACACACCGTTTGGTTTCCAAACGCAAGCACGACCTATATAGTTCACCAGAACAGCGCTATAATGTTGAAAAAGTAGGCTAATGTTACGTTACAGGGAGTAACGTCTATATATACAAAATAAAACAGTCTCAACACAAATTGCCAATGGAATAACACGTTAAAACAAATTCATTATCATGATGTTATTTATTCCATCAGGCAATTTTGAATCGTTGTATGAAAATTGAAAATCAAATAAAAAAATTTATGCATTTACGTAAGGACAATCAACAATTTAGGGGGGTACACGAATTGACAAAATGTTGGCCTTTTAGTTGGTGGTGGCGCTTTGTGCAAGCCCTGGGTAGGTACCACCAACTGATCATATATTCTACCGCCAAGGAAAACTTAGTACTGTTGTGTTTCGGTTTGAAGGTTGAAGGAGTCAGTGTACAGGTACAAGAGACATGCCATCTTAGTTTCCAACGTTGTAAGCGCATTGGCGATGTAAGTTAAGTTAACATTTATAGTGCTAATGTCTATGGGCGGTGGTGACCAGTTACCATCAGCAGGCCTATTTGCCTATCCTCATATCTATTTTAAATTACAAAAAACTAACGTAATATACATGGTTATTGATAAATCGACGTATTCCCGTTAGGAATTGATACGGGTGATTATTTGCGATAATTTTAACCCCCATATCCATTTGACGACCTCCGTGGTCAAGTAGTGTGTACACCGGTTTTCATGGGTACGCCACTTCGAGGTCCCGGGTTCGATTCCCGGCCGAGTCGATGTAGAAAAAGTTCATTAGTTTTCTATGTTGTCTTCGGTCTGGGTGTATGTGGTACCGTCGTTACTCCTGATTTTCCTTAACACAAGTGCTTTAGCTACTTACATTGGGATCAGAGAAATGTATGTGATGCTGTCGAATATTTATTTATTATATGCATTATGCAAAAGTGAACAATTTTTCAGTTGTCACTTTTGATTTGTATAACACGCAATACTACTATGTCTACGGGGTATGTCAAATGGTTGCAATATAATATCCGAAATACATATAAATATACGACCTATTTAACACAATACAATAGTTGTCTGTCGGTAGGAGAGTTATAAATCACAAACAATGCCTCCTTCAAGTCTCGGCAGTGTTATTTGAGCGCTGTTCCTCACAATGTCATAATTTTCACGACATACATTTGCTATTGTTGGTTTTGAAATTCCAATGACTTTAATTCACGTAAGTGGCGTTCACACTGTGGGACATAAATTCTGCATAACTCATACGTTATTTATTTGGTTTTCTGTCTTCAGTATCAACCGTATTCTTCTCAAAGCGTATTATATTATTTGCTGCATACGTTTGACTAGCGAGTCTAATTAATCGCGTAAAACTTTTACATTATTTAAAACAAACTACGTTTAACTGTAACGCGGTAGGCTACACTCTGCTTAGTCCTTTTCAAAACAATGCCCTATTTACAGGCCATTAATCTTTACTATTCGTGTAAACTTTTGTTTTATATATATGTAGGTAGACTGGTATATCACCTGATGGTATGTGGTCACTAACGTCCGCAGAAATTATTATTATTATTATAATTAAGCTGTTATGAGTTGTAGTTACACTGACTCACACAGTCTTTAAACCGGGACACAACAGTACTAAGTATTGCTGTTTGTCGGTTGAATATCTGATGAGTGGATGGTACCTACACAGACGGGCCGGCTCAAAGTAAATTTTGAATTCGTGAGCTCATCTTATATAACATTTTATCCAGTCTGTAAACAAAGGGTCGCCGGCCTACGGAGGACACTATGGGTACACTTTTCCGTCGGCTCTATCACACCATTGTTTACTTATAAACGTAAATCCAATGTTGTAATCACATTAACATTAAATTCCACTCGGAATATCGTGTAAAAACGGCGGCGCATGCGCAGCTAATCGATTTTCGGTGTTGCCACTCTCTGTTATAGTTTTATTGTATTTAATCGTTCAGTTTAGACAAATTACTGGTAACGTGAAGCAATTGCCAGAAATTGTCGTTCGATAAAAATCTACGAATAAGATAATTGACGAACACATCCCGGGTTTCATCGACGTTTAGTAAACACTAAAGTAAGTACTTTTCATCAAAACATATAACGTTTTTAGCTACATCTAAAGCAACTAAGTTTTGGATTGTAATATAATATTATTTAATTAATAATTATATCTGGATTCCAGACATACATGTCAATAAACTCAAAGAGTAAGAAGGTCGATATCTTATTTGCTAAGAAACGATAAGTATAAAACGATTTCGCTTAAAATGGCAACACTGTGCTGATTATTTTTACTTCATATAACGCCAATACCGCTATCCACAGAGAGCTGTTAATTTTCGAGAATCTGGCGAAACGCTATTTAGGATCAGAGAAAAAGCGATGGCTCGCCAGTATAAAGTCACAGTGACTTTCTGTATAAGGACTTCATAGGTCTGAATGAGCACAATCGTACAAGGAACAGTGGGCTAGACTAGAATATTGAAAGGAAAAAATGTGACCGTAGATCAACCTACTTAAATTCAAGACCATATAATTGTAATAATCCGTAATACAATTGTTGGAAATTAATCAACTATTTATATATTAACTACACAAGAGGAGAGATTAATTAATAAAAAATAAGATCTCTCGCTCACTGGCAGTTTAACGTTGGAGCCTTTTCGACCAAAAAATACACGAATTTGCTTAAGCAATCAAGTTTAATTGTACAATTCTCGGTACTGTAAATGTCAAATGAGAGATTTTTCGTTTACAGGACATTGGCAAATATTTCAAGAATTTCGCATTTCGCATGAGATGCAGACGTTTGGTATACGTTTATTATGAATACGTTAAATTATGTAAAACATATCTATATATATATATATAATTAATTTTGGATATATAATATAAATCCATTTTCAAGAATTAACAAAATTATACTAATAATAAAAATAATATTAATACTTATTATATTTTCCTGCAAGATTTGTCGGGTGTCGGTTGTCGGAAAATTAAAACTGTTGCTAGATTTGATCCACACGTATTTAACATACGTATGTCAAGCTAAATAAAACCTTTAAAAAATACTTAACCACTAAACTTAAACATTCAAGCTTAAACAAATCCTATCAAAGAAATAACTGACATATCTATCCTAAGGTACGTTCAACTTGAATTAAAATGATTAAAGTTAGTTTAATCTATTTAATACTTAACGAATTGATACTGTAAGGGAACTTAACTGCGATACTATACAACTTTTTCCTTCATTCACCGCTAAGTTCTAATTGCGCACGAGTACCACCGTTATCGTTGAGGGTTAGCAGGAAGAACTTAAAAGGGAAACTCGACGTCTAGTTTTTAATACCGAAGTCTATTTAGTTCGATGAGAGTGGTACCGTTCCGTACAGTTATGACAGACCACGCTTAATATGGCGCTGGATTTTAAATAGTAAGTAGGACACTTCGACTAATACGTGACATGCCGTTAAAGGATCTCGAGTTGTGCTAAATGGCGTCTAGATCGATCTATAGTGTTCTCATACAATTCCTTTAATGATCTTTCGTAAGATATAAATATATAATAGAATTATTTGTAAGCAGTTATTATTTTTCGTTTAACGAACATACCTAGTTACAAATGAAATTGAAAATTACACATTAATACAATATTCGTAACATTCATACTAAATGAATAAAAAAATATATCTATACTAAATTTCGATAAACAGATGTTAAGTACGTTTTAAATGTTCAATCTAAGAATTCATTAATATACACGCCGAAGTCATATTATATTAGTTATTGACTGATATAAATATAAATCACTTAAAACAACCAATATGACATACACACACATACACACAACTACTAATATTATATATGCGAAAGTAACTCTGTCTGTCTGTGGGTCTTTCACGTTCAAACTACTGAAATAAATTTGGTGAAATTGATACGAAACAAGCTTAAACTCCAACACAGGACATAGGCTATTTTATTTCTAATATCCGAAGACCAACCCCCAAACGAACAACTAGTATAACATTAATGTACTGACATATAATTATGAACTAAGTAATAATACAACTAATAACAATCTATCAACGGGCGCCAGGATGGTACAAATAATGAATAAATGCTTTATAAAGTGTACCGTTATCTCGCTGAGAGGAAATTAGCTGCCCAAGGGTCATCTTTATCGGATACTCCGGCGTTGCTCCAGCATCTATCATCTTTCATTGCCATTTCTACCTCCGGGGTTGAACACTTACGGTCATCGGTTCATACTGTACGTTAATATAGCTTGTTTATTGTGTTCCAACATAATATTGTTTTGTGTAATATTATTAATTTAAAAACCATTTAAACAAAATAATTAAATTCAAGGAGTACAGTGTAGGTAGCAAGGTGTTCATCTCAGTATAAAATATGTATATTGTATATAGCAAAGGATTTCAACTGTCCTACCTGGATAAAAATAAGTAATTTTCTTTTAATGTTCGATTTTTCAATCTAAAACTGTACTGTGAAGCCGGGTCGTGTAGCTAGTTTACTTATAAACAGCAGCAAAAACACCGAATTCCATGTTTTTAACTTAATAAATGACGTACTTGCGGACATATTTTTATTTCCTATTTAACACGCTCTGGTAATGAATTTGTATTTTATCCTCTTAGTGCTTACTAGCATTGTATAAATAATTCCTGTGTAATATTTCATCCTATTCAAGCCACCGGTATAAGATATACGCTGTATCAGTAAATCATTATAACTTTTTTAAGAGCATGTTTTTTTCCTATTCATGTTTGAAATCTCCTTTAAATGGCTCTGCAATACATCAACACCGTTATAGTTCAACCCATCACCAGAACATTCGACCAAAGATAATGTTGCAGGACAAATCGCATTGTTTAATAGTTAACAAACAAAAGGACAACGTGTACAAGCCGTTTTAGTATCACGTTTTCAGAGTACAAGTATTCTTGGACGTTTATCTCCTCGAGCATGAATAGATTGCTAAATAGCTAATTATAGTAGGTAATGCATAGGATAATGTATTCATATTTTCGCGCCCGATCCCGCCTCCTTTCGTTACATGCTATCTACGACGCATGCGCCGACCCGTGGAAAGGGCGCGGCGCGTACGCGTGCGCACAATGAACTTATGCGAGAAGTGAAATGATCATGGAATACAATATTTTTATTCATTCTATGATAGAGAACAGATAACTTGATAAGTTACATAATCATAACATAATCAGCCTGTAAATTTCCCACTGCTGGGCTAAGGCCTCCTCTCCCGTTGAGGAGAAGGTATGGAGCATATTCCACCACGCTGCTCCAATGCGGGTTGGTGGAATACACATGTGGCAGAATTTCGTTGAAATTAGACACACGCAGGTTTCCTCACGATGTTTTCCTTCACCGCCGAGCACGAGATGAATTATAAACAAATTAAGCACATGTAAATTCAGTAGTGCCTGCCTGGGTTTGAACCCGAAATCATCGGTTAAGATGCACGTGTTCTAACCACTGGGCCATCTCGGCTCATACGATAAGTTACTTTATAGTAATTATGACCCCGAAATTCGCCCTCTGGTCGATATAGACTTAATAAGTTAGAGTAAGATTAGAAAATTTTAAGAAAATCAATATTATTGCAAGTTTCGCACATTTGATTTCTTCATAGTAATCATAGTCATACTTTCATAGTTTTTTTTTTTAATTTAAAAATGACATTAAACCTCGGCTACAGATACCAAAAAAAAATTAAAACATTTGACAAACAGAGGAGAATTTGGTTCTAAACTATTACGTCTTTGCCTATTTATATATAGACAATATAGAATAATCGAGTATGTTATATATTATTATTAATTATCTTAACGTATTTAAATAGACTTATTATAATATTTTTTTAAATGAGTGTGTATTTATTTTGTATGAGAGCAAAGTCTCACTTTACATTGATTACAACACAACAACATTCTCCATTATATTGTCAGAGCGGACGTATACAGGGGAGCACAATTTGTCGGCACTGCCTTAACGCGTCTTAAGAAAGCACTCCATTTTATTCTTCAGTCTATATGGACCTCCATTCAACGGTTCCGTATAAATGGTATAGCCGATTGTACCGTTCAGACCAAATTTAGACTAGCTGTCTAGACAAATAACCTGGACTTTATGTACGAAAATATTTACCTTATTACTTTAAGGAGTGTGTTGAATTTAATCTTGTTATATTGAATTATATAATATACTAGTTGTCGCTTGGGAATTCGCTCGCGCTTTAGAGGTCGGTATTCAGGTGTTAAGCGCATAAAAGTAGTCTATGTCGTTCCTTGGAGTTTCATCGAATTCGGTTCAGTAGTTTGACAGTGAAAGAGCAACAGACAGACAAAGTTACTTTCGCATTTATATAGATATATAACATATGTAAATGCTGTATTGTATCAAAAGACAATTTATTTTGTCCACTGATAGAACAAACTCAAAGTAAAATTGCGAAAGCTTAGACAAAAAAAAATCTTAGTAACTTTTAACCCTTAAATAATATTTTTGAAAATGAAATTATCGGTTCGGAAATTATCGGATTTAAAAACAATATAATTACTCACTTTCTAATTATTTTCTTAGTTCTTATTCTCGGTGAAACAGACACCACAAAAAGATTTTAAAAATTACTTTAAAAAAAAAAGTATATTTCCCAAGTAGTTACAGAATTAATAATATCTGTATAGCCGATGGCCCAGTGGTTAGAACGCGTGCATCTTAACCGATGATTTCGGGTTCAAATCCAGGCAGGCACCACTGAATTTTCATGTGCTTAATTTGTGTTTATAATTCATCTCGTGCTCGGCGGTGAAGGAAAACATCGTGAGGAAACCTGCATGTGTCTAATTTCAACGAAATTCTGCCACATGTGTATTCCACCAATCCGGCATTGGAGCAGCGTGGTGGAATATGCTCCATACCTTCTCCTCAACGGGAGAGGAGGCCTTAGCCCAGCAGTGGGAAATTTACAGGCTGATTATGTATGTTTATGATTATGTATCTGTATAGCTTTAAAGCAAAATTACGTCAAGATATTTAATTATAGCTATCTCAACGTATCCAGGCTATCTGCTTAACCCTGAGCAAACAATAACTTATTGTATCTCGAATTATTTTACTGCGATACTGGCGCCAGAGGATTATTCGTATTGTGAGAGTGTAGTCTTCAATGATTCATAGATGTTAATAAAGTACCTATTGTACATTAAGTGCTGAGCCTATCTTCGTTTGTCTTCCTCGTCAATGGAGATTTTTTTTTTTTTTTTCAAAGCAGCAATAATTAGTATTAAAATTTTTTATCCGATACATAACGTTCATATTATAAAAGTCGACGTAACGTTGTGATATGATACGATACAAATTATGTGTTATGTATTTTATCAAATAGAATTATTATAGTAAGCTGGAGGGTTTGTTTGGTGAAACGATAATTTTCGAAATTATTCGTTTTTTTTTTTTTTTGCGTTAAGCTTAGGCTATAGGCGTACATTTTACGCCGCGACCGTAACGCGGTTTACATTAAACGTCACTCAATATCTCGAACCGTGTTAAACAAATGTGTTCATTTATTTTTTACACAACTTAACATATGTATATATTCTACAAAAGACACACTTAATGCTAAAACCACTGTCTAATGATTAAACCAAAAACAATTAGCCCCTGTATATAAATATAATATAAAATTAAATATGAATTTGTCTTTTATTAATTAAAATAAAATAATATATTTTAAATATGTTATGAACAGACAAAACTTAACCGTACTATATATGGAGCCTAACTGTTTGTTGCGGCATCGGTTTAGAATATTTATTACCTCGGAATAAGGATATGAATCAATTGCAGTCTACCACTAAATAATCATTTAGTAATCTTGGAAATTGCATCAAAAATACAATTGAAATCAATGAATACTTTTAATTGATATATTGGCAAAAATATGAATTTAGAAATTGTGTACATGTATCACGTACATGATAATTGAATATATGGACCACATCCACGTTAATCAATCCAAGTATAAACTTAAAAAAAACAATGAATACATAATACTCAAACCACGTTCAAGTTCTTTATTCGATTGTATTTTGTTCAAGATTGTTACCTCAGAGCTCCGTCATTTATAAACTGATTTTTCATTAACCCTTTCCAGCTTTTTCCCGTTTAAATTTGAAGAAAAAATACTTCACCTATGGATAACATACAAGAGATCAAATTTCTTATGAGCCCAAAATTAATTTATAATTTTTTTCACAGAATATTATTTGAAATCGTTGTATATTTTGTTATAATTTTATATACGCGTTGAATACAATGATCTTAAAGAGTACTCGACATAGTATCGACCACTCGAAGATTTTATTACAATGATTGCGTGGAGAACGGTCAGTCCATTTTGAAATGAAGTTTGCATTTTACTTTTGCATCGTGTCATTCATCAACACAAGCCTCTATAGATAATGAGTCTTATTGATCGATACTCGTATTGTTCTTTTGTTACGCACAGACGCACAATAGAATTATTCGCATTAGCTGCATTGATGATAAATCGACGGCTAGACATGAAATGACGGGGGATATAACTATATTTAATAGATCACCGGTTCTTGTTTAAAGTGTAAATATACTAGACGAACATGCTTAGAGTTATTGGTGATATCGTGACGAATTTTATATTTTTATACTATTTTAAATTTTATGCTATATGAATAAATCAAATAAGTGGTTAGAACGCGTAATTAATTTCAACGAAATTCTGCCACATGTGGTGCACCGCGGTGGAATATGCTCCTAACATTCTCCTCAATGGGAGAGGAGGCCTTACGCCAGCAGTGGGAAATGTACATGCTGTTACTACTTACTGCAATTTACTATTATTACCTGGTGGAGGGTTTTTGTAAGTCTGGATAGGTAGCAGTCAGCCGTCATAGAATCTATCGCAACGAATAAATACTTAGTATTGTTGAGTTACAGTTTGACAGTAAGCCATGCCATTGTAAGCCAGTATAATTACAGGCACAAGGGACATAACATTTTCACACACGATTATTGACATGTACTGGTTTAAATTTAAAACGGCGCCATAGTTTATGGATTGTCGTCTTACCATAAGGTGGCACAAATGCTCGTGTGCCGTAGAAACCTACATTATTCGTGAGTGATATAGAGTATAAATCTTATTAAAATCATATTATTCGATAGAAGGGACGATATTTATTATATAAGATCGAAAATTATCATGATTGTATTATAATTAAACATTACAAATGAACCTCAATATTAAATTAAATCTTAACGGTTAACTTTTTCTTGTTTATTCTTTTATTCATCAATCTCATTACCATTCAACCGGAACGAGTGCTTTAAAGGGCTGTAATTAAATAATAGATATAACAGAATGCTTACTAATGAAAGAGGCCAAAATCACCGCAGGCTGATTGATTTTTTCTAAAAAACGCTAACGCTAAACGCTCATCGAGTTGGATATTTTTAGAAATGGCATAAAAAAAAAATCTAATTTACTCTTGAATTAAAAACTGAAAATAGATTAAATCCAATTAAATATGTGTTAATAAAATTATTATTTGCCCATCGAATAAGATAAATGAGCAATTGTCTCTTTTCTTTAACTTAGTATACAGAAAAAAAACGATAAACCATAAATACTATTGTAATATATTATATAAAAATATTTAATCAAATGTAGTGCTAATTATTGGTCCGCCATATTGTTTATTCGTAATAGCAAGGCAGGCGGGAAAACGGACCAGCTTATAAAAAACGTACGAATACGACCCCAACAACAGGAACTAAGACGATCATACCGATACAGTAGATCAAACACTTTTTAAATCGAACCATAGCACTTTCAAGTACAATTTAGCGGTAGAAATATCTAGTGAGTGGTTGCATAAAGGCTTAACAAAAAAGTACGCAATAACTGCTTAATGGATGTCACTTCTAAGGTATATATTGTTCATGGGTAACAATCTAAGGGCACGCGTGTCTAATTTAACATTATTCTTTCTTGTTTATGAATAATACGATTTAAATGGCGTGTTATTAATGATTTTAATGTTATATTTTACTTTGAATGTTTTTTTTATCATATCATTGTAACATTTGTAAGGTTTATTGTTTAAACGGTATACGGGTCAAAGAGTTATGTGAAGGAAGCAAATCGATCCCGCGGTTCTATTCTATAAGATCTCACCTTGTAATCTCACTAGTGTAATGTTGAAAAGTGACTTTGTTAAGCTATTTTGTTGCGTGTATTCTTTAAATGTTATAATGATTATAGCTAATGTCGCATATTACTTTATGAAATTACACGATCGTGTTCTGCGTGTTGGGTATTGAGTTTTTACAAGGGTATTTAGATTAATGGAATATAAAAAAAGCATGTCATCGCCGTACTAATATTTAATACGTAAACAATAGTATTTAATAAACAGTTAAAGTTTGCTTGTAGTAGCTTTCGCTGTTTAATATCTAACATGTCGATTTAGTTCCAATGACAATGCATTCTTGTGATAAGCATAACCTGATTCTACTCCCAGGATTTGCTCCAGAGAAACTCCTCCTTGACAACCACATAGACACTCTGTTTATTGTTTATATACTATATTATATAAGCTCGTTTCAAATGTATTCACATGAATACGATTTCCACACGCAAATTATACCAACGATTGCTAATTCAAAATACAGACAAAAATATATATTTTTTAATTTTAGTCTGATTAGAAACATTTAAATTAAAAATATATTTGTCGTATCAACATTACGTCTATGCCTATACTTCGCACTCTCTTTTCGTGCCTAAATACACGCTAAACTATCTCTGCCTGAATAAAATTGTCTGTCCATCATCAGTCATGAAAGAGCATTGACAGTTTCTAACAATGAAAAAAAAATTTAATATTTTTTTATAACAGTGCTTTCTGCGACTATGTTATAACTGTAACATTCAAAATTGAAAAAAAAAAAATCTTTAAAAAATGAAGAAACACAAAAATATTCAAGACATCCACTCCGAAGGTAGACAATAAGATAAACAGCCGTAAAAGGTCCGCGTCCGAAACCGACGCACGTAGCTGTCACCGCTCGACGCCATATTAGGTGCGCGCGCGCAGCAAGAACTCAAGAATTCGTCTGACAAATCACCGGACAATTTGTTTGCTTAAGTACCAGATCCACAGGATGCCACTGAAAATTTCGCGCCGTTATTAAAAAAAAAAAAAAGTAGGATCTTTGTTACGTTAAATTACGACTTTCCTTATTTAAATCAAGTCGATTACACGACAATCTTATTTCGTATAATTATTTTTACAACTCGAACTATTTATTGAATACTCTAATTTGTTATATATTTTTTTATAATAGGTATGTAAGTTAATTCACGTTGCAATTGTTCATTTAAATTTTTTTGTAAAATTAATAAATCAATACCATCACGCCCAATAATTTATGTCGGTGATCATACCAAAAACCTCCTACCAAACAAATTTTCTGCTCCAACGGGCAAATATAAATAAAACTCCATCCTCTATTTGTCAGTTTCGAACATGACGTATTACATCTCATTAATTACGTCATCAAAATCGACATTTGAATTGATATATTAATCAATTATAACAAATAGATCACTAAAACATCTCATTTTTAAGCTGATGTTTTCGTACCAAGAATTGAGAAACCGTATTAACGTTGTATAAAGTAATCGTTGCGTAATTTCTAATTATCAGTTCGCACCTAAATAAATCGTTCTACTATTTCAGAGAATTGATAGATACGAGTATATGATACCAAAGTTGAAAACGTATGAAGCAAACAATACGAATAATACCTAGAAGCGGAAAGATATCGTCGCATCAATCAGCCCAGCTCCATATAGAGAACGCCTTGAAATAAAACTTAGATCATAGATTATATAATTGTATAGAAAGACAAAGTACGGTACACACATCATCAATATTTACATTGGAATAAGACTTGGCTATTGATCATGGGTGAGCTTTTAAAATAACCGTTCTACCATAGAAGGTTGTAGAGCTCGCTTGAAATACCATTGTCGGATCTGATCGAGAATTCGCTGTATAAAGTGTCCGACATAACCACATCACCGGTTTGATAGACCGAACACTGACACAACGGCACGGTCGTCTTCGTTTTGAATTAAAGTCCCAAAGCCCACTCTCCAAACTATTTTTTATAAATAATATTAAAATTGAACACAGACAATAGTACAAATATAATAGAATATATGTAAACTAACAGCTTACTATGAGAATAGATGAAAAATAATCCGAAACAACAGCTCAACACACCGAGTTGAAATTTGACTATTCGTATATTACGATAATATACTTTATATACACATATGTGCCCTGCAAAGTTCTGTGTAAATAAAACAATCGCAATGATGATTTTAAACAAAGGATAGGTGTCATAAACCTCCACAGCCTATTTGTCACGTCTATTTTTTCCTAAGTCTTCGATAAGTAAATGCGCGTACGCAACCGGCATGAAGCGACGTCGCGATATCTAGCGATTTATCGCAGGAAATATATTTGCAAGTGTAATAATGGTCGATACATGATCGGATACGCATGGAAAATTACTCTTTTCAAGTAAAACGACGCGTTACATGCGCAATCCATTTATGGTAACACCAGCTTTTATGTTACATTTGAAAAATATTCTAAGAGTTCCGTTGTTAAATGAAAAAACCATACGAAATAATTCAAACGGTGAATTAAAGTTCATTGGTTAATTTTATATCGATAACAATAAAATTAAATAATTATTTTTGTATTATTGATTATTTATTGCATTTAAATTGCATTTTGATATTGATTATATTGCATTTAAATTGCATTTTGATATTGATTATATTGCATTTAAACTGCACTTAAGACACATTATATATTAAGTATTTTTGTATTAATTAATTAACATTTAAAATATTTTTTGTGAAATTAAATTTTGATAAAAATAAAAATTCAATTGAAACATCTAACAGACAAAAGAATGGCTAGACGCCGCTGGCGTGGGAATGTCAACCAATAAAAATCAACAAAAAACTTAGACAACCAATAAAAAAGGCAACAATTACACGTTCGAACAAAATAAGAGCTAAGCTCGATTCCAAGTGATCCAATAAAGCATGTTCATCGAGAATGTTTGTATGTTGAATATTGTTATATTAAAATCAGATTTGGTTAATATCTATGTTTTTTATAGAAGTGAACAAATCAAGCTGACTGACTCTATTTGGCAATACAGTCAGTCAGTCCGGGCAGTCACACATGCAGTCCATACGAATCTGACTGCTATCCTTTTCAATATACAAGAGCAATCTGTGTCAAATTCTTTTTTAAATTGTGAACAATGAAAATTGAACCAATATATTCTTTATTGCAGATCGTCATAAAGCATATATTATTAATTACTTACGTCATTTTAATCCTAAACCAACGGAATGATTTGGTTAACCTGACATATTTGATGTTGTCATTTCTACAAATATAAACTCTACATCAATCAAAAGAATATTTCTTTATAATAAATTTAGGAAGAAATTTCATTTGACACGTGAGACGTCGGGGCGGACTGTAGCATGAGCAATGCCGCGGGTAATAGCTAGCTAGTTATAAATAAACGATGTGCGACGTGAGCAAAAACATCGCCATCGCGACATATCAGGCGCGCAATTATAAATCAATAAGTACCTTAAACGATATGTAGCCGAGGCGATACAGGCTGTGTAAGATATTTATTTGTTAAACAATCAAACAATAAAGATTTAATAATACACTTAAAACATCGATAAGAATCAACAATGAAAATAGATTTAAGTAAATCGTATGAAAGCCGACTAACCGTGATAACATCTTATCCGAATATTGTGGGTTCAAATGCAGACTAACACACTTGAATAAAACGTGAATTTACTAGATGTAATTCGACTACATATAAGGACGGATCGCCAATCCGTCTTAGAGTTCCTTAGCAGATTCATTTCAGGTGAAAAGAGAATACTATTACCCAGCAGTGAGAGGCAAAGAGTCTATGTAATTTAAGTAAACGTAATTATCAGTTTATCGCATTGATTCGACCACAAAAGTAGATAACAACTACTTGCACTATATTTCACAACTACATTCATTTATTACTTTAAAGGAAACATTAAATGGCACTTACAGCATTATAATATACAAGAATTCATACATAAATTTCCACTGATAATATAAACATAATCATTAAAAATGAACACATACAAAACATAAATCAAATCACATATGTAAAAACATTATACGATCAAATGAGATCATATGAAATTTAAAATTCAATCAGATATCTTAATAGAGACTATTAATATAATATATATTCAAAATAAAACTTTCATTAATGTCATCTTGGCAAAACTAAAAAATTTATAATAGGATTAAATTAAACGATTCAGTAACAAAGATATTCATTTAATTTTATGATCCATATTATCTTGGATCTATATGATCAATATAATATATTAATATACTTTTACAATATTAAATTCTTAAAGGATACACACAGCCTGTGGAGCAGAGAATCCATCACTAATTCAGAACACGACGCGTTCACAAACAGAACAAAACTCCAAACAAATTGCCGCGTCAGCCTTTCGGTCCGTTTTTGCACTAATTCGGCATACCTAAATAAAAATTCCTTCTCCTCTTTAAGTGGTCACAAAAACCAAGTATGGTACACTTCGGCGAACGCGATCGTTGGAGATCTTGGAAAAAAGTCGAACTGAAAGCTAACCGCGATTTTATTCGTATATTGTAATTAATCGACGCCATATTGTAATTCTTCTTTCTACGTTTAATGTTTCAATACATTTATATTAAACGTTTGATAAGGTATTCGGTATTTACTTTATGATAAAATCCATTGCCATAATAAGCCAGTGGTTCAGTTTGTTGCATCAATTGCGGGTTCTAACCCGAAATTAAATATATTTACACGGAATTATTTAGCGGCGTGGAATAAGACTCTAGTACAAAGTAGAAGAATTCGCCATTAGGTGGACTTATACAATAGGCAGCATTTCCGTTACTACGTAAATCTATATTTTTATATTTATAAGTATATTAGACCCATTATTTAAAAATAGACCAGACAAATCGGATAACAATCATTTATGTTCCAAACATTCTTCCGCAGACTACGAGAATGAGAATAAGTTACTCCAAACACCGCGATTCTCTTAAAGGTTCATAAGAGTAATTAATTGAGCTTTAAAGTTAAAGTTATTTACTTAACAGAAACTAAGGTATGATATTTAATGACAAAACTTTTCTTTATCTGATAACAGTTATGAAAATTTGATAAAAAAAGATACATTTTATTTGATATTCCAAAAATATCATACTAGTAATTTTGAAAAAATCTAAAATCTATCTTAGTATCTATCTTAGTAATAGTTCAATCTGGCTATCCTCGCCCTATTTTTTAGATACAAATAAACCTAACTAACATGAATCACGAATAAATGTAGCTCAATACACTAACCAAGCAATATATTTCAGAACGTCCACTAAGAGTCAACCCCTTTCCCCGTGACATAGATAACTCCGTCCACAAATCGTAAAAGCGACCTTCTGACCTAATGGTGTGGCAACCCCATGATTGTATTCCTGACCCACTTGCAAATACCAACGCCTTTAACGGGGAAAATTAATGGCGGACATGATAAATAACATCTTGATAAGGGAAGAACATTTGTAATATTGTGGAAAGTCACGACGCGGCCATTTTGATTAAAAATAATTTCTTTTTTGCATTTAAAAATGATTATGAAATTAAGCCATGCATAAAAATTCAAACACGTTGCTATAACGCTGGTTGGATTCCCCGCGTTGTTTTCCTTCACCATTAAACACGATATGAATTAAAAAAAAACAAATTAAGTACATGAAAATTTAATAGTACTTGCTCTGGTTTGAACAAACTACGTGTAGTATATATGAATTCTACCCACTAGATTATCTCGGCTCCTGGTGTTACGAAATTAGTCCTATTAAATAATATACGAAACAAATATTGTAGTTTGAATTTTGTACATTTATCCTGTATTCTAACTGCATTAAGGAATACTTAGTATTGTTCCGGTTTAAAGTGTGAGTGAGCCAGTATGACTACAGGAATAAGAAACATAACATCTTAGTTCCATATGATAGTGACGCAATGACGTTGTATATAGATCGTTACAATTTTAATATAAATAAAAACGAACCACTCAATATAGCTATTCTGTATGAACTCGACTTACGACGATACATTTTGATGGCTCACGTATTTTACACGCGTGTTGCGTGTCTTTAAATGTTATAATTATTTAATGTACCGTCGGCGCATATCACTTTCTGAGATTTAACAATTTTCGGCGGTGAGTTTAGAGTTTGTTCTTTCATAAAAGACCGACTAAATTTTGTACATTAATAATGATAAAATAAATGCATCTAATTGTGATGTTATTTCTTTAAGTATTTTATCAATTCTAATTGTGTTTATTTATTCGAAACCTACGTTCAATTCAATTGGCAAGCCTTGCTAGGCTAGGCTTCCCGCAAACAGTCCCTATATATTCCGCGATATTATAGGAATGTCTTTTTTTATATAGCGTAAAATGTTATATTTTATCTTTAAACATTTCGCATAATTCACATAACTTATTTCTATATGACAAACGTCATAATAATTGTCTCTCATTAATTTTACATTTCTATAATATATTTTCATCTGTAATATGTTCTAGTATAGTGTATTAAGCCTCACTTATTAATGTTTTTTTTTACATAAGATTGAATTGTCTTAATAGGCAAAGGTAAAATTATATACATTCTTAATTTATATTATAATAAATATTACGCTAAGATAAAAATAAATTAATAATATGATACAAATAAAACTCCATATAAAACCTTACCTCGTTATAAATTTAAAGTTTTCGTTAAAAAACGTTAATGTCCAATTCATATTTCTTTACAACCATATTAAGATAATAAGCACAACTTATAGGTACGTAAGATTCTATCAAAAGATACTGTAATTTAAAAAAAAGTTAACAAACAAAACGAATCTGAAAACTTGATATGTCAAATTGAGTTGTAACATATTTAAAGATCCGGTAAATGTTATTTGAATAAAATATAGTATGTAATTTGATTGCCACTCAACAATAAAATTAATAAAAGTATTATTAAAATTACTTATACTCCCTCTCACACACACAGACACATACACACACACTCATATTAATTCATATCATTCCTTGTAAATCGTAATTACATAAAAACATTTTTCAATTGGAATTAATTTTAAAATGCACAAATGTATCTAATATTATTTAACATACTTCATTTTCTAGACATGATAAGCGCTTACCGTTCACTCTGTGGTAAGATTATAATTATTAATTTACGTCTTAAAGTATAACTCAATAAACCAAAAGATATCTATGACAGACATGAACAATGTGAAATGTGTTGACCTTTCGTCTAAAAGCCATCATCCTCCAATCAGTTCACGACGTTGGGTGTAACAGGAAGGGTGCAGCCAAGACCCATAAACTTTATAGGTCACTATAACAATGTTTATGGGGTCATGAGACACTATAAACTAACAACGGTGTCGCATCGTCTAACGAGTTTAGGAGATATGAGGTTTATCAAAGCATAGATATAAAATTATATATGAGAGAACAGTTGTTCAAAGGTTTTGTTTCTTTGAATTAGTATTCATAAAAAATCTCGTTTAAGACATTAACCAGTTTTAAAATACCACTGGATTATTCCGGCGGAGACACTTTAGATTGCTATCGAACTATATCTATACATTCTAACAGGGTTATGTCGCTACATATACAATACAAGCTTTATCGCTCGATTTCACTAGTTAAATAATACCCAAAATTTCGCTGTAAGTCGTAGCTTATTCCAATCGAAGGAGTACATTAAACAAACCATAGATTTACATATTACATGCGCTTTACTAATATCTCTGCTTTATTGTGCACAAATAGTTCTTGATTAATATATATTTATTATAACACAACACTTTCCCACTGAACCAATGATATCTACTTTAATTTTACATCCAAAGTTCCGAGATATGAACTTCGCAAACATTCGAAAAGTCATTCTTTCGGGAATCCCATATCAAAGATTTATTCAAGCTCTTGACCAATAACATCGCTTCAGTTCGATCTTAAACTTTGTTTGTGTCTTGCTCGTCTTGCGGTTGTATATATAGCTATACAGTGCATATGCAATGAAAAAAAATGTTCAAATATATGTACATACAACACACGTAGTTAATGCGTGCGTACATTCATATAACCTTTCGTAATAAATAACATATATACGCAAAAAGTTCAAACATTGCTGGTAGTCAAATGAGTCTGTTTAAAAAAAGCAAAATTAAACCTTATAAAGAGTTAAAATTTGTTTGTTTGTACGTATGAGGTAATATCTGGAACTAATGATCTAATTCTAAACAAAAAAATCACTGGTAGAACGTTACAAATATTCTGATCCTGAGTTCTATAGGGTATAAATTACATTGACATCATTTTCTTTATTAATAAATTGAACCTGTCACAAGCCGGTGCAGGCTAAGTATATATTCTAGGTAGCTTGCTAGTCTCTGTTGAGTTTGGCCGTATGGTCGTAATCAGTCAGGTACATAAGCATTGTTGATACCAAAGATGCAATACAATATACTTACAACAATAGGTCCGTTCCTGCCGGTGCTCGTAAGCGTGGCTCCGAACCACTGGTTGGATTTCTGATCGATCTGTCTGTGTGCGCTGTCCACGTTGTTATCTATAAAAAAATATAATGTTAATAATTTCACATCTTTTGTAAATATATAAATGACACGATACAAATTGTTATTAAAAATTCAATTTGAATTAAAACAGTAACAAAAAAAGGTTTAAATAATGTATTAAACCTATGTATAATAGAAAGAGACTGACCGAAAGAGGAAGAAGGAAAATAGTCGCCCGGAGGCATAATGCTTTTTCCTAACGTGACGATTTCTCCCAGTTCACTCTACTGTGAGCCGTGTAAAATAACTTTTTCTAATAACTTAATAAATGTATTTATTTGTCAAATAATAAATTATAGCAATCATTTTATTTAAGTTAGATGTTAAATAAAATAAAAGAGAACTATTTGCTCATAATGACGTCGATGACGTCCGCTCTGAAAAATGTATTGCGGCTCTATATTTTACTAACTACAATATGATTACTAATTATAATGCTGATGACTATGATATTATTTATATCATAATGTTTATATACCAAAGATTTACAAATCGAAAGAATAAACAAAATAGTTTGAAAAATAGTTAAGAAAAATTACTTGTTTAAGTCCTTATTTCCCTCTGAGAAGGTTTGGAGCTTATACCACCACGATACTCTAATGTGGTTATTGTTGGTAGTGTATTGGTTTATTAGAGTATAGATATTTAGAGAGACAAAAATGAACCAATAACTTTACAATACTCATTAAATCCGGCTTCACAAATATTAAAAGCCAAGCCCAATCACTCAGGGCTCGCAAGTCGCAGGGTGCTGGGACATTAGCTCATTAATGATCGCCTTCGTACAACTGACACGTGACGTCATTTACTCATATCCGACTTCCGGTGACTCAATAAATTAGTAGAGTATGACTTAAGGTATACAAAGTCGTATCATAATCACAGTGCAAAAATTCTATTCGAATTTCTTAGTTTTTCTTTTTTTGCAACGTTACCTGGAGCGTATCGTTTATGTCTCGAATGCTTCTCCGTAAGATAACATAAATATACACACAAACATACATATATATATGTATATGTATATATATTCTTTTTTTACAGTGCTTTTTTAAATTATATGGGTACACATGCTCAGGATTATCACATAGCTTTTGAATCTTTTATATATTATATCTTACCTGCAAACTGTGACCATCTGTTTTGTGTGCCATATTTAATAAATAAATAAATAAATAAAGTATGAGTAGAGTAGCTCTTCTCAGCCCAACAGTGAGGCACATACAAGTTTTTACATTGTATAGTATCATAAACGCAATGTCCACTTGGTATAATTTACTCCCCATTATTGAAATACATGGATATATAATCCACCAGATTACAACCCCATACTCCGGCGCTATTTTAATAACTCCACTCATATTTGTCTACGAGGTGTAATGTCACGATGCACGACGTAGTGATTCATTGGGAAAACACGCTCCGAAGCCATTTCAATATTTACTTGACTTTCATTGACTATGAACGTTAGTCATTGAATTTTTGTTCCACCGGTATATTTGATAGTTTTTATTGCCTAAGTCAGAGCAATGGTTGTTTGAAATGTTAACTTTGGTTAGAAAGTATTTACCAACAGTATTATTCAGAACAAGTATATTCAAAATGAATAGTGAAATATACCTTAAACAATAAATCAAAATAAAATTATTATTTTTTAAATTTAATAATAATCTTATTAACATGCTTACAAGATTAAAAATAAAACGAAAATAACAACACGTCCACAGACTATAAATAAAGCGATATAAATGAATCGATTGTATGCTTTCGAGATACTCGGTAGCTCAAATATGGCGACTGACAAATGACGGTTATTACGAGTGTATAAAATACAATGTTCCGCATTAAATCAGAAGATGCCGCTAGCTCCGCCCCGTGTTGGTTTTGTTCTCAGCGCCACCCGAAAGTTATTAAGTTAGCCACCCATTACTAGCTATGATATAATTATATTCCACGAAACGTAATTGGAACGAAATTTGTATCGTTATAATATATATTTTTTGATTTTTCTCGTCTCGTCTACAAGAGGTCTCGTGAACAAGACATTCGTATATAATGTCGAAATATAGAGCTCCACCAAATAAAAATAAAAAACATGGTAAATAACCCGCTTTAAATACTGATAGTAATAATATATAACGCCTTGAATAACAGACTCAACGAGATAAATTAACTACGTTTGAGGATAATTTAATGAAAACAATAACAAAATATTAGTTGAAATAATTTTATAACAAACTGTATTCAATAAAACCGAGATACAGAGGGAAGGGGTACCTGGAGAGGTATAATGCTTTTCGTTACTTGACGATTTCTGCCAGTTCACTCCACTGTAAACCGCGTTATAGAAAATCGTTTCAAAATAACTTAACCGCGTAGTTCCTTTATGAACCAGTAATAGTTTTTAACAGTTATTTTATAATCAAGTTTAATAAAATAATAAATAAATAAAAATATTTATTATTTTATTTATTTATTATATATTATATTTATTTAGACACGTTATACTCTGACATTACATAGTTCAATTCCTTTAATAATAATAATATAATATAATATGTAGGTGGTACAATGCTATACATTATTGAGTCAGAGCGAACGTCTGTGTCCGCGCTAGTATAAACTGTGTTACAGATACAGGTGCCTGCCTCTTACAGTTCATTCCAATTCGCTGCACTTTGTAAAGGTTTTGGTAAGTATCAAAACTTAATTTACCATAGGTACTTGTCAGTAATTATGTATGTGCATAGTTATGTATACATAAGCAAATCAAAATTATGAAGCGTCAATAGTGCAATTGTTTACGACCATGCGATGTAAAAACTTGCAGGTTCGATTCTTACCCCTTTTGATATTGTCGTCTCCACTCCTAGCACAGGAGAGCACAAAAAAGTCACAGAAAACGTATTCAAAGCGCATCTAAAAAAAAACTAATTTAAATCAGTTTTTGGTGATTCACGGGGAGTAGGAGGTATAAATGTATCGAATCTGCCCCTCTCTGGGCGGAAATTTCAAATAAATTTTTATACAATAAATTACTCAGATGTTATTCCCTTAATAACTTTAAAAAATTACTTAAAATGTCAGTAATCATAAAAACAAATAATAATTCACGATACGATACAACGTTATACTTCAGAAGTGTTCTGAAAATGTATCCGAGTGTCTATTGTAGCAGTATTTGTATTACAGTATAAATATATGTACATATTTCATATTTAGAACTTACTTATATTCCGCTATTTTATGAGCAATTCAAGCGTAGCATTTTAAAGCAACGCATCGCTGTAATCACAGTGTATCACCGGCATTAAACTTGATTTTTATCGCAAACCTTTAATGGAATACCTTATACGGTCTCCTTGGAGTAAATTATAGTCCACCCTTATTGTTCCTGTCGTTATCTCTCTTAAGAAATTATAAGAGTACAGAGTGAGAAGGCTTTATGCGTGTACAGGGTATTGATAAAAGCGTAGATTAAATTTATTAATTGTAAAAAATCAACATTTAAAATGAAGACGTAAAGAACATTACAAGCATATTCTATCTTTAAAAAACACAATATTTAAGCAATACGCATACCTCTTCTTGTTATAAAATATAGATATTTGATATCAGTGGTCCTAACACACACTGTGTATAATATTGACATATGAAGGGACTTAATTTTGATCGTCTGTGTTCTGTATATCGTGTTGTGTTTGTACGAACGTTCGTGACCGATTCTTTCGCGTGTCTGGAAGTTAAATGTTGTTTTGATACGATTTTGAAACCATTTTAATGGACACGCAAAAGGATAATGAACACCTGATCCATTTGCGTCAAAATTAAGTTTTTATAATTAAAACAAACCGGAACACAACAATAATAAGTACTGCTGCTTGGCGGTAGAATATAAGATGTGCCTGTGGTACCTACCCAGGCGGGCTTGCACAAAGCCCTACCATCACGTCAATAATTTATTTATCTGCCTTCATAAAAAATATTGGTACATCAAAACTTAGGCATAACGTAATATATTAAATGATTTGCTCAGAATAAAATTTACATTATTACGCAATAATTCATAGTACTTCACCATTAATAACTTCATCATTCCTTGATATTGTCCAATAAAAACTTCATCGTATACAACCCTAAGATTGAACTAGCAATTATATCATTATTAGGATACGCACGATGATATGGTTCAGTGAAAGATAGACATGGCGACGTGCCATGTCGCTTGGGATACTGTGTCAATTGCCAATCAGTGAACAATTGCTACCCCAACATGCTATGGCTTATTATTGAAAACATAAGAAATAAAATAAAGTTATCCGTCTCAATTCAATTGGATTCCTTTCGATCTAACGGAAGACTTCTTTTATTTGACGGTTAAAACATTCGTTTTTGAAATGACTATTGATACATAGTATAAAACAAAGTTTAAAACTACGCAACGGATTTTAATGCAGTTATCATCAAGCAGAGAGAGAGGTTTATATGTACGATACTTGCATATTATGGGAGGGTAAATCCGAGCATTATCACTTTCAAAAAACATAAAAAATAACTGACCATTATTCTTCAATATTAAACTTGTATTGAATCGCTTCTTGTATCCGTTTGCAGCTGGGACGACTAATGTTTATATAAAATCTTAAACATTTATTTTTTATATTATATAGGTAGGCGGACGAACACCGGATGGTAAGTGGTCACCACCGCCCATAGAAAATGGCGCTGTAAGAAATATTAATCATTCCCTACATCGCTAATGCGCCGCCAGCCTTGTGAAATAAGATGTTATGTCCCTTGTGCCTGTGGTTACATTGGCTCACTCACTTATTAAACCGGAACACAGCAGTACCGGGTACTACTGTTTGGAGACAAACGTATTTCTTTAAATTTAAAATAGGTAGGTAGTTTGGCAAATGGACCACCCGTTAGGAAATGATTACCATAGATGTTATTACCATACGAACTTTACTACGCATTCAACGAATTTATTTCAAACATGCAAACATATTACTTTAGTTTTTTTTATAAATAATGATGTAACGTTGAGAACCCATGACGTGAATGGAACATTAAACATCGAAACCCCCTAAACGTATTGTTGCATAGCACTTCTCTTAAAACAAAAACAAAACGAACGTATGATCATTAATACATTTATTACAAATGTTCATTGACCACGTAACTGACGTACATTCTAATATCAATCTTATATCCACATAGATAATATCTATAATGCTATGCATTCTAACAGGTGAGGGTTACACCCTTCACGCTATGGATAATTAGGTAGAATGCAGTCCCATTTTACAGATCAATGATGTCAGAAAATACAATAATCGACATAAATTAATAATTCAGTGATGTTCATAAAAATTATGAAATAATTTTATATTATAGATATTCTTTAATAAGTTTAAAACAAAGATACTTAATTTTCTCGTTTTAAATGTCGGTTTTTCTATTGGTTCTGTTACAAAATCCATTGAATGTTTCGCAAGATAGCATTTTTCATCGACAGTATTGCAGTCATTTTATAACATATATGTTATGTATATATAGGTAAACGTAAGGTAGCGTAAAACTAATTTAATAAATATACAGGCAGAACGTAGTGCTAAAAAATAAAACAGCGCCCTTTTTACGGATTTTTGTAACAACATTCTTATATGTGTCTGTGTGTTAAATTTGCATGATAAAAATTCTGCTGCGGTGAGTAAAAAATCGCGCAGTATAATTTCACATTGTGTGCTTAGCCTAATGGCAACATATGTCTTTATACAATTAGTAGAATTAGTAATAAAAGAAAAAAAGCGCACATAAAAAAAACTACAATGAGTACTTAATGTATTTTATAAACAAACACCACATACTATGAATTTCCATATTTAAAAACACATGTTCGTATAGAAGAATGCTTAATATATACTCGCGAAAAAATAAGATTAATATGTAAAGTTTTAACGCCCGATTCGTATATTTAAAGAATCATTATTGTACATCATAAAATTGATGGTTTTGACCGAGACGTTACAGTGCCGTATGAGGGTTTTCGTCAAAACTAACGTCCTGTTTTTTACAGACGATTCATATTCGTTTCTTGAATACTGTAAGCAAACATGTAGTTATTTGTAATAAATTTTATCATGATGTATGTAAACGAAACAAGATAAGCATATGTATCAACTTGACCGAAATTGCGGATCACAGAAAAAAAAATAAAAAATAATATGTAACATATATTATTATTATTTAAAACAATTCCTCAAATCGTAATAATAATTATTATTATTAATCTAAATTTTGTTTACGTCCTAAAAGGAAAATATCTTCAGATTAATGTTTGCGTAAATTACAATGATGGTGGCGAATAACATCAATTATAAACCATAATACATAAAATATATAAATAAATAATGATGAATTTAGACTACAGACTACGCATAAGCGGACCCAGTAGGCGCGTTAGTAGTATATTATTAGTCGGACTAATGTCTATATGAAGGGAAAAGCCGAGCATTGTCACTTTCCTGGTCGGAAAAAAACATGTTTTTTTTTTTCTTTTTGACGTTTATTCTTCAATATAAAACTTGTATTTGAACGCTTCTTGTATCAGTGTGCAGCCGGGACGACTAATGTTTATATAAAAAACAGTTGTTTTTTTTCATATTATATAGGTAGGCAGACGAGCACCTGATGGTCACCAGCACGCATAGACAATGGCGCTGGCTCAATAGGCGCGTAAGTAAGTATAATGTCTATATGTAAAGAGAAATTAGACAAGAATCTCGGTTTGAGTTTGGGGGCCGAGATGTTGTACAATAAAGTTTTCCTTATTTTTTTAACAAAGCACGTTTGCGTTTCATTTAGTCCGATACTCAAGCCAGCGTTGGCCTCAGGATACCACATGATACAAAATTTGGACACGAGAAAAGGAAAATACAATGAAAGAATGAACAACAATTTTGTACATGGAGTAGGATATTTTATATGTAATTTGGAATCACTGTCAAAACAAATGTCATCTATATTTACATTGCGAGAAATTAAGAAGATCATTGTTACATATTATTGAATTCACTTCTAATGTTTTAGCTGTAAGTTTGTAACATATAGTATATCTTTAAATTAGTTGCCGCTTATCTTCCTCCCCACTATATATTTGGATATAAAACAACAACAATCATCTCATGAAGTTAGTGTAGTTGTGGTTAAGTAAGAATAATAATATTCTTTTGCAGAAAGTTAATCAAAATAGAAATCAATGAGTACTTAGAACCCCATAAACATGTAACAATCCCCTTTAGTAGTGAATAAAGCAACCTACCTCATCAATCTGGTCCCAATTGAGCTTACGAATTGAACGAATTGGCCCGGAGTCCGGGCTCCTGACCACTTATTGCTAATTGATCCTAATACTGAGGTCGCTAACATTCTTACGTTTATAGAAATCCGATCCTTATTCGTTTATGTTAAGTGTAATTATCGCATAAACTAATTTCGTATATTTGTTCTAATTGTTCCAGCATCAGGGACCATTTAAGATATAACTTATAGGATAATGGATCTTAAAGCAACCACGATAAGGGTTTTTATTGAATGGTGTATAATCTGGGTTGACGGTTGGCAAATTAATTCTTTGTTTATATATATTTAGTTTGACCAAATTGAAATAATACCAAATGACTAAAGATAACGTAATCTATATCTAGAAGTGGTCGTCTCAGTGATCTCATCTAAATAGTTTAAGTTGCCAATATCGAACTTGCAAAGTGTATAATGCTATTTTATTTTCAGTTCATTTACTAAATAAACAAATAGAAAACACATTATGCTCGGATATTTCGCTTTGTGACTGCAAGTGTATCGCGCAAACGCAATTTTAAATATTTGAAAAAACAAAAGTGCAGGACCCGTGACGTCCATTGTTTGGAAAGTAATCAAAGTTAAACATTATATACATTATACATAAATAGATATACAACGGAGGTATTTTGATATTTTAATATTTATAATAAAATGACAATGAGTAAGATAGCTATTCGCATTTAGGATCCACAATTGATAAAAATCATTTATTAAAAAAAAAAATGACGCAACGAGAGATTTTTTTCAGGTACTCGATTGACGAGAAAAATTTTGGGACTATTTATGTTCTTTAACATTTCTTTAAAATACAGTATTCATCTCCATTGAATATCTTTGACTGATGATGTGGATTTAAATATATGTATACACCTTAGGTCCCAAGGTTGGTGGCGCATTGGTGATGTAAGGGATTGTTAATATTTCTTACAGCGCCATTGTCTATGGGCGGTGGTGACCACTTACCATCAGGTGGCCCATTTGCTCGTCCGCCTATCGATAACATAAAAAAAAAAAATAAGGTAACACGTCGCTCTTCACACCGATCGAAGACTTCAATTAGAGGACACCCTGCGATAATGTGTCAGGCAGACGAAGACTCGTGAGCTATTTAGTCCTCACATACGTTAAAGAATTGGAGAACTTTTCATTTTGAATATAAATAGCTTTTGAACTGGAAATCAACAAAAGATCGTATGAAAAATATATTAATTTTGCAGGAATACATTAAAATGAATAAATACCAATATAATATATAACATTTCGTTTATTTTCATCTGCATTTTTCGTTACTATTGAAAGAAATAAACTTCAACATAAAACATGCACTAATATGGGACTGTTTGAACTTTTAACAACATTTTACTCTAGCAGAAACAAGCTAAGCCTGTTTCTAGTTATTATCTCAGAAAAATGCACGAAAGCAAAACCATAGATAGAAACTTTAACTTATCTGTTATAAAACGGAATTGAAACCCTTCATTATGAACCCAATTTATAACGAGACAAACAGTTACTCGCTTTCCTACCGTCTTCAATTACATCGCAAATATTAATCATAAACAAACGTACAAATTTTACTTGAAGCGTACGTTTTGGCCACTTCAGTCCACTTCAGAACTGGTTATGATCAAATTCAGCCAATAGCCAATGTTTGCCCAACCTTTGTGGGATGGTTATTAGCACGTGACTTGTATTTGGGGAACTAAAGATACATAACGGCTGTTAAGGTAAGGGTAACCGTGATCACGAATCTCTCATTTCAATAACTATATAAAACATACACTCACAACTGTTTCCGTAAGATTAATTTAATTTAATTTATATAAACATCAATAAATATTAAAAAATGGAAATACGAGATTCGTCAGCTCTTGGTAATGACTAGGTCTGCAATATTTCATACGTTTTCCTACCTACCACAGTTTTACCTACTGTGTCCGTATTAACACTGGCTCATTAATAATTTAAGTTGGGCTGCAACACAATCCATTGTTCCTTAGGCAGAATAACTAATGGTCAATGAGTGATACACTTAAAAAAATATATATATTTAAAGCATTTCTGTTGATATTAATGGTTAGATACTAACCAACATCAGTGGATTCATTTTTATCATTAGACATTTGAAAATCGAAAACTATCCCATCATTCGATTTTCGAAAAACGATAGCCAAAGAACTGAAAACTAATTTAATCACTATCTTTTCTTATTGCATTCTAAATACACAGGCGAGGCAGTTTGGCAGTTCGTCTGTGATGTTGATGTCACTTGTAAAGAGATGCATATATGATATCAATCGACTTAAAATTCTTACATTCGGACGAAGTCACTGATATAAAGAATCGCATGACTGTCATTAGGATTTTTTCTTTATACAAATAGAGCTAGTCATGTTATTATTTCCTATTTTGATTTCTTAGTAAATGATTAGTGATAAATCATTCAATTAATAAACGCCAAGCTCGTACGGTGTGACGTCACTCGCAATATCAATAAAGAAATCAGGGTTCGTCGAGGAAATGTGCTTGTAAAGCAACATATGGGAGGTCATTGACCCGTTGCGTTTGCGCATGAAAACTAAATAAATGACGCTTCTGGAGGAGTGCGAGCGCATCAAAGTCGACCCTAATACAAATGTGGCGCTATGGTCATGTAGAGTAACAATGATCATTTTGTAATTAGGATATTTAATTTTTATTTTTTGACTGATCATTTTTTGGTCTGCATATCTGTACTAAGCTATCGGTACTTTACGGTAAGTATGCTTTACGGTTTCTACCAAATGTGGGGGGAGTTAGAAACCTTACGTTCTCTATACCCTTGGTGACGTATACGCAAATTTTCATGAAAATCATTTGTGCAATTTAAAACTTACTTTTGCATTTATAGTATCATAGTCGAATATACCGTTGAATTTGTAGTACTTTTTTTTATTGTCATTTACATAGACAAATGAATGTATGCATACAGCCTAAAAGTATTGAGCAAATCCATAATAATGGTCACACTACACGTATTCAATGCAAATAATTGATTTATTCTTAATCAATGTGTAGACCGTCACTTGCACAATATACATGTGACCTCATTTTTGAATTGGAAGTATACAGTTGATTTATATTTTTATATATACAGAACGGGCTGGACTTTTTGACCATATCGCAATGGGTCATTACATATTTGTGGATGTGTGCGTGCTGGTGTACAACTAACGACACTGGGATGACTTTTTACTGACGTTTTTATAAAGCGCGATGGTCCGTTGGCAAAATTCAGCCACATGTGTATCCAATAACCGAACCTTAACCTTTCGAGGAGAGGGCTTACTTATGACCTTCAAACTGAAAATAAAAATCTGTTATTTTTTGACTTGATTAAATTCTTACAAAATCAGTATCATACGTATAATTGATTAATCCTTTCATGTATATATATTATAAAACAAAATGTCTTCCTTTACTTTCTATTTATATAGCAATGGAATAAGTACGTAAATAGTGATGTTGATAACATGATTATTATATGTTTGATCGAATAGAGTAACTGCTGAGTTTCTTGCGGGTTCAGCTCACTCTAATCTACATTCCGAACCGGAGTGTCGCTTTAAATTAATTTTTCTTTGTAAAATGACGATTCAAATGTAACCCTTAAGACTATTTCAATAGAGTATAATTTTGATTTTGATTATGATACATACTAATACATAACAATACTATACATAAAGCAATACTTTAGAATTTTAGTAACGAATTTTTGCTCTGATTATTAATAGCTCAATGTCCATTGGTATTGATTACATTTCGCGTCGGATGACTAATTTGCGCTTTTGCCTTTGTTATATAAATGAATAAAAAAAGTATTGTTACCCTACAAAGCTCGCGGCTCATTGATTTATGTTTTATCAACGCACGATGCGTTAATGTTACTGCTTTCAACTCGGTCTGAATGCGTTCCCAATCAGAACCACTTCGGACACGCAGCCATCGACACAAACATACAAGATGGATCGTATTTGTAAATATTAAATTATCTCTTTCATAAATCAACACTGAGCTCTTTTGTAGCTAAAAATATACGTCCTAATTACCCGAGTAACTTCGTAAAGTTAAATAAAACCAAAAATGTTATAAAATAAAACATTGGCTATGAAAGATAAGTATATATTTTTTTATTAGAATTGTTACAAATATTTTTACGAATTAATAACAATACAAATTAAAAAAATAAGAACGTAATACCATTTTAAATTTAGAATAAAAAGTGTGTTTTTTTTTTGTCGATCAATAATTTTCTTCCTGGGCCTTTCTCCAATCAAAGAGCAGTAAATTCGCTTATAAAAAATTGTATTCAAACACGTGAACACATACGTCACCTTAGCCGCTTAAATGTTAAGAAATCGTAACATTAAGGACGCAATGTTACTTGTCAGATTTAAATAACGATGTCAACATAAGCCAAATCTAAATTAACTACCAAATTAAATAATAATAATACTCAAAAATTTAATTAAATTCACATCGTGTATTAGGCATACGGCTTATATTTTTTAAACAGAATGACGTTATCTTTAAAACAACCGGTTCCGGAATTAACATGCTAGATACTAGTTTTAGTTAAAACGAGTTATATTTGAATTATTGAGAATATTTAAGGTTGTTTTTAATAGTATTCAACAATAGCATGAATGAATAAATTACACTCATTGAAACAAAATTAATAATAGAT
The DNA here is from genome assembly GCF_037043105.1 of Vanessa tameamea. Classification (NCBI taxonomy): domain Eukaryota; kingdom Metazoa; phylum Arthropoda; class Insecta; order Lepidoptera; family Nymphalidae; genus Vanessa; species Vanessa tameamea. Next base: position 1,425,026 of record NC_087316.1, read on the forward strand.
AATGAAAAAAATTAATTAAGGTTTAAGTTTCATATATGACGAAATTTTTAAAACCTAAAAATTCAAATTTCGAATACTTTATTCGAACACGAGAAAAAAATCGTTAATTATTTTAAAATAAAACCGGATTGACTGTTTTTAAATTAATTTATTAACGATACAGATAGGTATCCCAATCTCTGATTTGACAGGACTAATATTGCTAGCTCTCTCTCACGTATGTGGTTATAAAAGATAGTAAGTGATAAGTTCTGTCAATTACTTCTGAGATATTTTACAACGGAATCAGCACACGTTTTAGAATTGCGCCTTTTGACTATTTATAAAACCGATATATTGTGTAGGCTCAACTTACACATTATAACAATAATACTTATGTTACTTTCTGACATTAAATAACACTGCTGAAATTCTACTGACAAGAACCGGCCAGAAACTCAGTAGTTACACAAAGTAGGGCAATAAAATTAATTAGACAACTTAATTAAATTTATGTATCCTGTATAAATATCAACGAATGCTAGCATCACGCTTTTTATCGTCCATATAATCTTACATTGTGTAATAAGATTTATCTATTAAAGTTTTTAATAAAAGATTTAAATTTATAAATAGGCAAAGGTCATTGGTACACAGTTCATATATAAGTAATGTACGAAAATATAAATTCCCACAAATAAGGCGATTCTATATTTAAATTAAACGGTTAAATTCTTTGAAATGAAGATACACACTCAATAGTGTCAAGGATGACCTGACGCCATCTTTCACTTAAAATAAATCGTAAGCTGTGGAGCTTTTCTGTAAGCACAATCTCAATGCGGACCGAAATCAACGCAATATCTATACTATTATAAATGCAAATTTAACTCTGTCTGTCAGTCTGTCGCACTTTCACGGCTAAACCAATGAACCGAATTTGATGAAGTTTACCCCTTAAACGTGAGCGATCGGTTTCGCGACAATTAGTTATAAAAATCGTCCAAAGAATGCTACCACGAGGTGTTCTATAAAACATACAAAATATAAATTATAGACGGATCGGAATAACGTAACGTGTCACTTTAAGTCGATTTTCGACATTTCACGAGTGAGTTATTACAGAATAGCACTGTTGACCTAAAGACTTATTTGCGGCTAAGACGTGATATCAAACAGCAATTACATTTTAAACTGTTTACATTAAAAGTGAGATTTATTTATCATATCAATTATAGCAATTGTAATAATCTATTCGTAGTATTATATATTACAAATACGTACACGAATCTTACATTACATCACCCGTATTACCTTTAGTTCACTGTCTAATACATTTGACAATCCCCTTTTTCACTTTCTCGATGGAATCTACATTTCGAACCAGTGTCAGCCTCCTTGAATACAGGGAATTATTATATGAAAACTTTTTCGACATTACTTACGTGAGTAAAGTAACGGCCGCTTAATTTATTATTTATGGTCGACGTCTAATACTTCACGACGGGTTAGTGGTAATGTCGCTGAATTTCATTAAACGTAACCATGTTTAACTTAACTTTACCGCTAAACGCGAAATGTTTTATAAACACAAATTGAGCACACGAAAGTTCATTGGTGCTCGCTCGGACTGGAAGTGAACCGCAACTTGAGCTCACATATATGTACATATATTTACATAGCACGTGTTCTAACCACGATTTAAATAAAAGATTATCTTCCATTTTGATCATTTCGTCTTGCTTCATATAAACGATCTAGAGTATTTTTAAAAACATTGTGAACGACAATACAAGCGGGCAATCGAACCTGCCCACATCAGCACCTACGGGCCAAATATCAAACCCACGTAATTGATTTTAATAACAGCTGTACTAATTCAATTCATTGCTAACTTGTATTTTGATCGCTACAGCGTACGACTTTCTAACGTATAAAATTCAAACGGCACACGTTCACGTAAGCTCTGCGCTTGCATGCGCAAATCGGTTTGCGTTAGCATGCTCGTGTAGATGCTAGACTATTTATTTAGTTCATCTCAGTCTAACAAATAGCATGAGGTTTTTATCAATTAAAAACAAAATAATATTACATCCTCTATCAATACATATTATGAAGAATTCGCTAGAAAGCACACTCACGCCGTACCCGATCTTTACGTTACTAAAACAAATGTATATTTATCAATGACTATTATATATAACTAAATGTATATATACATATAAATATACATATACAGACACTAATACATATATAGTTAGGTAGACTGACAAATCGGCTACCTGATGGTAAGTGGTAGGGAGTACCTAGACTACCAATTCCACTGCCAATGCAACCAATCTTGGAAACTAAAATATCTTTTGCACCTCTAATTACACTGGCTCTGACTCACCCTTCAAACCTTACACTGACTCACCTTTCATATCAGAACATAAAAATACCATATATTGCTGTTTAGCGATAGGATAGTCAAAAAACCTTCTAAAATATAGTAAAAAAACCCAAAATAATTGTACACAAAGATGGTTATTTGACTGTTGCTTCCCTTTAGAAGCTAAATTTAAACGTGTGATTAATATTAAAAGCCTCGTTTAAAATATAACTTATACGGTACTCTCTAATTAATTATGAATTTTAAATTTATATATTTAATAAAGTCCTTGGTACTGACACAATATTACATTACATTACATTAACAGCCAGTAAATTTTCCACTGCTGGACTAAAGCCTCCTCTCCCTTTGAGGAGAAAGTTTGGAGCATATTCCACCACGCTGCTCCAATGTGGGTTGGTGGATACACATGTGGCAGAGTTTCGTTGAAATTAGACATATGCAGGTTTCCTCACGATGTTTTCCTTCTCCAACGAGGACGAGATGTATTATAAACACAAATTAAGCACATAAAAATTCAGTGGTGCTTGCCTGGGTTTGAACCCGTAATAATCGGTTAAGATGCACGCGTTCTAACCACTGGGCCATCTTGGCTACATATATTATAATACTCTTATGATACAATAGAATATTATGAGTAATTTTGCTAATTACAATTGATAGATCACGATAAAGTGTCGACGTTCAGTTTAGGTGAAGCTACTAACTAACATTAAGATTCTAATAATTATATAGATTATGTTATTGATTTACACAATTTATCCGCATTCACACGCCGCGATCACACGACGTGAAAATTCGTGCACTATCTAAGCATCTGTTGTATCAGGGACGTGTTTGCATTTTGATGATTTGTAAAGGCTATCTGCCTGTAAAACAGTTAAGTAAACACTATTTACATTTAACACAACTTATATACCGTATAAGAACATAGTTTATTAATACTAATATATAATTAAACACCTTTGAATCAATTTATTTTCGTCCACAACGATAATTTTCTCTCTGACTTCATCTTGGACCAACAACGCCGATTTTCATCTGTTAAATTTGTTATAATTTATCTTGCATAGGTTGAATTTCACGTGAATAAAAATTTATAATAAATCTACTATAATATTAATAAAGATTTGTCAACATTTTTTTTTGTATGTTAAAGATAATCTTCGGAATCAATTCTAAACATCTTTTCAATGGTAAAAATCTACAATATTCCTGTGTATTATAAATTATATGATATAATTTTCTTTACTAAAAAAAATGCTTCCGTATGAAGCCGGAGCGGTTCGTTCGTCTATTATGATATCGTTTGTTTATACCGCTATAATGAAAACAAAAATCTAAATACCCATAAGCCTGAATACCCGTAAGTCCGTGGCCAGTCGAGGCACGTAGAAGTACCGAGTATGTCATAACTAATATGTACATTCCTGCACAATGAGACGTCACGAGGAATACAGATCAAAAGTGCACTCTCTTCACCTCGGAAGCGGCTCCATTGTATAACTTCATAGTGAAGATAACCGCTCAATACAGATAACGCAAGACCAATATGCAAATATATAGTGTGGGGACGCGTTTATCGACAATATTATTCTATATTTAATTATTTTATCCTATGTTTGATTTTTATTATATAAAATTTGGTAGACGGTCCATAAACCATTCCTTAGACCGCCATAGTATTACCTTGGGCACTAATATGTTTTTTTCCTTTAAGCCTTTAGTTACACTTACTCACTAGCCCTACCAAGTAATTGGACAACATCACATACATTACTCTGTCCCTTACTCATCCCAATGTAAGTAGCAAAAGCACTTGTGTTATGGAAAATTAGAAGTAACGACGGTACCACATACACCCAGACCCAAGACAACATAGAAAACTAATGAACTTTTTCTACATCGACTCGGCCGGGAATCGAGCCCGGGACCTCGGAGTGGGGTACCCATGAAAACCGGCGTACACACTACTCGACCACGGAGGTCGTCATAGTAGTAATTAATTAACGTCACCTCATCAACTTTCTTAACTGAATAAACTAAATAATTTTAAATCGATATACATAATTCTTTAATGTCACATCACTAATTCATATCTTATCAAAGTCGGTTGCATTTCACAACCACCATTGTGGTGATCGGCGCTGACTTCTATAAGCATTGCACCGACTTTCTCTTATCTTTTATAACATTAAAAATTACAGTAGTTTAGAAATAAGTTCCGCTTGACCAGAAAAAATATCTTATCTACATTATGTAAAAAATACTGACTCATTAAATCATATCAAACAACCGTAACGGCAATACTTGTCTGTCAGTGATGATCGAACTCGCTAACGTTTTCATAAGCAACCCGTAGTACTCACTGAATCATTCCATCATAAAATCTAAAAATATAAATAAAATTTACCAGTTACATCACCAATAAAGCAACGTTCACATCTAAACGATATTTCACGCTAAACTTGAATTTAAAACCATCGCTCTTGTTTCCTAAACTCACTTAACCTTTAATCAAATTATTCGAAACTTCTATTGGGTTCTACTAAAATCTACTATTGGATTGGTGCCAATAGCCACAACGGCTATCACTAACAATTATCAAAATCACTAAACTAGATTGGTTGATATAAATAGCTCGTATTGTCGTAGGTCGTATCGTACCCAAGAAATAATCGAATATAAACTGATTTTTTCTAAAATAGACTAGTCTCCCAATTTGATAAGGACGTTCAACCTTCCAACTGTCCCGTTCTGTAGATATATACACAGAACAAACTAGAAGTACTTCTACCTCACCAACAAGATACTTACAAGTATACGAATAAAAATACCAGCTACAAGAGCATAAAACTAATTGCGTAATCGGTAGCAAATAAAGCCGATGCAGGTTTTTGCGGCCGCGCACCTACGCGCCGCCCACTCGGACATGACCTACTAATCCATGATACACGCTAATTATACACGAATTATATTATCCCATTAACAGTTTACACTGTCTGTTATCTACCGGATAAATCTCGCAGTATTTGTGTGGATAAGCTGATTCTTTTTATGTTTTCTATATTATAAACGGGTTCAAACCCAGGCAGGCACCACTGAGTTTTCATGTGCTTAATTTGTGTTTATAATTCATCTCGTGCTCGGCGGTGAAGGAAAACATCGTGAGGAAACCTGCATGTGTCTAATTTCAACGAAATTCTGCCACATGTGTATTCCACCAACCCGCATTGGAGCAGCGTGGTGGAATATGCTCCATACCTTCTCCTCAAACGGGAGAGGAGGCCTTAGCCCAGCAGTGGGAAATTTACAGGCTGATTATGTTATTTATGTTATGTTATATTATAAAGATATTTGAAGATTATTAATAACGTCTATTTAATATCAACTAGCGTTCGTGTTCGAAATTCGAAATATAACAATTTGCACATTTCCAATTTTTTTTTCTGTTCTCATTTTATTATTGTTTTTATTGACAACACTAAAGCTCTTGTAAACCTAAATAACAAAAGACAGGATAACCAAATAAAAAAAACAAGTTTAAAAATATATATACTTTTAAAGACATTCTTACGTTGGTTGTTCGCTGGTCGGTCGTGGTATGGTTTGATTGAGCCAGTAAGAGATTGCACCTGTGATTTGGCAGTGATATGTTTTGCACAGTTAGCTAATGTTTGAGATATCTGTGGCCAAAATTAGGTCAAAAGAACCTTGAATCTTTTCTTGTTTAATTCCCTGAGTCATAAAGTTATATGCTTTACTAATTTATGGTATTGGTTGATTTTTTGTGCCAATAATAATTGTTACCGCCATTCTTGTAGAGAATACAGACAATTTAAGTCCTCAATATAGAAAATCAAGATATTTATAATAATAAATATAATTTGAAGACTATTAAAATTAGGTCACATGTTTAAATACCGAAATATTCAAGGAAACCGTTACGAAGAATTGATCACTCAGCTCTCTACTATAAACGGTCAGCGAAGCATTCTCGTAATTCTGACTATACCGATACAATTATTTCTCATTGAAATACGAGCGTTAAAAACTCAAGTCATAATAAATGCAAATAAATAAAACTCTTAAACAATATATGACGCAGTCAAGTCATAAAAACCGTTCTTGAAATATTAATCTCATTGTTCAACCACAAGCTTATTCGCCAACTGAATCTTAACGGCGTCTGATATTTATGGTAATCACTTCAGCGATTGGGTAACCGAATTGAACAGGTCACCCAAAATACTTGTACTAATTTTATACTCACGTTTATTTGAGGATAACATCAAAAATAAACAACAGATACGTCCCTAAAACAATTATAGAATTAGCAATTACTGAAGAAATTAATATAATCATAGGATTGACAGCTGGATATTATCAGGACCCGATTTGAAGGATTATGGCACGGTGGCGTCAAAACAATGGAGGCAACAATAATGAAGGGCCCCGATTTGAAGCTCCCTTAAATGCAGCCGTCATTATTACAGACAGAGGCTTAAACATCACAGCAGACACTTGCATTTTATAGTGTATAATTTCAAGTGCCTGTTAAAAAGGTTCAAAGCATATTCAAACACGCGACTTCACTTCGACGGTGGATACCAAGCGCGCCGATATGATTCTCACGATGTTTTACTGACCACCTAACCTAGCACGGTATCGATTATAAACACGAATTAAGAACGTGATAACTCAGTAAGGAAACCTCGGATTAAGTTCGATTACCGGTCAACTGAGAGATTAAGTGCATTTTTAATATAATTACCAGTGTAAACATGAAATTTCAGAATATTTGGCTTTATAATATATTATCTTCGACAAATAACTGTATAAAAATACTGAACACGTATTTTATTTATCTGTAATATTTACTCATTGTTGTCGTATTACCTTTTTCATTACAATGGCGGACCTTATTTAATAGCAAGATTCAACGATTAGGTAAGCGGCCTTATTTGGCACATCCATTTATTAGACTGAAAGTAACCGAGATTTCTCCTTAATAAAATGTAATAAAATCCAAACATTTCGCTGTGTATTATTCCTTGACATATTATATACAGCATCCGTCTGGGAACAAAGCGGTGGCGCTGTAACAGTGGTATAAATCAGATGCGCGTGCGCACCGCTGTCACGTTGCGCGGGAGTACGGGACTGCCGGGCTGCACGCCAAATAATAGACAACACACACGTTACATCGTAACTTTTTAACAAATGTGGAACCGTGTTTTTCTCGTTGTCAGGAATGTTTTATTGTTGTGTCAATATGCTTTGGTATTCAGGTTGCGTTTATAAATCTAAGACGTACCATGTGGAGTTTAATACAGCTTTATAATGGTAAATAAAATAGTATAAATGTGTATTTAAAAGGCAATAATATTTATGATTTTGTCACGATTTCAATTTAAATCTTAAGTCGATACTAAATTAAATTTATCACGCGACCTTTCGAAGATACAAGAGTATGAACTGACACTTTTAAATGGTAGTGTGCGTTGGACTTTCACGGAAATGGTTCCGTAGTATTCGATTTCTCGAGTAAATTTACACATATACTTTTCATTGGCGTTTCCCTTTATACCTCATACTCTTAATGCTTAGTATTATTAGAAATAGGAGATCTCTCATGCTCGATTTTGGTATATCTTATATTCCATTTTATTGGATACATAACATAGTGCCTTTATGTTCTAATTTTACCTACCGAAGTCTTTTCTCATTGGTCACAGAAATATGAATTAAAAAGGTATATACATACATAAAGGGTAAAAGAGTATTACTGATACGAGAGTAATCATATTATGCGTTGTTTCGTCGCTAATGCGGAACCGTTGTTTGGTACTTACTTCGATTCTTGTCAAATTCCATGAGCGAACACAACTGGAGCGGGTTAGTGCCGTCTTCCGGCGGGTAGCCGCGATGTCCGGGCTGGCAGCGGTACACCGCGCCCGGACGACGAACGCCGCTTACTTGGTACGGCTCATCTTCTGGTGCTCCCACCAAGATCCTGGAAAGAAAGAAATAATTGAGATTACGAAGTCCAAGTTAGTAATCCAATAATGGATGTTAATTGATTATCTCCGGATGTGTATAACTTTCTTGATATTGACGGAAAAAAGTTTTATTATGTGTGACTTTAATGCGTCAGCGTTTTGAGTTATATTTGTATTTACGTAAAATTGTTAAACATATTTCGCCTTACAATTTGATCGCGTTACAACAGTTTCTGTCTTCATTAAATTCTCATAAAAAATATTATGTTAAGGATCTCTTGACAGCGGAGGCAGGTAGTTATGGAGATTTCTTTATTGTGGTCAAAAAGTTAATTGATAATAATTAATTAACAATCAATATAAGTGCAAAATTTATATAATACGTCGTAATGTAATCAAACATATCATAGTTTTTTTTTTTGTTAAATAAACTAAAATGAGTTAATCATATGATTGTTATGCATTATAAATATTACTTTTTCGTATTATAATATCGAAGAGCAATGTAATCTCTGTGGCCATCTAGCGTTGAATAGGGTCAAACAGTCGCAGGGCCAACGCTGGCGAAGTGCCAGCCACGGAAATAGACAGAGTTCAATCCCCGGCTGGGTAACCGCTCGCCAAATTGTATTCCTATATAACTGACTCATATTGACAACGTGTTGAAATCTGTACAGCCACATATAATACGCACGAATAATGTGTCATTTTACATATCATATATATATACATATATATATTTTTACAATAGATTTGTTGATAACATTAACATAAACAAAAGGTGGAAAAAAAAATATTAGATATGTATTATGTAAAACGGAAGTTTATCTACTAACGTAACAATAAAAGTTACTCAACCGACATACCTATGTAACATTTCTTTCCCTTATTTACACGTATCTATGGCTATTATTATTATTATTATTTTATTTTTTTATTAGATGATAAATTTTTAATCAATTGAATGAGAGATTATTAAAATCAAATGTCTAATTTATGCACTTCATAAACATAATAACATAATCAGCCTGTAAATTTCCCACTGCTGGGCTAAGGCCTCCTCTCCCGTTGAGGAGAAGGTATGGAGCATATTCCACCACGCTGCTCCAATGCGGGTTGGTGGAATACACATGTGGCAGAATTTCGTTGAAATTACACACATGCAACCTGCATGTGTGCATGTCCTCACGATGTTTTCCTTCACCGCCGAGCAAGAGATGAATTATAAACACAAATTAAGCACATGAAAATTCAGTGGTGCCTGCGTGGGTTTGAACCCGAAATCATCGGTTAAGATGCACGCGTTCTAACCACTAGGCCATCTCGGCACTTCAACTATTATTATAATGTTATGTTATATTATATAAATTTAAAGTTGATTTTACCACTAAAGATCTATTTGTTAATTTCTGTTATTATTATTATTATTATTTACACGTATCTATGTATATATCTTGTTTTTGATATCGTGAGTAATATTAAACATACTTGACACCGTCTATTATAGGCCTCGTTTAACATTTGAACTAAGACGCTTTGCCTGTAATTACACTGGCTCACACTCAATTTAACCCGAATATACATACAATGTATTGACGCTCGATTTCACAAAATAAAAGATAATTAATCTACCTTATTATCCGATAGCTACAATATTCCTACATATATATTTATATACAACACATACGAAAAAGAAAAGCTTATCATAATATACACAAATTTGTGCAATAAGATAGTATTATTACAAAAAATTCTAAAAATTACATGAAACCATCAGGAGATACAATAGATATTATGAATATTATTTATAAATGAATTCGTATCAGTTATCGTATATTTACCTACGAAGGTGCACACATACAAAAAATCATCCAGTCATCGTATCCATATAGTCACACACTTAAACATATAATATACTAGCTGAACCCACGGCTTTGGAACAGAACGTTTTATCCCCAACATTATCCCGTTAATTTAATCCCCAACATTCTATCCGTCCTTGGGGTACAAGTTTGCTTTATAGAAAATTTCATAAAAAATCGCTTCAGTGATTTAGACGTGAAAGAGTTACTATAGAATGTATAATGTTAGTTCCGATTTAGTAAATCATAGTTCATAGAATAGCGCTACAAAAACATTAAAATGATAAATAATAATCACGATTACATAATTGACACGATTTTCACATCAATCAAAATAAGTATATAATCTCAAGTGAGGTGTCTATGAATTAATTCACTGTTCGACTTTTCATCATTATGTCGCATCTCCGAGTTGAGTTTGCGGCGAACGACAAATGTATTTCTGGCGCCGGAAGAGGGGACTATTTTAAACTTGATCTCACCTTAGACACACAAGACGAAGGTGAGATAATACACTAGGAAACCTCACTATGTTAAAATCTTATACTGTCATCGAAATCAAAATATCCTATAATCGATTAGGCTATAAGCACCTTTGAATATTAAATTATATGTAAACTTCGGGAAGATTCTACGGTTAAAATTAGGCTAAAAAATTGGTACTTTTTATAAAATAGTTTGACCATCCGATCTGGTAAGTGATCACCATCCATTATAGAAATAAAGGCGCTTAAAGAAATATTAACCATTACTTAAAACACCTATGAGCCACCAAACTTGGGAACCATGAAGATGATGTCAATATCATGAGAGATTAGGTACCTACCGAGACGGACTTACAAAAAGTTCAACCACAAAATAAATATTTTTATCAAATTAAATAAGTATTGACCAATTTATACGACATTAGAAAACATAAATTATGTACATAAATTATGTAATCATAAACAAATTTATATAAATGCCCATCAATATCAACGAATATTAACTGTACAGAAAATTAATATTTATTTACTAAAAAAAAAAGTCTTTTAATTTATTAATATAAATACGTAAACAAAGAGTTATTGCTCACCTGAATATTATCAAGAAATAACTTTACAGATAAGTTTGTTTTGCGTTGAAGACTGTAATTGCTTTAAGACAATAGTATCTCAATATTTCCATTATTATTCTGTTCTTGTAATCTGAGTTAGTCAACCATTTAAGCGCAGATTATTAATGAGTCATTTGTTCATAATCGATGTAAATATTAACCTTATATTTATTTATTATTTGATCACCAACAAAGTGCTTACAAATACAATGTAATACTGACACACTTATTTCGGAACCAAGTGACGTCTTAATAACAGGTGATATCGATATTCGAATAAGACAGGCGAAAATCACTTATAATATTCAGTTACAATGTACTACGTAAAAATTTAAGTTACAGAATATACAATCGTTGATGTTTATCTTTAAAAAAATAACGTTTGATTAATCCCTAGTTTGTTCTATAATGTTAAAATAAAAATAAAAAAACAGTGCATTACCCACTGGTAAGCAAGGACCTCTGATGCTTCGAGGAGAATTTTTGTATTATTCGACTATAAGATGTATCTCAATGTGACAGAATTTCCGCCGTTCGAGAATTAGAAACACAATTTAAGCACCTGAATACTAATGCTGCTAACTCAGGTTTGAACGTAAGTCTTTGATTAAGACTAACATACCACTGGACCATCTCGGCCCAGTTGAATGTATCAATTTCTTTAATTAGTTCTCATTATTTATTATTTTATTTAATGAAATAATAAATATAAGAATAACAAGGATCAATGTCTTGAAATGTCATTGTTATAAAAATTGAGCAAGTGAGTGTTGTGTTGAGCCGAGATGGCCCAGTGGTTAGAACGCGTGCATCTTAACCGATGATTTCGGGTTCCAACCCAGGCAGGCACCACTGAGCTTTCATGTGCTTAATTTGTGTTTATAATTCATCTAGTGCTCGGCGGTGAAGGAAAACATCGTGAGGAAACCTGCATGTGTCTAATTTCAACGAAATTCTGCCACATGTGTATTCCACCAACCCGCATTGGAGCAGCGTGGTGGAATATGCTCCATACCTTCTCCTCAACGGGAGAGGAGGCCTTAGCCCAGCAGTGGGACATTTACAAGCTGATTATGTTTTATGTTTATGTTTATGAGTGTTGAGCACCACGCTGCTCCACTTCGGATTGACGGTTGTACCTGCTTTCTTTGCCTACTGTACTATGTCACCAGGTTAACATAAATCACTAATAAAGAAATTACAAAAAAAGTTTAGCACTTGATAACAGTAACGCTCTAAATCCGCAATTGAATCCGCAACCAGTTCGGTTTTTTAGTTCGATTAAGATCAACTTGATTCATCTAGGCCGTCTCGATTCGTGTAAACCTTAACGTCGTTACCCTCAACCGATAGTGACATTCGCGGCGATACTAGATAACATACTTATAATGTACGTACGTATAGTATACATATCTGATGATTTTCTGGTGTAAATACCTTTTGAATTCATCTAAATAGTATGTTTAGTTCCAAATGTGACCGGTAGGGCGTTGTAAAATTTGTCATAATTATTTACGTCATCGATATTTAAAAAATCTCGAAAGGCTGACCACACTAGTTATTACAGTCGCTTTAATTTGAAATTAATAAAGAATAATTCAGACGTTTCAGAAATCTTACATCTCATCCTGGAATATAATTAGGGTCAGCCAGGAGAACAATAATATGTAGATTTAATTGTTATTCGCTACGCTCTGGATCATCTTGGCTGTCAAGTGAACGTGTCCGATCGGGTGTAGCTGATTCAACCGCTGACTGAGTCACGGCGCCGCCGAGCGCCACCTGGCTTGTGTTTTATTTTTGTTATCGTTACGAAATTAAGATGTTCGCTTCATATCAGATGTTTTTAAAATCAGTCATCGTGAAAAGAGGTCTTATATTTTTAACAGATAAAAAATAACTTTAAATATTTAAAGAGTTTCTTTACTTATTCATTTAAGTTCACCGACTATTGTTTACATAAATTATAGAAATGTAACAATTACGTTAGAGATTTAATCTCTGCGTACGTGGCAGTTAAATATGTAGACATTGGCATAGCTTAAACAAAAAAAAAATTCTTATATGAATCAATCAAATCAAAGTATACTTTATCCAAGTAGGCTCTTACAAGCGCTTTGGAATCCTCATTTTACTTGAACTGTATTCAACGAAAGCGACCATCGATTCAGATTCTAGAAGAAACGACAAGAAACTCAGTAATTATTGTTAGAATAGACTTGTTTGATTTTACAGAATCTTGCAAATGGGTTTTGGATGTGACGAGGAATTCTTTTTGGGCTAAATAAACAGAAACAGTGTTATAATAAACAGTAAATGAAATGTGCTCATTAGATTATTGTATTAAGATAATACTGAGGTAAATAACTCAAATGGGTTAAATACATGTAATTATATAAAATTATCTGACATCTTTCAACATGGTATTATCTCTACTCTGCCCTTAGTGATAACGAAACGGAATACAGCCTATTATATAAAGGAACCTAGATAGCCAAATGAAACAGGCTTTCATTGCTTATGGGCTCCGGGCTCAAAATTAAATAAGCTTTTTTTATAATATAGTTAAGAGGACGATTAAAAGGCCACTTGATTGTAATAGCACCACCATATACATTGCCTCTGTAAGAAATGTTAACTAATCTTTCCGTCGTCCCTTGTGCCTGTAGTATGGTACATTGGCTTACTAACCCTTCAAGCCATAACACAACTATACTAAGTACAGCTGTTTGGCGGTACAATATCTGATGAGTTGGTGGTACCACTGCACAAAACCCTACCCAGTGAAAAGATCTAGTTTTAAACGTATGGTAAATTACATATTAATTCTTCTTGTTAACAGAAAATTTTATCACAACATAAATGGTTTATATTTTAAAAAAATATCATATATAGGTAGTTTGAGAATGAAAGCGAGTATTTCTCATACACAAAAATATTCCAATTTGTTATCAAAAATGATCTAAAACAAATCTTTTTCAGTAAATTTTTGTGTCACGTGATAACGATGAGCGATAATGTGCTCACACTTAGCCTTTGAGTCAATGAAAGATAATAAGGCGATGACACAAAGGTCAAAAACATTCTCCAGACATCAAGGACTCGACTTGGAATATTGCCAAATATTGGATCAAACATTGGTTCAAATATCACAAGTATATTTCGTGTTGTTATTTGTATAATATTTTTAATGTCTAAATTTTTAATTATCTATTACGTATATTCTTTTACTGAATAAATTTGTGTCATTACTGTCGCATACTAAATGAAAAATATATTTTTTTAATGTGTTGCATATTTTTTCCAAAATGATTCAATAAAAAATAAAACATTCTTGACGTACTTACTTGAACTTTGATAAAGTAGTTCAAACCGATCTATATTAACGTAAAAACTACCGTAAGGTTATTTAATAAAACCGGCCAAGTGCGAATCGGACTCGCACACGAAGGGTTCCGTACCACTGTCAATAAAAACGGTCAACTTTTCTATCTGTTAATACAGCGGCAACAGAAATACATCATCTATGAAAATATCCCGTTTTAACGTTTGGGTACGGAACTCTAAAAAGTTAAGTAACGGTTAAGGCCTCCTCATCAAATGTGGTTAGGAGATCTTCTCAATTCTTCCTAATATTATTTATTCAACTATAAATGGTGAACAAATAATACATTAGTATTTCAAAACAATAAAAGATCTGAAGATATAAACAGGTTACCTTAACTCAATATCAGCTCGATCTCCGATTATTTAAAGCAGCGAATTGATTTCCATAAAACATTTATATTTTTCAAGGATCCCTATTAGTTTTGCATTACAGCAACGTGACTGGTAGAAGTGAAACGAAGAAACGAATACAGTATTAAAATCAGCTAAACTCGCTTATACATGTGACTTCAGGAGTTGAATAATAATAATAATAATATAACCAATCCTTACATCACCAATGCGCCACCAATCTTGTGAACTAAGATATTATGTCCCTTATGCCTGTCGATACAGCAATACTGACAACTACTGTTTAGCGGTAGAATATGTGATAAGTGGGTGGTACCTACCCAGACGGGCTTGCACAAAGCCCTACCACCAAGTGACTATAATACAAACGACACTCAATTATAAAACTCTTACGAAATTCAATATTTGGCTCATTGGTTACACGTTGGCTCTAGTTGTCATAATATAAGGTAAAGTGTATTTTTCTTAGTAACTTTATAAGTACTAAGTATTATGGCAGGAAAATCCCAATTTACTGGTTCGACCGTATTTTGAATCAACAACTTCGCGATCTAAAATTTTATGTTCTTTGCTTGTAGTATACGATCTTATTAATTTAAGTTAAAACCTTGTCTCATTGTTGTTTACACTCGAGTAAAAGTCGAAATTTCTAGCATAATACGAATAATTACATAACGGTGACCGCGTGACGTACGCCGTGCATTCGCTAAGATACTTTAAAAACAATTCACATCACGTGAAAACACGAACTATCTAGTTTATATTTTATAATTCTTTATCAATGTTGTCACTGTTACAATTTCTAACATCTCGTTAGTGTTGCGACACACGCGGTTAACAAACCTTCTGTAAACTGAATTTAATCTTTTACACGAGCAATTAGGGTCGTTGTCTTCATTGCTTGTAGGTATTTTACAGGTGGGAAGGCTTTACTGCCTAATTAGTCAACGTGTAAAACACGGAAAGAAAGTTTTTTAACGATAACTATAGATTTTTATTTACTTTTATTAAACTTCGCACGTCCATGACGCGGCAAACGGAGCTGACACACGTTGACTCTAGGCATAAGGCATGATATATTATATAAATTTTATCGTTTTGAATAGAGTAACCACTGAGTTCCTTGCAGTTTTTTCCAGATAGAATCTACTTATAAAACCGGTAGCTTTACGTTTAATTCAAATCTGTAAAATAAGCATTAAAAGTTGCTTGTAAAAGACAACTTGACTAAAGTATATTTTGATTTTGGTGCTGATGAAAAAATTAATACATAATGAAATTTTGTACTGGATAATTTATGACGGCTATTTTTTATTTAGTTACTTCGTCTGACAAACAAATAATATAAACCAATTAAGTTTCAATTTAAAACTAAATCATACATAGAAAATAAAGTTGAAATTAAATTATTTAGGAGATAAAATTGAATAATTTCTAAATAATACACTCGACCCTAAAGACCGTGCAAAGTGGAGTAGACTTAGTCGGAAGGCAGAGACTGGATATAGCCGGGATTAAATGCAAGGCAGAAGACGAAGAAGAATGTCCAAATAATACGATCTAAATAAATACTAAACGAACAAATAAATCACCAACTCTCTCGAAATAAGCGACTTTATAGATGTCACATGGATACGGAACCAGTCTCGTTATATTGTAGGTCACGATATTTGCAGACATTACGGTCGGAATGTCAATTTGTCGTAC
This sequence comes from Vanessa tameamea, assembly GCF_037043105.1. Lineage (NCBI taxonomy): Eukaryota > Metazoa > Arthropoda > Insecta > Lepidoptera > Nymphalidae > Vanessa > Vanessa tameamea. The sequence goes on from NC_087316.1 coordinate 1,441,802, forward strand.
TAATTGTTTCTTGTTACGGCGGTACGAGCGACGCGTCGTCTTACCAACGATGTTATTTTCTTTGTGTCATTACTCGTATATCACGTGACACGTTTTATGTATATCTTACTGTAAAAACTCGAACTAAGGTTAATCTTAAGATTTTCCAGTAAAACCTAAGATTTACCGACATGAGTTGGTAAATGTAAGTATTACAAAGGGACGACTTTTTCGGACTCTTACCATTCCAACCTAAGCTAACCTAACATGTAAATCCTATGATTTACTAAGTGAATGATGGTAAAAGTTCGAATCCGAAAGTTTTATGGACATTTACCATTCATAATCGTTAAATCTTAGGTTTTACTGGAAAATCTTAAGATTTACCGTAGTTCGAGCTTTTACAGTAACTTATATACAATTGCCGACCGCTTTTATGGTTAGATTTTAATCCTGGCTTCAAAGCTAGGTCGGGCCGATGAAAATTGGGTTTTTCTATCGAAAAATTCTCAGTAGCAGACCACAATATGGATCTTGTAAGCATGTAAAACAGTTATCCTGCACCCGATCTCTTTCCGGTCCTGTCGGATTTGAGTCAGGGAATAGATATTGCACCTGTGCCCTATAATATGTCCTGCGTAATGTTGGCTTGTCTGTTGGCAAGCCAACACTACGTCATCATATAAAATTACGGTGTGCGTATGCTCTTAATTCTTTCTCCCTTAACTGATTATATTGATTACAAATAAATTTTAACTTTACTTAGAAGGTTATTAGTCATAAGATTTGTAGTAATTATAACAATGCATATGTACATAGAATTATAAGCATATGAATTATGATACATAGAATTAAAAGCAATACATATATGAAATATATAATTATGATATATTTAGTGTCATAAGTAAATAAGTCATGATTGGAAGCCCCACAGATACCGCGTAGGACGACTACAGTTTGACCCTTCCGTCTCGAGATCGTCTCGTCGTGATTACGGAATTTGATAGGCTTCGCTAAAATATTTTAATTGCATGTTCATGAACATACTTGTTAATAAGGTTTTAAACAACGGAAATGATATTAATAAATCATTTTTATTATTACATGAATCTATATATTAGTTTTGTAATGTAACGCACTGTGGATATTGCGTAATTTTGATTTTACGAGGGGCTTCTCAAGCTTCATTTTCCCCCAGAAATCAATACGATCATGAAATTTCTAACCGAAGCCGCGGCTGTAGAACTAGTTTAACTATATAAGAACGTATTTATTGCGAGGAAGTGAGTTCAGTTTATCTGAATCGAAACAGAACTGTCTAGCTGGTATTTCTCGTTAATTAATAATAATATTTATGTTATAAGAAATAATCATTGCGTCATGTTTTAACAATGAAATAAACAATTTCAACTTCAAACTATTTAAGCTTAATATATGCGATAGGAGATATACAACAATTCTTAATCTACGTCTAAACTAACATTATAAAAGTAACTGTCTCTGTTACCTATGTCATTCAAGCTATGTAGCTAAAAATGACTGACTTTTTAAGTCACTACTAGATGAGGTAAAATGTGATGGCGGTTTGTGTGCTAAAGTTTAATAAATTTCACGGGTAAAGCAACTTCAACTGGTTCAATATAAATAATTAGGAAATTTGTTGAAAATGTTGTTTTTAAATTCTTTACTAATTTTTAATACTAATGTTTGTTTAATAAATGACATATAACAGCAATATTTCAACATATTATTTGTCTTAAGCATTAGGTAAGTGTTATAAGGAGGTGCGATGCTAGCCGCGCTAAGAATGTTGTGTGACGAAAACCTTAAATTTGAATTAAGTTACCTGAAGTTTATAACACTAACTATACCATAAATAAAAATCACACTATAAAAATGACATTCTCCTTAAAACATTAACAACTTTATTTAGTGAGTATATTTAGTTGGTACATTTCTGCACGAAACGGTTGAATTATGATTTCTACGACGGTACCTTTGCGTTGGAATAGATCAATAATTATTTACATTGTTAATGCACTGCCAGCTATGGGATCTATTACGTTGTCTTGTGTCTATGGTTACACTGAAGCCGACATCCTTCATACCAAATACATTGTATTGAGTTTGACAGTAGAATAACTTATGGTTAGGAGTTTCCAGACGAGCCAGTACAGTCTGGCTATGGATAAAATGTGCTGTATTGAAACATAATTATTGAGTTAGTCAGTCCTCTATAAGACCTCACTTCCTTTCTCACTCGAGAAGTTATTTTAGATACATGTATGTGTTATCATATTTATAGTCAACGTCGCATATATCAATCGTGTTCTGCGATGAGTTACGAGTCTGTTATTACAGCTTAGATCTAAGACTATTCAGATTTTCCTTTATTTTTGTTACAAAGGCTATTTTACCCTATATTAATTAACATGTTTTGTGTGTTCCACATAACCAGCTGAACTGAAGAATCACACACACTATAGGCACTGGTGACAATAGCATAAATCGTATACTAAATATTATTCAAAATGAGCGATTAATTTGATTATTAAATCAAATAAATAATTTGCAAATAAAATGTTATAGTCATTGAAAGTAAAGAACAAGTGACATAAGATGCCCGGCCCGCATAGGGTGGGCCTTCGCCCTGATTGACTCAATGAGAAGATTGCAAGGGTCTGCGGACCCGTGAGAATGGCGAGTGCCACGCGAGTACACTTATATTACATTATTTAACTTCATAAAACAATTCACAATACAAATATTGAACTGGATTTATTTTAAGTAAAAATAATTACCCCCATCTTCATTACTTTTAAAACATTTTGGTATCCTGTTGTTTCGACTTCATTGACATTTATTTTGTTATATATTCAAACCTACATCACGACTGTCTTATTTAAAAACTACAATTTCGTAGAAAATACTTTTTTTTATTTAGATGGCAAGCAACCTGCTAATGACACATTGCTGAGCATCCTCTTGTCTCCGGGAAAAGGCTTGGCACTTTTTCCACCACGCTGCTCCAGTGCGTATAATTTGGCAAACGTATGGCAAAATTTCATCCGACACATCTACGTCAATCCGACATTTTATCGTACAGCGGAATAAGAATAATAACACTTAAGATTTACCGTAATTTATGCAATTTATATATATATATATCTCGAATAGGATATCTCTAGATTGGTTTATTGAATTAATAATAACATTACGATACGAACATATATGATACTATAACATAAGGCTGCTAGTGCCCATAATCATAACCATTCCTACGACAATGGCCGGTAAATTGCGCAAGCCGGCAATTTCGGCAATCACAGATGCAAATGACGGGGAAAGCAACGCGTAGGTTGACTTTTTATCGGTATTTAGAACGAATATTTGCGAAGGCGTCAAGTTGTATTTAGAGATATTATTTGTATAAGATATAATCTTAATTAAATTTATATATTTGTAAACTTTATTAAAAATATATATCTATATAATAAGATCCATATAACTTATTGTTAATTTCTTATAGCTAACTTTAAAGTCATTGAACGTTATATATAATATATTAAAATGATGTATGTCGGATGCATGAAGTAGGAATATATAGTCTATTATTATCAACACACTTAAGGTGAGAAGAAATCATCGAGACCTGCACTCGCGCATCGTGTTAAGTATAATTCACGCATTTTAGAGGCATCGAAACGTACGTGGGAGTGATCGTGCCCCACTTTTGATTCAAATGAAAGTGCCCTTGAACGGTCGGTGTACCATTCATGAATTATTCTAGTCATTCATACTTATATGACGATAGATTACAACATAGATAATCAGATTTCGCTCAGTGTATAAGATTGTTATAATCTTTTAGAGAGTCTTACAATAAAATTGCAAAGCTGTATGACAAATTTCATCAGAATTTCGAGAAGCATCTATATTTACATTTTAAAGAACGTAAATGTCTTTTAGAGAATTATTTCCAATTTTTATAGTCTTCGTCTTCTTTTTATAACCTTCATTAGATTTATTCAATAATTAAAATATATAAATTAACATTATTAAAACTTTTTAAAATTTATAATAAAATTTCGTCCATTAACAAGAACAAATTCGAAACAACCGTTTAGAATCATTCTGTCAAATCAATGTAAATGAAATAAGTTTTTGATCAGTGCCAGTGTCCACTGTTTTTAAGTTCGCCAAGATATGATTGCACTCAATGTCAAATATTGGTAAATTTTAGGTCCCAAGAAATCTGTACTCTCGGAGAATACATAACGAAAAATAAATCTTCAATATCAATTCTTGAGATAAACGTGAGGGGGTCTCGTTAAAATATATAACAATAAAAAAAACATCTCAACTTTTAATAAGGTAGCAATCACCTGTATAATAATATGTTGATAAAATCTCAATTGTAATAACTCGTTCCATACAAAGATTTAATGAGGAAACCTATAAAAGGATAGCGTAGAGATTAGCGTGAAGAATAAAAAAATATTATTAGCACCTCGTCCAACTTCTTCGCTCGTTATCTAAATTAGGATCAACAAAGGCACTGCGGAGCGATCTCATCTAATAATTAGTACCCTAATCTCGGCTTAAGTCTTGGCGCAATGAACAAGCGACGGCATACGATCAATTCACCAGTTCGTACGATATACGATCGAATGACTGTTAACTTAGATAGACCATTAAAATAACTAAAACAAACGGCCCAAGTTTATTATCTTTGTTTCGTGACGCAACACCTGACACTCGCCAAACATCGTATTACTGAGCGTGTACTTAGGGGCCAAACGTTGGCCACTATTTATTTATTTTTGCATATGTATAAATAATCAAGGACTCTTAACTACACCGAGCAAAACCGCTTATTGCAGTTTATCTGGTTGGACTTAGTATACAGATTTTTTAAAGGAAACTTTTCAGAGCACGATAAAAGTATTTCAAGTGCTGTTGTATTTATAAAGAATTGAATATAGGATGTAACGTAAACATTTGCTATTTTTCACACGTGACATTTGATCAAAACGTTTCTGACACATAGTGTCACTTGTGTATAATATAATATAATTGTTTATGATGAGTTTCACGTTCTTTATTTAATGTAAAAAAGAAATAAAAAAAACAGTGATTTCATTTTATAGCATTATCAATCTCTAGATCTTTAGTTTAAATGGGCAAGACTTGCCTAGAAAAAAAACATGCATCGTTAACTTTTTTAGATTAGGTAGACGGGTGGGTAAAAAATCCACCTGATGGTGAGTGGTCACGATTTGCCCATAGACATTGGCGCCGTAGGAAATATTAACCATTCCTTACAACGCCAATGCGCCACCGACCTTGGGAACTAAGGTCCCTTGTGCCTGTACACTGACTCACACGCCCTTCAAGCCGGAACACAAAAATACTAAGTATTACTCTTTGACGGCAAAATATATGATGAGTGGATGATATCTACCCAGACGGGCAGTACGAAGCCCTTACTACCAAATACCTTTCCTACGTAACGATATGTTATAGTAACATTCATTTTTACAAAAAAAATCTTAAGCGCAAACCATAGTCCGAACAAAATGTTCACAGATGCAAACGCAAAAGACGCGAAAAGATAAATACTGATGGGTCCTACTGAAATAAACTATACATTTTTACAAAGCTATTAATAATCCATAAAATATATATCTTGTCAATTATTTCGCACCGATTAAACAAAAAAAACGCTGCTAATGCAAACACAGTTTAAATAACCGCAAGTAAAAACAATAATATATAATAATCATGATTTAAATAACGTTAAAGTTAGTTTTTGAAAATATACATACTAATCAGACGTTTGGGTTTCCTCTTGTAATTTGTTCCACGCGTTAAATGCATTTACGATAGCGAAGTATTGAAAATTTATGACTGTTACACACGTGTGTAGTCAGTTGTTTACCGTAGGTTTGTATGACGCGACCACCCGGTCAGGGCTTTATGATACATGGTACCACTGTCAACTGACGGTATTCAATTAAAGCATTATATTAATTCAATCCCATTTCATGCTTATTAAGCGGATTATTAAAATTCTTACAATTTAATTTTTCTATTATCTAATTATTATGGAATATTTTTAGTATTTTAAATATATTATAAACATATTTCTAATCAAGCATGTTTATATAGTGAATTTAATTTTGTTGTTGGTTATAAATGTAGTTTGATAATTTTTCCACATGTCGTGCGAATGCGTGTTGAACCTGATTCTGATACATTTGTGCATGTGTGAATGTATATTCTACCAACAAGATCCGGCAAGAAACTCAGTAGTTACACTAACTACGTATATATTATATAATAATTTATTTATATATTCAGCATGAAAATGAACGACCAAAAATAATGTATAATAACTCCACAATTTTCTATCATCATGATATCATGTCTGATATCAATTAATAAAGGTAAGACTTGAACTGCTCTAGTCAAATAAAATAATACTATACATATTTAATTCGGTCTGTCTGGCCCTGACAATAAGGGGACGAGGCACTAACACACGTTACGGCGGTACTTTTCTTGTCCTCTAATTAAATCAGTCGCCACCTGTCCCCAGTTCCCTCCGCGGGATGCGCGCGTGCGCACCTTCCTTCCTCTCCGACAATAAATCAACGATTTATATTCAATCTTTTATCCTTATAATAGAGTTTATTTTTGATAACACACGAAAAGGGCTATTTATCAGCATTCGGCATCACAAAAGTCTTCAACTCGATCGCAGGTGTTTGTATATATTTAATTTATATAAGGCTTTTGTGAACGCACGCGTCTATACATACTTATAAGTTAAATTACAGCTAATCAAACAGGTGCTCGACTCTATGTGAGACTATTAGTATCGATACTTTAAATACTTCTTTATTACAAAATCAGACATTTTACAATCCCTATGTTGTAACTAGCTGCTTGTCCCGACTTCGCTCGGCTACAATACAGATTCTGTCATACATGATTTTTTCGAAACTTCAACCGTTTACGCAGCGCACGCAAAATAAGCTCTCAGATGAATAAAATGATATAATTTCTCAAATGAGACGAGTCGTTCGTGAGATTAGCTCGAACAAACAAACAAACTCTTCAGCTTTATAAAAGCTAATGAGAAATTAATTAACGTGAATATAACCTTAACTTCAGCTATAATTCGTACATATTGTATATCTTTGCTAAAACAGCTAAGTTTAACCTCATCCGAATTAATAATACGTGAATGCATAGAACACGCCTATTATAAAATGAGCATTATTTTTTATACATATAACGTCATATTGAATTTAATAAATTTAAATACAATTTCTACTTATGCGATATTATGTTATCGTTTAATTTAATAATTAACTCATAATTGTATAAGTCATTTAAAGTTCATACGGATCATGTTAATGTTAGCCGTATCAATGCCGTGCCTCAATATTAAGTCGATAATCCGAGAACAGTTAACTATCCACCCTACAAGTCGTTACGCTATATTTACTCTTCTGCGCCCGCGCATGGAAGTTGCCGGAGGAAGTGAGATATTCCGTTTTATTTATAACCTTACATTGTATACGGCCGCAACGTCATAAGACGTTAAAAATATTCTGATAACTATAGGATAGAGAATTACTGATATCATAGTATAATGATGAATAATTCTATGTGATTGTCATGCTTTTAGAATATACTAATTAACTGAAGATCGTAGGGTGAACTTCAAATATCTTTGATATTTAGGTATATCATTGCGTTTCTTTATTGGTTGACCTTGACGCATAAACATTGTTAGAAATATATACAACTCCTTTCCCCCATCACTGCGTCTTCGTCTTTATATCTCTTGTGTCAGTTATAACACCCATTCACCCTTCAAATCGGAACACAGCAATACACAGTTAACGTCGGTAAACGTCGATGTGACGTCACAAACCTTTCTTGTTTGCCGTGTACATTTCCCTATTCTTCTTAGGTTATTTCGTCATACCTACTTGAAGAGTACTTTTAATTTGATGATTTGGCCATCTGATGGTAAATGTCACGACCGCCCTTAAATTGCAAACGCACCAACAACCTTGGAAACTGAAATCTTGTGACCCTTGTATCCGTTATTAAACTGGCTCACTCATTCTTCAAACAGAAACGCAACAATACTAAGTATAGCCGCTTGGTGGTCGAGTATATAAGCCTCAATAGCGCAATGGTTTACGGGCCGCCTAGCGATGTAAAGAGTCGCAGGATCGATCCTGACCCCTTGGGCTACTGTCGTCCCCACTCCTGACACTAGTGAAAAGCTTAAAAGGAGGGTAAATAGGAATATTAGTAATTCCTTATTCAATTTGGGACATTGTCAGTGGTACCTACCCAGACGGACTTACACCAAATAATAATAGTAATTGGAATCCATTCAATAATATATTGTAAAGAATGAGCTAATTAATCTATTAATTAATACAATCGTATAGAATGAGAATAATTAATTAATGAACTAATTTAATTAATAATTATTTATATTGTTGTAAACCACAAGCTCAATAATCATTTATTCAAACGAGCTTATTATAATGATAGCAATTAGGTAAAAATATATATTAAGTTGTTTTTTTTTAAATAATCAGATACTTGTTTTAGTTTTTGAAAGTTGGCAAAGGTCCAAATTAACAATGCTGAACCCAAGAAAAAAGAATTGACTACCTTTCATACTTTCAATTATCATTAATAATAATGTAAGGCGTTTATTATGTGAGTATAAATTAGTTGTAAGAAAACCGGCAATCTGTTTTTTAGCCCACGCACTTCGATATTATGTAAAATAAAACAATACCACTTTAAACTCGGCTATATCAGTGAACAGAACATTCTGGAAATGGTAAGGCAGATGTTTTCCTCTGAAATCATACTTATTCTAACAGCTAAAATTTTTCAATTGCGAAGGTATCTGCTGTTTAGAAATAGGTTATCCAATCAAATCAAATTCCTTTATTTAATACAGAAGGAGGTTCGGAAAAGAAAATACCTTATCTGAGAATAACTGGCGAAAAAAACTTAGCTCAACTCGGCGCTCAACAGTCTCAGGATTGGCGATTTGTATTATATTATATTGCTATATGTGGATTATTATTATAATCATCTAAAGCGTAAAAAAAAATCGAAGATATGTCGCATGGTTGTGGTTACAGAAGTCGAAATTTTTAGACCTCTTTAAACATGTTATATTGAATGAAACCGGTCAAGTGCAACAAGGGCTCACGAAGGGAGCCCTTTATAATTTTTTTTTTCTGTTTCTAGTATTTGTTGTTGACAGAATTACATCATCTGTCAAAATTTCAAGTGTCTTACTATAACAGTTCATAAGACACAGCCTGGTGACAGACGAACAGACGGACGGACAACGGAGTCTTCGTAAAAGTTTTACCGTTTGGGTACGGAATCCTAAAAATTAAACATTCAATCAATAAAATTACTTGAATACAGGATCAGTCGGAATCACAAATACACCGGTGTATCATTTCTGTTTAACTTCTATTCTAAGGGAACACTGTTGAAGCTCTGTTAACTAGTGAAAGGTGTAAGTACTTAACACGTGTTGACGGTTCCAGGTCTGGGCACTTATCATCGTCATTATTATACCTCATACACTGACTGAGTTCTTCTTTGAAACAATTCTCTATAGTTCAAAAAAGATTTCTCTTCTAACGTAACATTTCATTTAGATAAATAAAGATTCCTTTTATCATCCAATAATTCAGTTTAGTTTTTGCATCTCGATTTCGACGGTGCAGGATAATGTATCTGTATTTGTCCTCAAGACCTTCGCATGATTATCCTTGAGAGAACACTAGGCCTGTGTACAGTAGTGACATTATAGAGCTGGTGATGTTTTCCTCTTAACCAATTGCGCATAAGATATCAATAATTATCAGTAGCCTGATAAAGTTTTCACTAGACCATTACTTAGTTTGAGTAAATACTAATAACCAGAACATCTTTTGTCATTCGATTTAAAGGGTCAGTGAACTTGTAAAATGAAAAATATAAAGGACGTAACTTACTACCTCCCAAGGTTGGTGGAGCACATTTTAATGGAACGTGTTGGTGGCGAACTTCTCCACGATGAATATATAGATCAATTGGAATACATAATATTTATCTTGCATATTCCACTTCAGAGTTGGTCAAAGTTATATATAATATAGGTAAACATCACATAAATAAGCGAAACAACATAGTGACCCAAGCGACTTAGCTATTAAAATGGGAATAAAAAATTTAAAACAGGCTTTGGGGCGCATTGGCCATGTAGACGTTGGTCACAATGTTGGTAATATAAAGGTTGGTCAATATTTCTACCAGCACCGATGTCCGTAGGCGATTGTGACCGCTTATCATCAGGTAGCAAATTTGCCAAGTCTATTATTAATGATTAAAAATCAACGAGGAAGTCAACTGAATCATCATTATATAAATCATACGAACGATCTAACGCTTCAAATAAATGACAATGGCATTGGCAACTAACCAGTGTCATCATCGTCAGCGTTAAAGTAGTACTGCAAGGCAACAACTGACTTCCCTTATCTTAAGCACGGTCGATTACATGCACATTGATAACGTAATGGCTAAAATTACAAATACGTCGGCAACGAGGCGAACTGTCGGTTTGTTTATTTTTGTTCTAATAATATATAGTTGGTTTGCGTATTTTTGTTAACATGAGATATTTTGTCTGAGTTTTTTTATCAGTAGATTTATATAAAAACAACCTTGTGTACGAGGATATCAGACTCATATTATAAATCTGTCTACTGGTTTATTCGCGGCTGAAGCACTGATCGTAACGTAATTTGACTCGGCCAAAGTCGCTAGAACAACTAGTTTTAATTTTTAATTAAAATAGTACATACATACATAATATATCTAATATATATTGCTTATTTGATTTATCTCTTTAGAATGGAATCTATATCTCAGGCAATGGTAACTTTTTCCTTTAGTAAATTAAGGAAAAAAGTAACAACGTACCTTTTGAGGGACACCACAGCAGATTAAAAATATTGTGATATTGATATCACAAATATTATCATTTTTTTAGTTATCAAGTTAGAATCGATTAAACAAAGTTAAGGTTAGAGGAAAAGGATTACTTTTATTATTTAAAAAAAAATCAGCATAAACGTCATTCATCAACACAAATAACTTTCCTATTTACAAAAACTTCAAAACAGAAGTTACAAACATAAACAATACTTCACATCGACGGAAGATAATTGTTAACTAAAGCACGCGCTAAAGATCTTTTGACCTACTGACACCACATCTGGTTCTTGGAGTTGTTTATAGAAAAAAAATAATATTTTTTAGACAATTATTTAAATAAATAACTCAATATAATTCGAAAGGTTTCTAGTCTAGTTGTAGTGCATTCAAATGCTAAAATGATGTATGGCTGTATTTACATAAGATTATTTAACATACATGTCTTAAATAACATACAAATTAAAATTAAAATAACCTAGTAAGCAAAACATGACCGCGTGGAATGGTGGCAAGAATGCTAGCCCCGTGGAATTGCAATTCCAAATGGCACCAGTAGAGGCAAAAACACGAAGCGTTTATGTTTTATAAAAGTTTTTGCTCCATTACTCCAAGCCCCAAGATCCTGTCATACAAAAACCAAAATAAATATCACGCATGATGACATCAAAAGACATCAACATCAGCGAAGTGATAAGTTTTGAATTAAGTCTTTGTCCATCGTCGAGACTAGTATCACGTCTCGGGCTGGGTTTAAATAGTTAATAACCACATAGCAAAACGGTGTCGAATTTCGATGCGCCTGCGCTCCGATTTCCACGTGACCGGACCACCGGGACGGTAGCGCGATTGTATCTGATAGGTGAACATGAACTGCGAATGACCCCTGATACAACGTGATGGACACCGTCTATCAATCGTTGATGGCTCAACGGAGTGTGAAGAAACGTCAAAATTTATCACTATAATATTGTTTTAATGTTTTCCTTAATGGCTGTTATGATTTAATTCGTGGAACATGTGTATCTTAAGCAAAGTGTGTTTATAATTATTCATTTCAGCGATATGTATTTATTGCCATCCTCTAAACCGAAACACCACAATACTAATTAATAATGCTTGGTTGTAGAATATATGATCAGTAAACGGTACATACAAAAATGTACCCAGATAGGCACATATAAAAAGTGTTCAATGTGTCACGCGTTTTAGATATATTATATGTTATATATGTCTATTAAAAGCCAATTTGTGATTCACATATAGTCTACAGGTGTTATTAATATATATTTTTTATAGAATAATACATGTTTACAATACAGCGTTACCTCAAGCGATGACGACCATCCGGCCATATGGCATTATGTCATGCGCGTGGGCACGATAGCCGATACTCGGAACCGCTTAGTGTGTGCGCACCTTAGATCACGTTTAGCAAAACCATTTATATAAACTAAATTAAACGTGAAAATAATATCAGATTTTTTTTTAATAGATAATGAACGGAAATGAATAAAATATTCATACAATATTTTTTTATTTATAATAATATTTTTTATGCAAAAAGAACGAAATTTGTCTGAAGACATGATGACGTTCGACTTTCTATTTCGAATAAAACGTTCAAATTAAGTAAATAACTCAAGATTGAAACTACTAAAAAGAACCTAAAACAGTACCTCATTCAATAGTATTTCTTATACTGGCTGTTAAATGTCACCGATGTAAACAATAAGACGAAATACTTCAAGGTCAAAGTCAATCAAAATGAATATACCTCATTTTCGTATCGACGTAAGGATTATATGTATACATTAGTTTTAAACACAATTAATATGCTTACTATAAATCCATATATGATATTGAGATTTAATGAATGGTGTGACGTACCCGCCCCCTACTGCCCTCCATATGGTCTGTCATTGATACCCACGTTGCCATTAGAGATACTTAATTAAAATCAAAATATTCAGTTCAGAGAAAACAGTACTTTCTATTTATAGCCTATTCCAATGGAAGTAGGAAAAAAGATAAACAAACCTTAGATTTACGTATTTAATGCGACTTGCTAATAACTCAGCTATTTTGTACAAGACTATTGCAATTAACCGCTTATTTACATATTAATTTTACTTCCGATAATAAAATTCCGATAATAGTTTCGTCGTCGTTCATAACGCAATTCTTTCGCAAATCCATAGTGAATATCATAGATTAAACAAGCTCTCAACCAATGATATCGCATCAATTTGGTGTCAAATGTTGTTTATTTGCCTTTTTTCCTGTTATAGTTGGAATAGAGTATACATACATGATATTGATTTATCCTTCTCAGCAGAACTTTTGGACTCTACTCCCCCCCCCCCTTTTCTTACGTGTACCAGAAATTCATTCGACCCGAACAGGGAGCGATTCTATATCTCCGACCCAACGTTCTATATTTCCGATCCAACTCTCAAACACAACTGTTTCTTCTTCTAATGATAACGACTCGATTCGATTGCGATTACGTCACAATTTGTTAGTAGACTTGTCGCCCTGGTATTCTTACAATGTTCGTCGCACCACTGAGCCCAATATGAGTATACTATTAAAAAATAAATAATGCTAGGCTCAGGCTTAAACCCGTTGTTTTTGATTGAATTCATCTTTTCTTACTACTGGATGCCCAGTCAGTCCCTTTTGTTGTGTCCGTAATACTGACAATTTTGTTCGATACGACGCATCACCCTAAAACCATGGAAAGTTTTAATGAAACTTTGTAAGATCAGCCTAACAAGTCTACGGTATTAGAAAAAAGATTACAGATTATAAAATAATATTGCAATTACGAATCATAATATTTTTCAAAATACCGTTGAAGACTTTTAATTTACCGAAGTAAAAAAATACGAGTCATATTTTAACAATAAATGTATATTTCTTGCAAAAGGATTAGTCATATTTATTACGCCATTGCGACCACTTGAGATGAATAAAGTTTTCAAGAAATTCGTCATAAATATGGCCTCCAAAAGCTCAGTACTTACCGGTGTATTTGCATCATATCTCGAAATATAATTGCATATGCAGAGTTACTTATAAAACATTTTGTACCACAAACAAGTTTCTTCAATCAATTAAGCAACGTATTTAATATTTAGTGCAAAATTTTACGCTCGTTGCAAACACGCACGCATGTCTGCTCTTACAAGACCGCACACACATGCACGCACGCAGGACATTCCTATTCGAATAAGGTAATAAAGAATACATGAAGGTCAAAGGACCACAGTTAAATACCCACATAATATTTTAATGAATAACATAGTATGACAAAACTACAGTCATCAATACGTAGGTAAAACCCCAGCCCTTGCGTGTCAGACGACCGGTAACCAAGGCAAAACTCCTGTCCCCTCAAACGACGTTAACTTACCCTTCCATTTAAACGAATAAATATTCTAATAATAAAATATATTCTAAAAAATGATACTGTTCCTTGTTTCATAAAATTTGATATACATCATTTTTATTATAATACCATGTGCTATATGTCTCCAAATTTAAATAATTGATTTACATTGGAGTTGATTACATTTTTAAAATATCGTTATCGAATAAAATTACGGGTTCGTTTTTATGACTGCTGTTGTCAAAATGTTTAATTTCAAACATTATTGCAATGTGTTTTTTTCTTTTTAATTTTAATCAATTTAAAATATAAATAACAGTATTAAGATATAAACAAAATTGTTATGATGTATAGTGCCCAGAAGTTAATAACCAAAGAAATGTATATGCCATATTACGACTCAAATAATCGCAATAAAAATGGTAAATAAGTGTAAATAAAATAGTTTGTAATTTTATATTATACATCTATACAATTATTATAAGTAGATACGTTTCGTATGTTTATATGAAGGGGACAATCTTCGTAACTGATAATCCAAATCTACAACAATCACTAGTACAAAGCTACACAATACTTGAGTGCTATAGGGAATAAATTAATAAACAGCACCCGTGCGAAGCCGCAGCGTTTTTCTTTTTATTAAAATTTATTTTACCTTAAATATATATTATGTCTATAATTATTAAATCACATGTATATATTTACGTGTAAATAATTTATTATTATAAACGAATAATGAGAGCTAAAATAGAATTTCCATTCCTGATTTTCCGCAAATTCCTTACGGTCCTAACAGATAACTTTAAAGTTACTTATAACATTAGCAGCCTGTAAATTTCCCACTGCTGGGCTAAGGCCTAAGGTTACTTATAACGATACAAGTCAATTTGTATAAAAATGTTATTTTAAAACCTTCAAATATCAAACATTATTTACTGTTTATTGTGATATAAGATAATCAAAACAAGAATTGTTATCCTTTATTTTATATGTATACCGTAATTTCAAGATAAATATATTTAAAAAAAAACAATTTGTTCAACTCAATTACAAATCATTACAAATATATAAACTCATTACGTATATCTAACATAAATAAATGATAAAGTTACAGTAATTGAAAACAGGTCTCTAAGGTCTTAACCCTCTGGACGAGTGATAATATTGACTCTTAGATAATTTTATACACAGTAATTCATATAATATATTATATTATATGAATCATATCATTATGTAAAATGTACTTTAAACATAGCTGTACAACAAGAAGCTCATTACATAGAAAATTAGCCGTCAACCAAGGGATCCTTGCAAAAAAGGGTCTGCCCTAGCATGAGTCGACTATGTAGGCATTTAAAAAAAAAGAGTAACTACTGTTTTTTTTTTTTGAAACGGTGTTACCTTAAAAGAGTTTAATAAGAGCCTACTTTAATAAAAACTGTTTTTACCAATACTTTTATGTTTTTAGATAACGAATATGTATATATAAAAAAGGTAAATGATTTTAAGGGATAAGTAATAAGAATTAAAAGAGTTACGTCAATATATGCCAATAAATAAAATATATCAGTTTATTTTGTGAGTGCACTTCAAAGGACTTAAATGATAAAATGGCGGTCGCAATGTTGTTAACATTAGTTACTTGACCTTTGACATGAATGTTAATCAATTATTATATCATATACAAAATTATTTGCTTAAAATTGTTTATTTAACATTTCGTTTAATCTTATAATGGATTAATGATTTGTTTTTATAAATAACATTATGATATTAAATATATTTTAGAATAGGCGAGCAAACATTCGTTGGATAAATATACAAGAGTTTATACATACAATCACTACGTTTTAGAGCCTTTATCTTTAGAATGGTTGATAGAGACACTCATTTACACGTAGGTATTCATTCATAGGTAGGTTTTCATAGATTACTTATCTATACCTTTATTATAAATGCGGAAATACCCCAACTAACCTTAACTAGTAACGAATAAGACGTTGTTAAACTGGTCCTAGGGCTGTTACTGTTACTAGGGCTTTGCGGACTCGATATAACTGTGTTCCAGTTTGAAGGGTAAATGTTTGGAAATATATACATAAGGGATACAAAATCCTATCGTTAGGATCCCAAGAGTGGCTCAGATTTCTTTCAGTAATTTTATATATGGTAGAAGACCAAGCATCAGGTATCCCTTTGCTCGGCATCATTAATCGTTGCTATACCAAAATAAATATTAAAAAATATATACGTTTTTGACACATATGGATATTATCAATGATTCGTTATTAATATAACTTGGTAACAAAAATAAAACTCTTTAATTTAACTATATCTGTAACACTGACTGTTAATCGTATATTATTAATATCAAAGCACCGTTTACAGACTATCAAACATTATATAGCACGATTGTGTTTAAATAACAATTAAATTTCAATTTATGGAGCTTCCGTCACGTCACATCCTCGGCTGCTAGCTCATGAGCATACAAATGCTTGCACTCTGGCGCCATCTGGCGACCGACGCGAGTTTGTGTCCGGCCCATTGTTTTTTAAATGTCACTAGATATTGACTGACGGATATTAGGTGTCTTGCTTGCAAGCGGATACGCGTTGTGGTCTGCGAATTTTAAATGTAGATATTTAAGTGTGAAACGAACTTACGCAAGTCGATCTATGCGTTGTTTGTTCGCAACGCAGCTCAGAATTATAGTTATGATAGTTTTCTCTTAACAATACGAGAAGGAATATAAATAGTCTTCCTTGACGAAATATAAATCTGAACAGTAATCATTTACTAACATGTGATTCAGATCAAAATTACTAAATACTATTAACATCATATCTAATGTATAACATTGTTATCAAACGGGTTATGATTAAGTACTATTTCCATAAATCGATATAAGAATATATTTTTAAACAAGCTAATAGCGTGATTCAGAACTTGAATGACAAAGAATCGATGACGGTGTAAATGAATTAGTATATAAACCCACACAGACTCACATCTCACCTGCCTCGCCTTGACTCATCGCGTATGTCACCGTAACCTCTAAACGTCATGCCGTAACTACGGGCATATCCGCTATTTGGAAATACTGTATTAATCGACCGAGTAATACGGGCCGCCTGATGTTAAGTTACCACTGCCCACAGACACTGGCAGCGTATGAAGTTTTAACCATATCTTGCATAACCAATGCGCCATAATATCTATGGCTGTATGTACATTGGCTCACTCACCCTTCAAACTGTAAAACAACAATATGTACTGCAATTTAGTGATAGAAACAGAGTTGAGAGATCGAACATAGCGTTCTGTATTCGACGAGGATTTCGTGAATATTAGGAACAAAGGATAACCTTATTGATTTACTAACTTTTACTTTACTTTTTTCACTTTTATATAATAAAGATAATTTAAACAACTCAAACATAACAGGAAGAATGCAAGATTATAAAAGATGTTTTCTAAAATAAGCGAATAAAAAAAAAACAATTTAATTTTTGACTGTTAAACAATTCTATAATTTATATCAAAATAGACCTTTAAAGTAGAATTTGTTTCTGATCGAACTATAAAATAAAATATTCAAATTATTACCTAATCTTCTTTATAATCTGTATATTATTAAAATCTCCATTATAAATTATGACGCAACCATGACGCAAATGTGAACAAAGACGAAAGTTCTAAATAAATGGATCATAAAAAAAAACAAGTTGAACAACTGATCTTTTCCAGTGAAAGTAATATCCAGGGCAATATTGCGAAAGCGCCATCGATTTTAATAATCCTTTTATAAAGTGACAGGTCATATATATCTGTGACATTCACCAAAATCCAATATTACTGTTAAGATTAATCCAACAGACCGATTAAATCTGGTACATTATTAATCTATGTGATGAAACTTATTGGTTTTAAATTTGGAACAAAAAAAAAGCTATTTCAAAACAGAATCCTAAAGTTCCGGTTTGAAATGACTTTTGTCTCTTGAGTAAATGTCCCAACTATGGGTTTGAGAAACAGATACAAAATTCGTAGTATTAGTAAAATTTGGAGTATTTGCTCAAAACGTTTTTCGCAAAGTTAAACATAAATCACATGTTGTTAAATATTTATTCGTTAGACGGAAACCATTTAAGATAACTGTATTTTTATGTTCTTGAAATGATAAAACTCGATTTTAAAGACAAAAATTGTTTTATATGAAATTTTAAAAACATTTTTAAATATATTAAGCAAGACATTAACTGTTGTGATGTAATATTTGGGATTAAAATATCAGGCCAGACCAATAGCAGTTATTGCTTGATCTGTAAAGTTATCCTCACAATTGGTCTCTCCTGTCATTTCAGGTAGAAGACAACAGATTATAAGAGTTAGGGGAAAGAGGGTGGACCTATGTTGCCACACAAAATCGAAATATACTTCAGTCGAGTAGGCTTTTATTAGCACTTTTGAATAGTCATTTTATTTTACTATATTAAATAAAACTACCACCGGATCGTTAACATTTTCGGATTATAATGAATATATTGACAACTTTAGAGTTTATTCTAAACACGAAACTCACCGTAGAATACGAGCGTGCAATCAAAATGTATCACCGCAAGTCGTTTGTCAACATTTAACGAGTGTTTTAGAAAAGTGAATTCTTACAGAATCACACTGCTGACAAAAAACCCATAATCAAAGGCAAGAAATAGTTACCGTTAAAATGTTTGTAAGTGAAACTTTATTACGAATATCAATATTAATTTTCTAAAGTGGATATAATGTGTTTCCGTCAGCGCAGCCTCCGACATTCAATGGTATCGTTTGTTTAGAGAAAGTAAGATAAATCGATTTTAACAGACCAATATCAATGGACTTAACATTATTTGTTTAAAACGAAGTTTCATCTTTCATAAAGTTATCTAAATAAACTACACTTCTGTATCAGGAACGTACAATACAAATATACTTTGTTGTACATCAAAACAGGAGTTAAAAGGAAATGAAACTGCGTACAAATTGTTATACATAGTTGCTACCATCATTTCGGAAAAGATAATTTTGAATAAAGAAACAGCCAAAACGCGTTTCATTCCTATGCTATCATCTTTTAACTCACGATTTGTTTTATAACATTTTGCAAGTAATTCTTATTTTACATTTTTTTTCATTCAGCAGCAGATCTTAAGTTGTATTTTACTCGTATTAAAACTCAATTGCTCCACATTAAACTCAAATCGATTAACAAAAGGTATACAATTTTTTCACCAGTTCGTTAATATTTTTGGAAAGATAATATTTACTCAGAAACAACAGTTAATATTTTCATTCGTAAATATATTCCTGAATGGGTTATTTGCTTGTAGATAGCGCAAATATCCCTAAAAAACTGTCATAATTCAAAAACTATCCTGCTTTTGAATTATCTGTTAAAAATAGTCCATGGTGCTAAATATTAAATCCACGTTGGTGTTAGGGCTTTGGGCAAGCCCGTCTGGGTAGGTACCACCCACTCATCCGATATTCTACCGCCAAACAGCAATACTCAGTATTGTTGTGTTCCGGTTTAAAGGGTGAGTGAGCCAGTGTAACTACAGGCACAAGGGACGTAACATCTTGGTTCCCAAGGTTGGTGGCGCATTGATGATGTAAGGAATGGTTAATATTTCTTACAACGCCATTGTCTAGTGGCGTTGCTGACCACTTACCATCAGGTGGCCCATTTGCTCGTCCGCCTACCAATATCATAAAATAAACGTTTTACATAAAATTTAAAACAATAAACTCGTTCATTTACTTGACCTATATTCAGTTTAAACATCAGTTCATTTTTAAATAACATATTTGACCTAAATTAGTTAAATATTAAATTGAACTATTATTCAACATGAACGTAAAGCGAAAATACAGACAATAAGCAGGATCACCTTGCAGTGATATCATTTCGAGCTTAATCTTGCGTATGCGCATTTAGGTCAGGGAGACTGATTTGCGTAAGCGTTCCGAGAAGTACCTCAACGAATGCGTAGGGAAAATTCTACATTGTTTTCTTACTTCGATCGCATTAAAGGAATCCGTTACGTTCATTTTAATAAAACTTTAATTACGCTACAAAATTGATTCTTCAATAAATATATAAATAAGGTATATTACTCAATACAAAATTATATTAATAATAAAAAAGCGTGGACTTAGTATTCTGTGATTGTGATTTGAGTAGCGGAAATAAGTAGATATAATTATTTACTTACCGGTTCTTCTCGATAGAATCTACTTTTCGAACCAGTGGTAGCTTTGCATTTAATTCAACACTAACATGACGATTCGAAGATGCTTTTTTAAGCCTAATAAAGAATATTTTGATTTCGATTTCATTCATTATTAAGTAATATTTTAATAATTCTCCTATTATTGGCATGATACCAAATCAGTATCAATTTGGTATTT
The DNA here is from genome assembly GCF_037043105.1 of Vanessa tameamea. Taxonomy (NCBI): domain Eukaryota; kingdom Metazoa; phylum Arthropoda; class Insecta; order Lepidoptera; family Nymphalidae; genus Vanessa; species Vanessa tameamea. The sequence goes on from NC_087316.1 coordinate 1,462,680, forward strand.
CAGCGTGACGAATATGAAATACCATCAATCCGTTCGTTATAAATTATGTTACGTGAGTATTCTGTTATAATTTTATTTGCGCAGAATCGAAATTTGATACGGGGCAGTAACCCTAACCGCTGTTGCTAACGGACAATGTTCTTACAAAACCGTTCAGGCAATTTTAGAATATTTTGACACGATCAAATTTAAGGAGGTCAAAAAGCTTGTCAAAAATAATAAACAAATATATATATATTTTTAATGAATAATATATAAATATCAAGAATAATAAGTAATTGCTATTACTAAAATTGAATATATGTACGTATCCATATACGAAAATCTCATTTTTAGCTAATTTAGCTAAAAATACCGGACATATTGTTTTATTATGCATTTCACGATTATACAACAAGTGTCAAGGCTGAGAGCGTATCAAATTTAATTTGAGAATTGTTATTACTATGTAGCAGCTGATAAGAAACATGCGCCCACGCAGATCGCTAAACAAACGCATTATAAATAGCCACTTGCTACGCTTGCATCACCACAAATATTCGACAGACATTACGCAGTACATTAAGATGTATGGAATTATTATAAATATAGTTTAGTTTATAAAGTAAAAAACAACGACGACTTACATTCCAGGTTAAAATAAATATATTATTTCTATTAAATAGGTATAGTGAAGTAACGGCGGCTAAATGTCCCAATGCTAAGTTAAGGCCTCTATTTTCTATTTTGAGAACCTTTGGAGCCTATATACCACCACGCAGCTCCATTGCGTGTTTCCTACACTTTAGAGCACGAGATCATTATTTTAAACACAAATTCAGTACATGAAAATCCTTGCTTGCAATCATTGGTTGGAATTAACGTGCTACTTTTGCGTCATTTCGGCTTTGAATAGATGTATAAAAATAAAATTGAAATAAACAAAACATACTCACAAAACCGTGATTACTATGTGTTCCGGTTTGAAGGGTGATTGGGCCAGTTCACAAAGGACATAACATCTTAGTTCCCAAGGTTGGCGGCACATTGGTGACATTAGAAATGGTAAATATTTCTTACAGCGCCAATGTCTAGGGGTCCAGCAGACGACATACCATTTGGCCGTCCTCATACCGATATTATAAAAAAACATTTATTTTTATAGGTAAGATATATAAAATTAATATTTAAAGTCGAATTTAGCTTCGCCTTAAATCTGCTAATTGGCAAGAGTACTTTCAAGTTCAAAGTAATATCTAAATTGTTGTTAATGAGTACAATAACAGCGACTGTTAGAGAATTCAATGGCATTTTAATATCGTAGCGTTTTGTAACAATTATGATGTTGTTCATGTTTTAGGAACTCCTTTTGCAGACCAGTTTTTACACTATAATAGTTTTTTTTTTTTGTGTTATCACTAAGAGATTTGAAGGCACTTTTAATTTCATTTATATAAAGATGACATAAAATAACTGAATGCAAAATTGTAAGGGAAGGTGGTTAAGAATAGTTCTCATTCTGTTTGGCAAATAAAACCTCCAAAGAAACCTTAGGAGCCTTATGAACTGTTCTATTTTGACTATTAATTTCAGTGTTTTGCACATTTTAATATAAAATGTGTAAGCCTTACAATTAGTCATTATTTAACTAACTTAACCACACAAACAAAATTTCATCATGTATATTTCTCATCTCCTGTATAATACAAACGAAAGATTATTTACAATGTGATTAGTAAATTTATTACAAAATCGGACATGCAGTTGCCGTAAGTAAAGCTAGCAACTCGTGAGGTCGTCCGCGAGCGCCATATTGGTAATGAGGTCACGGGTACTGCGCCGGCGCAGACGAGCGCCTACATTTACACCGTGGGGTTACTTTCTAGAACATTTTTTTATATTTTTATTATTATTATTCAGTTTTGTTCCGATGCATTTTCCGGAATAAATAATTTACGTGTATATTTAAATGCTATGCAAAAAAAACGTCGATGATTTGCTCCATCGCTTCAATGAAAAAAAAACTAACAAACAATCACATTTCAACATATATATATATAATATTTTATTGTACAATTAAACCATTGATAAAATAGACTTATTGACAAAAATAATGCTAAAAAATTTGTTATTCGATTTGATAATTAGTTTCGTTTATAAATATGAGCTGCGATCAATTAATAACTAATATTTTTCATATTAACAAGAAATGCGCTCTTTAATTAAGTAATTAAGAAGTGCTCATTAAAAGCTCGTACTTTAGCTAATTAATCATTTTTATTTTGCCGTCTGATTATGCTATTTCCTAATCATTATTTAACGCTGTGGTTGACAAATCGTTTTGTTGTTAAAACTAATTCAAATAACAAAGAAATAGGTGGATAGTACACTTGTATACGCGTACCTCGATATGAAGTATCATTTTAAATTGTAGTCATTATAACATATTTAATATGATTAATATTTTTTAAAAATGTATCAAATAGCGTACGAATTGGGTACATGGAAACAACCCAACCGGTTTTTTCGCACAAAAACTTAGGTGAATTGTCATTGTATTTATTCAATATAAGTAGGTACCTATTAGATATTTAATATCCTCCTACGTCGCGTGTCTTTGTACAGTTATAAAGACTCTTTTGTTAAACGTAGAGGTTCTAACTTGAATTGAAGTCGAGCTCGTGAATTCGAAATTTAAACAAGAACTGACTGGATACATTAATGTCAGTTATTGTAATAATTATTGTAGTCCCGCGGGCTTTCTCTACACTCATACACTAAATCTTTTAACTATTTAACGAAACTGGAGTCCACTTGGTGGTTTCTGAACGCGTGTAGACGTTTTAAATAGTGTTCTTTTTTTCAAGTTCGATTATTTTACAGGATTTTCACTTTTTATAACATAATCAATAAAAAATATTATTATAATAATTGATGTCCCCCTGAACTCTGTCGGTCAGTAGAACTATTCTTAACGGTGATAAATGCGCAGTGCACTTTATATTCCCTCACTCAATTGACGTGATTGAATAGAGTAGGTACAGGAGCAGCACTAAAAACTCAACGTGCTATCTGAGGCACGGCATACGCTGTAACCTTCAAAACTTCAATTTGCCATTGCCCAATCTAGCATGCCTAGTTACAAAATAACTAAAGATTCGAACTCCAATTATAACGAAACTCATTGAGGGATTTAATAAATATGTCAAAACAAATGAAAAATGGGTTCTCGTTTCTTGCGCAACGTCGAGATATCATTTAAAATTTATTTTAACTTTACGTACGAAATTAAAGAAACCATTAATCACTTTACACGGCAATAATTTAAAGAGACCGTAAGATAGCAATGTCGCGGGTTATCCTTATCAAGAGGTATGCGCGAGCGACGCACAAGATAGCGTTTTATTTCGAAATGATATTTTTTGCGACTACCACACATATTTACATATATAAATACTGTTACGAAACCGTTTGAGGCTTTCGACTGTCTTTTATCTCTAGGATAAGAGGAAAATGAGAATTCTTGTTTCATTTGTAAGGCTTAATTATTAGAGCAGTACGTTTAAATCGGATTTAAATATTTAAGCTACAATAATCTTATCTACTACGAAAAAATGATTTAATTATCTGTGCATTACTACGGAAATGAGTCAATTCATATTCCAAATATTTTATAATTATTTTTCCTTAACTATTTATACACGCAATAATACACACATTAAATTACATACACACACACATCACACACAACATACAACACAACACATATATCAAATTTAATGAAGAAAAACAAAAGCATTCCTGAAGCATAATTACTAATAAATCTTAATATCCTATGTACACGCTAACGTCACTGACAGCATTTGATAACATTGTTTTGACAAAAGGATAATTTCGACGATCCGGAGGGACAACGACCCCTGATAACAAAGATTAGAAAGTTATATGTGTTTCAATATCATAATTAACTAAGCGTTGTTTGAAGCAAATATATTAGTTAAATTCAATTTACTTGATAGCGAGTTGAGGAGGCGCAGATGTTTTTATCGTTGATTATTTAAGGTTTTAGTCCTGGCAACATTGAATGTATTTTTTACCGGAATTATGGCAACATGCTGCATTAAACTACAAAATTTTCTTTTTTAAACGAGATTTTTGACCAATAGTAGGAGATTTACAGGCTATTTTTTAAAAAGCAAATTATGTAAAACTACTGTTTTCTGAAAGTATTTTCTGAAACAGTAAAACAATATTAAAATTTAGGTCATGTTATAAAACACATCCTTTTTTCTCTAGGTTTCTATTCTATTTTAAAATAGAATTATAATTACGATTAGTTTCAATGGGAGAAACGTTACACCACATGAGAATCGCTAAGTAAAACCAGGCATAAATCACACAACACTCTTAAACCTACATTTGGACAGTTCGACATCAATAAATGATCGATAAAAAACCCATCTGACCGCAGCCGTAAACGTCCAAAGTCATTACTTATCTTTACCATTAATAGCATGAAGGGACTTGCTTCATAGAGTAAGCGACTAATGACACGTCGACGGATTCAAATGTTATTAACAACTTATACGTAATGTAAACGAAACCAATCATAAATCAAGCGAGAAACGACGTCTCACCCTTACAAACAAAAATAGCCCCGTTCACGAGTGAATTAAGTAAAAAAAAGTTAAAAAGGGCGCGACGTCGGCGCGCGCGCATGTGCTGAACATGTGACGCCTGCCATGTTTCCGGTTCCAGAATCGAAATTTTTGCGTCCCATTGTCTGAACTCATGGGGGTGTCAATTTTAAACGAAGAAAAACAATGCCTTGACCATAAACGTTACTAGCATGAAATGAACTTTGAAAAGCGGTATACACATGGTGTTCTTAGAAATGTTAATGTTTTTAGCTACAATTAATTTATCAGTATATTAAAATTCATTGGATCATATAACGGAGATAATTAGATCATTACACGGTGCTACTGGTGTTCGATACGAAATCAATATTCATTCATGTTTTTTGCACCTTCAATAAAATACATAAATCATAAAGTTTGTTCTATGAATTATAAAAACAACAGAAAGATATTTTTTGTCGTTATACAGTTTTAAATCAGCACATTATAATCACGACAAGACTGTCTGTATATTAAATTTTTAATAATTTGACAAAAATTAAGGACGAGAATATGACAGCATTATCATTCGTTTACCCTTGATCTATTTATTAATTATAAATTAAAAAATAATAAATAATATTCGTAGACAAACAGCTTAACATGCCTCTTGGCAAATACAAGGCTATTCTCTCGTAAAGGAGGATTTCCTATAATGAGACCACTCTTATATACCACGGGTTGAATAAAAATTAGTCAAATATTAATTCGACATGTGCAGATTTCTTCTTAATTGTAAGAGATAAGATGAATTACAAAGATAAAATCAAAACGAATAGGTTATAATGTTCGTAATCACGTTTTGTAATCACGACTTTAACTCTATCCAAATAACATAAATAAAAAGAACAATTAAAAATTCAATTATGTCCGTGCAATTATTACATACTCCTGAACCAAATTGAAGGAGTTAATTCAGATATTAAATAATCCCCTGGGTCCAATCTTGTAACTATACTACAGAAGTAAATGACGAGTATCGAGTTAATGTAGTCGCAGACACGTTTTATACTAAATATGTAGTTTGAATGTATTTGCACAGTTGTAAAACAAATGAATATAATTATACAATTGTATATACGTGTATGTCACGAATATCGGCTTTGTCATAACTTGGAAATGTAGAAACTTGCTAGAATTTTAATGTAATAAATGATTTAATAGGTGTTTATTATAACCATACATACATACATTTTATGTTTTAGGGCTATAACAAATTTGAAAAAAATTGTTCTTTGAAAATTAACTAAGTATTTATATGCGAAGTAATAATAATCGTATCTGTAATAATTCAAAGTATCGGTTTCGAAAAACTAAATTACTAAAATTACATTTAAAACATTAATTAATTAATTAATTAATAGCAATGATCTTAAGAAGTTTAATTATAATTAACATAACCTGATTAGCGCATGTCGAAATACGTTATATATTACGAATAGTTTAAATGGTCGAACTCTGCTCAAAATCATATAACCAAATAAAAAACTCTACAACTTTTCGCTCCTGGCAAAACGACTGTACGTGTTTTCGAAGTAGTAGCCAATTTCCAAGCTCCGAGCCGTTAAGGAGATTTATTTTGCCTTACCCAGATTTCGATTACAGGACATTGGAATCTGCAGCTTCATCAGCTAGCGATTGGTAATATCATTAAGCCAGTACATTTGGCTACATCCCCGAACACTGTACAAATCTACTGACTTTAAATCGTGGAGGGAGGGTATTCACATATCAAGTGTTAATTTACATTTAAGCCATGGAATAAACTAACAGCCCATTTTTAGTCCGTAGTCCTCGTAGCTTTTTAGAAAAGTACAAAATTAGAATCATATATAAATAATCCAATTATATTAAACAAAAATCTGAAGAAATTGACCGATTATAATATTCTTATTTTGTCATAGTATTTATTTTACTTACAAAAGTAACTATCATTATAGTATTTTATACTTCATTGACTAAAAATTAGTTTTCAAGTTTATATTGTGCAAAATAAAATATCTCTCACTACGCTACGGTAGCAACGATACTAAATGTCACAGTGACTTTTGGTAGGTAGTTCGTCGAACCCTGAACTGTGCTGTACTGTGTGTGCTAAATAGTTATAATAAAGCTGATTAAATAGTAGCGACGCTATTCTGTCAGTGTTGCTTGCATACTAAATATCTAAACCTGCTTTTAAAATGAACATTTAACAATTGTTTCATTTTATTTTCCATACTACATACCGGTAGGTACTGTATGTACGATTATTAGTGCAAAATACTGAGACAGACGGGTATAAAATCTGACGTTTTTTCCTAATACTCTCTGCAGTTTAACGGGTAGGCATGCCATAAATTTTAAAACATTAACGTCTAAATTTACACCAACAAACTTCTTAGCTATTTTAAATTGAAACTTATATTAAATCACCTCACATTAACTTGATTTATTATATTTAATCCCATCGTGTTTTTGCACAGTCTTTCTTTATTACCAAATAGAACTCGTTCAAGCATTAATTTAAACTATATAATTTAAGTTAATACCGCCCTCAGACTGAGATTGTGTTACGCATTCAATTTAACATAATAAAATAAATTATATAGTATATTATTATGTTCAAAGATATAAATAATTAACAAAGTCAACCTTGAATTATGATCTTAGATCAACAGAAAACTAATAGTCTAGGAAATATAGACATCATTATACTATTTGGTCTAAGAATATACATTAGTTATAACTTATAAACGAACTGGTCGTCGAATGAGGCCTGTCTGATGAACCGAGACGAGGAACATCAAAGGAACACTGTCGTCGATCTTGAATATCAATTATGATGAACTCGATTACAAACCTTGATGCTTGTACGTTCTCGCCTAACATGCATATTACTGATGCAATTTTCGATCATACCTTAATAATTGAAATTCGCGTACACGATTTTGGTCCCTAGGTTTCGGTAATAAAAAATGCTTTCGTATAAGTCATTATTTATGATAAGTATGGCGAGCGGTGTGTTGTCTGCGATTCAATTGAAAGCGTGCTAAAAATCGCACTTATGAACTTCTTGAACGATGATGTCATTTTGAGATAAACTCCAACTCCGTCGGCACACAACCTTCACAATTACCATTTATATTTCCACGTCGAGAATAAAACATTAAATTTTAATCTCAAGGATTTATGTATTCTTAAATAATGTTCTGTTTTTATTTTTTCGCGTCTTTCGCTTCAATGGAACGAAAGGCAGTCAATGAATCATTGCAAAGAATGCATGAGTTTTCTTAGCCGGACGAAATTGTCAAATGTTTTTGTTAACTTTTTACTGAATAGTCTCTCAATAAAATACAATATAATGAAGTGAATGCTTATTCGAATTATATATTAAAAATCTGCGAAGTTAAAATGTTTCAAATTAATATTTAAAAATACTTACATTTTTCTATCACCGTCGACGTGTGACTGGACGGTAAATCCAAACATAGATTGATAATTTCCTGTATAAACTACCCTAGAAGGGATGTCCACATTGAACCCTAGGGCGCCCGCCCAAGCGCATAGAAAAACGCACAAAAATAAAGCCATTTTAAAATGATAAAACACGTGAGTCACAGCACTACACAACGAAAATATATATAGCACACTGTACTTAATTATTTAAATAAATTATATAATTCGTCCTCATGATTCGTTTCGACTACGAGTTCGTGATCGTAAATATATTGCGACCGACGACACGTGTACTACATACGGCGGTCGGCACAACACTGACGCAAGGCCGCGCGAACCCGACTCGCGAGTGAGGTAATCCCGTAGAAAATAAGTTCGGAAAATGTTTCACGTACGACGGCCGTCGTTTCGCGCGTTTTTTCTCAGAAGATGAGTGTATGTTTTGAAACATGATTATTTTGGGTGACGACTATTTGACTCATTTCTCGAAGTGTTCGACCTTACAGTATCGTGTTTACTTAATTACAACGAATTTATTATTATTTAATATTCGTAGAAAATAAAACGACTAATTAAGCACAAACCCTTGAACAACTCTGGGAATTAATGAGGACATTTGTTAACACTAATGTGATTATTTTTTTAACTCTACTAGAATATTAAAATTATATCTTTTATAATATTAAGATTATACCTTTAATTTCCGCTATAATAAATAAATAAAAAAAACATAATATTTCGATAGAGAGCATAGTTCTCGACTCTACATCTTACGTCGTATTTCTATTTTTCGAGATTTCAACTCTTTATTTTGTCGAATTGTTGAATTACCTACCAGCACACGTGTTCCTCCTCTTATAACCTAGGTTCTTTCAAACGAGGCGTGAACAGGCATTTTGCGAGCTGACATGACGAGAGCGACTGAACAGTTCATTCTTCCTGACTGTACTGACCGTCTTCGCGATTGGACTCCACTACCACTTACCACTCATATAACCTACCCGGATAATATAAAAAAAAGTTCTTCTTTACGCAGTGTTAATTATATAAGTACATTTTATTCTTTTAATATCACATCTCAATTATAATGCTCGATGCATAAAATCTTAGCCTTTACTTAGAGTATTATATAATTAATAAAAAAAAAACTAGAAACATAAACGAAAACTGCACCCTCTCTGTAAAGCATCTAAAATCTAAATATTTAACTACCATTACGTATGTAAAAAGGTAATTAAATATTTTTAAAGCGATCTATTTGAGTGTACATAGATCCTTATTCGACACGTGTCAAGACATTTCCGGTAGCTAGTATTATATCAATTAAAATTAAAGTCGTAACCTGATCAAAAGTATTGGTTAAAAAAAAAAATATCATAACACATCCCTATTGGTAGGAATATTTTTTCCGATAACTTCAACAATCATATTTCAGCCAATTTACACAAAATTTTCATGAATTATACACCTAAACCTTTCTCATTTATCATTCCGTCCGTTAGTGAAAACTGTAAAAAAAAATCCGTTGGGTAGTTTTTGAAGTTTTTAATAGGACTTTATTTGATAAATGTAGAGATTAATTATTCATAATTGGAACACTAAAAATATTTCATCACGATCGATTATTAAATTTAAAGGTTTGGCGACGAGTATATAACTCCAAATCAATAAATAAAAGCATCAATGAACATTTAGTACAAATAATATTTATTGGTACAATAATAACATGCCGCGTATAAAATATTTCATATACATAAATACCATTAAGAATACTGCATTACTAACAAAACTACATTACAATTTTATACATTGTAACTTAAATCTTTGCCATCGATTAACTTTAAAAAAACATATCGATAAAAGTAAATTTGATTCCAGTGTCATTGAAGGTTGGATATACATTAATTTTTCATAAATTAATCAGGTGTCCACGGTGCTACTTCCCGTTTAACCTTCGTAGACCCAAAAGTACTTTAGCACTTACAAAAATAAGCGGTACTCAAATTGTTACATTTCAAAGTTCATTAAACAAAAATTGTTTACTTACATGATATAATAACATAAAATTATTAATAAATAAAAACTGAGATTACATTTCGGTTGTTCATAACTAAATCGTTAGGAGATTTAATTTGGTAAATTAATCACATATTTTTATTAGACGAATTATGATAAACTCAATTATTTACTATCGAACTTGTAATAAGTTATACAGATTGTAAACCCAATATTAGTGCTGATTTTGATGTATCTATCTCTAAATTGATCGAATTGGACAGTACTAAAGACTATGGCTATCTCTTTTCGATGTACGGGTTTAAACAGGATAGCAAGTATTTTAGCCTTATCAGTTTATCTTAGTACATTATGCACAGCATAAGTATGGAAATAGGTTTCAACGGACTACAACAATTAACTTTTCGTTACAAACAGATCTACGTTTAGTTGACAATACATTTAATAAACACTCCTAACAGCCTCTATTTATTTCAATTACTTATTACATATATTTTGGAATGATTTTATTTTTTTATTTTTCGTTCAATTTAGATTCTAAGCTTTTATCACCCCATTAAATATAAATGAATTTATTCATTGCTTTTAATAGACAATATCATACATAAACACTTTTTCTTCGTTTAGTGTTGCTATATTTAATAATAAAAACTGTCTTTAACGAAATCATTTAAAATTTATTAATAAATTGTCTTTTTCATTTTAAACATCTTCAAAATTAAACGTAATGTAATATTTGAAATATACTTATGTCAAATAAATGTTCGTTGATTCTATTAGATTATATCAAAATATTACAACGTTACGTATACATAAACATTATAAAAAACTGCATTCGAAAATATATTTTGTTATGTCTCGTTATGGTTCAATTTCGTTTGATCAACGAATTTTTTAACCTTACGCTACGATTTCGAAAACTTGAACACGCTCGGAGTGCTTTTCTTCTGCGGTTTATTTTCAGCGACCTGCAAAATAAAAATAATAAGAGTTAGAATATTATATCTGTGCCGGTCCACAACAATGAAATATAAGCAATATTTATATTTGGTTTACAAATATGTGGTCGTAATTTTACATTTAATATAATATCTAAAAATTAACTCAAAGGGATTGTAAAAGTACTTGAAAAAAGTAAATTACGACGCACATATATAAATGAATGCAATTGTAAAAATAAATGTTCGAAGCAATATATGTGTGTATCACTTGGGTGACTATTGACTGTATACGAGGAAGTGTATGAGAACCGGGGATCTCAACAAAGCGACTAAACAAACATCACTGAGTTTTCATGTCCTTAATGGAATTAATGTCATTGTCATCACGTGCTCGGCGACGAGGGAAAACATTGTGAGGAAACTGCACGAAATCAGCCTTCTAAATTAGTCTTCACTGAGCCGCAATAGATCGTGACATAATGAGCTCCAAGCCCTCTCCTCAGGAGTATAGCTTATCATTCAGCAGTGGGACATAAACGAGATGTTCGAATACACGAGCAAGAGTGAGCATCGGAAACAGAATCGCATGTAGAGGGCGAGGGGGGGGGGGGTGTATGTAGTATAAGGTAGCCGACGGTGCGGTCGCCCAGCAGCAGGCGCGCCTTGTCCTCCTCGTGCGGCGCGGGCGCGGCGGCGGCGCGGCGGTGCAGCTGCAGCTTCTGCCGGATGGCCTGCGACACGATCACCCTGCGGACGACGCCCACGGCATTACACACGGGTCTGGAGCGGTACCTCGGGAGGCCCGGATCGAAACTTTAAATCGACGTGACATCATTACTGTTGATCTAAAATTAAATCTATGGTTTCCATTATCGATTTGTAAAAATAATTTTGAATGTCGGCAAAATTTTGAACAGAAATTAAAGAAGTAAGTATGAGCAGTTAAATGGGTTTTTTAATTCTATTATAAATATATATTCATCAATAACTATTTGAAATGCAAATTATTTATTTATATATATATAGCAGAGCTATTAAAAAATCCTATGGTATATATAAATCTATCTATTTCTATATATTTAATCCTCCTGCAATTGTAATATAGAAAGCATACCTTCGGATTTTCATTAGGATAAGAAAAATTAAAAAATATATAGTGTTTATAATCAAAATGAACTGTGACGTCCTTCGATCAAACGGCCAAAAGCCCAATACAATCCAAGTCCTGTAATGGTACCTTCTGGTGTCACTCTTAGTAGCCAAAAGCAAGTCGAGCCAGGTCCAGGTAACGTTATGGTACTCCAGCGTGGGCAGCACCAGTGGCAGGTCTCGGACGTCTTCCAAATTTTTCTCCTTGCTACCTTTGTACGAGACGCGCACCGGCACCTCTGGGATCTTGATGTAGATAAACAGCTTATTCTTCTCAGCTCGTTCCTGAATGGACATAGGAACAAAAATTTAGAAATATATTAATTTTTTAATTTGATGACCAAGTGTATACGTTCGTCACTTGTAAATGTAAATAGGTTAATCTATATACCATAACTATAACAATAAATAATAACCGGCTTTAGAGGCAGTTTTGATATGCTTATTGAAATGGTTATTAATTTTAATGATTGACATGAAAGTTTATCATTTAACTCAGGGAATATAAGCTGCGTGCGCGCAGCCATCAACTACGTCGATTAAATAATTCAAAATGTATCTCACCTTCATCTTTTCTACGTCATCCTTATCTTTCTTATCTCTCTTAACGTAGAAGTTAGAATTTGAATCTTTGCCCTTCTTTTTGACTTTCTTAGAAGAACTGGATCCAGCTCGAAGGGTACCGTCACCCTCCTCTTCGCCCTCCTCTATAGCGTCCGGGTCTCGCTCCGGGAAGCAGAATTTGAGCATCGTGTTGAAAAATTTCTTGGTCAAACCTGGCATAGTTAAATATTGGATTTATTTTATTAAGATTTTTATAAAAATAGAGTAATAGGTAATAAATGTTAATAGTCGTACAATAAAGCTGTTTATTTCGTTTCGTCATATGTTAAGTGAGACATGAGTATTGAGTACCTCGGGCTCGGCATCGATGTCGGCCATTTTTTACACATAAAACTATTAAAAATAACTTCATCGATTTCGTTTTGATTTTAAGTGCACTCCCGTTTTTTTTTTTTTAAATCGACTCATCCAACCGATGACCTCGGCCGCGGTAGCGACATGGCGACTGACCGATGCGGATGGGCACGATGTTGACCTCGAAGTGCTCCTTGACGGAGATGCCGCCCACGGGCGGGCGGTCGCGGCAGAAGACGCGCAGCGCGGCGCGGCGCGCGACGGGCGCGCGGCCGCTCGCCGCCTGCGGCGCCAGCACCTCGGGGAACGGCTCGTTGGGCAGCAGGTTGGTCACGCGCACGTAGCCCACCTCCAGCTGGTGCTCCACCGAGTCGTCCGAGCGCGACGTCTTCGTGTACAGGAAGTTGGTGAGCAGCAGGTCGGCGATGCCCAGCTGGCCGTCGGCGTCCGTGAGCCGCCAGCGCGCCGACTTGAAGCAGATCTCGTTGTAGCGGTGCGGGCGCGCGTGCGGCGCGCGGGGCGCGGGGGCGGCGGCCGAGCGCCGCGCCTCGCGCCACGCCAGCACCATGGCGTCCAGCTCCGAGCCCAGCGACCACGCCGACTCCTTGCACTCGTTCACCTGCCCCGACATTGAACTGAGCCATCTCTGCTGGGCCCGAGAGAGGGAGCACCCTAGACGCGCTCTCTGATACCATTGCATGATACAGTTTTAAGCCTATCGATCTTCTTATTTGATGAGGTAGTTTTCGTTCTATTTTAATATTTTTACCGCTCAAAAAACTTCTCTTCGCAGTAATCTTTAATTCATAAATATTCTCCAATAGTTATTATTTTTACTTAAATTGCGTCGATCCACAAAGATATATCAGTAAACTAAAAAAAAAATTTAATCTTCGACTCCATTTTTTACACCATTACATTTTTTAAAGATTTCACTTCTATTCTAACCCGTCTAAATTAGATATAACTTCGATCATATGTTACCACATTTAGATTTCACAAATAGTAAATACTGCAACCAGCCAATCACGACGTTGAATACCTGATCGTCTAGAGCTTTGAGTTCGGCGAGAGCGACCGGATCGTTCCCGTTGATGGACCGATTCTTGAGATAGTATTCTTTCTCCAACCGCCTCAACCTCGCCAGCGACTCTCGAACCTACAATTATGTAGACATCAATAAATTAAGTCATTGTATAATTATTATAACATCATATCTTTAACATATTTTCTATTGCAGTAAAACATAGTTAAGTCGAACTTCAAGAGTGACGCGCAGAAATTCGGTATATAGTACATAGAGTAGGTACTGAAAAAGAAACAAAAATAGAAGAGCTATTTTTGTAACAAAATCATATAAATCAAATCAAAATATACTTTATTCAGTTGGCTTTTGAATCATCATTTTACAGAAATGTATTAAACGTAAAGCTACCTCCTGTTCGGAATGTTGATTCTACCGCGAAGAACCGGTAAGAAAATCAGTAGTTACTATTTTTCAAAAAAAAAAAATTAAATTATCATTAATTAAATATATGATAACAATGCAGGTGATAAAAAAGAATATGTAATATGGCAAGTGACACTTTGTATTTGACTCAATTGAAATCTTAATCGCTCCATTAGATAATAATAATATATTAAGTATATTGTTAAATGACAGTATGGCAATTCAAATATGGTGTACTATTTCGCACTATTAATCACATCCTCGGTAGTATAGTGGTAAGTATCCCCGCCTGTCACGCGGGAGACCGGGGTTCGATTCCCCGCCGTGGAGTTCCTTTTTTTTTTCAAATACTATTTTTATTTAATTATTAATGTTTATAAATTTTTAATACAAACATTTAACACTTGTGGTCCTTTATATACATTTATAAAATAACTTTCAGTCTCGTTTCTTTATGATTTATTTATAATTTACAGTACGGGTTCGAACGAATCAGTCGGTAGGCAGGAGTCTCGTACCTGCGTCTGCAGCTTGTGTATGAGATGGCGGGGGTCGGTGTCGCGGTGCAGCTGCAGCTGGAAGCGCATGCGCGCGCGGCGCTCCAGCGTGCGGCGGCGCTCCGGCTCCACGTGCAGCACCACGTTGTTCACCACGTCCAGCAGCATCGCGTACTGCGGATCCAATGCACATGACGATCTTAATTGTGAGTTAATATGCGAGTAAATTATTGAGAAATGTATACAAGTCAAGTCATTATTCAATATATCTAAAATGTAGGGTTAAAATTAAATCTGAGACCGTCCTTATTTCTTATTTTTTAAAAAGCCTTAATTATAACAACATAGCGGACTTTTGATCGATTTTTAACCTCTTTTTCTTAGGTGTATACTGTATATGTATGATAATTAGAAGAACGTCCGAATAATAACATCTTGGTGCAACTAGCACACCTGCATGGAGTTGGTGCAGACGTCGAGGTCGTGGTGCATGAGGGTGAAGGAGTCGTAGGGCTCGGGCGCGCCGTAGCCCGCCGCCCCGCCGCCGCCCTCCTCGCTCTCCTCGTGCGACACGTAGTGGAACTCGCACGCACAGCGAGACACGATGCGTTGTAGCTGAAATGTATAATATTAGAGTCATTCTTTATTGTATTGATTGTATGTAAACAATAACTAATTGACAAAAAAAAATTCGCTGAGTCTCTGTCGCCGATTCTTCTCAGGTCAGGATATTTTCTTATTCGAACCGGTGGTAGTGTTTAATTTGACAATCAATAAGTTAGTGTAATGCTTCATATTGAATGAAGGATTTTGATTTGTTGTTCTTATTTGATTAATAAAAACCAACGGTAAGATTAGTTATAGTTGTTCTTTTCTAGAATTCATTCAGAGCTGGAGTGCGTACGTCGAACAAATACAACTGTACTTCCTTACTACTTTAGTCTAAAAGGACTGAGGAAGAACTCAATGCAATCGAATTGAAGTCAGTCGCAGCTCATCGGCTTTTTGTGTTTTTCGAGACCCGTCTACTTATTGTCACAGTAATAGCATTCACTTGAGCGAGTCCCGCGTCCGCAGACGGCCCCACGGTCCGGCCGATGACTCCGCCCGCGGAGTGGCCGCTGCCCACCAGGCGGGGCACGTCCGGCAGCGTGCTGATCTCGGCGCCCTGCCAGCGCTCCTCGATCTCCTCGACCGATACCCATTGAATATTCTCTATAAAAATGTGAAACGCTTACTTCGAATTGATCTACGACAACTTCGATTTTGATCTATTCGAGAAGTTTTCCAAAAACGTGACTAATAAATTTCTACTAATAATAATAATAATCTACTGTCGAATACATCGATCACTGCATCTACTTTCTACTAATCTACTGCATCGAAAATGGATCAGTATATGCAAAATACGAGCCGCCGGCTCTGACCGTCGAGCTGGTCGCGGTCGGCGGCGCTGACGGTGGCGTAGTACTGCATGGCGGACAGCGCGCCCGACCACGCGGCGGCGGCGGGCGCGCGCCGCACGCGCTGCCGCACCTCCGCGCGCGCCGCGCACAGGATCACGTAGCCGCGCGTCTCGCAGCCCTTCAGCACCACCTGCGAGTTCACCAGCTCGACTGCGGCCGAGCGTCGTCAGCGTCAAACGTGCTCACTCGGCCATTCAGAACTTGTCTTAAAATGACAAATATGTCAATAGGAAGTAGTTAGGATTTTTAAAGTACTTGGGCTATGGTGTCTGAGGTATCAGTTAATTTTGAAAACTAATCCTTTGCCCAAAATAGACAGAGATGGGAATAGATAAAGAATTCCATGATCATACTGCGTGCAATCTTAAACTGACTAGTTGATAATGTTTTCTTCTGAATACAAAATCAAAGATAGAAGAAGTAAATAAAGATACACGCTGTTAGACTTGAACGATTAGTGAGGTACCAGGGCAACATACTGAGGCAGGCGGTGTGCGAGTTGTCGTCGTCGAGCACGTGCTTGAGGTGCAGGTGCGAGGGGTGCGCGGGCGGCGCGTCTGCCTCCGCGCCCGCCAGCTCGTCGCTGAACACCACGGGCGCCTCCCCGCCCGCCTCGCCCGCCTCCGCCACCAGCGCCGCCAGCATGTTGGCGCCGCCGCCCCCGCCCTGGAAACGGTAAACATTATTCTCAATTGACACCCAATGTTTTCAATAGTGCAGTTTCGATCCGGCCTATTTTGGTCCTTATATTCTAATATAAAATGAATGCAATAAAAAAACATGTCCCTATAAAAAGAAATACAGAATTAGAGAAAAAACTTTAACACCTGATTATTACACTAGTATGCTAAAATAAATCAGTTCCTTAAGAAAGGCGTCAAGCTCACTTGTGCTGGAGCTGGAGGTGGAGAAACTACGTCGGATTCTCGTTGATTCTTTGGTGAAGTCGTTGGTTTCTCTTCCTCTTTAAGAGCTTTGGTTGATAGATTCTTCTTAAGTTGCTAAAAAATAAAAGTGAATCAAGAAGTAAACATTTTTTAATTCCGAACAATGTATGGTTAACGTCATATGACATCAGCGTTCCATTACCTGCGTTTTGATATAAGTATCTATGAGGGCGAAAGCGAGGTCACGGTTGAGCTTGGTCCAAGCTCCGCGCAGATCGTGCACGGCCAGCCGGTGCGTCGGCGCCGGCGTGGAGCCCGCCCCGCCGGCCTCGCGACCGTACGACACCCGCCGCACCGACAGACAGTAGCACTTCTCCATGGCCGGCGGGTTCAGGAGCGACGAGTTCTGCACCAAGCGAATGCAACACGTCGTACATACTCATGGAACGTCTCGCTCGACGTCGCAGCGCGCAGGGACCGACCTCGTCGTCGCCGTCGGGCGGCGCGTGCGCGTGCGCGTGGTGCGGCTGGGGCGCGGGCTGCGCGGGCGTCTTGAGCCAGATCTCGGCGTCGTTGAGGTCGCAGTTCATGTAGAGCGTGGCCCACGCGGCGCGCGCGCGGCGCAGCAGCGCGTCGGAGCCCGCCACCAGCGCCAGGCGGTGCCGCGCGCCGCACGTCACGCGCGCGCCGCGCATCTCGATGCCGCGCTGCATGGACGACGACGACCAGTAGAACACCTGCCGGGGTCGCCGTGTCACGGGAGCCACTCATCGTATCGCACTCGCGGCGGGCGCGGTGCGTCACCTGCAGGTTGTGGAGCGTGAGCGACACGCTGACGTTCCGGTAGTGGCGCGACAGCTGCGGCTTGCGCGGGCGCAGGTTGTTGAACACGCGGCCGCGCCGGGTGGGCCGCGTCGTGCCCGACAGGATCAGTTTGAGACTCTCGAACCATCTGAGTGGATTTTCAATATAAATTTAATCCCGTAGAAAAACGTATCACCGGATTTATCACTCGTAATGTTTTCCCCCCCGCCACGAACCTCAGCGTACTTCCGTACAGCAGAAGCACGGGTCCATCGCCTTCGATGGGTTTGGTGTCCATGCTCAGATGCAAGTCGAGACCCTGCGAGCGAAAGGCTCGGTACGAGTCGTGCTCTTGGTTGCTGGAGTACTCGGGCAGGCGCGTGGGCGCGCAGGGCGCCACGGCGTGGTGGTCGCGCGGCTCGCCCACGCACTGCCAGCCCAGCTTGACGGCCAGCCGCAGCGCCGGCACGCGCAGCACGCGGCAGTCGTCGTACTTGCTGGCCGTGCGCACGAACACCTTCAGCTCGCCCAGGAAGCCGAGCTTGCCTGGAGGAAACGTCGATACAACGACTCATTCATGTCCCAGACTCTCGGCACTGAAGCGAGACACCTACCGTTAGTCCAATCCAGAACCAGATCGCTCCACGTCACTTCCATCTCCTCGGTCGTATTGTAGGGATCGAGAGACACGTGCAGCAGACACGTGAACTTGGCACAATTGACTGTCAGTCGTCCGTGAAACAGCAGACGTACCTTATCCCACCACGCCAGGGGGGCTGAGGGGTCTAGTGAGGGTCGAGATACTTGATCAAATGCTGAAGAAAAAAAAAATTATATCAGTTAACCGTTGTACCATTTAACACAGAGATTTATAATAGGCAAAAATTTATGCCCATGTTATGTATCGTCTTTACTGTAAAGTTTACTCACCGAGATTACAATGTGCTATAACAGGCTCCCAACAGGGTCCAAAGGCATAGCTGTATTCTGTCATTTCGCAGCAGAGGTCGTAGTACCACTTCAGAGGCATCATGCTTCGCTCCAATTCGAACTTACCCCAAGGTTCGCCCTGGTCGATAACCACCGTCCTAACCGCTGAAAAAGTCTTTAAAGTTAAAAAATATTTTTTTAAAATCGTTTTATATAATTTAATATCAAATTTGAAAAGTCTATAAAAATTAAATAAACCCTGTTTTATTTGATTTGCCTTTTTTATCTGTGTTACAAGTTTAGTCAGTTCTATCGTTGAGACTGTGGTTTTCTTTTACAAACGGAGCACACGACATCGAGCTAAGTTTACAATATTAATTTTAGAAGCATGAAATAAATAAAATACTACCCCTAGGTGGCGGCTGCTCCTCTGCCGCCATCAGCGTCCCCCAGAGCCGCAACTCGCTGAGGCTGAGCAGCGGCTGCGGGAAGTCCCGCAGGCGGAGCTGCCACAGCGCGCAGCTCACGCTCACCGCGCGGCACCACAGCGTCGTGAACTCGATGCCGTCCTCGGGCCACGGCCTGCGGGGAGGGGGGGCGTGAGGGCGGCGCGGGCGGGGCGGGCGGGGCGCGCGGGGCGCGGCACTCACGAGTCGCAGTCGATGTGGCGCAGGCGCGCGGTGGCGCGGCGCGCGCCGTGCACGCTGCGGTCGGCCAGCGCCAGCAGCGACAGCGCGCTGACGACGCAGGCCACGAGGCGCGTGCGCGGCGGCGGCGCGGCGCGCGTGCGCTGCACGTAGATCTGCGCGTCCTTGTGGCGCAGCGCCGCGTACAGCTCCTCCACCTTGCCGGCCGGCAGGAACAGGTGCGGCTTGCACAGCTCCTGCACCTGTGCGCGGATCGATACGCTGAGTACTCACGACCTCGTCAGCGGTACCTGTGTATCGACGACCTCGGGACTACGTTCCCGCCGTGACGACCGATTTCAAGAACTAGCCGACGCTGTGAATTATATTAACCATTTAAGTAACCATCGTTCAACCGTCAAACGTGAGAAGTAGTATGTCATGTCTCTTTTGCTAATATCACATAGACTTCTTCAAAACTCTCGACGCCACAAACCCACTCGGCGTAGTCGGAGACGTTCGCCGGTCCCCCCCTCTACTCCGCTCTCCTTCCTACCTTGGCGTCGAGCATCGTCCGTCGTTTCTGGCTCTCTTTGTATTCGTCTTCCAGTAGCTCGTAATTATCTCTCAGTCTGACTTCAAAGGGATCGTCGCTCATTTCAATTATTATCTCGTCGATCTGGAAAATATAAAACGCAACATATATAAAACATAGTAAAATCAATCATATACTACGATTAGTTGAATCCTTACACGTCGTCTTGGGCCCTCGTAACTTCTGATCATGTAAGTGACAAATTTTGAAATCATCCTCAATTATAACACTTTTATGGAATAGTATTAAGTGTCTATACAAGCCAAACTGCTGAGAATTATGAAATATTACATAAAACTATAATTTGTTTATCCGGATAGTATAACTGTTTCTGATGTACCTTTATATGTAAATCGCTTGGCAACGGACTGTCCTCTGTGAAGGGCTTTTTCTTGATTCCATGTATCAGTTTGATCCATTTGAAAAGCGACACGAATTCGCCCTGCACGGCCTCCGCGAAGCGATGTTTGTATGGAAATATAACTCGGACTAAACCTACGTTTACAGCCCTGAAATAAAATAACAATTGAAAAAAGATCGTTTACAAAATTAAATATATAAAATTATTAACCGAAATATCATTAAATAGGAATAAATTTCTTTGACAGTCTTTGTAAATGCTTTATTTATTGACTTTAAATTGAAAGAAAATTTCACAAAAATAGTGTCAGAATTTTTTTTTAAAACATTTAACGAATGTGTTTATGCACCCCGTCAGAACTTACCAAACCTTATTCCACATAAGAACAAATCCCTCATTCGCCTTCCTCTCGACCCTGATCTCGGGATCATCAGCGGCTCTCTCCATGGAATACCCTTCAACTGTGATTATTTCATCACCATTCAAGACCATCTTTAACTGGCTCCATAATATCGACAAACCTTTTTCATGGTCGTACGCAATTGTCATGTCATCTGTAATAAGTAATATGCACATTTATAGTCCACTCCAATCAAAGGAGAAAAGGTTAAGAAACAATTCTGAACTTGAATTGAATGAACATATTAAGTTCGAAAGGATAAAACCACTGAATGAGTTGTTTGTGAGTCGATCCATTCACGAATGATACATTTTGTTATTTTTACACGACTTTATCTATACTAATATTATAAAAAATGATTAATTCGTAAAAAAGCTACATTATTCCTCGTATCGTATCATTTTTTTTATTAATTAATAGCACTCGTGCGAAGCCAGGGTGAGTCGGTTGTGAGTATTTATTTTTATATTTTATAAAAGTGATACATACATAATACCATACATATAGAATGGCTTTCGTCTTATCCATATATGTACATAAGACCCGTAAGATTACCTAAGAGTTGCTATATAAAAAAGTTAGTAACTTTTTCATAAGTTATGAATATTATTTCAGACAAATAAACATAAGAGATTAACAAAAATATGTATCTCTATGACATATTAACCAAATAGTGGTGCGCAACAAATAATACTGACCAGTTGCAAAAAGCATATTATTAATCTGTGATAAAATTATTCCGAAATTAGTTTGACTCTTGAACGACACTCTCCAATCTATCGCTCGACTGCTCTTCTGTTTTGATTTCGATATATCGGCGTCACTCTCCCTCTTCAGTCTCAGCTCGTCCCTGAATTTTCTGACAGCTCTGACAAAGGTGAGAATTTTAAGATGCAAATTAGCGCTCCATTCGAAGTCAACATTTTCTATGAATTGAAAATCCAGTAAGACGGAACGTCTTTCCTTCGAAGGCACGTGTTCTATTCTGGCGAGACGCACGTGGAAAAATGCCGTCGGTATTTCATCTGATCTCTGACACAGCACATTCCCTGCAATCGTTTGAAACAACACTTATACAATCGAAAATTAAATTTCGGGGTTTGAAAGGCAATTTTCTTCTTGTGTATGTAACTGAACTCTGGCTGTGTGGTTCTATACCCTAACAACTACGGGACAGACAGCTAGTACTTTTATTTTATTCTATTGCTTCTTACCACTGATTGACCAGTGACCATCGGCTTGTCAATTTACTAGTCTGCCTGGTGCCTACCTAATACAATGCAAAAAGCATTGCAACTAAAAAGTACTCACCTTGATAAGGCACCATCTCGACCATCTTCAACCCGGACACGAGCGCCCCCGCCTTCGCGGTGGTTTTCTCCAAGGTCACAGCATCGATTCTCGTCATTAAGCACATTTTTTCATCGATTATTAGGAACAAATTGATATGTGATAAGGCCACGTTGACGGCTATATTACAAGAGGAATCGGGAACTACGGGTTGAGGTGATTTTAGCGTCGAGGGAGTTCGGTAGTCGTTTAGACAATCTACAAACGATATCAACGACTCAGCAATTTCGGAACTCCATTCGAGCCGAAGACAGTCCATCATGGCTTCGATCTAAAATAATAAACAATTTAATAGATCAGGCAGTTTTAATTACTATTGAGTAACCTAATTGTAGTTCCTTGGAATCAATTTAATTCGGAACCGTTCCATAAACATATAGCGAGTCGCTGACAGATACCTTGGAGTCCCTCGGGCCGTGCGTGCCCCACTTGACGAGCGCCACGGCCAGCAGCGCCGAGCGCCACGCGTGCTGGCGCCGGGGGGGGGGCTCGCCACCCGACCCCGCCCACCCGCCGTCCACCAGCAGCTCCGCGCTCCAGTGGCGCGACCCCACCACAAGCTGCGCCACCACCCACTTGTACGGCTCCTCTGTCAGCGCACGCACGGCACGCATGATTAAATGTTACAAAGGTGTACTTACATAAGTATAATTCTAATAGCAGTTTTTTTTTCTAATTAATTCCAATCGAATTTAAATATTATATTGCTAAGATACATCATTAGGAAGGAGAAGAGAAGGAGACCATCATAAGAGAATCTTCTGTTGATAACTGAATTCAATGTTGTAATAAAAATCCCATCGACTTAAACGAAATAGAAAATACCTCTCGTATCCAGCAGCTGGTCCAACTTGACCTTCAAGCCGCTGCAGCCGGCCGCCAGCGCGGCGCCCGCGTGCGCGCGCGCGGCCGAGCGCAGCGCCCGCAGCGCCACCCCGCGCAGCTCCGCGCAGCCCTGCACGGCGCAGCTGCTGGCCACGCGCGCCCACCACGCCCGCGCGGCCCCCGCTGGGGGACCAAACACGCCATCACAGCACGCTGCCGTCGGTGACACGATGTTACCTTGTCCTCTTGTATTCGGATACTTACGTTTTGTAGGGGATTCGGATAGATTTAACGGCCTCGACTTCTCTAGTCGCTGCCACGCACTGTACCATTCGAACGCATTGCTATGATTGTAGGTGACGTTTAGGGTGCTGATAATGAGGTATAGGTTAAGAACACCTTTCTCCAGCTGCGAACATGAAAAACCACCATAAAACAATCACCGAAACGATCACGTTGTGTGTAAATTACCCCACATGTCACATTAAAAGTCTAATATCTCACCTTGGCGTCTAATTTGAGCTTGTTGATAAAGACTAAGGTATCGGCCCGGGCTTGCACTCGCAGCTGGTCCATTTGGACTGCCACGTACACCTGCGGCAGACCCACCACCTGCGCTACGGACGCACTCACTACCACTGAGGCAGAACTGAATCTAGAATTAACCTGATAAATTTTCAGATTAAAATATATTATTGATTTGACTAAAAGAAAATTAATATTTCTTTATAAGGGTTAACCATCAACGGTTATATATTTATATATACATATGTAGCAAAAAGATACTAACATTAATTTAAAAAAAAAAGTATTTTAGGAAACTATTTCTAATCTATCGTTAATTTTTAATGAAGAGCTTTCCATAAAGTGAGTTCTTATTTATAAGTGACAAAAATGATTTTAATAATTCAGCATTTCTCTTACTTGCAAGCCTTGCAATGTTGTCTCAAAATGTGTCTTCGTTATGTTGTCTATACAGCCTATCTTAGTTGCATCAATTTTGAGACTAAATATCTGTAAACCAAAGAATGTTTCATATTTCCATTCGTTTTTATAAATTAGGCAATATAATATTCTTTTGCAAGATTACCTTTGGAATGGCCGGCGAGAGTCTCGGTAAAAGAGTATCATAATGATCTTCCATGAAATGCGGTAACTTTGAATATTTTCTTTTTTTGCGATTTTGAAGAAAAACATACAATTCATCTTGGAGCATAACTGTTGTATTAGTAACAACTGTATGAATTTTCTGTAATAAAAATTAAACTTTATTTAGTAGAATATAAGGTAATATTTCCATTGACATAGTAAATTATTTGATTAAACTACATATTTAACCGAAAGTTTTGATATTATCTTACTTCTACATTTAATGGTCCTTCTGCTTTCACGGTGCCTTCAATTAGCACGCTACACGATGCCTCTGCTAAGCTTTTACTGGTTTTCAATATGATCACTCTAGCATTTACAATGTTAGCTGAAAATACCAGCGCACGCGCAGGACCGCCGGCCGCGCCGTCTGCGTGCACTTCTGATACAGATGCGTGCACACTCCATGCATTCTCTACGTTACTATTAATCGTCACTATAGCATTATAGACGTGGACTCCCATAAACTGAAAACATTTTTTAAATACTGTGACTATAGCAACTTGTAAGTACATATGTTGATAAAAAAAACTAAAAGAACTTTGTACAATGACTACTAATAATTAAAAGTATTGTCAAAAAAAACTTCTTTTGGTGCTATTTTCAAATCGTGAAAACATTGTTGCAAGTAATTTATTAAAGTAAAGATGTAATATCACCTAAAATTTATAATAAATTTGCAAATTATTTTCAAGGACTAACAACTATGGAAAAAAAAAATTTGTTAAATAATAAATTATATACCTGAGCAAACATAATAAGGCTAGGAGGCAGCTTTTTATTTCTGAAATCTAGTAACTTTTGCTGCCCAAGACCACTGAGGTCTCTTTCCAGGGTACTGTAACCACTTGCTTCATCATCAAGTCCGTCAGACCTCGAGTTTGAATTCTGCTTAGATAGTAGAGGTTTTAAAATAGTCTCAACCACGGCACTTCTCTTTTCTTCTGCATAATTATTTACTTCTACCGACTTGATTACTACGGAAACTAATTTATTGATCTCTGAGTTGAAAAAGCTACTTTTAAATGATACTTCCTCTATGTGCTGGAAAAAACAAAATGATATTAGGACAAGTTTATAATAATGCCAAAATTACAATGATGAATGAAATGTAGTGAACATAATATTGATTTTAACATAACATAGTGGGACACAACCAGGTCTTAAAGGACTTATTTTGTGTTTATAATTCATCTCATTTTACTTGGTAGTAAAGAAAATTATAGTAAGGATACCTACCATATTTTAGATAAAATTTGCCTGCTAATTTTCTAATACAGCCATGGATGGACATTGGAACAGCCTGGTGGAATAACCACCTAAGTCCTAACCTCCTTTTGAATTCATTTTTAAGAAATTATGTCTAAGTCTAATTTAATGTGTAACATTTACAAATAGTTATAAAAATATATAATATAAATACTGTATAAAAAGATTTTAAATTATTCCAATTAGACTAATAATTAATCATATATCTTGTTTCTAATATTTGGCTTTCTAAAAGGGATGGCACGTAATTTTGGATCTGGATATATGATAAAAAAATATTTCATATTGTCCAAATATTTTACATACTTTCGGTTATGAATATAAGATTGTTTAGAAAGTGTTAAAGAAATAATTACATGGTAAGAATCTGACTTAATTTGTAGACTAATATTTGTTATAAGGTGCATTTGTAGGCTAATACAAAATATTAACTACTTCATCAAAGAGATTTAAGTATAACTGCATATCTCGGCTTTTAAGCATAATTTTATCCCATACTTACAATTGAGTACCCATCTTTTGATAAGCTAACATCTCGCAATATCAATTGGGGTACAGCTATCCTTCCAATCTTCAGTTTTATATGATATTTTCTTTTGAAAAGCCATGCTAATACAGCTGGTAGTAACCTAAAATAATAAATGTTTATGTGCATTCCATTTTATATTTATTATCCATACAGTTAGTGGAAAGGAAGAAATGCTAAAGTCCAAACGGTACTCATTGAAAATTAGGTTTACTAACTATAACCCTCATTTGCAAACCCATTTTAATATGACTTATAAAAAATATATGTGCAACAACAATAGAGAGATAGCTTTGATTACCATTGATATTAGTAGAATAAACAAATTTGAATTAATAAAAATGTATTAGAATAATTATAGTTTTCGTTCAAATTGAGAAAATAAGAAACCATAGACCTTTTACAATTCTATTCTTAACATAACAATAATAACCTTATGGTACTTAATAGTACCAATTAGTGCGGTATATTATTCAACAGGAAAACAAACAGAAGGCAATCGTCTACTTACCATGATACACAAGAATATATTAAAACAAAAATTAGACATAGTACGAGAAATATATTCATTTTTAGATATTTAAACAATTCATTGAACTTTTATAATGTTTATTTATTTAATCGCATATATATATTTTATAAATGATAACCAACGTATCAAAATAGTTTAGCCGTAATCATATTACTCATTGTGACATTTATTGTCAAAATATTTCCTATAAATGTCAAATTGGAGTCAAAATACTGAAGTTTGGTCTTTCGTGTAGAATTTTATAATGCAAGCATATAAATAAATAGTATTTAAGATATTAAATTTTTTTTTTTTATTTAAAAAAAATTATATTACACTATTAAAACTAAAAAACCAATATACGTAAAACTTATAATAGAAAACGCAGCGCATTTCGGAGTAGGTTTTTGTATAAAACTCATCGCAGGCAACGTTTGCCGACGGTTTTGCTATTAGTATTAATAAGACAAAATCATAATTCTATTATATAAATTTTACTAAATTGTAATTAATCAATGCGATTCTGTTTACACAATTCGTGTTTTTTAAACATGTTATACAAAAACATTTTAATGATCGGTCACTTAATTATACTTAATTTATTTTTGTATACCATCCTGCCTAAGATCTTGTTATAGGTACCAAGTGTCTCATAATCTTGAAAATCTTGATTTCTGATTATTTCCTCATTTCTATTTGGAACAAAACTATTGTTTTTTCTAACTTTTAAGACTTAAAGAGTATTATTATAAATCCTAAAATTAATGGTTATCTTAAAATGGTTTGTATCAGAACTTACAGTCATTTAAAAAATAAAACCGAAATATATCCTTAGACTTTTTTAAGATACAAGTCTTTTTCAGCTTGTTTTCAGTTCATTCTTTATACACTACAACAATAAATAAACGACTTCCATCATTTTTTCTTGTTCGTTTATCACGCGCTGTACTTATGCCAATAGATAGGCTGCTATTCCACTTGAATGACTTAAATTAATTTATTATTAAAAAATGTAATAATTAAAAAATTACGATTTCAAGTACATTTTGTAATGTTTGGGAAACTATTTTGTTCATGTTCATGATCAAGTTTGACAAAGAGTTAGCAAGTACAAACGAGTTACTCCCTAAATGTAAAAAATCACGTAAGGACTTAAAATTGAAAAATTAAACTTAATGCTCCATTCAAATTGCTCGACCGATCCAATTAACGTGCTGCACTTGTTTTGTGATATTTGTTACAACTTGGTTTGTTTCTGGAGTTAATTGTACTTTTATGAATTAAAATGCCACTTATTCAGTATTCCTCGCAAGAATATGCTAACTTGCATTTTATTTATCGTGAATGCAGTAGTAATCCAAATGCAGTCGCAGTTTCTTATACGGAGAGATATCTTAATGGACGCCAAACAGATAACCGCGTATTTGTAAAGAGTCCATGGCTGTTACCTAGAACGAAGAATACCTGATAGTGGTATCGGGGACGTTAGGTCTGAATTACTCGTCCTGACGTAGAAAGTGCTTTAGAAAATCTCTCCAATCAAGAGATTATAGTTCAAGATTGTGTTCTTGCCGACAAATGCTGGCAAAGATATAAAGTTGGTGGAGAGATGAGTCAACACTCAAAAGCGATGGTTATTACAATCTGCACAATGTACACAGTTGGCAACTAGATAATCCCCAACTTATAAGAATTAATGAAGACAAGAAACAAAACCAATTTAAAATAAATTATTGAACTGAAATATTAAATGGAAGAATAAAAGCCCTTTTGAATTACTGGGGAATCTAACTGGCCAAAATAATTACTTGGAAGTGATACCCGAGGTCCTGAGGCAATATTATTGGATCAGAAATATGCAAAACAGCCAATTCTGCATATTGTGCTGTACCTGTTTGTGCATATTTAAATAGGACATACAACAATAGACAGACTGGATGTCTGAGGCCAATGTGACCTCCACATTCACTGGACCTAAATCCCCTGGATTTATATATAAGATCTGCCTTAGAGAAGAGGTGTACCCATAGAGATACAACTTGCATAAGAGTGGGTTGCTTTCACTTTACACATTTATTATATAAAAATAAATTATTATGAATGTCAAATATTGTTTTTTATTCTCATTTTCTCCTTATCTACATAATAGGATATATCTCACTAATTACATTTAATACACGAATGAACTACAAAGCTAACAAATGTGCTTGAAATAGAATGTTCTTTATACTCAAGATGCTTAAAGTTTTTGTGTAAAATTAATTAAGTCTTGTTGTTGACTTGGCAGAATCTATGGAAAAAAAACATTTTATTTTTTCATACTTCTTGCCTAATCACTATTTACAATTAACAACCAAACTATATTATTATTTTTTATAAGTTACTAAATATATCCATATTAGGAATAATAGTGCAATAAAATTGCATCTTTTATTTTATATTTATTTTTAATGTAAGCATAACTATCTATAATCTATTTATTAATTTTCTTCTTAAGGCCAGGAGCTCTTAGCAGAGTAGCCTTCAAACTTCTTTCTTGTCTTTAAGCCAGATACAATTGTAGAACTCTTTGGAAATACTGACTTTCCATTGAACAGAGTATCATTATCTGAAACAAAGTTATTTATTAATAATAGACCAAAACTGATATAATGATTTATTTCAAACTGTCTAGCGATTCACTATTTTTTTAAATATACTTTATGCTATGTGAAATAAAGCATATAATTTCATTTCTAAAAATATTTGCAAGCTGCAAAAACATATATTAGATTTGTGCAGCAATAATTAACTAAATATAAAACATATCAAATGTGTTTTATATTTTATAGTTGTATGTAGTTTAGATGTAGAATTACAGAAATATAAAAAAGTATTTATATATATTACCTGGATGGAATCTGACATAATTTTCTTGTACATGCAAATTCTTTGGTAATTCAATTTTCTTCAAGCTATCAAATGGAGTTGATGTATCTACTGGTGTCTCATAAAACTCTCTTAAATCATCTGGAATAATTTATACACTGCTATTAATAAACTAAAACAATAGCATAATTATTTTATAAAATGAATTCGGTTAATAAGTATATCTAATTCATTTTTTACACAATTATTTTCTCCATAATTATCAACAGCAACAAAATATACTTTATTCAAAAATACTTTTACATCACTGGTTTTGGTACAGTCATTTTACAATTTATTGATCAAATTAAATTCAAAATTAACATTATATTACTTATAATAACAATGTTTCCATAATATAAATGATGCTTTCCCACTTGTAAATATAATTTTAAATGAAAAATAAGTTTAGCTATGACTTCACTTACCGACAGTCTCAATAGTATGTAGCAAGGAATTAGGAATGCCATGGCCTGTTTCATCAAAACAAGCCTTCAAAACAGTGTATTTAACATCGAGGGAATCAAACTCTGATTCAGTATTCAGCCCATTATCAGCGCATATTTTAAGTATAGTTTTGTCTATTTCTGCCGGTGGATCCCATGGTTTATTTGGACGAAGAAATCTGTAATTATTTTATGTAATAAATTATACAGAGTTGTTGAGAATTAACAAAAGCAACGAGTAAATAATGTATTTAATGTAACTAGTTTATTTAAATATTATTGAATTTTGTTAATAAATAATTCGAAATTGATTTACCCCCTTGAAGCAAGAGATTCTGCAGCAGCTTGTAATTTCTTGTCTATTTTGGGTAATTTTGTTTGTTTATGTCTAATAGCTACTATCTGAAATAAATATATCCATAAGATAAACTTAAAAACAATTTAAAGATATCACTGCAATGGTGGTAAAATATAACCTGAAAATTTTTAAAAGTCGTAGACAATACGTTTCTAAACATTATTTTATAATTTTTAACAATTGCTTGTACACAAACTATCAATAACTTATTTCCAAACAATATTGCAGGAGTATGTTATTTAATAATTAAGTAATCTAATTTTATTATAATTCTTCAAATTTGACAACCTTATTTACGTCTCAATTTAGAAATACGTATTGTACAGCAACTTCCAATTATTTTTAAGAAATTTTTGTTTTTTACTTTATTTATTTAAAAAAACCTTTACCAGTATTTAATATAAGTAATGTTCAATATACAAATTATTTTTTATAATCTAAAGTTGAATAATTTTAAAGTTTTAAATGGTATTAGAAATGGAATGTATTAAGATTTCTGAACGAAAGTAGTTCCTATTTTTACCGCTATGTGCGCTACCGTCGGCTTGGGTTGTTGTTTCCTATCCGCCATTTTCCAGTCGCCATTGAAAGGTGAAAACTTCACTAAATGTCGGTGATGATTTTAAGATTTTGAGTGGTTTCTTTAAGATTGAATCAGTTTTTAGTGTTGTGAAATGAAAATGAAGTGTCCCGGACTACCATGACGCATCAAAATCACCAAACAAACGGTGCAAGTCTCGAGGATTGCCACACAAACTTCTTCGCCTTGGTAAGTCACTTTTACATTGATGAAAGAACTCGTAGGTACTTTTCTTTCGAAATCCTTGTGATTATAGTACTACTATTATTGTGTGCGTCTATTTTACGACATTGTATTGAACGTTTCGCTGTAAGTCAACAATAAATTTACGATGATCAACGGTCCAATTATCGTTATTCGGTACTGATATACAAAATTCACCTTAATTGTAATACGGTAATGAAATCGATCAATTGCGTTAAATATTATGTACGGAAGAATACATGCTTAGTCTGCTTATGACGCTCGACCGTTAGTCATCCTGGCATTACATCCCAAGCAGTGGAGTCATGTCGTGTTGCTAACCCACAAAATGTCATCACATTCAGTGAGCGAGGCCACAAGAAGCCACAGGCCCATAGAGGTCATTTTGAATTCACCAGGCCGTAACGCGGACCGTAATGCGTTCGCGAGACTAGTTTTGCCAGGTCGAGGAAATAACTTTCTTATTACTTGCATTCTTACAGCTGCGTTCAGTTCAATACTGCGATATAATTTATGATAGTCGAAATGTTTATGTATAAAGAAACGGTCGGGTCATTCATTATCGTCGTGTTGTAGTGTGGAGTCGCTTTGCGTAACATTCGTAGCTGGCGCGAATTTTATCAGATTGTGTTCGGGTGAGGATTAGCGGCGGGTGTATGGCAAGGAGACAGGGGGGCACGGTGACGGGGTGGGGGCGGTCGGTCGTCCTCGGCGGAGAACAGCCCGGCGCCATTTCCACCTGACGCGTTGCCACATCTCCGCGCCGCGGCGCGCGCCTGCACCCGTCTCCCTCATCGCTCCGCCTATCTCGGCGCGATACAAATTACTGATTTCTTGCCCTGCCTGCTTATTGTCTAATTATTTATGCGACGTTTGCGGACACAGCTACTTTTGTTGTAAAGAATGCTTTCGTTTACATCGCCCGATCGTAGGACGGTGACGCATCGACCTACTAGGCTGACATTGCGCCGGGTTCAATACACTTTAGATCGGACATAACTTAATTTTAAATACTAAAGCAAAACAATATTTTCGTAATTCCTGAGTAAAAAAAAATCAAACGTTTTGTGCCATCGTAAAAGATTTTTTCCTTGTGTGTATTTAAATAGCATGACCTACAGACCTACATTTATTAAATACCACGTTTACAATTATTAGTTTTTATACGATGACCTTCATACAAAAATTTAGCGAATTCCTTACTATATTGCAAATCAAAAATAGCAGTTGAGTTTCGTACAAAAAAGCCCCATTTAAAATACCAATGCAGTACCATTATGGGCCATAATGAGCGGGTCTGTTGTCTCTTTCACATGATGCAAATTGTGTGCGATAATGTTATATTATTGGAATGTTTCGCGCGTTTTTACATAGTAAAACGGAACGTGTATGGAAAGAGTTCTTATATAACAAATACATAAATACGAACATTGTTAGTTACTAATAAAATTTCAATTTATTTTAAATAATTTGTATGCATACTTTCATTTGTCTTTCCTCGGAAGTAATTAGTTATTACGTATTTCTATATATGGATTGTTATTATTATATACATTCATTCATAAATATTTTTAAAATGAAAATGTAATTTTAATTAAATTAAAATAATACAAAATACGTTATATCAATACATTCAGTCAACGGTGATTCTGAATCTGCGCAGAGACAGATGTCGCGGGGGTCGAAGCTCGAGTTGCGCGGGCGTTTCGCTCATTCAAGCGTTATGAATGGTTATCGTAACTTTCCCATACCGAGGACTGGAGCGTGGCCTCCGCCTAGCTGTAGCGTGCCATCTCACCCGTGCCAATATACAACTATGATAATTAAAATATAATTTTCCCTATATTTTATAAAACCACCACCTATCGCGACTATTTTCAGCGATAATGCTATAAAAAATTATATTCATAAAATAATTACATTATTAAACGAGATTTTATCTAATTTAAATATAAAATTGAATACGATTTTTTTTGTAATTGGATATTGATTATAAATACAATCAAAGAAATATAAAGCGGTTATAAAGATTACACTGCAGTTATATTACAAATCGCAATATTCAGGGCAGGCCTTCAATATTTATTAACAAGCTCATGAATATATATTTTCTAAAAAGTATCCATTCAAGCAAACCTCGCCACCTTCTTCGGAATATTACGATGACTTAATATTTTAGCGTTCATTTCCGCTGGCGCCGTTGCGGCGTTATTGTCCATTGACCGTCCAAATTCACCGCTCAGTTATTCATGGTATCTGACGAACTCCAGCAGACCCATCCCTTATCTCCATGCAAACGAGCACATCTTCAATTACCCAATGAATGTGGCGAGCTTCATAGCCAGGAACGCTATTAACCGTAAGGGTTAGAATGTTTTAAAAATGTATATCATCCTACATCGTGTGGAATTTAAGTGTAGGTTTATATGTTGGGATTGTTTCGAATAGTAATATTTACATATACTTATTGATAGAACAGAGAAATAGACTATTCCAATGGGAGTAGGAAAAAAGATAAACAAACCTAAGATTTACGTATTTCATGCGATTTACTAATAACTCAGCTATATTGTGCACTACTAAGAGTTAATGATTAATATATCTTTATTTATAATAAAACAATATTACACTTAACCACTTATTTCCACTTTAACTTCCAAAATTCCGATAAGAGTTTTGTTGACGTTCAAAACGCCATTTTTTCGCAAATCCATAATGAATATGATAGACTAATCAATGATATCGCGACAATTTGCTGTCAAATATTGTTTATTTGGCTTTTCTTCTCGTGTTTGGAATAGAGTTTAATTATTTTTTTGTGTATTAAAATAATACACGAGCTCCTTATAAAGGTCAGCAATTAAAATTTAAATACTAAGAGCGGATAGATGTGTAAACAATTCCGTCCACTGTCACTGTTTATGACTTATAGAATAGATAAACGATAGCTTATCAGTGAACGCATGTTGCTCATGCGATCATAGCTATCTATATCGTAAGTAAAGTATTCAAAAAACATTTATATTCATTTTAAAAAGTTAAAGTAAAGTAAAATGTTCAAAAGTTATGTATATGTAATTTAATATAATTATATATATATATATATATGTGTTTTGTCTTTTGTGATTCTCACTATAACCATTGTATGGTTATTCGTTTTTATACTCATTGTATTTCATAAGTAAATTTTATCGAATGCATTGTAATAATAACATAAATATATAATATTTTTCGTGGTTTTGTTGTGTTGCGGTCTCGTCGGCTCACTGATAAACTATCGCATCACTCGGTATCAAGGCTCCAGTCGGAACGGTGGCGATCATTATCAACGAGAGCTCACACTACCGTTAAACTTGTTGCCACTTAAATAACAAGTATATTTTATTCACATCTGAATATCTAAAACGAGGTTAATTTGGCTTCTATTAATCGTATTTATATATTATAATACTTTTAAACGCGGGAGTTTGTTTAGATATTTGACAGTCTAATATTATTCATATATCGTGTATATTCTTTGAATAGATCAGACAAATTAATTATTAGCTTTGTAATACAACAAATGGAAGTTATGCTAGATGGTAACTACCATATGTACCTATAATGTTGTCATATACATATCATATTTAACAGCTTGACAATTTTTTTATTGTTCTTTTTTAATTACTGAGATACGATATAACTACTACGACTGACTTCATTCATCTCGTATTCGAAGGTGGAGTAAAAACGTCCTGTGTCAGGTGGACTTTTTGTCTCGTGTGTATTCCAGCGAGCTGCAGTGGAGTAGCGTGGTGGAAAAAACTTCTGCTCCTTAAAAGGGGAGTAGATCGTCGTCTTGTAATACAACTCATGCTCAGCTCCCTTAGAGTCCACAGACCACCTCACTCCCAAGTCGTCGTTATACGCGCTTTCATTATAAAATATCCTTTACATCATCACTTAGCTTAATAATATCATACATATCTAGTAAAAATGACTTTTGGATTAGAGTTTCGTACAGTAAATAGTCTCACGTTGATTGATATATATATATATATAGGCCAAACATTTTTTTTGTCAAAAAATCTTCGTAAGCTGCAATAGTTAGATTGCTTTTTTCACTCCAATAATGTTTATTTGATACAGATTTGAATTTGTCGGTCCAGAGGATTTTTTAAAAAAAGATGCATCTTCTAAATCCTCATTAAGCATGAATCTACAGAAAGCAACCCTTCTTTCAGCATCCTCTTCGCAAATAACGTGCACAGGATTAAAATGATAAGACAGGATTAAAATGATAATACAAAATATCTTAATTGTAACTTAGCTACTGCACTGTTTATAAATCTAAATTTAATTTTAAATTTGTATTAAGTAAGTAAGTTAAGTAAATAAGTAAGATTTTTTACATTGGTTATTATTTTAAATTAATTTTGTGGGAATTTTAAAGAGCGACCTATAGTACGAATTCGGTCATGTTCGAATACGAATTTCCACCAGCGTCCTTTCTGATCATTTTATTTCGGTTGCTTTGAAATAAATTCCTAGTTTTTATACATTTTCGGAAAGCTAATTAAACGATTATGTTTTTAAAATAATCTGCTAAACAAGTTTCATAATGATTTTTTTTTGTTTTTCAGGCATATTTGAGGGAAAAAAATAATATCGTTTTCCGTCTCGCATTTTTAAATTTTGACCGATAATTATTGTTTAAGTATTGAAAAATATCCAGTGCTTTATAGTTTTTATAAATCCGAACAAAAAAGTATATTTTAATCGAAACTTTTTTTTTAAATAAATTTTTGAAGTTGCAATTTTGACTCATTTTGAAAAAATCTAAAAAACGTGATAATTCAAAAATGGTTCACTTTTGCATTATGCATAGGGGGGTTAAAATTATCGCAAATAGTCACCCCTATCACCTAACGGGAATACGTCGAATTACCAATAACCCTGTATATTATGTTAATTTTTCCCATTATTTGCGATAAGTATGAAAACAACAGTTGACCCGCGGAATGTTGATATCGCCGCAGTACCGCAACTCCACGTCAATTTTTATCACACTGATAATAGTTTCGCGTTGTTATCGCAACGTCTTATGACGCCGACAGCTTTTTATTGCCGGCCCAACAACGGTTTTAGGATATATATAAATATAATATTTAAATTAACTGATTTCGTTTCCAATATATAAATATACCATTAGGGCAATTTTTTTAAAGCGTTTCTAATTGTGGTAGGTATATATGTATTCAATTTTTTTTTCGTGAATGTAAAATATTGATAGATTACGTAAACAAAATTGATAAGGTATTTTTTTTAAATTAAATATTAATAATATCTATCAGTGATATAATAAAATAAGTGGTAATTTATAAATTTATTTATAACTTTGATGTAATAGATACAAAAAATATCAATGTGATTCATATAATATACGAAAACTAATCGAGGATTTAAAATTTTAAATAATTTATTTAAATATAAACATACAGAATTTTATAAATTATCCTACTCTTTTAAAACGTGAGTATGATTTCGAAATAAATAGACCAGTTTATAATGTCTTTATTTTTCATATTCAAAACATATTTATATAATCAAACAAAATACATATTAGATAAAAACGAAGTCCAAAAAAGGTACACAAACATTACTATTGATTATGGACAAACACAGAAAGTTTTTTATGATGTGTTGTAAAGATCACAATTATATTTTATATAAGTAGGCTTTTACAAGTATAAATCTACGATCAGTTCGGCATGTAGATACCACTCAGAACCGGCAAGAAATTCAGTACTTACTATTTACAATCATATTGTACGATAGACGTGTAATCGATTTCATATCAACATCGATGTTGTATCGTACCATCTAGCTGTAAGACTGCAAAATTAAAATCAGAAATGCTCATTTTTGAAAAATAATTTCTTTTTAGAAAGAAAACATTCCCCTGAGGTATTACACGTACAAGACAATATATTATCATTTGACATTAGCGCAACGTATTGTCAAATACAAAACAATTAGTTTTGTTGGTAATTTAAAAAGAAAATTACTGGTTGTAAACCGATTCTGTAAAAGTAATAGTTCAATGTTTTCATCGACATTGTTTAGTGTTTTTTCCTGTCAACTTTTAAAAGTAATGATGTATCATCAACAAACAATATAATGCAATATAATTATATTTATACATTACATATACAAAAGATGTAAGTCTACCTAGAATTGATCCCTGTGGAACGCTCATTTTTAACACAGACGCAGAAGACTACAATCTATAAAAACATCCAATGATACATTTCAAAGATACATATATCTACATTATCACGTCTTATCGATTTATAGAATTTATTAATATTAATTAGGTGGTATACGTTAGTTTATTATGTAAACATTATTTATTGCACCTAATTTTGTAATATGGTAGTACTATGAAATTGTGTCGATTTCGAGACTGATTCGTTTGTTTTTCTTTTAAAATTAATTTATTAAAACTACCTGCGTAATATTTAAAGAACTTAACAAAGATATACGAACTAGTAATTCTAATTATTAAGAGGTTTTTTTTGGATGCGGCAAAAATTATATTACGGTCTGACTGAAACGGTTCTTTCACGACAAAGCCTTCAGTATAGTTTTAAATGTAATATACTTTCATCCTCCTGCCCTTATCCCAATTCTACTTGGGGTCGGCGCAGCATGTCAAATGTAATATACTTTATGAAACATAAACACATTTGTACATTTATTGGATATCAAATCGTGTCAACTGTTCGAAAAACTTTTGGGGATTCATAAGTCTAATCTAAGCCAACGATATTATTTCAACTGATTCCGTGGTACCATTTTCTAAATTAATTACACTTATGCTAATTCCTTATTAAAGTAAATTCCTATCTAAGTGACAAAGAACATATTAAGCATTTTTCGTAAAGAAAATAATGATTGAATCCTGTTACCTGGACCTGTCGTTGCGTTAGTCTTCGCGAGATATAATAACACATACTCATACTTGTAGGTACTAAGTTTTCTTCCTGAAAAACGAGTCGCTTTTGATGTCTTAGGGTTACGGTTAAAACAGCGACATTATAATTATTTTGTAAATTGTCTTTGTCAAAATAATAGCAACACTCATATGGTGAAATATCACGTATTGATTAGGTGGCTCTTTGAAACTAGCGATTGTCATTAGAATTGGACCAATCAATGATCGTTTACCAAACCAACGTTGAAGCTCATTTAGTTAATTCATTACATAATATGGCCGAATGTGTTCATTGAAATTAAAATTTAATTTCAATCATTTAAAGAGAAGATTGATAAGATTATGATCCTTGCAATTTTAAAATCTCTAGTGATACAAACGTTTTGGTAATAACCTCGCGACATATATACGATTTCCCTAGCAAGGTCGTCCTTGATAAACAACAGCTTTGTAAAGTACGTCCTTCACCTAGATCGCATCCTGACTTACCTATTGAAAACAATCCTTTCTCTCAGCTCTCAGAACTTTTCCTTGAGTTTTATAACTACTTGTACTTCGTTGCTTTATACGACATCATTCGGTAATTTTATGTTTGTTTTGTACTAGAGTTGTATGTATTTTAAACGTTCCAAATTGACATGTATATTATTATAAAACTTATTTGATCAGTTAACATATATCTGATATTATTGACATTGTTATCCATATAAAGAACTTTTTTTTTTTTGGAAATATTGGTTGTCTGTATGTGTTATTTAACCGCCTGATAAGTTTTTATCCCCTAACACATTAAGACTTCATGGGATAGTCATTTATATCTTTATAATACTTATGTGACAATACCAGAGCGAATAGCCGCTATCGGAGTAGCTATTAATAAAAATAATTTGAAGTATTTAGCACGTATTATAATTGCCTCTGAGTGACCGTCGTCCAGCGAGCAACTCGGCGTAATGTGAGCGGTGCTAGCGGTGCTAGCGGGCTACTCTCTTATCTTGACCTACATATCGTCGGCCGCGACGAAGCAGCCCGCACCGTCGCACTCTAGCTAATCTACCAGCATTAATTGTCACTTTAAAACAATCATTAACATACATCTTATTACTCGTTCAGGGTTAACAATTACATCAATTACAAAACTACTTCCATTACAAATTTACTGGTCAAACAATTTTAACTTTTGAAGACAATCAATTATTTATGCAATACCTATTCCTGTTTGATCAAACTTTAAAAACTTTATAAGTAATTATTTTATTGATAAAATATTTTTTGAACTTTAACTCATTGAAATAAATATGAATAAACTACTTATTGAATAACGTGGTTCATAACAAAACAATCATAATTTTTTTGTAAACGTAAGCTCAATTAAGATGTTACTGGCACTTTTTAGAAAAATTAAATGCGTATCTTGATTTTGATCGGTACATTCGTATTTCATTACGGTTGTATTCCAACCAGTTTCAATCTTGTGTAATTTTCAATGTGCATTGAAATATATTTATTTTTAAAATATACTTATAGTAAATTAACGGCCTCTAAGTATGACATTGGCAGGCGAAGTATCTCTTCATAAGGACCCGTGTCTACACTGCTCAACTGTTAGTTCTACGATTTAATTGTCTCAGAAGATGTACGATTAAGGCAAGCCAGTCTTTTACATCTTCCTTTAAAAATAGAACACGAGTTGATTTGTAAAAAAGAAATAATATCTACAAACTTATCCAATATAATCAGTGTTTAGTTAAACACTGTTGCTCTCGTTCTAACATCATTGATTTGACATTTGAAAGGAGAAGACAGCACATAAGTTTATAAAAAATGCCGTTAAGTATATCCCGATTTTATTGACATTTAAGGCCGCTTACTTAGATCAATATCCGCGTATTCTATCCGTATTGGACATTCATCGTTCGTCAACACAATGCTCTGCAATATCAAGATCCTGTATCATTGAGCGTTCGTTTTCATTACGCATTCTTTTGCAGTCGTAAAATAATAATGCCACACGGAGATGAAATAACGAGATGAAACGGAAAGCGCGCCGTATATAAACACTGAATGTTTTCCCCGAGTCATCAGAGCCTTGACCCGGTATGTGATGTGTCATGATTATGTGAGGGAAGATATTGAGGTCAAGGACGACTGTGATGACTGTCGATGATCCTTAAACTCCTTGCGAGGTATCATATATTATGATAATATATTTCATTCAATAAAGACCAAGGTAGGAAAGATAAGGTACGATGGAACTAATCGTACATTATTATAGATGCTATGGTATTTATTTTTTAAAACATCCCTTCTAATGAATATGGGGTTTTTAATTATCTAACGCAATACACGAAAGTTTAAATA
This sequence comes from Vanessa tameamea, assembly GCF_037043105.1. NCBI lineage: Eukaryota > Metazoa > Arthropoda > Insecta > Lepidoptera > Nymphalidae > Vanessa > Vanessa tameamea. The sequence continues at coordinate 1,503,278 of NC_087316.1, forward strand.
TAAGAAATGCTATCATTGCTTTTGATTGATCAATATGAAATGTGAACTAAATATATCGCTATAATTCCAACTACCAAATACCTTGCTTGTGCTATTCGGTATAGCGATTAAATCAATTTGCGCCATCTATTGGTACCGGATTGTAGTACACGAACTTAAGAAACAATGTATTAATAGCCATTACTAATATACCAATTTACTCATCTATGTATTTTGTTTCAACTAATGGCTAGTGTTATGAGTGGGTGGATAATAACCCAAGAATAAGGATAGAATCAGTATTTCTTAAGTTACAACACTTTATAGCATTTTTATTCGGTAAATAAATTACGCTTATATACTTTTACGCAAAAGTTTCTACATTATTTTATGTTCGTAACACCTTGGCCCTTCCTTTTGACCCTGTATTCACGGAAAACTGGTGTAACTTAAATATCTAGTTTTATCTCTTACGTGTTTTCCAAGAACGTAATACACATGTTAAGCGTGAAATTAAATCGTGAGCGCATACAGTAGAAATATATTTTAATATGAAAATTGAAAACGTGATCGATGACACCATTATGTTAAAAGACAATATACAAAGTATTGATACCGCAACGCTGAGCTTATTAATAAAGAATGTATCTGGGTTGAATCGTGTTGTAAATTAAGTGTAAAATCAGCGGTGTTGACGTTGCGCAATGAGATATTATGCGTTTGCTTGTAAACAAGGGTCTCTTGATATAGCATCGGAAACTCGGCCGAATGCAGCGTCAGAGGGCATGCGATTAAATTTAAAACGCTTTCACTCAACGAGCAGCCCCTCCTCCCGGTCCCCCCCACCGGCTGCAGCCAGAGTTGCGAACTCGTTTCTGCGATCAGTGCCGAAGATTGCACTCGATGAATTCGTCGACTCTGTTGTTTTATTTTCACGGTACAATTGACTGTTCCTTTAGTCATAACTCTATTAAGATAAATGATATTATAATCTTCCTGTTAAACATGTAATTTAAGACTACTCGTGTAGCGGGAAACCTTAACAGTATAAGTTTGAGGAAAATTTTATTTATTGATGGTGAATAGCCAATGAGCGTACAACTTCATCGCGTACCACTTACCAAATGGTGCACGATGTATTTTCGTGTCACCATACAAAGTAGAACAAGTGAACAAGAATATACAAGCCTTCGAGCGTTTTTTTTATTCATGCTTTACTACTCCGTAATATATAAACTTATATATTAACGTTAATTCAGTAGAATATTATTTGAGAAAATATTCGTAAACTACACTCGGAAAAGTTTTAATACGCGACATTGAAATCTATGTTGTTTGTTTAAAAATAAATACGAAATATATATTTCCAGATTCGGCAGCAATACTTTGATTTTCTTCCGCTATAATAAGCTATCAATTTATTTATTCTTGTAATTGATGTTTGTGTACAAATATATAAATTGTTTTAATATAGATGAAGTTGTGCGTAAATTAAACAAATAACAACATAGAACATGAATATTTTCTCGATTAATAGAAAGCTGAAATTAAATAATTCGCTAATTAAAGTGGTTCGTTTTGACTTCATACCTTCCCAATTGTAATAAATTAGTGCCGCAACCACACTCCGTCCAGAAACAAGGCTTCTTTAAAATATAACCTAACGATAACTAATTGAATTAATATTTTTCTTATTTGATATACATACATACTAGATACAGTCCTAAAATAACACTGAACTATACTATATCTATCGATATCGGTAATATTATTTTTCATTTATATTAGGTATATATAATGTTTGGAATGTTATATAAACAAGTCCTCCTCGCCTGACTGTTATAGACGTCGTATTAATAAGGTGAGGTGAAATTTCTTCCGAGCTAATTACATGACCGTATGAAATATAAAACGTAGTAATTAAAAGTAATTAACATGATTAACTAGCTATGTTACTAGTTCTGCATTATCTTTGAACCGGCAAGCTAACGCAAAAAGAATATTCAAAATTGACAAATTTATCAGTTTTATAATATAAATATACGAAAACTCATATAGGCAAAGAGAAAAGACTTTGTTTTACCATGTAATTTTTCATAACTCTTTCAATATGAACTATAATTGAATCAATTACTTAAATATTTTTTAAGATTTACTTTACATAGAAACTAAATACATTATTATAATTATAAGTAAAAAAATATTCAAACTTATTCTTGTTCAACATAAAAACCGTCAAATATTGATGAGTATGGAGCTCCCTGCGTCCTCTTTTATTCCAGTATGCATGTGCGACAATCCCTCTCATAGTCCTTTGTATTCATAAAAGCTTTGCGGTATGCGAATCGGAATCTGCACTGTCAGAGCAACTATATTATGAGATTATATATTTTCAACGAACGTTTTCTTTTTTATCGAGTAAATTCTACGAAAAGGTTTGATATATTGGAAAACAGTTAAGTTTTATTAAAAGCTAGCATATAATTAAAGATTAATGCAGTAATTAAAGCCACTTATTAGGTATATTATATAAATAATAGCCGGCTACTAGGGGCATAAGTTGTTTTTCTTTAAATACCTTATAATATTTTGCGCACCGGTTGCGATTTTTTTTAATAACATTTTATGTTATAACTAACATTAGTCTGACTTATTTTTTGTGAGTTTTACCCAAGTAACCCATTTAGTTATTGCTATTATATTAAGAATGTTATAAGAAAGTTAGATTGTTGCCTGGTATGAAATGCCCGAACTTTTGTCATCTCATCATAGACTATAAGACAAATATCAAACGCAGTAAACACGGAATATAATATTATATAAACAATGTTCGCAGCATTATCACCGAACATGCGTATTATGTAATACTAAGTATAAAAAAAACTAGGGCAAATCCTCAAAATTCTAGATGTACGCTGTCTTAAGGTTCGTTGACCGCGGACGCGCGCGCCTGTTTTTACCGTTAGCTGGATAGCACACTGTAGTGCAGCCTACCTGTATACCCTTCACCCTTGCTCAGGGTGTAATTTTCTCCGGTTCATCCTTACTTTTTCTCCATTTTTACGTCGAGCTTGTCTCGTCTGAAATGCTTCAACGTTCTTTGAAAATACGACCATAAGTATACTCGAGTAGAACGAGAGATTTGTTTTAAATGAATATTACGTAAGGTAGATACTTTCTGTGAAGTATAACGTGTAATTGTGCTGTGACAATTGACACTTTAATTTTTAAAAACATAAGGATGTTTACAATGGTTATTTTATTGAAAACTTGTAAAATGATAACATGTGACAATAAAACGCGATGAGTATTTCGACGGTTTTTCTCAAGGCATTCTCATTTCCGAATTGGGGGTAGTGTTTTTTTTTTAAGCAATTTTTTGGACTTTGTTTGAATTAAAGCTTTAATCGCAGTCGCAGTTCAATGGCCGATGGAGCGATTGTTGAGTTATTATTTCTACTCGATTACGGCATTGCAAAAGCGTGCGAACAATAGATACATTGAGAGAACTCGTAATCTAAATACAACATGTCAGTTGCTGTCACCGTCCGTGCTTTTAAATCTTTAAGAAAGATACCAATAAATTTGTTTATCTCGTCAATATAGTCTATAAATATTTATAAAAGTGTAATCTCTATGAGATGAAATCTTTCTTGAATATTAATTTTATCCGTTGTTTCGTTTAAGTTTATTAGTTATGTATATTATTATACTATATCTTTATTTTAAATACAACGGTCTACATATATTTACATTTTATTAGTATAAATTGTTTTCAAAGTAGGTACTCGATTTTATTTAAAACATTAATTCAAGATCTTAAGATTCGTTAGTAGTTCACCTTTCTATAAACGTATTATGTAACTATTATTTATTGTTCAATTTGATTAAATCAGTAGCAGATATACAATGTTGTTTCAATACCTCTCAAAGAACAGCGCATAATAGTATTATTGTATTCATCACAACTCGTTACCGTACCGGCTCTGCCTGCGCCCGCGCAGCCTGACCTCACCGACCGGCGCGTGCCTCTCGACGCGCTCGTCGCATAACAATTTAGTATTTTGTTCACACTTTGCGCTTCAATAGCATGGATTGCCAGTGGATTTAATTGAGGCCTTCTATTTTAAACTCATGTTTGAATCCTTTGTTTCTTTTAAATATTGTTTTAAGATTCAATCGCACAGTCCACTGTTCAAACGAGTTTTCGCATCGAGTGTACCCAAATTAGGCCACGTTAATTTGACGGTTTTATTTACTTGTAACTATAATATTGTATACAAATTAAATGAATCAATAAAAAATGACTTAGATATTACAAATGTGGTCTATTATCTAAATCTCTCGGGTCAGAGGTAATTGTTTTATCATTTTAATATTGGCGCAGATAACCATATACTTCAGTATTGTAACCGCTTTGTTCCCGTCTCGCTCCCGCTCGTTCTTATTTGAATGACAAAGAGGGAGTGAGGTAGTTGTAAGTGGCGAGTCGTTACCGCCTACACGCCCCCGGTAACATGGTTCTAGTTGTCGGAAGAATCTGTTTGACTCCTGTTTACAGTACGGCTACATTATATTCACTCCACGTGCAAAAACGTAACTTCATAAAATGAACTCTACATGTATGACGTGAAGGTTCAGTTTCATATTATATCGTTCGATATAGCTGTGGGAAATGTACGATTGTAACTCTTAAAAGTTAAACCGACCATTAGATTTAAGGGTTGATCGAGGTCAGATAAATTAATAGGTGAACTTTTATTGTAATAAAGTATTAAACGAGCTTAAATAAATTAATTACATCTGTTTTAGACAGCTCATGTTTCGTTATAATGTGTATATATTTATTCTAATAATAAATTTAATTCGATTTTTTAAAATTTTACTTCTTTAAAATGAAATGTTGCTTCGCTTTTTGAATCGTTTATTTGACTTTACTATTTTATAAGTAAGCCTGTAAGAGTTGTATGTATAGTAAGTCTAAGTAGGTCGGTGCAACTCATATGTTAATTAACATTCCCTATATTTTATTCTAGGGTCGTAAGTTTTATATACATAAATTGGGTTAATTTTCTAAATTATTTATGATCTTATATGATATAAGGAACAAATTACGAAATAACAAAGGCTTATACGTCCTTATTGTATTATTTCACATATATTTTTTTTAATTATATTATTCAATCACTACAATAAAATTCAATAACGATTACATGTTTTATAATGTAAACAATTATAATTGCAACATGTCTACATGTCTTATCTTGATTATTGATTTACGGAATATGTACATCGCTCCAAAGTCATCGCATGGTAACAGTAACTCGGCACTTACCTACGCCATTGGCGGACTGGATCGTTATAAATCACGGACGATTATGACCGTTATCGCAAAGGAGCAGATGTTAGATTCGTTCGTTGCTTAGACTAGAACCTTATAGTGAAATGAAACGCGCAATCCATAGTAATGATGTTCGCGGAAGTAGCCGACATGAGGCGATCATGTCACGCACCGTGTCACCGAGCTCGGTCGGAAAAATGTAAAGGTATCGATTTTGTGAAATTGTTGCTGTATTCAAATTTTTGGAACAAATTGTGCTATAACATCTAAAACGATGAAATATGCTGATATTTAAAGAAAGTATTTATACCTCGTATGCATTTACATATTTATGCCTACCATACCCTTTTTAAACTTTTTGCTGCAATTGTTCTCTGAATTTAATTTCGCTAAAAAATTTAAAAAGATTTCTTAGTTATAAAGGTATTTTAAAGCTAGCGTCTACTAAAGACAGAATGCTATATACTAAATACAGTATGTGTACTTCTAAGTCTGGGCACTATTTATTAATTCCTAACTTATCTGACGTCGGTTCGGTTAAATAACACGTTTCGCTGTCGTATGTCTCAAATGTCTCAATGTTGTAAATGCAATCTGTATAAATTTACGTAAAAGGAAATACATTCAGTAAGTACGTACAAAAATGTAATAATAAAAAAAATATTTTTTGAATTTAGGTTATTATTTAAATATATGTAGGTATAAAAATCACTTAAAAAATATGTTAAAATAATATATTATCAAAAAAAAATCAAAACCGACCCCCTAGAGAGTTGTGACGTCACAGAAGAAAAATGCAGTAGCGAAGTGCAGGGCCGGGGGCGAGCGCACGCGCACGTCTCTGTCGCCGTCACATCATCCTCGATTGTTTACCCCGCAAGTAACGTAAGCGCGGTGTTGCCGCGCCGTGTTCGCCTCCTCTCACTTTCGCGACGCTCCGTCCCGCTCGTACGTAGTAAACCCTTCTCGCTCTCGGCTAGCGGTGTTCGACTTTTTTGGACATGCAGTTTTTTCCGTTCTCGGTTATGCTCGCTTTACGGACCTACATTGTTTACAGTCAACTGTTTATTTAATTGTACATATTTTATGGTTCCGGTAGTTTCTCGATTAGATAAAGCCAAGTTCTAGCTAAGGACAACAATTGTATTGAGTGTTATTACTCGTTTCTAAAACAATGTCTCACACAAAACTACATATAATATCCATTACCAATACAAACAGCTCAAACCGACAAAGTAAAAGTAAATTGGAAACGAAACACTAAAACTTTAAGAAACCTAAAATGTGTCCTACAGACCATTGAAACGGGGTCATTTTTAAGCCTGTTGGGCTGGATAATATGCCGAGAAAACATTCCAAAGGGTATTAAGTAATTTTCATTTACTTATGTTTAATGTTTCGTACTTTATGAACAATGTTCTTACCGAAGTACCAAGTTCCTGCCCTTATTTTTGTTTTAATTTCATAAAGTTGCATCAAGTTACTTAAGTTGACTTTAGATCCGGTCATGGTGGAAATTTCCCAGGAAACTCCCTGCCTTTCAACGGCTTCAACCGGGCGTTATCGCCCAGGTCGGTGAGTCCGTCAGACGACGTCGTTCGCTTCGCATTTTAAATTCAAATAACCGCAGATTTTCTGACAAAGTTTCGTTTTACGAGTTGAGAGCTTTGTCGACGAATATTTTTGCTTAATATCAGCCTCGCCGCTACGTTCGCTTTGATGTAGCCTTTGAATTACCATTGTAATCTATTGACCCCTTTGTACGAGTATCGGAAAGACATTAGCGCCTAGGGAAGACATTTGTTGAAGATTTTGCTCTTTTAGTGATTAGCTGTTACAGCTTTCATAGTTTCATATTAGTTTACATTTAAAAATTCGTATTTCAGTTTAAAAAAAAATCATTGATCGATTTTTAAACATCCCATGGCGATGTTGATACTGATGCGTGGTCACGTCATACGATAGAAAGTGAGTTGGTCCCGCGCGAGCGCATCGGGCGTTAGAAAGCGGCCGGTCTCCGACGTCCACCGAAACGGCGATCGGCATGCGTCTGTGCATTCTTTCACTTATGTGAAAGAATGCACACACGCATGCCGATCGACGTGATTATGCGCAATGTGGAACGAAGGCAACATTAAGATGAACCAAATATAAGTACTCGATCAATATATATCATTTGGTACGATCTAATTCATTATGGATTCGTTTCAAACTGAACGTCTACTCGAAAAGAAACCCAAGTCCCCTTCATGGAAGTCGTTCGATGCGACCCCACGCGCGTCTGCCAGGTGCGTGGAGCCCTTCCGCTGCAGATGGCTATGTCGGCAAGAAGTCCGTTGACCCTCTTAGCTGCGGCTATTAATATTTAACACCTTCAGTATAGCAACAAAACGTCTGATTCGCCTTTTGACCTTCGTACTATATTTTTTATTTATTACTTTTTTTAATACACAGACACCGTTATCAGTATGAAAAAGTCTTTTAAAGATGATAGACCTACTTATTATAATTATGGTTGTGATGATTATAATATATTTTTATTATATATTTGAAATATGTTTAACGGCTCATACAATTCATTAAATCCTTTTATTTGTGGTCAGATTCCTGACTTCGGACATGGGGTATTGACCTGTTGCTAACATTAACGCGCTTGCGCATCCGCAAGGTCATATCAACATTACTATGTTGCTGATCTCGAATCAATAATACAATCTATAATATTTTAGCTTCAAAACTGAACAGTGTTGTAAACTGAGATTAAATCCAGTGACACGATTTAAGAAAAAAAATAAAATAGGTAAACTCGAGAATGAAAACGGTGTTATTCAATTTAAATAATATATTACTCATACATACTTGTTTTACGTAAGTCGCAAGGTAATCAACACTGGTAGGTAATTATATTAATGAGGAAGAAAATATTTTACACCTTATTTATACAAATAGTTTAGTACGACGTTATAAATATTATTTAACTAATTCAAATTAAATAAAACTCATATAAGTTATACAATCAATTATTACATTTGATAATGTTACTGTTCAATGATATCTAGTAGCTACTGCTTTTATTATTGTTTATATTTAGAAAATAATTGGCTATTTTGTATTTCACGCTCCAATGTTGTCAATAGTATATACCTTTTCATACCATGTAATAATAAGAACTATAATGTCATTGTATATTAACATTATCAAGTTGAATTATCTGATACGAATATAATTTCGGCATAATATTATTAAATTGTGATATTTTCGCTGAACGGATTCAATTTGTTCCAGACGGAGCTGTATGGCATAAAATGGCGTAAACTAGTGTGGGGGGAGTCGAGCGGCGGCGCCGAGGGCGAGGAGGGCGCCGCGCCGCTCGCCGACCCTGTCATCAGCAGCTACGCGCGCTGCCTCGCCGGCGACATCCTGTGCGTGTGGCGGCGCGTGCCGGCCCCGCAGCCTCTCGACATCGACATCGGCATGGCCGCGCCGCCACCGCTCTCCCTACGAGCTTCGAAGGAGCTATGGATCTTCTGGTACGGCGAGGAGCCGGACCTCAACGGACTTGTCGCACCCGAACTTATCGCCAGCCGTGAGTATTTTACGTGTTATTTTACTGATTATAAGACGTAATATATCTAGGTACTTTAGTTTCTGCCAATCGTGACTATATTATATTCTTACATACAATAACACGCCTACTTTGTTCAATCATAATTCAACTAGTAATATTTTTAATTAATAATAATTCAAAAAAATACTAAGTAATCAAAATTCGTTTAGAATTCGTCCAAATATTTGGGCGTGATTTTTTTACAAATGTTTACATAAGATAAATTAATAAGCTTAAAAATAAATGATTTTTAGCGCTACAAGTGTAGTACTTACAGTAAGTAATCATGTTTTGGCGCGCTAGCAGTTTAATGTCTGAACTTAACAGCTCGTTTAACAAGCCTCCGGGAGATGTTGTATCATCGGTAACAATTACGCGAAAGATTAAGATCGTGCGACGTCATTCCTTCTCGAGGCTCGAGTAACGGGGACCGGGAAAACTTGAGCGACTAATTAATATCATAAATTACGTATACAGTGTACTTTTAACTTGTAGACATGATCGCTTGAAACGAGAAGTAAGGTGAAATGATAACTATTTGTCAGTTAAAAACAGTAAAAATATCGAAAATGAATTACAATTAAGAAATATTATTAATTATAGAGCTATAAGAAATCGATTATTCATCTTCAGCGTGAAAGGCTCGTGTCAATTCAAAGTGTATCGACCGAATAAGGAAAAATGACATTAAACCCTCCCACGGCACGGTAACAACAAAAAGCTCATAAAATTGTAGCTATTGAAACGAAGAAGTATCAAAGTAAAAGTGTTGGCTAGGTGTCAAGAAAAGTTTGAGGCGGTGCCTGTCGAAGGCTAGTCGCGAACGACTTCGCTTCAAGTGCAACAGGTGGTCTTGATAAAGTTAGCGGGGAATACTTTGTGATATGTTTCGAAAGTGAACGACACACGACGCACGTTGATTTATTTTTACGAGTGACAAACTGATGTGATCCAATACGATGGCCTGTTGCTATGTTTTAATAAACAGATAATAATAATAGTAGATGACAGTATCTGTGGTTATATTATGATTTCGTTCGAAGAGATGTTACATTTTAGTGCCCATGATCGACGGTTTAAGGAATACTTAATGTTTATAGGTCAATTACGTACCATCAGGCGACCCATGAGCTCGGATGCTCTTGTGTTGTATGTTTAAAAAATATAATGAATACTTATTATTATAGAGCCGAGATGGCCCAGTGGTTAGAACGCGTGCATCTTAACCGATGATTTCGGGTTCAAACCCAGGCAGGCACCACTGAATTTACATGTGCTTAATTTGTTTATAATTCATCTCGTGCTCGGCGGTGAAGGAAAACATCGTGAGGAAACCTGCATGTGTCTAATTTCAACGAAATTCTGCCACATATGTATTCCACCAACCCGCATTGGAGCAGCGTGGTGGAACATGCTCCATACCTTCTCCTCAACGGGAGAGGAGGCCTTAGCCCAGCAGTGGGAAATTTACAGGCTGATTATGTTTATGGTTATGTACTTATTATAATGAATATATGTATCGTACCTTTTCCATAAGATACATGTAACTTTTCACCCAAATCATTTTACTTTCATAATATCGCACAGCCCATAAAGTGCGATTGATTTTCCGCAATTCGTTTGAACAGTTCGCCAACTCATTTACTCTGTGGTCGAGTATTATACAGTTACCGTAATGACTAGAAACTTCAAATCGACAATGTGTTGAGCAATACTAAAGATTGTTAATTGCTCGAAGACACGATACGTCCACGGATGTATGTACATTGTACAGTCGTGCTGGTGTATCCGTTGGACGTTCGAACTGCGAAGATGTATGTATTAAACCGACGGACAATCAACGTGTTTTAATATATGTGATAGTAACGTTTAGTGCATATGTAATACTATGTAACGGGTTAATTTCTTTTTTTTATTACTATTTTATTCGACGGTTATAGGTATATAAATAAGTTTATTACAACAAATAGCAAATATATTTATAAGGAAAGTAAAAAATAACAATTTATATGTAATTGAAAACATCTTATTCAATAATTATAAATAGACCAGAAATAATATATTCAAGGTTGTTGTGTTTATATTAAAACGGTGTTATGAAATTTAAAAAATATATAAATGTGCTAGTTGCACATTGTTGTTATACACTTGGTATAGTTGCAGTTGTGCATCAAGTGACATTTATTCGCAATCTTCTTCATCTGATATATTTTTTTCGTTTCAACATTGTTCGCTAACTATCGATTCCTTATTATAATATTTCATCATGAGAGATAAAATCCGTCTTTAGCTGAAATAAATAAATATTGACGAACGATAAATCAAATCAAATCAAGTTTATTCAAGTAAACTTCACAACGAAGCGTTTTTGAATCGTCAATATTAAAATACTACCACCGTTTCGGAAAGCAGCCTCCAGCGAGAAGAAACGGCAAGAAACTAGCATAGTTGCTCTTTTCAATTAAACAGATTAACAATGCTGTTTTTTTACAATAATTAGTGTCCTGTGATGGAACCCGAGCCTAAATCCAGGCGTTTTTTTCTATAAAGTACTCTTTTAATGAATAATAAGACTTATTTATTAATTTAGTCTTAATAAACTTTTTACATTTCGTAAATGGTAAATTGGTTACATTTCCCGGTATCTTATTATATAAGCGTATACCATTGCCCAAAAACGTTCACTTTACCGTATGCAAACGGAAAGTAGGGGTTACAAGTTTATTATACATAGATAAGTCATTGTTATCGTGCGAAATTCTATATAGTAACGTTTTCCTCCTCGTTTATTTATTTAAACGATACCGGCCATACCGGCGGCGCGGGCGCAGCAACGGCGTGCAAGTTCAAGCGACCGATTCCTAAAATAGAACGTGACATAAATCTACATAAACGGTCCTTATTTTGGTCGGTGCCCATTGTGACGGTGACGCCTCTCGAGCTTTTCTCTGAAATTCACAAGGATTTTCTTTGTTATTTATATTTGATAACGACCGTATTGTGCGCTGCAAACGTACTAAGATTGTTTTATAATCAACCTTAAAATTTGTATTCTTGTTTAACGTAATGACCCATAAATCTTTCATTTCTGACCATTAAAACCTCTTCTAATATAAGTTTGGAGTTTATTGCGCAGTTCGTTTGGATTTTTCTGAAAATCTGAATTAAGCCTTTTTTTATCTCGCGAAAAATGCTGCACGCGTGTCTTCCAGGCGCCCAAGTACATCAGAATACCCACTAAAAATCTCCGTATCTTCAGCGGGCGCCACGGGTCGCTTTCGCATGCTACCCTGATGAAAGAATTAACCACCCTATAACTAAAGCACAGACGATTTTCCAAACAATTATCATATTCTTACAATACAGCAGAATTTTTTTGCATATAATTTTTTTTTTACACTCAATATGGAATTTACATTAATAATGTGTAATGTAATAATTCTAATTTATTTAACGTTTCGTTTTATTAATTGCATGTAATTAAAAATTTCCTTGTGTAGAATTTACAGTATCGGCCGTTAGTGACCGTGATCGTCAATTATTTTAACCTTGCGTACTCATTTAGCTCAGGAGCAACAGCATTCGGAAGCTGACCACAGCTTAGAACATCTGAGATTAAACTGTATCGCGATGATTCTGTAAAATATGAATAATAATTTAAAGGCAATGCAATTAAATTATTGCATCAAATACTAGTATAAATATTTATACTACATAACAAGACTTAAAATAGGTAATTTTTTTTTTTTTTTACTATTTATTTCTATTACGAAAAAGTGTAACTGCTCAGTCTCTCGTCGGTTTTTCTAGGTTATATCTATTCTGATAATTTGTATTCAATTGATATGTTACAGGATTGAACCTGTAACATAACGTCATCGGTATAAAAAAAAATGAATATAGAAATAAGTGACTGCTAATTTAAATGTTACCAAACTGAAATATTGATTGAATTGATAGATATTCTTTCTTTGAATTCGGATAAAATATAGCTGTACGAAATCGTATTACAGTATTCTTTTGAAATAATTTTATTTCATTGTTAAATTTAACGCATACTAACGCTAACTTTGCAAAAGATGCAATTTGTTTACAAACGTGTTTTCTTTCATATGATAATAAGTCAATTATATATGTATAAAGATATATGTAGTTCTTTCACATATGTTGGCAGTATGTTCTTAGATATTGTAGATTTTTTTTTTTATATTTGTAAGGAGATAGATTATTATTTTAATAAAATCCTAACTAATATCATAAATGTGAAAGTACGTTTGGTTGGTACTAACCGATCATTGTGTAATCTTTCATACACGGTGTCACGGGTACATAAGTAATGCACTCCACAAGCGGGTAGAAATTAGTATATTATCTTTGTACTGAGCTTCTATATAGTCATCGAAAGCAATATCTTAATAATGAATACAATTTGATGATATGTAATATTAATACATTTTTATGAGTCGAGTTACATTGTTATTTAATTAATTTGTTTAGTGTTATTATCTAATTATAATTTATTCTACATAAGCATGTAAACCAGGAAGGCGTTATTCGAGCGAGTGGTTGCGTAATGTCACACCTAGGTGGCAACGAGGCTTAACGATATTACGTGAACAGAAGCGCCACGCGGCTCTATAGAAGGCCGAAGCGCTAATCGGAAGTAGCTTTATCATACTCGTATCGCTGGTAAAACTTTGTATGAAATAATTATAATCAGACTTGTGATATAATACTGATATAGTTTTACTTTGTAGACGATCTCTTAGAAACGGTTATATCCTCTTTTACTAAAAACTTATTTTTGTTTAATATGTTTTTATTTGTAATACACTTTTCGATAACAGCTTCTTCGGCATTCAAAACGCAGGTTTTTCGCAAATCCTCAATGATTATTATTTATGCTCTCGACCAATGATATCGGTTCATTTCGATGGCAAATATACGTATTTTGTCCTCTTGTGGCTATAATAAAATATATATGGAATAATATTTTTTTAACAAAATTCATACGTAAACGTCTTGATTTGATGCCTTCCGTTATATATAAAGACACATATTGATGTGCAATTTAAGTATATGGCGACATTTTTGGATGGTATCGCAATGGAAGGGATAGCATACGATTTGCAGACATCTTGAACCACGCCTTTTATTATTTATAATCATAGGAGAAATGTGAATTATAAAATTTGCTTAAAATTAATAAAGCAAGGTACTCGTCATTTGATTTGGTATTGAATCGATTTTTTTGACAGTATATTAAAATAATAAACAGTGCAATTTTAACTATATAATGTATATTTTATATACTGATGATATATTTTTAAGGATAAAGTCAATATTTTTCGAATATAATCGGACCGAAAATACAAGTATTCGCCGACGATAAATATCTCGCTCTTCTGTTAACCCACTTCTGCTTATAAGGGGATGGATACAAGGGTGGGCAAGGACGCAGTATCGACTCGCGATGTTCTGTGACATTTTTACCCTCGCCGCCCTAACATTCTGTTTTATATTTAATAATACTATGCTTTTAAATATTAACTTAATATAATACTTTTCCGTATAAAAATCTTGTTAATCTTAAAACTATGGTAACAATAGCGTTGTTTATTTTTGTATAACTAGATATGTGGTTGAAGAGGTTTGAACTAAAGTGTATGATCTAGTTTGAGCCCGCGATTTTGACCGTGTTTTAGGGAGGGGAAAGGTGTGTTAGATGCCCTATGTCCTATTGTGTTCCCCTGGCAACGTTAATCATGGCGATCGGTCGAGTAGTCAAGTTGTGAAAGTGTAAATATAAATGAACAGTCACTTTCGCATTTATAATATTAGTCACTAGTGACACGCCCCGGTTTCTCACGGTTGAAATTAATTGATAATGAAAATTATATGATATAATTTATACCCTGTATCAATCATGAATAATGTAGATTAATATCGATGAATAAAAAAAAAGGGACTTGATTCAATAGTAACTAAAACCCCTTACAACCAAACAAACAAATATTATCTTATAAAATATTAGTATTAAAAAAAATCAATGTACGGTGTTATACACGTTACAATGTTTTGGTTTTGGTTAGCCTATTGACTATCAGTATTTAAGCAAGCAAGCCTGTCAAGCAATTTTGATCACTAGAAAAAAAAACGTGGAAAGCGATTTTTAACGAAAATAGTCTTTACTAGAGATATAAACAAGAAACGAACTCAGTGTTCTCCTAAGAAGATCATAATACTTTCACTAAAATTTCTTATTACACCAATGTCCGGCATGAGTGGTGACCACTTACCATTAAGTGGCCCATTTACCTAACTATTTTATATAAATAAGTGTAAACAATTGTCAGTTGTCAGTCTTATTTACATTAACTCCTAAATTTAATCCTTAATGTCTCTTGATGTTGCGTTAATAACACCTGTTCGCCTTATATTTAAACTAGTGTCCAGATCCTTGGATTGTCTCCGCTGTAATAGAATCGAATAATGACGTTAAATTATCGAAATGTTACACCATTAGAATCGTTATCAAAACTACATAAGGACGAAAGTAGTTTGCACTCGCGAAGTATGGCAAGATGAGAGGGTGGATGCTGCGTTCGATCGAAGGTCGCCGCCGATCGGAGACGGACGGAAATAACTGGACGTATGGCTATTTCCCGTTCGGTCAAACCCATTGACACCTTATTTATATGTACGTAAAAAACCTTGGACTAATGTTTTTTATAACAATAATCCGTACTTAAAAAGTATGACTTAAATCCTTTTAAATTTACGAAAAAATAATTGAATTAATAATTATATCTTTCTTGATTGAACAAATATTTACAATTTTTTAATATAACGTAACGATAATGTAAAATCACTATGAAGATACATAAAGATAACGATCATTCAAAACGTTCTGGATCGGCTCGACTGCTGGTATAAAAATAATATTATTACTTTAAATATTAACTTCAAATTTACTAAAAATAAAAACTCCTATTTTATAGTTTACATAATTACCGGACGAATCCTTTACGAAGTTAGAGATTATTCGAAACTTGAGAGTAGAATAATAAAAGAAAACTACTCCAACAGCCTATCCTCGTGTTGTTAACATTGCAGATAATGCCTCTCCATATCCTGGAAAGAGTTGTACAAAACTGTCATGATTGTAAGCGACATATTAAATTAAACATTAGTGCGCTCCTGTCTTAAAAAGTAATTCTCTTTTTATAAAAAATAAGTATTTTTTATAAAGAGCTGAGATGGCACAGTGGTTGGATCGTATGTATCTTAATTGATGATTGCAGGTTCAAACCCAAGCAAGCATCGATGAATTATCATGTGCTTAATTTGTGTTTATAATTCATCTCGTTCTGTGCGGTGAAGGAAAACGTGAAATGTGTAACAGTATGTGTCTAATTTCAATGAAATTCAGCCACATGAGTATCCACCAACTCGCATTAGAGCACCGTGGTGGAATAGGCTCTCAACCTTGTCCTCAAAGCGGAGGGGAGACTTTAGCCCAGCAGTAGGACATATACATGCTATTAATTTTTAAGTGCATTCAAAGAACTGTGATTTATACAAAAACAATTTTATGGTTCTTAAACTTTTAACGAGATGGTAACAAGGTTAATCTACTCGCCTCCAACAGACACAGACAATACCGAACAGATCGAACAGCTGTTCTGTTGGATCATATGTGCTTATACAAGTTAGTTAATGGTATGCTCGACTGATCCTTTTCACTAGAAGAAATCTATCTCAATAATTTCTCGATATTAAGCCGAGCATCGAATTATGCTCCTTTTTCAATAAGTGTTTTAATAGGTCCAAATGAACGACATATATATTTTAAATATTACTTTTTTAGTGTTTTGTCGTCTCTCTTAAATAATATACATATACTGATACCGATATAAAACGTCGCAGTCACTAGAATTCCGGGTGAAAATGATATTATAATCCCCATCAAACGTTTAACTCTGTGTACGCGTGTATAACGTCCCCTAATGCCGCCGCTGGCAACGATTTGCGAGGAATCCTTCCCAGTCTAACTGCGTACGTGAGCCTATTTGCGACGAGATTAACGGTTGACCCGGGCGGCAGGCGACAACGGATAATCTGTATAGCTTTCGCGGATGCGGCGAGCTACGGCGGAATGTAGCGCTAGAGATGAAACGATTTTTACTAGAATATATCACTGCCGTAAATGGTAAAGCTGTGATACAAGTAAAAAAAACATTCACGCGTAATTGTGTGTTTAGATAAAAATCTTTATTTGTTAAATTTGATACGCATTTACCCGTAGCGCTATCACATTCTTAGATACGTATTTCGCGACAAATATGCCAAAATACGCCAAGTGAAGTGCCACCGTAACATACTATATGCAAGTCACAGGTTGTTTTTCATACCGTACTCTAAATAATAATCACACATATTGTTTGAAATAATAAACAGTTTGCTTTTAATAAAAAACAATTTGATTTTGTATTCAGTTTCACAAGTTCTTAAAAAAATTGTCCCAATCAACAACAAACTATTATTGATATATAGTAGGCTCATATAAGCACTTTTGAAACGTCGTGATACAGTATTGAATTAAATGCTATAATACTAACGAATTTTACTATTTTTATTATAAAAATAATTATTGTTTTCTCTGAAGTTGTAATAGTTCTGTTAAGTGAAGTTTCGAAGAATCCATTTGAAGTATTTAATTGAAAATATGTTAGTCCATCCTGTCCATTAAACTTAGCGTTGGTAAGTATTTGTGCAGACCCGTCTGGGTATATATCAGATTCGACCGTAATAGTAATACTTTGTATGAATGTGTTTCAGTTGGATTGTTTCGTTTGAATGAGCTATTGTGTAATAACAGACATATGTGTGTGGACATAGGTATCAGGTCCCGACATCTTGATCCTGTGGTTGGAGGCGGTGACGTTGAAATGAATGATTTATATTTGTTACCGATCACGTATCTGTAGAAGCCAACTTACCGTTAGGTATTTAAATATCTCAACTTATACCTTTATCCCGACAGAAGCTGATCTCAGCCGTTTATCAATTAACTCCGGAGTTATAATAAATAACATTTGTTACTGATAATTATCGTGTATTCAAAGTAATTGCACAGACATCGTGCTGAGAGATCACACATCTCATTCATGAATATGTAATCCCGATCACGTGATTCATTTGTACAATGGACGTGACTTTTCCTCGGTTAGTGTGTCATTAACTAGCCGTTCGATTCAGCAATGGTTCATCGGTATTACCGTAATGACAACGATTAAATATTATTGTGTGTGACGAGACACGTACTTCAGCTCTCTACGGTTGCAAGAAATACTTATATATAACGCGATGATCGCCTTTGTGTGGGTACGAGGGAGATGTTAGTAGAGTACGGCGGTATTATCCGCATATAAGGATGTATAATATATACATATTCTGAGTTTTATCCCTTCTGACTGAAGAAGTTTTGAGCGTTTTATGGCAGGCTTTACTTATGTTAAGTCTGCTATTTATTGTAAATCAACAAACGCCTTAAAATCGTTTAACACTATGAATTTTTCGCCAACCTTTGTACATATACTCAACGACCCTTCAAACATGGCCATATTAATATCAATATACATTAATGTTTTGTGGCATATGGGTCTTGCAAATGTGCAAGATATATAATGATATAAATCAAGTTTTTCTCCGTCAATGCGATTCCAACCACAGAATCAATACGTATGACCAAGATGATACGTATGTCCCCATGTATCCATTATTACAGTGGCTCATTAAAACTCAAACACATTTATACAAAGTATTACTTTCTTAACGGTTCCATTGAGTACACACATAACTAGGCATCACTTCCAAGAAATAAAAAAGAAGTTTCGACCAATATGTGCATAAAACCTATAACAATGCTAATACCTAAATCGAAATATACGTCCTAATGGAAATGGAAATAACTTTGAGCAACATTTAAATGAAATATACTCGATCATAATAATATAAACTCGATAAAATAGTTATTTAACTACGAGAGTTACGGGTAAATCTCCGGACGATAACCGCTGAACACATACGCCGGTAATAAATTAAATCCAATTTTCTGCGTGATGTATTAAATTGAGTGCATTCATATTTTAAGGGAGCTAGCCATTTCGTTTGCTCTGTGGGGGGGGGGGGGAATACAGAAGCAAATACTTTTTTCATGTATAAGGTTTTATGTGTAACATTATTTTGATTTTTTCTTAAGCCATTTTTACTCGATATTTACTATTTTATTATTAGTAATCGTTTAATTATTCAATTCGATATTTTCAATTCTCGTATGTGCTATACATATTTCACAGTTGAAAGCTCTTTGTAAAATAAAATAGTCGTTTTTATTTTTTATTTTCGTAATTGTATACCTAATTGAAAAATTATCCATAATGTTGGCAAAAAATCTTTCGCTAAATCAATACAAGCTACATTCCTTAATATAATATTCAATGCAACTGTTGTAGCTTTGTTTATTTTTTTTTGTAAAGTAGTTTTTTCCATGATGCAAAATTAAGGCTATTCTCGTAGTAACGCGACGGCTGATCGAACTCGTCTGTGCGGTGGTGCGGTGAAGCTGTGGTACGTGGGCGGCGGGCAGCGCAAATGTCAGGACCACCCCGCGCCCACTCCGGCCCTCTGGAATAGCTAACGAAATTGATAAAGGTCGACTTCTAGGCGAGAGGTCTATTGACAAGTATGCAATGTTATACTGTGACAATTACATCTGTTGCATCTATATACGATATGTAACAAATTATGCGAATTTTATAATAGCTTCTTAATAATTGCTTTACCCTTCGAATATCAGGTTCCGCAGTACGACATCGGGTGTTGGGAATTGTGTTATCTCAAATAGACGAGATCTTACACATCAGCCTTTATTTATAAAGACTGTTACACATTCTTCTTATTGTATATTACTGCATTTTCATCCCTATTATTTTCAATAGCTTCAATCTACGCCCTTTTTAACCCTCTGCAATTGTCTGATAGCACCCTTATGAAATAAGATCAATAGATATGTATAAATATTAATCTCAATGAAGCTTAATTAAAAGTATTAATTTTTATTTGCATTCGATGGCATGTTGATATAAAATTCAACGCTGAAAAGCATTCCCGAAACAGCGTGGGCTGTAACGTAGGCTACAAGTGCACCTTCACTCCCGCTGCGCCATGTGAAGCTACGCGCATATTATCGATGTAAACACGAGCGCTATAGAACAGTGCAAGGGTTGTGGAAGTGCGATACGCGAGCCGAGGGACATATTGATCGCAAGTCTTAATGCGTACAATTCCTAATTTCCTTTTTTTTTTTTTTTTATCTATATTGTGAGGTCATCTTTATCTTCTTACTATGCGATAGCGTTTTGTTTTTTTAAATATTCAAACAGAAACAACGTATCAAACATATATAACATAATTCAATAGTGTCGGAGTTCCTATATTGAAACATGTTAGGAAGAATATATTACAAGTAACGGTATGGATATCCAGAGGTATTCATAATATTGGTTTTCATAACAAACGTCAAGTTGAAGGTGCGAAGCCGGTTCTAGTAGTATCTCATATTCTAAGGCAACTATTGTATAAGGGTGGGTACATAACGTTATTATCGCATACGTAGGTATATTACGTTTGTAGTTTATAATATACAATGCGTTCACCCAGCGTTAATATAAACTTGGTTCTAGAGCACCCTTGCCCGCGGCCAGGCTTGATCCGCTTGTGTTACGGTCTGGTGGGTGCTGTCATTAATCATTCACTTTCGTGTCCTGGAGCCGTGCTTGTGTATCGTGCTGAAAACTTTATCGACTCGACCGACTTTTGTTAACTTATAGAAGATTAACTTTAGTATAAATAAAATAAATAAATATTGGACAACATCACATACATTACTCTGATCCCAATGTAAGTAGCTAAAGCACTTGTGTTATGGAGAATCAGAAGTAACGACGGTACCACATACACCTAGACCCAAGACAACATAGAAAACTAATGAACTTTTTCTACATCGACTCGGCCGGGAATCGAACCCAGGACCTCGGAGTGGCGTACCCATGAAAACCGGTGTACACACTACTCGACCACGGAGGTCGTCATAACAGTATAACAGTATAACAGTATAACAGTAATGCTAAGTTTGTCACCAATCCAATAGTTTAGTTGTAGGCTAAACGTTAGTCTGCTGAGATATTACGTTCGTAAGCAAAATTTGCTTACAACGCGTAGATTATCTACCGCATAGCAACGATGTTTCGCTTTTTTTTTTTAAACCATAGAGCGAATTCGGTTATAAATATGACGGTGAGCGATGTTTCTTTGTAAGTTTTCCTTTCGTAAAGTGTATCATAAATTATTTGATCGTTATTTTTCTTAAATCATATTATAATAAAAATATATAGTTTTTATAAAATTCACCCTCATTTACTGATATTTTATCAGTACCAGTATTTAGGATAACAGCAATGAACACAGCTATATTATAGTCGGAATGGTATCGTTTGATATAAGCAATAAAACAGGCTTGTTTGGGCGGCGCGGTGAGCGGGCGGGGGTTAGGGCGGTGACTGAGAGGCGCGGACGCGGGCGCGAGTGCGTATGTTATATCGATCCATATGCCCTTACCCATGAGCCGTTTTTCGCGGTGACCACGTGATGAGCTCCTAACAGATGGCACCCTGAATACTAGTAGTAGCACAAATATTTTTGTCAAATTAATTAATAGTAAAAATACAGAAACATTAAATATGAATTTTAAGTAGCTTACTTATCACACAGAAAGAGATTGTGAAAGTAAAAGTCTAATTGATAATGACGCTATACGTCGTAACAAACGTCGTTTCTTCTCCACGATTACCCGAAGATAAAAATCGTTCGTGCGCCCGTACTAAATTTAGCGTCGTCATAAATGTATTGATGCGCGCCGCGGCATCATAACCGCACCATACAAACGATGGTAGCTCGCGATAAATTAGGTGCGAAGTGGCGCGAAGACGGCGATAAGTGGCACCTACCGGCGCGTCTCGCTCGACTCTCGCCGCCACCGCCGCACGCCATCGCACGCCGCACCATGATCGATACTCCCCGCCGGCCGTCACCGTCCGCATTCGTAAGCTACCTACTGCATCCACCCTGTAAAAACTCAGAATGTATGAAACTAGCTTTACGGACGGAAGATAAGGTCATTACTACGGTTTTGCGGCTCAAATAATTTATTTCAATCGCCAATATCATAAAATAATAAAAAAAATATTTTCTTAAAATTAAGAAATATTATGATCAAACAATTTGTAAGCGGTGTGCTATTGACCACATCTGCGATGTGTGATTCGTTCCGCGTAAAACAAATGATAAAAAAGCAACCTAATCACTTAGATTCACACGCGTTGGATTACAAATTCTATAAAATTTTCCACTTACAGACTCCTCTTATCTTGATTACTACAAAGATATAAATTATCAGTTTCAATTTCAACATTTACTCGCTTTTTTACTTTTTGTTATGTATGAAAATATATTCAAAACAACTCTGTTCACGTTTATTCAAGTGTCAAACAATCAAATATCAAACTCGCTCGTTTTGTCACGTATTATTGGTCATATAATTAATTTCTTCTTCTAGCGAACTGTCCTTTCCCTTTACAAAATCGATTTAGTTGTTTCACTGAGAAAACGAAACACTTACCGCATAATATAGGATATTATTTGTTTTATTATCAAAAACTTCGATAAACGATTGAACTTACATACGAAACAATCACCTAAACCTGTAATGAGTGTACGATCTCACTAATCCATAGTAATACCGGAATGTGTCTAGACGGTGTAACTTTGCCACTTATTACACGATTAATCTAGATCCTGCGTCGTATTGTGTATCATGTACTACGCCAATACGACAACACACAGCCACGCAAAGGCATCCTATCATTTTAAGCAGAAGGATTGTATTGTAGCTTATTCCAAAACGCTGGATTTAATTAAGGTTGATTTTTTCTTCGACACTTAATTCAATACATATTTTTCATAATCTCATAAAAACGGATATGAATTTGCGATCTTCGGAGAAAATCCTCTCATTCTAATCACTGGGCCATCTCAACTCTAATAATAATTACAATGGGATTATATAAAAAAAAATATTAAGCTCTCAATTATCATTCCCAAAAAAACGACCTTATATAAACGAGTTACTGCCGTTATGATTAACATCCGGATTATATGAATCCTATATACTGGTTGTGTCCGCGGACTGGTGTTTCAGGTCACGGTCAACAGCTGTACTTATTTTAGGATTTTATGATCCTAATTTAATTATCAGGGCATTTCAATTTAACGTAATCAAACGATTCGATTATTTTATTGTTTTTGTTATAATTAAGTTAAAGTTTCAACTTATCAGCTTCCATCATTTTTGTAGATTAATTGTATATCTACCGATAGACAATATGGCGTTTAAATGTTTGTGTTCGCCTTTTAGAGTTGGTTGTTGTCGTGTAACATTTCACGCTCACTTTAATCCTGAATAGTTTTGTAGCCTGTAAAAGTGATGCTGTCTTGCGAGACTAAGGCCTCCTTCCCCTATTTGAGGGTCTAATTACACCACCCTGAACCAAATATATTCTGAATGAACTCATGAAAGTTTCTTTAAGATAGCAAGAGATGATGTATAAACAAATTAAGCACGTAAAAATTAAGTGGTTCTTGCTCGGTTTGAAGTTGCAATCGTTAGTTGAGATGTAACCCTTAAAACCACTGGACCATCTCAGCTTAGTCTCACAGTCGTTATCTTATTTCAATCCTCGTTGTAGTAATGCGAACTTATTTATAGTAATTTAAATCACCTCGCGTCTATCGCAGCGTACCGAAATATTAGGTTTTACTTTCTTGAGTCGACGGCCTGGACCGACTGGTTTCATAACTTGTTCCACCGGGCTTGCCCGCGGTCAGTACGACACCTGATCCTCGCTGCACATGTCCCATACTTGTAAACGTATTATGTAGACAGATGTTCGAGGACCGCTTGGGGTGCGAGCCGAGGAAGCCATGTCGTTCTGCCGATTTTCCACAATAAATCCATTTGTAACATAACGAAATTGTTCCGTAAGAGTATATGTTAAAATATTTATTTTGCACGATTTTAAATCAACTCCGCAAATCAACCGTTTCGATTTCTTGTTCTCGAATTCCAAGACCAATTAAATGGCCGACGATAAAACGAATGGCGTGCGCGTGTGTCGACCGATCGTTGGGATGCCTTTCTAAGGGCTCTTTTATCGTGTGTTACATGTAAAGAAATGTACCTACCGGATCCTTTAAATATTGGATCATATACGTCATTGAAACAAATCATGATCTAAATGTTATTTGACGTCTTAACAAATGTAAAAGATTTAATGATTAAAAACTCAATTTTTCTATTATTCCCGTAAGGAAACATTTTCCATTTTATGCTATGCATGTATTCTATGGTAGTTGAAATATTTGAGGCGGTCGCAGGCGGTCGGGGCGCAGTCGTTGACCCACGGCGTGCCCACTCCGCGTCTATGCACGCTACGCCCTCAGACACGCATCCGAACCAAACCAAGATACGTGCACTAATCTCTAAATATCCTTTTCAATTTTATCTCAGAATTATGACAGTGAGCAATCTTTTGTTAGGGGCGTAACTGTTTGAAAATTTATTAATACTTCAATTATTATCTTCCGCGTATGTCGGCGTTTCATGTTATCTATCCAATGTTTCACTCAAGTGAGGTAATGTTAGTGTTTTGAGTGCGTTATCTAATTTAAACATTATCTCATGCGATATATTTTGTAAAGATAATGCAGCGTCCGCGGACCGCTTCTCTCGTAGACCATAAATTCTTAACAAATTATACGCGAGATGTAAAGTATCGGTAATAAAATAAACGTCTACGTTAAGGTACTACCAACCAACGATTATTATTAGCTCTTTACCAAACGAACCTCGGTCGTACGCTTCGTTGTTCAACTATTTATTTTAAGAAAATGAACTTAATAAGAGTTTGGATATATTTCACTTTAGTATTTTACATTGATACGCTTAGAAAATAATTATGCAATTTGCTTTGTTGTATATTTTATTTATTTGCCTATAGATCCCGAGGATCTGGATTCAAACCCTGGGTTGAGATAATCATTTTTTTAAAGATTATTTGATAAGATATTCTTAGTAGCATCACGAAGTTTTGAAATGCTTACTCTTGTCGGATTTGCTGTTTCGTAGCTCATAGGATTATAAAAAGAGTTTGGCTACTTAAGTACTTTTTGTAATAAATAAATAATAATATTAAACAAATAGTCGCTATTTCCAAAATCGGCTAGGAAGGCATCATCCTCATTCTCAATAATGCTGTTACACCTTTTAAAATATCTAGAACGTACAATTATTCATCACTTACGATGCCGACTATTAATTTAACATTAATTCGCTTGGCCAAACAAATCAAAAAGTATGGAAACGGTCCGTTAGCTTATTAATTAGTTGGGAGGGCCGCAGACGGCGTGGGCTGAATGCGCAAGCGCAATATAAACTATAATTGGGAGTATCCACTCTTTTTGTTCTACATTTGAATCTAGAAAGTATCTCAACGTAATTTATGACTAAAGATTTCAAATATAGTATATTTTAACGTATCACATCCTTAATGAAAATATAATGAATATGAGTAATCACACATAACGTCAATGACTTGCAATGCAATAGTCCGAGGCGCCCACGATATCTTGCAGATATATCTTGTATTTATAACTCGGCGTATTCATTGTAGAAATACAATCATATCATGCCAGCTTCTCAAATCGTCATCAGCGTTTGTAACTCTGAGAAATTAGGCGGAACGTCAGCGGGGCCGTGGGAAAGGCCCCTACGCAAACGTCTCTTTATATAACGGTGCTACTGTTACTTTTGAACATTACATTTTTGTTAATTTACTTTACGGCGCATCTTTGCTACGTATACAAAATAAAAGTATCGGTCGCACATGTGCATAGCGCTTGCACCGTTCAGCGAACGTAAAATAAATTCGTGTTCGCTTGGTCCTAAGATTTTCCGCAAGGTTGATGAACGCCGCCCGCGTCCACCGCATTTGAAGTTTTATTATTAAACCACCGCAGTGACGCGTATTGACGGCCGCGCTCCCGATCGAGCTATTTATTGATGCGCGCGCGCAACGCACCGCCGCTATCGATCGGTTTCCGATGTTGTTGCTCGTTTTAAGATACCTACTAATAATGCACTTATGGGAACGTGCACTACTGTTTTATTTTTATTATTAACCTACTTGCTTTTTATTTAATAATAATTACCAATCAGAATTATTAAAAATATTCTTCGGAGACATTTTTATGATAACAAGCTAGATCTCACTATACATATTTTGTATTATTTCAACCTTTCATTTTAAACCGCTCTAGATTTATCAAAAAAATATTAAAAATAATTTATAAAATAAAACAAAAAGCTTCGAACATTATTTCTGACAAATATTCAAATTTGCACCTCGTTCGCGGTGTCTCGTTCTGTTTCGGTACACATGTTTTGTTCGTAATGATTAGAAGCGTCGAGTGCGGGTTGCGCTACCCTTAGCCCTAAGAGTCGTGAGCTGAGACAAAGTGAGAGGGTGGGCCGTGCCGCAGCAGCTGCGTGACTCGCGCAGATGGCGAGTACCGCCGCCCCGACGATACTATCACCGCACTCGATCTATAGACTTACAATGCGAGGCGTCTTGTGACGCGATATGCGATGTGTAAGACAATTAAAAAAATAATTTAATACTCTTGTCAAATTTTAACTATAATATATTTTTATAGCACTTTTTCTTTGTATCACTGGTATCGCACTGTACTTCGATAATATCTAAATAAATACCTGATTAGGTATTTAATTTAGTTAATATAAATTATACAATAGTAGCAATATCTTAGTACTACCCAAAATAGTTTATAGCAGTGTAAATTTGTATGGAGTCATTGTATGGTAAAATATAATTACAGAATTCTGTAACCTAAAAACCGATTAACAAAAAATAGTAAAGTACAGTCGCAACGGGGTAGGCCCGATGCGCCCGCATCGGGTGACTTGCGGGCGGTTCGTGACGTCGGCGGGGCGACGCGCGTGTGACGTCACGCGCACGTGGGCGTGTGCGAGCGAGAGCACGACAGGCGGCGGGAGGGACGAACCGGCCCGGCCTGCGGCAGAGGGCGCGCGCGAATTGACAGATTTCCACGCGCTCGATACAATCTTGAATCGCATTATCGGTGGCGATAGAATCAACCTACATTCTTGTAGTCCATGCGATGTTTAATACTATAGCAAACATTTTTTATTACTGCTTTATTTAACGAATTGATGATAGTTTTAAGATTTACTCCCTCTCATAAAAAACACACTGATTACTGAAATTCTTAACAATTATTAAATAATTCTGCTTAAACGAACATAATGTTAACGGGTCTATAATTTTGAAACTTAAACAAAATGCCACAACAATTGCTAAAGCAAATGATTCGCGCTAGCGGCGATGTCGGTAGCGGTAACAATCGGGTGTAAACAAAGCGCGCGCATATCGCCACACCGACGCGGACTCCCGCCACCCCTCGCCAGCCCCCGAGCTGTCACTCGATGTTTACTACCTCTATCTCCCACCTTACCAAAATCTATCGAAATATCAAAAGATTCACTCATTCCGTCGGTCTCTATTTACGTGGTAATCGTTCCACTCCGCAGTAGAAAACATTAGTATATTAGTATATTTACGTATTAGTGTTTCGTTTATTTCATCGTATTAAATATCTTATGAGAATTACATAAAGTAATTACAAATGTTCGTACCAGTCATACCTATTACAATAGCTTCATGTTCAATCAAGTCTTTCAATTATTACGAGCGAACCGCAGCTAAAGTTTTGGAATATTCGTAGGTCAAGTTGAGTTTGAGTTACAATTAGTAAAACCCACGTAGAATTTATATTCGTGTACAAACAGATCGTAAATGTCGTAACCGTAACAATAGCAACGTCGAGAACATCGTACTTTTAATTAGATCCCAAATTTTTTAACATTGTGTGCCTGTTTGATGTAGTTAGTCTTATTGTTTAAAATATGGTTATTATGTA
The DNA here is from genome assembly GCF_037043105.1 of Vanessa tameamea. NCBI lineage: Eukaryota > Metazoa > Arthropoda > Insecta > Lepidoptera > Nymphalidae > Vanessa > Vanessa tameamea. The sequence goes on from NC_087316.1 coordinate 1,531,402, forward strand.
TGTTTTTATCCTCCGTTACAAACTTTATATGTACTTGAATTAGTATAGGAAAAAAATATTTTAATCTTTTTATCATTGATTGTTTTAAAATTATTTATTTTAATTTAAATGAAGCTCTATTGTTATCGCAATTTTCAAAAGACTGTTGTCATACTTTGTTTCTATCTAGGTTCGTTTTACGCTATTTGAAATAAATGATTAAATATATATTGTCTCTAGTTAAAATAGACAGGACAAAAAGTAAACTAACCTTATAAACATCGATATATTTATCGATATGTTTACATAAACTATTTTACGGACTGTCGCCGGTATTCGAAATATTATAAGTTTCTTAATAAAGATAAAAATTAGAATACTAACTAAATAAGCGATGTTATTGAAACAATCTATATGTTATCATAGAATTGGTTTACCTTTAGAATAGATGTAAGAAAATTCGTTTAAGCATGTAACGAGACCGCCTCAACAGGTCCCCATATCCGTGGGGTGAGGTCGGTGGTGAGAGAGGCGTACCGCGTACACCGATCTCTGCATTGCTTACTATACATACCTATACATACCATTTCTGTTCTAGTCAACATACAGCTCAATAATGTTCGTTTTAGGATATTTTATTTTATTTATCTACGCATAAATCAGACACAGCATTCATCATTATGAAGCTCAATTCAAAAGATTAGGCTTCAATCATATCATTTTTTTTTTTATTAAACACATAATTGTATGATTTCATGTCGATCTTTGATGTCTTTTAACATTTTACTTTCCTATTTTTGATATTAATAATTATTTAATCTCATTTGAACATAATGTATATTTGTTTACTTATATGTGTCGTGGATGCTATTTAATTTTTAATTTGCACATTTACAAACATAATATTCTATAACTACTGTATAACTATAACTTTGTAGACATACATATATCTACCAGAAACTGGTATTACAAATACAACATTAATTATAAACCTTAGGTTTTAAATTAATATTATAAAAAAAGTTTACTAAACAAAATCCTTTTTATGATTCAAAATTAAAATATATATATATATATTCCATTGTATTCGCCTTTAAGTTGTTTTGTTTAAAAGATAGTGAAATAGTATCGAAGATCGCAAACAAGTACCGCGTCTCGTGTCAAACGACAATGTAAAGCTGTCACTGACTTGGATAAATCCTGACGCTCCACCAAGTACGGAATCGTTAAACGCTATATTTATTGCCCGCACGATTAGTCCAACACAGTCCAATATATTCGCGGTAACTTGTTGCCGCTACGTGGATAGTTATTTCGTAAGTAGGAATGTTTTAAAGCGGGAAACGCAAGGTGATTCACTTTACCAGACCATTCGATCAGATGTTTCTATCTGAACTAATGTACTCTACATATTTTTAACAAAATACACCTTAGATTTTTATTTTATGTTATTAACGTTGATAAAAAAATAAATATATATAAAATATATCAAAACTAACGAATGAAAATAAAATTTCCAAATGACTTTCCATCTTATAATTCATGAGAACTAAATATCCATCAAATGCCCATTGATCTGAATCCCGAATTTCGGTGGGTTGAGGGATTAATATTTAATCGTCTGCGATGCAATGACTCGGGTCTTCGGGAGTGATAATCGCATGGCAATTGTCGATAGGAGTCGGTAAGCAGCGCGGCGGCGCGCGTCTGCCCCGCTATCGATCCCAACCTAAGGTGCCGCGTCACCGCTACCGTGCCACCCGCGCCGTTACACCGCTAATATGCGACCTTGAACCCTTCACCAGCCTAATAATTGCATACCGACCGCTGCAACTCTTTATCTAATTGCATCCACAGCGCCAACTTCGTCATGAATATTCAGTTTTTTATAAATTGACTGTTACGGTTTCGACGATTCTCATATTCGTTACGATTTAAAAATAAATTATTTTCTACATCATACAAAACATAAATTTAGTGAATTTTATTACTTATTTTAATTTTATAGGCAATTTTCTCATGGGTAATATTTGGCAATTAGTTTAACCCTAATCAACATAACAATATGATAACGTCTATAAACTGATAGTGAAATCCGTGGAGACGCTATCGAGATCGCCCGCGACCCGGTCGGTCGTGACTCGCTCCGGTATCGGTGTTGTACGGTAAGCGAACCGTTCGTCGGTTATGGCCTTGGAAGATACGATGAAGCCAAGAGCCGGCGCGATAATGATTGCAGTATACATGAAATAACTGCAACTCTCATACTAGCGGTATCCGCGTGAGGTATCACTTAAGGAGTTACCTTTATAACTGGATTCTTGTTTTGCTCAATTCGCTATATTTTATTACGCTTGAAAGAAATAACGCGAAGATTTTATTGAGCGTTGTCGTTTTTTATCTTGGATGTATATACAACCTTTATTTACGTTCTCGTATTATTAATAATATATGTAAAGCAGTCTGAAATAGTCCGTTGAATCATCAAACCAGTAAAATTATTCTTACTTGAGTTGGCGTTATTGTTGATACAATTATAATCTATTTGTTTTTGCGGTAAAATATATTCTTGTTAATTTGTATTAGGTTTAACGCGTCCGTCTAACATAATAACAAAGTGTCTGGTATATAAAATCAATGAGAACATCGCCAGAGATCCGTAATTAATTCATTTATAATGCTTATTCTGCGGAATACTGCTTTGTTACTTGACGCCCTTGAACACCTCGACGATATGCTCTCACGACTTTGTTTGGAACGAGATCATAATACCAACAATTTTTATACTTCATACGTCAAAATTAAAATTCCTGCCAAACAGCATATCTCGACGGTTAAGAAAAACGGATATCTATTAAAAACTAATACATAATTAAAGATTAAAACCGTCATCTATGTCAGCATGCGCTAGATACTGGAAAAACTAGTTCAGCCGCGGCGCGAGATGGCGCGCGCACCTGGAACACGAATGTCAAGGCTGCACGCTTGGAACCGCTCCAGCACGACGCGTGCACGCGCAAAAACTTATATCCTAAACATATATTTTGACATATATAGAAATATGGCTTAATATCTTCAATGATTTACTCCTGCTAATGATATAATCCTGCTTTTAAAATAATGATCTATTTGAAATAATAAGAAATCATATTTGTGTCTATTTTATTACGAATAAATAAGGTGTAAAATTCAATGTCATTTATATTGTTGCCGGCCGCTATAGTAAGCATGTGTGTCGCGCGCGACAAACACAAGCACGTGCAGCGAGTGCTCTAGTGACGTCACAGGGGTCGCCCCCGCCCTGCCTCCCAGTGAGACAAGGATGGCGCTAGCCGGCGGGGCGGCAACAGCGCGCGGGCCGTTTTGTTTTCACATGGAACGCTAGTGATAGGCCGAGTTTATCTTCCGATTGCGAATGCAACAACAGCTATTTCAAGCGTACCTTACCGATGCACAACAATATACGTATCTTTATCGCTTCCCCGATGCTCTGCTATTGTGGTCGTTTCATTGTCATCTCGACCTTGTTCGTACGTAATTATTGACAGATTGTATATGGCAATGTTTTCGATATCTGAATTCTAATTAGGACAGTCCAATTAGATATAGAGGCGTACACCTAAGATAGACTTACACTAATCACTTTGTTGCATGACAAAGGCGATATCGTTACTATTGATAGCTGCAATGTCAAGGCGATATTAAATATGCGCAGGCGCATTCCATTATCTCTTAACGTCTAAACATATTTTAAAAACAAATACGGTCTCAATAATAAATTTCAATTTTAAAATTCGTTAACATCTTTTATTTCATTTACAGAAGGCGATCAAGGTTCCTGGGAGAGCGGGCTTTCCTACGAGTGTCGCTCGCTGCTGTTCAAGGCATTACATAATTTAATCGAAAGGTAAGTACGCCAAATATCTTTGTATGAATACTTTAAAACAAGTCCAAAAAACATGTCGTCACCCGACGAAAGAAATATTTATTTTGTAATCTTACATGATCCATACTTAAACAAGACTGTCCGTGTAGAACATAGAAAAACTTAGTTAATTTCACTTTCTCGGTTCGTTCTTGCAGTTTCTCTTGGAATATTCTAGTTATTGCCATCTACGTGACAGTTTAGTCTCTTGTCTTACTTTTGTGAGTCGATAACGCCTCGATCCTACGCAAAACCGGCACCAGAGACACACCGGTTTAAGAAGCGTTCTCTTTCTACTCACAACTTGTCAACGTCGTTTGTTGTGTAATCACTGTTTTTACACTACAATGTACATGATATACTAACGTTATATAATATATTTAAAATAATATTATATCAAATTTAAAGTTTAAAATAGAGATTTTACATGAGTTTCTTCCGCCAGACACGTCTTTTTGTAGTTGTTAACAATTAATCTTTTGTTTCGTTGATGTAATAAATAGAATTACATACACACGTGTCTTCGGATATTATGCTATTTATAAAATATCCGACCCATATAATTGTACAGTAATCAATAAACAATTAATTAGTTAAGCCTCATATTCTAATTAATGTGTTGAATTCGCTTAGAATCGGTAAAATAGGTATCAATAATAATAATAATTTATTGGCACTTTTTTGAGCTTTAATTTATTTCCGCTAGATCAATCGCAATTCGTAATCGTGCATTGCGCACAATTATTATGTTTTGCACCTGGCGTGCGGGCTGCGCGGGCGCATCGCCCGACGTCATCGTTACGCGAAGGTCGTTGAATCGGCCGTTGGGGTGTTCTGAAAATGTTTGACCTTTCTACAGGTCTTGGCTATTCAACCTGATCTAGGCTTAAACGTTTAAAAATTGTTCTGTTATACCTATTATTATTAATTTAATTGTTAGAATTATGAATGATCAATGCGCATCATCGCCTCTAATTATTTTTAATAAGTACATATAAATATATGTATATAGTACTGAAAGTTTAATGAAAATAGTAGAGCAAATTGTGTATGTATGTGTAAATAATCAGCGAACGCCCGGTGTTTTGTTGTTTATCGTCAAGGTCATTACACCTCTTACGTTAGTTAATTTTTCACACAACCACTGCACTTTATTTCAACATCCTAGTCAATAACCCGAGTGCTTTGTGTAAACGATAAATGGAGTGAGTTCTTAGAGCGGTATCGGCCAGGCCGGCTCGGATATGAACGAAATCCAGACGAGTCGTTGACCCCGACGGCGGCACGTCAAAGAAACAATGCGTGCGCCGACGATCGCGACAATTTTACGATACGTGTTGTAATGAAGGGACGAACGTTTCAACTTTTTTTTTCACTTTAGTTTTTATTTTTTAAAGGCTATTAATGTCGTCGGATCCCTCATTGCGAGTGTTGCTGCGATGCGGTAGATAAAAGGTTGTCTTATTAAACGGCGGTGTTAGCAAATATTTATAAGCGGTGTTGCCGTTTAAAAGAGAGCTTAAATAAAATTAATATATTTTATAATGTCTTGTCATCCGTTTAAAGGCGGCCATATAAATTTATTAGCATGTTTAGTGTTTTACAACCGATCTTCTTCTTTAGAATATTTTGTTCCATAAATAATATTTATACGATCGTTATTAACTCATTGCTTTGTCTTTATTTTAATTTAATTGATTTACAAAATTCGTCTTTAATTTTTTTAATACATTTTATTATATGATAATTCAAAATATATTTTATTAGTATAAATCCCAAGATCAGTATACAATGTATAAAATGTTTTATATAATTAATCTTCATGGCCTATTTATTAATTGTTTGTTTGTTATTACCATGTCTAAAACACTACACGTTTAATACGTCTCTGGCGTAAATATAACGAAGCATTAGGTTCACAGCGAACAATTACATAATTACACATGCATACACAAAGAAATTCGTAACGGCAATAAATCGATAAGTGTGTAATATTCATTCGTGTAACAAACACCCTCATCATAAATATACAAGATCGCTACCGATTTTGTACTTATTTTGTCTCGAATAAAATAAGCTTAGTATTTAAATTTGTTAAAAAATATTGTGCTTGATTTGATTTTTTTTTTTTCCATATAATTAGAATAATTAACTGTTACTGAAAAGAGTTTTATTGACATATCTGTCTTAAATGAAATAAAATGCGAAATAGCGTAGTTTTTTTAACTATTCAATTGAATAGAAATAATTATTTGTATAAAACATTTTATTAAATAATAAGATCTCTTAAACATAGCTTAAAATATGAAATTATTATATTATGTCATTTTATTTTTAACAAAATAATAATAAGTAATGGGAATTTTCAACAATGATTTTAATATTAAGGTAAATAAAAAATATGTATTCGACAGAACATTGTTCTCACGTTATTTTTTATTCTTTCATTTTACAGATGTCTGCTGTCGCGGGACTTTGTGAGGCTCGGGAAGTGGTTCGTTCAACCATATGATGGCGACGAAGAGGATGTTGGCAAAAGGTACTTGTTCTGATTGTAATTAAAAAAAACGTTCAAGTAAATTTAAAACACAATATATTTTTAATTTGTTTGTTATATACAACGGAAGCTTATATTTGAACCAGCTGCACTCACTAAGCTGTTTCAAATAAGCACTCGTGGTAACACGTGGGCTCGCTTCCAACAATAACATGAAGATCTCTGTGTTGCACTCGTTAAGACATCAGAGTGAGACTTCGTTCCCCTTCAAACAATATAATTAATTTGATATTCTTAAAAAGCAATAATTGGTCCTTCGAGCCCGATAGAATAGTCTCTCGAACATTATTTTACAGTAAGTAACTTTCTAATTTCGTTTTCCAGTCCATGGCACCTGTCGTTCTCGTTCGCGTTCTTCCTTCACGGGGAGAGTACGGTGTGTGCGTCCGTGGACGTCCGCCAGCACCCGCCCGTGCGGACCCTCACCGCCAAGCGTCTCGCGCGCCTGCACTCGCGTGGGGATAACAAGGGTGAGTTTGCAGTAACTAGGACTGTGCAAATCAAGTTTCAACCGGTTCGAACATTGAGATCACACGAGTCAAGCTACTGCAGCTCATTTGCAAAATAGCTGCAAGTTACGAGTGTATCGAATATGCAGTTAAGTTGCATATCACTTGACGTTTTAAGTTGTAATCATAGTAACTGTAAACTGCATTTATAAATGGCATAGAAAGCAAATAAACACTACATACCCAACAGTCTACATACATACATGTAATTTTGTTAACCCGGTAACTATATTTATGAATACTATTATGCTGTTTATTTTAGTTGATAGTATGAAAATATTTATAGCTATGATATTAAATATATTTTTAAAATTCATACAACATCAAGTTTAAAAATCGGTTTTAAGTTAATTTTTAGGGTTTTTAAAATTTCCATCTTCTTTATTTTTTAAATTACAGGCGTAGAAGAGAGAGACAAATATATTTTTTGTAATCATATATAGATATTATCACATTATTTTCGTTTTAATGCTATCATTGATGTAACATCGAAGTGACCTTATTTCTCTGATAACAGTGATCCTGGCTCCCTTCGGTCTGGAGGGACGCGTGACGGGTCGCGAGTGGGGGGACGGTGATGCGGCCACGGCGCGTCTGCTGGACGCCTGGCGACACCTTTACCCGCTCGAGCAGGGCTGCGGCGCCGTCGAGGTGACAACACTTACATAATTTGTCAATTATATTGTCAAAAAATATCTTTTTTAAAAACCAATTTCAGATATTTTAATCTTTAAAAAAGCTTTGGCTTGCGTATATAGCGAGCACTCACCATCAGGCGGTCCATTGACTAGATCACTTTTCTAAAATAAAAATATATGGAACATATATGTAAATGTTCTGTCCATCAACCATCACATTGTTTCTAAATAACTTTGTTGTCAATGCACCAGGTGGAGTGCGGCGGCGTGCGCATGCGCTACCCGGTGCCGTACGTGCTGGTGACGGAGATGGAGGCGCCGCGCGACGCGCCGCCCACCGCCGCGCGCCTCGCCACGCGCGCGCTGGCCGCGCTCGCCGCGCCGCGCCCGCACCAGGTACGCTGCGGACGCTCGTCTCGAAGGAAGTTGGAAACGGAACTCTTCTTCATTCATGAATATTTCCGAGTTAACTTCCGATATTAATCAAAGAAAACTTCACTTCTGAATTATGTTTGAGATAGCATACATAATTCGAAATAAGTTTTCGTACAATTGTATTTTCTCTATTACCGCATGTGCATTTTTTATTTAATCATTCTTTGTTGTCTGTTTGACACCATAGTAAACAGCTTTGTGATATATTTGCTTAATTTACCTATACCGTATCTATTTGAACATATTTATCTTACGGCATTTAATAATTGAACACTTGATTCTTACAGACGGCGGAATTGTGTTACGCGGAGTTGTCGGGCGACGCGAACGACGATTTCGTAGACCCCACCAGGAAGACGCCCTGTACCTGCGCCAAGTGAGTGCTTCAAAACGATACATGCTCCGAGCTACCGCTGTAGATTCTTATGATTCGAAATGAATAAAGAAATATGCATTATTTTAAATTTTTAAATTCCTTGACCTTGATCTCGTTACTTCGTATTCTATTCGCCATGTTCGTTATTTGTACATGACAATATAAGTAATACTCAAATACAATTATTTGTATAATTAGATTCTTGATGATCTTGTTAAAAATGTGTAATGCATATTTTTCATTTTCAATATAAGTATATATTATGTATGCAGTAGTCAAATGCAGTATATTTACTTACATAGCAGTAGATTTTCGAACCTTGTGTTTGCGTATTTATGTATGTTATGTATTAAGCAATTATTATGTAACATATTTATTTATGAAATGCAAACTGTATTTACTACGGTAAAGTTCCGTCGATCACATTCTAAAAGATGTTTTAATAACATTATTCTAAAATATATTGTATTCGTATAGACGGTTGTCGACGAAATTTTCTGTAAGAAAAGAGCGATTTTCCAGACGGGTGTTGTTCTGTAGATAGATAGGTAGATGTTATGTATGTGAATGTTTTATACAGTATGAATAGTCACAAGTATTTTATTATAGATTTTAGACTGTAGAGGGATATAAGCTTCACTAACGGACACCTCTCAGTGAGACGTGATCGTTAGACTTCTTATATATTATATATATATATGCATGGCTGAGATGTTTATGTTTTAAATTATATTAACACTTAATGTTTTGTTTTCCATTTTCTTTTGTTTTTAACATCTCAGTCACTGTATCCGATGCGTACAAGCTTCTGTCACACTCGATACGAGCGTAACTAATTATTTTGAATATTCGCTTCAGTAGAGGTCGCAACGAAACGTAATTTATCAATTACGTGAACTTAATACAAGTAGATAGCATAAATATTTAATTCGTTCTATCCCTTTCGTAAAAAGTACTTGCACGTTTTTATAAAACATAAGTCTTTCCTTCTCGATACTGTAATATGACTCGTGGGCGTAAAGAGCAATCGAGACTCGGAACCGAGCGTCGTCGGCGAGGCCCTCGAAACGACGGTCGGTCAAAGCATAGATAACGCTCGCGCGGTAGGAGCGGCCGGTAGAGTGTGACAGGGGCGGGTGTGCGGCGCGGGCGCACTAGCGTTGTGTTGTGCAGGTGGCGGCGCCGCCGCGCCGCGCGCCCGCGCCCGCCGCCCTTCCATCGCCGCGCGCCCCCGCCGCGACGGCGCCCCGGGGCCGCGCCCGCCGCGCCCGCCGCGCCGCTCGCGCCCGCGCTGCTCGCCAGGTACGTACCTCTGTCGACTGTCTGGCGCCACGCGCGCGGCCGCACGGCGAGGGGCACCACGTCACGTGAGCATTGAGTTTGATTCTATGGCCGTATTACTTTTAAATATTATTATCTATAAAGTTGACGGACTCTAGTATTGACCCTCTAGGTCCTCGAAAATGCAGCACCACAGACTACAACCACAAGGTAAGTCGACTTTTTTTATATCGACAGAAGAATAAATAAAGTGACGACAAGTTTAAACTAAACGTCAAACGTAACCTGGTGTACATCTGATTCCAAGTAAGTATTGTCGAGTGACATGTTAGCCTTGCGTGTAACTTCCATCCAGCATAGCTATCTGAAACATCTTAACATATCACCACACACACGAATAATGCAACACCTTTTTACCGCATGCCCTATTGCCTCAAAATCATATATTTTATATTGCCTCTGTAGAATTATAAGCATGTATATTTATGGTAAATTGCATGTTTGTGTATTTTGTATATCAAGTTATATTATATTACATATATATATATAGAAAAATGTCTAATAATAATAATGATGAGATTCTTCAACTAATTCAAATTTTATTTTGAGTGCTCCAATATATCATTTAAATAATGAAACCAAAAAAAAAAATACACATCATATGAAACTTACAAAATCTTTTCATACTTTATTCCAGAATACAACACGTAGTCACTTTGTAAATAACATGGAAATAGAAAATGTATAATAGTGATAAAATAAAACATAAAATAAAAAGTACCTCGTAAATGTTTTTTTTTTTATTTCTATGTTCGACATTATGTTAGATGTGTCAATGTTAGGTAATGCGTCTGTCCATTTCGTCATACATGCATAATAACATCTACCTCATCTCAATACTCTTAACTCGCTCGATTCATTTCATAATTCCGAATAAAATGCTGATTTCATTCATCATGATGGGCAGTGTCAGTGATTGTGTGTGTGGTTTTTAATATTTCTGTAAATTCTTAAAGGAAACTCAGTTTTCATTTATGATAAATACAGAGTCGGCCACATGACTGCTACTGCGCTCAAACGTTCCAATATATTCTTAAAAAAAATATAAATTTTCTTCTGCGTAACAATATTCATAGAGCACCTCGCGATGTCAGCATTTGGAAAATGTTAAACTAGCAGGCTACAGGGTGGTCTCTCGGAGGTCATGTGCCGACTCGCGGAGTGGTGACGCAGTCGCTAAGCGCCACATTCCAATCCGTGCCTTATGTTGCCAGGGCCAGCGGGTGCGGGTCGGGCTGCACGGGCGGCGGCGGCGCGTGCTCGCCGGGCAGCTGCGGCGGCGCGTCCCCCGCCGGCGCGCCCTCGCCGCACCACGCGCACGCCGCGCTCTCCACGCTCACCACGCTGGCGGCGCACCAGGTGCCAACGACGACGACGCCTGACTTTTTTTTTTGACGTCGCCTTTGAAATTATTGTCACATTGTTTTTTTTTTGTATTCTTAGGTCAATGTACCGACGACGCTGCATACGCCGGCGCCGACGCCCGACCCTTTGGCGCCACCGACACCCGCGCCCCCCTCTGCTCCCCCGCACAAGAACTATGCGCAGGTACCGCAATCTATTCGATTTTTTATGAATATTATATAGATGTACTCTTGTAGAGAAGTATAGATGGTGAATGTACTAAAAAAATAAATTATAAAACAGCTAGACTAATTATAACCTTTATGTCAGGGTGAGTCCCCCGGCGGCGGCGGCGCGGCGAGTGCGGGCTCGCCCGGCGGAGCCAGCGCGCCCGCGGAGCTGCTGCGGCGGCCCGCGCTGCCCGCGCCCGAGAAGCGCCTCGACCCGCTGGAAGACGAACACTCGCTGCACATGCTGTACGACTACACCACCGTACACGCATGGTGAGCTATAACACGTACACATAAGACAACACGTGCAAGAGCATGAATATATCCTATGTACCCGCAACACCTAACCCTACACTCCCCTCTAATCTTAGGATTGTTTGATAGCGACTCGTGAGAGATCATTTGTGCAACGTACGCTATACATGTGAGAATCACGCTTCGGATTAGAAGCAAGCATTCTTTGTCATTATTTACCATGCCTTGCGTGCCGTAAATAGGTGCGGCTGTAAAACTATATATTATCATACATAAACATGGCAAGAACAGTATACAATTAGCAGTATTCACGCCGCATATGACTTGCTGCGAGCTAATAATGAATGCAAGTCTCAATATATTATATATATTTGATGTATATATGTCAATATTCGTATAAATTTTAAATAGCAAAAAATATACTGTAAATAATGTTAGTTACGTTTTCAACGCTATAATATGGCTATCAGGTACTGTAGTTATATTATAGTATTATTTTAGGACACTAGAATTATTTGTTATAATTTTCTTTGCATTTTTTACATAATTATTATAGTATTTAATTGTTATTTTCTTTACTGATTCTTAAACTATAAGCGAGTCAATACATGTTTGGATCGGAGTCATGTACTATTCAATGTGAATCGTTATCTCGCTATAATATCTGTTGGTGACCAATAAGCGCATCAACAACTTTTAAGCTTATGGTTGTTTGTGTTAAATATTGGCTACATGTATGCTTTATTTTAAATATTGTAATTATTGTAGTAATACTGTTAATGTATTATTAACTGGTATCGTCATAGGCAGAGCAGGATGCTGAGTCTAGTGCCTAGTAGATGACCGTGACTGCTAAGCCTTTGGCTATACATCTAGCAAATAATTTATATGATTCCTTAACATCTTACATTATTACTACTGATTAGAATCGGAATAATGGCTATGTATAAATGTGTTTCCTATACTAAATATCTCGTTGGGCACAGGCTGGAGCACCCTGTGAAGCGGTTCAAAAGCGCGGAGGGCACGTTCAGCGAGGAGCTGGCGCTGGGCGTGGCCGCCGGTGACCTGTACGCGGGGCACGACCACACGCGCCTGCCCGCCACGCCCCTCCGCGACTACGCGCTGCACGCGCACATCAAACACGAAAAGCAGGACCACGTCAGTACTCCATAATGACCCGGCGCCTCTCATAGTTTGCCCAACATTCATTTTATTCCTGAAAGTACTTTACGGATAATTTAGAGTCTAAAATTACAAAGCAGTTTTCAGGAATTGCTTTTAAAAGTTATCTTATACATAATCAAACTCCAAGTAAGAAAATAATATTATGACATAACCCATTGTTTTTTTTTAGTTATATGATGTAACTGAAATTAAAATTGTATTTTGTATTCGCCTTTAATTCTAGGAGGATGCAAAAGAGTACAAGAATCTTTTTACGTCGGACGGCTTATGTCCGACTCTGAAGGACCTGGAACAAATATTTGATAATTCGGACGATGCGGCCAGTGGTGATGAGACGGTAAGACTTGTGAGTGTACCCTTTTTATTATCTACTCTTATAATATTAGAATGCATGCTATCTTTTGAATCTCTTGAGCTCTATAATTTTTAAAAATAAATAATTACATTCAATTACAAATTCAGTACATATTAGTTTTGTGTGTAAAACTTTTATTTGATGAAGTAATGATGCATTATTAATCGTTTTAGCTACAAGTGCAAACGCCGCCCGATTCGAACAAGTCAATGGAGGAGACGCGGTGCCTGAGTGGTCGCTGCGTGCGCGCCGAAGAGCTGAGCAAGATGTTCCCCACGCCACCGAGCATGGAGGCGCATGCGCAACCCTCTCCGGGCTTCTCCCCGCCCGACGACGCCCAGCAGACACATGCGCATGCGCACTCGCACGTGCACGGCCACCGCGCGCATGGGTCACCGCCTCCCGACCCTATTGAGGTATATATATTTCTTTAATTTTATATACATTTATTTGTATGATGTACATACATAAAAGTAATTAAAGTTTGTAGGATACATATATTAAAAAGGTTTTTTGGTATAAGATAATATAAGTTCAGTATGAACTATGATATTGCTTGACCCAGTGATACCGGCAATAATACACAAGTTTATAAGATGATCACGTGATTATATATTATACCCTTGCACTTTTCACAGGATTGGTCATATGTGTTCAAACCGCCTACGATATGCAAGTATGTTGGTTCGTCCAAGTATGCGCCTCTGACTACTCTTCCGAGCCAGATGTTGCCTCCGGTGGCGTTACCACCACACGCAGTATACCGGCCGCGCTGGCAACGCGCCAAACAGGACTCCGAACGTGATGAGCATGCGCAGCCGCACCGAACGGAGTCGTCCAATACAAATAGTACGATTTTTTAATTTCATACTTGTATCTTATTTAAATATCGGAAACAAGATTCTTAGAATATATCGTTTCGATTCAGGTGGAAGTAATACTACAAGTAGCAATAACAGCACCAGTGGTGTGAAGCGATCGATATCGTCCAGCAACGAACGCGTCAACAGTGGCGCCACCTCCAGTACGGAGACGCGTGCGTCGCCCCGGCGACCGGGCGCGCCCTCATCCGCAGCCCCTTCTGCGATTAGTACATCGCCCGCTTCGCCACGCGCTGCTGCGCCAGCCTGCCCATTATTACTCAATGTGCTACTAGCAGACACCGTGCTCAATGTCTTCCGAGACCATAACTTCGATAGTTGCACGCTCTGTGTGTGCAATGCCGGCGCAAGGGTAAGAAAAACTACTATAATACGTAATAAAATTAGGTAGTACTCGCATTTAATTGCATTTTGCGAGGCTTTCTCGAAGGCAGAATTTCATTCGATATATGTCAAACGAAACGATTGCTGTATAAAATCATTCTTATGGGATTATCATAATTTATTATAATTTAAATGATATATTGTTTTATTAACAGATGGTTGGCAATATTCGCGGTGCGGATGCAGGAACGTATCTGCCGGGAGGTGATTGGGGAGGCAGTGTTGACGATGAGCCTTCTCGATGTTCGTGTGGCTTCAGTGCTATTGTTAACCGTCGACTGGCGCATCGAGCGGGGCTGTTTTACGAGGTAATTTTGACCAAAATGAAGAAGGGTAAAAATTACTATTCAAATTGTGGACATTTAATTTCAAAATTCCATCGCAGCTATCGATATTTGATTAAATATATATAGAGTTATATAGTAATTTAAAGTTGACACTAACCTTCTGCAGGATGAGATGGAGATCACGGGTATAGCGGAGGAACCGGGCGGGCGCAGCGGTCGCGGTACGCTGGGCGACGTGGCCGGCGTGGTGGTGGCGCAGTGCGCGGCGCCCGCCGGCGGCGCCGCCTCGGCCCTCGCCCGCGCCGCGCGCCGCGCCTCCGCACACTCGCCCGACCACTTGCGCCTCAACCTGCTCGAGTTAGTCGCCCATACTGTCTGCTACATGTACTAGTGGCCATTGCATGCCATTTGACCGATGCTACAATGCGCCTCCCGTACCTCCCAGGTACTCCGACGGTGGAGCAGCAGCGGCGCGAGCGTTACGCGCAGCGGCAGGAGGCGCAGCCGCGTCGTTACCCGCACCCACCCCCGCCACCGCCGCCACTGCCGGCACCGGCGCTGCGGTGCATCGTTGGCCCTTCATCGGTGCACGAGCGCCGCGCTCCTCGAGAGATGTCGTCAGGTATTCCCTTTTTCCTTAATGAGTTATCTTGTAGTAGATGTAAATAAACAGACGGTTACAAAAAAATACAATAAAATATTAAAGTGTTTACTATTGAGAATTTTTCCAGAATTAATACAAGACAATACAAGATGGAAAGAATTACGCTTCTCGGAAATACCTCTACATTCATTTCACGCACGTCTATTTTTTTATGTATTTAGTAGATCAATTTAAAAAACAATTTTATTGGAGAGAAAATGTTTACAGTATTTATTCAATTGTGACAGATTAATGCGTCGCCTTCGGCCGTTGCTCCAAGACGCGATACAAAAGCGTTGTTGCGGCGCTCGTATGTGGGACGGCGTAACGGGCCCGCTGACGTGGCGGCAGTTCCACCGCCTGGCCGGCCGCGGCAACGAGGACCTGTGCGAGCCGCAACCCGTGCCTCCTCTGTTGGTTGGACACGACCGGGATTGGATCTCGCTGTCGCCGTACGCCCTGCGGCACTGGGAGCGACTGTCGCTTGAACCTTATTCGTACGCTCGAGACGTGGCCTACGTCGTATTGGCGGCGGACGGCGATTACTTGTCGGAACCAATCAAAACGTTCTTCCGGGAGTTATCGGCGGCCTACGAGTCTTGTCGGCTGGGTAGACATCAACCTATTGCTAGGATAGCGCGTGACGGTATCGTGAAGACGGCGCCTAGCGACGGCGAACGGTAAGTCAGATTTACAATTCACAATAAAAAGTTTATTACATATTTTTAAATACTTTATGGTTTAAAAACCATGTTATTGTGTTTTTACATTACTAAAACTTTAAAAGTTCTGTTATTTTAATTATATAAACCATATTATTTATCTGAACGTTATTTATCATTCATAATATGCATATATTTTAGGGATTCAAACTATGAAGAATGGACGGGAGAGCTACCTCCTGGAAGATTAGGAGAATATATGAAAGCTTATGCGGAGACTTTGCGATCGAACCTCGTACCGCAGCTAGCTGCGCTAAATGTTGACCGAACATTATTCGAAAGTAGGTTTTATTTTATAATAATAGAGTAAAATATATATATACATACATACTTTACACACAAAAATAATGATAAATTTGCCCTTCAGCAAACAATTCGGGTTCAATGCGACCCCCTACGGCGCCGGAGATGCCTGGCACTCCCGGCGGCTGCAGCGGAGCAGGTGCGACGGCGGGCGAACACGAGGCGGAGAGCAGTGGTCTGCCCAGCAGTGCTGCTTGGGAGGAGGACGAGGCGGGCGCGCCAGCGCTCGTGTTATACGTAGTAGAGCCGCCCGCCGCGCACGCGCACCGCCCGCGCGCGCTCACCGCGCTGCTGCGGCTCGCGGCTCAGGCGCATCACCACCTGCACCACCACAACCCGCTCATCAAGGTATTATATTGCTCTAATAGCTATGACTAATATTAGTCGTAGACATGTAACTTTTGGGACATATGTGCCATGCGTATTCAATTTTCGTGAGGATGTTAATAAAACGCAAATTAATCTAACACTCCACAAATGAAGTTGCGTACTGTTATTATTTTAATATCTCTAAAATATGTCGATTTTTGTTATGGTCACTTAACAAATTTTTAAATTCTATATCGCACAGATAATATCATTAGAAGGAGTCTGTGAGACATGGGGTGCGTTAGGAAGCACAGACATAGGCGGCATCGGTGGCGGTGCGGGCGGCGGCACGGAGGTGCGCGCGCTGGCCTTCAGCGTGTTCAGCAGCGCCCGAAGGCTGCTCTCGCACTCACCAGCCGGCAAGTCTCTGACGGGCTTCGGCACCGCTGCCAATGCCAACCTCTTCCTTAGCTCGAAAGATGTAAGTAGTATTTATTAATTATATATGTTATGGCAGTGAAAAAATTTTGCCCTAGAAAAGAACAATAATAGGTTATAAAAGTTTTTTATTTTTTATTTGTTTTACGATTTTGAACTTTTATTAACTCTAGTTAATATTCGCTATCATTGTCATCATTAAAACATTATTTTTGTATGCACAGGAGAAAAACCGCGCACCATACAAGCTATTCTCTCCCGCATGGGTGCTGGCACCTCCGCGTGCGCTCAAGGAGGTGGCGGAGACGTGGGGCACGACCTGCGGCGAGCAGAGTGCTGTGTTATTCCTGGCTTACTGCTTGTCGCACGACCAGCGCTGGCTGCTGGCCGCCGCCACTGACGCCCGCGGCGAACTGCTCGATACCGCCGCTATCAACATACACGTGCCCGCCAGGTAAAAAACCCTATGTATATTAACATCAATTATATAAACTTAAATATAACACATTCTTTCAAAAAATGAAACTGCACCAATAAAATATATAATAAAAAAAGCTGTAATTTTTCTTATTCTATAATAGATCGAGACGGAAGAGAGGCGGCCCGGCGCGGAGGCTAGGTTTAACAAAGTTGATGGACTTCACTTTGGGTGTTATGTCGCAATCAGTTCAGCCCTGGCGTCTTGTCGTTGGTCGTGTCGGAAGAATCGGCCACGGTGAACTTAAAGGTACACAAATAAAGAAACATAAAAAAAAAAAAATGTTTTTCCAACAATTATAAAATCTTTGGCTAACAACATTTAGTAAAATTTGCTTGTATTTTAAATAAAATCTTTGGAGTTATATCTAGATAGTAATGTATGAATATAGCGATTTATATACCAATATGTACATTATGCAATTCAAGTATCAATGAATAAAAAAAATGAAAATTAATTTAATTTACCTATCATCTCATGAAAGTAATCACTTTACAGGATGGAGCTGGCTACTATCTCGACCTAACCTAAATCGCGCCTCGAATATGCTCCGCGAGATGTGTGGTAGCTGTTCGCTGTTGTATCCAACCGGCGCCCCCTGTATCCTGTCCGCCTGCCTCGTTTCAACGGAGCCCGATTCCTGCCTGCGTCTCATGGCCGACCGTTTCACACCAGATGAACGCTTCTCGCAGGCTTCTATTCAGTCGCATCTGCATACGCCTCGAGACGTCACAGCTACACACATACTCGTATTTCCAACGTCTGCTACTACGCAGGTATAAATTATTTAAATAAATAAAATCAGTCTGCGTATATGCGAAAAACTAAAATTTCACTGGCAATTAAATTCCTGATGCGTTTTTATTAATTAAACTGTAATAAATAGTTTTATATATAATAGCTTCAGCTTATGGGATAAGTAATCTTTCCGCAGCTTAGAACATCAGAATTATTTTTATTTTTATATAACTTGTTAAATATGTTATAGTCAAATCAAATGCCATTCGAGCCGCCGAACGCCAACGGTGAAGAGAACGACATGCTGCTTGGCCTGGTGGACATGGTGGACGAAGACATGGGCGAAGAGAATATGACGGATCTGCTCATTAGCGACATGTTCATGTGGCCGGCTGGCAGTCCGCGCGCCTCTCCCAGGAGGCACGATGATGAAGCTAGCCGGGAGGGCAGCCCTGCGAGGCATGCACATCTTAATGCCACTGGGGCTTACCCTCGCGACGATGAACATCAGCCGGTTAGTAAAATGGCTGTGTTTAGTTGAAAGACTTTAAATATAATAATATTTTAATCCCATTAATGGTACATGTACAGGAACAAGTGGGAACAGTCCTGCAGCAGCCGCTGGCGCTGGGGTACCTGGTGTCTACGGCGCCCTTGGGCGCCATGCCGGGGTGGTGGTGGGCGAGTTGCTGGCACCTGCGTGATGCGTGCCCTGCATTCCTCAAAAACGCCTTGCACTTGCAGTGCTCCGTGGCACCTCATGACGACTACACGTCACTCACTCAGCGCCGCGACCACAACACGCATCCGCTCGATTCAACCACCACCACCGACGTTTTACGGTATTTATAATTATATATGTTGATTTTATGAAGAATATCGCGAGTAATGGCCAATGTTATGTAACTGTATATAATTTCTGAATAAGTTCTTTATAGATTTACAGTAATAAAATTAAATTTACAGTATTAAAATTATACAAAGTAGTAATAACGTTAATATTTACAGATATGTTTTGGAAGGCTACAATGCGCTGTCGTGGTTAGCGCTTGATGGTACGACGCATGACCGGCTGTCTTGCCTACCGCTACACGTGCAGGTGCTCATGCAGTTGTACCACACCGCCGCCGCCGTCGGCTAGACCGGCCATCTGGATCTTCACGTTGCAGATGATCCAGATTAATGTGTTAGCAGTTGTCGAGAGTGTGTCCTGGAAGTTTTATATTCAGTGAAGTTTTATATGTGGTGAAGTGTTGAGAAGTGGAGCACTGGATAATAGGTGAATGAATAGGTGCGCCATCTAAAGTGTTGGTTACCATTTATAGTAATAAAATTATTTATTGGAGTTGGTGTGAAGAATGTTGCAAGTCTGTATTAATAATGTTGACCTATTTTATATGTATTTAAAAATTCAGTCTATTATCTAGACAAGTTTATTAATTAAAATATTTTTTTTAATTGAAATTGATTTCTTATACATTTTTTTACTATTAAATCCGTATCATTAATTTTATTTGATACTTTGATATTAATTTAATATATTAAAATACAGACTTGCAATAGATCTTACCGTTGTTAAAGATTAATGAAGTCCATTGAATGAATTAAAAAGTACAACATCTAAAACATGTATTTGACAGGGATTTGTCATTGAACAAGGTTACTTTTGTAGCCATAATATAAGATAGATATCAAAATAATGTAATTTTTTTTTCATAAAATCTCTTGAGATTAATCATTTAGGGACAATTAATATGGAATGTTTGATTACAATAAATTTGTGATGAATTTTACAGTAATAGAAATGTATGGATTCTTTTCCAATAGAACTCATTCTTCAAAGCATATAGAATTCTTAGATGAAGCAGTACTTAGGTAAATTAATTATATGGTATGGCTCGTACGTAAGATGGCTTGAATAGGGACAAGTTATTGTTGTCAAGGTTTGATGTTTAGCCCTAGGAAGGGTAGCTGAGCTGGGTTATGAATAGTTGTTATAGTAAATCAATTGAAAGAGTGGTAACTTTAGTGTTGCCCCTTATACTATAAGTTGTTTTTAAGACAACGATTATAAGCAATTAGATTGAAAGTAGCCTGTTATATTTTTCAACATCAGGCATACATTTGTTGTGAAGAAATATATAAAAACATCTTATAGTAGCAAGAGTACCATCTGGATGAGTAAGTTACCACGACTTTGTACGAATATCGAAATGTTAAATTAAACATTAAGAAAATTTATAAAAAAAATATTAGATAAGCCGGGGAACTATTAAGAATAAACAAATTCAATCTTGCAAAGGTCCAATTCGGAATACAAAGATGGTTTTTACTGAAACCATAGTTTTTGAGATTTAGTCTCGTTAGGGCATTTCATTTTCATCTTTACTCATATGTATAAGATTTCTTCCATTGTAGTCTTTCGAAAAGAAAAATCATTCTTCCGTGATCTCACACTCCATAAAAAAAACCTCATTTTCTGTAGTGTAATCTCCCACTTTTATGCATGTCTTGTAGTGATTAATTTTAATGGTGATCCATTGCCAATTTTAATTCAATCAAATCAATTTATATTTTATCTACTTTTTTATATGTTTTCTAATTCTTTTTGTAACCGACATATATTTATATTTACAATTTCATTTGTATGAAAGATCTTAAATCTAATCTGTAATATATACCCAATTAAACATTAGTAATTTTAATAGAACTATGTTTAAAGAAAAACTTCTATGAAAACTAACCTAGAGTCTATTGTACTTGATAGCTTAGTGCTAGTGTTTTGGAATGATTTTATATCTGTACCATGTTAGATGGACAGAGTCTGTGAATATCGTAGTTCTTTTCTTCTTCTAGCAGTTTGTGAACTTTGATTGTCTGTTCAACTTCTCATTTCAGTCTTAAGTCTTCTAATCGTGGTTATCCGAAAGATGTAGATTGTCACAAGTTAATTATTGCAGTTGTAATATTATTATAATGTTGTTGTGCTACGTATAATGTAATATATTATTTTTATTTTATGTTTCAAGCCGGTATGAATTACCAAAGGTGTTAGCTATTCGATTAGTGATTTAGATATTTTTACCACCACAGATTTTCATAGTAATCTTGATTGACAGGGTTCTGTTTTCGTCTCTATTACATTTAATGAAATCAAAATTTTTTTTAATCAATTTTAAAATTATTTTTGTACAGTTATATTTTTTATTTAAATTTAAATAATTTTTCTATAATTTTATTGCGTATGAAATAAATTAAAATCATGTAGTTGAAATTTTAAATTAGATCAATTAACCGTTAATTTAAAGCTCGGATCTGTATTGACCGAGCACAGTTTTATATCCAGGGATCAAAGGCTCAACGTCGGTTGACATAATTAAAACATTTCTTTGAAGTAATGAATAACTTTAGTGCAAAATGTTGGTAATATAATATTAAGCAAACTGCCAAGTGACCGCGTCGGTGGCGCGAGGGGGAAGGGTGTAACATTCTAAACACAGTATGTCTAGTAATATCGTTTTCTTATGATAATGAACCTCCAATCGGAAAATAATTAGTAACACCAATAGTTTACGATTATATGAATAGTAATAAAGAGAGCCCTCTAGATCATGTTCGGAACTAGCATTTGTATAATTAGAGGTCGTTTTATATAACTATTAATGAAAATCCATTGTAATGACAGCATTGTTGATAGGTCGAATCTCTTACATTTTGAGTAGGTATATAAAAATTTTCTATTTTAATAAAATTAAAGGTAAGTAATAGGCAGGTGTCATAAAGATATTGTAATATATACATAAATAAGACCCATTGGGATGATCTTTGTAATATCGTGGCACGTGTGAAGTGTCTCAAATGAATTTGGAATTCCGTTGGACTCTGGAAGTTAAACGTTTATTTGTTGAACAAAATGAAAACATTAAACAGTAATAATGAAAATTTCGTTGCTTTTTACCTGATTAATTTTAGTTGCAAACATGTTCGATCAGTGACTGAAACTGATTGTAGGCAAATTGTACAGGCTCTGTATAAAAAGGCGTCGTGACTCGCGACGTGCCGGTATACATAAATTATTTAATTGTAGCGACGCGACGGCTACAGCGCGTATTAACTGAATTATGGCTAGTTGAATATAAAATGTTTTAAATGTGTTACAGCATTTGAGAATATTTAATGATGTTGTATATAGTTTATATTTTGTTTTGTAAAACGACACTTTGTAAATATAATTGAAGTAGTGATGTACCGTTAATTATTTGCCCACTTTGCCGATGTATAATGGAGCACGTTTTAAAGAAACCACTCGTAATATTTTGTACAGTTGTTAAGCGAGATTCGTAGTTGAATGAATTATTTTTAAGATTACGTTTTTGATCCTTTTTTTGTTATTGTGAATTTGTCAATTTTTTTAGGGAATTGGGATTGTACTGTATATAGACCACACCATTTTGTCATATATTAGTTTGTAAGCGGACAAATCTGATGATTGTAATGGAAATCAAATTTTCTCAATAGAGCAATCATTAGGTATTCGTAAACAAAAGTTAGTGTAATACTTGATATTAATATAACTTTATAAATAACTGTGAAAATAGGTAATAATAATTATGAATAAAATATTACATATTTATAACAACATTTTATTTTCTACCCTCAATAAATTTTACAATTAATTTTGCCATATGTGAATTTAACAAATATAAAGCTTAGACATTTAATTCTTCGATCATGACTATTAATAATTTATCTACATAAGCATGGTCGCCTACATTCTAATGTGAATGGCATTCCAGTACAATATTCTATAAAAATATCAACAGTAGGATTAAAACACTCGTTGAATATTTTAAAAACTATAATCAAATTTCCATTTTCTTTCTGAAAAATATACGAAAATGCTCGTAACAAGGAATTTCTAGGCACCAATGTCAAGTATCAGGCTATTGCTGAGGAGAATGTAGATATACGGGCACAGCGCATAAGTTTGGGCGAGCAGTTACTCTCAAATTAGAATGTCTAAGGAATTCTATTTTTGGGTTTTTCAGTCTATCTAACTATACCTTCGTACCTTTTTATTAAATATACAGGTATTAATAATTAATTATTGGATCTAGAGGTAAAGGGTTAGAAACCAGTGTTTAGTCAATAACATTTAAATTAGAAGTTAAATATTTGACAGTGTTTATATTCAGCTTTATGTACTACACACTTATACACATAATTGCCTTTGAAAGCGCATTAAGCTGCTCATTATGATCCTGATCGTACACCGGTCGTAACTCCTAACGGATTGTCCCACCACACGTATACACACACGCACCACTCGTAAACTGTTGTATCACATATGCAAATGGTTATATTTTATAGTTTTTGATATCGAAACCCCACGGCTTATGTTAGGAGGATATTAATTTTATTAGAATAGATATGAAATTGGTCGTTTATAAATAATCCTAAACGTTACAAAATTAAAAAGCCTAAAACTTTTAGTCAACAGTTTGTTTTATATCTTAAATTTAATAATTATAATAAAAAGTAACAATTATATATAGCCATTTCATCAATAATTAATTATATAATTACACAAATGAAAGTAGACTTAATTGTAATTTACAAAAATTATAAATATAATATTTAAAAAAAAATGTATTTATCAATAGTAAAAAATTATATTTAAACTTGGTTCAAACCAGTGGCTTAGTTTTACGAAATACAGCTGGAGGCGGTTTAAGGTTTATTTGGTTATCGTCTCTAAATGTTGTAAAAAAATATACTTTGTCACTAATAAAAACGCTAAGCCTAATAGATTATTCAATTATATTCTTTAATTTTCCTTAATCTCTACATACATAAATTAGTCTGTATTATTGCAGATCTTTGCCTGTATGAGGTATTTGACACAGGAAAAAAATTAACTTGACTTAACGAGTTGACATTTGTAATGTTAAAGAAAATAAAAATTAAAAATAGAGTATGAATATGTCTAAGTTTATTTGATATCTAACAATTTTTTCATTGCTTGAAACTTGAGTTAAGTTAAAGATTGATATTTATAAAGTTTTTCGAATATGTACCTTCATTGTTGAAAGTCTTTGTGTTGACCTTACCTAATATATAGATCTATTAAGAATTAAGATCATTAAGGCAAAATGAAGATCAATGAGAAGAATTTATGTGCGTTCGCTTCATCAGCAACTCCAGTAGATCGTGAGGGATGGCTAGATATGAGAGGCGAAGTAGGAAAAAGCTACCAACGCAGATGGTTTACTTTGAAAGGAAATCTACTGTTTTATTTCGACAAAAAAGGAGATAAAGAACCAGTCGGTGTTATTATACTAGAAGGATGTACGATTGGTAAACTATTTACTATTATTTGTGCTAATAAAATGTTAATATTGTAATTCTATATTGAAACGAAATAGGTTTGATTTGTATACTGTTTTACAGAATTGACGGAAGAAGAGTCGTACAGTTTCAAGATAGTGTTCCACTGTGAAGGTGGACGTACATATTTCTTGTGCACAAACTCACAAGCCTCAATGGAAGCTTGGATGAAGGCATTGGCTTGTGCAAGTTATGATTATATGAAGTTGATGGTGGCTGAGCTGCAGAGACAGCTGGATGAAGCTCAGGGTAATAAAACAATACATTTTTATATCATTATTGTAATGTTTTTATTTAATGATTAACTACTTGAAAATGTATACATAAAATGGTTTAAATCACAGCTGAAGAGGCTGCCGAGGCTGCTGCATTAGTTACAGTCACATCTCCTGAAGATGAACCCAAGGTTCCACCCCGAGGTCAACGTTACAATCCCTTCAACAAAGCTCCTGAAGGAGAGACTAAAGCTGTGCCAGGGAGTAGACACCGTAAGTAAACTTGCACAATTATAAACTGCAGATCAAAATCTTAAGTAAATAATCATTTCTACAAGTCATAGTAATAACAGAGACATTGGTTGATATGGTATCGTTTATATGTGAACATCTTAATACCTAAAAGTGGATGAAGGGATAATAAAACCAAGCTTTTAATGGTCCACATAAGTTTTATTCTAATAATAATTATAATTATTTTCATGAAATGTTATTTTTTTACCCATGTTAAGGTATAGTAGATGTATCTTATACTTCCTAATAATTTATTTCAGATAAAGAGAGTGTGAAGTCAGAGCTTCCCCGTAAAAAGGTACCATTTCGCGATATCCACAAATCCTATGGTCGAAAGATCCTTTCAGATCGCAGCGAGTGGCGCGCGCGGCTGCGCATGCGCGATGATGCTGTCGAGCGACCTCTAATACAACTGTGAGGCTAAACACCTTAACACTGATATATGAAGATGATTCAATATCTCATTGCAATTGTAGTTTGAAGGTCGATGAAATCAGTTACAATTTGTATTACTTGGCAGTATTGAAGTAGTTGGCAAGATTTGAATATAAAAAAGCATCCATCTGATTGTAAATGATGTTGTTGTGATAATATTACATATATTTATTGAATATATACTTTGCATATACTTTTAAAGCCGTTACATCTTACAGATAGCAAGGTATAAATACACATACACCTTATACAACAATATTATTCTGTGAGAACTCACTTGGTACCCTATTGATGTATATTAATACATGTGTGGTTTGAATGTTAAAGTTATTGTAGTTACATTATGTTGTATGCATAATTGTCTAATTTCATGTTCATGGTCTGAGGTGAATTTAGAGTTTGTTGTGTCATTTTAGGTAGACATGAACATTGTCACAAGTACCTATTATGTATAAACATATTATGTTACCAACAAGCAAATAATAGCTCTGATTTTGTCTATCCTCTCTATGATGATATTTTCTCCCTCTCTGACTTTGATAATATTTATTTATTATTTTAATAATGTGTGTTTGTTGTCAATATCAAAATTTTATAGTTGAAATTTGTAATATATATCGCGAATGTTTAAAGTGTACAGAAACAAAGCTTTCATTGTAATAAAAGATGTCTTCAGAGTGAGTGGTTTACTGATGAAAATGTTTATCCATCTAGATCCTTATGTCATGAGTTTCTTGTAAAATATCTGCCCCGTGAATGCAATTCCTATTGGCTAATGAATTATAAGTTTACGGAACTAATGTATATCTATAGCTCAGATAGACAGCTTATACTTGTCAACCCTTTAAATAACAGTTACAGTCTTGATCATGTTGCTGTAAACATTATTTCAGTCCAGTCCACCTGACTGGTTTGTTTAAGATTTATCTATATCTTAAACTTTTTTTTTAGATTTGTCATTTATAATAAAGACAGACAGACAAGCAAATGGAGAACAATAAGTAGAATACTCTCAGTATTTTTATTTATACTACTGTTCGCCCTTTGGTTGAAGGTCGTCCGCAATCATATTTGAAAATTTGTTCCTCTGAATATTTTTGAAATTTAAAAGAAATCTTTAACTTTTTTAATATTCATAACTCTAAAGCCAGCAACTAGTGACCCAACAAAAAATAAATCATTTGACAAATATATGACATCTGGCACTCAACTGTTTCGTCTTTGCCCATTTATATTAGCGTTAAACAAAAAAAGATAAGCTAATTTTTTACCATGCTTGAAGCTTTAAACATATCATATTGTACTTATAAGCTAGGAACTGAAATTATAATTTATAAATAAATTTATTGTTAAGCTTGCTTGCCAATTTTATTTTATCAGGATAACGATAAATTAATAGTTTGTAATTTGAATTTATTATTTACGGACTTCATTTTAAGAATGTATTTGTTAATATATATATTATTATTATTCCTTTTTGTTTTTATTACACAACTTCTTTCATAGATATTTGTGTGTAGAGTAGAATATTCTTATAACAATATAAGGATTTATTTAACTTGTTATTTTCAGTGGTACAAATTTATGCAATCAATTTAAAGGCAGTCCATTTCCAACCATTTTTTTATCTCACTGTAAACACCGGAATACGAATAAAAAACCCGCGGTATGTGGATCTACAAATCCGAAGGGGGATTCCCGGGGTACTGAGAATCCACATAAGACCAGCGACGCCTAATGTAGCGGGCGGAGAAGGTGTGCGTCACGCTTTGCACACGTTGAACCGGTCTTTTACTATATAGCGGTGTCCTCCTCCAGTCAGGTCTAGCCATTTTCAAGTCATTGAATTGGACTAAGCGCAGAATTTCTCTGCTGATGACGATATTATAGTCAATTATAATAGTTTTAATACATATATTAATCAAATAAAAGTATTATTTTTTTACTTTAATTTTTGATATTGTAATTATTTTTGTTATTTATATATCTCCTCTTTGAATTGACTTTTATGAAATAATAAGTTATATTTAAGTTATTGAGTTGCAAATTAAATAATTATATTATAATGTGCTTTTATATAAGGCTGTTAAAAGGTCGAAATAAAACGATATTATTGTATTAAGTAGTTTATTTTAAAAATCTTTGTTATATAAACCAACACTTTACAACGTCAACTAAGACAATAAAGGGAGATAATATAGATACTAAGAGGCTACTGGTGTAACAGCGGTACACGAACAACGTCATCTTTTGTCAATAGATGGCGCTACTTGTGTCATATAACAGGGATGCCCATCCGACAGTCCGCGATTACACCAATAGTCGCAGTCAGTCGCGTTAAGACCTGCCAGTTGAAGCGCATATGCATCTAATTTTGGTATATCCCATAATACTAGACAATATTGAGCAAAATACACCGCAGCTATCATATGTCATTGTGATAAGGCATATTTTCGCTTGACGCTCCGACGCGGGTGAACTATACATAACAAGGTGAAATCGATGAGTGGAAGACCGTTCGAATGCCCAGTTCGGAAAACATGGTAACAAACACACGCGGTGACATGTGACCCATCGCACACGACGCCCGGGACCAACCAGTAACGCCGGGTCATTAATAAACCTATCGATACGAATATCGATTCGATGCCATGTGCGATACAACACTAAAACGAAACACAAGGTGACAATGTCAAACTTTAAACTTCTAAAATAAAGTGTTAATATTTAAAAAAAAAAAAATAATATAATATGCCTAAAATACACACCCGTTACAGTATATTTTTAAAATCGTTAATTTTAAACTTAAAAAATCCAATGATTTTAATTTTGTAACAGGTCATTGAAAACATGCCTTTAGAATTTTTCTAACTCGAATATATCTCCCATTTCCGAATACATATGTGAGTATAATAACTATTTATAAATCTACAAAAATCATAAACAAGGTTTTCTAAACACTAGCGAGACACAGCGATTAACTGTCGCTCATTACAACAATATTCGTTCCAACGATCATTTAGCTTTTTATACTTCAATACAAGTTCAATTCAAAGTCTAAAAAAATGTTTTTGTCAAATTACTACAAACAACGTTTGCCATTTTGATTTTTTTGTTTTTAACGAAAATTATATAATTTTATCTGGGCTCATTTAGTACTTTGAAATTGAGCATTTTCATATAGCCTTTTATAGCTCTGGCGCGTTAACTATCTCAAAAAAAAAAACATATAAATCCACCCGAGAGTACATAGCTGTGTCTCCGAATATACCGCGAAACGCGAACGTCAAAAAAAAAACTCATAAATAAGAAATATTTGGTAACAAACTCCTTATAAGATAAATTAACAGCAAACTGCACGAAACGACTGGTTACAAAAGATGAGCGGACTTGAGTATTTACACATTGTTAAAATTTTACACAATCAATACATCACTAACCCGAATCTACCGCTAAGAAGGAAAGTCCGTGGGATGGAATAGCTTTGACTTTATGAATTTTAAAATTACGCTATTCTGAATAAAACAATTTAATAAAACTGTACGACTCCGAGAATTACAAGAAAATGTCAAGCGAAGGAAAAAACTATCGAGTCCAAAACAGCATAATTCTAAAACAATTGTGAAGAATGAAAATATCGAAAACAATATACACTCTATAGTTAATTAAAATTAAGTAAAAAAAAAACAAACAAAGTTATATACAAGTTTTGTGGTGGGTGGGAGTTAAAAGTTCTGGCCACTTCTCGCAGAGGAAGGACATTTTTGGTCTTAGTCAATAACTTAACTATAAATATTTAGAGAATACATTTTCAATATATTAATGTAACAATACATCGTTAAATCAAATACGCTTAAAGCAGATGAGAAATTATAGGTTTTCTCTCGTTTCTCTCAACGAGGATCTACAATTCCACACCTCCGACGTCATTCCAATAGAACCGTTAATACGTCGCCGTAAAGTTTAATTTCGATCAATAGATCGGATACAATATACGTACAATTATATCTATAAGTACGTTCTCAGACAGGGTGAGGTTATCGTCAAGCTAAGTGGCCGGTGCAGCGGGGGGGCGCGTCGGGGGGGGGGGGGACGTCGTTACGCTTCGAAGCGCTTCTTGCGCTCGGCGACGACGCCGGCCAGCGGCTTCAGTTCTGCGGACAACCAGCTTATTGTAACAACGACAGCCAATCGTATCATAGAAGGAAAGGACGAATGATTTACTCGGCCATATAATATTACAGAAACAATACCGGTTTATTTTTTATCACCGAGTGCTAAATAAACACGACACGAAGTCGCAACGTGCGATGACTTGCTTTAATTTGTAATTAATGTCGTATCGGCGATGAAAGAAAACATCGTGAGGCAACCTGCACGTGTCGGCCGGATTTTCGACATTTATATGTCCATAAACTGGCAACACTTGTACAACGCCGTAGAAGCTTTAAACCTTAAGACATTTACTGAATTATTTTCAATGATAACCTCGTGGTCATAATTCGTAAACCATTTACACATTGAAAATATTTATAGGTAGTATACAGTTTCTTTCCCTTATATATTTAAAGCCATGGTTATGCTAGCCTTAAAATTAATAAATAATGGTTAGTTTAGGTTAGGTACCTGTACGGGGGACAGCTGCAGGTTTCTCGACGTGTCGGTCTTGGAGTACTGCAGGCCGGACCCGCGGGCTCTCGACTCCAGCGAGCTCGACCGTGACGACTTCCCCTAAAATACCGAATTTTCATTATAAATAATTATTTTGTATACAACATAATCAGTTAAAGGTAATTTATTATGTATATACATTAAATAGAGGGAACATACCCAACAACAAGGAAAAACAAAATAATGATTTAATTTTAGTATGGTCTTTCCTCACCTTTATTTACAGTACAATATAACCAATTAATTATATGTGTTATTTATCATAATATAAAAAACACATAGAATACACAAATTATATGTAAATGGCATTGTCCTAATAAAAAAACCAAAATGTCTCATGAGTTTGAAAAAAATATATTTAGTGAATAATTAAAAAAAAGTTATTGCTAATTAAACCACCATGCAAGTAAATACTTATGTAGAGCACACACGAAAACCATTCCTCTCAATATTTATACACAATAAAATTATTAAAATGACAAAACCAACGAAAATTCATGCAACGTATTATTATGAATGCTAAATATGATTATTTTAATTTTCGAAATCCATCATTTCAATGTTAAGAAAATTGATATTTTTTATATGTTTTAAATTTAGAAAATGGTTATGTATACATTTCTAAATTCAATACATATGTTTATTTTTGTTTCACAATTATTTTTTGTTGCATATGACAACACCACTTTTAGCATCATCTAACCCCCACCTATGGTCGGAGTATTTTTTTGTTAAATTTAAACTTTTTATTACTAATTTTACTGTGATTTTGATTGAATTTAGAGGCACATCCAACATCAGACTACGGTCAGCATGTTTTTATTTCTCAGTAGCATTTCAGAATTACCTACAATCTTAATGCCTTTTGTTTTTTTGATAGTCGTGTGCCAGTTGTGTACAATTCAAAACTGAATATCACAGATCTATTTCGGTTAAATATTTCTACCCGAGTCGTCAAGATTCATGGAACTAAATTAACCTAGCCTTAAATTGCATTATAATTGTTCCTAGAAAACTCTTAGGTTTTAAAGGAATTTCGGCTTATTTTGAGTTATCTGTTATTAATCTCTAATAAATGTCTTACATGCTTGTAAATTGGCTTACTGATGCATCATAAACTCTTTATAAAAATCATATTATTATATTTAAGGCACTGTCCTTGCAATACTATTATAAATTTAAGTTTCCATTTGTTTAAAAGGAAGGAAATTTAAGGGTTTTCCTTATAAACTGCCTGCATATGTTTTCCCATATTAGGTATGTATTACTCATGATTTATTAGAAAACTTGTATACTTAATAATAGTGTAACGATGACTTTGAATACTGTTTGCAAATTACAAATAAATTTTCCTTGTATGTAAATAAGATCAAGATCTGGTTTGAAAGATAACTTAAGACAGTATGGTAATTGGTGCGCGCTTTATACAGGTGACTTTGAAATCAACTAAACCTATTTTACGTATTATTAAGCTATATTTTAAACTATTCAAAATCAACTAATACAACAAATAACGAATACAAATTTCTAAGGACTAATATTCTTTAACTTGCGTGTCCCGCAACGACTCGAAATAGATGATTGTTGATATGAATTTTCTTTATCAGTTCGTAACATTGTATTAATTTTATTGTTACTGGTTTTTTCATGGTAAATGTAACGTAAATATGATTATTATTTATATATATAATATTAAAAATATACAGACTGCCCACTGATGGTAAGTGGTCACCACCACCCAAAGACATAAACACTGGAAGAAATATTAACCATCACCAATGTGTTAAGATGTTATGTCCCTCGTGCCTGTAGTTGCACTGGCTCACTCACTCTTCAAGCCCGAACCCAACAATACTAAGTATTGCTGTTAGGTGGTAGAGTATGTGACGAGTGGGTGAGTGACTTGCTCAAAATGTTACCATCAAGTGAGTACCACTAATTGCAATTAGCATCATGAAGACATATTTGTATAGGATGCTAATGGCAACATTCAGGATAGTTAAATCAATTAAACTAATATATAAATGATCACGTTGTCAAATATGTTTAAATATGAAGCAGATTTAATTAAAAAAAAATTGTTTAAATTCTATATTTACAACGGTTTTTCACTTGATCGAACACAGCTTGTGTTCTATGCTTTGTAAAATATTTGGACAGACGCAATTTAAATACTTCTGAGATATCTGCCGGCTAATGTTTTTAGTGACGATATTTTTCACTTAAATCAAGCGAATAAACAAGAGAATATTTTTTTTCACACACAACACCCAAAGCGATGTATTATTAAATCATTTACAACGGTAAAAATATATGAGACCTATTTTTTCGACAATAGTTTATATATTCTGCAAATTAATTTAATAATGAGTATAATGTCATGAATAGATATGATAAAATGATCCCAAAATAAAATGTAAACGATGAATATCAAAGTTGTGAGTAAACAACACACAACCGTAACGTGTAGTGTTTTAGGGTAGTTTTTAGGCCTCGTGTCTGTACCTACTGTTATTATTATTATATATATTTTATAATTAGCAAATGTATTTAATAAATCTGACTGAGGTCTGTATAATCAAATCTTCTATTGTCTTGTGTTGGCATTAATGAGTACTATTTAATGTATCACCATTTTTAATTCGTCGTCCTCAAATCTCATTCCCTCACTGGTACATATTTACTCGAATAATACAGAATAATTTTAAAGACGGGTCTATAATATTGAAAATTCTGAGTCCTGTGTAACCCAGCCTATCAAGTGAGAGTGAATCAGGGATGTAAGGGACCATTCATTTATTACGTAAGACTATTTTCGCTTGTTTTTGACGCCCTCCCCCCCTATAATAAGAAAAAAAAAGAATAGGCCGACCCCTTCCCCCACTGTTTAATATTTATTACGTAAGAATCTAAATGAAGAAATGAATACACATTTGGTTTATTTTAATGTTTGTTTCAAAGAATCAAGAGCAGTAGAGCAGTAGAGTGTGAGCGAGTGGTGAGTTACCTGCGGCGGAGTGGCCCTGCCAGGCGGCTGCCAGGCGGCGCAGATGTGCCCACAGCGGCGCCTCCGACCCATGCTGTTAGTGCCCGCCACGTCAACCACGCCAATGCAATACAGTGGACAGACTTACGAACTACTCGTATGTGATCGCGCGAATTGATCGTTTCATTCGAATCTAATTCAACTATGCGAATTTCGATACTATAAATTTGAAATATTAAGTTTTTTAAATATATTTTTCAAAGTTTAATTTTGCAGCAATTGTTTACTATGACTTGTGAAATTATGAAAAAAAAAAAAAAGATTCCAATATATTTACTAATAATTTTATAACAAAATAAACAACTTAATAAAAAAAATATCGCATAAATAAGTTATCAAATCAACAAAGCCAGTTTTCAAGCTCGGCACAGTTCAATTTGTGCGATCAAATCACTTCGAACCCTACGAAAGCGAAGGTTTAAATGTATATACATTGTGCTCGGTATCTGATCTACGTGAGTGCAAATATTACTCGTCCCAAATATTCACTTGTGACGTTTGTATGAATAGCAATGAAAATGTTACGGGCTCATGACGTCATGCAAGCGTGGAGCGGTCTACTTCGCTCAGTAGTTTAAGCGGTATTTATAAAAAAGCCTATATAAGCGAGTCTGAGATCTGCGCCAGATTAAGGAAAGCTTTATGTACCGGTGCAGTATCCTCGATGAGTTGCGCGAGTGTGGAAGCTTCCGCGTTCTTCATTTCATTCGCTTCGGACATTATATGCGCTCGGAGCTGTTTGTTTCTGTAATGTTAAATTTGCTGCGTTAAATAGGAAGGTCAAATAGGAAAATCTATAATCAGTTTAATTACTTCGTGGTTTAATTATTGTGATCTTTTAGAAACATTTATTAATAAATATTGCAATTGAATGATATTTTGTTTATTTATGCGAATACAAACACAAAGTGAATTATCCCTAATGATTTTTCTCTCATTTTATTTTATCGTTTGGAATGAAATGATATCAGCGATCCCTGTGGATCGCTGTGGCAAATGTATTATAAGCATCGCTCTGCTGATCGGTAAGTGAGTCTCAACTCTTCAAGTTCTAGTTATTTCCATAATTGCTGACAAATACGAATCAAATATTTATCGACAGAAAGAGTCACCTGGCGTCGAGCTGCATGATGTGGTTGTGCGCGTGCGCGAGCTGCGCGCTGGCCGCCGACAGCCGCTCCTCCAGCGCCGCCGACTCCACGCACTTCACGGAGTACTTCTCCGACAGCGACAGGATCTCACGTCTGATCTCCTCCATTTCTTGTCTGTAATCGCGAGCATCACCACTGAGAATACCGAACTGAAGCGTCAACTTCACGATGTCTAACGATCGGGAGAACGGTACTCGTTCGAAAGTATCGAGTCGGAGTCCCCAGCGGGCGGAACGTACTGGTGGCGGGAGCTGAGCTGGCCGAGGTCGGGCGCGCCTCGCGACAGGAACTCGGCCTTGAACTTGTCCACCTCGCGCCGCACCTCGCTCTCGTGCGCCTTGCGCATCGCGTCCAGCGCCGCCAGCGTCGCGCGGGTCTCCTCCGCCAGCGCCTGCTCCTTCTCGAGTCTGCGAACGCCCAATCATGTACCAACTTTTCTCTCGGTCGCGAACGATCGCGCGAGGGAGGCATCGCCCCGCAGAGAAACCTACCTGAGCTGCTCCCTCTCGGCGCGGTGCTTGTCCTCCATCTCGCGCACGATCCGCCGATGCGAGCTCTCCATGGCCAGCAGGCCCTTCTCGCACAGTGCACGAAGCTGCTCGATCTCCTGCTGGTATCGCGCGCGCAGGCTGTCGCCGTGAGTGTCCGCCGCCACCGCACTCTGCAATGGAAATCGTCGTCAGGACGGGTGACAAGAGGACAACGACACCGGCCTCGCTCGTCAGCGCCCAATACTACCTGGTAGGCGGCGCGGAGGCTGTCCAGCTGCACCGAGTACTCGGAGTCGAGCGCGGCGAGGCGGCGCTGCAGCGTGCGCGCGCGCTCCCTCAGCGCGGCGCGCTCCCGCTCGTGCTGCGCCTGCAGCTGCGCGCGCGCACGCCGCGCCGCCGCCAGCGCCGCCGCCTGCTGCGCCAGCGCGCACTCGCCGCGCGCGCGCTCCGCCGTGAGGCGCTCCAGCGCGTCCTGCAGGCGCGCGCACTGCGGGCACTGCAGCGCCTCGACGCGGCGCCGCAGCGCTTCCATGCGGCGACCGACGTCGGCGCCGCCCGCGCCGCCCGCCTCGTCGTCGTCCGCGGCCTCGTCGCCCGCGAGCCGCCGCTGCGCGGCCGCGACGGCCGCCTCCACCCGCTCGAGGCTCTCGCCGATCTTCATCGAGTCGTCACTGTTGCCCGAACAGTCACTGGAGAAGAGCGCTCGGCACTCGGTCGAGAAGTGCTGGAACAGGTAGACGAACTCCGCCTCGAGCGCGGGGTCCGTCTCCAGCGAGGAGATGGCGTCGTCGGCCCGACGGAGCGCGTCGCTCGGCTCGGAGGCGCGGTAGGTGCCCTCGACGACGGCGACGCGCGCGTCCACCAGCGCCTTCTGCGCGAGGACGTCGGCCAGCTGCTGCAGTAGCGCGCGGCTGTCGAGTCCCGGGGAGCCCTCCTTGCGGCGGTCGGCGGCGAGGCACTCGCGGTAGCGGGCGGCGATGTCCCGCACGGCGGCGTCCATCTCGCAGCGCAGGTGGTCGTGCGCGGCCTGCCACCACAGCTCCAGGTCGGCGCGCTGCTGCGCGGACAGCGTGAGGCGGGCGCGGCGCGCGGCGTCCAGGCGGCCCTCGCACAGCTGCGCGGCGCGGGCCAGCGCGCGCGCCACCTCGGCCTGCACCAGCTCGGCGCCCAGCGCGTCCCGCGCCGCCGCCCACGCCTCGCGCACGCGCGCCGCCTCGGCGTTGGAGCGCTGCTGCTCGAAGTCGGCGTCTGCGGGCGCGGCGTAGCTGAGCGTCTCGCTGGCGAGCGCGGAGCACAGCTCGGTCAGTTTCTCCGACTTGTATTTGTCGACGGCCTCGGCGACCTCCCTCTGCGAGGCCTTCAGCGCCTCGAGGTCCGCGCTTTCGATGATGACCTCCGATCTCCTCGACTCGGAATCGCGGCTGCTCGCTATGACGTCGATCTTTCGGGAGAGTATCCTCGCGAGGTAGTCGAGGGAGCTCTTGGTGGCGGACGAGACTCGCCCACCGTCGCCGTTGATCTTAGACTTAAGGTTATCGATTAGTTGACTAGTTTCGTTTATTTCAGACTTTATTAATCTAGCGAAGAATCTACTCCCGTTCGATGATTCCAGAGCCTCTTGTATTCGGCCCACTAGGATCGCTTCGTAAGCTAGCTTCTCTGCTAGAATTTCTAAGCTCTTTCTCTGTGTCAGCTCTCCGGCTTCGTAGAGCGCCGCCTTCTTTTTAGATATCTCTAGTAGTTTCGTTCTCAACTGTTCCTCGAGTTGAACGACTACCTGTGCCACGTTATCGTTGACATCTTCCCCGGCCTGTTGGCGCTCAGAGGAGTCTATGATGCACTTGTCGAAACATTCCTGTAATCTTTTGCTGACATCCATCAAGCATTTTTCCATCGATTTAATGCTGTATTTCTTTTCAACGCTCGGGGAAGGCGATCGCCTTGATTTAGCCGCTCGCATTGCACTCATTTGGCATAAGCATTCGTTAACTTTATTTCTCGAATGTATAACGACGTTTTCAAGACTCTGAAGTCTGTCTAAGAGATGTCTCTGTGATTGTGTGCCCACGGTTGAACTTTCCGGACTATCATTACTTAAGGGACTCTCGGTCGACCTCGTTATTGGACTTAACGACTGGGTGATGGATTCGCATGAATTCGTTACATCTCGGCGATGTTCTAGAGCAGAAGCCACTTTGGTTTCAAGCGAACTTAGTCGGACTAGCATTTTCATGGGTTCTGAGCTCGTAGCACTGTCTAAGGACTTTCTTCGTAATCTTGCAGCTAATCTTTTCATCCTTTTTTCGTCTGTAACGCTATCCGTTTTGGATACTTTTTCTTTGGCTGGCGACGCGCTTTTTGAAGGCGAGTTAATGGTGGGTACAGGTTCTCCTGTTTCTAACATTGTGATTTTATTTTCTAATTCTGTTAATTTCTCCTCTACTTCTTTACCCAACGTAAACGATTCTCTGCCCTTTAAAGATAAACTACGTCGTTTTTCTCTGGACTCCGTTTTTTGTATCTTATGTTTTAAAGTCCGAACTTGCTTATCCGAAGCTGTAAGTTTTTGTGTTAAATCTAATATACGAGCCGCCAATAAATCAATTTCGGATCTGCTGCACTGCTCTCTTAGCTTCATTTCATTTCTCAATTTCATATTGGTTACCTCCAGCTCATCATACATGTTATGTGATTCCCGGAGTTCTCTTTTCATGGTTTTGATTTCTTGGATTGCCATTAAGAATCTGTTCCTTAAATCTGCATATTCTTCGATCAGTCTATTTTTCTCCAAAGACTCGAGATTTAAGTCTTGATTAATGTTACTGAGATCACTGAGTGAACCGATGCTTTTTCTTTTTTCTCTTGTCGGTGATTCTGCTATAATTTTACCTTCCAACTCTCTTATTCTAAGATAAAGATTATCATTTTCTTTAATATTCTTTAATAGCCTTTCATTTAGTTCGTTCAACTCTTTTTGTAACTGTTTTATTGTCTCCTGTGCTGTCGTCAATTGACTTGTCAATAGCTCACAATGTTCAGTTGATTCTTTTAAAAAGTTTTGTGTCTCTGTTAGCTTGTTTTCCCACATCGTTTTGTCTTGATTGTACATTTGTTTTATTGCATCCAAATTCTCAGCTTCCTTCGTCCTGACAGATAATTCTTCTTCTTTCTTTTGTAATGTTATAACCAACTCTTCCATTTTCTTTTCTCTTAACGCGGCATCTGCCTTTAGTTTACGTAGTCTCGCTAATTCCGATTCTACAGCGTTAACATCATTCAATGCTAATTTTAATTGCTTTCGCAAGTCTTCGATTTCGATCGTTTGCTTGTCGATAGTTGAAATGTAGCTACGTTTTCTGGGTTCATTTGGTTTCTCGTTTTCGTCAACCTCATCAATAGGGAGGTCTTTTTCTTTGGTAGCATCTATTTCATCTTTATCGGTTTTGTCGCTTTTAGGTTGTGTTTGCTGGCAACCTCTGGCACGTACCTTTTCTTTGACTTTGGAAATTGGAGTTCGATTAAGTATAGGTGATGGCGGAGGCTGAGAGCCAACATCTCCCCAATCTGCACTATCTCTGCGTCCTCCTTCGGATGCTGTTCTGTATTCTTCGTCCGAGGAGAATGGCCCCGACTTTGCCGTGTTTGGAGTGATGGGTGTAATCGGAGATGTTGATGATTCAGATGTCTGATCAACTGCGTCCTCTCGCAATATTAGAGAAAGTGGCCCAGAGTCTGGTAATCCAGCCGTCCTTCGCATGGCAGAGACCCAATTAGCTCTGATTCCTGCTGTAACCGCTGACAAAACGATGTGTTTTCCATCCCAAGTCTACAAATACAACATATAGTATGATAAGTTACTGCTAATTTCTAATTAATATAATATTAAGTGACTAAAAACATAAAATAACATAAATTTAGAACGTTTATTTTCAAATTACCTCAGTTTCAAACGCGTAGCCGTTGGTGGAAGCAGATGATGGTAACTCCACGACCCGCGAAATACCGCTAAGATCTATAACCCCATCCATCAGCCCTCTATGTTCTGCGTGGGGATCTCGGAAGTATAATAAGGCAGCTCCTCGTAAGACGAACCAATGTCTAGACCAACCACCAGCTCCTCTTCGTTGAAGCCACCCAGCTCTTGCGTGCAGAAGCCTTTCAGCTGGTAGTTCTACTCTGCCTCCTTCGGTGGTCTCCGTTGTCTCTACTGTATCTGTAGGTTCGCTTCCTTCGCTTGCTGAACTAGTGATTCCTTCATCAGGAGGTGGACCACCATCCGGTGAACCTCTTGCCTAAAAAAGTTTAAAATTTACCTATTAAAAAAGCTGTAGATATTCTAATATCTATCTTATAAGCATATAATTTCATAGGGAATATATATGAATACTTACATTAGCTGGAACAGCTATTTTGGTATTAATAGGTTTAAAATTGAATAGACGCTTTAATGAACACTTACTGGTAGTCTGTCTGGTGGCGGTAGTCTCGTAGGTCTTTCGAGTGTAGGTGGGAGCGCGCGACGAGAGCGCGGTCTAGTTAGTGATGCAGCAATATCGCGTAATTGTTCATCATACTGTTGATGCTGTTGCTGCAGTAACGGTGATCGTACTACATTGGCTGCAAAGATATATTGAGATACAATAAGAACACGTTGTACCCTAATCAGCTTTTGCTTAAGTGACTACGACAACGGTTGTACGTTTTTTTGGATTCGTTATAAAGGGCACACCTTCATCAGTGGAAGGAGTCGTCGCAGGTTCAGGCCACGTATCCCGGCGGCGCGAGCGAGCCTTCTCCTCGCCGTTGATCTTGTCCCGTGTCGGTGGTGACGCAGATGACACTGGTTGGTCGTTGTACACTGAAACGAACATCATAAAGATCGATATCGCTATAAGAGTTGTAATAGTTGTAACAAAAATCACGTGGTTTACATTTCGGTAAACGATAACGTCCACTTCGTTATCAACCAAACAGTTTTCGTATGATGTATTGTTTGAAGAGAGATCGAGCCAGTGTTATAACCAGCATAAGATACGTATACAAGTGATATAACGATAGGATAATACATAACCAATTCCCTACCAACTGGCCTATTTTCATACTTATCACGTGATGACGATGATGATGACGTCATGATTGACATAGGCCAGGGCGTTAATTCTCAAGGGAGACTATGATATTGCAGCAGGCCTTATAATAGTGACCAAGTGAGAGTTCAAATACAAGTATTCTCTCATAATCCGATGGGACAGCACGTCCGACATGACTGAGAAGACACGGGATTCTGTCATCGTCAACCTCCTGATTTCCAAGATAGGAAAGTATATTAACACTTCCAGACTCCAGGCTGCTATTGACAATTTATCGACATTGACCCTATTAACTTTTTACTACGCGACCCGGCACAGCCCAAGGATTTATAAGGCTTTATAAATTGACTTCCAGATCAACGAGGCAATAGATAGGTCCATAAAGAACGTTTTCTTGATAAAAGTAAAATATCTTTGTTGGTGAAAATAAGTTAAAATGTAAAGAATTTATTATCAGGGCAAAATTAAATGAAGAATAGGTTCATATAAATCCTTTTTTTGTTTTAAAATATGAAGAGATGGTAGATATCTAGGGTAAAGAAACTTTAAATTACCTAGACCGACGCAAACAGGATATTTGACCTTAAGGATTTTCCAGCATATTTTTACTCATTTAAATTGACTTGTGAGTTTTATTATTTTATCGATACGACTTTCATTCCAGGGCCTTAAAATAATAATCAATGTATAATAAATCGCCTTGTCATTACATATTGCCTGAGGCTTATATCATTTTCGATGAGAGACCAGATATGTATTTTAACGCAGGCAGAGTTACCACTTGAAGGAAGGTTGTCGCTGCGTTGGGGCAACATCGGCCGGGCATCGAATCGAGATAATTGATGGAATCCCGCAACGACCAGATCGCGTGCCAAGGTCGCAAGAGAAAAAAATAAAGATATGCGCCCTTACAGACGATTATTTACGAGCAAAGGAACCGTCACACAGACCGCAATATCTCTAAATTTTTAATATGTGTGCAGAACTATACTTTCATATTAAAATCGTGGATTTCACAAATACGAAAATTATTGTTAAAAAACTATTTAACATGAAAATAACAGCTGGACGAACAGAAACGACTTGTTATAAAGTTTACAAAGTACCACAATGTATTTTTTAAATTGTAACTATGTATTTGATAAAGAAACTTGAATTGATGAACTTGAAATGATTTTATCGTAGATTTTTTTCCATTTACCGTGTATAATAATTATCCCTAACGATTGTGTCAGGTCCTTTACGGGGCTATTGTAACAGACCACGACTCTGGCGATCAAATAATATAAATGAACGTGTCATTATGCGAAATTGTGGAGCCGCTCCGTCAAAACATTTAACTTGATGCGCACGCGATTATTCTCGACAAAAAAAACACAATTTATCCCTCAAAGAGCGTAAAATTTTACAAAATATAGCAATTGTAGTTAATACACCCACTTAATAGACATTCTTTTAACGACTATAAATAAAATAAAATAACATGAGACAAAGACGAGAAATATCACAATAATGTCGCTATAAATGATAAAATTAATTATTGATTTCATTAAGTTTAACTAATTCACATTAATTCGGCCAAACCTTTTATAGTTTGTATATATATATAGTGTATACAAATAGGTAACCTGATGGTTATAGGTCAGCGCTCGGAAATATAAACTATCCCGTATGCCAATGTGCCAGAAACTTTTAAAGTTACACTGGCTCACTTGTCTTTCAAGCCGGTATACAACAATAATTATAATTGATGTTTGGCGGTAGAATATCTGATGAGTGCGTGGTACGACCTAGGACGGGCTTGTACAAAGTAAGTATATATCCCCTTATACCTATATATATATGATATTAATTTCTAAATGCAGATAAAACATTTAATCCTTTTTAAGTCAGCAGTCAGATGATAACCAAATTGGCCCCATTTCCTATTTAAATGGACAACACTCCTTCTAGAGGCGATATTAATCGACAAAACAAACAAAATGGCGTCAACGCGTTCGCGCGCTTTGTCGGCGCTCGCACAGATATGTTCCCATTTATACCCCTTTATAGAGACATATTATTATCTGTGGAACTTGTAAATCATCATTAAGAGTGGAGCTGTAAATGCTTGCGTTTATAGTTCTAAATGCGACGAGTTATTATTTTGCATATTAATTCTTTATTAGCAATTAAACTCGAACGTTCATTGCTTTCTTGGAATCGACATCAAGGTCGATATTATTCAAATATAGAATGCTCGGAGAAAGTACGAGAACTTTTTGGATACGACAGATCAGTTCGCATAATTATTCGATATCGTAATTAATAATCAATACATACATATCTCTGTTATTTAGGCTAGAGCCATGGACTATCGTCTTATTTTATTTTCAATGCTTTCAAATATTTCATTTAAAGTCTGAATATGGGTCCGAATTGCCGGAATGACTACTATTGAAATATCGTTTATTTCCGGCAGCTAGTCAGTACTTAGTCTTTATTTAACTTCAACATGTGTGGATCAACTTATGCAACTGCTTTTTGTGTTGAAATTTTGCACACATATTTGGTTCTGATGACAATATAGTTATGTATATAATGTATTTATAAAATTTGTTTTGATAAAATTATTAATTACGATACATGATTCAGATGAAAAGTCACATCGTTAACAAATCGACGCCGTCATATGTATCTACATAAAATAATTGTCGTGGTCATCATTTTATTTGAATGCTTGCAAAATTACTGTCTGCGATTAACACGGAATAGTTATTGAAATTATTTTCTGATGTTAGATATTATTATTTATGCGCAAAAATAAACAAAACACCTTAGTTTATACGTCAATAAATTACAAAAACTACCATGAGAAGTATTTCAATATCATACAACAGATACGAGACCGTTGGACCCGCGATGTTTATGTTTAAAAATAAAAGTTATTGCATGCGAGTTCTAGTAACAAATAAGATTACCATGTCGAGGCGTCATTCCGTCAAGATTTACAGCTGAAAAAATGGTTATACATATAAA
Organism: Vanessa tameamea; assembly: GCF_037043105.1. Lineage (NCBI taxonomy): Eukaryota > Metazoa > Arthropoda > Insecta > Lepidoptera > Nymphalidae > Vanessa > Vanessa tameamea. Next base: position 1,574,515 of record NC_087316.1, read on the forward strand.
TGAAAACGAGGTAGGAATTATTCTACCCACAGGCTATTGTTGCTCCCGGAGGCCCTGATTGAAGTTTTTTACATATTTTGCCTTCTTTGGTTGGTTGAGTTATGATTTGAGTTAATATTCCTGATGTACTTTTAGGTTGCGTTTATATTTGGAAATAGTTTTTCTCTAAAATTCTAATGGTTTAGCTTAGGGAATAAGGCTGTTTTATTTAATGAAATTATTAGATGAATATTGTTTAACATTTAAATTCAAAATAATTATCATAATATCTAACAACCAGGACTGCTATGATTTTTTTTGGATCTTTTGCTCAGGACTATGCAAAATAGAGAATATTTGATTTAGATTTAGATTAAGGATGCATCTAATTAAAATCAAAGATAAATAAATTTAAATCAATACAGTAAGAATAAATGCTGGCACAAAGAAATACAACAATTATTATTTTTTTTCTTACACAAAAGATAACAGCGTCGGTATTTCCAATAATCATATGATTTGTTTTATTTCAACAAAAGCCTTTTTTGCTCCATTAACGAACGTAGTTGGTAGCTAATATGTTTTAGGTGTCATCGAACCCAGGTCATTACTCACGCTGTATGAATTATGAAGCTGAGCTGATGCTTTCGCTAAAGGTACCGTCGCCGTCGGTTTCAATGAATCGTTGGTTTTTTTTGCAACGTACGTGTCACGTTCTGAGAACCAATTAAGTATGGCAAATTATATAATGGCTTCGACTTCGGTTTCGTATAAGAAGTCGTGTATAATTACCTATTTAGGGTGGTGCCTAATGGAATTGCTTTTTTTTTGGACCATACTCGTATTTGTTATTTGTGTGTTGCTAGCGAAGGTTATATTGACTTTACAAATATATATATCTACTGCGATATGCTTTGAATATATATATATTATTTTTTAAAATCTCTTAGAAAAACAATGTTGTTTTAATATATTAATTCTACTAAATCAAATTTATTATCTTTTTTAATGTCATAAACATTTCCACAATTATTTTATTATTTTGAGAAGAATCTGGTGTTATTTAAAATATAAAAAAACATCATAATAATTTAAAACAATATTCACAAAGTTATAGAAGCGAATAAAATGAAAAACATCGCTACAGATTGTTAGATACGTCTATCACTTAATCTAAAAAACTTTTCTATTTTTGAATACTCATATTATTTCTATATTTTTATTTGAATGTTTTTTTTTATCACTGATCGAAAATGTTAATTGAAACCGCGATATTCGCTTGAGATCCTTCTGTCCTCTGAGCTGTCAGTCAATAACATTGAATACGTTAAAATATTATTTTTAAAAACGAAAAATAGGATAAATTTTGGTTGTTTATATGGCGCTAACGTGTATATTTTTATTGCGTCAAAGCCTACAACTACTATTAAGCATTTTCTTTTATTTTGGGAGAATATTTTCTACAGTGTACTATTGAAATTTTCTCTAATATTTCTCTAAGTTGTACGAATCAAGTAATTCAAACTTTCTAGTACAAGTCCATAAGATTTTATCAAAGAAATCTTTAATTAAAATATCTCCATATTCGTAACAAACAAAATGTCTATGTACTCTGTGTTTAAGGTAAACGCAAACATTATAGTATATAAAACTTTACGATTTTCCAAGCGGTCGTGTGAAACTTGTTTATGAAGATTTCAAGCTCGTGTTTATTTAGGTAGCCCACTTTGTGGCTTTAACAGCTTCATAGATCGAGAACAGTGAACATTAGAAATGCCATTAAGTAAGTCAGGAGAAAATGAAATTGATTATCTAGTATAAACAGAAAAGGTATTATTAACTAATTTGAGTTTAATCTGAGTGGTGATTGGTCGATGGCGGCCGATGACTCTTAGGCGACCAATGAGCGTTGAGTATTCAGTTTGGTGATTAAATCAGACTGCTCATCACTTCGTGTTATAAAATAGTTGATAACATTCATTTATTATAAATAATAGGACACCGCGGTTTCACTGATGTTGAAACTTATAGATGGCTGTTTCATAGTTGGATACACTCGCTGACGTTAAGATTTCTCTAGACTCATCTCTGCATACAATAATAGTTACCTGTTGGCCAAAATGAAATGACTTACCAAATAACCTATTATTAAATGATATATATACATATAACAAAATTGGAGTGTCTGTTTGTAATATTAAAAATTAACCGGTTTTTACTAAATGCATATGTATGTGTACGCGGTACATATAGCAATTTTTTTTTTTCAGTTTTTGTCTGTCTGTTTGTTCCGGCTAATCTCTGGAACAGTTGGACTGATTTTGACGGGACTTTCACTGGCAGATAGCTGATGTAATAACTTAGGCTACAACAATAACTCTTTTGTTAAATTCAAACGCGCGCGAAGTCGCGGTCGTTGTTATATTATAAATTTCAATGCATAGTTCAGTCTAAAGAATGATGTATGACATTTCTATCGTGTTCTCAATTCTGTGTCCGTAACTATAGGCTATAGAGCAAACATACACTTTCTTCTCCAATTAGAATGTTGATTAAGACATCGGTAACATTGTACCGTATATTTCGCAATAACAGTTCGTATAGCGTGAAGCTATAAGGTCTAAAATCAAGTTTAATTGTTTGAATAAAATTTTATTTGTTCAGAACACAGAAGAACCATTAGAGACAAAGTAATTGCGAATTGGATAAAATACTCAGATAAGCGAAGATTGGGGATTCAAATCTGTGAATCCACCATTAGAGTTTTCACTTGATTAGGACGCTTGCATTTGTCGGATTAAATTCTGACACACATTTATATTCAGTACCTTTATACTCTGTGGCGAGACGAGCTACATCCGTTTTACATAAAAGGAGACTAGGCCTCTGTTCAGCAGATGAGCAGCTATTCCTTATGTGACTCACCACGAGAGAGAAAGATATGAAATTGGAGAAATTTCGGATATTTTTGTTAGTGCAGTGAAATCTAGCAAACAAAACGATGAAAGATCTGTCTGAGTTACGTCGCGGTGTCACGCACCGGCGCACGCGCACCCAAAACGTCGAAAGTGAAACGTAACCGCACTCTTCCTTGTCGTCTCATTGTCGATTAAAGCTTTTCAACGATTTTTGTACCAGTTTATTCGATTTTTTTTACTGTTATTGAATAAAATTTTTATGGGAAACACTTAAATATATTAAAAGGAAAATCGAGTTTTAATTATTATTTAAAAAAGTTTTTTTTGTCCTGGCAACATATGTATTTTTTATTAAATCCTATAAAATAAACTGTATGATAAAAATTAAATTATATAGGAAAACACTAGTCAAGTTGAAACAGGTTTTCGAATTTAAAGATAACATGGACCAGCACACGGAAATAGCGCGATATATTGTATTATAAAGTCGATTATATAAATCGATTGTAAACGAATAAATAATCGTTAAACATTGTATCGGAATTCAATCACCGGTCATCACTCACGAGATTTATCTGAATATTGTTATGAGGTTTAAATCGAAGCGATCAACAACGGTTACTATTAGACGAAGGTCGCCATAATTCATATTATGATAATTCAGATAAACTTAATGTTAATATCGTGAACTATTGTTATACAGAATGATTCTTGTTGACAATATTGAATAATTTTATATTTTTTTTAGATAAAGATCAGGTACATTATGCCTCCGGATTTAAGTTTGACGTTTAAAAAATATGTTTGACGTTTATATTTTTTAAATATTTTAGAATTTCAATTAATTTATTTAGAATAGTATATTTATGTTATTTAACAACTAACAAATAGGGTAAAAAATTGTTTTCTGAAAAATTTATCCTAATTCGTATATAATATATCCGAATTGAATTGTCATATAATTGTTTTAGATATAATAAAATTTGTATTACATACAGCGGACTATTACAATTCGCTAATAAAAACAAGTAGATACTAATAATGACAGTGTTATTAATCTGTTTCTTAATAAATAAAAATGATTATTTTCTATGTTTGCTCAATATGAAACTCTTGTTTGTCCTGCCATCATCCACGATGGTTCCTGGCCCAATAAAAAACAACATTTCTACTTCAATATATACGTTTTATGAAGATCCTTCTACTCGTGCTGTTACAGGTTGTATTATAAAGCGTATCGACTGTTTCGCTCCCTTATACGAAATGTTCTTCCAAAAATCTAGAACATTCCTAATTTTTAAAAACAAAGTGACGTAACCGAAACTGGAATAGTATTTTTTTTTTGTCAAATAAATATATCGTAAACGTCAGTCTTTAGCCGGTTGGTATTATTTAATTGTAAGTATAGATTACAGTTATTGATAAGGGTCATTGTTATCGTTATCTATAAACTTGTCGTTTAACTACATTATGAAACTTGTAACTGTATTAACGGGTTGAAAATTGCAACATTTTAGTTAAGGGTGTAGTACACATGATTTAGAATAAATTGATTTTTTTTATGCGATTCATTAATATGCTTTTTTTATTGTGATAATTAAGCCGTCATGAATATTTTATGGTTGGAAATATTTGTACCTTTGCCTAAAAGCTAATACAATTAATTAGACGCGGATTAATAAAAAAAATATATTTGAAAAGCGTGTTTAATGTGAACAATTGCGTATTTGCGTGAGTTGTATTTTACGAAAGTTAACATACCGGTGGTCGAACCTTGTAAAGGCATCTGCCTGGGTACCGTCAAACAGTAACACTATGCATGTATGTCTGTGATTCGGCTTAAAATAAATCCAGACTAATTAAGGCATCAGGGACATCTTAGACCTCGATTGGTTGGCCGTACATTGACGATGTAACACTTTTTTATACTTTTTATATTACTCTATAGGCAAAGACAACTCCAGGTTTGCTTTATTAAAAATAAAAGTACATGCTCTAAGTTTAACACGAATAAGTAAATCAACAGTCAAATCTACTCACTTCCAAATAACTCATGGTAGTGACTGTTAATCTGTAATTAAAGGTTACCTATAATGCGTTAGATTTGTAATTAAGATCGCCCAGGTGCGCCCGCGCATGCAGGTATTCGAGTACACTGGTATAATGTTCTCCACTATTAAGCAAAGATGTTAACACCCTACTTATACGATTTGACAAGTAATTTATTTGAAGAGAAACTTGTACGAATATAAGATGTTTTACTATGAACATAAATTGCATCACCTAATCCAGAAGCTAAAAAACATGGTTGTGACAAAATAACATATTTCCATATGTACAATTAAGTAATATACACACATGTTAAACGTAAATAAAATGATAATTCATAGATATCAAACACAATGTTTTTTTTTATTGCTTCATATAGTTCGGGACAGTCACTATAAAGCCTAGTTCATTTTGTTGATTTGAAATACCAAAGATCATGTATGTGATATTTAAATTACGATATGCTACTACAGTACCGCATACTGAGTTAAGTTGCGATATTGGTTTAAAATATTGCGCCTATCGTACCAAAGTAAATACCATAGTATTAAAAATAGTAATATTTGTCAAAGTAATTAATAATTAAGATTACAATTCTATTATACGAAGTTATTTCTTTTAATACTGAATTATTTTACAAACAAACTAACGAACACTAAGAATATTATATAATATTTTGTATCAGTATATAAATGGGTCAAATTACCTTTCACAGATACTAAAATAATTTATAATCTGTTGCACCATAAACAAAACATCGCGAAACGGCAGAAGGCAGCATAAATTGTGATCAAGGGCGAGCTATCAATTAGCGTTGGAAGTGTTTCTAACGGCGCAGATTATAAAGTGGACCACAGATACTCCGAGACCAAACGAATAAAAGACAGAATCAATTTCACTTCGATTTTATTTATCGTTTTAAAAATGACACAATTAATACGATTAGTCAATACAATCGAAAATTTTATTTTTAAACAATTAAAAAATATATATTACATTTTTGTGTCTACTTATATTTTATCTGTGATTGCGTAATATAAACAAAAATTTTCATCGAGTCTTTATTCGGTAATCGTTTTATTCTTCGTGGTTAGGTTAGTTCCTTTAAGCCACAGAGTAACTGTTCTTAGTATGTTTAATTATCATTATTATCTATTTCTTGTTTGTTAAATATAAGCAAGTTTTTATCTATCTCCATTAAAAAGACTTTCCATGGGCTGACAGTAACTTTGTATCGGACCGTTCCTCACGCTGTCCCATACAAGTAACAGGTAACGGCACCTAATTAGGACTTGTTGTCACCTAACGCGATTTATAGACTGGCTGAGTCCCACGATGGAAAAGTGAGAGGTTATATATGTCTATACGTAAGAACGGGATAGACAATGTTTAGAATACAACCAGCTTTAAACGCTTGGCTCAGTGTAAATGAAATTATAGTATGTATAGTAGAATACGTCACAAATGTTAGGATGCGTCCAGATATTCGCGTGTGAATCGAGTAACGAACATAAACACACTTGACTCATTTGTGAGTTTTCAACGCCAATTGACGAATAAAAACTTTAAAGTTAACAGTTTTTTTTTGTGTAGTGATAATTTATATATGACAGTATGAGAGCGTCAAATCACTTTTTTATTTTTGCCCCAGTCATTAACAATTGACACTAAAGTTAAATAAATGTTGATAACAGAATAACTCAGACATGGATATATCATCCACATACAGAATACTAACGATTTCGAATAGATTTTTGATACTTTGGAATCGTCCGCTTGACTGTTTGAATGTCTGATGACGTCATAATATGTCAAAGATACGAGTCAGGCACATCGATTTAAGCCTCTGCTTATAGGACTCTGAATGTGTAGTTCATGTGCACATACGCATATGTATATCGAAATACAATTTAACGCATCTATTTCAACCGATAAACGAATAATTACGTGAAGATTGCGTCTCAAATGCAGTTATCACAAACATCTCGTAATATAAAAGTCGCAATGTATAATATAGTATTTGGAACGGTATCGCAATTTTTACCGATTCGATTGCTCGTTGCAATTACGTAATCGTCCTGTCCGCGTAAATTGGTTGCAGAGGTAAATAGTTGTAATGTTATAACGAGTAAGTAACGGAATAACGTTGTACGTTACGTACTATATGTGTCGTTATTTGATTACTTTTGTAAGAAAAAATACGTTAATTATTTTAAACTGTTCTTTTTTTAAATTCCGACAGAATATTTATGTCACGCATAAGAAGATTGACGATTTGGTGATTTATTATTAATTTGAGTATCATGTTCATGATAAAATCATTTTATTGTCAATCTATTAAGTAATCACTACTAATATTACAAATGATTTTGTTTGTTGTATTGTGTGACCCCGCAATAAAGATTAACATAACAACAATTGTTTGCATAAAGATGACATGTTTATTCATGTTCTGGAAATAGACATAGGCTACTAGGATTATTAAAGTGCAGGTTTTATTTTTAGACTTTTTTTTCGTATACAAAATCGTTATTTTTAATGTCACACGAGTTTTTTTTATTACATTTCGATATTACAACACACTGATAAGACGATTTAGAGAAGAATTTCCAGAACACCCAGTCTGTGACTGCAGACTTACACACGCCACCAGAAAAGCTTGTATAATTGGATTTCAAAATCTCCGTTTCAAAATAATTTAGAGCTCACTAATAAGACCCACAGTTATAAAGTTATGGGACAAAATTTGAAATGCAAATTTGCGTGAGCGCCATCTAAAGTGGGAAGGTATGTTTGCATAAAGGTATAAACACACTTATCCGTTACCAATCGTTTCATAATTGACCTAAAAAAACATTAACAAACGTTTGATACATGGGAAATGATAGACAGTATGTAAAATATTATGTTGGTGCCAGAAATATAGTAACTAAAACCTTATTTCACTTATTACTTTATGTCAGCTGGTCTCAATAAATTATATTATGTATTTTTTATGAATGAATGAACATGAGTGAATTATTTGTCATACATTGCCACACATACGTACGAGATAAATAAATTCTTGTAAAATAATATATTAATCATTTTCTTAGGCCTACTAGCCTTCCCTTGTTTTTAAAATAAGGATCAAATGAAATGTATTCGCATCAAATTGCTTTTTTTTCATCGTGCACTGTGTCCCATCATTTCTGACGTAATTTTACATATATTTTCCGTAAATAAAAATAAAACTTCAGGCACTTTTACTTTGTAACATCGATATCCTTCGCCGTGTCTTTGCGTATACGTGTGTATTGTCTCTAACTGTATTGCTAAAGCCTGTATATCAGATGCATGTTCATTTGAAATACGGGCCGATGTCACGAGTGGGAGTGTCTTTGAATAGACTCAATGAAAGCTACCGAAGGTTGTGTTCCCATGGTTATCAAGGACACGTGTCCTTAAACAGGAATAGGTATAAAAATACCAGCAGTGACATGTTTTATTGCTAACGGGAAACTTGAACCGTAAAATTTGGAATAAGAGAAATATTTTTAATTAGTTTTTTTACGATCAAATCCTATATCAGATATAGTTACGAAAGCATTGCTATCGTTTATAAATATCTACAACTATCTTCTTATAGTTAATTAAGCTTAAGCTATAAAGTAAGAAATCTACTACTTTGGGGTAATATGAAGTACTTCATTCAATGATCTACTTTTTTAGCTTACGCTGTAAACTTACCTTTGGTGTCAATGTTGGTGGGCGTGGCGAGGCTGGGTATCTCCGACTGCGGTGGCTGCACTCTCGGCCCGGGCCACGTGGTGGTACCACCGCAAAACCTCGGCCTCGCGCTGCAGTCCGCAGCGTCCCGGAGCGTCGACGCGTCTGCGGAGTATTCTGAAATCAGATCACTCTGACTCAGATTTAAGTGGTTTTGGTGCGAGTTATACTCTACTGAGTGATTTATATTAAACGATTTTTTATAGTGCGTGTTATGGTTATGCTACGTACTTCTCGTTGTTGATGACTGCAGGAGGCTGGCTGTTTGACCTCCGGGAAACGTGGCGTTGCGTTTATGTCGACCCTGCGAACAAATAACAATCAGTAAATCAAACGCTTACAGACAGACTATACCTCCACCAAACCTTTAAATGTACATATAAAAATAGGTAATTCAATTTCATTGCATATATATCTATATATATGCAATACAAAAGAAAGAGACAGCACTATAAATTTTCCTCTGTAGCGGTAAATTGTCGAGGAATAGGTAGAACAAAATAATTTAATATCCCAGTAACTTATGGCTTACGTTAGGCATTTATATACTGCACGTATTTAGTATTAAGTACAGCCATTAAAAAGACATCTGAAGATTTAGACACTTCGACGTTTTGTGTTTAGTTTTTAAACCACCATCCGAATTTGGTTTAACAGGACGAGACGAGAAAACGTATCTACGAATAGAAACCAACGATAATTGTTCGAAAGCGCATAACTGCAAATAGCTTCGAAGAATATTTGTTGATAGACGCAAACCAATACGAACCAGGCCGCTGCGTCACTTCGTGTAACACGCACACTACTGCACCCAATATTTACGAGATCACACATCGAAAACTTTACTTACGAATTTTTTGTATCGATTGGACCACAAGTTCAACACAAGTAAGAAAATATAGTACGAAAAGTTATTATTTCATTAGAAATACAGTTCACATCGCCAGATTGTATTAACATGAAATTTATCTGTTTCGTTTTAGAACTTCATAACTGTAAAATCACAAAGATCATTTCAAACAGTTTCACGATGCTCGGTCACTCAAATGTTGGTTCATTAGCATATGTTAACCACAATAAGATAAAAATCTATATTAGACATCTCCCAGACGTACACTTTGACATGTTGGTACAAAAAATATATATAAATTACAAATGATCTATTAGTGTTTAATGGTAGAATAACTGAGTGGCATCTAGCAAGACTTAAAAAGCTTAACAACTACTAAACATCTTCTAGTTTCCACATGAGATTGCCACTCATACAAGAAAAGGTAGTCATGAAGAAATACTTTATGTCAAAGCGAAATAAATTAATGATTACACGCAGAAAATAATTACTATTACGCGACTCGAAACAGCAGCGGATATTGCAGCACATTGGACTGGACTCATTTTGCAAAGTAAGGAATTTACATCAAGTACCAGTTTCGGACTGACTTAACTAGAATTATATCAGACATGGGGTTAGCACATACTGGCGTCGATTCTGTTGTACACAATCTCTCAATTCATTTGACAGGATTATAAAGTTAATAAAGGAAGTCTCTGGTTCTGCAGTGGTTCAGAGATCGTCGAGAGCATGATCGCATCCCTAGTTACAGACATTATGAATTAATGACATAATCAGCTTATTATTTATTAAAAATAAATCATTTTATTGATTTACTAATTTAAAAAAAAACAGATTATCAATTCGATTGTATGCATTTATTTAATGTTTGTTAACTCAAACTTTTAGAAGCGATTTGAAAACTGATTTGTTTGGGAACCTCCCATTTTTCCATTAAAATTTGAGGAAAACAATTGAAATCGGAAATATTTTTGATAAAATTTTATATTTTATATAAGACTATTATTTAAAAACTATATATAACAAAGTGAAGTGATTTGTGACTGATTCTAATAGGTCATTAGAGGATGCAAAGCCATATCCAATCTCAAGAACTAGTCTGGGATGCACAAGTGTGTTCCCAATCAGTTCCACGCTCACCCTCACTCTCATAATCCGATAAGACGGCGACAAGATCGCTGAGAGATTAGTCGCGGGACCAACGGTTTTACGTGCTTTCCTAGCAATTTAACACTAACAAGTTTCTAACTCCAACATCAAAACGACGTTTTTTGTCTGACCCAGGATTAAACCCAAAACGTCAGGATCTGCAATCTTAAATTTTATTTATTTATCTATACTAATATTATAAAGATGTAAAATTTGTTTGTTTAAAATTATTTCTGAGTGCTATAGGGTATAATTAATTATGTTTATATCAAATTATTTTCCTTATCATTAAATAGCACACGTGCGAAGTCGGGACCGATTCCAAGTTAAAATATATGTTTGTAACAGGAAAATAATTGTATGTTATATTTGAATAAAAATAACCGATACCTCTCATGCCGCTCATGATCTCATATGATCAGGTTGAGTATAAATTAATTGGCGAAAACATAAAACAATTTAATCGGTGCGCCTGCGCCGGCGCCGTCCCGTTAGCGGATAGGCGATGTACTCGGTCGTTGAACTGATATAATTTTGATGACTGATACCCGTTTTATTAGTTCTTAGTATATGATACGGGATGACAAATCGTACAAAATAATCTACTTTAAAAAGCAATTACAAAATATTGTAGGTATATTCTTACGATTCAATTATTGGATTGGGATTACAAATTTTTCTTTATTAGTAAGCTAGTAAGAACACAGTCCGATAATTAAATCGAGTCTTTACTTAAATATATGGTTGTAGTAATTGGTTTAAAGGAAAGTTACGGAAACATTTTTCGAAACTTTTCTGTAAACGACAACAAAAACATTAAATATGCTACTTAAAAACCTACTGGCACAGATTTAAAATTCAATTTTAATTTATGATAAACAAATTAGGCGTTGTGATTATTGTTAGCGATTTTCCACTCAGTCAGCGTATTGTAACGAACAATATTAGTAGATTGTTATTATATTTTAGACATTTTATTTAAACTGTCCATTTAAATAATCTCATATCATAATCATTTAAAACTCTACATAAATTCTGAGTAAACTTTAGACAAGTTCTTCCGCATCGTCACTACAAATCTGTAATGTCAATTTTACGTGAAACAACTTTCATAGAGAAACTCGTGCCGAATTTTAATCCGTACACTTTATAGTTTTAGAGATTTCGTGATTAGTTTTGATATAAGCTTTAATATATACAGAAACTGATACATCTAATTTATGAGCTATAAACTTGACCATGTCTAAAATGGTAAATATCAAGTCACCGTCGACAATTAATTTATATCAAGTACAGAAATTAGTTATGGTGTCCGTATCACGACGACTAATTGATAACGTTCCCGCGGTGGTGAGATTAATTCTAACAATTTTCACCACACTTCCTGAACGTTTATGGTCACCACTCACCGGTATGTCCGCTGGATGGTGCTGGCAAAAAATATTCTACTAATTAATGACTTGATGACGTGCTGGCGATACTTTGTTTGCAAATCTGGGATGGTTTTTCCTATTCTGTTACTGGTAACGTTCGTTACACAGATGGATATTGAAAATTTATAAGCATTCAATATAAAGTATGTCAATTAATTCGTGTCGAGTTTTTATTATACATACGTTTATTAATACTTAGGCATCTGTTTCATTAACGACTTTTATTAAAGACGGTCAGATTTCTTGAAATCTAAACTCTGATTATTTTCTATTACCTAGATTTTATAGACTATATGTATAAGGGTACGTTTATAAACAGGCTTCTCTTCATGTATACAATTTTTCAGATCAATAAGTTAAGTACGATATAAGTTCAAATTAAAACAAAAACTACGAACGGAACTACATTATGATAAAACTCTTCCAAATATTTTATCGACTTCATAAACAAAACACAATTAAAAAAATCTTCCATCTCACAAAACTCATAAATTTAATTAACATTATCAAATCAAAGTTAACTGTGGTGTCAATGGGCACAGCGCTCCAATTAGTCCGGATATAACAGAACAATATTACGACATTAATTAGTGTAGACTGAATTTAAATTTAGTTTAACTTTTGGTGATGATATATTTTGTAGTGACAACTTCACCAAAGTCTGTTGTAATTGATGAAGAGATTAATAAAATAGCGTTTATTTACATACAATAAAATCTTTTATGAATAGTTTTGATCATTGAAATAATGAGAGAGCTCAAAAGTCTTCATTATTTTGCAGAAAATCGCCACATTATAATGTATATTCAGGTTAAATTGCCAGATTTTAGTAGATATAGGATGTCTATATATACATAAATAGGCAAAACAAAACAGTTCAGTACCTTTTTAAATCAATCAATAAAAATATGATTTGAATGTTTCGAATGATTTTTGATTATGATTGGATAATGACCACTGGACGAAAACTATTTTTAAAATATTGTAATCCTTTTAAATAAACAATCACGATTTACGTATAATTTGTAACCTGCTGCGTCTATTAAATTAACGTAAATTTAGGTATTTATACATGAGAATATTCTACATTCAACGAATTTACAAAACTTCATGTCTGGATGGACTAGATCAGAAACGTGACTGCGGCAAGTGTAGCTATAAAGTGTTAGATGTCATAAACGGAGATGATTTCGATAAGCTAGTTTTGAAGGTTTTGTAATAAAATTTGTTAGTATTCTTTATAAGCATTGAATATTTTATGCAACAAAACAGAAAATATATATAATGCAAACCTCCTCTTAAGATGAGAAGGCTTTAGTCCATCAGTGGGACATTTACTGACAATTATATTGCATTTTACTAGACTGTTTAAAAGTTACAATGTTTTTGTTGTTCAAACATACCAATATTATTATATTGATAAAATATTGACGAGTTACCAAATATGATTGGATATATTTGAAATAGTTTACGAACGACTTCTAGTCAGTGAGTCACAGCGAGAAATTCCATCCAGCTCTAATTATGGTGTATTTGCGGCAACTGGGTCGCAGACAAAATTCACTGGAAGCGATCGACTATTGACCCAATTGAAAAATTGCTTTCAGTTCAAATCGAGTCCTGTTACATTAATTTGTTTTATTTAGGACGCAACACGAATTCGTATATTAATGTTGTTGTACTTGTTTCGGCTTAATGCAGTGGTCTTAAAATAGATTTCGTTTTAAGCGTATTATTTGTCAGCAATATGTGCTCTATATTTGCAGTGAATTTGTCATAACTTCTTCGAATTAATTTCACGAAAATGGGATATATTTTCTTTAAAATCTCTTAATTTTTTATTATCTAAATTAAAATAAAATGTCATCTCCAACAGCAATAGAAGATATATTAAATCCATATAATTATATCGTGATAATTTTACGTAAACGTTGTTGTCTTGTTTTTTTTTAATGTCGAACCAATGACGATAGAAAGAGATAAAGTACTGTTTTACTAAGCACCTGTTAAACATCGGTTATACGTAAGACTGTTAATGTTTAAATTTGACGCAATAAAAAATGCGACAAAGTTTACCAAGTCAGCAAATCCTGCAAGTATCTATATAATATCAACATCAGTTCGGGTATTTAAATAAAAAGTTCCACGAAATCGAAACAAATCTCGAATCGCTGGTCTCTAATGATCCGTTAGCTATGGAGGCCATGAGCGACCGTGATGATTGTGTGATTGATTACATTTCCTATTCGATTTGACGAGACGTAATTTAAAAATGTAATTACATCATTCAATACGTAACCACTTCATACTGAATTGAAAATGAATGAAAATTTAAATGAATGAATTATACTTGCTCAAATTGCTAGTTTAGTTCTCATAAAATAAATACTAATATCATACGATTCAATTTTGATACAGTAAGAACCTTGTCGCAGTAACGATATCAGTCCAAGCTCTGAATCTAAAATGCATCGTTCGAATACCTTGACGCGGTATGGTTATAAATATAAACACTGACGACTTTATACAAGTCAACAATGCATTTGTCCTTTGAGTGCTAGTCCAGTTATCAGGTTACATGCCAATTGAAAGCCAAGGACACGAGCCGGTTCCAGTGCATGCAAATCGTCACGCTCCTGACCGCTTTGTCCAGGATTGTATTTAGTTTCAACTATCGTATTTACTTTGCCTTTGATAAATGGTATTCTATTATAAAGTAATTTAGATACCTGTTTATTTATACATATATAACTAATCCATATCAATAGTACAAATTCTGAATAAAAATTGTTACATATTTTTTAGATTTTCAGACAAAAATGTCAAAACCTAAAAAAAGGTTTATATGCTTTGTTTAAAACTATGAAATACTAACTATAAGTTAGAACTTAGTACAAATTTATAAAGGTAGAACGAATAGAATATTATTGTCTCATCGAATACCAAAGCCCTCTCCTCTGAAATAATGCTGCTTCAACGCGGGCAGATAGATATACACGTGGCAGAATATTTGGTACACGCTCAGTTCCTCATTATGTTCCTTCATTTCCGAGTACGAAATAAATTATATACTGCATAGTACTAATTGTTGAATGATTACAAGAAGATAATATAACTCAGAGAAAACGTTTCCAATTATGAATATATCTGTCAACAGCATGAATCATTTAATGCTTGTACCAGATTTCCCTTCGAGAATTTCCTGTTGAATCCCATTTCGTATCGAATTAATGGGAAATAGTGTCTTCAAAATCGATCATCGCCATTTTAATACGGGATATTTATTTAATAAGTTTTCTAATTATTTATTCGAAATTAACTGGAAATCAACATTTTTATATGACCTCAAATTGGATAAAAGGATTGTAGTAGAGCGTTATTGAAAATGGCATTATAAATAGAAATGTAAGCGGAATACATTTATAGAATAATTGAAAACGTCTCCTAGCACTTGATTCATGCCAAGCATTCACTAGTCTATAACGATACGAGGGACTATTAAATCGGCCATATATTTCTCTCTAAACAGGTGTACAATAAACAACGCAGGCTCTCGAAGAATCCTCGTTTCAAACGCTTATCAACCATTCAACGCTTCCATTACCAATCGCCGGAAATGAAACATTATCAGGACAGTTGCTATCATTCCTCACGAAGGTAACATTCAATCTGTTTCCATTACGTTTCATAATTAGAGTCTCATGAACCTTTTAAGGTAATTCACTGGTTCATAATCTGCTAGCATCCGCCTGTTCTCGTTGCAGATCAAAATATAGTATAACGGATACAAACGCAGGAGATATGACACTTAATGGCTTCCAGCTACTTCCTGACGATGGCGTGAGTATAATTTACAACTCTAAAAACGAATTATAGAAGTAATGTGTTTTGAACTAATTGGTGTTTTATTTAAATTTATTATTAGTTGGGAATATCATCATAAAATAATTTAATTTAATTGTTAGATACTTCAAGTAAACGGTTCAATGGTTTAAAATAACCAATTATAAAGTATTGAACTTCAAGTGCACTGGGCTACAAATATAATAAAATATTTAGTTGAGTTTTCGAAAAGGGACAGGAACCTAAAAATATATATTATAAGGGTTTATGTGCTTAGCGTCAGTAATAACATACCTTGCTTCTCGGGTATACGCTCAGCACGTCAGACCACCACCGTGCCTCTTCTCTACAAGTTCCTTTGACGAACGTGACACGTTCCGGTGCCGTGATGGCCAGGCTGTGGGCATGACCCGTCACGCTATCTGCCTCGCTCACTTCTAGCACTGTCGTCATATCCACGCTGGCTTGCGGGACTGTGTCTGGCTGTAACAGAAAATATATTTTGTAAAACATGCATCGGAGAAATTTCTACTAAATATTTTCAATGGAAATTGTGACCTGATTCTATTTTTAAGGTTTGAAAAAAGATTGCCTGCATAATAAATCATAATATTTCCTAATTCAAATCTTTAAATAGCCTAGGAAACGTACTTATCGCGCGGGCAACGTTGTAATCAAGTTTTCTTCATGGAAATTGTAGTTAACGGCATTCTGACGCTAGCAAGTATCAGGTACACTGTCGGTCTCCGCGGGGGGTACGACTAGACGCGTTTATTTAGACCAACATCTTAAGCTAGGGAGAGGCGTCACCTATCCATTATTTAGTTAGCGAGTAAGTTGTATTAAGCTTACGTGTCTCGCATGATAAGGAGTTGATACACACGACAGCGTTTTAATATAGATGTTCTTTAGAAGAGATTGGTGAACTTATTTTAAAACATAAATCAAATGAAAACAAAAAAAAAACAAGATAAAATCGTTCACAAAAAATATTTTTTAAGTAATTGGCTAAATAATATTAAATACAAATTATTATACTTTATAAAAAAAATCAGAAACACTTAATTAGAGTCTTACAAGTAAAGGGGGAAAACAAAACGATTTGCACGACACCAAATTTCCATTAAACGATAGTACTATTCAGTCATATATGAACGTAGCTTTAGTTCCTCCATTCCAGTGACAAACCGTCTCAACGTCCTGCCTAGTACCTCAACGTCGCACTTAAAAGGCAAATATACTACATCACATCCACTTAGCTTAGCCCTAATAGACCATCCAACGCACGTAATTAGTCTCAGGCTCATTAAGGATATTCGATCCGTTTATCTAGATATTTATATGAATCTAGACTCTATTTCCTCACTGATGGTGAGAAGTAAATTAAACGTTTAAAATATTATCCCAGGTATTCGTAATTGCAGTGTTTAAAAGCTTCATTTATCAGCGCCAATTTCAGAGCTATTCAAAGGTCGCAAATTATTCCTCGGAGAGCATTGCTAGGAATATTACTTTGTAGCACCTTCATCTAAAAATAGTTTTTGTAATTTTATTGGCGAGGATTCTTTGAAGATACCCTTTTATACAGTATTGTGATCGCGAAAGCAGACATGCTTAATACGAAGCTATTTGTTATGTTGTATTTTACAGCCCATCTATTTGAGAAAACTATCAGCCGCCCGCGTTGGATTGTGGTATTAATCTAAAGCGACCCTGGCCTGATGAACTTGACCTACGCTTGAGTCGAGGTTAATCGTTTCAGTGCATAACAAAACGATCGTATGACGCGTGTAAATATGACATTGTAGTCTAAATAAATAATGAAACTGTAAATAAGGAAACTTTGTTTTATTGTCTTGAAAAATAACCGGAATGTCAAAACGTATCAGCAATCAACACGTTTGCCGGTAAACTTAAATTGACTAGATATCATTTAGATAAAATTTAATAATATTTCATATTTTTTTATATTTATTCATGTACATAGAAGTAATATACGTAACAATTATACATAGCGTGAGAAAAATAATTTTACAATGACGTATCGTATAGAACATATATTTCCAAGAAGCACTAGACAGAGTGATACAATATAGAGGTGATAACTTCGATATTTATACACGGAGTTTATCATAATACTAATCGTTACATTAATTAAGTTTATTTACTAAAGCCAGGAGGTCACGTCATATTTAATGGACACTTTAGTTCGTCACCTCATCCATCATAAGAGATAAGCGTAGTGTCAAAACGTCAAAATAACATTGAATATATCCAATGATCTGAAATAAATCTTGCGAATTTAAACGAAACATCGGTGAAAGCACTAACGAAAACCGATAACGAACCGAAAAAGTGAAAATAAATTTCACGTAAAACACGTTAACGATATGACCAATTAAAATCCTCGGTTGAATCATGGAAGCGGTCAAGCTTCAATAAGCGTATATCAAAGTTTATTAATCACGCCCAATGAGACGTAAAGACAAGGTGATTTATTATACTACTTTCCCTGTGTCCCGAAATGGTCTAATTTGACATCAGATCGCGAGCAACGCCAACATTATACAACGGTTGTGTCTAAGGATGTATGTTTGAAACGGCTCAAGGGTCTTCCATTGCGTAGAGTCTTGACCGCTCGTAAAAATTGTCAATATAAAGTCGGAAATGAATTTCCTGCCGACTGAAGTTTTCGTGATTTTATCGCCTGCAATCCTACCGTTGTGACGGCAGCGATTAACGATTATGCAATTGTTCCCATGCGACGGTCCAGCAACCATAATTTCCGTTGTAGCGGGACAGAGCCATTCAAACGGACCATGAATGGGCGGAACTCCCATATGTATTGCTTTTGAGGGCTAAACACGATGTTATATCCATACATTTAACAAAGACCTTTACTTTACTTTACTTCAAATCAAAGTTTCATAAATAGCTTTTAACTAATTTAGTGGTTTCTTAGTAGTTGTTATTAGTGCGAATTTATATTTGTATATTATAAAAATTAAATTAGGTTTACGTCAGTTTAAAACAGTTTATACTACAGTAGCCTAAGATGACAGAACCCTAAAAAATTGTACTGTGTATTTTTTGCAAGCTAATAATATTTGGTCGATGAAGCGAAATTCGACAATTCTTAAAACCAATTAAGCAGTACCGTGACAAATAAATAAATTCGTTTAACCCTGGCGTTTGAATTAATCATATTATATTGAGCACTCGAATTCTGTCAGATGTTAAATTAATGTATTTGCTATAACACGATTTTACTGTTGAATTTATGTAACCATTATTAGGTGCGTCGACTTTAGTAATTTTATATTTGATGTTTATTAGTTGCGTAGTTTTCATTGCGAATTTATGTTGAATTACTACCACACTGATACTTAAGAATAATCATAGGTAATAACGATTTGGTCATAGAATTTTACAGAGCTATACATATGAACTATATTTTTTAAAATTAAAATATTGGACGTAAAAATATTTAATTAAAAACGTAAAGAAAGTCATTGATGTATTGATTTTAATTTTAAGCAAAGCTTTAGCATGAGATTCCTACGAGCATTTAGAAAGGAATTCTCATTAATTAAGATTGTCATTAAATTAAACGTTAAAGTCAAACTTAGTTTGCTCACTGCGTGACGTTATAAATCTTAGGTCCGTGTACAAAACAATTAGCCTTACACCTCTAACGAATCCTGACCAGTTTAAATAACACCATAGACCTCTCAGTCATTCTCCTATACAAGACGTCCGAATCATCGCTGTTGGAAATAAGGTTCAAATATATTGGTGGTCATCAAGAACATTACAGATTAGCTATGGGATAGCTAACAGTTTCTTACCGCGTTCATGGTTTATTTATGTACGTAAAGTTATCGAATGCTAAGAACGGAATCCAGTTATAACGGTGCTGTAAATAAAATTCATCTATTTGGTAAAGAAAAAAGTTTCGAATCCTTCGAGCGATAATTTAACTAAAGACAAAAAATATTTCAATAAACTGTGTCTGGAATGTATTTATTTTGAGACGCCAAAGAGTTTTTTGATATGCTCATTAATTCGAACGTGAAAGTAGCGAACCAGGCGTATTTAAATATAGAAGATTTCTTCAGACCAGTTACAACTTTTACGGTTGAAGACCTTATACATGGTGTCCGTATTGCTGATATAGGTGTATTATTTTATTGCATGCTTCGAATGATACAGTCAGTCAGCTAACACCGTTAAATATAAGTGCTGAACAGTTATAGGGTCGCCCACGCAGTGTCGCCGATTATCCCTAGAGTTATGGACCTCACGCACGCAGCCTCTGATAGATAAAGGTCAATGAGATAGCCGTTATGGTATTCGAGCAGTCGAAGAGTGAATTATGATATGAATGTCAATTAAAGGAATTAAAAGGTAAAGTGAGTCTGATGTGAACTCATATACTTAGTCCAGTGATAGAAAAATTTCGAGTATGTCAATGTAGTTGATAACTAAAACAATTCATGAATCTGACAACAAATGTTTAGTTTTAAATGAACTATTTTATACGCAAGTATGATGTGGGATGGTCAGCCAATTGTCCCTTTGAGCATTTTTCGCTTTGCTTTTCTTTATCATATTTTTCGGTTACTTTTTGTCTTAATCGGTGATACTTCCAGTTTGCCTTTCATAAGTGTTTTTATTAAAATTCAATAAAATAATAATTTTAATATAGCGCTGGATTTGTATTCAAGATTGGACGTCCAGTTTATGGGTTCTCTTTGCTATGAAACATCTCAATTTTTTCCTAATAATTGTGAAAACAAGATTACATGATGTAAGCAAATAAATTAAAATATTGCATGCTGCGTGTTTTTTGTCAAATTGAAACCTCAAGCTCTCTGTGAAATTAACTTTATCGCGTAATTAGCGATATTGCAAGTACATACGTTGGCAACAATGTTGTTTTCTAAAAACTTTAATTACAGAAATGATCAAGTTAATGCGATCGTAAATAATTTAATCTAAGCGTGTCGTATCTGGCGCCATTTATTTTATTGGGTTCGAATGAACTCGACCCTGTTTTGATTATACAAACATGTTTCATTCATAAGTTAATAACAAGGAAATGATTAGTGTCAATGCCGTCTCCATAACAATGATTGTGACGTATTTCAGTAGTATAAGTTTATGTTTAACTAATTTCTATCTCGTCTCGGTGAAGAATTTACCCCGCTGAATTTATGATACTAATAGCTACTTAAGCGGCTCGTGCTTGGAAGGTACGACTATAAGCCATGGATTATTAAATTTAAAACGGAGACAGTTCGAATTTTATTCTTACGTCTTTGATTTAGATTTGTTATACTCATTTGTTTTATAAAATTAATGAAGGTTCTGTTTATATTTTGCTGCACGTAATCGAAGTACTTAAATTAAATGTAATGTAATGTCCCTCTATACAATAAAAATTTCAAATTCAGACGGTGTAGCAAGCAGTATAAAACATGTCACATACTGGCCATTCTGATACTATTTTGTATCGCATGATCAATTTAAATTCCAAGATTAATTTAGACCAAAAGTGTTCTATCAGTAACATAGATGGCTGCAATTAACTTCGTAGATATTCACAGAACTAGTGATCGAATTTGTTTCCAATTTACGAGGGTGATCAATTAGAGCGAAACACCTTGTCCAAGTTGTCGAGATCAACTGCTCTTTGATAATGAGAACCTATCTCACTGTCAATTACATATAGCACATTTCAACAGATTTTGTACACAGTAAACAATTTGATATGGCTATATGATTTTATTTTTCGAGATTTAAGATAACGAATTACTATTATAAAAATGTTACAAGATTCTACAATTTAATTTTAGATATGTCATTACTGGACGTCGTAGTCTGGCTAATAACATTCGAATTGAGAAACAGATATATTTTTTTTTATATTGTCCAAGAAAATTTCTCAATACAATCAAAATCAAAAAAGATTCGGAGTGTAGATTCTATCAAGAAGAAACGGCAAGAAAATCAGGTAGTTAATCGTTTTGAACATTTAAAATACAAAGTTATGTTAGTTAAACACAATTGTATATGTATATACTATGTCCTGCCTGGAAATCAACAAGCAAAACAAAATCGCTTTATTCATTTTGCATAAATTAAATCGAAGTAGATTATACATTAAAGGTTTATACATTGGGTACAGAGTAAAATTGATTGGTACCCATGTTTCAGATTGAATATATATAAAACTACTTTTGAAAGTACTCTTAAGAAAAGCTTACGTTGTTGATGAAAACGTGTTTATTATGTTTATTGCCTTTAAAATAAACTTTCCTAATTGCCGATTAAAATATTCTCCGTCTATCCATTGTGCGATCTGTAATTCCAATTGCTACCCATTAGCGAGGTGATCCATTAAAGCAAGTGTCCGAGATCAGCGGTTCCGTGCTAATAAGATGTCGTTTGTGATTTGCATCCAGGTGCAGGGTTACCGGGGGGAAAGTTTACTTTTTAATTTTTACGTACAGAGAAAATTAAAATTATTTAAGTTTTATATAAATATATTACCCATTATTTTACAATGTCAACTTTGAGTTGAAGTAGTTTATTTTTAAATTAAATGCTGTAGAAATTGATCATCAATGTTAGCCGATTTTAAACTATGATTTTACAACATAAACGAGATATTTAATCATTTATTATTTTTTAGTGTTTGATTTATGCGTTATCTGATTTTTGATCTGAAACATCTTGCATTTCGCTTTCTTGGGATCCGCGGGAGTGTTTTCGTGCAAAGGGACGGAAGTGTGTAACAGCAAGCCGGGGAAGAGCGCGCTTTTTGATTTGACCAATGAGCGCGGGTATGCTAGAGTGTGTCGTTAGATGATAACGCATTTTCCGAAAGAATAAGTTGTTTTAATTATTATTTATATATAATTCAATTGACAGCGACAGCCCTACCGTACCTGCCTGCTGTATTTCCTATTGTATGTGGGACACGTTACACTCTACCACTCACCGTCGACAATTTAGAATGCCATTCGTCTGTTTGATACAATTAATTGTCTTCAATAATTGAATGTTTTTTAATTGTAATGAAATTACTCATTTTTTATGCTGCAACTCAAAATGAAAATTAAATACATATTAAATACTTTATCCTATTTGACATTTACAAAATCTTTTTAATTGTCATTTACAAATACATTAAATATAAAGCTATCATCGGTTATGGTGTCAACTGTCAAAGAATACTCCGAGATATTGAATATTTATAAATTTGTAAAATAAGCTTCTAATTTATCTAAAGCTCATATTAGTGTTATGACGTCACCATAAATCAAATCACGCATGTTAACCAGTTCATTTGAAGTATGATACTTGATTATTAATGATATGAAATGACGTTTCTAATGAACACTTCATGATAAAATTAATCAATGTACTTTTTTAAATCATTAGCAAAGTATTTGTATATCAACATTAGTTTAATGTGTTATTTGAAGCACTTGTTTAATCGTGATCCTAAAATTAACCAGCATAACGGATATATACATATGTGTATACCAATTTTCACGGTGATCGGATGAACTATATAGACATTAGTACTGCAGCACCATCTGGTGTCGAGTGACAATAACCCACAAGATAAACAACATTTTCATAAATAGAAAAACACTGAAACGGTGTCATAGTCTTATCAAACATCAAACAGCTTTGCGACATCAATATACATATAAAACATTATCATGCCAACGCATTTAAAAACTGTTCAAATTAAAATATATGACAAGTGGCCTCTTCGATCGCTTCCGATGAACTTAAGAAAATTTGACAATTATCAATTATAAGTAACCTAATAACACAAGACAAGATTGTACACAAACATCGACCGCCGTCAAACTTTATTAACGGTGCCTCTTTGAAATGGCAGTGATTAGAAACAGTAGGAAGCAACGAACGAGTGACAAGCGATCGAGACAGATCCGACCACAGTCAGCTTGTAGCCGAATAGAAGCCAGGGCACCGCTACTCGCCGCAGTAATGGAAATACAAACAAAGCCGCAGGTAGGAAGTGAACGATGGACGAATGATCTGAGTGACGAACTTTCGCGGCTAAGAGATAATTTTGCTCAGATTTTCGTAACCAATGCAAGCTTAACCTTGGTTAGCTATTTGTTTTTTAATTTTAATTTAACGTACTAAATACCTAAAGGTCTCGATAAAATTTACTATAGTGTTTTATTTAATAAGTATATAATCATTGTAATTATTTAAGTATTTTTCGCTCGCAGCTTCACTGGCTTATAGTTTTAGTATACTTGAATAGACTCAAAGTATGATCGCTTATTTTATCAGTGATTGACTTTTGGTCCAGCTGGGTGGGCAAGACCGAGGCAGACAAATAGAAAGATTTCGAAGAAGTTCTAGTTTTCATAATAACTTTGTCAGAGTACACAACCACAAAAAGTAACATAATATTAAAAATATACTTTATTTAACTACTTTTTGTTATGGCATCAGTATGTGGACGGGCAAATGGACCAACCCGATGCTAAGTTGTCACCACTACCAATAGATTACCGGATTGCAGGCACTATTAATAAAATTAAACGTCTGAATTCATTTTATTGGCCTCAATTGCTAATCTGCCTGCCAAAAGGAATTTAAAAAACAAACCTTTTTCTAGGGAATGTACAACGAACTATCAGACTCTCAAATATTAAATCCGTCTAAACGGATTCCCAAATCCACTCCAAATCTCTCAACTTGAGCCGAGATGGACAATCATTTCGTCACGGATGCTGATTCCGTAGCTGTGGATAATTTCGCTTATCGTACTACACTTTCCGTAAATGTCAGTTCGCCACTCGCAGCCACTTATTCTTGCTAACCGCATATTTTGAGACCTTATCAGCGCGTCGGTCAAATTGACGCAACATACGACTTATTAACTGAAAATAATTTTATTATACATCTTAAAATTGTGACTTCCTTATTTGCAATAGTATATATTAATTTGTTCATCGGAAGATATTCGAATATTCAACATACAGATTATCAAGCTATTCAAGGTGTCTCAATAAATTCGGACAACATATGTAGATTCCGATATCCTAATCAACGCACACAAAGACCGGTCGAGCCTGTTGATATATCATTATATATAATAAATGTTAATAATTAATCGATTACAACAATTTCTCTTAATAAAGGAATTTCTCGCTTCTGTTATACAATCACTTTCGTTTGTAGACTGTATCGTGTCACGAACGTGCAACAGTATATTTTTATATATAATTTATTCGAGCGATATTTATATATTTTATTTATAGCTTGAAGGAGTGTATTTTTTAATTTTATACTTATTTGTATTGGCCCTATTACCTTATGTTGAAAATTAAATCGATTTATGTAATCGATTATTTTAGATTATATAATTTTAAATGATTCGAGTAATTAAACACACTATTCGGTCAAGTATAAATATATATATAATTTTATCATATCCATAAAGTTTATTCGATAACTTAATAACAGCATCGTAATGTTGAAATGTAAGAGGTAGTTGAATTCAATCATTTGAAATTCTTTTATCATTTATTTGCTTTGTTTACAATTATTACCGATTATTTAATAATATTTCATTTATTTATAAATGCAAGTTCGAATTATGGCGTCAAGTTTGAAAGGTTCCGTAGTTATAGAATTATACAAAACAGCATTGAAAACTATGAGCGTGGTATTTAACGAGATATTAGATAAGTGTAAGAAAATATAAACACATTTTTCAATTGTAAAGATAAAATTTTCATGCCTATAAAATTTGACAATCTTGGGAAGATATTTTACATTGCCTATGTGCCATCAACCTTGGAAACTAAGATAGTTTCCAAGGTCCCTTAGTTACCCTGGCTCACTCTTACTTAAATCCAGAACACAACAATACTGGGTTGCTGTTCGGCGATAGAATTAGTGATTAAATTGTGGTACCGATCCAGAGAACTGGGTCGAAAGCCTTACAATCAACCCTAGATCTCTTGGCCCAGATCAATCTTAGGGTCAATGACTTATAGCATTAAATAGCTTCGGCTCAAAAACTTCAGCCTTTTTAATCAAACACCAAAGAGGCAATTAAGATGGTGAAGTGTAGTATTAATAAAGTGTACATAAAAATCGTGCGGTCGGTCACTCAAACACGAAGCCCCGAAGTTTGGTTCACGATTCATTCACCAGGGACACATACAGGGTGTTATCTATACATGTCATTTAATTGTATCTACAAGATCGATGTCTTAATTTAATTAATGTTTTCGTACAGACGAGTAAAGTTTGAATATCGTTAGTCATTTTCAGTGGATTATTAATTGTGGGTTAGTAGCTTAACAATTCCTTAAGTGAGTCCTTGTTGGAACCTACTGGAAACTTGTCAAGTATATTTTGAAGGAAAACACACAGAAATGGTTATCATAGGACAATTTCGATATGTTAAGCTCATTAGGATCATTTATTCTATTAATCGCTTTGTGTTTTTGCCAATTTTAATGATTAATATATAAAATACTTTTCAATTAAGAAAACCCGCGGAGTTTCTTTCGCCGTTTCCTTAGTGGTCTGGATATTTTCTTTTCAAAATTGTGGTAGATTTAACTATTACTAATAAATATGTATCGAATCTGAATAAATCAAATCTGTATATAGAGACTATAATTCTATCTTACTTCTCATCATCTTGTTAGTATAATAAGTGGCTGTTACTTTCGCTGTCACAAAAGACCATTAAATACAATTTATAAAGATGATAAAGATACGAACAAGTGATCTATTTCGATGTCGGTCACTACACCTAATTAGTTGCGTAACAACTATTATTAAAATATATTATCTTGTTAGTAAATCTTTAATATGAAGAATATCATAGGTAGCACAGAGCATTATAGTATATTAAAGGAGTTATGTATATAATATTTGTATTGTTTCTGTTTAAACGGTAATAGAGATTGAAGTCAGTGGTAGTCATAGCATTGTAGTTGTAAGAAGTGGTTTATATTTCTTAAAGGGGTAAATGGTAACGGCTATAGGTAGAAGTTGATTCTACCGTCAGGTGGTGAAATTTCCTTTTTTATGCGGACGGACAAATGAGCCTGATGTTAAGTGATCACCACCACCGTTAGACATTGGCGCTGTAAGAAATATTAACCATACCTTACATCGCCAGTGCGCCACCAACTTTGGAAGCTAACATGTTATGTCCCTTGTGCCTGTAGTTACACTGCTCACTCATCCTTCAGACCCAACAATATTATGTTTTGCTGTTTGGCTGTAGAATACCTGATGAGTGGATGGTAGCTACCCAGACGGGCTTGCACAATGCCCTGCCACCAAGCTCGGTTATATTTATATAAATTAAAAATATATTTAATACAATACTTATCACACGCTGTATAACACAAGCGATTAAGGAAAGGCGCGACAGAATATTTTAAGCCGATTATTCGGATCAGCTGATTGCTAGACAAGCCCTTACCTACTTAATTTTGTGTTTGAATGTCACTTTGACTTAACTAGGGAGAAAGTGTTCGTTAATATATACAGTTATATATTTTATAGCTCATAAAAGTAACATAACTTAAATGAATGTCGTTAAATTTTATGTTTTTCCCTTTTAGCGTTTTCTAACTAATATTATATTGTAATTTGAAATACCGTAGCGTTTTGATGAAATTCTGAAAAGATTATTTGGTCATTGTCGACATAAAAAAAAAATTACCAAAAGTATGTTACGACGAAAAATTAAAATAAAATAAATATTAAGAACAAAGTTAAAGTCAAAATTCTTTATTAAATGTAAAAGTGTTAAACTTACTTATTGATAGTCAAAAATCTACCACCGGGATCTCCAAACAGAGACCAAACAGAATCATAGACAGCCTCCGTATTTAAGAATGAATGTAACATTGATTTTTACAGATATTAAACAAATCGAAGGAGCTCATTAGTGTTTTGCTATTATTACTTCATCTATATTCGTCTTTGAATTTTGTTATGAATATAGCCGCGTGGCTCGCAGGATGCGCGCGCCGGCGGAAATGTCGCGGAGCGCAGACAATGCTCCATTGTGCGGGGTAATTACCGGGACAGCCTCATTGTCATGTGACCCACTTTCGATTCGCCCTGTAACTTGTCCTAACCATGCGCGATTTAAGATGTTGCGTTAGGGTATGGACATACTTTCGTTTTGTTAGAACGATCCCGTTGCCTGTCATCCGCGCCGAACCCGCCGTTCGCTTCAGTGGGTAAGAATCCCAGGGGCACGAATATACGTGCGAAAGCGATCGGTGCTAAAATTCGAAGTGACACGTTGTCAAAAAATATGTAAAATCTGTTGCAACAATTTTGATAAAAGATATGGCCTATTATTGTATTACCTGACAAGTACAACCTAACAGGATATTTTTAATCTACAATAAGCTTTAAACGATTTTAAAATATATATCTATAAAACAAATATTTTTTCAAAACTTACATAGTACAAGATTTCAATTAATTTCGGACAAAAAACAATTGCAAATCAAAATTGAAATACCGAAATCAATTAACAATTTAAATAATCTATTCAAGAGGAGATTTCATTGACAGAAACCCTAAAAAGATGTCTTTAATAATTTCCCATCTGATAACGATTTCTATTCGATGTTATCTCGACGTTCTTAATTATATACTGCGTATGTGAAGGCAGCTTTATGGACGCCACTTAATCATTGTGTCCCATTACAATACAATAAGCAATCACGCCACGAATAAATAAATGTATTTGTTTCTTCCTCGTGAGGAAGATCGTTTTGAGAATCGAGACTTAACGAATAACTAACGACATTACTTAAAGAAATCAAAATTTTCTGTTATAAATTTGCCTATTGACCTTTGATACCAAGAATCTATAGTTTCATTCATCATTAGTACTAATCGTCGAAATAGAGAACTGAGTTTATATTAGTAGAAGGTACAATCATTTCGAGTCAGTACTTTGTGTGAGTTCATCTGTTTGAGTACCATCCCCTTATATATTTTCTATCTCAAAGTAAATTACTATGTTCATACGACATTACTAAAGAGATTCCATGTACGAAGTGGTTTATACTACTGACAGAGAGTCTACCGATGATAGTCAATTAATATTAGGGCGCCATATGGTTATGGTACCATAGACCTTTCTAAATATTAAAACAAATGAAAAAACCAACTCAATATACATAAATGATAATTATTTACAAAGAGACTCATTATTTCAACTTTCTAAGATATCTCCAATGACCTGACTCTGTGTAATTGTTATTGTACGTCTAAACAGTTATTATAACTTGCTTAATAATAGAACGACTAAACATAGTGACTAAATAAAATAAAATGTGGAACATCAAAAACACCGTCTAACCAGAAACAGGATTCCGTTATTCGACTGTAATAAAAACTTGAACCCGTTCGCTGATCTCTTAGACTTGTAAAAGCTCATTGCCGTTGATAACTCTTATCATCGCACGTGTGGTCTTAAAAGCATGTTTGTTTAAATCCTTATCGGTTGTAAGGTTAAGTGTTACTTTTGCATTTTAACTTCTGTCACTTTTTTTAAAGGTTACTCCAAATTCCTAATGTTGTTTTATCAAACTATTATCTGTGATCGAAATTTACGCATATTTGAGAGTTACAATACTATACGAATTATAAAGATGCTTAGTTCATATATTTATAATATAGGGAAATTTTCAAAATTGTTCTCCTCCAAAGAAAGGCGTCCATGCTCTTGAGAAAATAGTTTTAAGTGTATTTGCTCTACACTGGTCAATGTGAATCGGTAAAAAGACATGTGGCCAACTTTCATTCGACAAATGTAGGTTCCGTCACGATATTTCCCTTCACCACCGACAATAAGAATAGGGCTTAGAGGATGATTCCTCTAATCTAAATAAACTACTCATAAATTGCTTACAATAAAATTATGGAATTATGCATGTGTCAGTTATGAACTATACTTTTTATAGCTATTTGTTGCAACGGATATTTTTCAGGAGGTGAGTGAAACCTCTTTCGTTGCTAATGTTATGCAGATTAACCTGAAAACGTTTACATGGCATTGCTTCTATAGAAAAAAGATGTTGCGAACCGCTGCGAGCATTAATGATTGATCGCGCGAGGTGCAAGTTACAAGATGAATTATTATACCATATTTAAATAAAAATAAAAAAACAATTCTAAGGAACCATTTTGTATTGCAATTTGCTAACTAATGAGTCTCATATCTCAACATACAGTAACCTTTTAACAATATATATGGACATAGACATCTTTAAATATATATTCAAGAAAAATACAACCATAAGTCAGTTTTTTTTTAAGGATTGGTTACCCGAGCAGAAATAATTGATTTCAAAATTATGACGTAAGCTTACTCAGAGAAAAATATTTTTTCGTAAATATCTTGGACCAGAGCTCAAGGGACTCCATCACAGCCAGCGAGCCCGCCTCTGCCGTTTCCGCGATGACGTTTTCGAGCAAATGCCGACGCAAATCACTATTTATTGCTCACTGCATTATTTCGCAGCTATGCGCTCTACGAAGATTTAAATGGGACCGCACGAACCGTCAATTCACCTGCCCGTCAGTTGCAAGTGATCATTGACGGACCTAAATAGGTGGTGTTGGTTCTTGTCCTGATTTCTATACAGTTATGACAATGTATGGCTATGATATTTGCCGCTTCACATTCCAGAAGTCAGCTAAAAAGCTGTTTATATTTATAGGAAAATCCGCAATTGTGATACAAATCTGAAAAGTATTTAAATCTTAGAACAGCGTGGTTGGATGTAGAGAAGTGAATAATAGCTAATTTGTTAAAGTGTCGCCGAGTCCAGTGCGACGTCGGAGGTGTAGACAGTTTGTCTTATAAATATTACAAGTTAAAGATTAACATCTTCAGGTGGGCACATAGACGACTTGGAACATTTAACTTAACTGTCTTCCAGATATAATCTTGGGAACTTATGTTCTACCGTAAAAGGTCTGATGAGTTTTTTTTACGCTTTTTAAAACAGTGATTAACACTAATGGTTAAAAGCTCAAGGTTCGTTTTTATTTGATTTTTTGTTTTCATTACGCTCTGTTAAATGTTATGAGATTGAGCAGAGAGACGAAATTAATGGTGACGGTAATTTTAATTGCCTTTTTTAAGCTGTCATAATGTTACGTCCCTTGTCAAGGATCAGATTTTATGGCATCTGAGATAGCAGGAGCCTTTTAATTTTTATGAAGGATGGTGGTTTTTAATGTTTAAAATAAATTGACGATCTTGATGAAAACTGAACCTTTTTGGATATCAAGTAACAAAAAGTTAGTTTCGAGTAAAAATTCGCGTAATTGAAATATTAATAAAAATCTTTCGGTTCATGTTTTATTTGAAGGAAGACATGTGATTAAAACATACACAAAAATTTGATTGAATGAATCAGTACGAACTGTGATCAATATTAAGCGGGCGCGCGGGCGGTTAGCAACGCTTCTAGATACGTAACGCAAGGTCAATATAACGCGCGTTTGGAGCGTCCACGAGCGGGGGAGGGGCGTTGAGTTGTCAACGCGGGGAGCGGGCAGTGAGCGTCGGACGCGCGTCCGTTGTGGTTGCGTCACTATCATGTCTTTCGAGGACATTATCCTAAAAGTTAAGGCGCATCCCGAGTTATGGTTGTGCACTCATCAGTATTACAGAAATAGAGCCGTATGCTCACGCACTTGGAAACAAATTACTAAAGAACTGGATGCTGATGGTACGTTGGAAAGATGATTTAACCAATTTTATAATTGAATTCAATTCTTAGTTTAATAAGTTTTGGTTGCGTCAACAGAGCACCGATAATTTAGCCCGCCAATGTCATGTAGAAACCAATATTATAATGCTGGTATAAAAACGGGTTATTCACTCTACGAGTATGTTCACCCTTTTTATTTTTATGTTAATACATGAACATAGTTCATTGATTAGTATTTAAAATTTTGGAAATAAGACCGATCCGATGATACGAATGTGACTTCACTAAAATAATTGATTAATATAATAATTTTAGAACTAAAATACAGGTTAACCGGCTTTGAAGAATTTATTAGAGCAGTGTTTTAATGTTGGTAGTAAAGAAAACTTATGAAGTTACATATATTTAAATGAGTTCTCATAGATATTTTAATGATGCATGTATATTTCACTAAGTCGCCACAATTATTAGCTTTCACTTCTGAATTCATTATTTAAATAACAAATATTGCTAACATTTTCTCTTTGTCATCCAGAATGGACAGTTAAGAAAAGGTGGAAGCATTTAAAGGACCAATATAGAAAAGAACTCAAAAAAATATTATCAAAACGCTTGGCGATGTCAAACTGGCATTACTACAATGACCTGAGCTTCATAACCAATGAAGTGTTAACCGGAAGACATGGAGTCAATAAAAATGTTGACTCTAATAACGTTGCATCAGAAAACGAATCAGATAGCGACGAACAGCCACTTTTAAAAACAAAAAAAAATCAACATGAACGTACCAACAGACAGTCGACCTCATCGGCTCTTGTAAGGCGTGGTTTAAACGCAAATAAAAAGCCTTTGATAATGAAACAATTAAAAGAATTAAAAGATTTGATTCAAAGCAAGAATAAAACAATGGAAGATGAATTGAGAAATGATGCCGATTATCTGTTTTTAATAAGCCTATTGCCGACCATAAGGAAGCTGTCAGATCTACAAAAATTACACTTCAGAGGTAAAGTTAACGAGTGGCTACTAGAAACTCTGTCGCAATACCAGTTTACGAATGATTGTGATAATAAAATATACGTCCAAGATCAATTAAATGAAAGTCAACCTTGAAGTTGATTTATATGCAAAAACACAAGTCTTGAGAAATTTTTGAAGCTGCGTATGTTTATAGTATTATGTTAGAAACGTTTTAAAGTAAAACTCTTAAAACAGAATTTCTGCAATATTTTTCTGAAAAGGTGGACTTTTCCAGATGTGATTTACAGACAGTTGTGTATGATCAAATATTCAATTATTTTTTTTATCTTTCTGCGATTGCATATTAATTGTTTCAATGTGTTAATTGATGTTTTTTAAAGATTAATTTTTTAATTAATATTTAATAATTCTTCAAAAGATTTCATTTAATGCACTAAATAATGCCTAGATTTTTCTATATTGGACATAATCTATTTTCAGGTATATTTAATTCATATGCTCGTTTTAATTCACTGATTATTCATATAAGTGTTAAAATAAATATTTTGACTTAAATTATGTTTTAATATATTCGTTTTTATTAAAATACTATAATGGAAGCCTACAATCGAACTGTATACATCTATTTACTCACGAAGACGTCACTAACTCATACCAATGATATGAGTGAGTGACGCTCGTACTTATGAGATGTCTTAGTGTGCGTGAGATGCTAAGATCAAAGAGCCACACTTAGCCAGAAATACAAATTACATTATATTTTTCAAGTTTATTTAATTACAAATTAATTAATTTGATTTGGACGTGCGCGCCTTCGTGAAATCTATAATTTTAAGTTTGAAATTGATATACAAAATCGGTGGCGCATTCGAACTCACTTTTTGGGTAAAATGAAGGCTCTTATTAAGTATGCGCAAGTTGCAAGCAAAACTTTAGAGCGTATTTCAAGGTCGTACATATCGTGAAACTATAAACAGTCTTATTTTTATGCGAATTTTTTTTGAAAATATGGCAGTTTATCTATAAGAGACGGGAAATACCAAACTCGAAATTAAAAGTACCTGACAGGCCTTTTGTATTCATCGTATATAAACTAATGTTTGGATTTCAAATAGAATTCAATTAGAATTGAGTCAAATTGTAGGTAATGTTTATGTATTATATACATATACCTATGACACGTGGGACTATTTAGTTCACTTGCGGTTTACAATAATATGTATTTAACCTGAGTTCGTTGGCTAGCGTTGCAATTACAGGCACCAAAAAATTAAGGTTTTCTTTTTCCTACATATGTCTGTTTGTATAACATTTGTTCCGAAACAAATCAAATGATTTTATGGCTCTTTTATTAAGGATTAAATATGTAGGTACTGATATTAAGACTGTTATATAAAATATAATTGTACGATTTTGGAGTATGTAATCAAAATTAATACAAATATTTATTTGAAAAATGAAATTATTCACTATTTCCTATTTTCCGTTATCTAATATGACAAAACTGGAATCTATCTAGCCGTTTCAAGAGTGATGGAGTAACAGATATCTAAAACACTTAAATTTGCAATTACAATATTGATAAGATTTATTTTAAAATTTAATATCGTAAATATCAACGTGGTATAGTTAACAATATTGCGTCAACATTTGTACACAACTTTTTAATTAATCAACGTGTAACGCCAAGATTTAGCATCACAATGGCCTGTTGTAACTTTTCTCCACAATTTTCTATTGCGCGGGAAATGCCTCAATGTTGTTGCGCTCATATGCAACTCTATCTTGCAACATTCGAGAGCACAGTTCATGAGATATTTGTTTAACTATTGTTTCGCTTGGCTTTGTTTTTCTAAAGATTGAAAAAATATATTATGTTTTGATGTGATCAATGTTTAATGTACAATATTTAACGTTAACATGTAATTTATCATAAAAACATTGCATTATACTATAGTATGTCATATTTAGAGCAAACACTTAAACTTTTAAATTGTATTAACGTTAAAATTTTGTACAACGAAGTGTCAATCCGCAAATCATTCCAAAATCGGCATATCATAAATTACGGAAGCGTGCGCGCAGGTGAATCGTCGTGGGTGCGCCCGCGCTGGCGTAGAGGATCGCTCGCTCAAATTGCTCAATGCGGCCGCATTCCATCATTGAATGCGGCCGTGGACGCACGTGTATAACGTAGGCTCATTTCGATAAAATCAGATAATTTAACTTGAACAATTAATACATGTCATATAATAAAATAAATTAACGAGATGAAGCATTTATTATTAATCATGTCAAATCACAATTACTATGAAATATCCATTATAGTAAAATTTGTAATTACGCAAATAAAATATATTTTAATGTCAATATATGTATATAATATGGATTTTTAATTTACATTTTGTAATTGGTCACAGAAATGTAAATACTAGTTAAAGTTAAAACCGATAGTTTGTTGCTAGCTAATTGCAGATATAATTAATAACGCGATATAATCAAAATTTATGTCTGCCCACACAGATAGCCGTTTCAAACTCAATTGATAACAACCAATGAATTGCTTTCGACATAGTTTAATTACTACCCTCGGGCTGTACGAGGGTAAAGCACCAAATAATGCTCTAGCATCTAAACATTATATTTTGATTGAAATTCGAAACCTCAGGCGATAATTTGATTCAAATTAAATAAGACAAGAATATTAATTGCTCAAAGCACCTGTGCTAAATTGAATGGAGAAGTACACAATTGTGCAACATACATCACAGCTCAATGTTACCGAGATACAATTACGAGATGACTCAAGTCATAAGTGACATGGCGGTAGATTTATGTGCAAACGATTTGAAAAATTACAGCCAAATTGGCGAAACAATTACTTTTGTTCGACGCTCCTAGCTATCATCTAAATTATTGTAAGCTGTTGGAACTAAACGATGGGTCCGTGGCATTTTGGTCACGAAATTGAATACGTTAATTATACGATCACGACGCTATGAAGTCCCTAATTGCATACGATACATTGCAAATACGTAGGGAAGCGGGTCACCCGCATTGGTACGGGCTTGTAAGGTATCCTTCGCATATAATCCAATATAAAGTACGGCTTCGTTTTGACGTAAACAATCGAATTATTCGCGAGAACTCTATATTCTTCTTCGAATTCTGATTATTACACAAGATTGTTGTCATTAGCTGTTTGAAAAGATTAATAATAAATCTATATAGAACTTACGTTAATTTCTTTTCGAAATGAACTATTTCACAATCTAGCACGAAAAGCAAATGTCATCACAGAAAACAGTTAAATTACTAATTCTATCGAAATTATTTGACTATAATACGAGTACCAAATATTTTTATAGTTTAAATAAAAAAAAACTAAGGTTAGTTCCTTTATTGTTTGTATTAAATGTAAGTTTACTTGGTGGTAGGTCTTTGTGCAAACCTGTCTAGGTATCTACCACTCATCATGTTCTACCGTCAATCAAACAAAAAATAGTATTGTTGTGTTTCGGCTTAAAGGATGAATAAGCAGAAGTGTCATAACTTCTCAGTTCCCAAGGATGGTGGCGCGTTGGTTTTGTAAGAAATGGTTAAAATTTCATCCGATGCTAATTTATATGAGCTGTGGCCACTTACCAACCGGTGACCCATTTGTACGTCATCATATTTTAATTTTCAATGGAATCGATATATGAATGTGTAAATGGATTGTATGTTAGTATGTCTCTTTTTGACTAAAATACTTCTTACATACACACAAGACAACTTCCACCGGATTTTACTAATGTTTTATAAAGTGTTTCGTGTTTATTGATGTTAAGATGATTCATATGCGACTTGTTTGCGTTAGTAAATATAGATTTACACTTAATCTCCGTTTCCGCAATCCGCTAAAGGGATTAATAAACTTGGAAACCGATTTATCGTGTTAATATCTGTTTATTCGATTTGTTTGCTTATCTTGAAATTTATAGTAATATTAACGCGGTTTTAAAAATAACAGTACATAAAATGGGCTTCAGTGATGGTAAAAATTTAATCTTAGTTTAGTGCGACCCTGCAATTTTGATATTTGAAAATAAAATTAAAATCACTGTGTGCTTCGTGTACCTACACATATAGTATTGAAGGCTAAAGTTGCACCTACACGGCGTGCTTAGCCATCCAGTTCCGCATATGAATATAAAATGCAAATATATATTAATTTACGAGTCAAGTTTTCATATAAATACAGTTAAGCACTACGATTTGTGTTTATAATTCATCTTATACCATTCATCTTATACAGCGAGATAGAATTTGCTTTAAAACGTCTCCTTGAGAGTTGATTAAGCCTTAGCCAAGCAGGATACTTACTTACTTTATTGTAGCGAAGAAAATATTGTCGTATCCACGGGATATTAGCTAATAATATACCTAGTCAATTAAACCTTATTTGCATGCAGATTTGATAACAAATGGAGTTCTGTTGTAACAATAACAAAAGTACAGCCAGGTATATTTTATGTAGCATAGCATAGCATAGCATAGTTCCGATCGTTCAGAAATAAATACCCTAATGCTATGCTTTGCATTAGGGTATTTATTTCTGAACGATCGTAACATATTTTACAATCACTAACCAAATTATATTAAAAAACCGATTAAGTCCGATCTTAACTTTTATGTAGTTTGGAAGAAGGTAGACAGCAAATAGGGCCACGTAATAGAAATTGGTTATCAGAGACAAATCAATCTTGGCATAAGCTGCCACACGTCTTGGATTAGGTGGCTGTGAGTGGCATGAGTTTGGCACGGTGTTAATATATAATAGTCGAAGACAAAATATACATACATAATACGTCCTAAACGGAAGTAAACTTAACTTACGAAATCAGCAGAACAATAATTGTGGCAATCATTTGTAACGTCATATTATACTAGAACTGGTATCGATAAGGTGGCTGCATTTACTCATAGCATATCGGGCTCATGCCTTCCTTTCTCTCTTTCAGTGATGCAAATATCCCGTATTCACACGTTAAGTAGCACGCAATGAATTACTCGGAGCCGATGATGAGGCCCTTCTTGTTCGTCAACGCCTCCGTACATGGCCGGCTCCGTTCGATCGATAAAATTATTATATACCTACATTGTAACTAAGTTCTCTCTGATTTATATGCAGTGAAACACTATATAATGAGGCGCGTTTACGATCGTTTCGAGCGAATTGCAAAAGTTGCCTTTGAATTTTATTACGACCTGATCGTATTTGTAATGTTGATATTTTGGTTTAGTAACATTTAGAAACATTTCATCTTTTACTTAGTATGAAAGTAAACTAGATATGTTGGAATGTTTTTTTTTTTTAAATAAGCGCCATGCTTTCAGTGCGATTCTGTAAGAATTCATTTCGCATCTCACTCGTGAAATTTTGTCAATCAACTTACAGTGATAAGCCATTTTGATACGTGTACCCTATTAATGTTATAATTATTGGAGTCAATGTGGCTTTTCTTATTCTGACATTTCACGCTCGTATTCTGCGGTGAGTTTCGAGTTTCATCTTACAGAATACCTCTACTAAACTGCATATGGTTAAAATACGTATTATTTTTGATATAGAGAACGAACAGAGTACATATTAAGTTTGGCGGTTATTCCACCACGTCGCAGTAATGCGAGTTGAAGGCAATCTGTGACGTAATGTTATTGGACACATGCAGATTTCCACACAATGTTATCCTTCACCGCCGAGCGCATAACGATGAACTATAAACAAAAAAATCCAGCGAAAATCTGCGGTGTGTGTTTGGATTTGAATCCATAATCACAGATTGAGATCCGCCTGATCTATCTAATAGTTCATGGGCTTAAACAAGGATTGAAAATCTTTAAATTTTGTCAATTTCCCGAGGTAACTAACCAAGAGTTTTATTATATCTATAAAATGGGTCGTACAAAAAACCGTTATTCCGTTGAGCAATCAGTAACCGACAATTAATTATTCATGCCAAGTAAAAGTAGGATTTAATTGTTTAATAAGGTTTGTGACAAAAAGTTTTTATGCGATCCGATCGAGTTTCTATGGGTTTCCATTATAGGGATTGTCGTTTATCCTAATTTAATGCAGGAAATTTTCTATATATTTAAAAAAAAAAACCTACTGTATAATAATTAGACAATACTAATGCAGGAATTTATATGGTTCGATCGAGTTTTACTTTTCCATAAAAAATGATTGGTTTCGTTTTAATTAAGTAACTTCTATTACTTATCTTTTTGTATATACCAAACCCATTTTAAGTCTGCCATGTATTTTAACCGTTGAAGACTGTGAGTGCACCGACCAAGCACTACTAAACGTTTCTATGCTTAGATTTAAGTATTGTACATTGAAGGAAAACTTTGTGAGAAAACCTGCATATTACGTTAAATGAAAATCTGCTACGTGTATATCCACGACCAGTGTTGGAATACCGTGGTGAGATGAGCTTTTAACTGCTGTCACTCTATCACTTAAATAAAGAAATGAATTCACTTCAAGGTTCGTGAGATGTTTGTAGTAGATCTGTAACATCCGATTTAGATATCTGTCATCACACATTAATAAAAAAAAAAGTCTTGTTACATACTAAATAAGGCGTCTATTAAAATTCATGTGTGCTAAGTTTAAATGAATATTAATGTGCAAAGAAAAATGGTAAGGATTTGATTTTAGTACGTAAGCGTCGCCTACATACTGAGACGGGCTACGTGTTTGGTAGTGTATGTTTTTATTAATATATGATTAACACAATAAGAGCATATAAGTACGATCACTGCGGTAAGGAAGCTTGTGAATATGTAGTGGGGGTGCTCGGAGGCATTGCCTTGTATTTTTATCGCTAGTTATTTTTATGATTGTGGTCTTGAAAATTTTGCAAGAAAGTATCTCATGTTTTGTTTACAGCGATAAAAATTATATTTAAAGTTAATTTTATTTCTTTTTTTACGTCTTTTTTTTCACCGGTTCTTTGTAGATAAAATTATGATATTAGA
This sequence comes from Vanessa tameamea, assembly GCF_037043105.1. Classification (NCBI taxonomy): domain Eukaryota; kingdom Metazoa; phylum Arthropoda; class Insecta; order Lepidoptera; family Nymphalidae; genus Vanessa; species Vanessa tameamea. The sequence continues at coordinate 1,614,305 of NC_087316.1, forward strand.
TGTTAATAAAACGTAAGTTACATAGTAGTGACTTTTAGGGGTTATTCGTCTAGTGTTTGGCTTAAAAAAGTAGCCTGTGTTCTTTTATGCAGTTCAAGCTTATTTCGTAATAAATTTCATCAAATTCAGTTAATCGGTTTGGCCGTGAAATAGTAACAGAGACAGGCAGTGTTAATTTCGCAGTTTTTATTTTTGTAAAGATAGTTTGCACTTAAAACACTTCCTAAAATATAATGAAATCAAACAAAATAGTGCAATGACCTTTTCGTTTATACTCATTAAATATAGATCGATATATTCCTTAACGACCCTGAGTAATCTTCATTAAACTGTGCATTTATTATACTTGAATTATAATTAAGTAAGTAAATACTCAAGTTGTTTTCAAAACACATTAATTTTACGACATTTATATAGTCTAAGGTTGAGTTCAATCAATTTAGTATTAACCGGTTGAGTGAAGAAGTTAGTTGAACTTATGTATTCGTTTTTCCTGATCTCAAGGGGTGAACGTCTGGATACGGTAGCGTTTGAACTAACAAGTCAATTACAAGTCTATGTTCTACGGGTATAACCTGAGACTGGATTGAATCTGTTATAAGGTTAGGGTTGTCAATAGTTATTTATTTATCTGGTCGTCGTCGCACGCACACATAAACATTTGTAGGCACTAGCGTCACTCATACAGGGATGTTGTAGAACTCCATAGCCGTAACGAAACTATTGGATATCCGAAATAAAAATCTATCCGTAACCGTAGCCGAAACCGATAAAAAATATATTTATTGTAATTTAGTTTTTGCACAGTGCTACACTCAAAGAGAGTCGCTAATTGTATTTTAAAGCTATTTGTTTTTTCCTGTGATTATGCCTAATACTAAATACTTGCCAACAAATACAGTCAAATTGATATCTCAATATAGGCAATTTTTTATGCATAACACCTAGCAACAAACTCCAAGAACACGAGTGACGTCACGGCGACAACTAATCTTACATAATTCTGTATAGTATTGACAGAATACTTCATAAGTAAACTTAACCCTTACCAAGTTCTTTATATGTGTGTGTATGACATATGATACTCGCTTGTTGTTTAACTATTGTGTCGGCTATTTGGACAGGGAACTTGTTAAAACACAATACAAGATTGCAATCAAGGTGTAAATGAATAAATAAGTAGGTATCGCAGAGTACGAGGAAGATAATTAAAAGATGCAACTTGCATTATAAATAACATCAGCGAGATTTTAAAATATCTTTATATTGTATATATGTGTGCGTGTTTTGTGGTAATGGGCGTCTGTGTAAGTGTGTGTTTCATATAAGGGATAATTTTTATCAAATTTTCAAGGTCATTTATTTTTGTCAAATAGTCAAGATTTATAAATAAATGTAATCGTTTAAGTTGATAGCTCACAGCCCTGTCGATACAGAGTAGATGAGAGGCGATGTAAAGGCAACTTGCAGGAACTTTACAAGGATACAGAATACGTATTTAGTGATTTAGAAACGTTTATTGTAATCGAGAATTAATAGTAATATTACTTGCGGCTTTACCCGCGCGAAATTTATATTAATATAAATAAAGTTCTGATCTTTATAGTTCAGTACTTCTGTTTGTTATAGTTTCTGAGATTTTGTTATTATGTATTTTGTTGTTATGTATATATTGTGAGTGGTATTTCGATATTATATTTACATAAATCACAAGATCATGTATTTTATTCTAATTGCCGACACACGAATAAAATTAAGCTCGCGGTTCGAGAGGCGAGCGGTTCATAGGGATAATGATGACCCCACCGAAATCGTACATGTATAAAACGATTTGAAAACCTTCTAAAATAGACAACTTACGAAAATGTAATAAATTCCTTATTAATTATTTCGCTAATTTGTTAAGATGCTTAAAAAGATAGTCGCAGATGTCTCTATATAAACAACTTGCCAATAAGATTAGAAGACTTCCATTTGACCTCCTCCTCATATTTAATAAATATGATCCAGGACAAGAACAGCAATATTCATTTCAATCCATAATTATAACCTATATTCACATACTCGACGCTTAAGTTTTTTGTAATATTATTCATGAAATGTTTTCGACGAATCTAACGAAATTTGATTAATCAAAATAGGCCAAGCATTGCATAGTAAAAACAATAGAATCGTGGAACGTTCGTTTCTACTTATTTTAATATCTTAAGCCTGTTCTAGAAAATTATAAATATTTGTTAATATTGAACTATTCATAGAAATATAAATTACAACAATGCGGTACTCACGTGTTCGTCTAGAGAGTAGGTTAACTCTCCATCGTCATACAAAACGAACCACCTCCGCTGCCATCTCTGAAACAAAAAACATAAAAATATAGAACCTCATTTTGGACGCACCTCTGCTAAAATTAACATAGATTTTTTATATTTTCTGAGATACAAAGTAACTTTATCGTGCACGTATCGTGCGGTGTTAAGTAATGTCTTTGGTATGGTATGGGATGATCTGATTCAAAGTGTCATTTATTTTTAAATATAGATTTGAACGTGAACAATTGAAACCCAATTTGTATTCCACAAAGCATCCGGCCGAGATTTGCTTTTTTAATTTGCAAGTTAAAAACAACAAGATTATTAAACATTGTCGGGGAGTTATTTTCGTTCCATTCGTGGGAAAAACAAACAACAGTTTAAAATGTTTAATCGTCGATTAGCAAATATCCGCTGGGATTGGAATTCTGTATTCCGCAATAATATAATATACTGTGAAACAAAAAATCGCAAGCAAATCGAATATATTAAAGCAATTTATGTCCTTGAAATATAGAATTTATAAATTATTTTATTTCGCTATTATTTATATTAATGTACTTCCCGTTACATATAATATGTTATTTATGTGAAAAATGCCTTTCAAACTACGCGTGTAGTCTAGACTCGTTAGCAAGTATGGGTGTAGCGTTAATATTAAATAAGACTTAGTTTTACCAACTCTAGACAGTGACTTGAGTGAGAAGTGACTGATCATGACCTCAATGACCTTTTGAATCCGCTATGTTAATACATGCTAACAGGCATACATCTTTGAAACCAAATATTACTGGTGGTGGGAGTTCTATCAGCACCGAATCATATATCATTCTATCACTAATATACTATTATACTATATGTATACTATATTATCATAAACTATTGCTATACCAATTAAAAAAAAGTATATCCCAGTATTCTCAGCTTATACCTACAATCCTATGGGTTGTTTACATACCGATACAAAACGTATCAAATTATAAAGTGTATATAAGATGTCGGATTATTAGACGACAAATACCGAATAGTTCGTAAATAACAATGTCAGACAAGAATATTTCCTTGTTCCGTACTTTTCATAGCGCGATTTTTTCCATAGTCGGATTATATATATATTTTTTTTAAATTACGGAATTCGATGTCAACGTTGCACATGAAAATGAAGTATTCAACCGGAATAAATATTTTAAACTCATCGTACTGAGTGAATTAAACATTAAAAAAATATATCGAACGATTTTGATGGCAGTTTTTTATTTAGCAAATACAGATCAGAGCAACCTATTATCAAAAATAACAAAGAGTTCATATATAATTAAATTATCATTGTGAATGTGAAATAGAATGAACTCTACAACAATTCCAAATAACTATCTATTATAGAACATAAATAACAAGTACTCTATAATAGTATTAAAATCGATCGTCGAATGCTATTTATAATTTAGACGGGTTATAGTTATATCACGCTTACGAAAGAACGCACGTGTTTCATTGTTTTAAGTTACTGTTGCGTATTTTTTTTTTTGTTAGATGTGTGTTAGAGGCGAGATGGCCCGGTGGTTAGAACGCGTGCATCTTAACCGATGATTTCGGGTTCAAACCCAGGCAAGCACCACTGAATTTTCATGTGTTTAATTTGTGTTTATAATTCGTCTCGTGCTCGGCGGTGAAGGAAAACATCGTGAGGAAACCTGCATGTATCTAATTTCTACGAAATTCTGCCACATGTGTATTCCACCAACCCGCATTGGAGCAGCGTGGTGGAATATGCTCCATACCTTCTCCTCAAAGGGAGAGGAGACCTTAGCCCAGCAGTGGGAAATTTACAGGCTGTTTATGTTATGTTATTATGTTATGTTATGTTAGATGTGGCAAACGAGCAGGAGGCTCACCTGATGTAAAGTGACTACCACCGCCCATGGACATCTGCAACACCGGGGGGCTTGCAGATAAAACAATTGTTTAGATTAAGCACCCTGTGTAAGTGACGATATGAAAAAACTAATTTCAAACGTGGTTTTATTACGAAACAATTTACATAAACGATTTACAATTTAGATTAACGCCAGTATTATTAAAGTATTAGAGTTCATTTTATAATTAGTTTTATGTAAAACTATCTAAATTTTTCCCGTAAGATTTAATTTAGAGTCATTATTGATTTCGATAGAAGTAATCCGTCAGAACCAGAAAAGGCTCAGGCGCTGGGCCAACACTTTTTGACCTACGTCCGACACGGAAGTATAAATATTGTCAACTGTCAAACTATGGATTGTTACTGAGATTTTATTGACAAAATCCGTTAACCTCGAACCTGAACCCAAGACCTCAAGATCTGCAGCCTTAAAGCTACACCATGGAGACAGTCAAAAATAACTCTTAACATGTATTGTTTCTAACAGAGTTGATTAAAAAAATTGTTCAATTACTTCTAATAAATAAAATAATCATTTAAGCTGTATAGCTGAATACTATTGTGTATTTGAGTGAAATTAATGTAATAAAAACTTTTTTAACCTGTTTTCGAGCTATGCGACCTCTTTACAAAACAGTAAGATAATTACCTTAATACGTTCAAGAACACGGCACTTTCACTGATATTTGCATATTGCTTTCAGTTTAACGTATTCATAGTTTTTGCGTCGAACAATGAGGCGCGAGACAATAGTGTTGCTATATTAATGAACGTTAATAAATTCCAAAGGATTTTTAATATGCTTATGTAATAATGGTATGTTATAGATGATGTTAGGTTATTTTCTAAGTACATTGACCTTTATTTGAGTAGTACAGGCGCACACGTATACGTACAAGTTCGGGATACAGAGAAGAACCGACTAGAAACTTATCAATGAAGTTACATATAACTGTGTTCCTCTTATTACACTGGACAAAATGTACAAAAATGTAACTTAAAACTAATTATGTCCTGTACCAAATACAGTTTATATTTATATATTTTTTGTGATGACAACACATATATATTTAAAAACCAACTACCGCTCTAAACCATCCTCTCATAACAAAGAACTAACTAATTTCGAACCTCATGAATTGAAACCCAAATGATTCCAAATAAAGGTCCTCGTTACAGTAACAAGGCTCCAAATAACAAAATATCATCGTCAATAATTGACAATACTTATATGAAAGGAAACCGGCGGATGCGTCTAAACGCGTAACAAGATAACGCCATGTTGGAATTCGACTGGCTAATCACAAGTTAATATCATCAGTAGTGTAGGCATCGAGGTATAACTCTCCAGAGTATTCCACGACTCATCTTTCTGTACGATTGAGAAATAACGCCGAAAAATAATTCAATAAAGTATTGAAGAGTGCTGGTTGTATCTTAAGAAAACGGTGTATTTTAAACATTAATCATTTACAGGAACGTTGCACTCCATATTCAAATTTGACATTTAATTGTCATCGTTTCAAAATAACTTCTGTCATTTGTTTTAAATTTAAAGGTTTGGAGCATTTAATTGCGTGGACCGACGTCACTAATGTCATTTTTGTGTTTTCTGTTCATCCGGTTTACCGATTCTGTTTAAGACCTAAAGAGTTTAAGGTTATCAGGTACTTAACACCAATTAATGGAAATACACTAGACTATATGTACGGTGACTATGACTTGACAGTGGAAAGGCGATACTAAGAATTATTATTATTAAAATGATTTCTAAGCATACAGTAACAGCCTATAAATGTTCTTGCCTGCCTGGAACTTAGAATATTTTATTCTAGTACACCATTTTAGTGCTGCTCGATGGATATTTAATTCCAGGCCAGAATTTAATTCTACATATGCAGATTTCCTCATGATGTTCATCAATGCTAAATATGACATTACAAATACAATTGAGAAGGCATCGGAATTATAATTGCAGTAGTGCTTGTTGGATTTGGACGCTCGACCTTTGATCATTATCCAGGTTTTCCATACATTCATCCTTCCTTTCTGATTTGCCGATATTGTAAAGAATGTAATATAATCCATTATTTTTTGTATTAATATTGATTCTATTTATAATTTGCATTCCAGCAGCGAAGCGGGAGAGGTAATCTTAGAGGGCGTATCGCCTTGCCTCCTATTATAGCGACCGACTTTCCCCGCGGGCGACGATTCTTGATGATTGTCAATCGCGCGTGCCGCCGCAGAAACGAATGGAGTAGCGAAAATATATATAAAATATGATTATAAACAGATGTATTATTTAATATTGTACTTTATAATTATATTGCAAACAAAACTTCGAAGTTACCAATGAAATGATAACAGACGAAAAACTAATAATCTCTATAGAATTATTTGTTTTAGGCAAAATATAATTAAAGTGAATAATTCAATTAATATACGATATCTTAATAAGGTTAACCCAATTCCCACTGCGCAATTTATATATAAGATTACAAGATCCATTACAATTGTCAATATTATAATTATAATTCAAACACATTAATTCAAACATCGACGCTTGGTTGTAAATCGCGTTTATTTATGTGTCAGCGTTCGCGACACGCTTTCCAATCACACTTGAGCTCCCGCACACCTGTGCCACAGATAACGGGATACGAGGAAGGAACAGATAAAATTATTTCAATAGATTAAATAAATAAAGTTTACAAAAAAAAAAAAAATGTACGCTTGGTATCTGCTGCTCTCATGGACTAGACGCTAATTGGTACTTAATATTAAACGCATGCCGTGTCTACATCATGAAAAATGTAATCATGTGTACTTTTGTGATTGTCATTTTGTTTTGTAGACCTTTAAACATAAAAATAAAAAAATAAAAAAAAATAACACAATGGAAATTATTACACAGATAATATATTTATACTTACTCTACTATTAAATAGAGGATAAATTATTTCGATTGTAAGTGAAAAGAAAAACATTACAACAAACAAAATTAATAGAATTACAAATATCTATATCTCCGAAATATGTTTAGCTTGATTAATTATTACAATATAGTTATGGGAATATATAATTAAATTGATGTACCCGAGTTATTTTACTTTGCTTTTTATAAAATGTTTTATGTAATTTATCTGTCGAATTGTAGTTCAATCACCTTTAGGCTTTATATTCATATTTCTATGCCTGTAGTCATACACGCAGTCAACGACGTTGAATTACCAAAGAAATAAATATTTATTGTTTATGCTTAGTCGAAAATGTAATAGACATTATAAATCAAAATAGGATAATGTATACTGTTAAGATATATTTTATAACTCAGATAAAGAAACTTAATCGTTATAGAAAATAATAGTTTATATACTGTATTCCAACCATAAGAGGAAAAAAGCCATATAAACAACATTTGACAGCAAGTTGACGCGATATCATTGGTTGAGAGCTCGATTAATCTATGATATTCACTACGGATTTGCGAAAAAATTGTGTTTTGAACGTCGACGAAACTGTTATTGGAATTTTGGAAGTCAAAGGAATTAAAGTGGAAATAGGTAGTTAAGTTTAATAGTGTTGTATTATAAATAAATATATATTAATCATAAACTCTTAGTAGTGCGAATCGCATGAAATACGTAAATCCAAGGTTTGTTTATATTTTTTCCTACTTCCACTGGAATAGGCTATACTTTATCTTTGATAGTGTGGTAACATCAAAATAATCGTTTAAATATTTACCATAAAATAGTACTAACAATTTGCTAATTGACATCTAAATACGAAACAGCAACCTTACCTGAGAGCTTAAACCTTAAACAATACACACCGGGCGCTACGTCTCAACAATTTCAATCAGCAGTTAAGCTGATAAAGCCAAGTCGGCATTAGCGACAAGATGGCAATCAGCTGACACCTCGTGAACATTAATGTCACACCAATTAACCTATTAAAACGTTAGAGATCTCTTAAACATACAGTATAATGTTACAAAGACATTGTTTGAATTTAAAATTACCTTTTCTTTCTCAGTAAGATTTTATCACATATGAATGAACAAAATTACTTTATAATAGTTTAATAAATAAAGTATATATTCTTATCTGCCTGAATATATATTCTGTTTGCCTAGCTTCTAGCGTATCAGACTAAGACTAGAGTTATGTTACCAAAACAGGTAGGAATGAAGAACAATTGGGTCTATATACATATATATTTATTGGATATAGTTAATATCTGAACCGATAAAAAATCTCTGATAATATCTCGAGTCAAACAAATATACGTTTAAGGTTTAAGAGAAACTATTCATGCGGAATTTCGTCCCATTATGTATATTATATATATATGTCGCAGCGTCAGATAATTAAATACTTTGATTGTAATCTCTTAGTTTTGAGATTTGATTCTGGATGGCCAGTGAAGTCAATCGCTCTTTGTCACGTTAGAAAAACATAAAATGTCAGTTGTCAAGCAGGATAAGACAGATGTGGTCGCGGCCAACGAAATATTGTAAAAATCAATATACGATAATCCAGCTATCGATTTGTTGTATTATTTGTGAATATGTATGACGAAGATGGTGACCCCGAACCGAACAATACTGCCGGCTCGTCGTTATATATATATTTTAAAAAGATCAGGTAGTTGGTAGTGCAAACAATAAACAATTCTCTAGCGTACGTTTTTACTACAATCAGTTTAAATTACTCAACTAAAAGTTGAATTCTTTATAAAAAGATATTTATTGTAATCACTTAATTGGACCCCGGTGTTATTTTTAGAAGGCATCCTTTAAATTATTTTAACGAGTCTCCCCCGCCTACATTGTTGCAAATATAACGACAGAATGTGTAAATAATGTGGCATAACGAGATAGTTGCTTCTTACATACAAAAACAATAATTATTTATTTAAATGCGATGAGTTTTTAATGTTTTAATTTTGCGTTATTTTTTAATTTGTTCACGCGTCTATACTAATCTATACTAATATAATAAATGCGAAAGCTCTACGTCTGTCTGGTTGTTATTCTTCCAATCAAATCACTCGTCAGGCGTGAGGCAAGGTGGAAAGGATTTTTCCAAGGAAAAACATACATTACCTTTTTTTTAACAACTGACGACAGCCCCTAAAACGCAAGCAACGCAGCGGACGACAATAATTAAAAAATAATCACCCTGCTACGTGAATACTCACTATTTCTAACCGACCCCAAAAAACTAAGGAGGCTATCAATTCGTTGTATTTTTAAAGTTTGTTACTTCGAAACTCCTTCATTTTTGTTTGAAATATTTCCGTCCCATTTAAATGTCAGTTGTCGTTGGTCCTGTTAATGTAATGAAGAAATAGTCTACTGTCCGCAGACGCTTGAGACGTAAAGGATCTCTTGCGCAGTTGGAATAAGCGCGGTGACGGGAATAGGTCAAGAGGATATTATTGTCATATAGATGTTGAATATGACTAAAAATGTCACAGATAATTTAATATAAATAACTTTAACACATGTTGCCTATAACTAAATCGTTACAATTGTTTTTGTGTTGTTTATAACATTGTGAGTGTGAGATACTTGCATAACGTCGCGGGTCGTGTTCCATCCGCTCGCTAACTAGCAACTACCTGTCGTGAATCAGTTAATTATAGCCTAGCCTAGCCCAGCCTAGCCTCTAGCGTGTTACACGCTGCAACGAATATTAGTAATTTGCTCAGTAATAGTTTAAAGTTTGACATCCGACAAAACTACATTATACATGTTGATTGTATGTAAACACTTGGGAACGACTGCGTTTATATAATTTGATAGAAATGAATACGTTATGTTACTCGATGCCTATTTAAACAAAATACCTTAAAATCTTAATGATACGAAACCTTTAATGGAGGAATAGAAGATTTCAGTAGCAAATTTGATGATGAGATTTTGTTTTTTTTTGTTTATATTGTTTAGGTGGAATGGCAAATGGTCTGCTGATGGTAGAATATTAAAAAAGAAAACATATAATTAAGCAAGTAAAGATGTCGATGCGTCGCTTCATGATATGATAGTTGGAAGAATGATCGTAGTCTTCCAAACTTCAAGCATTTTTTGATTCATAACTAACACCGATCGAAGAAATTGTTAGAATATCGAATTTAAGCATAGAATTTCATTCAACTGTTTCAAAATAGTCCTGCTAAAGTGTGTGTGTGGTATTCTCGCGTCTCGTGCACTAGATCTGTCACAAATGATCCAGTTAGCTTACACGATTGTGTTCTGTTGAGCGCTAAGTTATTTCACGCCTGTATTATTAAACGAGACGTATCAGCCACTTCGCGATTTGGTCCTTAGGATAGAATATGATTAGGAATCATATAGACGACAAACTGAGTATTGACCTCACAACATTTAAATAGATGTCTTTTTTTCAGAAATCCGGCCATGGAATTTTCATAATCAGGTTCCAGAATATAATCATTTTCGGTAACAAGTCGGTTCCGTTTTTTAGAAACGCCATTGACAATAATGGGAAAAATAACTGAGAGTAACTTGAGAAAGTCGTTCTAAAGCATAAATTATATGCACTTAAAATAATTTTATTTAGTGTCGAAGTCAGATTCCTTATCAGTATTAGTGACAAGTCAGTGAAACGTAGTGAGGCCTGGTAAATATTAATAAATCGTTAATCCTACACTTTTCCACTTAGCATCAGTTAAATTCTTCTCCTTCCGCCATTGTGTATCTGAACGATAAATCTGATGCTAAGTTATATAAATCATAGACTGGAAACGAAATATTTGTGCACTCATTGGTGTTTGACAGAAGACCCTTAAATGTCAAGTCGAATGTGAAGAATTTAATAAGCATAGTCTACCGTGAGTCTATGGTAGGTTAACAGCGGGGGGTACTGACCTCGTAGACGTAATTGATTTCTATTGTAACTATGTTATCACTAATGATTGTTATGTCATCTACATGTGTTGCGATAATTCGATTCCGAATTAATCGATTATTCATGGTTTGTACGTGAACAAATAATAATCGATCACCTTCGAATTAGGCTTCCAAAAGGATTTCAATTAGAGATAAGTTCGATTCCTGTACGAGCTTTATTTTTTTCTCTTTAAACATTTTATCAAGATCACGAAATATACTTATCGAATTGGTCTTAGTGAAAGGTATAAAAGGCCGTGAAGGAATAATTTATTTACAGAAATTGTAATTGAATTTATGAAAGTTTCAACGACGGAAAATATTTTTAAATGAGTTATTGACCTTTCCGTATTCGGTTTACCAATTATATCTATTTTTGTTTGACAGAAGGGAGAACGTTGAGTTCTTTTCAAAGTCACTTAGGCTGTTCTCATATTTAAAGAGCCATGTTTATATATTATTATGAATTAGCGTTAAAAGGTCGTAGACGTAAGTCTACGAAAAAGGATATCGAAATACGTACTGAAATATCAAAATACAAAATATGAAATCTGTCATAAGTAATAAATTGTTATTTAGAAATTAACAGTACAAAATTTCACATTTATATAACACCTTATCTATAGTGAATTGTTTTTGTTTTGTTTCTGTACCAGTCTCAAGATTAATGCATAATTTTACTGTTTGTTCCCCAATAAATTTCTTCAATCTTGTTTCATCTGGTTATACAGTTCTAATTATAATTAGGTTATTTGTTTTTAATTATGATGGTATTATAATATAAATTAAGCACTTATTTGAAATTGAAAAATCAATGTTTCAAATATATTTTTAAATAAATTATATAAATCTATACTAAAAATAACGGAGAAGACCGTCCATTAGAGCTATTTTATACAAAACAAACTTGAAGCTCGCCATAGATCACGATCGTCTGTAAGTTATATGCATTGTCAACAATATTTATAACAATCACTATAAAACGTATTTTTAATATTTCACGAGTGACATAAGAAGTGAGTTCTTTATGATAATTATATTTACATCATAGCTCTGCAGAGATATTGGTTATATTAATCCACAAAACGCACGTCAGACGCGTGTTTTTTTGCGTTATTTCTTTTTTCTAGTAAACGTCAATCGCTTTGAAAGCAGACAACACCAGAATTAGCCAGACATTTACTATCGCAAAAAGTTATAATTATTTAATTTTCGAGTTTCTTTATTTTTTTAGGGCATCACAACGTCAAACTTTTGATATGCTTTTATTTTTTGTTTAACCAACTCAAATAAATATTAACATGTTCCGAGATATGTTATGTATGTATGTTGTTGTTAATGTATCACGCTTTCCTGAAATCTGTGGGAATGATTTCGTGAAGAGGGACGGAAGCGTGTAACGGGAAGCGCGCATTATTTGATTCGACCACTGAGCGCGCGCGGTACTAGAGTTGCCCGTCTGATCGTAGCGACCCGTATACCGAGAGGATATAATTTTTCTATTACCAACGTAAAATATATAGTGATCAAATGATAAAAATAATATATTTATTATTCAAATATTTTGTGTTCGATGAATTTATAATCAGTCTTTAAAATTTAAATTTCTGTAATACCTTGTTCTTGAATAAGGTAATCTATCGAATGCTATAAATGTTATTAATTTAATTTTATGATCAACATGTTTCTTTAAACATTTTAAACATTCATGGCAAATAAATAAAGCTGTAAATAATTATTAATATTGCTTGTAGTTTATGAGTGATATTTATTACTAATATAATAAATGCGAGTGTGTTTGCTGGTACCCATTAACTGAGCGATGTTTATTTATTATTATATATGAAAAATAAAATTCCTTATATACTTATTTTCGTCATTTATAATAATATAATATATAATAATACTGATGTATTAGATCATAACAGTTTGCTTCCTTCTTTTTTTTTATGCTACGTCCATATTGGTCAAATAATTTATAATATTGGCTCAACTGAAAGCTTGGTAGAAAGTAGAAGGATATGTTTGCAGTCTCACACAGTTTCATTTTAGTAAAACGACAAAATGAAAACTATTTAAAAAAATGAAACCTATCCAAACTGTAAAGGAATAATTGAAATCGAAATTTAAAAACAAAAGTTGAAAGATGACAAATTTGCATGAAATCGATTAACGAATCGTCTGAATCGATTCGAATCGCTTTTGATTTAGCCTTTTGCCATATTTGTCGCTAGCGTTACGCGAATTTATGATAAGAAAGCACCGTTCGCCATTACCGTCGAATTACCTTTTAAAATACCGCTATCATAATGTAGATATTGTCTTTTATTCTTTAAGTCTTTCGAAAGTATTTAATGCGCTATTTAATTAAAATGTCATTAACTGTAATTTTTATTGAGGCTTGAGTTAATAAGTGGTCACAGCGAATCGAGGAACTTACGACAATAAAAACAATCAGAAAATGTCGAAGCAAAGTTTTTATTGAAATTCTTCAAATCAGCAAGAATTTGGGGAACCTTTTAAAACAAGTACTTAATGAATTTTGAACAAGTAACAGTATTTCGTATCCTTTACTGTATTGTCACGAGCATCAAGAAGTAATGACGGTACCACCGTCGTTACTTCTGATTTATCATAACACAAGTGCTTTAGCTACTTACATTGGGATCAGAGTAATGTATGTGATGTTGTCCAATATTTATTTATTATTTATTTATGAAACTGTTTAAAATATCAGTTGCAACAATTGACCCACAAGTATCAACACATGAAGTGCATCAATTACTTTATGTGAGGGTTTTCTCCTACCACGTCTTGGTAGGTACCATCCATACATCGGATATTACCGCCAAACAGCAATACTTATTGTTGCGTTTGTATTTGAAGGATAAGGCAGGGTGATTACACACGCAAACATATCTTAATACCCAAGGTTCATGGCCCATTGGCGATGTAACGAATAAGTAATATTTCTTACAGCACCCATGTCTATGTGCGGTGGTGACCACTTACCATCCGATCACCAAATAACACATTCGCGAACCATACCGATGATTTTGTAAGTAGATATACGTATTAGTAACCAATGTGGTGACTAAGATATATTTCTGCTTGGTCTTTCTTGTCTCCGTCGGTCTATGGAAAGGGGCACTTACCATCAGTTAGGTAATTTACACGTCAGCCTCCTACTACAAAAAAGACAATGCTCAAGTATAATCAAAGGCTCAGACGTAACTCACGCAACCAGAGTGTTTGCCAAAGAACAGACATCTTAGTCTAATTAATCAAGTCACGAATCTCTCTGCCGTTGACCTCTATTGTACGCATGTCACATTCACTGGAATTTGTTCAGCTGCATATATTTCGTACGAAAAAAACCTATATTATATAGCATTTGGGATTTAATTCTATTTATTTTCAGGACTATATGAGTCATTACAAGGAATGATTTAATTCATGCGAATACGAGACAAAAATGTTACAGATCTTACGACGCTTGTAAAAAATGACGGATTCTTAAGACATATGTAAATACATTATTAAATGTACGTTATCGTTACGTACGGTATCGAAAATACGGATTCCCTTTACAATAAGCAAGCATAAAGTAAAGTTTTTATTTTTAGGTATGAAAGTCACTCTAGCACACCATATGAAGTACACTTTCAAAATATTTTTTTGTTTGTTTGTGTCATATAGTGTGAAATGTCCCTCGTCCGCACGCACCATAGAACGTACGTAGCCGCTTTCGTCAACGCTGTTGTAATATCACGCAGTTTTCATTGCGACATTCCCCGTAAACGATACTACATACATCTAAGTTCATTCAAACGTATACCGGCTGAATTATCAATGAATGCAAAAATTTGAAATTAGATTATTAATTTGTTTTCCATAGAAATTATATATATTTAAGTATACCCATTATATATTACCGATGAAATGTTAAAATAACTTTTTTAAAAGAATAGACTATAAAATGAATTATTTAATAACAAAAACCAACTAAAACGGCATATATTTCTATGACAGAAACAGTATGTACGAATCATCCAAACTTCGCGCCAAAAAGTAAACCCAAGCCGCTGTGACAGGCGATCACGCGTTTTTTTTTTTAATTATCACGCTACAAGGTATTGATACATTAGGCGGAAAAAAATAGTATATTGGTTGAAATATTTCTAAACTCGGTTTTAATGCTGGTGGATTTATTTTTACTATTTTTTTTTTTTGTATTTATATTGGATAACAATTCTGTCTAAGCGTGGAAGTGTGAACTTTAAATTTGCTTACATAGGCCGTATATAAAAATGACAAGATCTTTATTGAAACCATAAAAAAAACAGCTATTGCCTAAATCAATTTGTAGCTGTATATAACGACCTTTTAACTAACTATTCCGTAAATATAATAAACGATTGTCTGCGAATAAAATAATTTAATAGATAGTAAAGAAAAAAAAACCTTCAAATATTAAAAAAGAAAAAAAATACTCATATTTTAAGTGATTGCTCTTAAATATCTTGCAATTCATGATATCGATTACGATTTAATGAAATACGCAAGCCGAATCAACCTTTGATTTAACTAAAAGGCGTTATATTATTCGGCGTTGTTCAATATATAATTGGTTGTTTCAAAAATTGGACAATTTGCTAAATTACCCGCAAGTAACTAGTTTCTCAACAACGCCAGCGTTATTATCCGTCTAACAACACGAATACAAATACGGCCTAGAGTGGAGAAAACTAAATTGTTTTACTCTTAACATATTCCTATAATGACGAATACAGTTTTAATATTGATTAATTAATTAACTTAAAAAAAGGTACTTTTACAAATTTGTACATTAAAAAGATAAACATTTTTCACTGGTTCATATATCGTTACGTGTAAACTAATTTGTAATTATGTAATACTAGTTGTAGCCCGCGGCTTCGGTCGCGTTTTAAGGAATGGCCGTCGATTTCAAGCTTACATTACAGACAGACAGAGTTACTTTCGCAATTAAAATATTTGTTTAGATATCGGTACGGGTAGGAAAAACAAAAGAAAATACTCATAGTAATGAAGTTTTTTTAATGCTCGTCACGCTAGCCAAAAAATTATAGCTCATAAGTAATTAAGTAATGTTATATTATTTGTATAAAATGTGTCGGAGTCAGGTGTCGATTTCCATATTTCATTATATTTAGCACATATACGTTTAATGGCAGATTGATATCCGTGATATGTTCTCGCGAAAGGCATATGAAATATTTTCGATATATACGGGAATATCTATCTATCTATGATATTGATATGCAATATATAATATAAAAATATGTATAATTTATAATATATATTGCGTACAAAAAAAAAAAAACATTTCTCGTTAAAATTAATTACAGTGTTAAAATCTCGTAGTAAGTATAAAAAAGAGGTGCCTATAGATAGAGTTTTCGAGTTTTATATAGTTCTATATATTCGTATAATACGAGTGATAGTGTTTTATTGACCTCTTCAATTATTTAAGAACCCAAGCACAAGCTTATTAAATAGTTGACATTTGTTGCAAATGTTTTTTAAATGAAATGTTGCCAGCTTATTATAAATAAAAATATTACCCACTTTTATCATTAAAATAAAATACAATATAATTTACTATACGTAGTAATACATAAAGTTGCAGAATTTATAGTAAGGATAAAATCTAGGCTGAATCGTTTTGTAGGCCGATCTCACCAGGGAACATAGTACGAGTTACAAGTTTTCGTCATTTCGCTGCGAGAGAAATGACGCAACACAAATGTCAAATCTGAAGTTCAGAGCACGTGTTCGCGATGATTGATGATTGCTCTTTTTTTTTTTATTTCGACAAGATATTTATATGCAAACGGTTTTTAATTACACGTCTATCAAATGTTTCGCTTGACGAGAACAATAGTACATGGGAAAAAAAATATTCTATTTTTAAATACTTTTTTTTAGGAATTTATTGTAATTTGCAAAATAGGGTTTAAGCGAATGTAAGAAGTACGCTCAAACAATAACACTGGCTCATTCGACCCTTCAAATCGGAACACAAGAATACTAAGTATTGCTGTTTGGCGGTAGAATATCTGATGAGTGGGTGGTGCCTGCCCAATGTCCTGCTACCAAGTACAATTACAATTTACATATATCCAACTTATTTTTGAGCTAGAAATAAAGACATATAAATTATCTAGACAAGCTGTATAATCATACATCAATAGAGAAACATTAATTCGAATAAGAGTCACTATTACATGTACCTTTTTCCGTATATGTTCATTCAAAACTTCTGTTCGTGATTGAATTTAAATAGAAACATGTTTCCGTTTCGAATTACAAATCTCTTTGTCAATAATGTTATCTATATTACAAAATTTGGACGCAAATTTAGAGACAATAAGTCAGATTGAATGAAATCAAGCTACATTAAGTTATGAAAGAACGAAAATATTTACTATTAGATATGTTAAATTTTCTTGATAAGTTTGATTATTAGTTTCTTTACAACGTTATACACTTAAAAGTACATACAAGGATGTTGGCTCTCATAACAAACTCATTACCAAAAAATGGCTCGGGCTAAAAATACTCACGTATCCAGCAACATGCGAAGGTTCGGATATACAAATATTTTTCGGGAAAAAAAAAATAACAGTTTAAACACAACACCTCCAATTAAGCTTTAGATTTCTCAGAATAATTTCAGCGTTAACAACCGCGTGTCATGCGCAAAAGGAACAAAAACAATATTCAAATTGCCTCTGATGATTGTACCAAGTGCAAGAAGCCCATCATTTCAGTAGCCGAAAAAATAATAAAAAACATGCAAGTTTATTAGGGACCAAGTGAATTTTTATCCATCGAGAATAAGGAATTCGATTATGGAGATGCCGTAACGAAATGCGAAGGCTCCGCATTTGCGCGGTAATACTTTCAAAATGGCGGCCAGTGTCCCGTTCCCGCCGTGCCCCGTGACTGATCGATACTAACTTTACATCTTCTAATTGCGATGTCCATTGACCCTTGGTTAGTACTTTTTGCAGAGCATACAGTGGGCGAGGTGGTCCTGATAAATGACTGGAATTACTTGTAGAATTTCATTGAAATTCGCCGCAGCCTTTGATCATTTATGCCTATAAATTTTACTAAACCATACTACATACACAATTAATTTTCTTTTTGAGTAAATAATTTTGGCGTATCGTCTTCCGAGCTGGCGTCGTATAATAACATATCACATATCTCCGAGATCGTGGTCTTGACCCTGAGATCTTTTGATGGCGTAATGAAGGGTTTTATTAAATCAACGTCAGAAGTCCATTAAAAATGGACCCTTACAAAGCAAAGTCCATCAATCAAGCAGACGATACGGATATAAACGAGACATTATAAAAGGGTGGACTGACTACATTTCGAGTTTATTTTTTTGGTAAACATGTATATGATTGTATAGACAAAGTTGTATTTGCCGCTTGATAGAGTATTCAAGCCGAGTCGTCGGTTAGTGATGGAAAAGAGGGATCCTCATTAGTAAGTCAATGTAAATGTTATAATTAATAGTCCGTGTTATAAAATTATATGAAGAAAAATAATGGTACTATAAGGTAAGATATTTATTGTCTGTCAGAACGAAATAAGATAAAAACTCGAATGTTTGAATACGTGATTTAATTTATTCGTTTTTAAACAATCAAGATGGGACTAAAAAAATAATGGAAACAAAGCGATGCACACAATTTCAATGATTTTAGTTCAGTAAAAACTGTAGAAAAAAAATATCTTAAAAATGCCACAACTTTCTTTAGATAAAAACAAAGTTTTAAATACAGTATCAGGGAACATGACGTTTATTTAAAAAAATGACCCCTGTCCTTCAGGAATGCTATGAGATAACATCGAAGGCGGTCTTGAGTGATGTACCACGCTAATGGGCAGCATAGGCGTAGAAAAAACTGAGATAACGCAATAACTTAACGTCACTTGAGGGTAAAGGGCACTATAGAATTATTTGGCGTTTGGCAACAGACCCCTTTAAATTATTGCATTAAAAACATTGGAAATACCTAAATTTTAACACTTCCTGAACAGTAAACGCCTATCGACGTCATAAAAATTATTTAGTTATAGTCTCTAACGTACAGGCTCTGATGGTTTTAACTTTATTTCTCGTTAGTTTGAATGAGTTAAATTCATTAAGTTAAGTTAATACAGCAGTTGAACCCATGACATTTCATGAAGAATTATTTAGCCACAAGAGGACATTCAAATGATTGATTTTAACGCATGTGTGATAATTATCTCCAGGTTCATAGAGCTAGAATTATTCGTGCGTACGGCGCGTGCGTACGCGTCACGTATCTCCCGGTCTTGATCGTGAACCAGATTGCGATTGTTTTGATACCGTGGTCCTACTACATAACTGACAAATTGCCTTTCAATGCATTCGAGTAATCATTCAAAATTATATAATTAAAACAATCCATACAGTACACGGTTTTAAACAATAATTACCAAAGAGGTTTTTTGTCGACCATTTCTGAGAAGGCTTACGGTGTGATTAGGGTAAAAAAGTTAGTGGCATTGTACGATATACAAAGAAAAAAGAACAACGGATCCTCGAGACATGGGAACAGCAATCCACATGAAAACCACAGGACCAATACGAGTGCACGATAAACAGCCACGCGTACATGAAACTTCCTCCGCTGACCGCAAGGGTTTAAAAAAAACTTGAACAATAGCAAGCAGGTCTTATATAATTATCGCCACATAAATACGAAATGCGGGCAATATAAAGAACAAGAAGACGAGAAATATTTATGAGAAGGAAATAATAGATGATTTTTATTATTTTATTTACTTAAAGGAAATTTACAGAAAAAAAAACCTTATTTTTGGTAACAAAATATGACATGTTGTTTTAAGAAAGAGTTATTGAGACTAACGATATGAGATTCTCATGGTAAAATTTTCTCAATCCACTAGACACGGTTAAAAATAAGAAACAACATATGAGGAACACGATCCCGGCTAGTAGATCTGACCGCACCATACGATGCGGTTGCGAAAAAAATATAAAAGATTCCTACCCACACTGTGACGCACACAGCGCCCATGATAACGCCTTTGAAATTTTGTAGATTCAAATTCAAATAAATAAATTCCATAATTATCCGAAGTATATAACGTCAGTTGACATCTTTTGATTTTGATATTGTTGCTCAAACATATATGTATATAAGATATCGCAGAATATTTCGAATGATATGTATTTCATTTACAATAAACACTAATAAAACTAAATGTTTTTTTTTTTGTAATTTTCACGTAAACAAATACGTATGCAAAAGCAAATAAAAATCGAATGTTGCCTGTGTTTTGAAAAATAAATAAAAATTATGAATTTATGACAATCCTCTTTTTTAATTTAATTTACCACGCATTTCCATTAAGGTGGTCCAATAATATATAAGTCACAAGAGCTGTATTTGCTGAGAATATCCATACTGATCTATAATAATACTATAAATTCGAAATTATTTCTATCTGTCTGTTGCTCTTTCACGGACGAATTTCTCCATTGAATTTGATGAATTTTGATATGAACCTAGCTTGAACTTCAAGGTAGGACATAGTTTTTCTATGCCTGACAACAAAGCCTTAATACGCTAGCGAAGTGCAGGTTTTCTCGAGATCAATCGTCAACATACAACATCAGGACTAAAATCGTAAGTTTTGTTAGTTCACTATATATTTTCGTAACTAGATTAGTTAGGATTATATATACTTGAACGGCAAGTTTAAAGGCAGTAGGTGTAGTTTATGGTGTGAGTGAATAGATATGGCTTCCGTCGGATTTTTTTTCAACCCGAGACGTTATGCTAATTTTATAATGGACATTGTTAGGGCGGTCCCTGTGTCGTACTCGCAGTCCTTTTTTAATATTATAAATTTATTACCATATCTGACGCTACCATTGTAATTAAGCGGCTACACGAGTACGGATAAGATTATTTTAGTTGTTTTGTGTGCATATATTTACAATATATTTAATTTCAAACATTATATTATTAAGTAATTTTTTTGATACGTAAATTTAATTTCATTTGGCCTCACAATGTCGTTTTTAGGACTAAGTTATTATTTTGTGTGAACACAATATCAAAGTATACTTTTTCAGATAGTTTGGTAAGACAAGCACAGTCAATTCTCCATTTAAAATATCTTGCATCAATTTAACGTACCAGCGATTCAAATATTTCATTCCTGTCGTAAAGCAACGTGAAAATGTTATCAGCTAACCATGTGAAGGCACATAGGAATACGGGTAAATGGCTAGCTTAAACAAATGCAGTTTAACCGCTCGGAAAACAAAAATGGTGACTGTAAAAGCTTGACAAACCAATTGAGCAACGCCACGGGCGACAATTGGTGCTTTAAATATAGATTATTCTACAAACATTTTGTTCTTGTTGGTCTGTAATTCATATCGGGTCAATTACCACGCGGAAGGCTCACTAATAACTAGCGGGTCCGTGTCGAATCCACCCGGATTTTATGTACCATTAGTTAGACAGGATTAGAGTGCTGTACACTCGGGTCTCCAGTCGCTACCACCGCGCCGTGGAGACAATTAACTTTGGAATGTTGTAGGCATTAAATTTGATTGGTTATACGACTGCCGCGTCTGTAATTACGCGCTCTTTGATTGAAATTTATCTCGTCCCTTGTGAGAATATAGATGACTTTTTCTCTCATATACGGTCATCTGATACGTCAATTATCATACAGTTACAGTGTTTCTGATCCTGTAGTACAATTTTAGATAGATATGAAATAGTAGGTATTTACCCTAGAAAGTTTTTTTTAGTAATAACTTCAATTTGTTTTTATGTTCTTATTTGTTATAATGTTACTAGTAAATTACTAGATTTTAGTTCGTACCCTGTTATAGATGAAACCCTTTGTACGTAAAATAAGACTTTTTTAATTTTTAATTTTATTTTAAATGTACAGCCCTAACACCTAGTTATATAAGAAGATATTAGAGATTTCATCCACTCTACATTGGGTATTTTAAAATTAAGATTAGATGCAACGAAGATGTGATTCAGTTACATTTCGCTTAAAGTGAAATATTAGAAAAAATATTAACAAATTATTAATAAATTTCGTCCGGAGGGTTGTTGAATTGTTTATATTCATACAACTGTTCAGCAAAAGAAAGAAATGAAACTATTCATGAAGCGTTTGTTATAGAAAGCGTAACGTCAATTGTCGTTTGGATCACGCTAACCGAACAAATTAATTTTCACCGATAAAAGTAATCTGCATCTGGCATAACAATCATTTTTTGCGCAATTATGATAGGAATATAATGATAACACACGGAACTCGTTCGCAGGATTGCATTTACTATACAAACGTACAATTAATATTAGATCTTATTGCTTTGTCATACAGATCAATTTATACAATCACTATTAGTTCATAACGAGTGGACTTTATTACATTGTAATAGATGTTATATTCAATTGTATCATCGGTAAGTATTAGGGGCGTTCACCCCGCAAATAGCTCAGAATCTAACTCACGCAGTGATTGCAGAATTCATCGCTTGTGGTAGCTAACTACCGTATGCAATATAGATGGCGCTGATAAACGCCTCAACTACCCTCACACGCAGAATATCGGCGCGGGCGCAGGATCCGCGGAGATTGCGTCGTCCTCTCGTTACTGAAGATTATGTGTTGACGAAGACTGTTGTATGACTTGTAGTTTTTGATGTTACGATGACAAATCTCGTATCATGCAATGCATACAAAAGTACTCTAATAATGTTTATTCGTCATAAGTTGTTTTAAGGGTCTTTAAATTTAAATAAAATTAACATACATTTACGGCGCATACGCCATTCTTTGGCTATTATTTAAACATTGTTTTTACGTGACGCGACGTTTTAGCTGTATGTCAAAAGTAAAACGTTACTAAATCTTAACACGGTACTAACATTTACAATACAAGCAATAGTTACAACATTTCAAATATTCAATTAAGAACAATTAATTGTTATTGAAAACTTTTCCATATTAAGGTATCATTATTTCAATTGATAAGTAATCACGAAATATACATATATAGCTATAACACGACCTGTGGTCCGAACGTCATTAGCATCTCGCGTTTTATCAGTACCCGTCTAAACAGTTGTACCATTCGACTGGACCGTGAACCCTGAACACTTGTTCTGAACACAGATGTTTCACAATCATTCGTGAGCGACCTTCGCTCGTTACCATCATACTATCGTATCGGCGCAGGCGCAGCCGCGTGGGAATGTACGGAAATTATCTCATCTTCGCCTGTACCGCGTTTATCTACGATAGACTTTGTGAGACATATGGTTTCGTTTATGGGCTCGTGTTTATTATTCAATTTTATTAATGGTCATGATTATGTCCCCTTTGCTGATTTCGGTCACGGAGCCGAATGTCCGGGAGTTATTACAACGTAAACACCGATGCGTTCAATTTTTTGACATGATCGAGAGACTTAAGGAGTATGACCAACGGCTTTTCGTGCGTTCCAAGGCAAGGGAATAAGTGTAGGTACCGCCACCTTTAAATTTCAGTACTGCTGTTGTATATTCTAATAATATTTTACTGGAACCAACTGGCTAGTAGGTACTACTAAGTAGTAGTAGTAAGCTACTACTAATATAGTAGATAAATGAGGTAGCAATTAACATATAATTCTACAAAACGAAAACAATAATAACTTGCGTATACGCATTCAGTAGTAACATAGCAACTGTATGTATTTATCGAATAAAGGGAAAAAGAATGAAGAAGAACGTGGAATACAAATAGCTCGTTTTAATTATGGTTATTCAAGTATGGGTATGTAATTAAAAACAACAATAGCAGCCGCACGCGCAGCCATCTGACATTTGGCGCTCACCTGCGCTTGCGCAATACGGCGTGCATCCCAAACTCCCGCGCATTGCTCACATATAACTAAATTGAATATCACATCGCATTGATTGTGTACACGCGTAATTTATATAACCTACCAGTAACTAAGAGAAACCGCGAAAATATTTCTTGCTTTATCTATTTGATTGACACTAACACGTTTGTTTATTTTTGACAAGCAATTTATTAATTTATTTTTGACAATTAAATTAAATTAACAATTAAACTTGGATACATGTTTTATAGTCGTTATTATAACCACATTTAGAAACTGATTTATTGTTATACGTGCTCAATTATTTATCTATACTAATATTAAAATTGCGAAAATATGTCTGTGTGACTATTACGCCTTTACGGCTTAACTACTGAACCGAATTTAATGAAATTTGATGTCAAGCGAGCTTGAGTTTCAAGATAGGCTACGTTTTATATCAAAAACCTACGACCGCCTCTAACACACGGGAGGAGCCACAGGAAAATCTAGTTGAATATAATCGCTTTTACTACTACTCAAATTATATTAAATATTCTTAAAGTAACGACATTATCTGTATAAGATTGTTGAATGAGATACGAATAAATAGTCACGAGCCTGAGTAAGCTATACAATTTCAATGTAAATAAATATTATGATCAAGACTAATCAATCAAAGTCTACTATCCCACGTTGAACCTATACTTTTGTGACAAATCTTTGGCTCATTTCAAAAAGAAAGTTGTCATCGTGTCGGGAATAGTTTATTTTACGGTATTTATCGCTTCGGCTTTAAGGAGTCAGAAAACACATTAGTTTTCAAATAGACTTCCACAGTTCCGTGTGGTAAATTACGCTGGAATTATGGGCCGCCGTGGGAGTGTCCCGGGAAAATGATCAGTAATAGGTTGTGTATTATTTGAAAATTCATAGGACGTCCTATTATTCTAAATATGATTGATTCAACGGGAGGTTTTTTTTTTCGTTTTGTAAGATAAACATTTTGAATATTGGTATGAACTTTGGTGATAACTGTAATCAACATTTTATTTAAAACAGATACAAAGTCTATTAATTTATTTGTGTATTAATGTCTGATTTAGTAAGAGACTGCAACATATTAACAACCGTATGAATACTAATACACCATAAGTTCTTCTTCTTATTCACCGAGAATAATTTTCCTAATAACACGGAAATAATGGTCTCCTTAGTCTAATCCTGCATTAGACGAGTCGGCATCTTTGTGCCTTGCTCACGCGCATCCTAATCGTCAAGCGATACGCAATCATGCTGTAATGGATCCAAGGGATCGAACGCTCATCTCCGATGTAAACTGACCAGCTATCTAAAAACATTTTTTAAAGATTGGAAAACAAGTACTAGACTAAGGAATCACTTTTTTTAAATTTGCTAATCTGCTTGTTTAATTTGTAAACATCAGTATTATCGTCAAAAATATGTCAACTATAAGCCTTATTTATTAACTTTTACTCGAATTGTTTCACTTATAATTTCTGTAGGAACATCTTTAGGAGAAGCCTTTTATAAGTTCAATGAACCTTAATATTTATCTTAACAAAGTGATCAGAGCATTATCATAACAATTCTACTAATCTTGTTTATTGGAGAACAGTGTCTTGAAAACATAGTAAGTAATTTGATTATATTATCAGACAATGTTATTCTTCTACAATGTATAAATATTTCTAATTTCAAATAAATGCAGAGCTAACAATGCGATAATCATAACGTGTGATATATGAGCTGGAGTCGAGCTGTGTCGAGCTGCGAACGCCGGCATGCCATCGTGCGATCTCGCCCAGTAATCAGCGCGTCCGGTCCGATCTACGCGAGGTTTATGATAGCCTGAAGTACAAAACGGCTGTCGATAAGGATAAACACTTAGCACTTCTGTTGTTTATGCTGTGTTGTAAATTATAAGGAAATTATAATGAGTGGCAACTGAAACGTTGTAATCAGATGTGATTTAGTTCGAAAATTGGTTCACGTTGAACTTCAAGCGTTGAATCGTCATCAAATTTCTAAGTTAAATATGTTGCGAATAAAAAACCGAATGGTGGTTAAATCTTTCAAAAGAGCAAACTGGTTTGATTGAATGGTTGTTTTTTAGTTTTGGAATTTTCTGATGTTTTTTTTTTAATACTTTTACTTCAAATTAGTTAGGATGTATTCAACAACATTGCTACTTATATTGTTGCATACGTCTTAACTAGTTTAATAGAATTTGACAACTTGCTATCCTTTTTAACCCAATACATAAAAAAAGAGATAGCAACATAATTGCACCTCTTAGATCAGCTGAGTTTAGAGATTGTGTACAAACCAGTATCATAAACAGCGTTCCAGCGACTCCATCCGCGCCATTTTTCGTCCCATATATCTCGTATTTTTTTTATCAGACAAATTCTACGCTAATTTCATTAACATCAATTTAGTGCTGTTGAGGTAACAGACCGATGGATTCACTTTTGCATTTATTAAATATTTGTCTTAGGTAATTCGTAGAAGACGTTTTTATACTTACAGCAAAGGTGTTATTAAATCATGAGGAAGAATTATTAGTGTACTTAATGCACCTTGACCTCTATAGCGGGTTGGGCGCGTGATCGATGGTGTTCGGCGTGAAATATCTCAATTCATTAGTCAGCCACGGTGCCACGGTGCGACGGTGTCGTGCGGATTGTGCAAATTACTGCTATTGTTTGTAAATGATTGGCTGATTTTGTTATGTACGGGAATTGAAAATCGGTTGAGACTTTTTATTTTACGAGGTACATATTACGTGCAATGTATGTTCAATTAAAATTACCATTTTTTACTTGTGGATTTTAAGTATTTAACATGTAATAGCAAATTCGTTTTCATTAATTTATTTGTCACATTACGTTATACGTAGAATATCTTAATCAGCTTCCATACGAATTTAATCAAATTAAAAAAAAAAATCGACCAGGTGGGTTTGATACTATCCAGATAGATTACCGTTCTTAAAGCTTTCTACGTGATTTGCCGTCTCTGAGGATTGCCACGTACTCATCAAAAATTGCAGAGATCCAAACATCAAATACTCTGTACCCAGTTTTAAGCGGTTTAACGGTGTCTGTCAGCGATTATGACCACTATTTAACTAGATTTTTGGTCATTTGCCTTCCTAAAATAAATCAAAATAAGTAATATTATTATTAATATATTTGGAAAGACTACATCCATGGCTGTTAATTTAAAAATATTTTTTAAAAGTATTAATTAGTATTTATTAATAAGGCCTGTGGCGAAAACATTTCGAAATTATCACTCTAAATACCAATTTTAATCGCATCAGCTTTACTTAAAAAATTAATCGTTACAAATAATTCAACAGCGTACTAATTGCCCGAATAACTTAACTCTTGTTTTACATACGAGGTACTTTTACTTTTGAAACCAATTTAATAAAAGTTAGCACTTATGGTTGAAGCAGGTTCGAAAAGGTGTACCGGATTAAATACAAAATTAAATCAAAATCAAAATATACTTCATTCAGGTAGGCTTTTACGAGCACTTTGGGCTCGTCGTTTTACAGAACTATATTAAGTAAAACTCAGAGCCCGACAATAATTTCAGTCAATCGGATTAGCTTATAAGCACGAAGACCTCGAGTTACAATAAAAAAAAAGAGTTTTTTCTGTTTAGGAATTCTATGTGACAGTATGAATGATTTATTCTTACTCGTCTCGTCGGATCATCTTCGAAATATAACTGTACCTGTATTGGCAAATTGCGAAGACAGCCAAATATTCAGTTAAAATATCTATGTATATCTAATATGACTACATTTGAAACTCAAACCAAACTAAGATTACTCAAAACCTAAGCAAATCAAGGTAGAAACATTAATTAAAGATTTAATATTACTTGAATATTAAACTTAATAAGAGGCCCTGTTTCATACACTCTCGTAAATAATGATCATTTAATATTTCATGGAACTTTTTTCGCATAATATTTAACTGCGCCACTGTTTCCTTCGAATTTCTAATATGATCATTAAAATAATTTAATCATTTAAGACGTTACTACAAGTAATGCCGTCAACATCTACCCGCAAACTTCAGTCTCGTGAACAAGACATTCGTAGATAATGTCGAAATATCGAGCTCGAACAAATGAAATGAAAAAAAACGTGGTAAATATCCCGTTTTAAATACTTGTAGTAATAAAAATAGGCATGTTAATTTAAAATATTATTTAATACGTTTAATATGAAGATGTTTACATTCCTTCCATTATAACTTGTTTCGCCATCAAATGATATATAAAATATCAAAACACTTTCTTTAAGCTAGTTAATCTAGTTTTGACTATACAACATGTATTCATGATGATTCAGGTATCCTTAATGTGGATTTCGATTTTTACCATGTTCATAATCAGCCTGTAAATTTCCCACTGCTGGGCTAAGGCCTCCTCTCCCGTTGAGGAGAAGGTATGGAGCATATTCCACCACGCTGCTCCAATGCGGGTTGGTGGAATACACATGTGGCAGAATTTTTAGTTGAAATTAGACACATGCAGGTTTCCTCACGATGTTTTCCTTCACCGCCGAGCACGAGATGTATTATAAACACAAATTAAGCACATGAAAATTCAGTGGTGCCTGATTGGGTTTGAACCCAAAATCATCGGTTAAGATGTACGCGTTCTAACCACTGGGCCATCTCGGCTCTCTTTCTTTTTTTTTTACCATGTTCGCAAAATAGTAATGCTATATTAGGTAGTAAGTGTACCTAAGTTACTTTCCATGAACACTTTAATTGTTACTAAGAATGTATTTCGTATAAAAATAAAGATTCTTTAACCACATCATTCATTTGTATTTCTGTGATTTTACTTTCATTAGCTCAACGTAATTTCGCAAAGATCTGCCATCAATTCTGTATTGTATGAATTTTGGAAAATTTACAAGAAGCAGTAATTGGTAGTAATTTTACACTAAGTAGAAGTAATACTTAATCGTTGTCCAATTTCCGTTGGATACGTTCTGTTAGTATTAAATTTTTCCTCTTCCATACAAATCTTTTCCGTGAATTTCAATTTTCAATGGCATTTATTGCTCACATTACATAATGACCCCGCTATTTTATCGGCACCACAGAAAACATAAAAATTCCAGAATCATCTCGCGTGTATTATTCATGAAAACACCGGGCCGGAGGGTTTTCGCAAATAGCCCATACACGCCATATTCGGTCGCCGTAAAATTCGATCTGATAAAGAATCGAATTCGATTTCGGACCTTCCGACTTTACCATACGACTATATAAAACAGTGATCATTGCTTGTTGATTTATTGCATACGAAAATTGCGTGCGTTCTGCTACTTTCGGTTTCATTTATAATTTTAAAGGTACGAGTATGTTTCGAAATTGATTTTAATATGTACTCAAGTTGTATCCGAACGTTTCGTTTTTGTTTTAATATTATGATGTAAAATTTTACGAGTTATGATTCGAGGGAACCTCGTTTCCTTTCTGGTCGATCAGGTCAGAGCAGTTTCATGTGCTTTAAATTCAAGATAGTTATCGTCGGTTGTGATTTACATGTAAATAATTCTTATTTCTCTCGTGGGAAGACATATGAAGAGGCAGTATATTTGAAAGTAAAAGTAGCAACACATTGATATATGCCAAAGAAGCGACGAAGTCCGAATTGCTAATCAGTCTCTGCCCACGCGGCGCCACTTGTTCATTTAACTTTCTATTGACCGTCGGCACTTTAAAACAAACGAACAAACATCATTGACTTTCGATTTGCATAGAAACTTTTAATACCATAATATTCTTAACATGAATTCTAATTGACATATATCTACGTGATACTTTACCATAAATAATACCGCTTATATAGAAGTGTCAAGTAGTATTTTGTTGTGAGTATTCAAATTGCGTACCTGAAACAAAAAAAAATATATATTATAGCATTTGTAGATAATACTTTAAACAATCAAATATATATATGAAGACAGCTCTATAGTGTTTGCTTGTCTTTTTACTAATAACATAACTACGAAACCACACAGTTTTCTAGAAATCATACGTCAGATCAGAGAAGAATGTAACTCGGCGGTATTTCGTTTGGAGGGTATTATCTAGTCGGGATTATTGGGGAGCAATAAATAATAATAAAGTGGACAAGCGCGCATTGCGTGACGCACGCCACCGTGCGCCCGCGCCGCTCCGCGTGTACACCTCGCTACCGCGACGATGGCACCGACAAACAGAAACCGTAGTCGTGTAATGACACTTAAGAAAAGGGGATAAATAAATGCTGGCTGCATTAAGAGCTTTATAAATATTGTTTACTCGTATGACTTCTGAGTTGAGCTGAATACGAATTATATAACAATCATATTGCAAAAACAATTTGATCTGTAAGCCGATACACGCACAGTAGCTTTAATTTATTGTCTCATTTTGTTGAAGGTGTCATTACGATTAGCATGAAGTGATTCAAGTATTCATCAGGATGTCAATTAGCATATGAATTGTAATTATAAATAGCTATTAGTGCGGTAAAACACGAACACTTTCAATATTTGTATGCGCTAGACATTATGCGGACCGTGACGTGACAGAACGGGTGGAGATCACGCCCAGCTTTGTCTTGAACATGTTAATCACTCCTTGGTCTTTAAAATGGATAAAAATACAGTATACAATATAAAAAAAGATATATTTATAATCAGTTTAATACAAAATAAAATGAAATTAACAAATAAAGTAATCTTAAAATTGAAATATAGATAAAATACTTAAAGATGTAAAATATTATTTCGTCTTACGATTTTTCTTTACGTTTTCAGTTGGTTTATCTATCTTGATTGGAGGGGTGGGTGGCAATTGCCTATCGGGCCACAAGCGTTTTAAATAATCGACTAAATTGACCAAGTCAATAGTTTTTCCTGTCCCAGGAGGTCCGGTAAAAGCATTGCATAATTCATCAAGTAAACCTTCGTCCATATATATGCCATTAATCCTTAATGTTCTTGTAAACTGTTTGACATCTATTGGTTCTTTATTAGCTTTAAACATTTCTAAAATAATAAGAACTATATCAACAACTTTCTTTTTAGACTTACTGCATATTGCATCAGCTCTTTTTAATACAATTTCACGCATATCACCAACGGTTGGAACAAATTTCGTTATTAAGCCGCCCCATGTAATTATTGCATTTTGTCTATACTTTAAGGATAATATTTCTTGTCTAAGCACAAGAAATTCAATTGTTACAAAAACGTTATCTAGAAACAGCTTTTGAACCTTAACTTTACGGTCTTTTAGACAAATTAATAATATGAATGCGTCTTTGGGAGTTAAAGGATTATTAGAGATATCCAAAACCTTCAAACCCTTATTATCTTCCAAGCCTTTTGCTATGTGTTTAATTTCTACAGATGACAGTTTGTTATTGCTTAAATTAAGAGATTTTATGTTTGGATTTGTTAAAAGATTCTTAATCGCCTTACCAACTCGAAGGCCACTTATAGCAGTCCAAGACAAATTTAGTTCTTGCAATTCTTTATTTTCAGATAACTTCGCGCATAAACTAAAAATGGCATTCGGTGATAGAAAGCTATTCCATGATAAATCAAGATGTGTCAATTTGTTATAAGTTTCAAAGGCTTCCACCAATGTAAGTAAAGATTGAGACGTAAGTTCATTATAGCAAAGATTTATATCTGTTATATCTGAGCCTTTTACGATTGCTTTGGCTAAACTAGTAACGCCGACATCTTCGAGACAATTTTTAGTTAAGTCAATTTTTCGTAAAGAACGATTGATTTGTAGCCCAGCAAACAACTGTCTTGCACCCACTGGACCTATGCGACAGCCACTTAAATTCAATTCTTGTAAAGTTATATTTTCTATTAACATATCACCTAAATGAAAACATCCATCTGTACTTATCCAATTATCGGTCAAATCCAAGGTTTTTACGTATTTATTATTTTTAAGAGATATTGCTATGGGCAGAAAACTCATTGGACTTACTCCATAGTATTTTAAGTTCACATGTTCCTCTAACAGCTTTTTGTAAAAGATACTAATTGGACTGAGACCCATTTTTTTACATAAGGCTAAATAGAGTTCTTGGCCGTCATCTGAATAAATTATTCTTGGCTCTGGTTGAAGCAAAGCTTCGACGATGCCAGGATTTACAACACCTGGATAACTGTAATAGGGATGTCTAAAAACTGAGCTAGAAGACAGTGGTAGATAACCCAAACACATATCGCCATTACTAATTTGATTTAAATTATCTTCATTTTCGTGCTGACCTATGTTTTTAGATGATTCAAGATAGTTACACTCTTCGTAAGATGATTCTGTAGATGTAGTCATTTGTTCCAGTTTTGATAGCTTCATGGAAGACATGATAATTATATATTATCATTAGTAACTAAATCAATTCAAAACACAAATTTCTTAAACCTTGTAAGATATTATAAAACTTCCACATTTGTGTGTATTTATGACATAAATCAAAGATTTTCGTCATGACAAAAGTATTGGGATACTTCAAAATCTAAATTTATAATAAAATAATTTAATAAATATACTTTTTACATACCGAAACTCATTTCACAATAAATAAACACAATGTTATCCAAAGGAATACAAATCTAAATAATCAAAAAAATACTCAAAATAAATAAATTGTAAAGTTATTAAAATATAAATTCAGAAGTTTTTATTTTTTTCATTTTTCCTTTCCTTTATTTTCAGTTATTTCGGGAGTGGGTTCAGGAATAGGCGATTCAGGCTCGGGTTCTGGTGGTGGTGTAGGTGGAAGTTTGCGATCTGGCCATTTTCGTTGTATGTAATCCACTAATAACTTTATACTAATGGTCTTACTTTTGGCACTTTTTGGTCCCGGAAATGCATTTATAATTTCATCGACTAGATTATCGTCAAGATTAGCTCCCGTTTCGGCGATAATATCAGCAAAATTTTTCGCAGTCATAACTGCTATTTTGTCCTTCAGCATTTGCATCGCTACTAAAGCTATATCTACCTTTCTTTTTTTACCTTTCGTTGTTAAAAACTCAACTCTGTTTAATACTAAATCTCTCATATCTGGTCCTATGGGACGAAATCCGCCGATAACGCCTCCATATGTAATAACAACATTTTTTTTGGTTTTGTTTTCCTTAATTAATTTCAATAACATTAAAAAGTGACCATCAACAAACACATTATCCATTAAAAGATTTTGGATTTTGACACTATTCAACTTCATTTTATTAAGCATAATTATAGCGTCCTCTGGAGTTAAAGGATTGTATGATAGATTTAATGTTACTAATTTTTTTGCTCTCCCTATATTTGCTATGGCATTTTGTATACCTTCTCCTGTGAGTCTATTATTACTAAGATTGAAGACTCGAAGGTTTGAAGCTCTTGAGATCATATTTAGAGCAGTTCCAATGCGCCCACCTGACAGGGAATTCCAAGATAAATTCAATTCCTGTAAAAGTTTATTTTCAGATAGTCGAGTGAGTAAATTAATTGTCCCTAGAACTGGAGCGAAGAGATTATTCCAAGAGAGATCAAGATGTGTGAACTTATTGTGTGTTTCTAATGCCTCCGCTAAAACATTTGCAGATTTACCGCTAATGTTGTTGTAATTTATTAATAATTCTTTTACGCTAATTCCACGAATAATTGAAGCCGCAAGATACTCTAAGCCAATGTCTCCTATACGATTTTTATTGATATTCAAAATTTGTAAACCTCTATTAAGATGTAATCCTGCAAATAATTGCTTAGCGCCTGTTGCACCAATCCTACAACCTGTGAGATTTAATTCTTTCAAAATTGAATTACTTATAAGCATTTCGCCCAAATGAAAGCACGCATCATCATTTAAGAAATTATCAGTTAAATTAAAACTTGTCACATTCTTATTATACTGCAGAGCTAAGGACATCGGTCGTACTCCGAAAGGATTGACGCAGTAATATTTTAAATCTATACATTCATTGAGTAAATCTTTATAAAATGTCATAACAGGACTTTGATTCATTTCATTACAGAGTGTTAAATATAACTGCTGACCATCATCGGCATATATAACTTTTTCTTCTGGATCAAGTAAAGCCGTCCTGATACCAGGATCTAGAACCGCAGGGTAATTGAAGTAAGGATGAATAAGAATTGAGCTTCTTGACATAGACACATATTTATTGCAAACTTCTCCACTGCCAGGGCTATATAGTCCTTGCTCGTATAAAACCCGTTTAGGATTCTCTTCTGGTACTTCTATTATAAGTGATGACCATTCTTCCATAGGCGGTTCCTCCGAACTCTCTTCAATAGCCAATTCATATATAACTTCAGTTTCCTGTTCTTCTTCTGATACTTCTGATGACATTTTGTATTATTAAAATAAAAATATCAAAAATAAATAATATTTATCAATAAAAGGCGTCAAAATATTACATAACATAAATTCAACAGACATTTGTCAAAAATGATGCTTTCAAACTCGAATACTTTTAAAGAGCTAAAATAAAGTTGACAATTAATTGGAAAAAAAAATACATAAAATTAACTAAATAAATATCTATACTTAAAAAAATAATAAGTGTATATAAGCAAAAATTTAGCAAAGCGTGTGTTTAAAAATGTTGTCAAAGTATTGAGTTTGCAGTCGTACGTTTGTACTTATTGCGATAAAGTCCATCTGACAGATTCAAGCCACAGCGGCCTTTGTCATCGGAGATAAGTCGTAACTGTTCAGGAAGCAATATAGCCCAGAAGTGCGTCTTTAAATACAATTGTTCTCTCTATTCCTTCACTTTTATAATTCGGTGTTACGACAATCCGTCACGACTGGAACGAGGTCAGGATCAAAGGCTTCACTTATTTTTCGAGGCAAGGAAATTTATTATAATACTGCCCACTTCCTAGCACTTCACTTGTCATCTTTCACCTTCACTTTTTATCACACTAGCATATAAGCTGCAAATTCCACGGCAACCTCTTTAGCTACCCACTAGAACAAATATACAGCTATTATCAAAAATATGAACATACACAGCTCTTCTACAGATTTCAATCATTGAACAATTTCGTCAGAATTAACAAAATATGATTGTCAACCAAGAACATATGGAGTAATATCATTCTGAGCAAAGAATAAAAAATATCTTGAGGAGAAATCTGAAATAAACAATACAATAAGAACAAATAAAGCGTTTCACCGTTTGTCCAGAAACCTACCCGAGTAAAATAAACAGCAAAAATACAAACCAAAATTGAATATAATTATTGTAATAAAGCAGTGAGGTAATGGAGATGAGCTGCTTCAACTAGAAAATTACAAACAGTCTGGTCATAATAAAATTTCAATAGACTTCTGAACATAAAGTATGAGGTAAGAAGGGTCTTGCATGATTTATCTATGGGTGCTTAAAAAGCTTTGCAAGGTTTTAACGGAGGTTTAATTACAACTGTCGATTGTAAGCTGTGCACGCAATGGTAAGAAATGAATCTTCAGAGATAATTGCCCATGTGGTTACAATCTCAGTACTCAGCGAACAGGTAAAATTTAAAATCGATGCATCCGGTAGATCATTATATATTGGATATATCGAGATAATATTATTTACTGTTCAGACCTTTATCACACGGTTTCAAAGAGAGAGAATAAATGCTTAACATTTCTCCATCCCGTACGAATTATAATCGTCGGTGTGATAGAGAGAGAAGATTTTTGTTTTGTTTATTAATTAGACAGTATGGTATTTTATTTCTTTATTTTCAAACATAATTTCATTTTATGTTTGTAGAAATTTAGAAACGCTAAATATAGAATTTTTGATTTTAATTCTAACCCAAAAAAACCGCTTAAATTTGTACGATATTATATTTACATCATACGATTTATAAATGAAGACAAAATATAAAATGAAAAATAATAATAATATAAATATATGTATAATAATAATTGCAAAAAAGAAATAAGAATAATTTAAAAAGGTTACATACAAAGACAAAATTCGGATTTAAATTAATATTAAGGTGGTGCTCCAGTCATTTCTTAATTCATTGGGTTTGTCTAGAATTTCTTCGATCTTAAGCGAAACTACAGTGAAAGTTCCGCCCGAGGCCACGGAAATGAGCCAAGAAGTAGAGGCGTTGTTAGTATATGACGTTGAAGACATCATCAGAGATAAAATACGCCAGCCATCCATCAA
Organism: Vanessa tameamea; assembly: GCF_037043105.1. Taxonomy (NCBI): domain Eukaryota; kingdom Metazoa; phylum Arthropoda; class Insecta; order Lepidoptera; family Nymphalidae; genus Vanessa; species Vanessa tameamea. Next base: position 1,650,691 of record NC_087316.1, read on the forward strand.
AATGTCTACAGCCTGGACAGTATCATGTTCTCTGCTTAGGCCTGCGACTTACAACTCCAAAATAAATGACAAATTCAAATGATTCAAAACGTATTTGCATTTACTTTCCATTTCATCAATCTTAAAATGCAACATATTTTTTATATCATTTGTAATATATTTTTAGTCATCGTGTCCATTATTTTGTTGTGTTACAGTTGCTTTTGTTTGGTCTAAGCGGAATTTCGCGATAAGATTTATGTGGTTTAGTGAAACTAATCGATTTAGGGCGCGGTTGCACGCTAAATCGTCTAATTAATAGAATTTGTCTGTTTGTACATTGTTAACCTCGCTATTATCCTTATCAACACTATGTTCTAGGCCACGTTCTGAGCTTTCGTTCGTAAACCGGCTGCCACATTCAGCCATTTAATATTAAATCACTTTCTCTTTTTTTTCTAATAAATCTTATCATGTGTTAGTTAATTTGCAAATATTTGAATATTGCTAAATATTTCTATAATTTTAATCGGTTCAAAAATATTCCAATTATTTTATGTACAGGAATTTGTTTTTATGACCAGTTAAATTATAAGTATCTCTAGATTCAAGCCATACGATATAATTTCATAAAGTTGATTAAACTTAATAAATCATCCACGCCTATAAACTCACAACAGTCGCCAGAAACGAAATTATTTGATTTAGAGAAATGGAAAGGCGAGGCCATTGTTTTCTCTTTGAAAATAAACTCAGATAAACTGTATTTGGATTTGTAATGGGAGACCGGTGGAAAGTTGAGATGGCATCAACTAGTGGCAATTTTGCAGATTAGCATAGCCCTCTGTGGACTGTCTTTCATTCGTGATGTTTTTGTACTTTAAATATATATACTGGCGTTTTGCTTGCTGCTTGCTTGATTACGTATGCAGAGGACATGATAAGCTTTCATGGTTTGATACTAATGTGTTGAAAAAACAATCGTAAAACAATAGTAAAACATCATAAACAAATCTGCAAGTGTCAAGTGAAAATTGGCGAAATGTTTGTTCTCAGCATAGGAACAGTTTTGTGGTATTCGCTCTAAACCTTGTCGTCAAAAATCTTAGCCTAGTAGTAGGATATTAACAAGTTCATTTTATAATTGTATATATAAATATAGTGTTGTATGAGTAACAAATGAAAAACAATCACTATTCTTAAATAAACCAACTCGACCCTGGTCTATGGTACCTAATTCAACGAGTATAAAAAAGCATGCTTATTTGGTATCGACATATCAGGAGTCGAGGGATTTGTTTTAGCAAAACAATAATGCTAATTGCTCACTTTGACCAGCTAGCGGCGCGTGCGTATGCGAGCAAAAAATTACACCAACCTTAAATGGGGCATATAAGTCGACAAAGCGAATGGCGCTCATGAATAAAAATACCTCGCCAAAAACAATTTGCTGATAATTAAAGAGCTTTATCTAATGTAATGCTTATTAAAGGATTTTCTGAACAGGTTACAAAACTTTTTTTTTTTTAATTATCTACGCTTTAATGACTTCTGAACGAAAGATTTTTAACTTAATTTTATTATTCAGCCTACACACAAATTTAAATATCATATGCAACAAAATTATTTACGTTTGAAACCGAATGATTTTCGTAATATAATATATATTAATATTTTGCAATTATTTTGAAGTCCATCAAATACTATGATTATAATGAAGTGTGCATAGTACACTTATCAAGTAGATATTATGTGGGCTGTGCTACTTATATAGTAAACTAAATGCAGCAAAAGACAAAAGACTGACCTCAGTTTATTAAAGCCAATTACGAGCTATTAATCTTTGTATCAACTTATAATGTAATTACATTTGAACAGGCGTTTCATAATTAAACAATTTCAGGGTTATATATCGAGACTAATAAATCTAATATCTAGTAAATCATTTCGAATTAATACTGTGATTTAATGGACCATTTGATAATCTACAAACTGAGAACTTAAAGACGTCGATAGTTACAATATATTGAGAAAATCTTAAGACTAAGAAAATTGTATGCCATGCATAGTTTTATATTCCATAATCGAAAAAAAAAACACCAATTTCAAGTACTACCAATTCCAGAATGAGTCACGGATTTAATGTGTTCAGTGCAAATGCGGTATATTTTTTTAAATAATATAACGTACCCACTTGTTATATACCATACTGTCAGATAGATTTGAGTCGTGTTGGAGAAGGAAATTTTAAATGACCTTATTGACAACAATTTGACAATTGAACACTATATATTTATTTATATATATATGCTATGATTAACAAAATATTTAAGTAAATTATTAAACGTTCAAATTGCATTTGGTGCAACAGGCGTCACGGTTGCATTCGAAAGCAACCCCGAAGAGACGGAGAGGGTACCGCTGGATTTTTAGTAAGTTTTCCAGTATATTAGGTCGCGCTAGGCGTCCTGGGCACCAGCGAGTCCAACTTACCCCCCTTTTTGTGGATCTCTTTGGGCAGAGGGGCAATTGTAACCATACAAAAACTAAGTTTCTACACAGTTATTCTTATTATAATCTATATTCTGCACCAACGGTACCTATACATTTAATTTCATCCTGTAAAATAACTCAAATGTGCTTATTGTGCCTTCTTGAATGAAAAAGATTAAATACCATGCGTCCGACTAAAATAAAAATATTCCATTCAGTCGAACGGAATGCAATAACAAACTCTACTATTCTGGAACATTCTTAAAAGCATTCTATTCATCATGCATTAATCTTTTCCTTGTACCAAACAAAGTGATACAGTTCCGTAGTCCATTTAGGTCTAGTAGGTTTTGAATTTTTTGAAACGTCACAATTAAATAACAGTTATTACGTTGCCTTGATTTTTTATTTGCCTATAATTATGCCGTCGGTAACTATAATAACGTATAACGAACGGTTGAACGCTTCTGAGTGAACAGCCAGATATGGAAGTGACTTAGTCGACCTTTATAAACAGAGGTTACGATATGTCAAAATTATAATTCGAATTTCATAATTTTTAAAAATGGAATACGATCATGCTTATGATTTATTAATTTTCCTTCAAGGCTTTCGTGACGTTAATTTGAATTTGAAAAAGTCTTGTAGTACAAGTTTATTACGCGCAATAATATGAATTTTTTTGTTTTAATTGTCTAAATTACGGACCGGCTTGCATTTGGAAAGTTCCAGCATAATCAATTCCAGTCAGTGTAATACATCTTTTCTTTTTGAACAAATTTATTACGAACATAAATTAAAATAATAATTAATTTCGAGCCTAAAGCGCTGTACATATTAATTTATCATTATTATATATTGCGTATCTGGAAACATCTCAGATTTTAGAGTCAATCGGAGTCCAAAATCTAATCAGATCTAAGCCTCAATGAACCCTAACGAACACCGCGGATCTCAATCGGTTGATTTGTTCTTGAGATATCGTACGACAAAAAATATTTACCCACGCACACGCACACACACGGCCGTACTTCGAGTTGTAAACAGTCAGAATGGCTTTCTAGGACCTCAAACTGAGGAGATTCGATGAGAACTCGATTTTTTTAATGTTCATCAAAGTTATACGATGCAATAACTTCTTAATTAATTTAAACATTCGATTTTTAAAAAATAAATTAGCTATTACATTTTTTTAACGGTAAATGTTCCAATCATTTGTGATATGATAAACAAAAAAAATATATATTTATTTTGCGAATTAAAGACATATTGAAAATATGTTGTGATGTGAACAGATGCTGGTTTCATCATTTTACACTTAAAAAATACTAGTATTTTGATATCGTTAACAGATAAGATTATTTTGAGACTTTAAAATTATGATTTGTTTAAAGATTTATGTCTCATTATTACATTAACAGCCTGTAAATTTCCCACTGCTGGGCTAAGGTCTCCTCTCCCTTTGAGGGTTGAAGCATATTCCAGCACGCTGCTCCAATGCGGGTTGGTGGATACAAATGCGGCAGAATGTCGTAGAAATTAGACACATGCAGGTTTCCTCACGATGTTGTCCTTCACCGCCGAGCACGAGATGAATTATAAACACAAATTAGGCCCATAAAAATTCGGTGGTGCCTGCCTGGATTTGAACGCACAATCATCGGTTAAGATGCACGCGTTACCACTAGGCCATCTCGGCTCAAGTCAGTCGGCTGAAGTGAGACTCGCAATACAGTGAAAATACAATATATTTTTGTACTATTTTGTACCTACTGGTTATTTAGTTACTTGCGAGTAATAGAGTTGTACTTGATTGAACTACACAAACACGAGACAAAAAGGCAATGAGGAAAAACTATAATAAAAAATGTTCTTTTATTGCTAAAACACTCGTGGCAATCGTTAGTAGAAAAACTTTATATAAAAAACGAATGCGGCTAGGAGGGATTCAAGCCGGTTGGTATTAAGAGAAATCACTTAAATAAAATATGAAATTGAACTGAAATACTGATTAGAATCCTTGCTAATATCGTAATAGTGAAAGTTTGTATGTATGTTTGTTAGACTTTCGCGCGGAAACATCGAATGGATTTTAATGAAACTTTACAATAATATAGCTTATAGACATGGTCTATAATTTTGTGAATATAGCGAAGCCGCAGGCGATAACTAGTATTTATAATATAGTGTATTAGAATATAGTATTTATTAAACCATCATCACTTCACATTACAATATATTTTCAATATATCTTTTAAATATTGGACAACATCACATACATTACTCTGATCCCAATGTAAGTAGCTAAAGCACTTGTGTTATGGAAAATCAGAAGTAACGACGGTACCACATACACCCAGACTCAAGACAACATAGAAAACTAATGAACTTTTTCTACATCGACTCGGCCGGGAATCGAACCCGGGACCTCGGAGTGGCGTACCCATGAAAACCGGTGTGCGCACTACTCGACCACGGAGGTCGTCAATATTTTATGCGCTGAATGAAAAAAAAACAACTTGTCCAAATAACACCGATTTAAGTTACTCGATGTTTACAACATGTAATACTATTTTTTTTTTAATATGACTATTTATAATCTATCTGCACTTTATTTATGCCAGTTAAAATATTATTTAGTCAACCTACTTTTAAATCTTTATCAACTTTGCTAGACACTGGTATAAGGTTGACACGGAGTTGGACTTTACTTTTAAACAATAGTCGTTTTGACATAAAACTTATTTTATTCAAGTTAATATTTTTATATGAGCTATAATAATATAGTTTTATAGCCCCTGGCCTCTTTTAATATTGGAACTATATAATACGAAAATAATTATTTATATAGGACTGTTTCTGAGATCAGCGCGCACAAACAAATAAATGAAAACTCTTCAACTTTACAATATAAAGATTTATATAGTTTCGATATATATTATATATTTTATTTAATCTGTGAAAATGTATTTGTTTCTGTTGCGTTTAATTTGTCTTCTATTTAATAAAGTAATTTATAAATTTATTTTGATATAATTTAATTTATAAAATCACAATCACTGAAATGATGACAAACGTACGATTTGATAAAAAACAATATAATTAAATAAAAAAAAAAAAAACAGAAGTCGCTAATTCACATTCGGCAATATTAGCCATAAAACACCCGCACTTGTTATCTAGAGCGAGGTGAAACCATTAATTACAGAGCCTTATTGATTTGTACAAAACAAATTAAAATTTACGGTCGAATTCATTCTTATCACGAGGGAACTAGGTTCAAAATACGAAATAATTTTCAAGTATTGCATGATAAAGCGTGGGACATTATTTGAGGTTACAGTAGATATCGCAATTCACTATTGACATGTTCTAATAACGATAAAAAAAATGCTTCGAGAAAAATGTACACAAACTGTGTATTTTAAAGTATACAGACATACCTATGGATATTTGTATCACTATACTTAGCTTAGCAATATTTTTATTTAAGTTAGATTTATTGATATAAGATTTTAAAAAAAAAAAGATATATTAAACATAACCAGCTTTGCTCCTTTGGCTCTTTTGCCACCGACAACAAAAAAAAACAACAAAGAAACGAAAATTGTGTCCCTAATTCTTGGATTCTTTGGTAGGCAGTGCATTGAATGTTTAGCAGTTGAAGATACTACTTAAGGTACTTATTGGTCCCTAACAAGTTTTTGTCCAGACGGCATACAAAAGTTAAACAATGATCATGAATCTTCTCACACACATATTGGAATAAAATACCCGAATTACTTTCAGAGATAAGCATTTCCCGATACCAAAATATGATTAAATGAAATAGATTCACAGTTATTGTTAAAATTATTTAAAATGTTATGAGCAAATATATTGTATAGCACACATAGAGCAGCTCAATGAGAAGAGAATCTTCATTTTTCTGTTAATAATAATTAAGTGTATATATATGTCCTAAAATTAATAAAGATAAATATATCTTAGCCAAAAGTAAAAAACACAAAAAGACGAAATTATCAAAATCCTGGCAGACTCGTTTAAAATAATTGATTTGTTAGTTTACAAGTTTAGATTGGTATTCGAGTTATGAAGCTTACATAAAAGCAATCGGCGTAACCACATTCCATCTTCTATAGACATCGAAGGTCGTTCAAAACGATAATAAAAATATAGTAAACATACTTAGCCCATACAAATCCTAAAATTCCACACTAAAAAACCCTCAAGTAGTTCGTATTCATTTCATTCGATCGCACTTTTTTATTCAAGCTTATAATATTTTTTAATTCAAATACAAAATTCAAAATAAGAACGGTAATCGATAACCATCAAAGGAATCCGTTTTGTGTGTTCATCTCGTACAAAGGTTTAATCGAGCGGTCGATGAAAAGCGCGTAGCAATCTGATTACAACTGCCTTAATATAGTTTATAAGCAGCCTGATCAAGATTGTTGTCTGATACTGGCTTTTCCTATTTATTGATAGGAGCGGGCGTTGGAATATAAATTAATGTCATGACGGAATAAAATTGTTAAAATGTATTTGCATATGCTATGAAGTCTTACAACGTCTATACGAAGCCTTATTCAGTTTTGGGGAGAAATATCATCGAGTGTGTAATCGATTTTCCATACTTCTATAACTTCTATGAATGGAAGTAAGTTTTTATTATATTAACTACAAAATTAATCGTATAAATTCTTACAAAACACTCGTCGCTTAGTGTAGACCATTCGATTGTGTTTGTATGATATTTTTATGTATTGAATTATGACGATTGACATCAAAAAGATTTCTTTTTTCTCGCTTTCATTCATCATCTTTAATATTTATATAGGAGCCTGCGATTACTATATGGTGGATGATAAAACGTGACTTAGCTGTTTGTGTATTATAGGTTGTGATTTGGATCTCGAGTACATCTACAATCGAGATATCGAAGGAATCGGTAATAATAACCTACGGTAATACCGCGACGAATGCGATTTATGCAACGAATTTTTCACTCGAATCGTTCATTGAATTCCTGTACCTCCCCAAATATCAGTTATAATTTCGGTTTTCGAACGCGAACTTGTATATTATTAGTGATCCGCCTCGAATCATTTTTGAGTTTGTTTTAAATTATTATAATCTGTGGGTAAAGAGGCAACCTTATATCCCTAACAGGAAAAATATCATAAAACCTTTATGGTTAAATTTTAATGTTATTTCGTTGTAATTGAATAATAATGATTTCTTGGATATTGTGTGTAATGTAGACTTCCACTTTAAAGTAGACAAAATATCAAGTAAACTCATTATCTCATTATACTAAACATAGATTTCTTGTAAAATCCTCAAGACGTTTTAATTATTATTAGAAGAAAAAAAATCTTTTACGGCTGCAAAAATTTTTTTTTAGATCTAACGCTCTCTTCTAGTTAGAACAACAATTTAACGAGCCATAAAGAAGCGTACTTCATTAAAGTCGCACAGAAATAGTCCATAAAACCTGATCTAAGCCATACTAAAATCGCTCAGTGCGCACGCGCAGCTCGTTGATAGGTACGAGTAGCCGGACTTGAAACGTAGTATATTTCTCATTTCAACCCATAAAGGTAAACTACAATCTTAGAAACGTTATAATTTACTTTGTATCCTTTCACATGTACATTGCACTAATATTATGAATACAATAGTTTGTATGAGTACCTTTGGCTTTGAGGACCTTTGGCTACTGAACTAAAACCTTTGGCACTAATGAAAAAACTAAGAATTCTAAAAAGTTTAGATTAGATAATCAAATAAAATCAAAATATACTTCATTCGAGTAAGCTTTTACTAGCACTTTTGAATCGTCATTTAACAAACTATATTAAGTGAAGCTACCAACGGATAAAGATTCATAACTAAAAAATTTGCCATTTTTATAACGTATCATCATTTACAACGTTTTAGATATGAATGGCTCAGCCTGGTCAAGTAGATTTCTGAATCGAACTGGAACTGTCTTTTCAATTCTTCTCGTATCGTAAAAACAAACAAAATGTTTTGCCAAATGTTTGTATTGCTATTATATACAATTTAATCGTAGATGTCAATAGATTTAAAATGTTACGTAAAAATTTAATCAGGTCTATTTACTATCAGACCTTGAAATTACGTGAAATTATCTTCGCCCACGAGATGCCCACCCGTTCGAATGAAATGAAACGATCCACATGATTGGATTATCGCAAATTGTGCGTATAATCGTGTATAATTGGTATAATTGACGCGTGTAATGCGAACCCGAGCGAATATTCTATTCTTGAAATTTATTGTCACCGTAAAATTTAAGAAAGTCGGGAGTCTTAAATCTTTATTTTATTTCGTATTTGATAATATACAGATACAGATATAGATCGTGACTTACATACTTCTTTAATCTTTCTTACATCAGATTTAAGTTACATTCCATTTTTTTTTTCTTTAACATACATCTTTAAAATTCTTATTCTCAATATTATTTACTTCTATTGTAATTTCAAAGAATCGTTATTTGCTTTTGATTCTAGCGACATCCATCTTGTAATTAACTTTCTTCTCCAACTTTATTTCTTATTTATGATATAGGTTGGTGGACGCACAAATGGGCGACCTGGTGGTAAGTGTCCATAGACAATGGCGCTGTAAGAAATATTAACCATTCCATACATCGCCACAGCGCTACCGAATTTCGGATCTAAGATATTTTTCCTTGTGCCTGTAGTTACACTGTGTTAATCGCCTTTTAAACACTAACACAAGAATAAGTATCGGTGTTTGGCGTTAGAATATCTGATGAGTTAGTGTAACAGTACTTACCACTAAGTTTAGGTTGTACTTCTTCAAATGATACCAGATGTTGTGCAGATGTGATTATAGTATAGTATATATTAAATATAAGAATCATATATTTACTCATCTACAATTAATATTCTTGCTTAGTATTTCCAAAAGACCTTCAGAAGATCAAAGGTGTGTAATTTATGTAACAATAAAAAGCCTTGTAGGATAATCAGGTGTACCAAGCTGTTGCCTCTAAAACTACATGTTTAGCAAATAGGGCTTAGAATCCGGTTTAATTTAATGCCGAGACTGGTTATTGTATTTTAGAACCTAACCCTAGGCTCATGGCTTTGTAGTAAGCGACATCACTCAGACATACATACGATCACTGATTTATTTCACTGACAATAATAACAATAAAACATTCGATTTAATTAGCAAAGCAAATATCTATTTTGCTTCGATGTTGGTTCGTTAAAAACTTCTCCCGTATATAAATTTCTTTTTCACAAAGCCGTAAGTAACGCCCACAAAACAGCTACGTGAATTCATTGTTTTCGTAAATTAATTTATGGCCATTTTAGAAATGTAAAGAAAGTCATCACTTTCACTCGCTAACATCATAAAGTATCTTAGATAACATCTAATAGTACTAATAGTAATTAAATTTCTAAGATATTAAAATCAATTTTATTACATTACCAATAGAACATTACCGGAGAGATGAATTACGATGATTACCTGGAATATAAAAGAGAATGAATTAGAGAAATTTACAATAAAATAAGTCGCTTTATTTATTACACAATTAATGGCTCATTGATTATAGATTTTTATGTGTCTAATAAATGTCATGGTTATATCTATGACGTCATAAAATAACAATGACGGTGCGCAGAACAATGAAGAGTTGAAACAGTTTAACTTTACAGAGCAACTCTATTCTCCAAATTTTCTATACAGGTTTTACTATGTTTGAGATTATTAAGGTTTAAAATAAGGATTTGACTGTCGTTAACCGTACTTTATAAATATAATTTTTTTTTCAGAATATTTTTTGTATGAAAAGGCCTAATTGCAATGTTTTCATGACGTCCTCATAGAAGAATTCAGTATTACAAAGCATCCGCCTTTACTTGATTAACTGGTGGTTTTTTAAAGCAATTTATTTATAAAAGATGAAATATGAAACATTATCCTACTAACAATGATGGTCTAAAACTAGATATTAACAGTGTGTATTAGTAGATTGTGTATTTTAAATGTAATCATATATATACGAATAATAGTATATATTACTGACATTGGGTCTGATTACTGGAATCGATTGGGAATATTACGAAAACGTATAAACACAATAAAGCTATGAAACCTATAACAAATTATACGATTATGTTAACACATGCACGGTTTTCTACATCATGTTCACAAGATTCATAGCTTAATGAAAGTTTCTATGCAATTTCTAAGACGATGAAGTAAAAGTACGACCGTAATCACGCGAGAGAGACTCATTGCACTTACATGATAAAGGATCGCACACACCGGTGCAACAGAGCGAAGCGCAAGCGAACACGACGTAAAATATTTTCGCAAACAACGGCCGTACTCGAGATCAAGTGACTGAAGATTATCATTATGTAGATATGTATATATCTCGTTTGGTTGTACAGGTGTGGTCGCTTCATATTCAAGTCGCTTCCGCTTAGCTTGGTCATGCTGGTGTATGCCACCCTTAAAGAGTTTATCTAGCGGCGCGTGTTGCACACCCGTTGAATGCCGATCTTTGATAAATTGCACTGAACATAGGGTTGCCATCCTCTCAAATATTTCCTCCAAACCAAACAAACAAAAAAATGAGTAAACGACTTTTAATATTTGATACAAACTGAGTTTCTGAAATTTCAGATAACCGTAAATAAAATTTTCCTTAAACAGTAATAAGGTGTGAACTGATTCGACTCATGGAACTACAATGATTTATAATTTAGATTGACAGCCCTGTAACACCTGTCTATCCCTTTCCAGCACTAGGTGAAAGTATATATAGGAGCGAGACGGCTACGCTAGTTGAGTTGATAATGAGCGAGGGAAATGGTGGTGCATTCTTCAGTAGGGTCAGTGAAAAGTGAAAGTTCTTGAGGTCTGACACTTGACTCACGTTTTTACTAAATGATATTACGTAAATACCTTAAGATGGGCTTCAAACGTTATCAAAACGAATATTTTATTGAAAACACAAGTAAGATCACTTGTGGAATATAATGAAATTCAATATTATATTTAAAGAATTAGTCGTACTTTATTATATCTCGTTAACTAATGTTTTATGTCCTTGCCATTTTCCTGTGCCTCAGTGTATATTAAAAATGGAGGTTGCTGATTATTCATGTCTATCGCATCAGAATCCTCGTATGGAGATCAACCTAATTCGACGCCAATTTAAATTTCCCATATCGAATATCGTTTGAAACCGCACCCACCATTGTGTTCCCATTGACTGATCTCTTGTCAGCGCTCGACAAATCAAGATCGATTCTGATACTATTCTTAATTCGATCTCTTCTATCTCCTTTACTCATATGTATATCATTATATATCTCTCTCATTTCATAGAGAAGCGTGAGCTCGAACTTACTGATCTGTTTATATCATTTGTCATGGTAATTTTTTTGGAAAGTTGATATTGATAACGTTCTTGACGCTTTACAAATTAAATATAAATAAATTGATCTCAACGATTAAATTAAATGGTTATTTGAAAAAGTCTTATCATCAAAAAATGAATGTCATAATTATAGTAATAGAAAGATTACTTACCAAACAATAACAAGATCACGCTTAAGCAAATTTTCCTAATAAACATTTTATTTTGACGACCTTCGTGGTCGAATAGTGTGTACACCGGTTTTCATGGGTACGCCACTCCGAGGTCCCTGGTTCGATTCCCGGCCGAGACGACGCAGCAAAAGTTCATTAGTTTTCTATGTTGTCTTGGGTCTGGGCATATGTGGTACCGTCGTTACTTCTGATTTTCCATAACACAAGTGCTTTAGCTACTTACATTGGGATCAGAGTAATGTATGTGATGTTGTCCAATATTTATTTATTTATTATTTATTATACGAATAAATAGTCTGTCAGCTGATAAATTATTCCATAGTACATGTATATTAAATGTAGTCGTAATTGTGATAATGACATCACGCCTAAATTAAAATTAGTAGGCAATAACAAAATCTTACGATAGCGACTAATTTCTATGTAAGCTAAATTACATAATCTACATACTTCAATTTGAGCTCAGAGCCCTTTGATTGCCAATTTATAAGTTAATTTAATGCAAATCTAACATCACTTGGAATAATTATTATAAATAAATGATCTCAGTTGCGTAAAATAAATCGTTCAGTGATGACGCCACACATGCTAGTACTAATATTTATTGGTAATCTAAATGTGTCTTCAAAGACAGACAGTAAATTCCACTGAAAAAAAGATGAACCTAAGGACAAGAATATTAACAATTACATTAAAAGGAGCTGAAGTTTCTATAGATACGAATAAATCAAATAATGAACATGGTCATCATTTTTAAGAAGAAAGGGAATTATGTGCAAATGAGGAAGATTCTGATGCGACTAATGGACTAGCTTAAAGTTTAATACCAGGTTCACACAGCCCAGCGTAGGGCGGAAGGCACGCGTGACCTGACATTTCGATGGATGCGCTTTAACACTCATCTGACGCAACACTTTCTTGTGGCGAAATTCTTTAAGATTGCCTAAGTATCATAAAACTTTCAGCTCGACGAGTAAACTCATCTCGTTACTAAGTTTCCGGGATGATGAGGCAAGTCTGGCTTTTTGGGTCGCAGTGTTGTAAGTGTTCAGTTGATGCATATAACAAATGTTTGTTTGAAATTGGGGTCTAATTGCATATCAGAACGAGTACAAACGTAAACTTGATGAGTTGAATATTACTGAACTTCCTTGCAAATATTTTCAGCCATTTAATGAAACACATTTCAAATTATGACATGCAAGCACAAATAAATATCTAAAAGATACGGTTGCAAATTCGATTGGAAATTTCGTGGACATTACGAAGTATAAATCTTTCTAGCTGATGCATCGAAGACTAATATAAAAATATTTTACGCATCTTTGTACTTACACAATAAGACAATGAGAATCAAGAATTAACGCTAACGTTGTGTAATGGACATTTTGTTTTAAAATAGAAAGGCGATGCTTTATTGTGGGAAGTTAAAATTTATTGTGTGTTAACGGAATTCCGAAATCGAGGTTATCTTAACGTGTGACAGCCGGTTAAAGAAAATAGCGGTTAAGGCTGAGCCTAACAGTTTCTAAGGCAAACAGTGCTATATAAGTATATGGAAAATAAATTGGTAAGCCTAGTATGCACTTTGTAAACTTAACCTTATTGCAGCATTTGGCAATCTCCATACGAATTAATCTCAAATTTTTAGTTCTCTTCTATTTTGTAATCAAGAACAAACTTCACGTAGCTAGTGATTTAAATGAAGTTTTTGATTGCGGCTTCTTAATGTTCTGATAAATTAATGGCAATTTTCTGAGAAGCAGTAGACAATGATCTAAGACTGAAATGAGGACAACGTTATTTACATTTAATCTCTGTAGCGGCTAGTATGTGCGAGCCCTTACGGTCGCGCCCTAATCTTGCTATCTCGTGAAAGACGTGTAATCTCTCCGATAAAAGCTTTAAGTATTAGTGCTTGTTTATAAGCTATAAATTTGCGAACACTCTCTAGATAAAAGCTACCGTATTTACTTTTTCTACATGTTTAGATATGTGCCTACAACGTTTGGAGCCAATTCAAATTATTCATTGGCAAATTAACCGATCTAAGAATATAAATAGACATAGTTAACTTTTTATATCTGTTTGCTAGGTCAGGGTCTCACTCACAGAAAGTTTTTGACTTCATTCCATCACGCCCCGTGGACTACGGCTTAGAGGATTACATTTGGCAGGATTTCTTCAGATACATCCGGATTTCATCAAAATGTTTTCTTTATGATGAGCTGGAGATGATAAACAATGGTGCTTGCTCGTATTCAATCGTGACTTGAACAGTAATTATAATTATTACTACGTTTTGATTAATATAATGAAAAATTAGAGATGGGCGTTTACATTGTTTAAGCGCTAGGACAGTCGGTCGAGGGCGAGGGTGCGCTCGCGCAGTCAGCTTGGCGCCGACTTTCACTGCGCGGGTCAACGATCGGTAGCCAAATATAATAACGTCGTGTACTAACGTCAGCAACTATCGCGATTTTGGGTTCAAGACATTGGCACTTCTGCTCACAGCTACCAGTCAATCAATATAATCACAATACCACTATTAGTTCTAATGCATTAAATAAGTAACATAAATGCTGACAGTCAAATTTAAATAAATTAAAAAATGACAAATCTTCATACAGTTACGGTGCATAATTGTTCTACTGAACAAAGCACACCTCTTCTAAGGAAAAGGTTAGAATCGTATACCAATATCCATGCTCCAATACTTTACGGTAGATCATTCCTTACGACACAAATATGTCAACCTGATATTGTTATGTCATGTGTCTGTAATTGGCTCACTTACCCTACAAATCAGAACACATTAGTACTGAGTACTTATTGTTGTTTGGCAAGTGGAATATGAAATTATCTGGTGTACCTACCCAGACGGGCTTGCACGGAGACCATATGGCAATAGAACTTTTATCAGCTAATTTTCGTCACGATGTTTTACTTAACCGCTGAGCACGAAGTAATAATATACACAAAATGATTCGGGCACTCGACCATTGATTAAGATCTATCTCTTGTATTAACTGTGTCATTTACTATATACAATTTTACAATTTACCCTATGAACGTTTATATAATGTTGCCCCTAATTCTATATTTAAAGATTCATAAATGTATAGACGTACGTTGGAATGATTAATACGTTTCGAAGTTAACAACCGGAGCCCGCAGCTAAATCGTTTCACAGAACTTTCCATTACTCAAATACCGTAAATAAACTTTAGATGTGAGATTACATGGAAAGCAAGAGGCTCCGAATAAATGGAATATTTTAATATTAAACAAATAGATAAAGAGACAATTGTACTCTATTTGATGCGGTCGGGTGCGCTAGTCAACATTACATATATAAAGTTGCATTGATGTCTGTACGTGACGTCTGTTTGACGTGAAGTCAGGATTGGTATTATCGATTCAGAAAAAGTGAACTGGGTAATGAAAATTTCTCCTGATGGTAAATGAATCCCCCAGAGTCCTTGGTAAGATTAGAAGAATTGCGTTCAATCCGACATATAGTATACGTAATACATACGACAAAGAATGTTATATATGTGATGTAGAGCAATACGAAATACAGATTTATTGAAGAAGAATTTTTGATTAGAGTATCAGAGTTTCACAACAATCATCCATCAGCATATGGATGTCGTTTGTGAAGTTTTCAACGAGGCCAGGAATACATTAATTCATCAGGTGCAGACAAAGTCGCGGGCGCTATCCAGGATTATTAATAAAAGAAAACAGGTTTAAATAGGTCTTGATGGACACACGATCGAAAAGGTCAAAATTGTGAAGCAGAGAAGAAAAAAATGTTTTCTTTTTACTTGAGAGAAAATGTCTTTGTCCTGCAGTGGATTGCAGATGCGATTTTTTATTTATTCGTTACCTGTAATCTCATTTCTGCGCCAGAAATGTTTGTACATTTTACGATTACAATATATAGTTAAATTGTAGTTAGCTCACAATCTACGCATAATTTCGATGTTTTTGTTCATATTTTTTTAAATCATAAACTTTTTAATATCCGGCCGAGCATTATCATTAAACAACAACACAGAATCATTAAATAAAATCGATTTATATTGGTATATTTATATTTTTATCACGATTCCTATAATAATATGTTTATTTATGATAATAAGTAGAATGGAATAAATTATATCACGTTTTTAATAAAAACATCGTGAAAAATCTAGTCCCTGTGTCTTACTGAATTGTTATATCCTTATTTCTTATGAGGTGTAAAATCGATTTGTTTATACCCACGACATACCACCTTTTGGTCGTTGGATATGAATGTATTTTTAACCTCTAATTCAGGTTGTCTGTATGTCTGTTAGTAGTATTGTAGTTTTCAAAGCATGTACCAAATTCAATGAGATTCTTGTGACATACAGACAGATAACAAAAATAAAGAATGCACTCAACGCATGCGTGTATCGACATTCACCAGAAGCGACTCCTTCTCGCGTCAGAAGCGTTTCAGCAAACGTTGCTCTTAAACTCGACCTTGAAATTTCACTTTCATCGCGCCCAGTAATATCGACCGAAAGTGTATTATCACAATCGAACTTTAAAAAAAAAATGCTGCGTATGAATCAATTATTTTAAGTTATATTCAGCGAGCACTCGTATAATAGATAGCCAAATTTCAGTGTTCTCGTCGAACAAAGCCGAATGCGAAGGTTGTGTGAAACATAATCGGATAGACGTCCATGGAGCGTGATAATCGAGAATCACGACTATTAAAATAATTAACCGATGAGCGCCATTCATAGAACACTTTCTTTTTATATAGATAAAGATCTGTCAAGAGATTTCCAAGTGTACGTACAATGATCAAGATTATTCGTAGTCAGCTATAAATTATTTTGAATAAGTAAAAGTTGTAGAATAAACGGGTTTAAATTATTTATTTATTTAAGTTTGAGAATGTTTTATGGAGCATTTAGTGACTTAATTTGATTACTTTAAACTCTAACGAGTACTTTTGAATCGCCATTTCACAGTATTACTACCCTAGGTAACGCACTCATGAGATGTTCTACCGACAAACAGCAGTACTCAGTATTGTTGTGCTCCGGTTTGTAGGGTGAGGGAGATAGTGGCAGAGGCACAAGAGTCATCTTAGTTCCCAAGGCTGGTGGGACATTGGCTATGTAGGGAACGGTTAATATTTATTACAACACCATTGACTATGGGCGGCGGTAGCCTCTTACCATAAGATGGGCCATTTGCTCGTCCGCTCAATGTCATATAAAAAAAAAAAAATTACATTACATATCAAATTTGCGTTAATTAAACCCATAGCCATCATAAATAACCTTCATTGCAAAACTTTACAGGAATTTACGCGATTTTACACTTTAAAATGTAGACGCTCAGATCATAATCCCATGCAAGGATGATTCAGTAATTCGTGACCGTTGACTGATATTAGGCAAAGACCTTTTCATTTTTGCCATTTGTACTAAAGTCTTGCGGTTTTATTACAAAAGCGTTATGAAATATAAATCATGACACTGTTATTTATTTCAAATAATAACTTTTCGTGATTTTCAAAATATATTTTTTGTCGTAACTTTAATATAAGTGAATTAATATTTTTGTCATGTCTGTCCTAAGTGATAAACAATTTCATAGGACGCGTTTAAATCTTACTGAATTGTTCGTAAATATTGTGTCAAATCAAGAAGTCCTTTCAATTATGGCAGAAAAAGCTTGGCTATTGTTAGCGAGTAGCCATATTGGGGGAATATGGTGTTATGTCATTGCATTATATCATTAATTATATCACATTATTATTATTATTACATATTATAAATATATACAATTATTATTGTAATTAATTGATCAATAATTTGTACAAATTTAATTAATATTATTTTAAGGAATAACATTTAATACTGGCATGTAACACTATTTCTTATTTTAAAAATGATTGAGCTGTCATAAGGCAAACAATTGGATGATTGTGAGGGATTGTAAAAAAATATATACAGATTGGAGCATCAATGTAAAACATAATTTTATTTTGCCATCCCGAACTACTGAAATTACACTATATTAATAAGGATTTTTTGGTAATAGCGCGGTGGCCATTATGAATCTAGCCACTAAATCAATGAGACAGTTGAATGTACAGAACGCATATTGTACCTACATGGATGTAGACATTCCGTTGAAAAATAAATTATCTAAGCTCGTATTGTATTAGCGCGAAATAGGTAGCGCTTTAATGTAATTATTCAAATCTACGCACAGATAGACAATACAGCTCTGTGGGAAGTTATTTGAGTCAGTTCAGAGGATCGATCTCCAAGTGAGTCAGGGTCAACCGCTTGACGTGGTGCTGCCACACTGCAGTTATAAAATGTTTTAAAACATTTACATTGAGTAACACATTACGTAATCTATGTTAGACTTTGTTACTATTTGTTAGATGTTTTAAACGCGTTCATACTAATTAAATAGCTGCAATTGTTATATTACAACTATTAGATAAGTTTTATTTATCGAATAGCATAATCGTAATATACTTTATTCAAGCAGGGCTTTACGAGCACCTTTGAGTCATCATCTTGCAGAACTGTGTTAAAATTAAAGCTAGCTGGCTAATTTGAAGGGTGATTGAGTCAGTGTACCAACAGGCACAATGGACAGGGCCGGACTGTAAGTTTAGGGGACTCTGGTCTAACACTACTTAGGGGCCCACCTGAGAAATATCTGAACGTAGACTTGAATTAAATTAATTGATTTGATCTGTTTAATATAATAAAGTTATGGATTCTTTCGCACTATCGTCTTTTTTTTATTTTGACTTGACTTAGCTCGGGCCCCCTTGAATCCAAGGGACCCTAGGCTGAAGCCCAAACAGCCATATGGTGGATCCGGCCCTGACAATGGACATAACATCTTAGCTCCCAAGGTTGGTAGCGCATTTGTGATGTAAGGATGGTTTAATATTTCTTACAGCGCCAACGTCTATGGTCGTGAACATTTACCATCAGTTCCAATTGCCTGTGCGCTTATCTATCACATAAAAAGCAACTCGGTTGCAACTTGTTTAATTTTGTTTGCGCTTTTTTTCCGAACCGATACGACTTAGGAACCTTCTAGAAAAGAGCGTACTCCTTCCTTAAAGACCGGCGATCTGCAAGCCTCCTGGTGTTGCAGATGTCCATGCGCGGTGGTAGTCACTTACCATCAGGCGAGCCTCCTGCTCGATGGCCACCTATCATATATAAGAAAAGCAATTTGTGAAAACGTTAACTATCAAATGTTTAATAACGTTATATAAGATTTTCTGTAGTGTGACAGCACCATATATAGACAAACACATTTATTCCGCATCGAGAACGAGATAAATATATAAGGGGAATATATGTATGTATGTATGTTCGCCTATGATTGCTATACTATTATTTTAATGTACGATTTAAACTTACAATGGAATTATTCAGGTAATCTGTTTATTTTACTATAATTTTAATAGACTTAAGCGACACCACAAAGGCTTTTTTAATTAAAGGTATTGGAATTTGTAATATAAATATTCATGATACATTTTCTTCGAAGAGGATGTCGTTGCGTTTGAAAACAATGATTGTCATTATTCTGAATTCAATCATAATATAATTCGACATTTATTACGATGGTATACATTTTTATTTGCTAGGATAATATTTAGCGCTTATTGTGGTCATGAAGAAAATTTAACGTAATAGAGAAATCCCAAGTGTACCCAGGTTAAAACGATGATAGCAATTTAATATTTCTAGAAACAAAAAAGGATCGCACTTTAATATAAACGAAATATAAATATAAACGAAACGATCTCATAAGGAAATTTTACTGTAAATATACATTATTTTATTAATAAATAAATGTATATTATTATTATTAATAAGCTCGATTTCAATAAAACCGTTATTAAATCCGGATGTAGTTTATGATAAAGGTTTTTATAAAGCGTGTTTTTGTATGTTTAATTTTAAATCTTGATCTATAAAAAGGCATTATACATACATTATAGAAACATAAATAGTAATTGCAGGTTTTTAAATAAGGCCAGTCGTATCCGTTCAAATTAAAAAAATATTCGGCAATTTATGAAAAAGGTGCAATTATATTCGAGTCTAAATCAGAAAGATTACACGTTTAACTTTGATATAAGAATTAATAGTAATTTTGCATAATCCACTCTTTGTTTATTATGGTTCGCAATAATTCATTGAATTTCACGCAACGCCAAAACGACGCGTATACTCGTCTCCAATCATTAGCACCAGCGAGACATAAATTCCCGGCCATCCTAATAAAGCCCTTATGATTAAGTTTTAAGGCGTATAATAGCATCAATTTTATACATCTCAGATAATGACGATACTAATCGCGAAGGGACCATGTGACAGTTTTAAAATTACACAGCGATCGTGAAAAATGACGTTCGGCTTTGATCGCTGTTTCACAGAAATGTCGAATAAAAAGTCTCATTACGATCATGTAAACTAAAATAGTCGTTATATCATCGGTGTAGACTCGATAATTGTTTTGTGAAGCACAATTTAACTCGACAAGTGCTTTTAAACAATATACCATTTACAATAGAAAAACATAATTAATATTAGATGCAAATCATCGTTTCTTTGGCAGTAAATTCTTTCATCATTCTTATATATACAAAAAGTAGTCGTCGCTCAAGGCTTTGCTTGCGTTTTTGGGTTCGTCGGGTCTTGGGATAAAAAGGAGCCTATGTTCTTCATTGGAGTTCAAGCTGCATAGAAAAATGTCATCAAATTCGCTTCAGTGGTTTGGCCATGAAAAAAGTGTCAGACAGACAGACTAATGAATATTATATATTACCTAATGAAAATACGTGAACCAAAACAAAACAAAAATAAGCAGACCAAACAAAAAACTAATTTGTTTTCATTGAGATATAGATTATTATTGAGACATCTAGCTTGAATTTAACTTGACAATTAGGTATAGTTCATGTAAGATCAATTCAGACGATTTTTTTAAAACCTTTCTATTAAGTTCGTTCTATCACTTAATTTACGTTTTGGTCACGTAAATAATATTAATTCACAAATTACTTTCTCTTCACAATCCGTAGCATCAATACTTTAGAATATATTTATGGAAGTGAAACACTTGAAGTGTACTAAATAATGCATTCTGTAGCGATCCTTGAGTCTGACCCGGGTCAAGTATTAGCCAAGGCCGGTTCGAGTCACGACCGCGGTGGTGCGTCACTGCCTAATTATTTTCTATTGATACATTCGATTTTCTTATAAGATAACCTTAAAGACTGCTATTAAAATCCATCAGAGCCGAGATGGCCCAGTGGTTCGAACGCGTGCATCTTAACCGATGATTTTGGGTTCAAATCCAAGCAGGCACCACTGAATTTTCATGTGCTTAATTTGTGTTTATAATTCATCTCGTGCTCGGCGGTGAACGAAAACATCGTGAGGAAACCTGCATGTGTCCGATTTCAACGAAATTCTGCCACATTTGTATCCACCAACCCACATTGAAGCAGCGTGGTGGAATATGCTCCAAACCTTCTCCTCAAAGGGAGAGGAGGCCTTAGCCCAGCAGTGGGAAATTTACAGGCTGCTAATGTAAAATGTAAAAAATCCATCATCATTTTTTTTTAGTAATTATTGTTGGGATCGGTCATTATCACATTGACATTGTAACATGATATATTTCTCCCAAAATTTATCTTACTTTTCAACTCATACGAACAAACTAATTGAATGGATTAATCTAACTAATTTACCGTTTCCGAGATCTCGAGGTAATATAGAGATAGAGGTTACAGGGAACAAAATTATGGTCAATTATCTTTATGTCCAAAAGCTGTTTTGAAGGACGACGAGACTGGTAGCGATTCTTCACTGGAAGGTCGTCAAGGTTCAGCACTAATGCTTGCTGAATTTGTAATGTACAGGAAGAGATAATGATCTCAAATAGATCCCACATGATGTTAAGCTTGCACATGGCATAAATTCATTGCGAAATGTCCATTATAATACTGAAATTATCATATTGCATAAAACATTAAATTACAGCATAAAATTATGACTGCTTTCGAGGAAAACTGTATTACGAGTTTAATATTTAACACCTTTAAATGTTATTTATGAATAAGTGTGAAGTTCGGTTCCCACAAGTGTAACCCAACATTATTACGTTTGACATCAGCTGACCCATCCCACACGAAGGTATACGCTTAAAAGTATTTAATACGTTCCGAAATATGACCTTTATGTCACATGAATATAGGTAATAATACTGCCCAATATCGCAATGAGTAACGTATTTACTTGTATCTGGTAGATGGGATTTTGGTTCATAGGCGTATCTGAAACATAATAAATACAATATAAATCTATATTTTTATATTGTGTGGAGAGAAAGTTAGAACATGTCATTTGTATTCACGGCATTACGTAAGATGTTTTATAAATAACCCAACGAAAAGATTATCTGACAGATTTAAAGCTTAATTTATTTTATAACCTTTTTCAAATGTATAAGTACGCGGTAATCACGTCACCCTACCATTAATCATCCTTTTTGGCTTCCTAATTTGATAAGGAATATCCAAAAGGAAAGTTTAAGAATCGTCTTTAGAGGTGTACCTAATGAATGGTTTAAATAAAATATATAGACTATCGTAGTATTTGTTGTAAGTTTTATTTTAACAGGAATTTTGAAATTCCTCAAATACATGGGACTGGATAATACCTCTCGTTCCCAGGTCCAGGATCTATTGAGATGCGGACCGCGAAGGGCGCGTAGGGCTCATTGTAATGCACATGCCGTCCGACGATTGTTTCAGCAATGCCCTTGTGGGGCTTTGACTTTGCTATGACGTGACTGTATTTTCACACTTGATCCCCATGGATACAACTCCCATTATTTTAAATAGCAACTTGCAAGAATCCGTATGTTTAATCAATTTGTTTGATTTCGGCTTGTTTGTTTACGGCTCTGGTGTTTTGAGGTGAGTGTACTTGGAAGTCCTACGACCACTGCCCAAATTCCCTATGACGTCATGACTTGATCCTACAAAATAAAACATTGGCTTGACTGTGTAAAATGTGTAATGCTTCATTTCCAAACGGTGTTCACATATTTTGGGTGTTGAAATTAACATCAAAATTTGAAATATCTATGTTCTTCCTGTAATGGAAATTATTAATTAGAGCGTGACTAACTTTATACTGCTTTTTTTTTAGAAAATATTTTAAAAGAACATTGGTTTGATCATATTAAATCGTTCTAGTTAAGAAATTACGCGAGACTAGCAAAAACTGATTTTGTCCAAATATCTATGTTACTAATACTGAATACGTTGGAACTCTAAAAATATAAAGTATTCGGTATAAATGTTTTATCACATCATTTATCGGGTAATAAAACGAAACTCTATAAACGCGATATTTTTTGCCATCAAACGAAATTAGTTTCCGCACTCGTATCGAGGTTATAAACATTTACGCTAAAGCCGTTCAGACACTCGATAAATCATTACAATAAACACAGCATTTATTGATGGCAATATCTGATGTAATATGAAAGGGTCATTGATCTTGATCGACCCATTTTATGGCGAGTGTTTATTTCGACAAAGTTGCAAAAGGCGTGCACGCGAGGGACAGATACAATTTTGTCAAATTGTACGACTGCTTTCCAGGCTGTAATGAGGGAACATTAAAACGGTCCAGGGTAATTGTTTGCAGACATGCAAGCTTAAATGGTGCTTTACATTCAGCATGAGTGCGAGGTATCTAATTTGCGACCCTTCTAGGTCAGATTCGTCTAAAGTACAGGGAATGACCTCGGATGACCTCATGTTTATGTCTGATGTTTGAAATGATATATGAGCCTTTTAAGGACGGAATTAATTGACGTGTAATGCATTTGAATATACATTAGAATCTGCATCATGCTTTGCATGTTCGATACTTTTAAATTGCATTTGAAGATTTCCATTTTGTTGAATCATTTGTTTTGATTATTTTTGACAAAGCATTACAGAAAAATATGTATATTATTATTTATTTAGCGTTGGAGGCAAAATTTTAATCTTGTAGAACTCAATTTTTGTTTTGATTTAAGATTTGGAAATTGTTATGAATATAATTTATTGCACGACATAAATCTAGATGATAAAAAAATTATAATTTTAGAAACTTTTTTGTAAAGACCGCAGGTTGTTCTGCCTACACAACCAACGGTATAACCATCAAGTCAGTCACTATGAATAAGTTATAAATCATATCTTGACATGCGCAAGCGCAAACGGATAACGGTTCTTGAGTTTCGCAGAGGACGGATTAAGTCCGGCCGCGAAGTCTCAGGTTCGATTTCCTTGAGTTGATTAATCGCCGGTTAAAATATGCTAATACAAGATATTTTATAAGTAAATATAATCTGAGATTTTAGATTTGAGATAAACTCTACATTGCGATAACGGAGTTAACATATAAACCAGTTAAACGTTTTAGAAGCACACTAGGTAATGAAAATCACTGGAATATATGTACAAATCCTAATTCAAAAACTGATAAACTTTGTATCAAAAAACTCAGAGTATATTACTTAATATTACTCTTTTCCCATTCATCTTTGTTATAAAATCGTTGACTTCACACGCAATAAGCTACTACCAACATTACTTAATACTATAATCGCTAAAGCTAATTTTGAAGAACCCATGTCGGTTAAAAAATACCTAAAGTGAAGGAGCAGACTTGTACCCATTTTATAATTGATATGAAATATTCGGACAATTACGTGCAACTGGGTTAGAGATTTGACCGTAACATGTAATTGGTCACTTGACATTAGTTACACCGAAATTATTTTTCAATTTAAGGACCTCACAGCTTGTGTTATTACGAAAAATATGGTAATAACACGTAATGTTAAATGTCTGGTCTCATTACCGAAATTACGTACATCACTTGGTCTTCAAGTGTATAATAAAAACGAAACAAGAGACGAAAAGAAATATAATAATGATACGAGGATCCCGTTTCGAGAAATTATAATGTGCTGCGAAGTAAAAAAATGGATAAGGCTAATTTAAAGGATGCGATTTCGGTGACGATGAATGGAGTCGTAGGAGACATTACAGTGCATGGGCCCAAACACAACCTTTTGTATGGCAGAAAAAAATGAAAAGCGTTTATGGGCACAACCAACTCCTTTACGTGCTTTCAAAACTTTCCCAAGGCTTTATATGCAAATTTCTGAATGAAAAATCCAATATTTTTTTACCGGCCCAACTTAGTTTGAACCGAAGACATACAGTTTTTTAAGTTAGCGACGAGACCAATGAGACAGCCGAGGCAATGCGGCAGACTAGACAAGACTTTTTAGAAAGCGGTTATCGAATCGGAAGTTGAATCGAATTATGTCGTTAAAACCTAGAACTTGTATGTCAGTGCTGTTTAAAGTCTACGCCGAGTATGTTATTAGAAAAAAAATATAATTTAAAACGACTTCCGCGCAGTTTTTTAAACTAAATCCACTTAAGATTATGGTTCCTTGATAGGTAGGTGCTGATCGTGATGAAACAATATTGAATAACAATATTCTTTGAATTTAATAACAATAATAAATTTTTCAAAGGCTTTATATAATAAAAACTGAAATATGTAAAATCTAGAAAATTCAAAACATTTTAGCTCGATATTTGAAGCCGGCGCTAAAAAAATTTGGCAAGAGCAAAAAAGTTTTTTGTGCTTCTTGTTTTTGACTATTCATCATATGCTCGATGGTTTATATATAATATAGTGAATCATAATTATGTCCAATGTAATTCTGTCCTATTCTGTGATGGAATATGTCACAGATCTCCTCTCTTGTTGGACAAGAGTCAACAAGGTCTGGCCTCACGAGGCTTGGACGTTCACTATAACGTCAGCATGTCTAATGGAATTAATTAAAACAAACATTAGAAACCCGGTGACCAACTCGTTGCTTATTAACTCTCGCAAATCATGCTGTTTTCCCTTTTTTCTTCACTTTTCCTACCAGTATTGGTCCCTTACTTGACGCTTTGACAAAAATGGGTATAGAAAATCACGATCCGCGTTGAATAACTTTCGACTTTTCGATTTTGTCGAAAGTATTAACCGCCATTTGCAATAATGAAATCTCTTACAACTAATATAAAACGTTGTTAGCAGAAAATAAGTAATAATTGGTAAAGTTACATAATTGTAACATCTTTATTAAAGTCATGACTTGAAAATGTGGTATTTTTAATTTCAAAAAATCTTTAAAAAAATTAAAGCAAATTGCTCAAACATTGTTGTAATATTTGATATGATGTATGGAAAACAACTTAAAATGTATATTAATATGACATCAGTTTTCTAAATGATTTGACGTGGAGACGAAGTTAAAGAAGGAATTTCGCTTCCTCTAAAAATGAATTTGATTAAATTTATTATTCGTGACCAAATTATCACGTTCATATTTTAAGACTGACAAAGTGTTGCCATAGTTTTAAAAATAAATATTATGTATTGTATATATGATTGATTATTTAATATCATTCGAATAAAGTATCAAATTGTTTGCAGAATCTTCGTAGAATCTATATTCCGAATCTGTGGTTGCTTTACATTCAATTGAATCCTGTAAAATGATGATGATAAGTACTGGTGCTACTTGAGTATTATTTTAAAAAAATAAAAATAAATTGAATAGAATAAGTGATGTTTTTATTTTCGATATATCGATCGAGCGTAATATAATTTCCGTAATATGTACCGATAGTGAAATTTTTAGAAGCGAAAGTCGATGTCCCAAATTTTTCTAGAACTCGTGAACTTGTAATTTGAGCCTCGAATTTCGATCCGATAAAAGGTAAACAATCAACAGTGAAACCTCGCTTTAGTCTCGGCGCTGTTCATTCGATATTATCTGACCGATTATTTACTGAATCGAATGATTTAATCGAGAGTCCCTAAAGTTTTTTAATTAATTAAAAATATTTGCTATTAAATAGAAGGTATTATGCAACCAAGCTTATTGCTTATTATTAACGTTCTCTTGTAGGTTCTTGTTTTGGTATAATTTTATGAATATGTAAATTGTTTAGCTGCTTCCAAATTTAAAATTATAAGAAAATATGCTTGGCATTTAAGTGCAGACAAGGATTACGCATATGAATATCAATCTCTAGATAGCAGCTCAATTTAAAAACTAACTTAGAACTAACAAATTACTCTTAATAACAATCATTATAATTTTCTGCTATAAATATAAATAGGACTGGCATTTTAGAATATATAAAAATTTGTTATTGAAATTGAACGCGAAACTACAAGTCAAATTGAATGCGGATATGTTAAATGATATTTAATATAAAAAAAATTAACGAGTTTATATAAAATCAATTAATGAACCAGAGCGACAATAACCGGTAATAATCTAATTAGAATTGGTGCCGACGAAGCGATTCCGATACATAGTTTTCTCTGGAGTGATTTATTACACCTCGTTGAAAATGCCTTAGAGCTAATGTTTATTATTAACAAATCAGTCAGAGATGGAATTTAATAAAAGGCCTCAATAGCTCATTGGTATTCGTGAACGTTGCGATGTGAAAGTCAAGGGTTCGAAGCTGACCCCTCGAGCTATTGTCGTAACCTTATACAAGTTTAACGCGCGGAAGACACAATATTACTAATACTTTGAAAATATGAAGAATTAATTTTTTAAATAAACTTCAAATTGGAATAGCTCAAATATTTTAATAAATCCTGTATTTCTGAGAAAATGTACTTAATTTTTTTGTTTTTTACGTCAAATTAAATTTAAGTGTTGTTATGTCGGTCTATCAACGCATAGGTAACACTATAAGACATAAAAATATAATTGAAGGATCAATTTAGTATATAGTAAAACTACTACTATTAAAGAATAACTTTACTGAAAAAAAGCCCTTTGAGTTTATTGAACGGAGGAGTTTTTGTATAATCAATAAGTAAAATTGTTATATATATATATATATAAAAAAATAGTTCTTTTTTTATTTTTTTTTTGTTACATAGCAACAATATTGTTATTGAAAATAAACTAACATCAAAAATACTATTAATATAATTGGTTTCTTTTTTTAACAAAGTATTGATTAATTCAAAGAACATTTCTAAACAATACGAACAAAAAAATAACACGCGATTAAATCGACAAAAGTAACTAATACGTATTTTTTTTTTAATAAACATTCATTGTTAACAATTTGAGCGAAAACGGCTTCACATGATGTATTTCTCGCTTGTCACGCTTACACGCAAGCGAAAAAGCGAAGCTAAATAATCTATAGACGCAATAAATTCCACACTTTTACTTTTAACATCCTACTAAAAACAGTGATTTGACAAAAACTTAGCGATTGTAATCTCGTGGGAGTCGATTATTATAGGCAATCTGTTATTATGACAATATATTAACGAATCGCGGCAGAGATTAAATGTTTTTACTCGATAACCGCGCGTTGCTTTTTATCCGACTAAAAAAAGGGAAGGTTCCATGTTTTAGCCGTATTTATAACTACTTTACTGGTATATTTGTTCTGGCGAGAGCTAAGTAGACTGTATTATGATGAACAGAAACGGGGGTGTCGGAGTCCAGGCTCTTAATCTCGAAGACATTTTTCTTCTTGGGAGTCACACAGTTGAAGAACACGAGTCAAGGGTCAGAGTAAAAAAAGTCACGAGTATAGTTTATTCATAGGAAAGGAGAAAGATAATAATCGGTCGTTACACTAAGTTTTTATTTTAAAAAAGAAAAGAATACTAGCAATGCCCCTAAATTAATTAAGAAATTTCTAATATTCCTATTTACCCCTTCTTTTAAGCTTATCACTTGCGTCGATCGATCGAAGGCGGCCGTAAACCATTGCGGTATTGACGCTTAAACTGGCTAACTTTAAAGCAAGGCTTATGCACTATACACACGTTGCCGCGGTCCTCGCGAAAGGGGAAGAACAACACGCGTCAAAACTCAAAATCTATCTATGTATGTTGTTAGGCTGCAGTTCGAAGTTTTTGGGTGTTATTATTTATTGGGTTAGTTGGTATTAAAAGTTATTGCGTTTTTCTATATATGTAGACGTCAGTTTGTACACGCCCATGCCTCAGAAAGGACTAGTACATTGTAATATGCCCTGCATAGTTGGCATGTCTCCTTTGAGATAGACTGTGTGTTCAAAATCAGTTATAAAAACACTATAATTTCTTAAGTCTTTACTAATATTATAAATTTAAAAGTAGCTTTGTATGTCTGTCTGTGACTTACTGTAAACTGTATCGAATTAGATGAAATTTAATATGAAGCAAGCTTGAACTCCAAGGAAGGACATCGACTATTATTGCCTAACACTTTACGAGCAACCCCTAGCGAGAGCGATGTCGCGGGCCTCAACAATTAGCATACAATTCCATAATAAGTTTGCTTTCATATTATTCGACAAAATACTTGAATTTTATTTACCATTTAAATCAAAATATTATTCCAAGGTCGATTGAGCGCTAAAAATATTGTAACACATTTTATATGTAATATTTAAAGCTGTAATGTTTTTTGTAATGATAGTGATCTAATCTACAGTTTTTTTTTAAATCAATAACCTTTGATTAGTAATAAAATATAATAACGAATTCAGAAATGTTGTATGACAAAATCTATAGCCAAGCGATATTGAATATAATAACAGTGATATTCAAGGGCTTTATGGCTCAGTATTGAATAAATCGATTGTATAGTTTGATCTAAAAATAGCTTAAGTGTTCAAATAATACGACAATTAAGGAAACATTAAATCGAAAGGAAGTATTGAAATTAATAAAATCACTGAACATTTAAATTTGTCGAATATGGTTTAATAGTTGTCGCCCGCGATTTCGCTCGCGTTTTAGGGTGTCGTCAGGCTTGACGGAGGTAGATTTTATGGGTATGTACTCAGGCGGACTTGTACAAAACCGAAATAAAAAAGAAACTGTTAGATGATAACACGCCTTAGCAATTGAACGATCGCCTCAAGGCGCAATTTAAATATATAAGTAGAAAAAATGCAATCTCGCTGTGTTGGTTGCGCCAGTTTGTCTGAAGTCCTAAAGAACAGCCGACAGTATTTTTTTGACAATCAATAAATAAGTGAATAAATTATTTGAAAGCCAGTGTAACTACAGGCACAAGAGACACGATATCTTAGTTAACGCCAATCTATGGTTGTTGGTGACCACATACCATCAGGTGATCTATTCGACAAACTGCTTATCGTATGAAAAATAAAATTAAAAATTTGTCTCCGTATGTACAAATATACTCTATAGACCAAATGTATAATTTATTACTATAAAATGTTGATACAAAAATACGTCATATAACCGTCATAAATAAACTATATTTTTCGAATTAAATCTTGTTTTTTAATTATTATATACTTACAATATTGGAAGACATGTTGTTCCGTATCGCATAGCATCGCATATAGTATATACCAACGTGTTCCTTACCTGAAACAATAAAATTAAATGTCAGTTATAATATTGTTGTATTTAAGTACATTCGTTACAAAACAACTTGAAAGTTAGAATATTTTTTTATAACATTTTTCAGTCTTTTTTCAAAGTGGTCTAGCTAAATCCTTCAATTACAATTTACAGTAACTATTTTTAATTAATATTTGAATATATTTAATGACTTAATATTAATAATTCTTATGTAAATAAAATATATTTTCTTTGAATCAATATGATTTTAATATTATACTCCACCTTCGTTTCCCCCAGTCATGTGAGCTATTATTTTTAACATCAAAACGAAAACAAAAATCGTATCGTAATAATTACAAGACTATTTCAACTATTCAAAAAAAGATTCCAATGCTTTTTTATTACAGTTTGGTTAAAGTTTTATAAAAAAGGTAATAACTTAATGCTAACTTTGATATTATAGATATATTAAGATTTATATTTGACGTCAATAACAAAAAAAAAAAAAAAATTGTTATATATTATGTATTGTATTCCGTTAGTAAATTTAAGCTTGTTTTTGATCTGACATCTTATTGTATGATTTTTAATCTTAATTTTACAGTACTTCGTAATCTTATGCTTGACAAATGAAATAGGCTAAATAATTCAATAAGTTAATAAGCCGAAAACAGAAACAATTTCACTCAGCGTTTGTAATCATAATAAATCAGTCAATACCAGATTTATCTAGCTCGATTTAGTTACAAGCCTCGCCCACTTGTAGCGCGGGGAAAGTCGAATGGGAAGCTTGTTCATCATCGCTTGGTGTTTACGGTAACAAGTGAAAATTGCTATTGATTATTCGGCTCTGGATCCCACGGGGATTGTATTTCGTTGCTTTGGTTTTGGTAATGTTTTAATGCAGATCGAGAAGAGTTCAGTTACATAATGGACTTTCGTGTACCTCAAAGTGATAGCTGTTAAAGTATTTTTTTTTGCAATTCTAAATTTAAAAATTTTCAAGTGTGATTTGAAATGGTCATTATAAAATAATGTTATACGATTGAATTGGAATTATACTCATGTAAAGAACTACATATTGGTTGATATGGTTTTCAATTTAAAATGTATTCAATTCAAGTGTGGTCAACTGGAAATCTCAACGGGGGCACAGATAATTCGGCAGGACTTTTGAGTAGCCGTAAGCCGAGATGACCCAGTGGTTAGAACGCGTTCATCTTAACCGATGATCGCATATTCAAACCCTGGTAAACAGCACTGAATTTTTATGTACTTAATTTGTGTATGTACATAATTCATCTCGTGCTTGACGTTGAAAGAAAACACCGTGAGAATCCATATGTCTAATTTCAATGAAATTCTGCCAAGTGTATTAACCAATCCGCACTGCAGCGTGGTGGAATAAGTTCCAAAAAGTTCTCCTCAAAAGAGAGAAGAAACCTCAGCCCAGCCGGGGGATATTTGCAGGCTTTTGAGTAGCCGGGCTTTAGATAGTTATACCCCACACATCTGACATCGCGTTGCCGTGTACCGGGTGAATGATGATTTATGTAATGTAAATGTATTTATGTAACGAGTGGTTTGATCATACAGTTCCAAAGACTAAATGACCGTTCGATTCAATACATTTCTAAAATAAATAAAACATATTAATGGCAGACTTAAAATATTGTTCACAATTTAAAATTAATGGATAATTAACAGTTCACTAAGACGATTGTAGTTAGTTCATACAAAGCCGAGGTAAGTTCAGTTACGGTGATTGAAACGTGTATACGTATCTTAATCAATTGCAGACACTATTGCAACAAGATATATTACGTGACTACTCATTATGACAGGACCGCGTTGACAAATCGCGACTTTCCCTGCGCAGGCGCAGGTGGCCGCCGGTTTGTGACTACGCTCGTATAATATCAAACATATGAATTACTAATGGCTAGAAATTTTATAACCACCATTGAATAATGATGAGTAATACGTAAATAGTTTTATTTTATACGCAGAACATATGAATTCAAATAAACTAATACTATTGTTGCAATAACGACAATATTGCAATGAAATTGTTAATTTAAATGGATTACACGTTCTGTGGTTAACACGGTATTGTCGTTTATCGTACATTGAACTTTTTATAGAATACATTAAACCTTTATATTTATAGTTACGAAACAATGTAATGACAACTGTATTATACATAATATTTAACGCGAATAAAAATTAAAAACCTCGATCCCGATAATTTATTATAATCAGTACAAATTGTTATTTTTTTATTTATACGTGGTATAAAAACAGTGGTTTGCACTCAATTATGATATCAATACTAATATAACAAATGCGAAATAAACTCTGACGGTCTGTTGTCTCTGTCTGTCTGTCTGTTGTTCTTCCACGACCAAGCCATTGAGTCGAGTTTGATGATATTTGGTATGAAGCAAACTTGAACCTAAACAAAGGCTATAGGCTAACTTTTTATGTCCAGTCCCTAAAAAGCAAGTGAAATAGCGAGCAACATATAGTGTGATTATAATTAATGTAGCTGTTAACAGTTTTTATAAACTAACAGTATCTTTTTTATTAATTTTCTTGTGTTTGATTGATAGGTAAAGCCGTGCGACAGGCGCAGTTCCAAATAAAACAAAAGAAAGTGTACATTTCGCATGACTATCGATCTATGTATTGACACGGCGCTTTCGCTAGCAGATGCGGCGCCTGCGCAGGAAGCCGACGATTATGATCGCCGCCGGCGACGATGACTTACGAGGTATCACTACGTCGCACGCATTATGTTAATCATCCTTAGAAACAAGAAAAGTGTTTTGTTTAATGATCGATGATATTTCAATAGCAGATAAAAAGAGTTCTTGGAAATTCTTGTAAAAAAAAAAAACTATCGTTCTATAGTTAGTAATGAAAACATAATACTTGTATGTTTATGTAAGTTAGAATAGAAATTTCTCTAAACGAAATGATTTTATTTTTAAGTGTATCTTAACATGCAATTTCATTTGTGATAAATACTTAAGCCGTGACCGCCCAGTGTTTAGAAGACGTCAATCTTAACCGATAATTCTGAGTTCGAACCCGGGCAAACATCACTGAATTGTGCTTAAATTGTGTTTAAAAAGGAAGGAAACCGGCATTGAAGCAGTTTATTAGAATGTGCTCTGAATCTTATTCTTAAAAGGAGGCCTCAGCTCAGCAGTGGAATAGTCACAGGCTGTTACTTTAAATAATTAATTAGATATTAATTCACAAATTAATATATTAATAAAAAGTAGGTTGTATATAATTTCCTTACACTTAGTACTCATAAATCTATTTTAGGCTTTATTAAATAATTTGAAACTTAAGAGAATGTATTTAGGATATAAATTGCCCGTATTTTTTTTTAATTTAATTCTATAAACACATCAAATTCAAGCAAAGATAGTGGGTTTAATTCCGGACAAATGTTTCTCTAAGGAAAATCTACTATCTCGCAATGGAGCAACGTTTTGATATAACTTCAACTCTTGTCCTTAAAGGGTGACGGCTTTGCGCAGTGGGGCATGTATTTCACAAAGAGACGAATATATCACTTGGTGCAGTATCTGATTATATTATTTGGTCCTATTTTTTTTATGATATCGGTAGGTGGACGAGCAAATGGGCCACCTGATGGTAAATGGTCACCACCGTCCATAGACAATGGCGTTGTAAGAAATATTGACCATTCCTTACATCATCAATGCGCCACCAATCTTGGAAACTAAGATGTTACGTCCCTTTTGCCTGTAGTTAACAACACTTAACACTGGCTCACTCACCCTTCAAACCGGAACACAACAATACTGAGTACTGTTGTTTGGCGGTAGAATTTATTTATTATGTTCTATATTAAAAACCTAATGCAACTAATTAAATGTATAAAAGTTCACATCCACTATATGAATCTAGCGGATAAGCGCTGGAAAGCGAGCGCACATCCGCCGATGACTTTCAATTTCGCCTTAGCTTGCGCATGTTAAAGAAAAAAAAATGTAAAAGAAATTTCTAAATTGTCTGTAACGCTTTCAATAATTCCGTAATTGCTTGATTTATTTTTCTATTCTTTATATTCATTTCTATTGACGTTTCGATGTTCCATTCAAATTGTAGCTCGAAGTTGAAATACTTTGAAATCAGGACCAATCAGTTTTGATCTTACGTTTTATAAATTAATGTCATTGACACTACAAGTGTTTGTTTGTCTGTATTAGAAACTTCACTGCAATTATTTTTTGTTTTTCTTTATAGTAGATAAATGGACCATCTGATGGTGAGTGTTCACCACAGCGTAATGGTCACTTCCATCGCAATCAACCTTGGGATCGTTCTTTGTGCCTATAGCTACATTGGGTTCCTCACCTTTCAAACACAAAAATACTAAGGATTGCTGTGGGACAGTAGAACATGATGCGGTGCAGTGAGGGCTTACTCACACAGGCAGCCTTGCATTATGCTAAAACACCCAACTTAAAATCGATGTTATTTTCGTTGGCAGTATTACAAAAACAATACAACCTAAAAAAATCGAAATTCGAAATTTTAATTCTAAATCGTAATACATAAATTTAACGTATAGTTATTTATTTATCAAAGTAAAGATAATAAGCGGCCTCGTTTCATACATCTTGATATATCTATTATTTTTTTTTTATTTAAGCAAAATGACAGGAACAAGATTGCACGTTTTAAATCCAAAGTTCTTTTCGACTTTTATTTTTATCAGTGAAAGTAACTTTATGTCGAGCGACATTTCAGAAGCAAGTTACATTCTGTTTTCTTTTTGTTTAAATAAAAATATATCTTGTGTAACAACTTCTTAATTCAATGTTTTCATACAAGAAGATTTACTTTTAGCTTTTATTAAAACGTCATATCACTTCTTGACAATTCACGGTCGTGTCCTATGGGTGAGTGTCGACATTGTTATTTCAGAATATATACAGTAGGTAAAAATCATAATGAGATTTAGAGGGTATTTCTCGCTCTGCTCTTGAGTGAGTTACAGATATGATTCTTGACGACGCATACACACAATGTCTACTTATAATAGTAAAAATATTTTTTATTCATAAACAAGATTTTAGCCACAAAAAAGTAAGTTTGGTTATTGTTTGATATCGTCGCTATAATCAAAAGTATTTACTCAATCGGCTTTATGCAACTCAACAAGATTTTTCCTACACGTACTAAAAGGTGGAAGTTCAATAAAGGCTCGTTAAGTTGTGACTGTGATGTGTTCACATCTAATCGCACATTTAAAATGAAGTCCGGAAATGTTGAGGTTATGTACTGACGGTAGTTTTTGCTGGATTTAGAATATTATCTTGGGTATGAACTATTTTATGGAACTGCTTACGTCACAAAAACTACTCACAGAAAGGACCGCTATGTATTCATAGCCTATAAATTTATATCACTTGGCGTTTGCACAAATGTGTCTACAGCCTTATCAATCAGCAACGTAAGACTAGATCAACTCGTCAACGAATTTCTCCGTTAAATAACTCTCGTCATGAATACTTGTTTCGGCTTTCATAGATTATGTAATCTAATTATAATAATTACATTATTAATATTGTCGTGTATTAATTAGTTCTGTGTTGTTGATTTAATAAAAAACACCGTGTTCTGTCGCTATGAATCAATTATGAATTAGATTATTATCTGAAACACGTTTGATAGTCACCGATTATATATTAAACTAGCTAGCTACTGGGACCCGACTTCGTTCAGGCAGAATTACCGTTATGTCACGTGATATTTTTAATAAAACGTGTTTTTATTTTAATTATATATATGAAATATACACACAGCGAGCGATTTTTTTGCCCATGTGTTTCGATATTTCAACATTGCTATAATAAGTTATTTCTAAACAAAACAATTGTTCTATCTACACTTACATTTGAGATGCTGATACAGAAAGTAACTCAGTTGTCAGCTTCGCGTTTATGGCTTAACCATTGAACCGAATTTGAAATTTGATGAAATTTAAGCTAGCTTGGACCTCAAGATAGTCTTTTTATACGTAAAACAACCGCCCTCTAACTCGCGACCGAAGCGACGGACGAAAAACTAGAATTTAATAAAAGGTGATTAATTTGAAAATTATGTACAAAATGTATTTAAGAACGACAGTCAATACATTTACCAAAAAAGATGATAAATGATAGTTAATAAACAAAATATTTTAAAGACAGGAAAATTGTGGGCGTCAGAAACCTAAGAAAAGGAAGAATAAACTTAAAGAAAAGTTTAATCTTAAAAAGTTTAAATAATATTCGACATTAATATTTTACCCTCATCCTGTCTAAAGAAGAACTACGGAAAAAGTCGCATTTTCTTAATAAAAAAAAAATCTTAATATTATGCGAACTTTATAATGAAGTTATTCTTCTGTAAATCGAACAATCGGATTACGTCTTGTTCTGCGACTTAAATAATAAGGAATTCGTTGATAAGTATGAGAAAGTCAAGCTTCCGTGTGTCGCATAAACCCGTCTTCAACACTTTCTCGTCAGGAAGTGAATACTGGAAAAATGAACATATATTACCGAGATTTCTAAGGAAATTCTGACTAGCTATCAATGGCGTACGGAAGAGGAACGAAAATCGCTTAGCCATAATGAATCTGAATTATGGATAGTACTAGCTTGATAATTTCAGGTACAATTTATTTCAAATAGTCCATATAATAGTTTTATTTTAAATAAACCTTACCCATTGTCAAAATAATTGCAGTTAGTGTGAGTTTTCAGCTCGTATCTCACTCGTGAACTGTTAACCAATCCGGTGATACGCTTTTGATGCGTGTATACTTTAATTGTTAACGTCGTGTTTACATTCGACATTTCACGATCGTTTTCTTTGCTGCGAGTTTCGAGTTTGTTCTCACCGAATAGTTCATCTGAATTTGAATTATAACTTATGTAATCACTAATAGGGAAAGAAAACAGGGTTAATAAGGAGTATTATTAATAATATGAAAGAAATAATCACTAAAATTTAAATAATATAGTTGTCGCCCGCGGTCTCGTTCGCCTTTTAGGTGTTGGTTGATACGATGATGATAAAAATTTCATAGCAATAAAATCATATTGGAGGCCGTAATTTCGTAACAGACAGAGTTACTTTTTCATTAATAATATTAATATAGATTTGAGAAACGCAGATAGCACGATGCCACTTCTATTCAAATGTTCTGAGGTTGAAAGGTAATGAAAAACATGAAGACTTCATAAGTGGGTGTTAAATGCATCAGTTAACATCTGACCTCTATGTACAGTGTTGCAAGTGTGATGGAGCAATTTGATATTTGTTAATGTAACTAAAATGTACATCGAAAACCGGGAAATGTTTGTTTATATGTTAACACTGATCGCAAAAACGAACAATGGACAGATATATAGTTTAATAATTTACTTCATGTAAGAATTTATTTGTTGTTTTTGTTGTATTAAAAAAAAATTGTAAAAAATTACATTTAAAAAAAACCGTTGTTTCTTTCGACGGTTCTTCTCAGGTCCGAGGTGTTAATTTCTGAACCGGTGGTAGATTCTCGACTATCAATAAGCAAATGTAACACTTCTACTATTGAGTAAAGATTTTTGACTATGACTTTAAATGAAAAAAAATTAACATTTTTTTTTTAATTTGTAAGTGCGTTTTTTTGTAATTAATGAACAATTAAATGAAATAAATCATTTATTTCCATTAAGCTCTATTAAAATTTATGAATAAATGCGTATGCATGTATTACCATTACAAAAACAAAATAATTGAAAAATTTGAAAGGTTTAATTTTTTAATTTTAATTGGCAATGAGGAAATGTCGCTGTTTTGTTTAGCCTGTTGCCTCGCAATTCCAGGCGGACATGATTTGTACAACAACTTTAAATATTAAAATTAATATACTGATTCTACTTCTCTATATACATATATAATCGCTATGTAAATATATAGTATTCAGTACAATACTATAATTCAATATTAATAGATTTTATATTTCATGCATGTTATATCGAAATGTACTTTACTAATGCAGTTCATTATTGTACTTACTACATTTTTTACAGATTGACGTACATTCAAGCTGTATTGTGTAATCAGCATTCTATCAAAGACGTGTTCCGCTTAGGGTTACCATCTGCAAGATTTTGAAGCCAGGACAAGGAATCGAAATAACTTAGCATTTGTTTTAAACGTGTTACAAATGTTGATAACATTTATATTTGCATATTGATCACCATAGGAATTGTTGGTAGATACTGCCGGGAATGTCTTGTAAGGTAGAGTTCCCGGGATTAAAGCTTCGGTTGCCATCAAAATAACAAAAAAAGCGCTTCCAAAAATATACTCCTAATTAAAAAAAAAAGATTTACATAATCGTTATTGTTACACGTTAAGAAATAAGAACCAATATAATGTAAAGTTTACGTCAACTCACAAAAACTTCAACATGTCCTCAGAAAACAGAACGGTTGGGGACACTACCAATCAAAATGTAAAAATTACAAGCAATTAGATAGTTCATTGACCCTTGGCCGATTCAGATTCGTTTAGAGAAAGACTTGAAGACCCAGCTAATATTATACACACATTTAAATATTAATTTAATGACAGCTTAATACTGTTTAAACGGCACTTACGTCACGAATGAATTTAATAAATAATTAAAAAATAATTATTATGTATTATAAATATTTTACGCTAACTGTTTTCTACCTTTTCTAAGATTTACTTTAAAATCATAATAGTTGGCAATTTAATGTAACGCCTACCGGAGTAGGCCGTCCCAAGCAAGCCTTTCTTCTTGTCTTCTTAATATAAGCTTTCTGGTTTTTTTTTGTATGTACTGTAATTATTTATTATTATTATTATAACGTGTCTATCTGAACATATCCTTATGTCAAAACCACTACTAACTAACTAACGGTGTCCCTTAATAATTCTAAACATCCAGGCAATTTAATTCCTTTTGAAATTCGACTTGTATTATAAGTATAAAATATGTAAAAATAAATTGTTACCCAACACTAACATAAATCAATAGATTACAATTTCAATAATTACATAAATGTAGGATACAATACGTAATATTTTAATGAGTTTAGTATGAAATACCGGAACTGATCTTCTGCACCAGACAGCTGAATTATTTCGGGGCGTTTCGCAAGCAAGCAACTTGTTGATTTATCGCTATAAACGCGGACGCACCCGTGTTCACTATACAAATGTGTAGAACAAGCTAAGCATTCACTGAACTCCATCCATAATGAGACATCTGTAACGTAGCTGTGTCTATATTATTTTTGATAATTGCGTTTGTTGTTTAGATAGCTTATAAGGCGAATCACGTGATCCTGTGATCAAGACTCGGGGCCGGTCGATATGTTATTTAATCTTTCATCAAGAATTTTTCAGCAGGCTAGATAATATAAACGGTAGTGATACATTAAAGCCTTGTAGAGACTTTTATTGGTCTGCAACGTATTGGTTACGAAGGAATAACGAGTTTATCTGCTTTTTTGTTAAGTTTGGTCTTGATGTAGTAAACAAGTGAAAATATATATTTTTATTAAATACAATTTGTCAGTAACCATGTTCTAATTACAGTTCGTCGACTGAATATAATAAATTGATCGTGATCGTGAATTCTTCCCCTAAACAGTAATACTTAGTTTTGTTGTGTGTGCTTTAGTTTTGTTGTGTTTCAGCTTGAAGGCTGATGTTCAGTAAAAATATAAGATAACGCCACAATTTATAAAAATGAAATGTAAAAAAAGGCACGGACTACTGTGAGCCCGTGGATGTTTTAAAGTAAATAAAAAAAAAAAAATATATATATATAAACGTCAATATAAATAGTACTTGAAGGCGATAAATCTTTTCTTTATTTAATGTAGATACGCCGTTATCAACGTATAGACTCGAGACCATTTCTTCGTGTTAACAGAGAGTACCAGCTCCGAACAACCACTTCCTACTCGACCATAATGGGATTCCATCGACCAGTCCAGTAACATTTTACGTTCAGAAAAAACTAACTATAAGGAACATATTTATAGACCTGCTCGTTATATACGTGTGTTTATGTAATAGGAAATTCATACGGTCAATGACCTGTTATGTATTATATATTTGAAGTTACGATTTGATTTATTACATGTGTTATTTTATATACATTTGAAAACCGTTAATTATTAAGCTTAGTTGTGTAAAAGGATCGACTCTAAAGTAATTCGATGTCAAAATCTAAGTTAAAAATATGTTTAATTATTCCAGACGTATGCAAACACTTTTTAATTTTCATTTTATAAAATTTATCGTAAACTAAATGTCTTGTCTTCAATATTGCTTCATACCAAATTTCATCAAATTCGCTTTAGTGATTTAAGCGTAACAGAGAGACAGACGGAGTTACTTTCTCATTTTTAATATTAGTATATACCTAAATAAATATAGGGCTAAATATTTAGCCCAATTACTTTTTTATGTAAATTCGAAAATTTAATTTAAATTCGAGATGCATGAAAATGTTTGAAAAACTCTAATATTCGTTCAACAAAGAAAGTTGTTAAGTCAGAAATATTTCCTATAGACAAATTACAGGTCTAGCCGTCTGTCGGTAACCGCGACCGACTTCCGCATTGCGTGCAACCGCTGGCACGCACAAAAAGATGCACAGCTTATACATAAATACTACATAATATTTATATACCATTGCGG
The DNA here is from genome assembly GCF_037043105.1 of Vanessa tameamea. Classification (NCBI taxonomy): domain Eukaryota; kingdom Metazoa; phylum Arthropoda; class Insecta; order Lepidoptera; family Nymphalidae; genus Vanessa; species Vanessa tameamea. Next base: position 1,692,117 of record NC_087316.1, read on the forward strand.
GAGCCACGCGGGATAAGGCTGAAGCCGCCAAACGGGGTAATATCTGTCTTATATGAAAAATTAGATTTAAATCAAATCAAAGTATAATTTGCCTCTACAAGCACTTTTGAATCGTCCTTTACCAATATTGTCTTAAACGTAATACGTTACTGTTTCTTGTCAAAACAATCAACATATATATAAATAACATAATATAATCAGCCTGTGAATTTCCCACTGCTGGGCTAAGGCCTCCTCTCCCGTTGAGGAGAAGGTATGGAGCATATTCCATCACGCTGCTCCAATGCGGGTTGGTGGAATACACATGTGGCAGAATTTCGTTGAAATTAGACACATGCAGGTTTCCTCACGATGTTTTCCTTCACCGCCGAGCACGAGATGAATTATAAACACAAATTAAGCACATGAAAATTCAGTGGTGCCTGCCTGGGTTTGAACCCGAAATCATCGGTTAAGATGCACGCGTTCTAACCACTGGGCCATCTCGACTCTATCAACATAACAATCAACATAAATCTATAATTGTTCAGACCAAATATTAGAATTATTTTCTATCAGAGGAATGTCACTAACGTTGCTATTAATATCGCAGTCACTTTTTTTACAGTATGGTAAATTATAATGAACTAAGATATTAAAGTTTTAATTAGGTTTATTACGATTAAATAATAAACATAATTATTAAAAAAAAAAAAAAGTCGGAAATATGTAACGGCAACACTGTTATGAACGAAGCACACACTCGGCTGCGCCCATGCAGCGTGACGCGTTATCAGACTAGAACGTGAAATGCGCAAATTTCACAGTGTTGCCATGCAAATTAAATGTGACCCACTTTCTAGAGCAATTAGATAAATAAATCTATTGTTCATTAGCTACTTTAACTATTATGCTAATGTAATGTAAATTCGATTTTAATACAATTAAATATCAGCTCGTAAATATAGAGAAAGTATTATTCGAGAACACATTAACAATACTCGGCGGTTTTTCTTGGTAGAATCTTTATTTAAAAAGTATGGTATGGATTTAATTTTTTTTAGAAGATGATTCTAAAGGACTTGTATTTTTATTCACGCCCCCCTCCTCTCCCCCTCACCCCGCAACCGGTTTTATTATAACTAACAATATCAGAAATTGACTTCACAAAAATAAACAAAAATGTTCACAATTTTCAGCACGACGTATTTATGTTATCACAATACTATTGATAAATGTATTTAATTGTATTGATCAATTAAATACCTAAAGCAAATCTACATTACAGATGCCTCCTAAATATTTGAAGTCAGTAGTAATATTTCAAGCTGAGCGTTAACAGACAGTCATGTCAATGTCTAGTCAGTCAGACCACCAATCTGCATTGGAGCAGCGTGGTGGAATCCGCTCCAAATTTTCTCCTCAAAGGGAGGCCTTAGTACAGCAGTGAGAAACTTACAAGCTGTTAATGTTAGACAGTCAGATAGAACTATGTATATAAATTTTATATCATACATCGATTCATCGACTTACTTTAATCGAAATAATACATATTCTCGAAACATCAAAAGGTCGATATAATCTCATGACGTTTTAATGTAGTCCTTTAATGTATAAATAATGTAGACATTAGCGAACCCGAGGCAAGCTCTGATGTAACGTGTAAACAAACACAAGAGTACGAGAACTTATTGAGCAAGATGTCGTGTGAAACGAAATATCGAAGATAAAAAGTCATTCATCAAACACATTTGGAATTCAAATGGATTGTATTGTATGTTACTTACTAATAACTTTATTTGGTGGTAGGGGTTTGTGCAAGCCCGTCTGGGTAGGTACCACCCACTTATCAGATATTCTACTTCAAACAGCAGTACTCAGTATTGTTGTGTTCCGGTTTGAAGAGTGAGTGAGCCAGTGTAACTACAGGCACAAGTTACGTAACATCTTAGTTTCCAAGGTTGGTAGCGCATTGGTGATGTAAGCAATGGTTAATATTTCTTACAACGCCATTGTCTATGGGCGGTGGTGACCACTTACCATCAGGTAGTCCATTTGATCGTCCGCCTACCGATATCATAAAAAAAAAACTTATATATTTATAAATTTCTAGTCTGAGTTAGAGAGAATAATACTGGAAGTCGATCGCAGCGCCTCCTATAGGTCCAAGGTAAACCGTTTAGGGATCTAAGAAATTTCAAAATAATAAATCAAATATAGTTCAGCTGCTTAGAAGTAAATCAGCGCTATACACACGTTAAGAATAAGTATATAACATATTTATGCCGAAAAGGAATATAATTTCATATACATCATAGCGTTGGCACCAGAACCAAGTATGTGCAAAATTTTGGTTCAATCGATCTAGTAATTTTATTACATACATAATCTTTCTTTATAATCGTGCAAAGACTGAGTATACCTTATCAAATTACGATTAGTTGAAAGTGGTTGCAAAACCTACCGAGCCTAGATTAAATCTAAATATGACAGGGTTCTAGATTATTAAATACGCTGAACGATAGCCATCTGACCTCCGTAAACAAAAAAATAACCAACCATCAATCGGTTATTAGTTTTCGAGATAAGTGTTATCAAACAAACACTACATTATAATAATATTTCTGATTAACGACCCGTTTCCCCGCCCCCGACCACATTGGGTATTAAGTTTCTAGGCACAGGGAAAGCTGGTGCTGTCGCTGCAATCATAGTAATTTAGGTCTTAAAGCGGAGACATAGACCGCAATTGTTGGTAATTGTATCGGTTATCGATTACTATGTTAATAACTTTTCTTACGAGTATCATTATGGCCTTTTATAATCAAAGTGTAATAACAAATTCAAAAAAAAAATATTGCGTTTCTGAACCTTTTCATCATTGTGATATTCTATCAATGATATTGACATAGATAGTCACTTTATATTTAAATATACCTATACATTCATGCCGATTACCTATATATTTATACAAGAGCCGAGATGGACCAGTGGTTAGAACGCGTGCATCTTAACCGATGATTTCGGGTTCAAACCCAGGCAGGCACCACTGAATTTTCATGTGCTTAATTTGTGTTTATAATTCATCTCGTGCTCGGCGGTGAAGGAGAACATCGTGAGGAAACCTGCATGATTCTAATTTCAACGAAATTGTCACATGTGTATTCCACCAAACCTTCTCCTCAAAGGGAGAGGAGGCCTTAGCCCAGCAGTGGGAAATTAAATGTAATGTAATGTAAATACATTTATACTATGTAGTGGTCACCCATTGGTCGAAATTCGACCGTAATTCATATATACTAATATTATAAATATAAAAGTACTATGACTATGTCTGTTTGTCTGTTTTTTACGCTTTCATGAATTAACTACTGGACCGAATTCAATGAAATTTCTTATGAATCAAGCTTGAACCCTAAGCTAAGCTGTCCTTCACATAGGCTTTTTATGCCTAAAACCTGACAACCAAACCCTAAAACGCGAGCGAATTGGAACAACTATTAATACTATAAACGTTGAATTTTAAATCTCCTTATCGATTTCAAAATATATTTCGCGTTTTAGGGAGTAATTATTTTAAGTATAGAAGTTTGTTTTTGAAATGCATTATGACGAATAAAATAATAACAGTGTCTCAATAGAGTAGCTTGTATTTATTACTTGTATTTATTTATTATTACGTAAATAAATACCGGAGTCATAAAAGTTAACCAACACAACGGTTGCTTCACAACGCCCCGCAAATAACCTTAACGTAAGACCGAGCGACCAGCAACAGCTAAAACATCCCCGAGTTCACGAATACTATTAAACGGTATTGAAGATTTGATTAATTCAGTAATATGTTCGATTTTAATTGCAGATTCTTGCAAAATTTTATAAATCGCTGTAAAAGTAGGATTTATTTTATTTATATTTTAGATATTTACGATGGTAACTTATTGTAGAGCCGCTGCACTCTTGTTTACGTTACTTTTGTTGGTGTCTGTCGTTATATAGTTGTAATTTGAAAGGGTCAAATATGCTAGTTTAATATACTACATAGTTAAATAAATATATTGGACAACATCACATACATTACTTTGATCCCAATGTAAGTAACTAAAGCACTCATTTTATGGAAAATCAAAAGTAACGACGGTACCACAAACACCCAGACCTAAGACAACATAGAAACCTAATGAACTTTTTCTACATTGACTCCGCCGAGAATCGAACCCGGGACCTCGGAGTGGCGTACCCATGAATACCGGTGTACACATTACTCGACCGGGGACGTCGTATTCGGCCTTACATAAAAATATATTACCTATGAATATGACACTGATTTTTGAATTACATATATATAGGTATGTCCAAAAGTACTCGTCATTACATATTACTACGTTCTATGAAACAACTGTAAGATTATTATACAAATAAAATATTTCCAACATAGTATTCAATGTACGTAAAGTTTTAAGATTAAGAACCACGCCGTTCCCCGGTTGCCTAATGCCATTGAAATGAGCAAATTTTAATATCCATAACCCTGCGCGTGACTCGGCCTAGAGTCTAGACCAGTGCTCTGCCTGTACCAAGAATTTGTATGGGAATCTGATTATATCGATAGCTTCGTGCTGGACGAATTTACGGAACCGAAAATATCCTTTGTTTAAACAGAATATAGGGCAACCATACAAGACGCCTCGTTCGCAATACCAATATTGCGATAAAATAATTATTGTATTGTAAAAGATGTACCATATTGATTTAGTATGTATGTATTTAGATAATACGCATAAATACAAAAGTACAAGTGAAAATCGAAATCACGACACATGCTTCGCTAACCGAGTCATTTTTTAATTTATTAGTAATATATTTCAATTCAATAAAAGTGTCATAACTGCCGTAAATTGAAATTTCATTCTTATAAAAGATTTTTAATGTAATAAATCACTTTAAAAAATTATATCCTTAATCATACATTTACTTTTAGCTTTGTAATGTTTACCAAATACAATTCAATTCGTAAATATTGCCATTTATTTACAATAACCAGCAATTCGAAGCATGGAAGCCGACAGCGTTTCTAGCCGTGTGCCTCGGAAAGCATTAACCTATCAGGTCGTTTAGGATTTGACGTCTCATTAAGAGAATGCATATGTATTTTCGCACAGAATTGTCAACAATAATGAATCGCGCGCAGTTGGCTGATCGGAGGAAATCATTATTAGGTCCTATTTATTATTAAGTAACTGTTCAGTGTTCACTACGTCTCGTCCTCTAGCCCATTAAAAAATATTTTAACAGTTTTTCCTGTATATAAAGACTAGTTTGTTTAATTCGTAAAATAAAAATGGGTAAACAAAATGATATCAGATAATATAGGAAGTTTTTGACACTTATATTGATTGTTTTCGACTACATCCGTAATTTCGTCTGCATAATGACAAATAATAACGAAAAAAACTTAAATATTCGTTAATATCTTAAATATCCGAGTCGTGTTCGAGGGTCATCCTTAAATTACAATAATAATCACCGATAATAAAATGGCTGTTCATTATCATAAAAAAAAAATAACGTTAAAAACCGCGGGACATCATTAACACGGGGACAGGGGTCCGAAATAAATTATGACATTTTAATTCGAGGCTCGTCGGACATCTCCTCGATTGGTATTCCATCAATTTGCCCTTTAATAAATTAACATCCAACAATGTATTCCGGACTCGTTTCGGATGTTTTTTTTTTAACTACGCCGTAAATACAGATACGTCGACACCGACGCTACCGAATTGAGCTGGACGGATCTTTAAATTAAATTTAGAGATTTATGTATCGCTTTAAAGTGCCTTCATATTTATAGAACATCACAATGTTCTAATGGAAAATATAATTATTTTATCTCTATAAATATTATTTCAAATTTTGTCGTATACAATTATAAATTTATTTTTAATGATTTTGAGTGTTTAACTTAAAGTTCTCGTTTTGTTACTTAGCAATGTACAGCAATGGTATCTTACCATGATGACGTATGACGCACTATATTCTACGACCGGCTTCATTATTAAGAAATACAAATCGAAAATTTAATACCACAATACTATCTAATGGTATAATCAGAATTACATAAAAGTTATACATTATAAAAAATAATACACACCGAAGTTACATGTGTTTTGGATAAACATATATTTTAATATAGTTATGTTCGTATCTCGAGTTTTAATTACGAACGATAAAAAAACGAACCGGCGGGCGTACGATACATTGGAAAAGGAATAAATTGTACGGATAATGTTCGTTTAAGATAGTTAATAATGGCTTAATAAAGTTTAAGAAGCATTGCGATACGATACGCTGTCTCACATCGAAAAAGGATGCATATATCAAGATAATATGTTATGTACGTTTAAGATATAATAGCGTGCGAAAACTGAGGAGCGAGCCGCCACTAACAGCGTTGGAAACTTCTCATCGACTGTTTGAATTGAAAGGACATTTATTTTTAGAAAGCAGAAGCGATTGGGCTCCGGTGGATATCGATTTACATTGTATGAGGTTGACAATTCGTTGCCAACTACGGGATATAAGTCGTTATGTCACTTGGGCAATCTCTTGGCATATACGATCGTATTTAAATATCTCACACACAGTAGGTATGTATATTCAATAACTGTGTCGGTCTCCTTTCTTCTTGAGGAGTATTCTTCGGATAAGATTCAGGAGCTCCGACTATACGTGCATTTGGTCTAATCACTGAAATTTTTTTTTACATCTATATTGTTCTTTAAAAGGAACTTTTTTGTCCACAATGTCTGCTTGATTTTTGATATTATAATATTTTTATTAATGATTATATATTGATATTATTAACAAAAATATTGGATCGGAATTATAAAATGACAAAACGACATAAGCTGACCGGTATAAAGAAGGGATCGCCGATGTGAGAGCAAAAAAAACCAATTGTCAACTATATATTTGCATATGAGCCGAGATGGCCCAGTGGTTAGAACGCGTGCATCTTAACCGATGATTTCGGGTTCAAAACCAGGCAGGCACCACTGAATTTTCATGTGTTTAATTTGTGTTTATAATTCATCTCGTGCTCGGCGATGAAGGAAAACATCGTGAGGAAACCTGCATGTGTCTAATTTCAACGAAATTCTGCCACATGTGTATTCCACCAACCCGCATTGGAGCAGCGTGGTGGAATATGCTCCATTCCTTCTCCTCAACGGGAGAGGAGGCCTTAGCCCAGCAGTGGGAAATTTACAGGCTGATTATGTATATTTACATAAATAGAACCCATGAATGTTACTAGTATAATTGGCCTCAGTTAGTGGTATTCCTCGCTTTTGTCCATAAAAAAAACTGCTAGCAACCGACAACTGACTTCGATCCGGTACCCGATAACTTAGATTGCGCATAATGTAATAATAATTTCCGCACTAATACATCAATCTATACTAATATTATTAAGATGTAAAAGTTAGTTTGTATGTATGGGGTAATTTCCGGAACTAATGATAAAATTCTAAACATTTTTCACTGGTAGAAAGTTAACATTATTCCTGGGTACTATAGTGTATAAATTATATTTATATAATAACAATGTCATTATTAATAAATTGAACGGGGCAAAGCCGGGGAGGGTCACCAGTGTAGAATAAAAACCTCTCGAACGGATTAATGATCAACTTCCTTTACTCACGTAATCTTATGTTAATGACAGTTTAATTGATCTGTTATAGCACATTCGTATTTACATAATTCTTTGTTTATTTTAATAAATGAATATTAATGTAATATTTATACAATTTTCATAATTATTTTAGATTAATTTATCAACGTCTAGTTAGTTATTCTCTATGATTTCTAGTAGGTTGGCCGTCTGGTAAAAGGACCACCTAAGAAAAAATGGTCACCACCGCCCACTGATGGTTGACAGACTGGCAAAAGGACCACTTGAGAATAAAAGGTCACCACTGCGAGTTATATTAAAAAAAGAAAGAATATCATTCATCGAACCAACATGATGTTATTACACTGGCTCACTCACCCTACAAACCGGAACTTAATACATAGCACAGGACAAAACAATATCAAGAAATGAATGAAGGGAAGACACGCATTCATCCTATTTAAAATATCTTATAACGGTCCATAAACGGTCCCCCATGGCTGGTCCGTTTGAAAAATATGACCACATTGTTATTGTGTGTGTGTCGTAAAAAATGAGTGAGTGACCCAGTGCAATATTACTTAGACATCGGTCCATTTGATCGTCTGCTTTTAGTAAACCAACAAAAAAAAAACAAAGATTAAAGAACCATTATAAGGTGTGATAAAAACTTACAAAGACTTATACATTGTCTATGACGTAACAAATACCGATAAAATATAATTTCCTTCGAAAATGTGACAGGGTTCTATCCTTCCTTCTGTCTCCGAAAATGTTTTTAATCTGAATTTTGATCTTATAACTAAAACACGACCTCCCACTTTTCGATCGCTTAAAACTACCGCGATCAGTCGTGCGTGCAATCTGCACTACTTGACAACCGAGTTGTAATAGACAGTAGAAAGCTAAGGAAATTACTACTTTAACATTACAATATTATACGTTTTCATATTTGACATCATAGATGTAATAACGTTCAAGAGGTGGCTCGTTGCTATAGTATGCAGACTTATATGCATGAAATATATATTCAACAATATGTTATTATGTTACGGACTTCTTAAGCATTATTGCTTTGTAAACATGGCCTGCGCTGAGTCAGCGTATAGAACGCTTTGATCTTAAATATTTAAAGATCGGGGCCAATTCCTAGAAAGCTTCACTGAATTTTCATGTCTAAACTTCTATATATAATGTTATTTATCTCGTCTCGGTAAATATGTAATATCTTAATAATTATTTTATGAGTAATTCTACAAATAAACTTACAATATAAAACAAGTATTAACTCTAAACCTATTGACATTTTTAAACAATCATGAACTCTTGTGAGCATATTTTAACCCATTAACAATACGCAATCAACGGGTCAGAGTAAACGTAAGGAACCAATGAATGCGCAGCGCAACGACGCGATAATATTATTTATTTAAGTGGCACATCCTCACGTTGTTAATTCCGAAAGTGTTCCACGTACAGTTAGATCTTTACCCTAAGGGGATTAGCCCAGAGTTCTTATCAATTTGAGACTTGAAATAAAATCGAAATGATTTATTCAAATCGATTTTTATAATTAATTAGAAATCGACAAGCGAGACCACCGATTCCGAATATTTCCAAGAAGAATCTCCAATGATCTACTTATAAAAATAATCAATGAACGATGCCGAAAAGACCTAGTGTTTTTTGGATCTATAAACGTGCCTGCTTTTCTGTATGCTATGGTTGCTATAGCTGGGACGCCCTTGTTAGTTTTATTCTCAAAATTTACATAACAATGATCCACTAAACGACATCTAGTAGTTTACAAAATTTTACAAAAGCAATACTTTATATTTATGATATCTAGATAAAGTTAAGACGGGTGCTCTTTATAGCGTAATGTCGCGCTATACAACTGTAGGCAGTTAACCTAACTCACGATTAGTTCGAACCCGCTGATAAATCGGTCCGAGCTTAGCCCCACGAATGCTTAACATTTAAACAGATATTATCTCGGCGCTTGTTCTACAACACAACTATAATTTAAATAAATAACGATAATTTCGGCGAGGTAATTGTAATTTGATTTGCACTTTTTTATCGGGTACCTAATTCGAAATTAATTGTTTCAATGGTTGCGAGTATCTATTATGTTTTTATATTGATATTGACTTAAATAAACGAAGCAAGGCAACAGTGCAGTAATAAATAACACAGTTTTAAAATCAAACAGTAACGAGAAGCTCTCCATAAGTAAGTCATATATCCGTACTCCAATATGCGTAGCCTTTGGTTTGGAGTTTGCTAATGTTGACAGCGTCGCCAGTTGGAAGGTGAAAATAAATTATTAGCTCGCTGTAACGCTGTACCTGTACAATATGTAACATAAACACACATAGATCGAAACTATAGAGGCTAAAAAACTATTTGTCATATCAAATCCGTAAATACTAGATGTGATATAAATGTTATCGTTCCAACAATGCTTAATATTCGAGTGTTTTGATTTTTTTTTTATGTAGGCTAATGAGCAAATGGGCCACCTGATTAAATAGGTTATAATATTTCCTTACGTCTCTAATGCGCCACCAATATTCGTTCCTGCTTGTTCTTTGCACCTATAATTACAAGTCAGAACACACGAAATAAAAAGTATTGCTGCGTGGCGGTAAAATACATTATGAGTACTACTCATGAGTAGGTACCACCTACCTACTAAGCAACACCTACTAAGAAGTGCTTGCACAGAGTAAATGAAAATAAGTGAATTAAGTCTTCTACTGTGTTGATACACTTATTAAAAAACTAACTCGTGTTGATACACGAAGCCGATTTTTATAGGAGTTTTTGATTTATAGGACTTTTAATAGTGATATTTATGTACATACGATAAAATGAACGGATACGTAGTCATTGACACTGATAGCAGGCTCAGTGAAACTCATCTAGATATAATCGATCTAGAACTCGGCTAGGTACGCCCCCTCTTTATGCAAATGTCGGCGGCTGTCGCTGCGTTTGTTCCTTTGAACGTCTTTAATCACTTTCTCGATCATTTACATAAATAAAATGATATTACTATTATACGTTTCAACACACACATTAATAATAAAATTGCCGCGGTAATATTCTTTTTTATAATCTTAAAGACTTTAACTTCGTTTAAAAAAATGAGATACGAAAAGCATGTCGATGATATTATTAAACTTATTGCGTTTAACCTTTTTCTTATAAAAAATTACTTATAATTTCATCAATTTCGATTTTGATATTGAGTCCATTGGAAGAAATATTATACGCTGATATTCGCTTCAATAACTTTTTACACCAATAAAGCAAAATTGATAGTCGGCATATAACCATAATCAGTCTGAACACTTAATCCATATGTTAATAAAACAAAACGACCATTCCCGTGTTCCTGACAAGTGAATTGATAACGCAAAATTCGATTCGAACTCTCATGATTAATACTATCTGTCGAGGTCCGCCAGCTTTAATTTGCGCCTCGACTCTCCCGCGCATCTTTTTGACACGTTTTGGCGCCGGAAAGCGGCCCCCCGTCGGATTTTATCGTGACCGCCGAGACATTTCGTATTCGAATCTTTTTTTTTTCAATCGTTTGCATAATAATATAACCATATTTCGTACGGATAAGATTCGTAAACCTCGTGTGCGTATACTCGTAAATAAGCACGGTCGATATATATTTTTTTATGTTTCTGTTACTTAAACGACCAGGGTCAATTGAACAGGCAAACATAATGCTATAAAACAAGATTTATTGTAATTTTATTAATGATATAAACAAAAAGCAATAATAACATTAGCTTTAATAAGTTCCACGTAGTACAAAAGGTAAATATCAAATTAATACAAATTTTATTAAACCGTAAACAGTTACAGAAGGTTACTATTTCTCTATCGGAAAAGACACAAACGTGATATAACACTTTAAACTTTTATTAATATTATTGCAATTGAAACTTAAGTTTTTTAACATGAATATACTCGGAAAATAATTAAAAAATAAAATAAAATATTATTTTTATATGATTTATCTGTTTTTTTTAGCGGCAACATCACAAGCTGTCAATTCACTACATGTATATTGTTACTGGCAACACGGACATGTCAGCCTAATTACTTGGTCGTGGCGATTTGTCCATAACGGCTCGCGTCACTTGATTAATATTAATTATTCTTTACGATTATTCGGCAACAATATATTCGATTACGCCATTTTTTTACAAAAAAAAAAGAATTATGTCGTTTGATAATATTTTTTTGTATATCTTTTCCTGTTTAACTGATAGTATATTATCGGTTTCGTATTGATTAAATTTGATAAGAAATATTTTTATTACTTTTGACTGCAGTGTAAAATGTTTAATTGCTACAAAAATATGAGCATCACGCTTGTCACGTCAATAGTCTAAATCAAATATAACATTGTATAATATATTAAAACCTTCTGATATTGGGATAGGCATTAAGAAAAACGTCTCCGCATTTATGAGAATTATAGATTTATCTATAGTAATATTATAAATTCGAAAGTAACTCTGTTACCTCTTCGCTGCTGAGCCGATTTAGATGAAATTTAGTAAGGGGATAATGGGAGTATCGGGGAACATAGGCTGTTTTTTTTTTTGATTAACTCCTCGAGGAGGTAAAGTTTGGTGACAGTTTGTGTGCTCTAGGTAAAGCTTTATAAATTTTAATAGTAATATGGTAAAGCTGAACGTTCAGATAGTATTTAATAAATAAGTCTTCGTTTTGTGTAGATTTCATTCAGTGCGTGTGCTACATTTTACAGGTCGGTTAGGACGTTAAAGTGTGAAAGCAGGACAGACAAACAAACTCACTTTCACATTTATATTATTATGTAAGAATAAAATCGAATAAAAATTTATAACCTAAAAAAATTCAGTCACTCATACGCAAAGGTATTCCTGCAACTAAAAAAAATCGAATCTTTAATAATCCATAAAATAATTTTATCAACATAAACATTGAATATATGTGAGACTGCAACCGAAAGAACAGGTTACTCTGTATAACATACATCAAACATCTTTATTTTCTTTCTGCCCATTGGCATGTTCGAAATAAAAATATTAAACTGACCGTCCACTGGATTACATCGCTATGCAACGCTATATCATCCATTACTCCAAAGTGAATCTATTCTATCGTGCACCTTAGCATTTTAATACACCCATTACTTGAAGCACTTGGTATCTCAGATCCTAGCTAGGTTTACGTGTTCTGCTTACGATCAAACTCCGCTCTGGAGTGCAACACGTAAAAATCCTGCCCCGACACTTGCGTTGTATATCGACGTTCTTAATAGCGTTGATATAATAGCACTTACATATTTAAGGTAAGTTTTAAGTACAGAATATACAAATGAATAATAAAAAACTTAACACACGTTTAAACGTTTATTTGCACGATAATACTTGTATTGAAATTGAGGCACGTAGCGTTGCTATTTGTAGTATCAGAGGACAACACGCTTTATATTAGCATGTCGTACAAGTATAATATGTTTAAATTCGACAATAAATATTTGATTCTTCGAAGCCGAATCGACTCTAATGTGTTTTATTGTTTTCTTGAACGTCAATGTGACCTTATCCTTCTTTATTACTTTGAGATTTTATTCAATGTAATTATGTCTGTGGTTCGTTTGTATCGTTGCTTTACATTCTACAATTATTTGAAGATTTCTTATTAAGTATTGTTTCTTTTTTGTTTTAATGAAGATGTAAAAAATTTTTTGATAAAAAGTTGTAATTTCAAGGTTTGATTGATTTTTCGCCTCACATAATAATTATGATCATAATTATGTTAGAAAAAATATTCGGGTTTTTGCAAGAGTATTATTTTTCTCAAGTTTGATTAGAAATATATTTCGGCTAGACAAAACAAGTGGGCTTACCTTTGTTCTGTAGAGCGGATTGGAAAAGTCCCAGCCTGGTGCCACGAACAGATATCCGCATTTTGATATCTTTCTACTGGCCTGAAAATAAAATTAAAAAAATTAACTTGACTGAATATGATATACTTGGCTGTATAAGTCGAGATTACTGCTCCTTTTGAAATAAAAAAAAAAGTGGTTTAAAAAGTTACTCGCGAAAACTGCGACAGACTAAAAAAACATAAGATTAAAAATAAATTCTGGTGACTGTATTTATATTTGTTGTATATACAACACACCTTAGTGCGAAAGTACTTGTATCGACAGATGCAAAGCCAAAATACACCAGTTGAAATATTTGCACCGAGCAACCTTCACATCGTTAATCATACGTTGACACACCATAAAGGAATTAACAGTAAATGTAAATCATTGCGTGGGCGTTGGCACGTTGGTGCTTGAAGCTAGCAAGTACCAACTCTTGAGGTGAGAGCAAACTTTGACCAATGTTGGCAAACACGCCAACCTACACTGTTCTCATACTCATTGCTATTAATACACACCATTTATGTACTTCGAGATCATCAAACCAATGTAAGTTTAATTTTGTTCATACAAATATTCAATAGATATCTCGCAAATGTATGTTGCGTGTTGTGGACAGTTAAATATTATACTAAAAGTCTTATAAAAATATTTAATATGATATCGCTAATCGGCTGAAGGTGAGAATGCAAAAGATATCAATAAATAAATTAATCGGCTTATCATAATTTTTATATAAGATATAACAAATTAAAGTCCTCTAGTGACGCTGTATTCGCCATCCATATTTGTAATCTGATATGTTTTCCGGTAGAATATCTTTGCAACAAAACTTGCAAAAAGCCCTAACAACAAGTAAATTGTACTAGGTTTAATCATATCAAGTTAATAATAAGTATGAGTTACATTATTTTTATTTATACAGTCATTTTCACGATAAAATATAATGGATGAATTCACAACCAACAAATGCACAATCTTATTCTTTATTCGATAAATTCTTTAAACTAATTCAGAGACTTATGACCATGATAAAATGTGTTCATTTTTTGCTGTCTTCTCTTTCATCTCGGAGATAAAAGATTTCCAAAAGGATTTCGACCTCATATCCTAATGCGAATTGTTTTGGAATCAGTAAAACCTTCATGAGCACATGAACTGATGTCACCGGAGGCCAGTGACCCTCGATTGCGTCACGAAGTACAGTCGTGTTAACATTACTTAATGTTTGATTAACCAACGAAGACTCAAATCAAGTGTCCGTTGAAATGGTAGATCATTAGAAGTGGATAATTACAATGACGAAATCTTTACATTTACATAGCTAGTACTTATCTCTGAAGATATATCATGGCTATATTTTATCCTATATTGTAATGGAAACACGATGAAAATAGCACTTTTTCCAAATGCATATATCATTGCTTATAACTTTTTAATATAAATACAATCTCATAATCTTTTAAGTTCTGAGGTTCCAATAGATAATTTTTAATACGGATTTGGTTGAGTCCTGTAAAGATTTAAGTTATTTGAATAAGTATTATTAATAGAATTAGGAAGATCTAGAGATTAAAATACCGTTGCAGCTAAAAACATAAAACTAGTATTATATTCCAAACCTGAATATAGAAAATGAGCGGAATTAATACTAAAGCCATAAAAACATTTTATAAACATCCGCAGCGGTCGGAACGACTGTACGACTGAACTTGACCGATCTTTTTGTGAGGTACAGAGGCCGTCGACACGTCCGCGTGTGTCATCGTATTCAGATAATGCGAATTTAAGCGACCAAGCTTCGGCTACAGCAGCACCGTTGTAATGATTGCGAGAAATGCAATACCTACTATACACTTACAGCAAACAAACACTTGAATCCATGTGTTCGTGGTGCGTCAGTGATCGCTCTATCTTTTTAATTTAATCAATATCGTCTAAAAATCCAGTCTGGGGATTAGAATTTGAGGATGCTTTTATGAATCTTTAGTCAGAGTTAGACGTAAATTTAAACTTTTCTTAGATATTATGCACAAATATTAACATATTTTTCATACGTGCCGACTCGAAAGCATTCTATACGTATATGTTGTCTCTAGATATGTTCACATAACAGTTCAGTAGCTTCCCTTATAATATCTATGTCAGGGTCCCCAACCGGTCGCGTGGTACCGTTACCACCGTACACGCCATTACGGCGACAATACGAATTCTGTGCGTATCGAATCGGTTGCGCGTGCGTCGCTAGATAGCTAACACCCGCGTGAGGCCCTTAACACCAGAAGCGCTTTACAGTGCTACAAAATATATAAATATTTTATTGGCATAATTTTAATATTATCGTCACTTTGAAATTTGTTGTAATAATATTTGACTACTTGTTTTAAATCGATTAAATTTTACGATGGTAAATATTACTATTTATAGTAATAAATATTTTTGAGGAGTTTATTTTTACTCAATTGTAATTATAACAAGATTATAGCGAGTTAAGTATGCATGGGCCATACCTTTATGATATATGTGTATACCTTTTGAACGTATTTTTGTTGTTTTATATCAATAGTCATGTTTATTTATTTTACATATCAATTAGAAACATTATATTACGGGTATTGATTTTGTACGGAAATATCTCATGATTGAGTTAACCACATTAGTTCCATGGGAATGGGGACGAATCCTACGATGGGACGCCACATGCGTTGACACATTGGCCTCCTCTGATGTCAGGGAAATAATGTTAAAGGAAGGAGCCGTAGCGGAAAATCTTGAAACGTATTATATCTGAGAGCCGTTTCCAATTGAAACATTTTGCACCTGTTGGAGCTTTAAAAGATATAACGAAGAATATATAATGTCGAGTATTATTTCGTGATATGTACATAATAGACATATAGTTCTCATGTAAATAATTCTTATGTAATTATACAATTAAGATTTATTTCCAATATTATGTGTTCATCTGAAATAAAGCGGATAATAGCTTCTATATTTATACATCGTTTAATATCAAGCGCTACACGAGCGCTTGAAATATCATATCATTGCAACAACATTTCACGCTTACGGAATTGGTTGTCTATTAATTTTAATAGCAACAGACACTTTATTGAATCGTAAATTGAATTTTTGCATTTACAAACAGATGATTATTATTTACTGTCAGTTACATAATATAAGAAACATTACGAAATCTGTGCAGTATCATTATTGTATAGATTTTTATTCAATTATTCGAACTATAGATTGTAAAAGTCTTTATCGTTACGAGTGAAAAAATACTGTTGTAGAAATTTTATTTTCAAAATAGCAGAGCATCTATTTTATTTGGAACTGTTATCTAAAATATATAACCAATTGAACATTTTATGTTTTACAGAACTATATGTCATTTAGCGGCGGAAAGAACACGAATCTCAGTTTAAACATTAACAATTAAAACATAATAATTTCTGATTTGGCTGCTATTCGATAAAAAACGAATCTAGAATTATGACAATAATATTATTGACCTCTTTTTTAATGATTCTAAACTGTGGTCCTACAACAGACGTTTTAAAGAAGAGAAGGAAGTTTTATGGTTATTAGTAAAAATTAATTATTATTATTGCTATAATTACAATATTTCATTTACAAAACGTTACGTTTTCAAGTTTCAAGAATGTTTTCACAAATCAAGTCGACTTTGTATATACACACGAACGTACGTTCAAAAACAAACGTCTAGTACATTAGTAGGCAATAAAACATCCGTAACTCTTTATGGTTACACGGTTGTCCTAAAAAACAATTGATTTACGAGCGACAACCTGCTGGACATCCCTAAACGAATATAGAAAATGTTACATTGTTGTAAACATAATAACGCATCAACGATCAGTAAGGTCTAACTGCAAAACTATGTACATACATGGTGCCACTAGCCGACCCATTCACTATGAGCTGTTTAAAACAAGCAAAGAATGACCATTGTGTATTTTCCGGTGTCAAATGAACCCTCGAGCAAAGTCCAATAGCAGAGTACGCCATATAACTGTATTGATGAAGTTTCATTCACATCATTGTATTGTATGCTTCAAACCAGGCAAACACGAGAACTCTTGGATATTGTAACAAAGACAGTGGACTTAGCCCTTTCCTTTTAAGGAGAAGGAACCTATACGACCACGCTGCTCTACTCGGTTCGGTGGGTATACTTATAGTTAAAGTTTTTCGTGAAAAGTTATATTGCAAAAGATATTTAATGTTCCATCATAAATCTTTTAAATGAATATAACAGTAATTTTGACAAGACTGCCGCTTATCTACTCCTCTAAGGAGATATATAAAACTGACTGACTGTTATTTTCGTTGACTTTGGTAAGAGGGACACTGGAGGTTGGCGACTTTTACAACAGGAACCATTGATACAATTTCAAAAATTGTTACAATTTCCTTCGAGGCTGAGCTGAGTTATGAGCTGAAGGTGGGGTTTGACTAGATGCGTAATATATGACCAGCTGATTGTGTCAGAAGAATAATGATGATAAATATTTCCCTGAAAGTATCGTACCCTTAATGGAGACGTACTGCATCACGACTAGCTAGGTAAATTAAAAATCACTCGAAGCACACTGGCAGTCTGCACGTTGCTTAAAGAGTATTGCAAAATGTGCAGGCACGTTTCAACAATAAACTTTATGATCAATAACACTAAGTTCAATTTTACGGGCCGCGCTGAAGGCATGGAAATTTTACTCGTCTATGTGAAATATTCTGTGCTGATAAGACCGACTGGACCGTCTTTTTCTGCAACACTACTTGCAAGAAGCTGTTGCTTGTCAATATTTTTGTATTGTAAAGTCAACTCATGTCTGATGATTAAGGTGGCTTACGCCTTAAAAAAGGCCACAAACTCATGTACCAGACATATTTAAATTAATTTTAAATTTAATCCATAAGTATTTTTTATTACATTGACAGTAACAATTCGTGAATAACCCACTTATTTAATTTCTAGTCAATTCATTGAAACGCATCCCGATCCAGACTTATTGAATCAGATTTTTTTGCACGTTAAATGCCGAATAATATTAAAGTCCTCTAAGAACGGAAGAGAACTCACTGAACGATAAAACATACAACTTGTGCCCATTCATTAATTATATTCCTTGTTCTTCGTATGAGAAGATTTTATATGTGACAGATTTTAAGCAGCAAATGCCATAGGAAATGTGTGATTGTCGGCGAAACCTAGATAAAAATAACGAAAACAAACGACAAAGGATATCCTTGCAAGATTAAATATATAATCGGCTATACAGGAAACATTAATGCAAATATAAATAACTTTAAGCCTTGAAAAATTATAATTATTTAAAAAAAGTAAAGTATCGATACAATGACGCATCACTTAATCGGACTAACGGGGCCCATTATCAACTCGGTCTAGAATATCAATTTAGATTAGGTAGCTAATATTGACAAGTATAAAAAATAACACATTATGATAACACGTTTATAATAAAATCACAATATTATTATGACTTCGATACGAAACGAACTTGATTAAACAGTTGTTGGTTTTGAGAGGATGTGACATGAGAATAATATCGATAAGCGTATCGATTTTGCGAAAGTATAAATATCGGATTCATATCGATCCACGAGTACGGGGTGGTCGTGGGAACTGGGCGACTTGCACTTTCGTCGGCGCGCGCGCAACCGATGCGCGATAGCAGGCGCCGAGGAGTCTGCGCACGAGTCTAGCTACGGATTAATCATTCATCGGTTCAAACGGGCCTTACATGGCGCGAGGATTTATGGAGAAAGTTGAACCGTTAGGATGAAAGCTCCTTAACAGGGAGTCATTGATATGATAAGCTTTAGAGTGTTCAATTTGGGCATCACTTTTGTAGCGATTTTACTGAAACATCAATGTGATTAAAAAATTATAAGTTTACAATAATTATCATAATTATTATTAATAATAATTTCATTAATCAATGTTTACTGAAATTATGAAGAAGTATAATTCGAAGTCATCCAAACTCCATAAGGAGTCAAGTAATTATTTATAGTAACGACATGACAAAATATTGTTATACAAATACAAGTGTTAAAACATCTACAACTGTTAATGAGGCATTCGCACCAATTAATAAACATCTCTATTGACAATGAACCGTCAAACGTTCTCATGAAGAGAAACGTAAAACAAAACAATAACAGATTTGAATCGAATATTAAAGATATCGTGTATAATAGAAATATCAACAAAGATGTCACTTTCACGAAGCGATGAACGAACTGCAAAAACGCGTCAATGTCTGCGATATCGAATCACGACTTTCGACAAACAGCCGATAAACGTTACAAAAATTGCTATCAATGGTTCTCGAACGCATATCTCCATCTAATTAGTCGTCGTTGTTTCATTATTGCGGAGATTATAATGTCACAGATATTATAAGCTTCATATTTTACCGCAATGTCTATAATCTTTGATCATTATTCTGATAAAAGATTACTCTGTGTATTGCATTTCGATAAATCGACAGATAAGAGGACTGAGTTAATCGTTACACATGGGACCTACTTTTGGAATGGCTTCATGTGCTCATTCACCGAAACTAGTTTGAGCTGTTCGAGTCGAGGAAAGGTTACCGAAGAGACGAAAACCCGTGGTACCGGCGGGAGGTCGGGCCCGGCTCGTCACGGAATCGCTACCGGCACAATTATCGTATCTAGACCACTCTCACTGAATCAAAAAGAACACCGCGACGTAAAGAAAGCAAAGTCAGGTGCGCTCCCATTTCACTTTCCAATGACTTATCTTTAATGCGATGTACACGAGTTTGAACTCAAGGCCGATGATGTAAAGATTTAATTTGGTGTGCTTTCACGAAATTTCTGACTTGGAACGCTTAATTATCAAGATTTGCACGGAAACCCTTTAACTAATTGTAGTTGTTTTTTCGTTCGAATCATTATGTTTTTTTTTTTTCTAATAGTTAATCTTCCATGCCCTACCTACCAAACTGGTCATGTATGTCTTACTTAAATATTTAAGAAAGACACACATAGTTAAATATTTAGAAATGTATGTACTGGTGAATATTTAGTAAACCCACGCCTAATTCATTAAATAATGTAATGTAATAATTATCATTAGTCCTCTTCATAAATTACTTCAAGACTCATTGCAATACTGCAGGAACATAAAAAAACAAATACAGATGAAGAAAAAACCGACTACAATATATTATCTGTCCAACACAAACTAATGGACAAACTAAATATCTTCACTACACTTTCTCAAAGCTAATACAAGAAACATTAGCGAAGCATTAACATACATACTTAACTGACATAAAATATTCATCTCGGGTTATCAAACGCATCTCATCTATTGGAGATCAAGAGCAGGCATTGTGGGACGCGACCGCAAGAAGATCGCCTAATGACAGATCATTTAGTACACGCTTAGTATCGATCGGATTGAGACGTTGGAACTGTATTTTGACAGGCCATTTTTATCTCTAAATAAGACCACCTCATACATTGGATAATTGGCAATTGAGTTCTGTTTTTAAATATAAATCTTATGATATATTTATCGTCTACAAAAAATGAGGGAAGGGTTAGAAGATCGGTTCGTGTTCGGTATTCGACATATTCGAAACGAATCCGGACCGATATTTACTAAGCGTTCGATATCATTCGTATTCAGCGTAAGACAAAATACAGCTAGTTATATAAAAAAAGGCTATTGTATTTCTGAGAAATTATTATGAAAGTTCCCAGAATTTAAGTATTGAACTCTGAACCATTTAACACTCTTGGTCTCGATATGACTTTAAAAGTCACTGACTGTAAAAGCCTAGTCATTTCGTGTCCGTATTTATGTCTATCTAATCACTCCCTTATGAACAGCTGAAAGCAAATGGGCAACCTGATGGTAAGTGGTCAAATAAGAAATGTTAACCATTCCTTACATTGCCAATGTGCCACCAACCTAGGGAACTAAGATGTTACGTCCCTTGTGCCTGTAGTTAGACTAGCTCACTCACCCTTCAAACCATAGCACAACAATACTGGGTACTGCTGTTTGGCGGTAGAATATCTGATGAGTGGGTGGTACCTACTCAGACGGGCTAGCACGAAGTCCAAAAAGTAAAATTAATTTGACATTTAGCAAACCATACAAATAATCATTCACCCATAGAGAACTGATCAACCGAGTATCATTCAATAAGTTAATGTACATTTAAACTAGTAGTCAAGCTCACCTTGTACATTAGAAGGTCTAGGAAGCCTCGGCGAGTAATTTGATTTTAAGTGTCGAAAGCAGGTTAACAGGTATAATTAAATATAAAATAATAAATATTTTTATTTATATACCGCTTAAATAATTACTTGTTCCAAATAGTCAATAGTACTAAATAAAAAAATATATACTGTAGAATAATTAATATAATTAAACATATTAAAGCATTTAATAAAATGTAGAAGGTGTATTCGATTATATTGTAATCAATGCCAAAAGGCTTTTTTCAATGAGTAGGATGGAACTGGTTTTAAAATCATTCGAATAACTTGACCCACATATATATATTTCTAATTTATGCTATTAAATAAATTTAGTTGTTCTGGCTTTCCTGTACGCGGGATTATAAATACTTTCAAACTCCTGATTGCTTTTACGGACCCGGCCCATTTAAACCTCATGGCTCATAAGGCTGCATCTCGCGATATGCAGCCTTATGAGCCACGAGACCACTAGACCAACGAGGCAGTTGAATCCACATTCCCGCGATTGTAAATCAGATGGTTCTAAATCAAGAGTATTGTGGAAACAAGGCCGAGGTTAGAAGCCAGTAATTAATAATGCAAGGCGTCGAAATATTTATCTTAACATAAACACGTTACATAAACTGACACTGACATTCGATAGGAAAATATTTTGACAAATCACCTTGGAGCAGGTTGTTTTATTTGGGTGGTACATGCAGGAAACATTCCATAGTATATTCAATAACGCTACTAAATATCCTTTCAAATGAACACAACTACGTAATAAATATGATAGAAGTACCTAAATGATATTAATGGCGTACATTTGTTAGCACCGACCAAGCGCATGGAGTCTTAGCCGTTATTGTTATATCCTCATAAATTGTAAACTTTAAATTTTTGGGATGAATATAGTATCAAAGTGCAATGAATGTTTGTGCTGTTCGATTTTTTAGTGTAGTGTGGTCGCAGCAATAGAGTAGAAACAATTACAGTATTGAAATGGACGAAGACTTTTGTAGAAGATGTCGTAGAACGCGTAGCCAGGTCGTGACAAATGACAAATGCTACTACTTTCAAAATGTAAGGCAAAATTAATAGCAAATCAATCTAAGCGTCTATTTAAAGGCAAACTTTTTTTGAAACGATTACGTAAACGAAATATGATAAATTCCATTTTCAAATTTGAAACGATTATCATCCATTCTACCGAATAATGTAACAATAAATATTCAACCTCCAACATACACCGTCCATCCATTACGACCGTCATTTTCCAAGCGATTGTATGCAAATCCGCGACTAACCGTCCAGTTTTCGTATGAAAAACGAGGACTATTACAAACAATGACGACGGGTTTTCACCGTTTTCCATTCCGTTGAAACACCCACCTGACTTTCCACATACAATTGTTGTCACTTTCTACGTCAATAGAAATTACCACTGAACAATGATTGCTAGATTAATATCGACTTTATAGCCGTTTCATAAAGTCCAAATTGTATGTAATTATTTCTAAATGATGGTTTCTTTTTTCAAAAAGACTTATTAATTGTGAGTTGTTTGCTGCACGAGTACCCAATGAAATTTCTTTTCTTTCGTGATATTCTTTTATTTTTCATTGATTAATTAAAATATATTTAACATTACTTGTACAACAAATTATTATAGTAGCTGGTCTAAAATTTCCTTTTTTCTTAATTTAACCTACAAGTTAATAGATATAAATAATGTATCGTATGTTTTCGTCTCAATTTTAATACATCTGTTCGACTGTTTTAAATTTTATAATTGTCAAATAAAAATAGATAACGTCTAATATTTTGGTAATATGACAATTCGGTCGTTTATTATCGGTGATCGCGCCAATGTTGAAGATGGAGAAATGAGAAGAGTATTTTGCTCTTGAATAACGAATTTAATCTCATTAACAATAATATTTTATGTAAAAAGAAAATTCTTATTCTTTTGACGTCCAAGTCTCCAAGCGCAATGCTTTTTAAAGTATGACGTCTTGCCGTAATTAATTTGTATATAGCAAGGAGGTTTTATTTGGCTCGAACATCCTCCCCCCGCTCGAAGTCCTCAGGATTTCGTGTAAACTCAGGTAGCAGGCAGAGATTATGAATAGCCCGACGAACGATGCCCTTTGAAGTGACAACGTCCACTACTCTCGACACTCCGTCCGAACCCGGGTATAATTTGTGAACCCGGGCCATGCGCCATTTTAAAGGAGGTGCATTGGTCTCTTTGATGACGACCAAATCTCCTTCTTTTAATCCTCGTTTGTTGATTCGCCATTTATGTTTCTGCTGTAGTTCGCTTAAATATTCATTCCTCCAACGGTCCCAGAAGTGCTGCCGCATCTTCTCCAAGCTCTGGTAGCGGTTAAGTCTGTTCGGCTTTAAATCCAGCATATTATCTGACGGTAATGATGTCAGAGGTCGGCCAATCAGAAAGTGTGCGGGAGTCAAAGGATATAGATCATTTGGATCAGAGGAAATGGGAGTTAAAGGTCTGGAATTTAGGATGGCTTCAATTTGTGTGAAGAGGGTAGACAACTCTTCGAAAGTTAAATGTTTGTCACCTAATATACGAGTTAAATGGTATTTCGCGCATTTGACGCCTACTTCCCAGAGTCCCCCAAAATGTGGAGAATATGCCGGTGAAAATTTAAATTTAATGCCTTCATCGGCTGCGAAACCAGAAATACTTTCGTTATTTGATTTTAAGAACGTTCTAATCTCGTTGTTTGCGCCGACAAAATTAGTGCCATTGTCGCAATACAATTCCAATGGCTTTCCTCTACGAGATACAAAACGTCTCAGACACAACATGAACACATCAGTGGAGAGTTCGCTTGCTAACTCAAGGTGCAAGGCTTTCGATGAGAAACATACGAATAAGCATAAGTAGCACCTTGAAATTTTACAGCCGCGTCCCTTACGATCAGTAATGTAAAATGGCCCGGCGAAGTCGACACCACTAACGTGAAATGGGAGACTTGGAGTAACTCTCATGACAGGTAAGTTTCCCATGATAGGATTTGAACCTTGTCCTTTCATGATTCTGCACAGTCTACAATTATTGACAGTACTTCTAGCTAATATTCTGCCTCTTAAAGGCCAAAACTTGTCTCTTAATGTGCTAAGTAACAGCTGCGGACCTGCATGTAAGAGTGTTTTGTGATAATGTGTAAATAACAATTTGCAAAAATGATTACTTGAATCTAAAAGAATGGGATGTTTCTTCTCGTAAGGTTCACTCGAATTATGAATCCGGCCTCCTACACAAATAATGCCTTCTTGGTTTATAAATGGAGTTAAGGACAAAATTCGAGACTTTGGAGGTAAGATTTGTTTATTTTCGAGTAATCTAATTTCTTCTAAAAAACATAAGCTTTGATGTTGTTTTATTAATATACTTAACGATTTATTTAAATCGTTTGTTGTCAAAGGTCCTGTAAGTTTGCAGTGTTTATTTTTTGTATTATAAATAAATCGCAGAGCATAGGCGAGAGACCTTTGCAGAATTGTGAATTTTGAAAATCTTTCAAAATGTATAATTTCTAATGTATTTGACTTTGTATGTGTAATTGATTGTAATGTAGTTATTATTTTTTTATTTTTCCTTTCAGGTAATTCATGAATAATGGTTGTGTTAATGGGTGCTGGCCAGTGACTTGAATTTTCAGTAAGAAATGACGGACCCTCCCACCATAGATTACTGGAGTGTAACGATTTTGGGTTTACACCTCGGGATGCTAGGTCTGCTGGATTCATGTCGCCAGGAACATGTCTCCATACACCTACTGATGTCAGTTCTTGTATTTCACTAACGCGGTTGGCAACAAAAGTATTTAAGTCAGTAGACTGTGATGCCAACCAACCCAGCACTATTGTTGAATCTGTCCAATGGAACACCAAATCGATCTTACAACGTAACGTCTTCAGTACCTTGTTGCTTAAGCGTGCTGACAACAGGGCACCGCATAATTCTAGACGAGGAATAGTTAAAGCTTTGACAGGGGCTACCTTAGTCTTGGCACAAAGAAGCTTCACAAGAACGTTACCCGAACTGTCACTTGATACCATGTAGATAGCTGCGGCGTATGCGACCTGAGATGCATCAGAAAACGAATGTAATTGTATGGTTTCTGATTTCTGAATAATGACACATCTCGGTATTTCAACTTCTGATACAGCATTTAAACTCGACGCAAAGTTAAGCCATTCCCTTTCTAATTTGCTATCAACTGGATCATCCCAATCTAAATTTGATAACCAAAGTCTTTGAAGAATTATTTTGGGAATAATAGTACATGGACTAAGCAAACCTAGCGGATCAAATAATTTTGCCGAATGTGACAAAATTATTCTTTTCGTTATGGATGAGTTGATATTAATGTCAACTGGAAATTGTAGGATGTCTTCAGAAGGATCCCACTTTAATCCTAAAACTCTAGATTGTGACGATGTATCTAAATCTTTAGGCAAGATGATATTTGATTTATTCTTAAAGATAGCGGGTACATTGGTTCGCCATTTTCTTAAAGGTAAGCAGGCTGAGTTGAGTTGGTTAGCTACGGAAGTAACTAATTCTTCCAGAGCCGGTTTAGTTTCAGCCCCTGAAAGAAAATCGTCTACATAGAAATCCTCTCTAATCACTTGGGATAGTTTGTCCTCACCACATTCTTTTGATAGTTGTAAAAGGCACCGGGTACTCAGATAAGGCGCTGAAGCCGTACCATATGTAACGGTGTTTAATTGGAATATCTTTATAGGTAGTGATGGCTCATCTCGCCACAAAATGAGTTGCAAATTACGTTGGTTGTTGTGTATTAATATTTGGCGGTACATTTTTTCCACATCTGCTGAAACAACATATGTATGCTGTCTGTATCTAAGTAAAATAGAAAATAAGTCATCTTGCACTACAGGGCCAATGTGTTGGATATCATTAAACGATACCCCAGTAGATGTTTTCGAAGAAGCATCAAATACCACTCGCAACTTTGTTGTCTCACTATGTTCTCTTATGACTGCATGATGTGGAAGGTAGCAGCCAAATACTGGTTTATTAATCTCGGTCATGTGTCCCATGCGTTCATATTCATGAATGAAATCTAAATATTGTTGTTTTAATTGTGGCTTATTTCTTAATTTTTTTTCAATTTGAAATAGTCGTTTTTCTGCAATGTCATATGAATCACCCAATAATTCAACCGAATTCTTCAATGGAATCTGAACACTAAATCTGCCATTTCTTTCTCTGCGAGTTGTCTGATTGAACAATATTTCGCAATAATCACTACTGATATTTTTGTTTGTTGAAGGTATGTCTTCAAGTTCCCAAAACTTTGACAGTTGCGCGCTAATGTCCTTGGAAAAGTTACACTGTATGTTAGAACTACTGTTCTTATAAAACGCACCCGAAATGGAACCAGCCACTATCCAACCTAAATATGTGTCCTGTAGTATTGGTCTTTTAGGCCCCAAATGTATTCTACCAGACCTTACTAAGTCCCAGAATATATCAGCGCCCAAAAGTAAATCTATTTGTCTAGGTTGATAGAAGTTAGGATCAGCCAATTGAATATTGTTAGGAATGCCTAAATCATGTATATTCACTGCGACATGAGGCAGGTGTTCAGTTATTTTAGGTAAAACAAAGCATTTAATTTTTGTGTTAAAGGAATTATGCATGGAGCGCAAATGGATAGTGCAATGCTCCGTAACCTTTAACACAGTGTTGCCAATCCCGGAAACACAATGATGATAATTTTTATTTTTAAGAAACCCAATATCCCTTTGTGCTCTTTCGCTAATGAATGATGATTGGCTACCAGAGTCCAGTAAAGCCCTCAAAATAAATGTTTTGCCATTGCACGTTACCTTGACCAACGCTGTTGAAAGAAGAGCTTGATTGGTGGTAACGGCTGACATAGAAACTAAAGTGGAGGGTCCGGAGTCAACTACAGCCTCAGATGAGTTAATTTCATTAGTATTTGTAGTGTTTTCATTATTAGGTTTTGTATTTGTAGTGGTTAGATGATCATTTTGAGTGGATTGTAAAGAACTTTGTTTATGTAATAATGTGTTGTGTTTTTTGTGACAGATCCTACAGCCATTCAATCTACATTGATATGATTGATGACCTCTGCGGAGACAATTAATACATAATTTCATGATGGATGCTTTAGTTAAGCGTTCCTCGACTGATAACGATTTAAATTTAAGGCATTCAAAAATTCTATGATCTTGGTTACAAAGTGGACATTTCTTCTGTTTAAGATTATATTCGACGGAGGATGAAGCAATAAATGATTTTGTATGTGGCAAGATATGTCGTCTTTCATTATTATTAAACTTACCTGCGTTAACAGTTTCTAAGACTGTAGCTCGCTGGCGAAGGAAAGAATAAAATTCTTCTAATGAGGGTGAATCCAAGTCACTTCTAAATTCTTCCCATTTACGCGCTGTTACACTGTCAAGCTTTCCCAAGGCCATATAAATTATTAAAGTGTCCCACTTATCAGTAGGTTCGCCTAAAGAATTTAAGGCGTTTAAGTTTTTGGATAAAGTATCAATTAACTCATGTATGCCTTGCTCACTTTCTTTATGTAGCTGTTGAATTGAAAACAATCCCTTAATGTGTTCATTTATTAAGAGACGCTTGTTGTCATAACGTTGGCATAAAAGATTCCATGCGATTGAATAATTACTCGAAGACACAGTAATAGACGATATGACAGAACCAGCAGAACCTTCTAAGTACGATTTTAAATAATGAAATTTGTTTATGTCTTCTATAGAATCATTATTATGAATAAGTGATATATATGTATCCCTAAAAGAAAGCCACTGGTTTGAATTACCACTAAAAGGAGGTATTTTTAAAGGAGGCAACTTCATTAAGCTATTACGACCCTTATTTGGATTTTTTGATGCATTTTCATCTTTGTTCTTGTTTTCAAAATACTCCAACAAAGATTGAGCCTTAGCAATTAAATTATAAAATAAATTCTCCGTTATATCGCGTTCCTCAAGCTGCTTTGACGTATCATCTTCTAATAATTCTATCTGTGATTGTATAACATCAAAACAGCTTGAAAGGTCACGCAACTTGTCACATCTTAAGCGAAGTTCGTTTAATTGTACCGCATTAAATTCTTTACATTCCATTAATGGTGTTAAATATTTATCAAAAAGAGTTAATCTACCTCTAATGGTTGCTCTTTGTCTACTAAGATCCTTTAACTTACTCATTTTAACGGCGAAAACAACGCACAATTAATTAACTGTTTTTTTACAAAACAAATCTAACAATATAATTATTGAATTTGTACTTTACGTGAATCCCGTTACGAATCGGTTTCGCAGCCGGCCGGTCTCTGACAACACGCTTGCAATTGTATGTAGGAGCGAGATTCTGCGACACTCGCCACGATTTTACAACCAATTCCGAACTTATAGATGTTTATTTCTGTAATTTGTATAATAATTATTTGAATATGTGAGTTGACTAAAAAACATTCTCGTCTACCGTTTTCACACAAATCGAATTAAAAAGAATTTATTATGAAGGATTGAAGACGTATTTTTCTCGGATTGATGGCTGCAGCTGGATGCTGGCGATGTCCTGGAGGGCGAATAGTCTTGGCTTCGTTTTTCGATAGGTATTACGGTAGGTGGATTGTTCGGTAAAGATCACGTCGGGGTCACCAAATGATCGCGCCAATGTTGAAGATGGAGAAATGAGAAGAGTATTTTGCTCTTGAATAACGAATTTAATCTCATTAACAATAATATTTTATGTAAAAAGAAAATTCTTATTCTTTTGACGTCCAAGTCTCCAAGCGCAATGCTTTTTAAAGTATGACGTCTTGCCGTAATTAATTTGTATATAGCAAGGAGGTTTTATTTGGCTCGAACAATCGGATTGACTCCGATTGATAAGAATTTGATCTCCACCTGATCACCCACATTCATCACGTCACTGGCTATCCATTACACTGCATCACATTCAGGATCTCGACCTCTGCACCCAATCTGTAGGAACGTCGGATGTAATCAAACCGACGGCATCCAAGGCTTGGGATGACTAATGTTCCTTAATTCAATCTTGGAAGTGCTGGTTATAATGTTGATATATGGTACTAGTGATCAAGTAATAATACCTATTATTATAACTAAATGTAAATATTTTAAATGAAAGCTTAGACTAAAAAAAAAACAACCTATGTTTGGTGAAAGTAATTCTTTATAACGTTACGTAAGGTGTAAAAAGTTATTGACTGTAAACAGATAAATTCCTATTTAGAAACAATACGCGATCGACGAAAAAAAGGAAAACAATGATGCTTCGTACACCGCAACAATCGTAAAGATTAGATTCAGTCATGAAAACAAAAGTGAGGAATTCGAACATTATGTAATGTACGCAACAAGCGAGATGGTCTTAGGCGTGGGATACATTGTTTAAGTAGGTGTGACGGATTCCAGACCATTACCAGTTCTGTGGGGTAACGATGATTACCTTATAATCATAGGTTCTTGCTGTTTCTCACCCGCACCTTCAACCAACTCGTCTGGCGGGTTTGGAAAGAGACAGCCATTACAAACGCTATTGATTAGAGAAGGACAAATGAGGGATAGATCAAGGATCTACAATATACAGGAAAGACTTGTTTTTATGATGATTCAATGGCAGGAATTGGTTGGATTACGAACGACTCTTGAAGATTTTGCTATTGCTTGTAATAAACTTGCATCAACATTGAATAAACTGATAATAAACAACTAAAACCATTAATTATTCTCAATCCCCTTCTTTCTACTAATTTACTAATCAAGATAAAAACACAAGGAAGATTGTATCGATAAAACTTTATTTTTACAACATATTGTAAATTGGTAGTTAACCAATATTCTTTAAATAGAAGACACACGAGCGGGAATTTTAATGGTCGCCGCCGCTCGTTTATCTCGGGCTTTTTCATAAAATAACAACTGTTTCGTTGCATTCTGTTCTGTCCTTGCCTTTAAATTGTCCTATTATAAATTATGGTTACAGAAAAAATTGGCGACGAGATGATTGTTTATTAAAGTAGTACGTGCCAGTCGTTTGCGATTTAATCGAGGCACTGCGCTTACGCCCCTACTTGCCTCGTACATTCAGTTCTGCCGTAACATCTAAAATCAAACCACTTCTCAACTTATTGTCAAGTATGTCAAAATTTAAACGTTGTTAATATCAATATTCTTTGCTAACTTGCTTTTAATTAAGAAACGTCAAATTATGGGAATAATTAAACTAATTTTCCACTGTATGTGTATTTCATATATTTCGAATAAAATAATACAATAAATTAAAAATATGTCACTGTGTTAATAGATAAGGCAACTTGGTCAAGACTTATACTAACAATGGTACGTGCCGGCTGGTTATATTTATATACATATTTATATAATTTGAAAGATGCCAGTTTTTTCTTACCCACCTGGCACATTGATCCATTTAAACGGATATGATATTTTTTATTTCTGCCTATAACTCGTTCCCAATATCATTCTAGAAACAAGTTCCCCGCTTACTGCTAATGTAACTAGATTAATGGTGTACTAGTTTGTGTGTTTGTGAGTTTATTCACTTATAAATTTACCGACGCAGATGTTTTGATACTGTTTAACGTTTTAAAATTTGTTATTTTTTCCTATACTAACTGTTTTCACTTTTACGACTTTAAAGTTATTCTATAAAAAATAAAGTCTCGAACTTACAGCAGAATACGATCGTGTGGTTAGAGGATACACGCATAAAAATAGCATATTACCAACATCTTGACCCAAGATGCTTTTCACGAGTGTTTACAGAATAACCCTGCATTACAGAACTGCATTCATTTTAAATTGTTTTTCAAAACGTAAGCGGTATTTTCAATTGAAACATGAAGTATGTTCTTAATCAATTTTTTTTTTTTATTTTTTTTTATTTGGAGGACATCGTGCACTCTCGATTGTCATCTTAATGCATATTTCTTAATGCTCGACCTTTGGCAGCAACATCTGTCTCGACGATAATACTATGGATATATTTAACAATAATAATAAAAAGTAATCCTGTTTTATGTCAAATAAATTGTTAAATACCGGTTCATGAAATATTTTATAGATAGTCGTACTATTTGTCATAAAAAATGCTATATGTGTGCGGTACTCAAGTACAATTTCATCTCGCGATGAGAGGGTTCATGATCAGTGTCGACATATCCGATGAATATTATCCCTAAAACTTATAGTGATCAAATAAACTAAACCATTAATTTAATGTACTAAGTCCGAGATAATATGCAATCGCACACTCTCGATTCGTTTATAGACACATATAGACACGACACTACAAATGCTTATGATGAATTGTCCTACTTAAATCACGCTGTCAAAAATATAGAACCGGAAGCTTTATTTAAATATGCTATGCCGCAAGATTTGAAACACGAAATAATTCCTTTTAGAATATTATAATTAATCCTCATAAATTACTCATGATTATCTAAACGTTATACTTACAAATATTTTGCAGATAATCATTTGAGAAGAGATTAACATCGAATATATTATTTTAAATGGAATAAAGATTATAATGATACGTTTGATATCTCCATCTGTGAGACCATTACGAGATAAAACAGCTGTGATTGACAACCAAACAAGTAAAACGAAACATAAGGGCTACAATTGCCTATTTCGTCTAGCGCCCTAAAAGGAAATCCTGAATATGGCATGTTTCCAGTTTTGGTCCCTAAGTGCGAACTGACCGCATTAAAATAACCATTATGTAATTTAAAAAACGAATAAGAATGCAGAGGTCACATAACAGCGATGGTGACATTTTTTATAATTAAATCCTTAACATACTTTAACAGATATCAGAAAAAAATCTATCCAATGATAATGATTAGAAAAAATTAACAGTTAAAGGAAGTGTAACTCAATAAGATAATTCAAATGGAAATTCGAAAAGCATTAACATTTAGCGTTGAAACTTATGTTGATGGAAGAACTTGAAGCTTGGGCTTATCATTTTTCTAAACAGGTTCCGCGTTGATTCCAAGATTGCAGTCAGCGACGATAATATCTCTGGTCGTTATTCGCTGGCAATCGAACCAGGACATAAACAGTAGCTCAAGTCAAACTAGGTTTTGCTTGATGATTTACGACCACGAAATAATCGCTGTGTTTTTTTACGAGCACATAAAAACTGTTATTGTGCATGGGCTATAAATAAACATTCTTGATGAACGAAGGCAATTGGATTTGTGTCACATGAGTCAACGGTGATTCGTCTCTGCCTTATATTTAGAGCTTTATGCGAATTTGATATAAATGGGTCAGGTTTGTGGAACGTTAGCATATGGCGTTCGATCGAGTGCGTGTTCGCTAATATTGAGCGTCAAAAACAAACTCATTGTTTCGAAGCTGATGCCAGAATTTTGATGGACAAATTAATAACATTTTTGGTCTTGAAATTTTTATTCGTGTCATGCGTTAGAATTTTACTTTTAATGAAACTATTCATTAATCAAATATGAGGAGAAAAAAATCTGAAACCAGCTTTGAGTTGTGTTCGAGGTCAAGCTTGTTACTCACTTATCTGGCTTGTTCATCATTGTTAAGAGTAATTTATGGCGGGCGGTAAAACAGTGCATACTCTTAGGTACAATCACGTTTACAGGGATAAAGAGTTTTTGTTCATTAAACGACGTAAAGCGTGTCTACAAGGTCGGCTTAACGGATGTTTAGCTAAATTAAATTCTAATCAGTTCTTAGCTTCCTTAGAGTTTTGTAAAATTTCTCAATACAAAAGAGAAATATATATTGTTACGTAATTTTTTTGTTTTGTTTAAATTTTGAATGACCAATTGTAATTAAAATTAATGAAATGCAAGTCATGTTTAAGTCGCAGGTGGTTACGCTCTAGATAGAAGATTTCGTAACACGAAATATTAAATTTTGTTTATTACGATTATTGCATAAACTTTAATTTTAATTTAGTATGAAATTGAACTGGTTGGAATTATCTAACAAAACTGCTTCATTAAAAACTAATGACTTATTTCTTAAGATGTAAAAATATTTATATATGATACCATAATATATAAGAGCTGCATAATATGTTTATTAAGAGAAAACAAGTCTTTCATTGTAATTGTAAAAAAATATTAAAATGTACGACAGTGCTGCTACCACACTAATAGACCCTGATTCTAATGCGCTACGGTACTTTAAAAACATACATTCATAATTTTCTCTGGGTCATGAAAACCTCCAAGTCACGAAGAGCTCCCGCTGATGAAATTAATAAATAAAACCTTTAGCCTTACAGTAGTTCAGGGGTCCAGTAATTCTGGGTGCGTTGTAGCACGTTCCTCTCAATATGGCGCCGATGTCTACGTGACGTTGGTGAAGACGGGAAACAATGGTAGCCCGTTATGAATATTGAGCTGGAGGGATAGTGAGCATGCTTCAACGATTTTCGCCGCATGTCTACATAGCTATTCGACTATGAAATCACACATCGGAATGTTCGCTGGCCTACTGCGGTACGCGAGCGTGCCGTTTCCGCGCCATATTTGGCGCGTTCGAAATTTTAAATATTCATTTTTTATAACGGCATATTTTTTTTCTAAGCTGCCAAGAATTTTTTAATATACATATTACGCATATTATTAGTTTTATCATAGTCATATTTTATCTGTTGTGTTATTTTTATTGCTATCCGTCAGTGCCTACTAGTTTGACTTTAAACTTTAAACCGCTGGCCTAAATTTGTGTTTAAAAAAAAAAAACATTTATTAAAAACAAGCATATTCAAACGATCAATACATCACAAATACGTAAGTATGTATAAAGATTGATACGACTTACGTCTGTTTACAGAAAACTCAAACCGCAAGTGGCGCTTACTAAATATTCAAGTAACGGATAACGCAGCCAATGTCGCGGCGACCGATGATTTCGCTATGCATATCATTATTGTTATTTTCGTTGCTTATTGAGAATTTGGTGAGTCAAACGATATCGCTATATTCGTCATGTGTACCGGATTCGACGTTCTTCGAAAGAAGACATTCAAGCGAGTATCGAAACTAAATAAAACAGGAAAACTCTATTGAATTGAACGAGCTCAATATTGCGCAATATTCTACTGATGATGCTTTGTGTAAAGCTCATCTTCTCATAAGATTTCTACCAAATACTGGTATAGCTTGATTGCCAGTGTAATTATAGGCGTAAGGTACGTAACATCTTAGTTCCCCCTGATTTGTTGTAAATGGACGTTGTAAGAAATTAAAATGTCTACCCATGATCAATGTTAATGTTTCGTGGTTACGACTGGTTAACCCATTTGGTCGTCTGGTTTCAAGTAAAGAATTATTATATCAAATCGAACTCGTTATATTTCTTACAGATTTAACAACTGAGTGGATGGTCCATACACGAAGAATTCAAAGAGATTGTCTCACTAATAGCTGCAACGAAGCGTTTAAGGTGCCTCCTAAACTTCTAAGAAATTGCGTATTCTCATCCACCACTTAGAGCGTAACATAACCCACACATACAACGCAATAATTCGAAATATGTCCAAGCGATTATAGCCGCTAGATTAAAATATCATAAAAACGAGTTTCGTTCGCAGACGATTAAGAAAAATTTCAAAGCTGCGTTGCGTATACTCGTTACTCAAACGCGACAATTATTTGAGTGATGTCGAGTAAAAAACATCGTATCTAACGTCATTTATGTAATTAAAAATTATAGTTACGGTTACGTAAAGCGTAATTGTGAGTGAAAATTTTATGTTACGTAATAATAATTTAACGTTTTGCTCGTTTATCTGGGTCGTCGTTACCGAAATGAACTAAAACAAATGAATTTATTGCGGCCGACTCGGAACGGGAGTTAGCAAGTATCGAATCTTAACTGCTGTTAAGGCTAAAGCATTAAGCGGGATTTACTTTAACTTAATAATTAATTTGTGCCTTTAACTCACACTTTGAAGTCGACGTTAAATGAGAATTGATTACACACGCACACATACAACTCTGTATAAAAGTTAAATTCAATAAATTCATAAGTATCTTGTATCTTTATTTATTTATGTATGAAATAAAACGTTTAATTGTTATTTATTTTTTGAAAAATCAGAAAATTGGCCGCGTGGAACTCTTCACTCTTTAAAAAAATCTTTTAAATCAGTAAAGAACAAAATGCAATGAATGTTCGCGATTCGGTCAGAGGTGATATTTAACCTGCGATATTTATGACA
The DNA here is from genome assembly GCF_037043105.1 of Vanessa tameamea. NCBI lineage: Eukaryota > Metazoa > Arthropoda > Insecta > Lepidoptera > Nymphalidae > Vanessa > Vanessa tameamea. The sequence goes on from NC_087316.1 coordinate 1,728,336, forward strand.
GCTGATAATAATTAGAAGATTTATTTTTATTTAATTTCCCAAATGAGCCGCGCCGCTCAGTGCTTAGTACACGTGAATCACAAACGAAGCTTACGGGTCCAAAACAAGGCAAGTACCGCTTTAATTTCATGTGTAATTTGCGTTTTATAATTCATCTTGTGCTCGATAGTGATGGAAAACTTCGTGAGGAAACCCATAGGTGTATGTCGGTTGCAAATCTGTCATATGTGCACCAACCCGCAATAGCGCGTTGTCGATTTACACACCAAACCTCAGCAGCAGTAGTGCACTCTCAGCATGTCCACTCGTTTTTCTGAAGGATATCAACAAGCTGCTATTTCACTCAACTTTTTGTCTTAATGAACTAACATGGATTAGTTCAGCAAAAAAGAACCAATAGGAAAAAACTCTAAGCACTTCTGAATCGTCATTTTACAAGTATTAGATCAATGAATCGTGAAAGAACCACCACGGAATTTGGACTACCGGTTTTCGGCAACAAGAAATAGCAAGAAATTCGACAGGAAATTTTCTGTACGAACTCCATAACAATATCAACCATAAGTCATTACTCTTTAATCCCATATTAAATGACTCGGTTTTTTAAATATTATTTGTCAAATTTATATATAAGTTTCATAGTATCATTTAGCATGTGATTTTGTAGCGGCAATCATACTTAAACCTATTGAATTCCCTGTTCAATGATCGCAGGCGGCAAAAAATATAAATATTTGAGGGATCAGGTACTGAGCGGGAATTAAGGAAATTACGTAGAGGGTTCGTTGTAATCTTGCTCCAAAATGAGGAGACTAGTGAGCGGCTCCATCATCACACGTGCATAAAAATACTTTTTTTTAATTTATATCTACTAGCTCTGTACCCGATGGGAAATCCCATTGGAAAACACTGCAACTTTGCCATTTTACTTATAAACGGTAACATTTATGGTTTGTATTGTATGTCAATTATGTCATTTTCAAATTTATATTATATTAAATTGTATAGACTGTATCTGTATATCAAAATATTTGTGAATAAATGCTTGGGTTATGATTAGAATGGTATTAATACATATTTGTTAAGTATAATTATTATTACTTTATCGTTGAATATATATATAAAATTATATATGTATAAAAATAATTAAAAGATTTTTAGTAAATAAGATTTTTTTTTATTTATCTGTAAGATTCTTGTGAACAACTCCCATTGAACTATCTCCTCTGAGGAATGGTGTTGTTAGTTTCATATGCGATATATCGTAACGTATACAACAATGGGCACTTGATACCGTATAATTTTTTCTTGTCCTGACCCGAGGCTACAATTAGCCGTCCATTTACGTACGCTGCGCGCACGTCACGAAAAATAACGCGATCCTTTGAAATCGCTTCGCCTATCTGTCCTGCTTAGAGATTCCAAATTCATTCATTCTTATTATGAGACCTCTGTTTTAAATAACAATTTAGAAAACATATGTGCATACTATATATGTTTTAATAACATTTTTACGTTGTGATGCGTGCCTTTGGATAAAACTAAGGGTACCTAGTAATGTAGACTAAAGATCGACTTCAATACAATTCCGAAAATCGTTGTGATGTTTGGTGTGTGGTGTGTGCTATGGTGTGTTTAATTTAGAATTATTTTATTGGAAAATTATGTAAATGCCCTTTTAAATGAGGTGGTGGTGCGAAGCAGTGAATGTCAACCGATGACTCTGAGTTCAAACCCGGACAATCACCACTGAATCCATGTGCTTAATTTGTGTTTATAATTCATCTCGTGCTCGGTGGTGAAGGAATCTTGAAGATACTCGTAAATGGTGGATGAGAATCTGCCACGTGAATCTATCAACACACATCGGATTTGCATGGTGGAGTAAGCTCCAAATCATCTCTTGAAAAGAGAGCGAATCCCTTTGCCTAGTAGTCGGACGTTTACAGGTCGTTACTGTACTGAGTACAGTAACGACCTGTAAACGACGACGACGACGAGTACAGTAAATACAGTAGTATTTAAATACCATTACGCAATATTATTATCTATAAATATAATTCATAACCAATATCAATATCCATCAATATTTTTAAATCCCTCGCGTAAGTTTCCCACGATTAACTAAATTTACGATACATAAAAACAAACATGGCGTTGTCAGAGTTTCACTTGATCGCGGCCAACCACTTAAAATTTAAATTTGCAGCTTCACGTTGAGAGAAGAAGCGGCTTACGATGACTGATGCCTTACCTGCAATAAAAAGAATAATATTTTATTGAAATTGTTTTTTTAAAAAACTTTCTTCGGGACGCGATGGCTTTTGGTTATTTTCTACGGTTTTGCGGAAAATAACAACTAAACTTTTACTTTCTGTAACATATTATGCTACTATATATAATATATATTAACAACTCGTTATACTAAAGTCAGTATTCTTTATTGCTGCGCTCCAGTTTCAAATATTAGTGAGCCAGTGTAAATCCAAGCACAAGGGATATAGCAGGTTAGATTAGGTGGGTTATGGTGTATGGAATCATTTATATTTCTTGCAATGTCAATGGTCATTTATTACCTTACTATTAAGTTAAAAATATATATAAACACGTCGCACTCAAATTCGACCTTGAACTTAGATCCTTATCGTTGCGAAAATACTTCAAAAAAGGTAAATAAGTAAAACTATATCTGTCAATGTTTATAGTTGTAAATATTGTAATATATACAGCGTTTTTCATATTTGTCTGTTAAAGTAAAAATATGATTCGAGCGAGAATGCGAACTTCGAACACCGACCGCGTTCATGAATGCGTTAATGTTTGAATCTTCACTAATAATTGAGCTTATTAAAAAAAAAAAATTTAATTATTTCGCTTTTTAAAATTCGAAGAAAAGATATATTGTTTTATCGCTCTTGTTTCCGTTTCACAATTTCGGACATTATTAAATAATAGAACTTTAATACCTTAAGCGATTTAATGCGTAAACTTAAACATACGGTTATTATTAACATGTTTATAGGAAAATATATTCGCTATTAATTAAATCGAACGGAAATAATTAGCATTAAACTGATTACATTAACGTTATATTTACATAACATATTATACAGAACACAGTCTCCACCGCAAGCGGCTATGAGAAGCCTTTATTCACTTGGACATTGAATGTGGAGATTGTATTATATGCATTTTATTGATTAACCTGGGAACTGGAAATTAAGTTTTATATTTATTTAAGGTGAGCAAATGAACAATCCTAGTCGTTAATTGCCACTGTCCCCATAGCATCTATATTGTTATTATAAATGCCAAAGTAACTCTGTCTGTTTGTCTGCCTGCAACGTTTTGAACGCTTTTATGAAATTTGGTATAAAGCTTGAAACATAAGGACAGAACACAGGCTATTTAACAACATCTAATACGCAAGCGGAACCGCGTGAGACAACTATTCTGTAATATCAGGGCAATTTTTGGAGCGAGCGATTTTGCATTGAACATTTATAAAAAAAAGCAAATTAATTTTTGTTACGCGGCGTGTGCAGAACTCTATTAGAAAATATTTAGTCCGTGGAGACGGAATATCATTCTTAATTATTAAAATTCATCGAGTTTTTTTATGTTACATCAAGTTATGCTTGTATAATGTTTCAAAATACTGAATCTAAATAATGTATGATATTCAATTTAAATAATTACAATATTACTGTTGATAAGTTTAATGTTTATGATGATTATATATTTATTTATATAACGTATTTAATAATCATAGAGTGCAAACGGCATTGCCGGTCTAATCAGATGTAAACAAAACAAACTTTATACGAATAAAATATACTTATAAACAAAAATACTTCTTTTTGTGTCCAATTCATAAATTGCCATTAACCTTTTCAAAAATATTATTATTTGCATACAAACATTCCACTTACAATTTTATTATATAGATATGGTAATAACATTAACTTTGACAGTATTTATTATACGCCAGAATTAATTTACGGTTATCGAATAATATTAAACGATAGGGAATTAATTTTTCCAACAAATTTGGAAAATAAATTGAAATAGTATTTGCTATTTGGTAACGATTGCAAAAAGATAGATGAATTAAAGACCCAAGTAGCGGCAACTGCTTCTGTATATTTTATAAAGAATAATAAACCTTGTAATTTTATAAAGCGACCGCGACTTCGCTTATTTCAGGTGTTGGTCGTCATTAGTCATAAAAAAGTCAATATCCTTCGTTGGAGTTCAAGTTTGCTTCATTCCATAGTATAAGCAGTATTAAAAAAAAATACAATACAAACACTACACAAATGATTACTGCTGATGCAAATTGCTGTTTACGCATTACACGTTAAATATAATTACATTACAGACCGTTTGCTGCATGTTTCAACATAAGATCAGATATCATTTTCGGGAAGGATCGTCATTAGCGAGAATCTAATGCAATCGTACCCTTCAGAACTGCTATTAACATATCTGGAAGGTAATCGAATACCAACCAAGTGGCGATTTGTCAACTAAGCAGATATCATTACAGTTAAGCAACATTAAGGCTTAGTCCTAACTGTATAATGTAATGTAGGGTACACATTGTTGTAAGTCGACTAAGCTTAATTCGTAGAACACGTTTATCTTAACTGACCAGCTAGTTTTGAACAGTTCATTTTGTACGCAACGGTAAGTAAAAACTTTGTTAAAAATATCTACACGTATCATATCAAAATTCTGACACGTTTACACCCGTCAATCAACAGCGAAGAGACAGCTTCAGCAACATATCCTCTTTATCCTCACGAGAATTATTTTTTATAAATATATTCAATTAAAAAAAGCTTCAAAGAGCAAGGATTCCGCAGTGAGAACATGCCTCAATATTCATTTCATTCGAAGCACAATATCATTACCTACTCATATTACAGGGTTACGACATCGGAACCAGTCGTAAAACATTCGCATCGCGTGATCTAATCTAAAAACTTCATCGCGGCCCAAAACTCGCTGTTAGATGTGAGCGCAGATTGCCACTGAATAGCGTTTGCAGCCAAACAAGTCGCTGATGAATGCCTATTCACTGATTACCATTTAAATTTCGTATATGCACACGTAATTGGGTATGTTTTTGAATGTATTATTATGTGGGTATTATTTTATCAAGCATTCATTAGCTTGTTTCATTTTTTATTTTGCTCAGTTATTGACTTATTTATAATGTATATATTGTTTGGTTAAATGTTAATGTTTTTTTATGATATAGAAGACATAGACCCATAGACATTGTCGCTGTTAACCCTTCCTTGCATCGGCAATGCGCCACCAACCTTGAGCACTAAAATTTATTTAAAACTGTTTGAGGAATGATCAAATATTTGGAAAAAAACTTTCAAAATATCGTCAGCGATTCAATCTTTAACGATGGCTTTCGGATTCGAGGATGACGTTCCGAATGTATTTCGATTCCAGACCGTAAATAGAATAAGGATATAATTTTACAATAAGGCATATAAGTGATTCCATTTGTAATGCTGTCCCATTGTTCATGGAGAAATTTACCGAATCTACTGTTACGGTTGCTTCAATGAAAACGAGATTCTGTACCGTAAATAACTCACCTGCCATCGTTGACCATGACAAGTGCGCTGTTAATCTTGACGTGACAGCTGACCAGTCGGCCCAAATTTTGGTCCACACATGTACGTATGTAAATCGAGAGATTTGACAAGTGCTAGTTGAATTGTATTGTCATCTTAAATTCAAGATTAGCATATACTATATGGCTTATATATGTTTGCATAATATTACGCTAATAATTTTGTTCATTTCAATTTGGATTATTTTGAATTTTTACATATCAAAAAGTATATCATAAATGACTTTGTAAAGGAAACTCAGCAACTCTTCAGCAAATGAAATTTTTGTCATAAATTTACGAATTTCGAATCGTTCGCTTCAATCAATGTTAAATCTTTTATTTTAAAAAACTACTCGAAGATAATTTCAGCCATAATTTAGTATAACGCGCAGTTTTGCAATGTTTGCCTTCCGATGCACGTATCTCGTATAATTTAATCCGGTGCCTCTTGTTAAATGCCACGGGACCTGTTCACTGACCTACAGAGGTTTTTTCACGTAATCTCAATTCATGATTGCGACACAGCTTTTCGGCAATTTTACTGTCCTGGTAGTGTATGCAATTATTTGCCGGCTTCGTGTGTAATACGTCCAATGAATTCTTTTACCTTAAGTGAAATTACCTGACATAAAGAAATGTTAATGTCTTTTTTAATGAAATAGTGTTTTGTTTCGATATTGTTTCCAAAAATATCATGAATTTATTTACGTTATTCTTAAACATGTTAACACCATACTTGCTAAATTATCCTTTACAGACTTACGCCATTATCAAGAAGTTATTTTTATTTGAGACATCGAATCAATTGATTTGCGATTACTTCCCGCAATCTCCTTGTGCAGTCCATCGAGAATCCGAAATAAATCTTTTAAGACCAGCAGCACCAGGCGGAGCGCATAGCGTACATTACAGTGAGCCAATTAAAAGAGAAAAATTATATCCTTTAAATACTCCACATAGCAACATTCACCTGCTTTCCATTCATTAGGTTGTTGCGTAACCTTCAACGATTCCTTATTGGGATTTGTACGTTACTGCCTTTTGAATTTGGGTGAAAGTAGCTCGTGGCGATTCGGTTGTTTCCTGACACGGGTCTGACCTATTTCGTCGAACATAAGCTCTAATTAGGCAATAAATTAGGCTACACGCCTCTAGACATCGTTGTCTACCGTAATTGCTTGTAATTACAATTTATTGCGGCCATAATATCGTATCGGTCGTAAATTTACTTGAATCGTAGCGAGGTGAGTATTTTAGTGCAAATTAAAGTTTTTGCTTTTTCAAATTTAAGTAATTAACATCGATTTTGACTTTCTCTATAATAATGTTTCCTGTAAAATATTAATCAAAATAATTAGAACTTTTTTTCGTAATTACCATTGGTAACATTTTAGAATTAGAATTTTAGTTCAAGAATATATTGTTTGTTATTTAGAATTTAATGTATCGATTTTAATATATCATTGACTGCATTGCTATATTTCCATTTGTCCTGATTACAGAGAATACTTATTATGCCTGAAATTGTTGAGACAATTTCCGAACATACAGCTTATTTTTATTGCTATGAATACCATATAATTCAATTATTTCCTCATTACCTCGTATAACGAGCACAATTGTGTTTTCTTATCGTCCGAACAATTTTATTTCACGAGCTGGTTTCTGTAATACTTCTTAGATAATTTAATTAGATCTTTGCTGCTCTATTAGATATCAGATTGCCGTCGCATCGTATTATGAGTGTGAGGGATAATGCACCTGTGTTTTTACATGCGATTGAACTGTTATATCACACACGGGCGTGAATCTCTCTTGAGAATGCCATCATCATCATCATTTTTAATTAAGATAGGCGAACGGGTCATCTGATACTTAGTGGTCTTCACAATGCTATTGCGTCACCAAACTCGGCTACTAAGATGTTATGTCCATTGTGCCTGTAGCTACACTGGCTCACTCACCCTTCAAACCGCAATAATATTAATTGCTGTTTTGCGGTGGAATATATCATGACGGGTGGTACATACCCAGCCTTGCACAAAGCCTTTCCACCAAAAAGACCCATCGGACTATGATCAGCACATGTATATTTAACTGGATTTAAATTCATTTCTTCTTACTTAACTAGCTAGTATATAGTAAATATTCCGTTGTAACAATTCACAGTTGCAGCAGGTGGTCACGTGCCGTTACGTGGGAGTCCGATGTAATCTATGCCTCACGTATTTTAGACTCGACACTTGCTATTTATTTTGACAAACGCAATACATAAAGTTACATTGTTTAGTTTTTGTTCTAAATTTAAATATATATATTTTTTAATTTTAATTATTTATTTTTAGTTTGATAATGAACCTATCATTCGAAACGGTATGATTGATTTAATGCTAATTGTCGACTTGCCGTTAAAAATTTTAGCGGAGATTCTACCTCTATATAGAATTAAAAACCTAGAAGCCGTATCATAGATCGATGATAGGGTTAGACGTCAGATCTTTAACGCGAGACGTTTATGCAGAATCAAACGAATGTTACTCAAAGTTATTTTATTAACATTTACAATGATAAATTTTGAGTTTATTTTGTTTTTTAAGACGTCTTATCATCTGGATGTAAATTAATCATGAGACCCAAAATCTAAGTCTTTATGTATGTATTTATAAAATAAAAATAAATAATCTAGATGATTAATGTAAGTAGGTAACATGCATAAAGTACAATAATGCGTGACGGAGCTGAAAACCATCGTGTTAAGGTATTCTATTAAAGCTAGTTTGTTCCAGAGTCACAAGTACGCACTAAACAAGTGAGAAATCAACAGCAAAATGCGAGCGGTTATCACGACGTCGCTAACGTGGTTAGCGATGCGCGTGCGCCGCTCCGTGCGCCAGGGACGATTGCGTCACATCGATCCGTTATTCTAATAATAATCGCGTTTAAGTAAGTCCACTAGAAATACAAAATACACATCAACAAAGTATTATTAAAAATGTATCGTAAATTTAATTTCGTAATGAAAGAAGAAGGAAGTATGATCCAAATATAACGTTCCAATTTCTAATAACAGAAAAAAAAAACAAATCGATATACGTTAAATAAACAAAACAACAGAAAAAAAACCATTGAAGGAAATAAAAGGCTGAGTAGTCGAATATAGCCTAACCGCAAAAATAACAAACAAAATTGTCAAACCGTTGTCTAACCGCACAATCATCTATGTAAACAATTGAAAACGCCTCGAGCCACCGTTGAAAACCACGCAGAAAGAGCTTAAATGAATACTCCAAATCACACCTTGCGTAAATTATGTTGGATTAAGTCATTTGCGGCACTTCATTAGGCTTCATAAACGCCATTGGCACATCAGAGGCGCAGAACATACTTTCCCGTGTTACGAATAAAATCGCGCAATCTGCAAATGACAATATAATATTTGAAAATACGACAAATTGTTACAATTCCACGCATTATGTTCACCGTGGAAATGTGAAACAAAACATTAGAAATACGAACCACCTACGCAATAACAACTCACGTGAGGTTAAAGTTAAAGAAATTTTGAAGATGCAAATGTCACTGTAATTATTAATGGTCGATACAGGAGGACCGAAACTGAGATGGCCCAGTGGGAACCGAACACGATGACCGTGGATTTAAATCTTTATAAGCTGCAGTGGAGCCGCATGGTAAAATAAGTTTTGTAACTTCTTCTTATAAGATAAATAGTTCAACAGCGTTACAATAATGAGCTGTGATACGGTATGAATGGTACCTACAACTGATCCAGAATTTTGTAAAGCTAAAGATTTGGAAAGTATGACAATAGATTACAAATCATCATCAGTTATCATCCACTGTTGAACATAAGCCTTTTTTAGAATCTTTGGATTTTATTTTTGCCAACCACAATTCGGTCATCGACAAGCCGTGCTTACTAGAGAGTAAGCAAGTTAAGGGCTAGTTAAGTTTTCTGTTTAATTTTCTCATTTCTGATTCGATAATTTAGAGAAACTCCAAACATAGCACTTTCTCAGCTCGCAGACCGACCTTAAATTGGTGAACCAGCCGCACGTCTCGGCTCGTTATGTCATAACAAATTGTATACCGTATGTCGTATGGTATAGAATAAAAAGTAAAACAAATCGAGATTCTGGTCATTGTGTTCTAATTTATACATTTTTTTTGTTGACAATCAGTACACAATGTACACAATCTATTCGACGTTTAAATGAAATAAAATCAGGAATTTCAAAGATACGCTGTCAGGAATCTGTTATTATTGGTACCACTCGAATCGTCTAAGAACTGATGTTCAATACAATAAAAGATGCTAGTCACGACAGCCAATGTGCGAGGAACTATCGAACAATCTCTGGCAAATTGTTATTTATCAGAGTATAATTTGTCCAGCTTCTTCAGAAATAACAATTCAGGGTTATAAATGAGCATAGACTTAAAAGATAATAATACAAAAATTCAAAATCTAATTTAAAATTCAAGATATACAGGAAATATGCAATTACCCAAATATATCTCTAATCTAATTTGCTTTATCATGTCAAGAGCATATGAAAGGATGCGACTGTCGAGCGGTTGTCAAGTACCGTCTACGACCTGTCACGTCCACTCCGGAACGTCGGGTTAGGCGGGCTATCGCGACATGACCGCGCATGCGCAGCGCTAATTGCGACCACGTCCCCACAGCCCTGGGTCAGACTAACGGGCATCCAGCGTTATAAATGATATGGGACGTATGTTAGCGGGATATGAAAGGGATGCTAAAGAGCTTTATCATCATGAGAGGACCATTATTCACAGTACAAAGAACACATTTCCTCGTACGTGCTGGAATCTCATGCAGCACAATTTAATATTACATCACTTCAATTATTATAACTTGTATATTCCGACATAGAAATTATTTCTAATTACGAAATTCCGAAGTCATGTTATAAAATACGGATACATGTTTAATGACAGCGAAAAATGTAACCGTCTCTCTTATTTCTTCCGTATTCTTTATACATTGTATTATTATAAAGAAAGCATTATCTCGATAAAAAGGCGTAATCGTCTCGTATTACATCAGATGCACGTAGCTCGAGGAAGCCATTGGGTCTTACCGGATTTCCCATATGACGATAAGGTAAGAAAACATTGTACACGTTAACTGTTATTTGTACGCAAAACTCGGAAGCGTCAGGTGTTATCTAACTTTTGTGTATCGTGTCGGTAATGGGAACTCTTCCCACAGTTTTCATACTTAATTACCAAATTACGTTTGCTTCGTAATTGTTATTATTGCTGCTTCTCGTCAGCCGGTCATACTTTGATCTCCTTTTATTTCGGCTTTGTTTTATTTCATTGTTATGAAAACTAGGTGAAACGATTAAGATAAATGCACCTAATTTAGAACTTGGTCGGTGTTTTTTCTAAATTGTTATTTTAGGTTAATTATAAGAAAAATGCTTTACATAATCGACTTGGTTCGAATAGGAGCGAAAGTTTGGTACAGTTTAAGTGTCTTTCAGCTAGAAATTAAATGTTATTAATTGGTAGTTCTTTCGCAAATATATCTTGTTTAGCAAGTTTTTAATTTTTTATATTTGTTCTGACAACAACGAGAAACAAGAGTGAATTTGAGTAATTATTTAGTATTGACTTGGTAGTAGGGTTTATTGCATGCCCGTCTGAATAGGTACTACCCACTCATCATATATTCTAGGGCCAAGCAGCCAGTGTAACTACAGGCACAGGGGACATAACATCTTAGCTGCTAAGGTTGGTGCAGCATCGGTGATGTAAGGTTTCTTTAATATTTCCTACAGCACTAATGTCTATGGTCAATGGTGGCCCTTTTGCCCGTCTGCCAACCTATACAATAAAAAAAAGGACTTGTATTGCAAAAGAGCGCTCAAAATATAGCTAATTATCATCCAGACTATTTTATATGGATTGCAGTTGGAACACGCTAATTGAGAGATAAAATCTTCAGAAACATACTTAATTGACAGTTACGATTAACGTAATTAAACAACGTACTAAAGAGAAACATTTTAAAAGGATTAATAACAATGTTTATCTTTGAAGAATTACCGATATTCTTATTGGTTTCTACAGTTAACCTGAGACTTAAATTGCCCCTCGACACACAAGTACAACACTATTGACGCTTTAAATTATATGAAATTTAGTTTTTAATGATAACTATTAAATAAAAAAATCATAAGGTTTTTAATTCAAAATTTATAGACCAAGTTACAAAACGTTGTCGATAAATCTAATAATGTAATCCAAGTATAATATATATAATAAGGTTGTACCTTGAATATTGTGCTCTTTGACATTACACCATGTTTTAAAGAATAATCCTTTGAAACGTTTTTTATCGCGAATTTTCTAAGTTACCTTTAATTATAAATTAGCTACGTATAAGGACTCGGCATCTCGGACTCCATTTGAAAAGCAAACGTAATTCATCAGGCGCGAGCCCGTCCATAATTAAAATAGATTATTTTAATGCGATCATTTCATACAGACGCGCCATTCATTTTTATTGATTAATTTAACGCCGCTTGCGAAGAGGCTAAGTGGATAATTTAGCTTTTCTGATATTCTAATAAAGCTAATTGAATATCATGAAGACGCTTCACGGAGGATTACTTAAGTGATAATAAGTTCTGTCGTTTTAAAAGCGATTACTTGTGAAACTAATTTGTTGACTAATGTCTTGTTGCGTGTTGCATTTATAATTCAGACTTCGGGTCATCGATACAAGGGATTAATCGTTACTACACCTTTACAAAATTAAATAAACTTTGCTCTTAATTAATAAAAGTAATGATTAACTGTATTTGTGACACTCGACAACAATTAAAAAATGAAAATTCTAAAAAACATTTTTTTTTTTAAATTAGCTAAAACTATTCCGGGATCCACGGGTTGAGAAATGTCGTCTGACACTGGGATTGATAAGAATATGCAGGAATTAAGCTAATTATCCTTAACGGTTTTCCAAATGACACATTCCTCGCATATTGTGTGTAATCTTTAAATAAATTAGCCCGTGCGTAGCATATAATTATGCAAAATATATAATAATATAAACCATAAGAATGTCACGTAACGAAGTTGCCTTTATAAATATTTATCAATCAGTTTGATTCATTATTCGAATAAACAGATCAAAATAATTGTTGGCCGAGAAATATTTCTTGAGATCACAAAATCGAATTTTTTTAGCCTCGTTTTGATCTTCGCCTTATTTTAAGTGTATTGTTTGTTTGTAAGGGAACTAATAATCCAATTCTCAATAAAGTAAAGCTAATAATCAGAGCAGATTAAACCACTTCCGTTAAGTTTTCTTCATCAAAACACCGTTATGACTATATGAGTGTATAATTATAACACGATTAACCAATCAATTATGCACTCTTGTCAGACACTTATTTGATCGTATTTAAATATACTAAATAACTTCAAATGAACTAGACTTGATGCTGCTATTCTGGAAGGACAAACTCAAAACTCACCGCAGAACACAATCGACAAATGGCAGAAAGTCTTATACGATAATGACTATAACATTTAAAGGATACACTCATAAAGAAAGAGGACCATCGTAAGTCGGTTTTCAAAATTTTTCTAGTGAGATACGAAATCAGGTCTCATAGAATAATACTGCTATTTTACAATGTAAGTGACAATCGTAACATACGCGACAAGGGTGAGGAGACCATAAACGGATTCCTATATTTACACGGCGCCGCACTTCTCTAAACTTTTTCACACCTGTTTCCTGATTGTACTAAACGATGTCCTGAACAAACTTGAACGAACTGAACGATTTCGGCCACATCAGCCATCCTTGAGCGAGACCAACTGCGCAGGAAATATAAAGTCACATTCTCTATTCTCTAACAATCATGATTCGATGGGACGGCAAATTCAACCAAAAGAGTTCAGGCCGGACATAGACAGGACGAACGTTTACGAAGCGGGTTTACGTGTTTTCCGAGTGTAATCACTGGCAACGTTCAGAATCCGAGCTGTTACTGAGAATTTTTTGACAGGTGAACTAATCTACTCTTTAACGACCCAATCCAGGGTATCAACTCAGCGCCTCAGGATCTGCGGCCTTGTAAGCTACTAGAGCCACGAGGCAGAGACGTACGCGGCAATTGCGAGGAGACAATAAATAGATTCTCATATTTACACGGCGCCGCACGCATTACTACACGAGAATTCTTCACACCTGTTTCCTGGTCGTATTAAATAACTTAACAACGTATTTAGATGGAAATGCGAATAGATTTGTAACACCTCAGATTTAATGTCTGAATGTAAATGCATTTGCGATCCGTTCAATTCACGAGGACGCCGCTGAAGTGGGGTTAATTGTGACTTATATGGTGACGTTTGGTGGGAATTTATTGCATTGTAGGATATGTATGCCGCTGAGAGGGATCATTGCATTTTTATATGTAATAAAACGTTAACAGAACTATTTAATGAAACATACCATTAAATGGATTTTATTTAACAACTTTTGTATAAAATCATTTGCAAACTACGATATATTTCTGTTCATTTTGTATATGGAACCGGTAAATTTCCGAAAAAAACAGGGAGGGGTCAATAAAATGTCATACTAAGAGGAAGTCTATGGAACAGGAATAAAAATCTCCACGACGGTAAAAAGGTAAATCTTTTGAAAAACTCAGGGGTTACCCGAGGCCCTAGACAATTCCTATCTATCTTCAAATTAGTCTTGTAACAGATAATAAATATATACAACATCACTTCACACGGGTATAAAAAGTTTCCATATAAAATTTTTAGACCGAAGATCAATTAAAAAAAGAAAATACTGTTATTTTTTGCAAAGAAAGTTGAAATATGTATAATACGCATGTATTATGAATGTATGTTGGTACTCTTGAACCAAACCCCGCATTAAAATCCGAGACGGCGGGAAGCGACTTTGTTTTATACTACACTATATAGAGATAAAATATCGAAGTATAACGGTTGCTTGTAGGTGTTATCAGCATACAAAATAATACAAGATAAAAATTCAAACACGATCATAGGACTTTTAGAAACGAGTTAAAACAATGAAGCTATTAAAGAACGATTACGAATGCACCCGTGGTATGCAAGATGAACAGCGATAGACAAACCCAAGTGATCAGCATGTCTGATTTAGCGGCGTGTGCGTTTTTACACCGCGCTCTCCACTTCACACTCTGAATGCTTTGAGGGCTGGTGTAAGTTATAAGCTAAAGCATCAACGCTATAGTGAACGTAATGTTTACATCACAAGTACTTGAGATATCTTTGTATATTTGGATCTAAGATATTAACCAGGGTGAACATTATCAACAAACGTATAGTCGTTTCTAATGATTATTGTATCGATGCTAATAATAATAATCAAATGTTCCACACTTAATAGTCCCTACTAATTCTGTCTGGTAATAATCTTAAATGTTTGCGTCTGTACAACAACCCAGACCACAACAATTGCCCGTATAACATAAACAAATAAGTTACTATATTTGTATTCATAAACAGTACAGATGTAACGGTACCATAAATAACCTTATTAAGAATCAACGCACTGCCTAAACTTTAAGCCATAGATACTTGAAACTTGGATGAGCCTTCGATTTTAATGTAAAGGTGTAGTAAGATTTGCGAAATGATAATTTTAAGAGCGGCGCCGCAATCCTCAATCACACCAAATTGAACCCGTTTCATCTCAGTACCTTTAGCACATAAAGATAAGTTCATACGATCTTATACACGGCAATTGTGATACGCTTTCAAATATATATTAATAATTCTTGTACTTCTATACAAAATATATCATATGGTTTTTAGTTTTATTGTAAGTATAAATAAACATTGTAGCTGCTGGCCGACCTATCGCCACCATTTCATCACTCGTGTCTCCCACAGCAACCCGAGCGCCACGGTCTAGTAGTCCGACTAGCTTCGTGTTACACGCGACCACTTTCTGTTGGGATAGGAGAATTTAGAGCAAAGCATACACAGGGTTGGCATATTCTATTATTGCATATTTATCTTATAATAAACGTATTACGGTATTTTTGTTAATAATTAATATGAAAATGGAAGTTTGCTTGTTTAGTTTTTAATTTAGTGTGGTGAGCATGACTCTGGTTTTTATTGGGAGTTAATTTCAAAGGCTTTTTAATAATTTTTTTTTTTTGAGGAAAACAATTGGATCTTACGCCATTACTTTATACATACATTATCAGTACGGATTGCCTTAGGAAATCCAACTGACTGTCGCGGTATACTTTGGCCGTACGGTATATTATTAAAACAAAGTCAAGCTTAACTTTGATCAACGCTGCCTTGATATTATAATCTTGTGTTTTAGATTATTTGTCCTTATTTTCCCTATACATACATAGTCACCCTACATATATATATACGATAGTCATTGAATTTGTTAATTATAATTATTCATTGGCTACTCAAATAACAGAAGCGCGTCTGTTATTTATTTACGTACGTCATGAACCTACAACTTATTAAAAATTGGTCATCTGAACTAACAGTCTCGGTTCCCGCTCTTAGAAGATAATTGTCGGCTGATAATTGGGAAACATATTAATTATGTTTCCCATTTCCCGCTATTATTACGGTTTATTAAAACGTTTTTATACGGTTTATTTGAAACTGTAAAAATGAATAATGCTTATTTTATACTCGATACACGACTAATTTTCAATAACAATTATTGCCCAAAAAAGGTATTTTAAGTAATTATTTTTTATAATTGTACCCATTCCGCGATAACGGATTAATATAAATCCATCGAGAATAATCGATTCTGGTGTCCATATATGGTATAGTCTACAATAATCGAGTTCTGAAATATCCGAGTTATTTGGGTGACATGAAAATATCCTTAAAATTCTAACCTCAAGGGGTCAATTTGATACCACACATTGATAACGATTAAAAAATCATCGATTATACGTGGAATCGACTGATGATCGACCCACGCGAGCTATCCAAACATGTGTTTTGTTATTCATTCATATTTATCATTTGCATGTTTACATCAATAAAATTAATATTCATCGAAGTAAACTCGATTATTGAAAGTATTTAATTATCTTTCGAACGGAATTCGAATTTTAAATAATAATAATGTACTCTTTTAACTAAAAACTCTAAAAGAAAAAAGGCAGTCTAAAATATTTTATATATAATTTACCTACGTTTCTACCTATATTTTATCTATATTTCTTTAGGCATTAATACAACACACACTATGTTAAGAATAAAGTGTATGATGAATTATAAAACAATGCACAGATTAATATAAATTCAGAGTTTCATAAAAACAAGTATCCGTTCGATCACTTTAGAATCGATTTTCTGCCGCCGATCGATACGAATGATTTATTCGATTCACACTCGCATCGATTCGTCTTGCTGCCTGTAATTGTTTCAAGGCATATGTATATACTATACAGTAATATAAGTTTTGTGGTTAAGGTTCATTGTAAGGATTTAATGCTTGGAAGTGGGTACGGGGGGAGATGGAACGGTAACTTTTTTATATTTATTTGTCGTAATATTATCATCATAATAACCTTTATCCGTATTATATTTATATAATTACAATTCGCAAAATTGTGTTTTCATCAAATCAGTAGACTTCAAAATTAAAAAAAATATACATAAAGAATATCTTTATACAAGTAGGTACTGATAACAATAAAAAAATATGACATACGAAAAAATCCTATGAAAATTGAATAATAAATAATGTTACATCTACAAGATGGTAATAATATACCAACATTTAAAATTAATTATATGTAATTTAAGCCTTTACCATTCACCATTGAAGAATTTAAATAAATATCATGTACAAAGTATATATTTTGTAGCTATATTTTTAAAACATAACGACGAAGTAAAAGGGCCAGTGATGTATAAGGACTGATTTAATTCGTTATCTCGATCTCAAAGGTACCCAAGATCGGTCAGGATCGATAAACGTTATCGAATTAAACGTACCGAATTTATAGCTGAAGACAGTCATTATCCGCTTACGATCGCTAATTTCGCGGGGACGATCGACAAACGACAGTTTCACAATGATATAGATAACTGGAATAGAATTACGACAATCGATGTTCGAATTCGACAAGAAATATTATGATCTTACTAAGATAGCTTCGTAGAGGATTGAAGATAATGTGTATTAAAGTTTTGATAATTAATTTATTTGCAACATAAATAACTTGTACGAAATGAATATGTCTCGTAAACGAAGGTTAACAATACGCCCCATAGACAAGTTGCTATTGTTATATACCTACTTATGTTTAAAAAGTTAAAAAGATATAATTTGAAAGACCATCCAAAAGAATTGGAAAAAGTTATTCACTGAATCTGTATCATTTATTGCACATATGATATGTTATGAGATGGAACCTTGTCACAAGACAGGTAAAACGGTTATATTACGCTCCGGACTTATTCCGAACTAGTTTCGACAATTCCTCACAAAAATAAGACTCAGGTCAATCGTGAGGGCTAATTCTACTTATTTATATCGGTTATGATACGATTCCGATCGTTGTGTAAGTAGAATAGGAGAACGATAACGTTCCGATTCGATTGACATCGCAATTACGATACAACAAGGAAATGCTGCTAGCATTCTACCAACAGTCTACGTGATCATGATTTCTTTAATACCTACTTATATATATAGTTTTGATTTGTTTGATTTTATTTAAGTCTGCCGTGTAAATTATTTGGAAATAAACGAGAATGAATTCTAGTCACATCTAGATTTTATGTATCCGAGTACGGAAAACGACGAACAGCGCATCAAAAGCTTTAAATGTCTATACGTATCAATTTTACTGCCTCAAATCCCTTGGCAATTCCTGAGGCGGTCGACAAATGTACTTCACTTTATCTCCCAGCATAAAACTTTAACATTGGTATTAGATAATTTATATTAAACGAAGTTACATTACATTGTACCCTCACAACGGGATACAGTTCTTTTTACTAACTCAAGCAGTATTATTCTGTAAGTCACTTCGTATCTCACTCGTGAAATGTTGAAAACGTGAATCATTATTTTGATACTAGTATTTAATAATATATAATTATCTATTTTATATTTGACGATCTTGTTATGCGATTTGTTTCGAGTTTCTTATTAGAGAAGATCTCTACTGAATGATTTAGTTTTGGAAACAATTGATGTTATAATTCCTAATATTATTACATACATAACATAATCAGCCTGTAAATTTCCCACTGCTGGGCTAAGGCCTCCTCTTCCGTTGAGGAGAAGGTATGGAGCATGTTCCACCACGCTGCTCCAATGCGGGTTAGTGGAATACACATGTGGCAGAATTTCGTTGAAATTAGACACATGTAGGTTTCCTCATGATGTTTTCCTTCACCGCCGAGCACGAGATGAATTATAAACAAATTAAGCACATGTAAATTCAGTGGTGCCTGCCTGGGTTTGAACCCGAAATCATCGGTTAAGATGCACGCGTTCTAACCACTGGGCCATCTCGGCTCTTATTATTGATTTATCTCTAATATTATCGATTTATCTTATTTATAAGATAAAATAAGGCTGCACAGATTGTATTCGTCGTTTTTATTCATATTTGGAAGAAAAACTAAATCTCAAAGTAGAAAAATACTATAAAGTGAAGTACTGCAAAATGCAGCATATAACATGCATACATACTACTCTTATTTTGTCAACCTCGGCTTGAAGTGTTGCTGGCTTACCTAGAAAGAGAAAAACATAATATTAGACATTTCTAAACCGAATTCATGAAAGAGATATATCTCGATATATTGTCTTGATGATGACCAACATAATGATGACGATAATGATGATCAAAGTCAGATTAACTTATTTTACCATAATCTCAATTGTCATTGGTCGGCGGAAGATGATGGCGTGATAGACGACCAATAAGCATTCAGTATTTAGGGAAATTAGAGAAACTGACTTTATTCATCTTTTAGAGTATACACCTATATCTTCCTCTCGCATTAGAAGACTTCAATCGGCTTAATATGCAATTAATTAAGACATTTAAATATAAAAAGTTAATTAATATTAGGAAGGATTTTAAAAATAAGTGTGTAATTAAATTTTTATCGTCAAAAGATACGCTTTATTTTAAATTTTATAACAGGACTTAATGTACTTTGGGAACTCTTCATTTGATTGAATTGAAGATAATATTTGACGGTTTACAGTTTATTTGCCTCCGACATGTGACCGCTAAACTGCGGTGAGAGACTGCGGTCAACAAAGTATAAGAGTAGCAAAATTACCCTTTTCGATTTTAACCGCTTCCGCTAACAATGGTAATAAACATACGGAACTATTTAACAAGTTTGTTTGAATTAACTATTGAGAGTATATACTTTTTGTGCAACTACGATAACCAGGAGAAAGTATGAAAAAAAATATATGTTAAGAATTTGGATATCCAACATTTAAACAGCAAAGGTTAATCTATCAACAGTCTTAATTCACGCACGCTCTTCTACAAATATAAATAAACCTGTCAATACGATTCAAGACTCAAGTGATACTTTATGACCAACAGTCACCAGTCACAATTTTTCCACTTCGTCCGACGTGACGTAGAACGTCAAAAAGCGTAAGCGTTTTAACTAGAGAAATCATGAACCAAGTCATAAACAGTAGTGAGTAATAAAGACGTATTAACATAAACACGCATTTGAACTTTCACAAGCGACACATAAAGGTAACATCACATCTGGGACGAGAGACTGACAACCAGAAGCTTGTCAGGTGTAAAAGAAAAAAACTTGCAAAAGCAACGGCTGTACCGTTAAATTTGCTCTAACAGCTAGACCGCTTTAACTCATTCACAAAAAGCCTCGGTCGAATGGCGCGCGCGCAACGAAAACGGTGACCAATATTACGGATTAGTGGACGTATTATTCTTAAATTTAATCTTTTTTCAATTGGGCGAATATTTGAATTTATATCTGTTCATAAAATTATGACATTATTAAAAAAAAAACATATTTATTTATTATGTCGAAATATTAATAAAGTTTAAAAATATATTTTCTTACTAAAAATAGCGACGACGTTGACGGAAATGATTTAATTTGATCCATTGGGGCATAAAAATACAAACTAATGTTTTTACAAATACAAAATATATAATGTAAGAAATATTCTTAGTCTCTGAATCATCAAAATAGTGGTCACACTAAACGTATTAACCATTTGCAAATGTACATTCAAAGAATCTAAAGTCACCAAGAACTATTTATATAAGACATTAGTTGAGAAGCGATGTTGTCCGAGCAAATCGATTATTCGTGATAAAAAATCGAGATAATCTCTTAAGTACTCGATTGTCGTGCTACTTAGAGATATTGGCTTTACAATTATTGACAGATCAGGTTATGAAGTATTTAACTTGATATCTCGTTCAATTTGAATTCCATTCGTAATTAATTTTTTTTTTATTTATTGATTAACCTCCATGTTTAGCATCTCAACAATGTAACGTTGACAATATAATACAAGTAACCATAAAATTTTGCAAGTGTAAAGATCGACATATGTTTGCCATGATTCGCATCAAAAAATATACTATAAACTTCAATCTTTATTCAATTACAATAAAAAAAAAAAGATTTATTATATGAATTGAGATTAAAAGAAATATAATTTTAATATTTTTCTCTACCAAAGCAATAAATTGAACACACCTACGCTGGTCAGATAGCGGAGGTATAGTTAGATCTATACGAATAATATAAATAAATAGATTTGTTTGTTTATAATCGATAAATTATTGGATCGATATTAATAATTCTTGCACCATCAGAAACCTACTTTAACTAAAATTAATAAAGGTATATTTTATATCAGTAATAATAGGACTCTAATAGTTACAAACTGGATTTTACGCGGGCGAAGCCGCAGACAATAGCTATATAATAGTCTGTTATAATGTAAAAAGTAACATTACTCATTTTAAATGAACTTCTTCGCGAGCGCGTAACGAAATGTTATTAAACGATACCGACTTGTAATAGGTAGTAACTGTTAAAAACTATTATTATATAACAGTATTGAAGACTCGAAACTAATTTAAACTATTATGGATTTTTAAACAGTGATTATTTATATTGTTATCTCGAAAACAAGACAACTGAGCCGAAGGTTTCTAATGGTAGAAAGGACGTCTTCAGACCATTAAAAAATATAACCCATGAGACTATGTTGTTAAATAACGAATTCCTTGCCGGCTCTTCTTGTAGAATCTACATTCCGAAACTTAGCTTTACGTTTATAATAATTCTGTAAAATGACGATTCAAAAGTATTTGTAAATACCTTACTTGAATTAAGTATATTTTAATTTTGATTTAGATAAGTCGAATTTCATTATCTCACTAAACCTTCAAAACGGAGAACACTACAAAAAGTATGGATGTTTTACGTGTTTTTAGTTTAACTTACGTACCATTGAAATATCATTTAAAACGATATAGCAGCTACGGTAGACTTGCATATTACATACTGAGTTTATTAGCATTCAAAAAACCTTTAACGTAAGATAAAATCAGAAAGCTTTTTTTTTTAATTTAATTAACCAGTTTTAGCCAGATTCAATCTATTCGAAGAAGATTCATTTATTAAATTATCCAGTATCCAGTTTCCATGTACCTGACCTACACCAAGTGACACGCCAACGCTTTCGTAGATAAAATATATACCTCAAAAGGAAGTAGGTTTAAGGTCAATATGGAAAATAACTAAGGATCCTCACAACGAAACCGGTTTATAAGTTCAACATAGTGTAATACAACCGATTCTATAAAATGAAACCCGTTATTAAATTTAAAATCAATTATTAAACCATAGTTATATTGGAAATGTGTACGGTAACAGATCGTAAATGTGCCACGGGTAGTTAATGGCCTCCTCCACTTAAGGAGCAAGCTTGGTGCTTATAACGTTGTTCTAATGTAGTTGGTGATAAATAGTTTTTGTAACTTTAGGTTTCTACAATATAATATAAATTTTTACCCAAAATAACTACAAACTTGTCCATGAAAAACCAACAGTATGTATATTTTCATACCTTAAAAGTGGTATATTTTCTTCAAATTTAAATGGGTCCACGATCAAAGGGAATTATACTATCCGAAATAAAAATATGAATTTTCCAAATCAGTTCATAAATGTCGAAATTGTAAAGTAATAAATTAAACGGAATTGAAAACCTCTTTCTGTTTTTGAAGTCGGTTAATTTTTTTTTATTAAATTTGTTATTAATTAATATCTATGATGTTTGGTCCCAATTGCAAGCGAATGAGTTTGATACAATAAAATAACAAAAATCCTTCGCCGCAACGCAAGAGATCGATCAACACGACTACTTAAATATATAGACCATCACAAAGCGCATTCTACATCGACGGTTTCAAACGTTATCTTGGTCATGACACCATAAAAATATGCAGGCCTAATGACATTGAGTTCCGAGTACATAGATAAGAAAATATTCTAAATATATCAAAGAGCGCATGTTTAGCGTCAGTAGACACAACATACGAACAAACGGCTAAACAGTAGATAGATCACGTATCCATCGCTACCTGCAAGGCTGTTACCGTTCCAGCTCGATTCATTCAGATGATTTCGCTAAGGCTGCCTCGATACGAAACTATTGCCAAGAAGTTTTACAAAATCTTATTATTTAAGATAATATTACAAACTTTGATACATGTGCGTCAGGATATCTCGCCTAGAGCTGAGTTAAATGTCCCACGTCTGGCAACTCGGCACGAGTTTTAACTCAATGATGTTGATGATGAAACATATGAAAACACAGTAGATCTGGTATGGAATTAAACCAACTAAAATTAAGTTAATTATTTCATCCCCGTAGTTCATCCTCCGGAGTTTATATCTAATCATAGAGCCGAGCGCCATATCTTAATTAGAGATAGGTATCTAACACAATCTCAAATAGACTGTCTTTGTTATATATGAAGTTTGATATTACCTATACATATTTTTTTATCAAATTGTTTATCAGAACCCTTACTAGCATTTACGTCCACCTGCACAAGCGCACGTGTGTCGCTTCCGTTGCAAAAATGACAACCTTGGCGTTACAATCGGTTCATGAATGAGATAATTAACACTGTTTCTGTTATGTTTTGGTAACTACTCTGTTAAAAATATGTTAAGTACGTTTTGTTATTCACCTACGTATAAGATTTAACAAAAATATTTAAAATACTTAAGATTATAGCTAGATACGTATATTCAATTAAGTCTCTTGTACGTATTTTTAATGTCGTTACGCAACCGTTGATTAAAAATGTAGATTTAATTGAGAAGAACCTGTTACGCTATTTTATAAATGTATGATCAACATTTAAGTTTTATGGAATACCTATGTATTAATATAATTTAAATATTCCATTATTCTGTTAAACAAGGTTTTAAAGAAATATTTTTGAATAGTAGATGTACACGATGTAATTACATTTTAAGTTATCAGTTTTCAGATGATCCCTTATGGATAGATGGCCTAGTGAATAAAATCGAGCACTACAGTATTTTCGTATGTTTAATTGGGTTTAAACGTCATTCCGTACTAAGAGAATAGGTCTTCCCCTTAAAGAAGAAACCTCTGGCAAGCAGTCGTATATTTACAGGTATTTTTTTTTAATTTTTATCTGACATTCAGAACTGCTATTTTATACAAATGATATTATTGTATTTAAAAAAATCTGGTTTTTTAAAAATCGAATCGAAATGATTACACAGATTCCATCTACAATGATTACTATATAGGTTAGGTTATGTTTTAAACGTACGTATATTTATAAATAGTACGTTTAAGGTTCCATGAGGCCGACGGCTCCCTTACAAGAAGCGCAAGGTAACCCGAGTAAGTATGACGCGGAAGCCGACTTTTTGTCGAGGATATCATGTCAATTATGAATGTCAATGAAGGTTTTCGTACTGTTAATTTGTTTTTTTTTTTACATAGACTAAGGTACGAAAAAAAAGCGTTTAATCTTCGACAAATTTCTAGTTGCGTTTTTCTTTATTATCGGTTCACTTAACTAATACTTTTTTCTTTTGCATTATTATTAGACAATTAAATTACTTTGAATATGTAAAATATTTAATAGATTTAAAGAATTATGTGCACATTTTATTCTGGTCTGCCGTAATTATAATTCCGTAAAATAAAGTAGCTTACATAAATTTCTATTATTGAGTAAGATGCAAAAATATAGGCTCAAGGTATTTCAAAACTTAAACTAGCCATGCAAAAAATATAAAAAAAACATGTTATTTAACAACCTGCAAATAAATATTTGATCTTCATAAGTTACTCCACAGTAACAGACGTACCCTTCAATTACCAATTTGAATAAATTACTAAATTTAAATTTCCTTTTACCTCATTTAGAGCTTAACAATCGTAAATTCTCCTCCGTAGTTTTAAATCATGGCTTCAATGTTATCCGGTCTTAAATACTTTTAACCTTTCCCCGTACGAATATTGTCAGAAGTGATTAAAATTTTATGATTAATAGCCACAGTTATTAATTTTAAACTTTTTTTTTTATTTGTAATCGTATTTTCAACGTTCATGACGTATTTTCATAACCGTAAATAAAAATATCAAAAGATTTTGTAACACATAATATGTTATTTACTCAATAAATTTAATTTTCAGCTTAGAATTTTTATACGTGTAATTATATTGTAGCAATATAAAAAAATCCTATGAAATATATTTCTTCAGAGAAAGACTAAAATTTAGAATAATTACTTGGTCTAATTGTTTAAGCACTACACGGCTATTACAAGACAGATTTCAATAACAGTGTGTAAAACTGCAAAGGTTTCCAGGAACAAGTAACTCAACTATCACAAATGAGGTTGTAACTATACGAGAATTTTAAAGTTAAAGTTTAAACAACGAATAAAAAAATGTTTAATATTATAAATCAAGCTCATTCCAAAAGTTCTAAAAAGAGGTCGGATACCCGTTTGTCTTGTTTTAACAATACTTAAACCAGATTCATTTTAAATTGGACAGGTTATAAAATAGCATAAATTGATGAATATAATATTTTCGAAACAAAGGCAAATTAAAAAATACTAGTATACCGCAAAATTCGAAAGGTTGGTAACTGCTATTAGAGAAAGAGATTTAAGGAGATGCTATCGAAGAGTTAAATACGTCTTTTAACCTTGTAAGATGCGATCTAAGGCCTTGTTGTCACTTGTCCACACTGCGCCTACAATGTGAACATCGACAAATGTTTATAGTGACACATCTGAACCCGACACAGCCTTCGCTATCAGGAATGTTGGCGTCGACTAATTCTAGACAAGATTAACGCATCAACAAAACTAGTGCCGGAAACGACTAGCAAAATAATTCTTAGCCGATTAATGAAGACTGGTGAATATTTTATCCAAATTCAACATTTGAAATTGATGAGGTCTAGTGTTGTGACCGTAATCCTTACTAAAAATAAGAATAAACTATCGATAGAACACAAATAACCATAACGAATTCCTTAACGGTATTGTCGCTTTTTTCAACAAACAGCTCTATCGAAAACCTGTCGCGGTTGTAAAAAATTGACCTACATATCGCAGTCACAAATAAAAGGAATTTACGTCGACAACCATAAAATGGTATAAACCGTTTCGTGATACAGTGTGTCACAAAACCGAAAGGGCGAATTGAAGATCGATTAAGGCAGATAATTTTGCAATTAAGCTATTTAATCTTCTAAGCGCCTATAAACTAAACGTATAGCGGAATATTTCTCATTAATGACTTCACTAAGCACAATTATCGTCTTCATAACAAGTGAAGGACCTATTTATTACAAATTTATCATCATTTCACCGACTTGAACGCTTCATCCGATATCTAAGATAGTTATTATCATACTTATTAAAGCGTTTACACTTGGAATTTACTGTAGGTTATAAAAATTCCTATAGTTTACCGTTAAATTTAACAGCATCGAGAATATAATTTTGAATGTTGCCACATCAATAAAGTTTGACGAATCGACGATGACATAACACTAAATTAATTGACAGTTACTCAAAAAAGCAAAGACATTCTTTATTCAGCTTTGTGATTCCAAATATGAGGTGCATTGAATAGAAAAAAAAATACAATATTACTTATCTCACTATTAATACAAATGCGAAATTTGGATAAATGGATTTATGTTTGTTACTCAATCACGCTAGAAAAGCTGAACGGATTTTAATGAAATTTGAAACTGAGATAGATTATAGTCTGGAATAGTACTAAAGGTACTTTTGATCCCTAACACCTGCATCTCGATTCCCCACGCACGTGGATGAAGCTGTGAGCGGAAGTAGTTTGTTCTTTATTTTATTATTATTAGTATAAAACTTATAACAAAAAGGACGATTCTTTGCAGAAATTATAATGAATATAATATGTAAGGACATGTCACACTGTAGCTTTATGTAACTATTTAGCACTTTTAAGCAATGTATACATAGTGTGCGATTTTATTACTGAGAATTTTTGGTAAATAATAACACTTTGAGAGACATCATCACAGACACAATACTTGCTACACACAACATTATGTTACTGATCATTGTTGAATACTACCTTAAAATATAAATTGAATTAATTTATAATGCTTAAATGTACATCTTACTTCACTACAAAATTGAAATTCATTTAAACGTTTAATTTTTAATAATAAATATGACTGAATTAAAAAACATACTAAATTTACGATAGTTTGGGGTTTATAAACATAAAATTAACTAACATTTGCAAATCTGACCATAAAACAATCACATCATATCGAACCAAAATTAAGTCTGAAGCCGTAAATATGTTGGCATAATTTATATGAATATTAATTGCCATATCACGATTATAATTACGGCTACCGTATTTTCCATTTTAAAAAATTAGTACCCCATTTGTGGTGGATGTGTTATTTTTCAATCTCACATAACCGTTAAATATTTATAATGTATTTTAATATGGCAACACTATTTCTCTTCATTATAGAGCGATCTAAATAAACCCTGATTGATGGTGAATTATTATTAGCCTCGTTTATATAATTTTATTATCTGAAAATGAGGATGTCTATATAAACTACGTTAGTCGGGGCTATCGATATATCCATATTGATCATTTCAAATGGACAGAAGCGAACTATTTTAAAAAGGCAATTAAAACTAACCGTTAAAATCGATTTAGAAAACATTTCTAATGACACGTGATATATTGTTACATCCCTAATGAGGTGAATCTGCATTAATGTCAAACGGTTTATTTTTTATGAAGGTCATAAAAATAAAAGACTAATGACTATGTATTAGGAATCATGAAAAAGGATAACCAAATGTTAGGAATGACGCAAAATGGCGGGAAACAAATGACTCGGTCAGTTGATGGATAGCCTATTCCAATTGAAATAGGAAAAAAGATAACCAACCTTAGATTTACGTATTACAATCGATTTGCTAATATCTCAGCTACACTGTGCAATACTAAGAGTTTATGATTAACATATCTTTATTTATAATACGATACTATTACACTAAATTACTTATTTCCACTTTAATTTTACTTCCAAAATTTCCATAACAGTTTAATCGACGTTCAATACGCCATTTTTTCATAAATCCATATTAAATATCATAGACTAATCAAGGTGTCAACCAATGATATCGCATTAATTTGTCTTCAAATGTTGTTTATTTGGCTTTTTTCCTCTTATGGTAGTGTATCACCCGGGCTGATGAAAATACATATTTTAGTGATATCAAATAGGATTTAGGAACATAAATAGATTAAACAGTAAAACAATAATAGCAAAACATATCATCTATGCTATTATTATAAATGCGAACTCTGTCTGTTTCTTATTCTTGCACGGCCAAACCGCTGAACCCATTTTTATGAAATTTGATATGAAGCAAGCTTGAACTCCAAGAAAGGACACAGGCGACTTTTATACGTAACGACTGACGATCGATCCCTGAAATAAGCGAAGTTATGGACGACAACCAGTTACCACTGGTTAACTTTGTTTATATTTGTTGGATTATCATTTTGCACTTTGATTTTGTGACTACCGACAAACCGGTTGATATTATTAAAAAATTCTATCATCGTTCGAGCAAGTGTTGCATTAATCAAATGCAGTGTTCCCAACGATGTCCGAATCGAGAACAATACAATTTCAATCGAATTAACCGCTCGCTATCTGATGAAGGCGATGGCCCGGTTCAATGGTGCTTTCTCGATAACCGACAGTCGATTATCGTTTGCCGGAATCGATTATACTATCGATACCGTTTACAAATATTTCGACATATAGATAGTGATCTGGTTGGGCTCGAACGGGTTTATATTAATACTGAGGTATTTGCCTAGTGTACGTGGTATTTTGATATATTCCTTTCGATTTAATTATGATATTAATTACTTAATATAGTCGCTAGTCGCAGCAGGCAATTCTGAAGTTGATAAATTCATATCTTATTTTAAATTATTGGTCTGTTCTGTTAATTAGTGGTCGTTGCTTTTGAAACGCTTGCGTATAGTATATTTTGTTCTAAACTGAGAATCGAAATTACAAGTAAACAAGATGACGCTGAAAGTGCGTCAACTATTCGTCTGTTCAAATGTTTATCCTCAAATATTATATTGAGTAATTAACTTAAAATACGTTGATAAACGAGCATTTACGAGGAAGCCTAATGAGAAAGAATTGTCATATTTCAAAGTGCTTGTCTATGCGCGATGACTACATTCCCCGACCGTCAAGTAGCCCAATCGCTAGTACTTTCTGTAACAATTTAAAAAGTGTACTAGGATCTATTAAATAAAAATAACTTTATTTTATAACCAGTGATGAGGTCTAAGATGTTATATCCCTATAATTCCACGAGTAATAAAACCTGAGTACTTAATAAAAATATTATTAGTAAATGCTGGTTTTAATACAGTTCAGTAACATCGTTTCTTGTAGTTTATTTGATAAGGTCTTTCTAAGTGATTATTATTTTTATTATGTGTATAAATACAATATAGTATAAACATATGTTCCATAACACGTTCAAGAGAGGAAAATCACTTCTTCATCAACATTGGGTAATTGGATATATTAAAAAAGGAAATCCTACGCTCGGAAATGTCCCAAAGGTAGAGCACAATTCACCGCGCTCAAAAGTGGAATAGTGAACTAAAAACGTTATTAAAAGCAATTAAGCTGATTCGAAAAACATATGGTTTACATCATATGTAGTGATTACTATAAACTCTGATTAATAGATAAGACTTATTTACGATTTTAATACTAGAATACTTGAACAATTTCTCTTTTACCATTTAAGAGTTAAGGCGTGATAGACTTGAAGACAATAATTGCCAAGTAGTCAAAATTGAATTTGGAGTATTCGCATCAATGACAAATAACTACTAAGACATATAACTATAATATAGATTTTTTTCTGATAGTTTTAATTCGGTTCTGTCATTTCTCTCGGTTCTAAATAAATGAGATGTAAACGAAACTAAAAAACCTTTTGTGTCACCATTAATAACCTAATTAAATGCCATCAGACTATAACAAAAGACTCGACAATTTATAGCCTACCTGTTTTTATGTTATTTTAGATGCATTAACGACATTTATTTTACATCTGACGAAATTTCATTAGATCGACTATTAAATTAAAATACAACCAGTCTTGAGTAACTTTAATTCAATTTTAGGAGGGAAGAGATATCAGCTATTGACGTCTCGACGTGCTTTCGTGCGCTGGGACGATATTTTAAGATAAAACATTTAAAAAATTTAAGGTAGGTACTACGATAGTTTGAAAGCTGACAATATTTATTCCGCACTTCCAAAAGACCATTGCGCGTACGCCTGAACTGTATATCTCTCTAATTCTGCTCTCCAGCCGTATCGGATTTCCGTACCCATCGGATTACGAGTAAGGAAATAAGATAAAATTCAAACAACTTTTTGAAGTTTAGAAATAAAATTCAATTTAAACTTTATAGTGGAGGGTGTGATATGGATCTCTAATATCTTTATTAATAATATCTAATGATATTTATCAGTTGTATAATTCACGATTTAATATATAAAACATAAATATCACTAATATTATAAGCGTCATAAACACCAACGCATAACAAGTGAGTGTGATTCCAGAATAAGAAATGAAGTATTAAATTCACTTTATTTATGAATCATCGATAAATCATTGAATTTAAAAACAAAAACTGTTTCTACATTGTAAATTAACTCGGTTTTAATTTGTAATAAAATTCCCTCGGATGAAACTTGTTTAATTGTTTCATCCGAGATTCGTTTCGGAATTCGAACCAGTTCGATTAACTGAAGATTCTTAAAAAAAGAAAAACAAGGAATGTTTTTATTATTGTCTTGATTACTTATAATAAATTTTAAACCGACCTTCGCCTTTAATTACTTAGATATACCGACTCCTTTGTTTATAATTAATTAAAATATATGAACTCTGTATTAAATAATCGAAATAATTAAAAGTAATGAGTCATTCCAATAAGGTTTAATATAAATAAACTTTATCAAATAGGTATAAATATGTAAATTTTTAATTATTTTTATATGAAAAAAAAAAACATAAAATTTAATTAAACTTTAAATTTTATATGTTTGTATATTGTTTTTAAATAATTAATTTAACGATAGGCATTATAAACTAACCCTTATGAGAACATTTGTATCGTTACGAACAGGATTCCACCACGAAGAAGAGTATTAATCATTTCTATCAATTAAATAACATAATACGTTATATTTAGCTATTTTATTTTCCAAAATAGAAAGCCTATATATTAAGAAAAAACACCAATAGTATGTATTGCATACAGTAAATTACTATCTTTGACTGATGAAGATATTTCCTCGTGATTGGTCACTTCGAGAAAATCTGTCAGCATAAGTCTAAAATGACCATATGTCTGACATCAAAACGATATCCGCGCCACGTGGGACCCCATACATCAGCGATGTCCTTATTATTCACCATACAGAGCTGACAGGGCCATTTGTAATGGGCCTTTCATTGGCAATTACGATGTCCGATTAATGGGGACAGACTATTTTGTATCTGTGGCCAAACCTCAAAATGTCTGAGATCTGATATGGTCATTTCTTCATTCTTGGAAGCGTTCTGATATCGAGTAATACTTATGTCTTAAAACTTTAAATGTTGCCATAAATGTAGTTGTATTTTGTTTTTATCGTATTTATGAGATAAAATTGAATTTTTATTTAACGTTAAAAAAAGTGAGAAATCAGTTTTTGAATTATATACATATGTACATAATCCCTTATTGCCAAAATTACTCCTAACAAAGGGTTAAAAAGTAACCTATGTCCGTCCTTGGGGTTCAAGCTTGCTTCGTACAATCGATTCAGTACAGTCCGATCGCTTTAACGGTGATAGCGTAATATACAAACCGATAGTTACTTTCGTAACTCCAAAACATTTTATAACTCAAACAGTCGTAATTGACTAAAACAAATAAATCATTGCTAGAAAACCATAAGGAAAAGGCAGTCATTTTAATTTCTATTTAGTTTTATACAAAGCGCCCATTTCCCCGCAAAGTGGTAAACAACACATGCAAAAGTTTTGCTCAATTTGTTTTAGCGCTCGACTGTTTGTTTACGTGATTACCTGTCTATTTGTCTCTCTGTTCGTTTGCTTGTGGTTTAAGTTGCGAGAGAAATAAAATCCGGATAAGTAAGCTGAGGGATTACGAGATATCTCGATATTCGAAATTTAAAAATAAAAACGATCGAACAAAATCAATTTGGTTAAGTAAAATTGGTATTCGATGCAAAGACAAAAAAATATACATTGACATGGCATAATACAGGTACTATTTGTTACTACAAATTGATATAATAAAGAAGACGGTATTACGGCGTAAATGTCATCATTCCCACATATACCATATCCATTTATATATTATAAGATCGATGTTTTTTTTTTCATCCATTTCTAGTGGCCAATGTATTCACTTTTAAAGCCTGCGATTCAACTTGCACCAAAGTCATATCTTCTGTATTCAGATACTGTGGACAGAGATTGGTTTGTCGAGTGTAGTATTTTGTATATTGTAAGATGTTAACAGAAATATTGTTTGTTCAGACAGTTTGTACAGAATATAAATTTTACAAAGGTGGCGCGATGCTTGTAAGTTTTACGCGTCGGCCATTACGCAAAGCAAATTATGTTCTATGTATTATTCCTTCTATATATTAATATTTATATTTACTGTTTCTGTATTGTACTCGTCGTTCAAATTAGAAGTAGAGAGATGATTATACATATGTATACTAGAGTAAAAATAACACATTGAAGTAAATCAGATCAATCAATCCTTAAATGTAACGAATAAATAAACAGTATAATTTAAGAGAATATTTGGCAACTTCTTTTTTCTTCATAGACACTGCCAATTCTCACCGAAGACACAGAACACAAAAACACGTCTTCATTGCTCTACATCACCACAGAGACGAGTACGCGCTTGTTGCGTACGTTCTCTATTTCCATCGCATGCGCACCCTCCGTGTTATGATGCCGGTGAAATGTGCAACATAAACACGTGTTTATTATTCAAATAAACCTGCTCTATAATGCTTTGCGAGTTATGTTTATTTATTATGAGCGGAAATAAATAACTTGCATACAATTCCAGAAGGACTCTATTTTAACATTTATAGCTTAATATGTGGTAATCTATTTAGTTTGTTACTTGATACTCTATTGTAATAAGAGATTGCTACAATACATCAATTGTTAAGACTCATAGGTCCAGACTCTTTTATGAATCATGACGTAAATTCACGGCCGTTTTGCTCATGGAGTCAACGCAAATTATATATTAAAATCTTTTTTGAAACTTAAATTGAATATCTACTCAGGGACACGTGTTATACGCACAAAAGAGTATGTATAGCCGATTAACCGGTTGGATGGAAGAGGTTTAAAATTAATATGTATTACTAAAAGTTGAAGTTTACATAATAGCTTGTAATAACAACCTCAACACTTATAATGGTTTACAATTTTAGTTAACGCGTAGCGCTCACCGAACGCATATATTAAATTCAACAGTATCCGCAAACTATACGTTTTGAGTAAATACAATTACGTTACAATGCTTAAAAAGTAAATAAAACAACGTATAGATGCGTTTGAGTTTTATCAGTACGCGAACCTTTCAACGAAATCAAGAGGCGTCACGTCATCAATGAGGCGTCCTCGTAACATCATACTGAAAACTTCCAATAAAATTATTAAAAGCAGAGACAGTCTTCAAATCTCAAAAATTGAAGACATTAATTAGATTCATCAAGTTTCTCTTGATTAAGGCTCTCATTTAATTTGTAATTAGTAGTACTGATGTATACAATCAATATTCAATGGTTTGCCGTAGAGTTGCCCTATAGATGGAGATATGTTGATGTACCCTGTTCTTTAATATTAATAACAAATTTTAATAACAGTATTCACTAATTATGCAACGTTTATTATATAACGATATATCTTTTTAATTTATGAACATTACGCAATATTGTCGGGGAAGTTTTGAATAATACGTTTATTACATCATTGAGGAAATTAATTCAAATTCAATTTAAAGAAATACGTTTTACTATTATAAGAGTCAGGTTCACAGTCAGGCCACTCCCTCACACAAAATCTGTCCCTTTAATGGCGCAGGAGAGTGGACAGGTTGGTATAATAAGATGTACAAACAACATCTGCCTTCGATGCTGAAACAAATGTATTTAGGGAAGAAAATACACGAGGAGCGTTTCTAACGTAATAGAAATGGTACCTTTGAGAAATGAGGTTTAGTAACTTAACTTAAATCTCATTTCCTAAAAGTACAATTTTGGCGCTTCGGCTTTTCTTCCTTTCCAAGGAAGATATATATATCGTATCGAGCATATCAGAAGGAGAAAGTAAGCACTTGTTTAGAACAACATTATTATTGCTAAATTCACTTCTCACTGATCTAACACGTCTTTCGGTCAAGCGCGCGGGCGGAGTCAAATGTGCTTTTCTCTTACACCTGCGCACGCGCAATTGCATTCATCATACTAGCTTATTGTATAGTGGTACCGTCGTTACTTCTGATTTACAATACACAAGTGCTTTAGCTACTTACACTGGGATCAGAGTAATGTATGTGATGTTGTCCAATATTTATATTATTTATTATTAAGGTATTACTGCGATATAGTAATAGGTGAAAGTCGCAATGAGGGTTCCCGTAGTGCCTTATTGAATAAATAGGCACATTTTATTCAAAATTGTGACCCCATACATCTGTCAAGGTAATGTAATGTACACGGGCGCAGTATTGTGCTCTCCTGTCACACCTGCAGATTGCTATTGCGCAGGTGACGATCAATGCTATAAATAACTATGGTATTCCTACTTTTTATGAAACAGTTAATTAAATAGTTAACATAGTTATTTTAAATGAAAATTCAATAAAATTGACTTAAACGTCTTATTAGCGTTCGAACCGTACTTTTAAACGCATGGTTCTGTAAACATTCTCGACTAGGAAATGTGAACACTTAAATAAAAATTGTATGCGTTTTATATCAAGAACGTTAAATTCAGGCTTATGCCGCCAACAGTCTTAATTTAAAGCGGATAAAATTGTGAAGGTCAGTTACTTATATAATAATTTTTGCATGCATGCGATTTGCAATGCGATGCATTTTCTGTTATAAGTTTTATGTATATTGGCTTAGTAATTTTTTTCAGTTAGACCGTAACAGCCGACGAAATACCACTCACTGTTTAATCACGAAATCTCAGAAACTATAACAGCAACAAACTTGAAATTGAGCAGGTAAGTTCACTTGGACGTTAGCGTTTTAAAAATTTCGCGCGAGTAAACCCGCGGATTTAGCTAATATATTATAAATATAAGCGAAGTACCCCTGCTTGTTAATGATCTTCGAAACTGAGTCCGATTCACTTGAATTTTAGAACGGTTACTCCTTTTACTCACTATGAATCGTTTTTTGGAAATTTCAACTTCAATTGAGAGGAGTACGAATGTTACAGGTTCGAAGTCGGGACGGACAACAAGTTCATAATAAACTATCAAACAATGTCAAGTATCGCGTGTTTACGAATACCGGTATGTGTACGAGGGACACTGATACCGGTATAGATACGCACTATCTTGATGGTTAGAAATGAAGCGAAGTAAATTACAGGCATGTCTTACACCGATACGGTCTAAGAAAATTGGCGATTATGCAAATGACAAGTGATCGGCTTTGCTTTACAGCTACGAAAGAATTACGCATTTAAGGGGGGGGGTCCTTTATTAAGATGCAGTGACGTGAAAGAGACGACAGTCCTTGGTGTCTGAATAATATATGAAAATTATTACAAAGTTTTCAGTATGAAATCAAACATCGGGATGAAATAAGTTAATGGAAAAATATTTGAAGACTTGTTCGATGATAATTTGAGATTGTTAGACGCCATGTTTTGTCAGTCATGCCAAACCTCACGGAAAAACTAAAACTAACGGAAAGGAAACGGAAACTATTTAGCTGAGTTAAAGGATATTCCTTTAACGCTTCGATAGTGCGTCCGTTTTTTTAATGAAAATCAAGTGTTTTTTTTGTTAAGCAATCTGTAATTAAAATCTTAAGCGATAGAAAGATATTAAATCCACATTTCTAGAAGGTTGTATCGTATAAATATTTTATCGCATGAAATCATCGCATTCGAAACATCGAATACACTAATCGATAAACGGAACATCACTAATTATCCGCATAACGGTTGTATCTACACCTACTCGGTTAGATAACGTATCTAATGCGTTGGGACAATCTTAATGCTTACAAACAAAGATTTATCGTATGTGCGAGTTGATGTTTAAATTGAGCTTATTGAAAAAGCTTTGGTAATTCGTTGTTTTCTTAATTTAATTTTTCTGATTATTAGCCCTTTGGGCTTTAGTTCTAGTTCTAGTACAAGATTAAAGCTTAATTGGAGAGATTGATAGGAATATTTTAATGCCTTAAAATGAAGAATGTCCACCATTCTTTAAAAAAAAAAAAATAAAGTGCCACAGTTATTAACAACCCGATGTTGAACGCGAAAATGTTATATCACAGCCAGCCATCGGTATAACGGGGAAGTTACGGAGACAAACCTATGACGTATTACAATGAGGATACGCGCAAAAGTATTTTCCATTGACAAAAACGTTTTTTTTTTAGTACACCTGTACTCCAATATACGTGATGTTATAAAAATGTATTCAACCTTTATAAAGTGGTGCTTCGTTAACCTGTTATACTATATACATAACCAGCTACCCGTCCTGGCTTCAAGGGTTATATTAAGGATCTGTATAAAGCTTTTAGACCGAGGAACAAATGTAAAAAGAAAAATTCTTGGTTCTTTTTTATCCGGCTAGGAAAATTGATATTCTCGACCTTTCTCAACTAAAATATGCACGTATTGTACATATAAACTTTCATCTTTAATCATTCTGTTTATTGATGAAAACCGCATAGAAATCCGTTGCGTAGTTTAAAAGATCTAAGCGTACAGACACTATGTAAAGATATACAAATATTTACAAACATGAGATAAGGCTGTTTCTTGCAATGCCAGTGTCTTAACCGATCACTGACCATCATATGTTTTATTTGCTCGTCTGTTTTCTTGCTAGCAGTGTAATGTGGAACGGTAACGGTCTGATGCTACAACTGCTTCCAGTAAGCATA
Organism: Vanessa tameamea; assembly: GCF_037043105.1. NCBI lineage: Eukaryota > Metazoa > Arthropoda > Insecta > Lepidoptera > Nymphalidae > Vanessa > Vanessa tameamea. The sequence continues at coordinate 1,765,953 of NC_087316.1, forward strand.
ACATTGTGCACAAAAAAATAAATCACTATCAAAATCGATCTAATAGTTCAGACTAACGACTTCGGTTTATATAATACACTCGGCCTTACATAAACGTAAATAAATAATTTATTAAGACGGTTACATCTATCGTTCACATGTGGCTTTAAGCAAAGAGCAAATACCTCGTAAAAAGGTGAAACTACAAATGAAGAAATTTCTAGAAATGGACGATAGACATTCTCACATTTTCATTTAATTGTTTTTCAAATAAGGAAATAGATAAATACCATTGATTGTTATTCGATACATTCGAACATGTAGGTATCATACAAATGCGTTTTAGTCCATTGAACGTTTATAACGACTGACTGTTTTAGAAAATCACCCGTCATCATCAATGTACTACAATCGTTAGTAATTGACTGTTCTTAAACCTATCAACAAGTCTTGGTAGGATGTAAAAAGTTATTTCGCTATATAAAGCGGAGCCGGACGCCACCGCCTATATAAGTCGAGATGCGCAGGCGCATCTAACGGCGTTGCGTGACCTTCTATTAATTACCGTTTGCTCCTGTACCCAGCCCATGGAATTTCTTCCTTTGCTTGACTGGTTTCACTCTTCCCTTCCATAAACAATTACATAGTTTTGATGTTTATCTTTTAATGAGTAATACATATCCTAATTATTAATTTAAAAAAAAAAAAAAATTGTATTGTATATCATTCAACTCAATCGAATTAAATTTAAAAAAATTAGTAGAATTTCCTTCGAATCAAAATAACATCGCTTTCACTAAGATACGTTATCTTTGAGGAAATCAAAACACAAGGGTGAATTTCCGAGCACTTAATATTTCTTTAAGTTTCATCTAATACAATCTATAAGCGGTATCCAGCTTTAAATTCATCACTAAACATTACAATTTACACATTATTCCAATCAATAAACAAGGAATACGTTATAAATAAAAAAACCTCCACATTCCCGTTTCGACGCACTTGACCGCGAAAGGATCCGTGATGCGCAAGCGCAACTCAGCCGTTGCGTAATAAATCACACGTTGCAAAACAAGTGGGGCATCGCGAACAACCCCCCTCGCCTCTACATTAGTACCGTTAATTTGCCTACTCATTAGGAAACCTTATTGGCACGCGTACATCAGATGTTTTAAAATATTATTTTTAAAAACCAGCTTTGGCGCAGTTTTTGTGTGATGCAGCTTTCAATACGGCTCTTTAAATGAGAATAATTGATCGTTAAATAAACATAGTTCAAATAATTGATGGAGATATTTTATTTTATTTAAAAGAAATGTTTATTACATTTAAGTTCATTACAATTGGTAATTTTAAAGAAATATTTTTAACTTTTATTTACGTACATCTATGAAGTAAATAATACAATATTGAACACGTAATGTATATGTAGAATTTGTTGGAATAAAAATGGTGAAAAAATTACAAGGTCATCGTTTCCTTTCGATAATTGTATTCGTATAAAAAATATTCGTTATAACTTTACAATATCCAACGACAATACGAATACAGTTTAGCATTTATAAAATTTTCACAACCTATTTCCAATCCTCTTAAAAAGTATATATATATTATTTTATTTGTTTAATATTTATGTATAAACCTACTAGTAACCTGTATTTTGTTAATAGTTTTATTGACAAAATTTAACTGTTGTAACTTAACAAAATACCGTAGGCTTTATTTTAGTAGCAGTTTAAATAATGATATTGTAGGAGTATATTATAAACTAGCATTCAGCCACGGTTTCGTTCGTATTTGAGCGGTGGGGGTCAGGTGTTAACGTGCATGCAAAATTTCATAATGATCGGATGAGTAGTTAAGAAGTGAAAGCGTAACAAATAAACAAACTCACTTTTGCATTTTTAATATAAGTTATGATCATTTGTCACGACGACCACGTACATTTAGAAGTTCTGCTTTCAGAATCTAGCCCCCTCCATCTCATAACGGCTATTCTCTTGGTCAAGATAACGTTACGCTGCAGTAACTATAAATGAATCAAAGAAATGACAATACTTATTCCATCGGTATCGGTTCATTACTTTCTTGCGGTATATTACCTACTAAATAAAATGTCAAGTACAAAATACCGATTAGATACAGACTTGTATAGACTGACGTATCACAGATATTACTCAAAGTCTGGTCTAGACCGCAAGCACAGACAGCGTCTGGTACTAAAAAATCAAGAATGTGATATGTCCATTATGACAATCCGCAACGCATCCGATATGAAAAAGAAAAGTGTTATTAATTATAACTAACATAATTATGACTTTTTTTTTTTTAATAAAAGTCGTTGGAATAGACAATTTCGTAATCCGTTTATGAAATTAATTTCAAACGATGCCGCGGTCGATTATTTGTAAATAATTGTTCATTATATGCATTCATGCAACGGAAAATAATTAATTTCATATTTAGTAACAACCGAACTGGTTTGAAAAGAAGGATTAAGACATTTGCATATACTTATTATAATTTCAGTACTGAAACTTTAATTTTGTAATTTATCACTTTTCAGTTAGGCAAGTCTGATTTATGTTGATTGCAGTTTATATTTATGCAACTTGAAGTAGTTCCTCACTATTGTAATATTCGCAAATTTTTATTTTGTATAAGTAATGTTTTTGGTTAAATTCGTTTAAGTTTAATTAAGTGACAAGTTTCTGATGCAAAACAATTATTTTACGTGTATCGTGGTAAAAAAAATAGTCTTAAAAGGTCCGTGACAATTATCATAGTTGGGGCAATGGAAACAAGCTATCTTTGAACACGTCACATAAGTTGAGATCACTGGAAATGTGGTTACGGAAAAATTATGAAACATCGCGTACTTAATAGTACCATATGGTATGGCGAACTTGATGCGGTTCTGCGAAACGACTAGACTCGCTTGTACCGAGAATGACCGTAGAACGTACCGTAAACCATTTGAATTTAAAGATACATGGATAGACAAGATGCTTGTGAAATATGTTTTGTGATTTCGTTTGGATACGTTAAATTTTATTCATATTAACGGTCTATAAATGCTATATAAACAATAAGTTTGAAATTAATGTTTAAAATAAAATGCACCCTAAATGAAATTGAAAAAAGGTCATAATCCAATGCATTTTTTTTTTGTAACATATCTATGCATCTATGCATGCATCTCTAAAATTTACTAACGACTTACCCTTGAATGCAAATTGTTCATAAAGAAAATAACATATATATATATATATATAATTTATATAATATAGTACTCGAATAATGTAACTTACTACTAGCAAAAATATTTTCGAAATCGGATCATTAGATCCGGATACAAAAAAACACTGTTTATGATATTAGTACGGATTGCAAAAAAAACATGATTGTACACCAGAAATTAAAAATCAATATCCAATTATATTTTTTTGACAATTATTTTTAATTAATCAAATCAGAAATCTACATAGTTTTACAATATTTTAAATAAATCTAATAACAGTTAAGCTATGCAAATTAAATTAACTATTGATATTCACGTAGAAGTAATGGAGTCTATTTAAAACACTGTCTAATATTTGCTTTTTCTATATAAATATTCATTACGATATGTCATATTACATGTACGTTTTCATTACATTGTAGGTATTTAACCCTCGAACCGTCGCTGCATTAACAAGATTAAAACTACCCACACAGACACAATTTAATTTGCACACCGATAAACTGTTACAGTCTGCCAAGTTTCAGTATCGATCGCGACTAGAGTACTACTACTTGTAATGTACGTTCAGACGTAGACAGCCAACACCCTTTTGCACCTTAAACATATAGAAATAAGGTCTTAGATGCAATAACATTTTTTATCAGCAGTACCTAGAACAGTAATAAAGCGTTAAGAGAATCCGTCTGATTTCACTGTCTAGTCTGAATAAATCTCGTTTAATCGTCTGGAACTCCAATACGTACAATTTGTAATAAAATGTCCTGTGTGCTTTATGCCGTCTGGACGGATGTTCATTGTATTTTGATACTTATATCGATAACAACAAAGAATACAATTATATGCAGCTGGATGTACTTACTTTAAGCTATTAATATTATGCTTTTAATACTATAGCCGGTATATAATATGTAGTGTACCAAGTTTTGTTATAATTTGTATTTTTTTTGTTACATAAATGGGTACCAAAATCTAATATATAATCATATTATATTTTTTTAAATTAATTATTATAGATTTCATGGTGAAATAGCACAATAATGTAAATTAAACGAATATCATACGATAAAATTTGATGCGACGCAAGATTACTAAATCATAATCTAAACGAACTACTTCATATTTAATAAGTGAATAAAAGAAAAATAACATTTTATTAATTTAAATATTTTTATCAAAATCAATCATAAGATTATTTTTTTTTCACCAATTGTAATGTTATTGAAGCCGAAATATTTTTTTTAAATATTCTTCTATCAAGTTTGTTGAACATAAAACAATTTCGCAATAACAAATGTAAATATCGTAACATTTTGCCGTCGTTGTATGTATAACTAAATTTTATTTTAGATTGAGGAACGTAAATTATTTTTCGAAAACGATAAATATATTTAGAGTTACTTAAAACTAAAGGACTTTTTACGAAAAAGCGTTCTTCTCTGTTGCCTTAAAACTGTACGCAACCGATGTACATAAAATGTCATGTGAATTATATAAATTGAAACGATATAATGAAAAGAAAATTTCATTGTGGAATCAAAACATCGACGTTCTCACAATCAACACAAAATTCGAAATTCGAACTACGAATTTTAAATATATTTTCAATTTTTCAAAAATGGAATTGATAAATTTGTGCATAATGTATTAGAATTTAATAATTATAAATTACTTTCAATGAAATCTCTCGATTACGAGAGCATCGATTCCAAAATCGATCGGCGCGAATTCCACAAATTATCCACGACATTAATCGATGAGTCAACCTATGGCCTTTGGCATTTCGGCCAGCGCTTTGCTATTCTGATCGATTTGACAAAACGCAGCGTCTGGGCATGCGTGCATTTATTTCGGTAAGCGGGTCGGCGGGTTCATCGGCCGTCGCGACGCCTAATAATAACGATGCGCGTGCGCAGGTGCAGCGAGGGCGCGCAGATTGATGGCTATTTGGAAATAGAATTTGTGGAACACTGAATTATACCGGACCTTTGATATTAGTAAATATTGTTAATTCAAACTGACGTTGTTTTAAGTCAAAGTCGTTAATTTAAAATACGTCTAATTTAGACGTCAAATTTATTTTATTATAAGTAATATTTAAAATTGTATCGGTTACTTTTATAGGGTAACTCTTTATTTTCTTCTTAATGTCCGTAAAATCTTCATGAGGAACGTGAGTCTGCGCTTGCCGGGCACAATATGCTTACATACTATAAATACTTTTTAAATTAAATTGTATGCTTGCTAGGAGCTAGTATATTTTTTACCTGGCCAAAAGCTTATAATAAATTCAAAAAAATATATCATACCCTTTCTCTAAGGACATTTAGTTATTTTTATTTCTAACTGATGTATAAATTATAATTTTGAATTTAACTTAAAGGCATTATTTATATGAGGAATAATAAACTTTATCATAAACACTCGGCAGGGGCTTAAGTAAACGGTGTTCATTTTAAACGCAAACATGAAATTAACTTAAAAGTTAAGGTCAATCGCCCCACATCTGAGCATACTCTCCATAAATCACCTTATTTAATCCCAGCGCCTCGACCTTATATTTCACGCAAACATTACATATGAAACGTTGCATCAAAATGTGACTGTGTCTTTTAATCTTAGAAGTACGTTTGAATTTATATTTAACAAGATATATTAAATGTTAAGCTGATTTTCCTCACTGATTAACCTGCAATAAATTCTATACTCATTACTTTAAAAAAGACATCCTGCGTGAAAATGAATAAATTCAAACTTCAACCTATCATCACTACATATGTAGTCTTGTAAAATAATATATATTATTAATAAATAAATCTTTTTTTAATGTGCTTTATTAATAAATTGCCGCTACCATTCCACGCGGTCAGGATTTGTATAGTAGCTAATTTTAATTTTAATCCGTACTTAACTACCCGCTCTAGCTTCGCACGAGTAGACTAAGAGTCTACATAAAATTTTTATACCGTAATACATACATCTATTTAGGGTTACCAGGCGTCAGGATAAAGCCGGACATAGTTAGGCTTTTTGATTGCGTGTCTGGCCAAAATATACGTAAAATATACCGTCAAGACTAGTTATTTGAATCCCTCATATGTGTATAAATACATTTTTATTTCATAAACATCAATTCTATTTTTAAAACTATAATCTTAAAAATAAACGCACAGATTAAACGTAATATAAAATTAAATAAAGAACATCCAACGCTGACATGGAATAATCAGCATTAATAAAGACAATTAGTTCTTCAATTACCGGTGTAGTGATCTCCAGAGCTGATATGATAATACCACCACACTCCGTACGTGCTATTAAGGAATTAAACATATCTAAAATCCAGCTATTAAACTGCAAATGGTACGGTACATACAAATAGTCTTAAATAGCAACGGTATATACCTGTTTATGTTTACCAGTGTACTTAGCTTTCAGCATAAAATAAAATGTGCATATGTTCTGAAGGGGACGCAATAAATTTACATACTTCTAGAATTTTAATATCAAAAGTGTTTTTCTTTTATGTAACTGAATCGTTTAAATAACATTATTAAATAACGTTTTTTAACATTATGACTGTTTTAACTTAATCGAAGCTAAAATTAATATTGTTTGTAATGCTTCCACGTCTTAACTTTTTTTTTCTCGCTGGAAAAACGCATTATGCGTTTACTCGAAGTGGGGGGTATGTGGGACTCCCCGGTGCCCAGGGTGCTTAGTGCGCCCTCGTACACCGGAATAACCATTAACTTAAAGATTGCATACACCGTATCGGTAGTACAGAAAACGACATAGGTATCTAACAGCTGACAAGTAATGTATAATAATCACATCGTCAGCTTAAAAAAAGAATAAAGGCTAAAGCGCCAAATTTGTATTTTGGGAAATGAGGTTTAAAGTTCACTTAGTAAACCGAGGTAGCTGTGAGTCGTAGACTGGTATTAAACTCTTCTTACGTTTCTCAATAAATATTTCAAGATCCTTAGTTCACCTTAGCGTGTTCATCATAGCATGTAAGGGACACAATCGTTTGACTCTGGTCAATTCTACTAACTTATATCGGTTACACGACTCCGATTATATTCCGATACGAATTTAACCGAACCTCAACTGGATCGTTGCCTTAGGATCGCCTCACACGATTGACGCCGGTGGCCGCCGCACGCAAATTACGGCGAGTCCATATAAAATGTATGAAAACTACAGAAAATATGCCGCCAGCGTTTCAGAGCTTGTGGCCGGTGGCTCCCTTAGAATATAAGGATATAAGGGACCCTTAGAATATAAGGAAAACTTCACAAGGGCAATAATTACGTTACGATTGCGATAAAATTCAATTGGTTAGTAGGATTATCCAGTATGTAATGCGTGGGTCAAAATTAATTCTCTCGATTCTACCCAAGAACTAAAAGTTATTCTGCATTCTATTATCAAACATTATTGCGGTCGATACGCAAGTTTGTTGCGTAAACTTATTCAGAGCCTTATATAGATTATCTATGTTAAAATGTTTTTTATGAATCCATGTTCTTAGTATCGACTTTTTTTAATCGCTAGCTATAATATTAATTCTTTCGAAGTCAACACTTTATTTATAATTCGTAAATAGACGCGTAATCTAGTTTCTCTATTATTAGAATTACCATATTTTTCGCTTATTCTTATATGAATCAGCAATGATTTTAGCGACATTAGCGATTTGTATTATTTTGAATAAATAAATTTAGTATAGACGTAACTAACATTTAATATACAAGTTAAAATTTTAAGTAATGACTGAATAAATAATGATCGTGAGGAATGGCAATAAGAATGTTATCGAAAGTGAGCAAAATATTGTGATTCAGGTCTAACAGTGCCAGATCGAAAGGAAAAAATCTTAAAAAATTTAAAATAAAATGATTAAGGGATACAAAAAAAGCAATTTATCAGTATGTCTAGTAATAAAAGATAATTTTTGATTTCATCAGAAAAATACATCGATTGTTAATAGAAAAATTCCACATTGATCACACTAATATCTTCATAGACAACATTACTAGATGATATAATTATCATGTAAACTATAATGACATCGATTTTAAAGTTTATAAATAAACTAAAACATACATTAAAATATTTCATATTTGTATTTAAAATACAAAACAAAACAGAAGCGAATTAAAAAAAATATACACGATAAACAGCAGAATATATTTCAAAGCGGTAAAACTACCAGTGAGATGTTAAACGTTTCAATTTAATGTACACACGCATTATATTTACGATGATATTTTGTAAACTTTATATAATAACGTACAATCGATTGCATTAATAGATAAGATGTTCAAGATACAGCCGTGTCAATGGTTATAGACGCGGCTTGGACGTAATGTGTGTCGAAATAAATGAACTCGTATTGCATGAATGTGATTGCCATGTTTAGAGATAGATAAAGACATCAGCCAATGCCTCGAGCCTCAAACGAAATAATGATAAATATGACTCCAATACGCTCTCGCTGAGCTTAAGTTTAATGAGGCTGCCGATTTATATACTAACAATTCAAACATCAAAATGTCAGTGTAAAATTAATCGCAAAACATTAATACACAAGTCACTAAAACGAGTAGATAACTAGAACGTACACAAAGAATTTTAAACGTAAAATTTTCCTTAGCATCATATATAGAATCGAGAACCGTGTTTATAAGCGTATACGAAGCGAGTATTTTTAGCTTTTACGATTTTACGTGACACGCATAATTTATAAGTGAGAAACACAGATGCGAATAAACAATGCGAGGCAGTTAACGAGACTAAAGAGATGTAACCTATATGGGCTAACATTTAGTGGGACGGAAACAACTTTCTAAATGCGGAAGACGTAAAATATATACAAAATCACTTGTTTTTCACGTCACGTCTGAGGGAAGATACGTAGAAACAAGTTGTAAAGCGTCATCGATTATGCAAGATAACGTGGTCCAAGATTAAAGCTAACCTGTAATGGCTAACAAGCCTGCATCTTGGATATCTCGATAGGGCAGGATGTGGCTAAGAATTCAATTTGCAATTACAAGGATAAACTACCCATCATATACATTTAAAAGAAGAATTAGAACGGAAACGACAATTTTATTTGCAAAAATCTATAATTTTACAAACAAATACATAAAGATAATTTGAACCTTAATGAGTGTAATAAACTACTGCGATGGGCATAACCACTGCAAGTCCGTCTGGGTGGGCATCATATATTCAGTCACCAGACAGTAATAATACTCAGTATTGTTGTGTTCCTACTTGAACAGTGAGTGAAAAAGGGACCACCAAATGAAGATGTTAATCTTTAAGTTTGTGGCGAATTGGTGATATTAGGAACAATTAATATTCCTAACCTTCCTTAGCGTAATATATTCTGCTAGCTGAATCTGCGGTTTTACCCGCGCGAAATTTATAAAACACAAACTTTCAGCTCCCGTTTTACCCCCTTAAGGGTGAAGTTTCGTCAAATCTTAGCGGATATTTACTCTATTTCAAGTTTAGATGTTATAGTTTCTGAGGTTTCGTGATTAATGATTAATCAGTGAGTGGTATTCCGTTCTTATATATATATAGATTAATATTCGGTATTTTTAGGACAGATATATAAAAACACCAAGTATCTGGCCTTTTTAAAGCGACAACAAACGCATTTGTATTAATAGAAATTCTAATGTAAAATACTTGGGAGCATAAAACGAGAGATAAAATTTTACAACCCCGACCATCGAGATCTTGTACGTAACTGTTATAGTTTCAAATGAGCTACCGTTTATTGACAAGGATACAAACATAAATGGCCGATGTTGAATGAAATAAGGTTATGTTTTAAGTTTTATAGTGATTGAACAAGATATTTATTTGAAATAGATTTGAAGCATTGGCACAATAAGATGTTACATTTGTACAAGCTTTTATTTAAGTTTACTGTGGGCAAGTCTAGCAACGAAATAATTTAGTAGGATGGCGATGGTCTCACGCTGGGGGTGAGGGGTGACATCTCAACTACTCAACAAATTCCGTCGTGTTAAAGACCATTCGGTTTGTCTTTGTAAGAACTATAAATATACGTTGAAGCCAAATACTTTTTTTTTAAATTTATGTATATACTATAATCATGACATTAGATGACAAAGCTCCATTCAATAAATTTATTTTAGTGATGTTGCGAACACTTAATTAAATGTTGTGTTTAAAAAATAATAATACATAGATATGTGTTTTTAAATTTCCATATTTATGAATAGGTCTTTTATTATTTTGTGGCGCTTAAGAAGTAAAATAGTTTATTGTAAATAAATGTAAATGACTGGATTTATCATAAAAAAATGGCGCGAATTTACATCTTCATTCGTTCTTCAAAATGTATTATTAGTATACATTTAAATATAAAAGGTATATTGTTTTTACTATGATTGGTCATCGATATATGTATATATGTGTGTTTTTTGTTAAGCCTTTACCGTTTTTCTTGTCCTAGTTTTATACAACAGTGATGTCTATTAAACACAAATCTGAAGTCCTAACAAACTGCATCTGTTAATTAAACAATTAGGTCCGTTAATCAAAGCGAGGCCGTGACCGCCATTTTGATAATGCGTCTCATTGGTTGCACGAACTCTATGATATTCAAATAGAGAAACATTTAAATAAAAAACTGGTACGACAAAACTGTTTATTCCATAAGTATATTTTATTATAATTTATTCATTTGCTGAATATAACACGAACGTTTAAAATAATATTATTCTAAATATATTTTTTATAGAAATGATTAATAAAAAAATAAAACTAAAAAACAACAAAAAATATCGTAGCGACATTGAAAGTGAATGTTGGCGCACCTGTGACTCCGTAGTCCGTGACCGGTCGCTCTTCTCTTATTCGTTAGGTCACTGTGACGCTGTAAGATGCCGTTACAAATTTTAAAATTGGAATTCCAAACTGTGGAAGAACGTGAAGAGAACGATTTTATCGTATACAAAATATTATTTATACTGTTAAAATGGCACGACTCCAAATCGGAAACCAATTTTCCATATGACCTTAAATTAAATTTATAACTGACATATTATAAAACAATTAATTCATGTAAAGTCAATTTTTTTATTAAAATGATCTTCATTATATTTCATTTTAATTTTTTAATTAGTTTGCGGTTTGTGATATTATTATTTTATGCTTAATGTATAATGTAATATGGACAATATTACCATATTTTAAATTTAAAACATTTTTAAGGGTTTGTCGTCAACTGTCAATGTTACAAAAACTTTATACCGCGCGTACGATTGAAATTTGGAACGGTATGAACAATGAACGAAACAAAAACGCGTTGACCACAAACGGTACGTAAGTAAAAAAATAATTTCCACTGAAACGTACACCGTTGCAGACATGATTGAGTAATATGTATGAATTATTTACGATGTGGTAATTTCCCGGTCGGCCTTTTTAGGCGTTTCGCGGCGGGTCCGAGGCCCGTTTGAAAGATATACGACTTCACAAAATACATTCACTCATGTTACGATATTAAGTACAGATTACCAATTCTGGATCCACTTTAAACTAAGAATTTATGGCAAGTGAGATTTATACAGATTTTTTTTTTTTATAAAATTATATTATTAAAAATAAAACTGTAGTTATATAAAGGATATTCTTAATTTAAGACTACACGTTTCATCGCAATGCTTTCGACAGAAATACAACTAATCATTAAAAGCAATTGACTAACGGAAATGAACCATATTCGAGACAATCGCTTCGGCAAAGTTCCGTCAATGCTTCAATAAATACCCATTTGGCCGATTTCGTGAGGCATTTTACTAATAAAATCAATGGTTATCTTTGGAACGACTATGCTGCAAAAACATCTCCATTTCTGTTTAATGCCTATACATTACACAACTGCACAAGCAGCCAAACATGGCATATTGACCCACTCTAAGCATTTAATGACCGTTTATATTAGCCAATAAATTAAACACGTCAACATCCAGTTTCGAGACAGAAATAATCATGTTTCGAAAAAAAACCTTAGTAAGTAAAATCGAAAAGTAAACTGCTGACTATAAAGAACCCACATAGAAATTGCGTTGGCGGGAAATTAAATGTCATTTTGACAGATTGTATTGACAAGTTTTCAACTTTGCCTGCGGAGTGCGGTACGTTTAAAGCTGTAAAAGGATGTGATAAGTGTTAACACGCCTCTTCCGCGATTGCTAAAGTTGTAAAAACGTCATCCATTACTGTAAAGGAGGAAATAATTTAGGCCTCAGTATGGCTGTACTTTTATTAAGATCGATGGGATATTTTAATCGCTTTATGCCAACTATAATATGTTTTATGGGTAAATATATATAGTATGAGTAGCATAAATACAATATCGTATTTTAATACATTGTAAAATTTTATTGTTTCGATATGAATCATTACTATCGATGTGACCGATTTCGGCCACCGCGGCTATTCTCAAAAGATACTAGCCAAGTGTGCGGTACATATTATAATGCATATGTGTGGGTACATACAGAAGTGCGCTCTATTCTATCAGTCTCATAATCCGATGGGACGGCAAGTATAACACGACCGAGAAGAGTTGAAGCGCCGGAACTGGGGTTTTGGGTACTTTTCGAGACATGACATAAATTGGTTTCAACTACAATACACACACTTTATTAGGAATAATATAGCTCAATGTTTTTATTGCATTGTACATAATCAACAAAGTCGTAAATGAGCAGTAACGTTTGAAAACATGACATCTTTTAATTTTTAGCGACCACGAAACGGCGATTAGCGGTTTACGTTTTAAAAGCGATAACGATCGGGCCCCAAGTTCACACAATACTGAATGCGTAATGATTTACACAATTCAATTTAGGTACGCCATTTAATTGATCAAGTGAATTCGATTCGGTAAGAAAAAATCACGATATGCTAAGCGTGATGCTGTTAGATGATATCATATTACGATATACAGGGTTATTGGTAATTCGACGTATTCCCGTTAGGAGGTGATAGGGGTGACTATTTGCGATAATTTTAACCCCCTAAATCTAAATTTTATTTTAAATTTGTAAGTAAGTTTGTTTACATTGGTTATTATTTTAAATCAATTTTGTGGGAATTTTAAAGAGCGACCTTTAGTACGAATTGGGTCATGTTCGAATACGAATTTCCACCAGCGTCCTTTCTGATCATTTTATTTCGGTTGCTTTGAAAGAAATTCCTCGTTTTTATACATTTTCGGAAAGCTAAGTAAACGATTATGTTTTTAAAATAATCTGCAGAACAAGTTTCATAATGATTTTTTTTTTGTTTTTCAGGCATATTTGAGGGAAAAAAATAAAAAAAATATTGAAAAATATCCAGTGTTTAATCGTTTTTATAAATCAGAAGAAAAAAATAGATTTTAATTGATACTTATTTTTTAATAAATTTTTTAAGTTGCATTTTCGACTTATTTTGAAAAAATCTAAAAAACGCGATAACTCAAAATTGGTTCACTTTTGCACAATGCATATGGGGGTTAATATTATTGCAAATAGTCACCCCTATTACCTCCTAACGGGAATACGTCGAATTATAACCCTGTATAAGCAATACCAACCAAATTGTCCCTATTCAGGTGCATTATATCAGTACAATCTCTATTATAGAGATAATTTAACGGTAATTCAGTATAAAGTTAACTGGGTTTCGTTTATAAAACCGTTATTTGCAGGTTCATCGGATATGACAAAAGCCCGCCCCCGTGAGGATTAACAGTCAACGCGCTGCGCACACGCACATACAATGTCACATCGGAGTAAAACACTTTGATCTCGGATGCTTGCGCTTAATATTACATTATTATAATATTTTTTATTAATTAAACGTTGCAGGAACTCCATATTGAGAGGGTAAAAACTTCAACTCACTACTTCCGCGGACCTCAGTCCTATATGGCTATAGATGCTAGATACTTACGAGATGTTATTGCGATAATCCGGACTACCTGAATACCAGAATATTATACAGATTTTTTAATATAATCTATCTAATTACGGAAAAAATAACTTTTATTTTTGTAATGTGTAACGGAAGACCGCTTTCAGCTAATCAACTATTTTAATTAGATTCAAAATTATCGATGTACCTAATTAGATTTAGATTTATTCTAATATCAGAATTATTTATAAAACGATCTCATTTTCTAAGTCATTTGAAATAATTATCGTTTAATTTTTTACCAAAATTCAATATTCTCTACTAACACTTTTAAATATTGATTTAAATTCTCTAAAAATACGTCCGCATAAAAAAGCTACTTCAAAATACTAACTATAAATTTAATGAATAATAAAACTCAATGAATTGTGATTAAGCTCTTAAAACAATATTAATGGTAGCGAAGAGAAATCAGCAATAAAGTAGCATTCGAGTGTTCAGAATTTTCAGAAATAACAAATTATACAGTTTACAGTCGTTAAAGTGTATTGCAATACGGAGCTATAATTGCTAGAAAGTTCTATAAAATTTAAATATAACAATAAGTACGTAACGGCACAGTGAAAAATAATAAATAAAATCGAACGAAAGTATTAAATGTATTGTTACTGGCAGATAATAAGGAAACGATTGTAAATAAAAACATCTTATTACGAAAATATTATAACCAGATGCAAAACGAAATATCAAAGTATTATACTATGAATCATTAAGTTGCGTCATTAAGTTTTCTAATACTAATAAAATAATGATATGCAGTCTTCTAACGATAGATAAAGTCATTCAAGACACAAAAAGCAACTTCGTTCTTAATGGTCATATCACCGAAAGTGCCTTTCAAATTGGTCATTATGAAGTAAAATGCATCGATGACTCATTTGCAGACACTTTCTAGAAGTGTGCCTCGTATGAAATTATCGAAATGATAAAAGAAAAAATATATCAATACTCAATATTTATAAAAGATAAAGACTAATATAAGCCGTACTTATTTGAATGAAACAAAACCATTACAAATAATACTCACCATGGATTCACTTACATTTTTTATTTAAATGAACTTACGAACAATTAAAGCACCCAAACTCGAAGCGCCTGGTAACATTAAACTTACCTGAAACAAAAAATAAAAAGCAATTCATTAAACGAAATGAGTATTCGAACGAACGGGTGATATCGATTTTTAGTGGTCACAATAAAATACGAAAAGTTTCTTATAATTAGTTTTTGACACAAAAAAAATTACTCCAAAAAATGTGAAATTTAAATACAAGAAAGGGTTTGAGGAAAATGATAATTACTTTCAAATAATGGGACTAAGTCTTAATTTAATTAGGTGTTAAGTAAATTACTTCAGAATTAAAGAAATGTTTTAAGAGTTAAATGTAGCGGTCAAACTGCTTAATTACAGAATATGCTTCTTAAGGTATTTAAGATTTTAAGGTTTTTGTTCGCGTCGTGTAAATGGTGTCATTTGCTCAGTCAGTAATTAAATCTTCTATTTCGACTCATTATACCTAAATAATCATTTTGACTCAAAGCATTAGCGGTTTAATCTGTTAAAAGTTGTCAGATTTTGTAAAGAATAAATTTCAACCTAAAACGAATTTAGTTTTTGAAGTAATATAATCAGGATTAGTAAATTATTGTGACGTTACAGTAAAAAATATCTGACTGGAGATTATTTGTTTGACTGGACATTATCTGTTTGGTTATTCAGGTGTAACAGACGATTCAAAATTTTTAATATACTTTTTTGTTTTGTTTAGTTAGCTCTGCACTGTTAGCTAGTTAGTTAATTTACATTCGATATTTTTGTAAGCGCATTGTCTAGTCATGCGATTTAAGTCCTTGTTACTGTTTTCTTTTTGACCTGTCAATTAACTCGTCTAATGATTTCAACACCAGTATCAAAGTCTATTTCTTCATTGCCCAAGTTATTTGTTAGCACAGATGGCTTTTAATATGGCAATAAATTGAACGTGGGCGTCAGGGACGCACGTACGCGATTCAAAGCAAACAATCAATACTGATAAATTAGCCAGAAGGTATTCTAGTTCATTAAACGAGTTGAAATTAGATTATAATAATTTATAATTGATGTGACATTTATTGCTCGTACTTTTTATTATAAGCTTTTGTTTTACATTACAGTGAGAAATATTTTATCAAAAAACATTATCAATAAGGACGAACTAAGGTGGCAAGTTCAAGTATAGAATTATATCATTTATTTTTAACTTAAGACTGTTATTATTAACAGAAATAAATCGAATCTTATCTATCAAACTGGGTTAGATAACATTGCTTGTAATTTTGAGATAAGTACATTTAAGTTTTTTGTGGTCTTTGATAAAATTATTGTTGGTTATTTGTATTGGTTGGAAATTTTGTGAAACAGTCAAGTATTTATTATCTTTAATTTTGGCTTATTATATACAACACAAGCTGCTTTTAATGTTAATCATTTTAAGAGCGAATTTGATAATCTTCTTTACCGTCTGATTCCTCGAACAGCAATAATCTAAATGAGAAAACAGCTTCCACTTGGTTGTGGACGTATGAGCTCACTTTTAAAATGACGCCAACCGAGACATTAAATATGTTTAAGCATATCTCGCTAAATATCCGTAATAGATTATAATTTATTTATAATCTTTTAGCTCTGTTTGCTTTGCACTAGATATCTAATCAGAGAAGTAATTAAAAAACGTAATTTGTTATTTGCGGTAATTTTCCATGACATGGTGTAATTTCTTTCAAAAACAAAATAATCTGCATTCTCCTTATCTACCTGAGCCAACGCAATGCACCTTAATAAGCAACCCCTTTTTATTATTACTTACTTATTTAGCAACATCAATTAACCTAGGATTGCTCAACACGGTATGCTTATCTATATTCATAGTTACCAAACCTATGTTTGTATTAACCTATCCTCGTTCTATCAGTATCTTTCGTTTCAAAACTTTCTTGACATAATCGGCGTTAGCTTTCTAGTTTTACCTGAACGTAGTTCGATTTTAAACTTGTTTAAATCCAAAGTCGTCCAAAATCGAAGGGTGCAAGGTCTCGAATCGTGTGTAAGAAGGCGCTTTGCAAATTTATGATGGCGGTTACTATAATGGCTCAGTTTACGCACACAGCAGCGATTATGATGGATTGGCTGCTTTGCGCGTGGGCAAGGCGTCCGGCGGGTATGCTAATACTTTGCATGCTCCACCAGGGAGGTTACATTAGTACAAACTTAGAACATTTGATTGTTCATAATCGTGCGACACGCGAGCGTGGTTTTGACATCGATATACATAATTTTCAATCTGTCTTTGATATCAGTTATATTATATCGAAAACTGTATTGACGACAATCATGACACTAAAGCTACAATGGTGCTTGTCGTCAATTTCAGTTCTTAGACCGTTATATATTTGTAAGTAGACGTATAGTGGCGGCGTAGTAGTAATTATTCATATCAGATACCCAATATGACGATCGATTATAGTTCATGATCACTTTTTACAGAAACTAATAAGGTGTCAGATCTAGAAAATATTTCGTTACATATTTATCTTGTCAACTCAAAACAAAATGTCTACGAGAAATTTCATCCTCTTTTATTGGAACAA
Organism: Vanessa tameamea; assembly: GCF_037043105.1. Classification (NCBI taxonomy): domain Eukaryota; kingdom Metazoa; phylum Arthropoda; class Insecta; order Lepidoptera; family Nymphalidae; genus Vanessa; species Vanessa tameamea. Next base: position 1,783,822 of record NC_087316.1, read on the forward strand.
TTGATATTTGAGTTCGTTTGTTTATTGACATGCGATATTTTGTAAACGAGATATTATTAGTAAACATCAGTACAAATACGAAACAATGAACCGAACGTGTTGATAGATTCGCCTGGAACGAAACAATGCCGGTGACACTGTCGTAATGCGATCCCGGTGCAGGCGCATCGCGCGCAGCGTTCCCGCGATATTGCGATGAACAATCAACCTGGCATTTCGCAATTACAAATAAAGCGAGATGATTTGATTACGACAAATGTACAACGAAATACGGTTCCTTGTCTAATTATGATTTCGTCACAATAATAGTTCAAAATATTTCAATACAGTACAAAAAGTAGAGTAACAAACTAAATGGTCCACAGCTGGACTTAGACCTCCTCTCCCTTTTGAGGCGAAGGTATGTGTAGTTTATACCACCTCGCTCCTCCAGTGCGGATTGGTAGATACAGATGTGGCAGAATTTTATTTCAAATTAGACACATGCAGGTTTCCACATGATGTTTGCCTTCATCGCCGATCACGAGATGAATTTACACACAAATTAAATGGTGGCCTGAGGTTGAACTCGCAATCGTCAATTTGGATGCACGCGTTTCAACCACTGCGCCATCTCGTATATTCGTTGCTTAAAATATTTAAATACAGAGTCAAAGATTTTCTACATAAGTCTATATGGGTGTATTTTATAAGTGAGCCAGTTTAATGTAGATCTCAAAGCTAGCCGTGCTTTGGTAATAAAATGAATGGATAATGCAGAACACTTCCCCTTTATGCAAACACTTCCTGCATTCGACGGTGCAACAAAAGTATTAAAAGGCATTTCATAGCAGAGGAGCAGTAGAATATCAGTAGGCATGTCAGTAGAAACGACATTCTATAATAATACATTAAATATAACACTCGGAACATGTCCATCCAAAAAATTTATTCAAAAATCACAATGTCCCAGTAAAACAACGGAATTGAACACAAACTTAAATTATTTTAAAATCAAATTATTTATCTTAATTCATAAAACATTGATCGTAAAATATATTTTTATATATACTTGCTTGTATTTATAATTTAACCTCAAAAGATTGCGAGCATGCAAATTTAATCGTAGGTAGTTATTATCTTATTGAATATTCTAAACAGTAAAAGCTTAGTCACATTATGTTGACTACTCAAAATGGACTCATTTATCTCCGAGTTGATACTGTAAATAGTTTCTTATTTACTAATGGAAGTTATATCGCTGGTTACATGCAGGCAACGTTCAGTTCATGATGTAAACATTTATAATTTATTTACAAATGCATCAGAACCGAACTAAAAAAAAAAAACAAACTTAACAATTAGAGTATGACATTTCCTCATGAATGGCTATGTCATATTTCTTACACACAATCATCATGGTTTCACCCGAAAGATGTCCAAGGCTGAACAAAGGCATCCCCAAAAGATCTCAACAAAAGCTGGTTGCGCTACTCGCATCCAGTGGCTTCCCGAGACCCTCACTAGATCGTCAAATGTTTCTTACAAATTATTTGTGATAATTTTGTCCTTTAACACAAGTACGTTACAAGCCGTTTTTATATCTTAAGCCAATTCGAGAGTTATTGATTGTTTTTATCAAAAGTTAACGCAATTTACGCGGAAATTTGATATGATAAATGATGATAATTCCTTGAAGACACGCCGTGCCTATTATTATATTATAAATATAATTTATAATTACTAAAATAAGCGTGCAATTGATTCTGAAAAATAAGAAAGCAATGAATGATTTATACCCTATACTAAAGACTTTTCTCAATCTTATCCAGGTCTATAACATGTTTATGAAACCTAAAAACATTTTGTAAAATTTTCCGACTGTGCTGGTCGTTCTGTTGTGAAGATTACTAATAGTATTTAGTAGTGCTATTCAGTTATAAACATTAATAATAATTAAAATGCAATTTCTTCGAAAGGGAATCAATTTCTTTACGACTAATAAAGATATTTTTAACATCGCCTTAAGTACGGTTATATCTTTCTAATATATACTAACATACAGAAGCAACATCTTTCATTATAAGCACATGTGCTTGGATCACTTAGTATAATGATAATTACGTTTAGTCTTGGTCAAGGACTACCTTTCGTTAAATTTTAAATGAAATATCTGTGCTTTTTTTCTTGTTAAACTTATTACCATATCGGCGTATAATACAATGTACCTAATGAACAAAAGAAGATAGACACACACAAATAATCAAGCGAAGAAATCGACTACTGGCTCTGCTGGCCAAAAAGAAATTAATTTTGAAATTGTCAATATATGTACATAAACAAATGCAATACGTATCCTTATGTAATGTATAATTTAAACATTTATTCTAGAAGAAAACTCTCGGGATTGCAGTATCATATCCCATAATTATTTATGGATAAAACTAATGCTAGCTATTTTTACAAAACAACTTTATAATCATAGAATTACAATTTCCCGATAGCATACCTTCAATGTCTATCACGGGGTGGGCTGACCGTCCATCAATTCGAAACCCGAGATTACGTCTTCTAGCAGCCTCAGGCTCATTCTAGAGTCTAGCTCGGGTACACTAGTTAGTTGTAAATAGCGGTTTAATTAAACATTCTGATGGCTTAGAAGTAGCGAACGGCGCCGGGGAGACGCGTACGTTCCAGTATTAATTGTATGTAATTTTCTGTACCATTGCATAAGGCGCGAATAAACGCATTGTAGGTACTTTTTTTGTCTTCTGTGTTAAATCAGGAAATAAAGTTAACTTGAAAATATTGATGCGACTGAACCATAACTTAACGAACTAAAAATAAATGTCCTGCCAGAATAAATTTGAATATTTTCTATCAACTTAGATCTGAGACTTACATATAATATTTAATTCAAGTCACTCGTAACAGCTGATACATAATATTTTGAAGACCATAAAGCAATCAGAATAAATCGTGACTAAAATTTCTGAACGATCGAGCAGAGCTATCTTGAGGATATTTAAGAAGCTAGGTATACCACCATTAAATTAGATGGGATTTACAATATGTAGCTTAAATCTCATCTCATTAATTGAAGCCTGCATTACACTCAGTTATTAATTGGATCTCGAGACAAAATTATGGTCGACATAAATGCCCATACGAAATTACAAGTTTTATGTTGGATTTATATTTTAACGGTATGTGTTAACCGGATGGTGGCGACGGCCATTGAAGTTCTTGTTATAACTTTATTATATGTAATTTAAAAAGCGAAACCATATTTATTGATTTGAATAAAACAGATATTTTAATCGTGTTCGCTTTTTAAATGTAATATATTTATTACACAAATCCAATCAACTATTCCATCTTCGCAGTAGTGAACGCAGAGAAAACAAAAAACAATATAACGATAAAAACCAAGCCTGTCATGTTCTTAATTCAAATTATGGAACATTCTGAAAATTCCGTTCGGGACTTTATTTCTATTATCTTAAAAACCAACATTGAAATTTCGTGTCGGTATTTGAAGAAACAGATTATCAGACATTAACGTGGGACAGGAGAGAGTTGACATTTAAAAAAAAACACGAAAACGAAATAAACTCATAAATGAATACACGCACTTACATATTGCACACTTTGTTTATATTCGCCTTTTTATCGCCGCCATATTGACGTTTTTATATTGGGTTAAGAAACGAAGTTTTCGTAATGTTTTAATTTACGTATCTACGCGTCACTATCTCTACTACATAAATATACACACATATATATATTTATATATAGATGCATAATGACTCATAAAACATTTGTTAGATAACGTTTGTAAATAAAACATGTTAATGACTGGAATCCCATTGAACAGATAAAGCTATTTACACATTAGCGTTAATTCCACATAATACAGGCGTAATATGGTTTCTAAAAATAATTACGAGTCCAAGTCCGCTTTCAAATTCTTCCAAATTATATGACGGCAAAAATTGGGACTTAGAAGACGGCATAAAAAATATCTTCTAGTTGCGACAGGCGGTATATTCACTGGCCAGATAAATACGATTGCTATTCAAGAAAATGCTGCTAGTCTTCTCATAATCATTCTATTAATAATTTAAAAAAACTGTTAATTTCCTTATATATATCTTTTTGAAAACATTTTTTTTTAAATGTAAACACCTAACTTTAACTTAAATCCTCACTTATTACGGAACTTACCCAGATTCGAACTTAGTAAATATTTAAGCTCTTGCCTCGGCATTTTGAAAAAAATAATGTTTACCTTCAGTTCGGACGTATATCCAGCATTAATCTGACAGGTGCAGTTGTGGGAACGGGTTCCATGGATTTGATATGTGACATCGCTCGTCCGCAGACAGAGCGGCTCGTAAACTTTAATTTGAAGCATATATTATAGTCCGAGATTTACTATCGTGTAACGCAATACAACGACTAAGAATGAGTTTAGTACAAAGGACAATCATTAGGTTGTTATGTGGGATGCGCATGCGCACAATGAAATGTCTTAATGTCATTATTTAAAATTTCGTAAGATCTGAGATGTCTAGTCTATGTTTAATAATTATAAATTGTTTTTGAAATGTCACCGATCATTATCAAAACGATGCGTAATGAACTATTAGTAATTATTATTTATTTTCCTCAAGTACAGGTTACGGTGGTAGGAGACATGTTAAACGAAACTCTCAATATAAGTTAACTTATTTACATAAATATAAACAGATCCCATCAATGATTCATGGAAACGATATAAAAGTGTGATGCTTTGCAAATAATTCTAAAACATGTAGCCCTGTTAGTTCCGCGGAGATCAGACAAGTTCTTAGCTACGGTAACACATTACAAGTTTTTTTAAGTGACAGTACCAACAATTATACGGATCAAGGAGATGAGACGGTGAATTCAGGACGAATAGTATTAGATTTTGATTCCAGCGCATCTGATGACTGAGATACTTTGGGAAATACTATATCCAGTGAACATACCAATAATTATATGTGTCAACTGACAGTCATACGAATTAAGAAGACAAAAATATCGTTATTATATTCTTAAGCGTTGTTGTTAATTCTTATCTTTTACATCATAGTACGATTGTACAGTGATTCTCAGACGTGAGTTACCTAATAAGAGTTATTACAAGATAAACAATGTTTTAAATTTTCTGAAGGTACGAGTGTTACGTCATCGCAATGTGGTTTTGCATATCAACTTATCTTAAGGACATCAAAAGGTCAAATACCTTATTACAACGTACAAAGGGCGGAACAAGTTACGATTCAGACATAGAACTAACGCTTTTAGAATATTGAGTACTATTTAGGTGAGTACTGAAATGATTGTTGTTGTGAATTGTTTATCAGGATAAGGAGTTTTTTTTTTTTGAATAAATCGAAATAAAAAGTGACATAGAGAGTAAATCATTCAATCTTATGTTCCTCGACTGAAAAATGCAAGCTAACTGTATCTTCCAAGGGCTTGGCCAACAATCATCGTGTTTGGTTTATCTGTGGACTAGAAAAAACAACTAAAAGTTAAAGCAAGGCAGCCGTAAACAAACGCTTTTTTCACAGCTACCTGTCAAAGTGTCAGTTTGTCGTGAAACCATCGGGAACGAGGTAAAAATGTGTGCTATTCGGTTATCTGTCAGTTACCGACTTACGGACGATGTTGAGAAACCCTTGAACTACATACTTGAAAGTAATATTTCACTTCTTAGCTTGAACAAACACGGCAATGTTACATTGAATGAACTTTACCGCATGAACGGAAAACCTTAAAATGTAAACATTCGTTTCAATGTGAGAACATTTTGTTTTATGTCACACTTATCTCTAAAGACAATCATAAACAGACATCATAAGTAGATAAGCTATGATAGTAATGAAAAAATGTAAGAAAAAATTATAAATATAGCCATTATTATAAAGTAATTCTGTCCTAAAGTGTACTTTGAAAAGATAACGCCCAAAAATATAAAGACCTCACAAAAGTGAATCTAAAATCTAAAGTAAAGTTTAAAATCTATGGGAATCAAGTCGCTGGAACCTCTCCTGACTAATGAAGTCACATCATCAAACAAGTGTTGAGTTACGTTTGCTTTACAACGTGCTTAAATAAACGACGAAAACCGAAGCACAACACTATCATATTACACATTAGACGTTCCGGTCTACGGACTTGTTTATTTACTTAATATAAAAAATAACAGATTAAAAATATTAAACGAGTAAAATTTAAACAATGAACTTTAATACAAATTTTATTGCCACTTTTTGTATTGGAACCCGTAATAAAATCGTTGAAGGGTTATTCTGATAAGGTACAACGTTTAAAGCGATTTAATTATCTGATTGACCTTTAACATGACACTTTAAATATATATTTAACAAAATTTGGTTTAAATTTTTCTGAATTTTAATGGAATACCAAGATGGTGACTTCGGGTAGTGTTTTAATAAAATAAGACAAATAATGAAGTTTAAGGAAGATGGAAGATTAAGTGAACAAGATTTTCTTTTTGATCAATAATTTTAATACCGTAGATGTTTGTGTATTGTTAAAGAGGAATGTTGAGTTTTATGGATATTCAAAAATAAAAGTGCTCTCCATTTAAACTAAACCCATTAGATGCGATACTTAAGAAGTACGGGTTCATCAGTCGTTTTCAACTTTGTTTTTATTTTTAATTAATAAGTAATCCAAAATGATGATGATGAAAAAAAATTAGCAAAAGAATCTACTTTAGAGAGAGACAAAGCATACTAATATAGTAATGTATACAGACTTGAACGCAGAACGCAGTTGCCTTTTGTAATCTGCGGGTTATCGGGTTATAGGTCACGAATAGATTTTGCAGATAAACGTTTAACAAATAAACAAAGTTACGGCAATTTACCCAAAAAAGGGGCAACAACGGAATGTTGGATTTAGACTGTCGCCACAAGCGGGGTGATAAGGTGTCGACTTTAATTGTTCGCATTGGCGGTGTCTCAGCGTCCCACATTATATTATTTCGCTGGCAACCCATTGTATTGTTAACGGTCCGCACCATTTGGAGTCAGATAATCTGGTGTAAATTTCGCTTCAATAAAACGCTAGCGTGCCGCACTATAAATTTGGTTCTATGACTAATATATGGATAAGATAAAACATAGAGGATCATCTCGCTCTTTCAGTTTCAGCAACCCCCAAAGAGGAGAAGGCGCAAAATTTGATTACCAAACTAATATCGTATTAGGCGCGCGCACAAAAATGCCAGTCGGGGGCGGGGCGTGCGGCCGTTGCACCTGGCGATCGCGCCGGCGCATTCCTCACGCACTCCTTTTTATACTACACTACGGGTTTGACCCGGCCAGTCTTAACTGAGCCCTGTCCCCTCCTCTATTCTAATACGAAGAGACTAGAAAAGTTGACAGCGTAACTCGTCTGAAGTTCGAATTCGACTAGCCACCTATGTAGCAATGGAACGCATCGTCCATTTATTCTTTTTTAATTTTCATCTCCGCGTCATTGTTACCCGGCAGCTCGTATTAAAGTTTTTTCATAGTCGACCCAGAATTGTACCGGCGGTTCTGTCGCAGTCGAGTCGTTGCTTAGAGTAAATGTTTACGTTGAGTAAATCCTAGCTGTTTGCCTGATAGATTTATGGCGCCTTTTAGAGAACACGAGTTTGAACAGAATGAATTAGCGGGTGCGCTCGAATTGAGTGTTATTTTTTTTTTAATTTAGTCGGCTAACTTTTATAACGTACTACTATAGACTTGAAGTATGTCAAGATGTACAAATAATAGTCTCCGTATACTATTAAAGTCGTAAACATTTAATACGCAGGGCCATCAGCGCTTACTAAATGCTAATAATGAGCATTTATATTAAGTTTTAAATGTACAACACGAAAAGTGTGTCAAAGTACTAAATGGATGTTTGCGTTTTGCGCTTACGCATTAACCGCAAAAATGTGGTTCGTTCGGCGCCATGCTGTACCGAAAACATCTTAAACCTGTTCCGACAAAGTTGAATTTTCTTAAACAAACACAACGTCTAAGGTAAACTACTAGACACGAAAGCGGAAAAACTAAATTATCACATAAGTTTAACTCTTCATTCAACTAACTATTACAAAGATGTCCAATTGTAAATTACCATGCATACACGCTGAATACACGCTGCATGCAACGCTCATAAACAAGATCAAACGTAATATACACGCTACAAGATAAAAAATCAAATACAGATTTGAAATCGAGTAACTCAAGTCTTAATAAGAAACTAGTGGGCCTCCCGCGATTTTTTAGGAATTTCGACACCTATGACAGATTTTGTTTTTATTTCATTTCATTGTAAACTGCACGTCACTTATCTACATTTGGCGCCAAAATTATGAAACCTCTTTTAAGTGTTTAATATCAAATAGTATACATTAGTTAAGTGAGTATTGGAGTTTGTCGAAAACTTATTTTAATTTATATTTTTAAATTACTTTAATTTTTTTTACGTTTGTTATTTTTTTATTATACATCCATTGCGCCGTAACAATTTAGATTTACTAAATTGTTATCAAATCCTGTAATTTTCTTTCTTTAATAAACTACGACTGGAGCTCTTCACAATGAGACCATAACCGATTTTTTTATGTGCAGCTATCCCCCCATAATCACTGGGACAAAAATCGGCTTACGTTATTAATATATAAGATTTGAATAAATTTCTTGATTTGATATATAAAAATTACCACATTTGCAAAATTGACACGTCGTTCCGTCAAATCAGTCTCACTACATCCATTGAACATGTATTCAAACATGATAATGAAGTGATCAATGCTAACACATTTGTTTAATAAGCAAACTTTCACCGGCACATTACTAAAAAAAAAAACAATTCTATTTAGTGAAGAAGTAAGAGCTCATTGTGTCGATCGTTAGCTTCTCATTGGTCGCATCACCTTGCGCGCGCGCATCAAATATGGAACATGTCAGCCTGCTTCGTTAGCGAAGCATTTGTCAAGATAATTGCTCGAACCGCGCCATTTGAAGTTCTGACGTTTCCGTATTATTATAAATAGTACTCATTTCGAGTACACGATAACCTCTGTATCCTTAGCGTGCTGCGAGATAAGGTTCAAAATGTGTCGGTTGTGTTGCTTCGTTCATGATTAGCCTTGTCTTTGACATCTTGTCACGTATTCCAAATCGAGTTGTTTTGTGTTAATTCTTTGTATATTATGTATTTGTCCACTTGAAGAAAACAGGACATTAGCTTGTATTCTTAATTCTATTCGTAAAGACAGTATTTTTGCTTAGGAATGTTCTTGCAATCTTTGAAATTTCTTTGTATACATTTTTCATTTAAATATAAGCACACAGTGTATTTTGACTAGGAGACAGACAGTCAGACAGACAGTCACAGTGTATGTAGACTATCCCTTAAATATCGGCTAAATCTACAAAAGGATTATTCATCACATTATAGGATAATGAAATTATTGATGCGCTGATATTTCGCCATCATACAGATTTTTAAAATAATAAAAATTGTGTTATTACCATACGCACTTAAAATCACATAACATCCATCCTGCAGTTGAGTTGAATTGAGATATGACTTTTTTCTACTCCATCGGAAACTAAAAAACTAAGCTAAACCAGTTTTGTTTTTTAAATCTCAACCTATGACCCCCTTACGATCAAAACTTAATCTGTAAAACTCTTATTTTATTTGTTTACAAAGTGATATGGGCCTCAATTGGGTTACGTATGTATCTATATAGAAGAGTTATCGCATTTCTTTTTGTGTCAATATGATTTTGAAACTCGAACAATATCAAATGAGGTTAACCAGATTACTAAGAAAAAAAACTTTAAGAAAATTCTTTGTAGGTAGTTTTATTCTGTGAGATTCTACTTCATAGACAAGATTAATTTGACTTGATAGTTCTTAAAACTAATTTTATATTTTTATTGACAGAATTTAAGGTGCATGCCGGTTTTTCTTTAATTATTTAATTATTATAAATAATATTAATGAACGAAACGTAGTGCCGACGCTAGTAATTGAAATTGTTTTAACAGGTGCAACACGCGTGTGCGTAACATTGTGGTCGGATAATTGTCAGTCGAAGACAGAAGACTTATTTATCCGACTTTTTATGACGAAGAAATCTTCTATAACAAACAGATACTTTTCAAACGTCTAAAATATAATAATATATTGTCTAAGTATATGTCTAAGTATATCTAAACCATAGCTAATACGTCGTTTCAATTTGTTTATAACGCATTAGGTATAGTCCCTCTAATAGATAATCTTTAGTCTTGAAGTACCTTCCCATCTCTAATATATGAATAAAGTCTATGATACGCCACGGTGGTATATTTAATATAGTATACCTACTTTAAATTTAGCCAGTATATCTTCATCCTGCAAACGAAAGATATCCATAATTTAATGAAACTTATGTATAAGTAAAACTACTATTAATATTCTCTGTATAAAATAAAACTTAGGGCCATTGTGAACATCTAGACATCTCATTATTCGAATAGCACGATAATGCATACATTTTCGACCTTGTTGCATAAATTCTTATATAATTTTTGTCTTATACACTGACAAAGATGTAAAAAACATTCATTATTGTAGTCATAACGAAGAACTGATTACCTCGACCCCGTGTTAAATATAATAATAATTTTAACTGTCCTATTTTGTTGGTCATTTCAAATGTATTTTATCGTTTAGGTAAAGTAAATATAAATTGCATTTTATTTCATTGCAATCCATTCAAACGACAAATGGTGTTTTTTATTTATAAATATATTTATCAGGTATGTACTATTTAATACATATATTTCACATTTATTAAAATAACAAATTAATCACTAAATCAATATTTACTTTTAAAACTTTAGCATATATTGATGCGAATATTTATATAGTATATATTTCGTCATAGTACGTAGTAAATTTACTTAAAGTCGAAATTAAGTTGTCAAAAACTCTATTATGAAGATAAATCCATTGTATTTTGCGCAATATTAGTAAAAAGAATAATTTAAAAATGTCTATCTCGTATAATATTTACGTTTAAATATTTGTGACCGTAAGGACTTGCAGAGGTTAAATCAATACAATGACAAACTCTTTGCCTTATTGCTTTTAGCATATAATTATAAAACAAAGTTGTCAAAATCTATAGTAAAATTAAAAAAATATATATCAAACTAAAAACAGCGAAAAAAACATAACAGATAGACTAGAGTATAATTTAAGCACCTAGAAATACTTCATAATAATGTTTAGAATTTAATATTATTATAAGACACGGGAAGGTCAGTGCGCACCTTCCCGTGATCCCGTTGCGTGAGCGCATCGTACAGGATGCGTTTCTGAACAGATCTATTTTTGTACTGTAATTTGCACCCAGTTGTATTTTTTTAAATTACATGTTACATCAAGAGTTGTATTATTTTAAACCTTTTCTAATTCTTTAGTCATGATTGACAACGTTTTTTTTACGATAGTCATTATATCTCATAAACTATAATTATCACACTGTTTCTCCGACTCGGTAACACAAAAGCAAAGTTAAAGTATTTACAAAATTACATTAATCGTACAAGTATACCCTAAATATTGCTGCTATTTAAATTTAGTACTTTCTTTTATTGAACTACAAATAAAGATTAATGAAATTTCGTCAATTAAACCTGAGATCAAATTTCTACGAATATTTAATTACTAATTCGCCGGAACCTTTCAACCTCGCAACGAAACCATAATAGCTGTCTTAAATATCCGGGTATTTAAGACAGGTTTTATATTAGATAGCAAAGGTTCAAAATTTATATAAATTGAATAGACCCTATCTAAATGTGCAAAGATTAAAGCATTCAAGCAATGAACTTCTTTTAAAGTTTTGTTCTTAATTTAAAATTTTCAGCCTCAGTGTAATGTTTATTATCTGTTTCGTATCATGTTTAGAATTATATACAGCTGAATGTCCTAGTTAGAGCTAAAACGTGTCTATGAATGGGTCTAGACTTGCACTGTTACTTGTTAAAGCTTACAATAATATACACAATAAATAAAATATTGTATCTTTTATTCACATTTTTATTTTTTTCCCTGAACATCATTGTATGTTTATAATGATTTAGGTATGCAATCGATTTTTAAAATAAAATTAATTTTACGATGGAGGTAATTATTTTCTAGAAATTCGATAAAGACATTTTAAAATAAAATTATTTAATTCTATTTACGTCACTCTTATCAGATACTGATAGCACGTTTGTATAATCATAAATTAACAAAGACCTTACTTATATAATATATATAGGTATTTATAAAAAAGATGGAGGTAGGCGTATAACATTTGGACCCAAAAAAAACCTTTGTCAACAATTTTTTTTTTTGCATCTAGTCAGTACTGTTGAAACTTGGCTTACTTAAAACAACACTATTATGAAACGCCAGTCTTGCTTTTTTTTAACTTGACGACCGTTGTCCGTTAGATCAACACCTGAAGAGTGGATTGGCAACGCACACATATACTCGATGTATACACCCACACACGTATCACGTCCTAGTGTTTTTGATTGAGTCAAATATATTTGGTACTTAAACAAAACTTACCCGATTAGATTCCAAAGCTTCAGCACTGTGCTCCTCCTTCTGTCGGAAGCAATTAGTGCACTTGCTCTTATTAAAGATATTTGGTGCAAATTTCCTGCAATCCGATCGACCAGACATGGTTGTCAGCGGTCAGGGTCAAATTCAACGTTCACTATGTCACCGTGCACAGCATCGTGGTACTGTGAAACACCCACACTAGACGATTATTCGCCTTTTTTTTAAATACCGAACACGCAGTTTATCACGCGCGCACCCACCGGTGAGTGAGCTATCAGCAAAATCACTGCAAGTGAAGTGAACGCTAGCGTCATAGAAAAAACACAAACACAACACAATCTTCTATGGTAATTTAACACCGAAGAAGTCGAACAATCGCGTAAACAATATTCGAATTCACGTCAAAATAAACATCGATTTTATACCGAGTACGCGGAGCAAGCGAACGCGCAGCAACACGACCGCCCGTCCATTTTACATCTGATAGAAAACCAAGCACAGCAACGAACAGAGTTGTTGTTTTACAACTTCTCTTTTCTTGTCGTATGTTGTAGAATAAATGCCAATGTGTGGTCATATTTTGTTTGTGTGAGTTGAGTTTGCATCTCATTCTATTTAATACAAATTTTATCGTACTATCTCTTTTACACTATTCATTAACTGTTCAGTATAAGTACTGCCATCTGTTGTGAAAATGATTATACTATCTTCTTATGTTTGTATTTCAATATACGTCCTTTTGTCGTTGAAGTTAAATAAATCATCACCAGATGTCGTTGAACGTGAAAATTGCACAAGATTTGAGTGAATAAGGTAAATTAATATTATAATTTTTCTATGACGTGCAAAAATAACCCATAGCATGGTTCAATCTGAGGGTAATGCATTATTATAGGTAATATTTTACCTTAATGATTATACTAATCACAACGATAATGATGTATGCTTGCATGCATAGAGCTTGACTTTTTTGGATTTAATAAAATCAAAAACATAAATAAGTTTAAACGATAAAATAAAACATCAATTGATGCATGAATTCAATTTTTACAGTAACCTTATATCAATTGCTATATTTTTATTTATAAAAATACATATTAATGGAATCGACTTTACTGTTTCTTTCTATATTTCAGAAGTTGTCATTCTAATGAAAATATTTCGTGGTATTGTATAATTTTCAATGACATAACTTATTAATTTTTCCCACCTCTATATATATATATATAATAAATTCTTTTTTTACACGTACGTAAATATTTTTTTACGATTTACTTTCATTTTTATTTTAGCAATGACATTACTATGTAATTGAAGTCAAATAAATTTAGTTTGACATATGTCAGTTATCACAATCAGTAGACTGTTACTTTGACTGATAAACGCCCGCCGCCCGCGCTTCATTACAGGAGTGTATATTTTAGATCATATACAACAGGAAATATAAACTCCTATTAAAGCTTTTCTGCTCATAACATAACTTTAGTCTTGTTTTAACCAGTGTGAGGGTTTGAAGCCCTTGTGTTTTTGAAGTGTAAACTTTTTTCATATAATATCAAGGTGAGGGATAAATGGTTCATGCCTAATTTATAGTTTAAATAGTTTAAAAAAAATTAGAGCTAAAATGCGTTTGTTTTACTGATCTTTAGAATATATTGTAATTATATTTTAGTTATTTTTTTCTTTTAGAATAATGGAAGACTTAAGTTTTATACCGGATCTCCCGAGCGGGCCCCTAGATGTATATAGGAATGGAGCTTCGTTCAACTGGAAGCGACTTAAATTGGCCCTTGAAGGAGACATTGATTTATTGAAACTGAAGGTAAGACATTCATGTGTATTTAGAAAAAATATATATTTTATTTTATTTTAAATAACAATTAATAATACACCTGACTTTCGACATGATCTCGCACATGTCGTAATAATAAAAAGTAACCCATTTCATAATAAACAATAATATTTAACGAAATATTTAGTATAAAAATTATGTTTAGTATTTATATTGAAATTATTACCCAGATCATTCTTTATCTGATTTAGTTTATAAGGTTTGTAGGGGTTATTTTTTAAAATCCTTAACGGTATAAAAAAAAAACAAATATTGTAAATTATTGCTGGTGAATTTATGGCTTCAAAGGAATGCTTATAATATATTTTATTTATAATTTTTGAAACAATAAAGCCAGTCTGATTGGCCACATATTAAGATTTTTTTTTTAGTAACAACATTTATCAACTGACTGAATTACAAGTTTTATTTTCTAATCTATTCCATTATTTTAAAAAATATAAAATATCTTATAATAAAAGGGATTGTTTGAGATATGAGAAAAACATTTAAATTAATATGTATATAATGTACTTTATTCAATAGGTTCATACAATCACCGCTCAAACATCATTTTACAATATAAATTAAACTTAAAAATAGTATTGGTACAAAACATAGATTCTACCGACAAGAACAGTCAAGAAACTCAGTAGTTACTCCTTTTCATCAATCATATAAATATAGCAAATATAATTACTTATTTTGATATATTCTGTATCAAAAAATAATAGTTCCAAGCTTGACAGGTATAATAAGTATCATCTATATAATTTTTTACAGAATAATCTACCTTATTTGTTTCAATAATAGCTTATAATATAGAAATATTCCTGGACCATATATATAATTAATAATGACCCGTCAAAGGTCCTTATTTCATATTCAGTTGTTGGTATTGTGTGACTATTTGAATGAATATCTTGAATAAGATATTTTTATTTTTGTAATTAACTTAAACATCTAGTCTAAAAAAATTATATGCCCAATGTTTTTTTTTAAAAAAAAACAATCTTTAGTTCCTTTGATTAATGTAACACTTTAATTAGTGTAAAGTCAATAAAAGGTCCCATAAGTGTCCATTTCCTAGTCAAAATGCCTATGATAAGCTCTAAGGTTTTTAGGTGTGCTGAATTACTCAAACAACATCAAATAAGGCAGTGAAATAATACCCTAAGATAAGGAAGTAAATTTAATATTCGTGACCATAAAAATGCAAATATTTACTCGATTATTTTTTTGCGCCAACTCCTTTAATTTATGCTTAATGTCCGATAATAGATTCGTAATTTGTGTTATATTATAATGTTTACTTTATGAATATATAACTTATTTTTTTACTTGGATATGACATATAATATAACAAAATATTTTATTATAATATATACTGATGTAATTTATTCTATAATAAAATTGTATTTTATTCAATTATTTTGTGTCATTCAAACATTTCTAGTACAAATGACGCCAAAACAACTATAAGTTATGAGCCGCTTAGTGTTGTAAAAGTCGAAATCCCCTTTACTCCTTGGGTTATTGTCGTGGTCTATTCTACATAAGCGTTACGCTTACTGTAGGGTTAAATAGGAATATTTGTTTACAGGCATTGCTATTATTCTTTATCATTTCGTTTTGGTTTCAATAAAACTATTTGTTGGCATATAAGAACGCAACCTTATTTGTTTATTAGTCGACAACTTTTATTTTATTTCTTTTTCTTAATCGGTGATTGACATGTAAGCTTGTAGCCTTTTGTACTAATAATATACGTACGTTGCATTTTTCTAAGTAATCGTTTATTTATTTCCACCTGAATATCAACACTATTGTTTTTTTTTTTCAAAAGTACAAAATATGGCGTACGCTAGAAAAGGATCCTCTCTTTGCTCATCACCCTGTTACACCTCCACTGGAAGAACAGAAGAGAATAACTCAGTTGCAATTAAAGAAGATCAACGAATACAAATTCATTCCCAAGGAAATGTTCAACGCGAGTTATAGCAAACGGGTAAGTAAAAATGAATTAACTGAATATTTGAGGTCGATTTAAAAGGAAAATCTTATTTTTACATAACATGGAATTGCCCGTATTGTCGATCTGTTGAGGTAAACGTGTGCGTATGAATGTGGAGATGACACACGGTTGAAATCCCATACAACATTAAGTCATAAAGAGATTTCTGATTCGTCAATTTAAGATCTATCATTTTGTGTTTGGTTTTAAATCTGGTTTATAAGCTGTGGTTACGTGCTCTTTTTTAAATTATACAAACTTAAAAATACGATACTAATTGTAGCTCAAATAATAAATTATATGTTTCGTATAAGATCTATGTTATTGTACATATTTAATAACATACACGATAAAAATGTTTTAAATTTAAAAAAAAAAATATATTTTGAGTCCAATTTCAAATATTTCGTCCTACTATACTGTACTTAGATAGATTACATACATACATACAATACTTCTTACCGATAACCTTTTTCTAGACAGATGTGAGATTTCATGGAGTAATTTAACATTAACAGCCTGTAAATTTATCACTGCTTGGCTAAGGCCTCCTCCTCTTTGAGGAGAAGTTTTTGGAGCATATTCCACCACGCTGCTCCAATGCGGGTTGGTGGATACACATATGGCAGAATTTCTTTGAAATTAGACACATGCTGGTTTCCTAACGATGCATGCCGAGTACGAGATGAATTATAAACACAAATTAAGCACATGAAAATTCAATGGTACTTGCCTGGGTTTGAACCCGCAATCATCGGTTAAGATGCACGCGTTCTAACCACTGTGCCATCTCGGCTCTCACTAATTAAAACAGTATGCTATTCGGAATTTTTTTTTTTGCTAAATTCATCGTTGCTAAAGTAAATTAATTCTAAATCAATCTTTGTCATAATCAAACTGAATTTTCGATTAAAAACTTTATTAAAATTTATTACCGACTGAGGTTATATACATGAAGTTCCCTTGCAATGAGTTTCTATTTGGTTCTCGGTCGCCATTTCCTTTTAAAAACTTTTACCAGTTACTGAACGGTATCACTAGCTAGACAGGTTCATGACTTTCTTGAGACACAAATTGTACGCAAGACTTAAAATAAACATAATTTTATTATGGTTTTGCAAACAATCTTGCAAACACTCACTTTTTATTTTTAATATAACACGTTACTTTTGACACAAAACGAGACTAGTGGTAACTTCCAATATGGTCCAATTGCTCAGGATTGTATCTGAGTTTCTCTGTTTTTTTTTTAAGTTCCCCGTGGTATTTATAGTGTTGAGCTATTGGGGCCAGTTAATTTCTTATTGGCAAAGTATCAATCCTAATGTGAAGTTGAGCGGTGTTCTCATCCCAAGCGAATACGTCCAGCAGTGAGATCACGTATTGGCTGTTACTTGTATTGTATCCATCATTCCTTTCTTGATATATTCTACTGCCCAATAGCAGTATTGAGTGCTGTTGTGTTCCGGCTTAAAGCGTGAGTGAGCCAGTGTAACATGCACCAGGGACGTAACATCTTGGTTACCAAGGTTGGTGACGCATTGGCGATGTAAGAAACGGTAAATATTATTTAAAGTGCCAATGTATATATGTGGTGGTGACCACGTACCATCAGGACCAAGTAGCATTTACCTACTCATAGAAAAATATATATTTATGTTTTCCTGCTTTAATTTATGTTTTTTTTTTAGACACGGACAATAATGACAATAAACGAGGCGGTCCAATCCCTAAATCCAAGTGTTTCTGTGAAGATGGCCATCGGTATATACCTGTTCTCAAACGCACTCCTCTCATTGGGGACAGAGAGACACCTGAAGTTTTACGAAGCGACGATAAAGCATAGAGAGGTAACTGTTTTTCTCTATTTACAGTAAAATGACGCACATAGCGTGTTATATATCTATGTATTTATTTTATATAATTCATGTTATTCACTAATTAAAAACATAATTTGCAAAATAATATATTAAATTAAATGTATTTGGCACTACGTTCTATATGTGTCCATAATCAATTCATTTATAAGATTTTTCTTTACTCATTAATTTATTGTAGGTGGTAATGATAACTTGATATCCTCTATTAAAATAAATATATTTAGTTTAGTAATGTGGTATCGCGGGCTTAAATCCAATCGCTACTATCGCTAAGTTAACAGATGATTTCACGTTAAATTTTATTTCCTTTTACGAATAGTAAACTAAAAAATTGTCAGCTATGCAATTTAATTCCTGTATTTATTTCGTTAATAATTATTCGATACGATTTGCGCCATTGATGACGCACAAAACGTCGCAAGTGCCAACGACTAGACAAAATTCCAACTCATATTTATATATAAAATAAATAAATATTGGACAACATCACATACCTACATTATATCTGATCCCAATGTAAGAAGCTAAAGCACTTGTGTTATGGAAAATCAGAAGTAACGACGGTACCACATACATTACATTACACATACACATAGAAAACTAATGAACTTTTTCTACATCGACTCGGCCGGGAATCAAACCCGGGACCTCGGAGTGGCATACCCATGAAAACCGGTGTACATACAACTCGACCACGACGGTCGTCAATCCTCAATTATCCTTATATGTATAGAATACGAATAAAAACAAACATTAATTCTTATATCTATATAAGGTTACAAATAATTATTTGTATAGAATAGAAGAGTTCACTATTAACTGTTCATAATCGAAGGAAAAAACGTGATTAACTCCTACGATAATTATATTATTGAGGTAGACATAATTATGTTGTAGGGAAATTTGTTTTTAAGTTTCCAAGACGTAGTCTCGTAGGGAAAACCGCAATTATCCTCAGGGATGTTGATTTCGTTACAAATAAGATCTATTTGTATGCAGGAAAATAACATACATATTTATAGTGTAAATAGTTCTCCCCCCCCATGTCACGCGCTGTGAGGTGTTAGTTACCTTATGTAATTTGTATCCCTGACAACTTTTATATACAAAATTTCATGATCATCGGTTGAGTAGTTAGACGTGAAAACGTAACTATAAACAAACACATTTTATTTATAATATGTGAAAATAAGATATTTAATAATTATTGTTGTAAATATAAAAGCAATAGGTACCTACTGTATTGATGGGTTTCTGTGGCTTTGAATGGTGAGTCAGTGTAATTATAGGCACGGATGCGCGAAGGATTTGGTCTACATAATTGTCTGCATACAGGTGTGAGGAATAGTTAATACATTTTAACAATGCAAGTGTCTATCGGTAGCTGTGACCGTGACTCGACCGACTCGAATTACAAAAAAAATGCCGTTTTTTTTATGATCCTAATACCCGTGTTTTACCACAGAGTGTTTTCAATTCAGAGAGGCTAGCGATCTGCACAGAACATATGATAATGCATACGTGTGTGCACGCAAACACAGGTGCACTCTGTTTTTCGAGTTTTTTCTTTTTTTTGAGTGAAAGAAAGAAAGAGGATTAGGAAAAGGGCTCTAGCGCAGGATGGCTTGAAGTACTTTCGAAGACACGAGAGTTTAAAAACAAACTGACAGAATCTATATTAATATTATAAGTGTGAAAGTACCTCTGTCTGTCTGGCTGTCTGTTTGTCGCTCTTTCACTGCCAAACCAATGAACCGAATTTGACGAAATTTGGTATGAAGCAAACTTGAACTCCAAGGAAGGCCATAGGCTACTTTTTTTGCCGAACACGTGACAACCAACCCCTAAAAAGCGAGCGAAGCCGCGGGCGACAACTAGTACCTAAAATTTTTATGTTTGGTCAATCCTCTGTATAAACTTTATGATCAGCTTTCTAAGCCACTAGACCAAGAGGGCAATTAAGCCCTTATTATATTAAAGATTTATATCCATGGGGTTACATTTTGCGTAAACCCGAGAAAAAAAAGCAGCAAAACTCACCTCTTTACTTTATAATTCACATTTGTTTCGATAATATATGTTTATCTAATAAGTATATTTGATTATACTTTTGTATTCAGTCATATTTTTTACCTAGCAAGGATTAACTGGATTGAGACTTTGGGTGATAAAAGTCACTTATATCATCCAATCCTAGATATAAATATAAGAAAGTTAGTATGTCTTTAAACAGTCCCTGATCACCACGCAAAGGTCATTTCGTGTTTAGAAACTCGTAAAAAACGTAAATACTTATCCCAGATTCAAAATAGTGCACGGAGTGTTTATATCGAGGATGTGAATTGTAAACATTGTCGACCAAGCTGCAATAAAATTATTTTGGGGACTACATACAGTGCGAGGAACAGTTTAATTAATATACATATACATAACATATACGTGTATAAAATATCTGTCACAATTACACAACAATAAGCTGTTATGAATTTATGTTCCAAAAAATTAACGATACTTTTAAGTTTTCGGGGTAAGGCTTGAAGCTTTCTGGTAGGGCAGGGCCATACTCTTTTCTGTACAATATTTTTTTGGTAAAGAACTCGTGTCACAAGATATATTTAAATCTTTATGTATAACTATCACCGGTTCGAAATGGAGATTCTATTGAAAATAACTGACATCTTAAATCAGTGTAACCGATTCTACTTTTCCATTTATTTATAAATATGAATTTAATCTATTAATTATCACTCCAAACGTTTGCTGGGATTACGTTAGATTTAATACAAAGGTTGGTCGAAGCGAAGAACTGAGTCATTAGATAACTCTGACCTCCACAGATATTAGCAAGTTTCGCGCTGACGGAGATCGCGCACGGGTCGGACGCGCGGCTCATGCGCACGACCGCCACGTACGACCCCTCCACCAAGGAGTTCGTCGTGCACACGCCAGACTTCGAGGCGGCTAAATGCTGGGTTGGTAATCTAGGTAAAACTACGTGTGATTTTTTTTAATTTATCTATTTATATATATTTGATGAGACTACCAAAGTAACAAATGATGTAAGTTTTTATTAATTTTAGTCTTATGTTTTACTTTATTCTACAATTTATCTGACCTCGTGACCTTGAGAATCTCTAAATATGTACAAAGAAGTTCGATAAGCTAAGTTTGACATTTGATATAGTTCCGATATTTTGCACGATTCCGTTGTAAAACTTGGTTATAATTATATAGTAAATATAAATTAAATAAACACAGCTAAATCTATATATATATATCGGAGGAGCAGGAAGCCGAACAGGTGGGTTCGGGGATTGATCCGACATTTGGAAGACTATGTGTGCGTGCAATTGAGATATTCACAAAATAAAACGTATTTAATATCGTCTAATCACTGGATTAATTGATTCAATAGTGGTATTCGGGGTTTTGACTTATTTTGAAAAAATCTAAAAAACTTGATAACTCAAAAATGGTTCACCTTTGCATCATGCATATGGGGGTTAAAATTATTGCAAATAGTCACCCCCATCACCTCCTAACGGGAATACGTCGAATTACCAATAACCATGTATAATAATTATAAATTTATTTGGTTTGGTACGAATAAACTATTTTAAATCATTTATCGACTATAACATTCAGAATTGCATCTATCAAAGTTAAGGTCACCTTTAGGTACAGTTTTAGGTCAAACGGTAAATAATAGATTGTTTTAATTTTAACAATGAATTATATAAAACCTTAACCTTAAAACGTTGTCATGAAAAAGATTCGGCTTTTATATTTGTTTCTACGACATTAATAGTTCTGTCTAATATATAGACTCGTTGGTCTCGTGGCTGACTTGTTACGTAGCAGAGGCTTGGAGTATAGGGTTGAATTCCCGGTCCAAAACTCAAAACTCAAAATTCCTTTATCCAACATAGAAGCATTACACTTGATTATTGATGGTCAAATTAAATACTACCACCGGTTCCGAAAAAGGAACACCCTGACCTGAGAAGAACCGACGAAAGAAACTCAGCGGGTCTTTTTTTTTGTCAAATTAATTAGATACATAATTGTATGTGATTAGAAACAGCCAGGATCGTTTCATTATCCGGGTGGGATTTTGTCTACCAGTTCGTTGTTTGTGTTTAAAACTGGTTTCTTTTACCACAAAACATTTTATGTTCAATTAAATTTGTAGATGTTTGTTGAGTCTTTAATTTGCGACAATAACTCGTGTTTCTGCTTTCGAGAAAATCTCTTCAATCGCAATCTTGTCAGTATTTGCACATTTACCTCAGGATGTAAAGCTGTTCGTCTTCAGCCGAAACTCTTTAACTCTTTCCGTTCGCATTGAATCGCCACCCGCATGAATGTTTAACGATTTTCCCATCTAATTAATTATCATTATTTCAATTTATATTATCATTTAAAACTCAAATCGTTAAAATTGGTTGTGTTTAAAATAATATTTTATTCAATAATTCAAATAACCTTAAACTCATCAAACTTTGACGCAATGTCTGATTTAATTTGCCTGTGTGCGAGTATTTATATACGATAGTATATACGTTTGTGTTTTTTTTGGCTTTGCATTTTACGAACGATTAATAGTGCAGTATTCAAACTAATTTAATCCAATATCATAATGAACACATTGATTAAATTTTATTTAGAAATATTGTTTCATAATAATAAGTACGAGAGGAGATGTTTGTTGGTCTTATTAAGTTCCTCTTAATAGGTATTTAAGGGTGCCATCAGAATAGCGGAACGACCACCAACTAAATTGTATGCAAACTAATTTAAATTTTGTTTTATAAAATACCAAAGTAAACGTCTTTAAATAATAACAAAAAAATGAGAGTGTCGTGGGACCGTGGTGGGGACGAAGTTGCTCTGTAGCTTTATTGTATATGAAATAAAAATAGACACAACTATATTATTTAGCATTTAGGAACAATTAAGTAAAGAACAAATTCGTTCCAATAAAACGATATTGTATCTTTTGTTTGTTTTATGACATAGCGTATAAATAAACTGAAATCATATTTTTATCACGTCATCGCGATCTGTATCACGGTAAAGGTCTTCGTTATATCATTCCGTTTCACGTACCGACGCTATTAATATAATGTGTGTAGATTATTATGACTTTCAGTTTCAGTAGCGATTTAATCCACATAGAATGCGCATGGGATTATAAAATAGTGGCTCACATTATATCTGTCTATCGTTTAATAAGTTAACAAATAACCATTTCCTTACATCGCCAATGCGTTACCAACCATAGGAAATAAGATGTTATGTCCCTTGTGCCTGTAGCCACTGCCTCACTCGCCTTTCATACCGAAACATAATTACGTATATGTGGGTTGGTTGGTATATAAAATTAGTGTGTTGTTCCTATCCAGACGGTACAAATATGTAATATCTCGAAATAATTCCGAATGCAAAAATTTCAATTGTCTTTTTTATTTTAAAGACTAAATGTCAATTTATTGTGGTTTTTGGATAGGATACGATTAGGCGTTATTACTTAAAAAGTTTGAGAAATAAATTGCTCTAAAATTACTATAATACTATAATTTTACTTATTATTTTCTGATACTTATTTGTAAACATCAGAATGTTTACCTAAACTTAAACGAATTTAAATAAACGATACATACGATACACACCGACGTGGTCGGAAAGTGTCTTCAGACATAAGACCTATTATTTACAATATATGTATATATTTTTGTAACTCTTGTAGTTTACTCAGCGTGAGTACCTTGTAACGACTTGAAGACAAAACATTAAAATAATCGACTGCCATCAAAATAAATATAAATGAATTATATACAAGGAGCATCCTGGAGCCATCATCTAAATAATGTTGAAAACCGTATCAAAATCCAACTCGTAGTTTAGCAGGAATGCAACAGACGTACGTATGTAAAAATTAAAGTTCTTTACTATTAAAAGATTATTGTTATCTTTATGAATTCAAAATCGTTTTCGATCGTTTGTATTTTTATCACGAAATAGTGGCGTTTGTCACTATGAACGATGGCATTAGGTGTACATTATATTACTAATGCGTTATCAATCTTAGGAAAGATAACCTGACGATAAGGAACTAATGTTCCATTCGTTTCCGCCTTACGATTATCTTTGCACAACCTGTATTTAATAATAAATATCCAAATTGTTATGTATGCAATTTACAAATACGTGTTAATATGGTTTGAGACGATTATTTTAATTTAAGACCTCTCCTCCACTGTGTGTGTGTGTAAAAGGAAAGCGGTATGATTGTCAAATCTAGGTTACATTACATACAGACGTAACCAAATGTTTTTTCTCGAATAAAAACGAACATAAAAGCGATTCAATGACCGTGAGTGACATTGATTGGTCAGTGAGTGTGACCATTGTCTAAAAACGTTAGGACACGTTTATATTAGCATTTACCACTAGAATAACTGACCATTTTAATTACTAAAATAATTAATATATAATTATTAGGGTGTCCCTTATATGACTATAAAATTTTTTTTTTGGATTTCGAAATGTATACCCTCTATTTTTTTATAAATGCTAAAACATACTCAAATATGAAATTTCATCTTTTTAACATGATCGCAACCCGTGCGGACCAAGCTACAAAGTTTATTAAAAGTCATTTATTTACCTGATAGTTTTGTCCGCTATAAAACTAACATAAATATATATCAAACTATATACAAATACAACAAATGAAGTGAATAAGAATTAAAATAAAATAAGATAAACATTATTCTTTAGTTAAAAACATAAAATTAACTGATCTATAATGAAGTTTTTTCCAGTCTGCATACAAACTTTTATGTTCCTGGACACAGTACAACAAGAATTGTTTTTACTCTATTCCAACTGAAATAATTCCGTTAAAATCTTGCATTAATTTGACCGCCCTTTCAGCAGTGTCATTTACAATGATCAAACGACTTATTCTTCTTTTAGTTTCCAAAAAAGTAGCATTACCATTCCAAGAAGAAAACTGTCGTCGATCTGTAGTCGAGAAAGAAATTGTTTGCTCTTTTCCGAAACAAAATCATCTAGTGTTTAAAAGAAAAAACAATTTAAATAACAAAAATAAATACATCAAGTAATGTAAAAAAAAAACGCACAAAAAATTAGCTTATCTAACAATTTTTAGGTCAGTTCTTCCTTGGTTGAAACTTAGCGTTTGCCAAAATCTGAGTTTTTATCCGTGTTTAAGTGGGCAATCACTTTCATCTGTTATTATCTTCATCATTAAAAAATGGTTCAGTGACTGCCTCTTCACATAAATACCATGAGTGATGGCTAAATTTGCTTATATAAACTTTATAATTTTTTACATTAATTTTCATACTCTTTAAGCGCCTTTAATAAGCAAACATTTCGGATAGGAGCTTTAGTCGCCTTAGTGCATTCGAGCCAAGGTTTAACAAAATAAATCAAAATGATTCTTCTATTTTATTCTTTATTCAAGTAGGTACATAATAGCACTTTTGAGTCGTCGTGCTGCCACTGGTTCGGAAAGTAGAGTTTGGGTCCATAGATGTTATGTCCCTTGTGCCTGTAATTACACTGGTTCCTTCACCATTTAAACCAGAACACAACAATGCTTGTATTGTTGTTCGACGGTAGAACGAAAGGACGTACAATAGCTGCAACTTATGAGAAGTTTTACTTTTGGTTAAATGTATACTAATATGTAACAAAATTGAAATGGTTTTTGTGAGTTCAGCTCTCTAACAGTCCCGAGCTATCTTTACAATCTTTCTAAATCTACTTTCAGGTAGAACATGTACCCATACCCTACTGTTCGCGCAGCTGATCACACCAGATGGCACCAACCACGGGCTTCACGGATTCGTCGTGCCTATCCGAAACCCGGACACCTTGGAAACGTATCCTGGTCTCACTGTTGGCGATATGGGGGAGAAGATTGGCGTCAATGGCATTGACAACGGGTGAGTTTATTTCGATGGACGATATCATTTTTATAATAATCATAGTTTTGTAATGTCTTAGTTGGTATTTCCCGTATTTCATTGATTGGCTATGATTGTTCGTGGTACTAATAGTACATCACAATATCCTCATTATCTTTTCTTGGCCACTCCTTCTGAAATTTAACCAGGACCTTGAGATCTGCACTCTCAAAAGTTAGCTACTAGACCAAATATGTAATCATAGTATGAAACGTTTTTTGTTCTATTAACTTTGACTATAAATATTTGCCATGACGCATGACAAGGTTAAACACAATATATCGCTTTATCTTATCGCTAATGGATTGTCACAATCTCAAAAATGTTATGATTCATAATCGATGGTGTCGTGATAGCGAAATACGATAACAATACTCGTGTCCTTGACCCCCATTTAAGGATAACAATTTCAATTTTAATTTTAATTTTTTTCTTTGTTTTAGTTTTAAGTTATTTGTAAAATTAGAAAGTGTTACTTATTTATTAAAACTTAAACCAAAGTAGTCGATGTACTGAAGATACGGATGTATGAGAGGAACTTAATTCGCGGAGACCTTTGTTAAACTTTAATTCAAGTAAAGATATAAAATTGATTAAATAATGACAAGAGTACAATTTTTACTTTAATATATTTTACAAATAATCAAATATTTAATTAATAACTCAATATAATAATGTATATGTATATATATACTCATATGTATACATAGTACGTTTTCACTAATTGCCTTATCAACGTACAAGTTACGATACTTTAATATAAGGATTAACCATTTTGATTTGAAATAGGATAACTTATTTATTGATATTGGTTATATATAACATCACGCGACTGACGAGCGCGGAACGACACATAATCCTCGTAACAGATAACAAATAATTACATCGGTACATTATATCTGAAGATTACTCGGCTTTGTCTAAGGTTAGGTATCCCACATATTCTACAACCCATACAGTATTGTTGTGTTCCGGTTTGAGGGATATGAATGAGCCAGTGTACAGGGGATATGATATAACAGCTTACGTCCCAGGGTTGGAGTTGTATTGACGATGCACGGAATGGTTCTTGAAGTCTCAATGTCTGAGTGGTCGTTTCCACTTACTATTAGGGAGTCCCGTTTGTCAGTCTACCTACTTGTGTACAAAAGTGTCAATGTTAAGAAAATCGGTTGATTTTATTTCGTGTGAAAATTCGAATCAATAAAATGTTATTACGATTTTTTTTTTAATCACTGCGACTATAACGTTTTTATGATTCAAGGTCATCGAGTAATTAATATTGCGATAATATATGACAACGCTATTTCGCAAATTATATTTAATTGAGTAAAAGTTAAAGGTCTCGTATGTTATAAATCATTATAATTATATTACATATTATATATCATGATATAACGTAAACATTAATTTACTCGTATGATGTACATTTTAATTAATATTACAGATGTTCCTCGTCAAATTACCTTTTCTCAGATATGCGTCGAAATAATTTTTATTCGAAATAAAAATATGTACACTAAATGCAGCATTAGCATTTTTTTTTTAGCATTAGCAGCCTGTAAATTTCCCACTGCTGGGTTAAAGGCCTCCTCTCCCTTTGAGGAGAAGGTTTGGAGCATATTCCACCACGCTGCTCCAATGCGGGTTGGCGGAATACACATGTGGCTGAATTTCGTTGAAATTAGACATGCAGGTTTCCTCACGATGTTTTCCTTCACCGCCGAGCACGAGATGAATTATAAACACAAATTAAGCACATGAAAATTCAGTGGTGCCTGCCTGGGTTTGAACCCGAAATCATTGGTTAAGATGCACGCGTTCTAACCACTGGGCCATCTCGGCTCGACTAAATGCAGACTAAAATAAAAGGCGGAGGGAGCGCACAGAACATTATAATAAAGCAATAAAAGCGAATACAAACTTAAAAGCGAATTTTCGATAGTGTGTGTAGTGATAAATACAAAGATCTTAGTTGATAAAAATAGAATATTTTTTTGTCGTCTCGTTTAAATTTCGATCATGTTTCCGTTCTAGGTTTTTATATTATCTAAATTTTATATAATCTAAATGTGTTGGAAGAAAACGAGGAAAACTTTCTTCAGAAGAGGAAACTCGTATCTAGTTATGAGATATTTGATTATTATTTATTTTTTCAGATTCATAATGTTCAACAACTACAGAATACCGCGGGAAAATCTCCTCAACAGAACGGCGGATGTCACCGAAGATGGCACCTACGAGAGCTCCTTCTCGGAGCCGTCCAGGATACTCGGAGCGGCGTTGGAGAATTTATCAGCAGGTATTTTCTTATAAATCTTCGTATTCCTAGAAAAAAAAAATTAACGATATTTTTTAAAATTTCGTACGCATTATTAACGCCCGACTTTTTCCAACGTCGGTGGCGCAGGTCGCATCGGCATCATGCAGGAGAGCTGCCAGTCGCTGGCCAGCGCCGTGAGCATCGCGGTGCGCTACGCCGCCACGCGCACGCAGTTCGGCGAGCGCGGCCGCGAGACGCCGCTCATCGAGTACCCGCTGCACGTGCGTACCGACCTCGCCCCTACACAGACATGACACACTCACACCGTTTCTTTACTAGCTGTCTCACCGGAATTAGCATCTTAGTGTACCGATTTATTTATTTATTCATAGGTACACAAACAGAACAAACATTAAAATTACGGACTTACACAATTTTGAGCTAGATTACATTCCTAAGCATGTGTACACGGCATGCTCATAACGATTATATATCAATGCAGTCTGGTGCGATTTTATATAATAATCAAAAATTCCAATCGAGGAAAAAGAAACGAGCATTAAATTTACATATTCTATGATATTTGCTAAAATCACTGCTATATAAAGCACTACAGACGATTTCTAATTGGATATTTATTTATTTATAATTTAACCTTTTTTCGTTTGGTTAAGTAATTGCTTATATGTATTTTAATTTCACTTCCATAGTTCAGTAGATATTAAAAATGTCATTTCTTCACGGATGCCATAATGAATATGATATTTACATTCCATTTAAGATTTCGAGCAATTATATCACGTCAATTTAATTCCACCTCAATGCTTGTATGTTAGAACGCCGACTAAGGGCACTTTATTAAATTTATTTATAATAATAAATTAGACACAAACTGTTAGTTTAATGATTACATTTAAAAATTACATTTGAAATACATTAAAATGTGTTTCTCTCGATTTATCTCAATGCTTGTTTTAAAATTTCACAAAAAATATTCAAAGATATTTGTAATAGAATAAAACAAGTCACCGTTTGGGTATTGTTGCAGCAATGGCGTCTGTTCGGTCACGTCGCTGCGGCGGTTATCTACCGGTTGTATATCGGTAAATTCACATACGTGTACCTGAATATGGTGGAGAAATCGAACGCCGGACACCGAGTGGATAATTTGGTGAGTTTGACATTTGAATAAAGAATCGCAATTTACTGCATACTATCCAAAATTTGCAAACGGTTTTGATTTTGTATTCGCTTTTGTTGCTTCACTATAATGTTCCGCGCGCTCTATCTACCTATTATTAAATATCCCGTTTCAAATACTTATAGTAATAATATGTTTGTTTAAATACACTATATTGTATATGATTCAGTTTGTTTCAACGGTGTAACGGTGATACAATTTTTGTGCAGAGCGAGGCGGTGTCGGAGATCCACGCCATGGTGTCGAGCAGCAAGCCGCTGCTGACGTGGGGCGCCCTGCGAGCCGCGCAACAGGCACGGGAGGCCTGCGGCGGGCACGGGTACCTCAAGGTACGCGCCGAGTGGTAAACGGGCCCTGGGTGATATTGCACGACATTACACCTCAGTAAAGTTACCATAAGTTCAGAACGTAGTTTTGTCATACTCAACGATACTAGTGAGGATGGCTATTCGATGCAAACCGCGAGCTCGATTTAATGAATATAAGATCGAAGCTGATGACACTACAGCGTCAGTAGAACGCTCGGCTCTAACGCGCGCGCCTTGCAGAGCTCCAACCTGGGCGACATCCGCAGCAACCACGAGCCCACGGTGACGTACGAGGGCGACAACAACGTGCTGTCGCAGCAGGCCGGCAACTGGCTGCTCCGCCAGTACGAGGCGGCGCGCGCGGGCGCCGACGTGGACGCGCCGCTGGCGTCCGTGGCCTTCCTGCGCGACCTGCCGCGCCTGCGCGCCGCCGCCTTCCGCGCCGCGCGCACCGCCGACCTCAAGACGCCCGACTGTACGAGCCCTTTGCGCTTTCGCCTATTTAAATCAATACTAGGCGTGGATTACGATCTGACCGTAACTTTTAAATGCACGCAAACCGACGTCCCGTATATGTAATTATATAGGGAAAAGAGAGAAACATAAATTCTTCAAAATATCGTAGCATTTTTTTTATGAAAATGTTTAATTTTGTTTTTAAAATAAAATGATTAAATAGATTGCTATAATATTCCGTTTGTCCACAGTTATAATTTCGACCTACAGATGGCTTCTGTGCTGGTTATTGAAGCACACTCATGAAAAGAATGAGGCGGAACTCGCCAAGGGGCTCACTAAAGTCCAGGCGAGGAACAACTGTCAGGTGTACCGGTGGAAAAATCTCACCAAAGTGTATGCGGAGTATCTCTCCCTCATATTCTCCTTGGAAGCCATAGAGACGAAGGAGAAAGAATTACAGCCGGTGCTGATGAAACTGTTCTGTCTCTATGGGCTATGGTGCCTCGATGATAGCTTGGTGGAGTTGTACCAGGGGGGATACTCCAAGGGGGAGGAAATGGCGAGATTAATCAGGGACGCTGTGTTGGAGCTTTGTTCGGAAGTGAAAGGAGACATCGTTAGTGTAGTTGACTCGCTTGCGCCGCCGGACTTCGTTCTCAACTCCGCTTTGGGAAAAAGTGATGGAAAAGTGAGTTTTAACATGACATTTTTAAGAACGTGACATCAGTTAGAGATCTAAGATATTGTCTGATTAATTTCTCGAGTCTGAGTAATGAAGTATCTTTGCCTGTCTGTCACGCTTTCGCAGCCAAACCACTGAACCAAATTTGAAGAAATTTAGTAAAAAATAAGATTAAATTTAATGGCGATCCATAGGCGAGCGAAGCTGCGAGCGTTTACTAGTATAATTTATATCTAGAAATAGCTATAAAGTATAAACAAACTCGCTGCTCAAGTATGGATATGTTAAAATTGCATAGTGGCATATATTTATTTTCCATTATTTGCTTCACTGTAACTTACATGCGTGTTCTTATCGGAGAGCTAACTTCAATCTGGCCAACTAACAAGTATAATAAACCTATTGTTATACTTTCCTGTCCCTTGAGTTTTGTCTGAGTCCTCTTTTCCATTTGTAAGTCAGTATTGTAACGTGAGTAACATGTGGTGTTTTAATATCTGGTAATTACTTTCAGTTGTACCAGAATCTCCAGAAAGCATTCTTCAGTCAGCCCGGTGTCTTCGAGCGAACGCCGTGGTGGCGGGACGTCGTACCTTCCTCTAAACTGTAAGAATAATGTATATAAGTATATCTAGAACCATAGATTTTGGACACAAAAATAATATTTTGTATAGAGAAAAAAAACTATTTCCCCCTGTATCTTAAATACTAGATAGAAAAATTGATTTCGTTTATTTTTATATAATATTTATACTTTACCGAAGGTATGTTATTTTTTATATTTGATTATTTTTATTACCTCGAAGTTTTTTTTTTGTATGACTTTTTTTAAAACATTTGAGAATCTTTCATGTACATAATTCCCCAGCGCAGAGAAAGAAAGGCATAGGCCCTAAAAACCTTCTATTGGAAAATGAATTTTAAAATAAAGTTAATAAGTTTCCCAAAATTATCGTTTTGGCGGCTTAGCCTCTTACTTTCCCGTGTCGATATGATGCTGTGGCGTAGTACTTTGGACGTACTTTTTAACACATTCTAATAACATATCATGTAGAAATTTTATGATATGTCTAGCTTGTGTAAGTCTTATTTTTATTGAATATCTCATAAACTATTTTAAAATTTTGGCTGTTTTTGTTATGTTATAGTTTTTGATGATAATTGTAAGAAGAAACAAAATCTACTTTATTAAAGGCCAAAGTTGTAAAGTAATAATGAAATTTGTGTCATGTAAGTTGTCAATGCGTATTTTAAGTGTTATCCCATGAACTCGCTGCGATTATTTTTATTTCTTAAGTTTACTGGTTTAAGCCTATCAAAACAGTTGATCATGACAATGAAACCAACGCATACAGCCATTACTATATTTTGTGTTGCCATGTAATATAGAAGAAGTTCTAGCGTAACCATGGAAATATTTACAAATATATTTGGTAATCGCGTCGAAAATTAAAGTATTTAAAAAAATCTTAAATATATACACAAACATTAAAGATATGTATTTTTTATTACTTACGATCGTCGTCACAAATAACATAATTATGTTAAACAATACATATTAGCCATAAATTACATCACATATTAAAGTGGACTATGATCCACCAAGTGTATGGTGTATTTGATAAGATGATTGCAAGCTGTGACATTGAAAAATAAAGTTGCCAAATACTAGAAAATAAATACGAAGTCTTCCCTAAAAATTTCAATAAATAAACTAAACCGGAACACTTAATAATATTCTATTAAATTAATAATTGATTAAAATTGTTATGTCACAGGAATGTCATTAATTTAATTTTAACTAATTGTGATAGAGGTGTGGTGTAGAGTCTTTTGTATATGTCTGTGTGTGATGTTATTTATGGCTGGTCTGTTTGAGTGAGATTTAAATATATCTCATTAATCGAATATCAACTAATAGGTTTCATTATATTCATAAAACATTCAAATGTTACCGTTCTAGAGTATTAAGTTAAATTTATGGCGTTTAAATGTATCAGAGATAGTGAATTACATTAACTAGCATTGAAATATTTTTGTTTAAGTAATAAGAATATCTCTTGTTCTATTTTTAATCTATAACTTTAGTATTGTAAGGCTGTGGTAGGACCTGCTAGATTTTCTATACAATCTCTACAAGTTTCGTTGTTTAGTTCCTTACGTACAAACATTGTAAAGGAATGGACAAACACCATAGACAAGTTTAATATATGATGTAAAAGAATATATGTTTTTTCAAAGTACAGTGGATTTCGGGTATAACGACGATGAAGGGACCACTGTTATTTCGTCGATACATCCGGATGTCGTTACAGGCAAAGGCAAAAAGATACAGACACACACATAGTTATTTATTGATACATTTAAAAAATTGTGTAATATTACTTTGCTTCAATTCATTTTTCTGTGCTAGCACACATAGCTGTAGGGTGTATTCTATTTTCATTACGCCTTCAATGTCTATAGTATCCTTTCCATCACCAAATAGACAATATCTTTTGAGCCTTGTCACAGCACATAACACATCCTCAGTTGTAAGAATCTCACCTTCCTTGCCATCTTCTTCTTCCTCCTCATTTTCCTCATCTTGCGTCGTAGGTGATGTAACAACAGTTTCAACAATTTCATTATCAGTCAAATTGCTAGTGGTGATAAGCTGACTGTCAATATTGACATATGTTTCCCAATCCGCAACACTGGTTCCGCTTGACGATGTTGTCAGCTGTACCAATGGTATCGTATCGTATGTATGGTATCATCGTTAGAATCGTCGTCAATTGTTGTGATAACCGAAGATTTACAGAACCCAGCGTGTAGAAAACACTTTTTGGTCGTATCAGGAGTCACTCGAGCCCATGCCGTAGTTATCATCTCAGTAGCATCTAAAAGATTCACGGAAAATGAGCCTGCCGCATTTTCAATGTCGTTCATCATTTTCTGTACTTTGAGGGTTTTAATTATCCCTTATCAATAGGTTGAATCACCGATGTTGTGTTTGGTGGTAAAAATGCCAGTTTTATGTTGGTCAAATTTTCGATTTTAGGATGAGCTGGGCAATTGTCAATAAATAAAATGAACTTCTTTTTTTTATTTCTTAACTGGTAGTCCCATTTTCGTAGAACGTTTTCGAAAATATCTGAAGTCATCCAGGTCTTTTTATTTGGTTGGTCGTCAACTGGTAAAGATTTAACATTTTTGAAACACCTGGGTTTTTTTGCCTTGCCTATGACTAATAATTTTCTTTTTTCCCCTGCCATGCTTGATGCAACAAGCACGGTAATTCTATCTTTTGATAATTTTCCACCTACGCACTTTTCTCCTTTAAATTTCAATGTTCTTTCAGGCGTTAGCTTAAAAAACAAACCTGTCTCGTCTGCGTTCCATATTTGGCTATTATATATAATTACCGAGCTAATATCTATAAACAAAAGATAAGAAAGCTCTTTCGTGACTTTGGCGGCCGACTGCGGTCGCAACATCTGCATGGGATTTCCAAGAATTTATTACAAACTATTCAATAAAAACAGTCGCTACGCCCGAACTTGACGTTACATCCAAAGTCGCTATAGCCATATGTTTGTACATACTATAGTATGCTTTAATTCTAGGGACTTAGATTTAACGTCACTATAGACGAATGGTCGCTGTAACCAAGGTCGTAATAAATGAAATCCACTGTATATAAGAATCTATATTTTTAAACAACAATTAAATTTTGTGGTGCAATTAAATTTAAAAACTAGAAGAGAAGTACTTTTAAAAAAAAGTTTATTATAAATCATTAATATATAACCAGGATAGCATTTTGATTACGAGTGGATTTTAAGTAATACTTTTTGGTTATTTAAATTCAACCAAAGGCCACTTTTTCAAGTGATAAACGATGTTCCAATATATCCCGTGATCGGTGAACAGAGTGGTCTCTCATATTTTTTCCTTAACAAGAGACTTGAACAGTTACTACAGAACAGAATATTTACATTTTTTTTTAATAAATTAACTATTCAAAGAATATTAAAGTTACTAAATAGTTTATTTTGTATTACTTTTAAACTGATACTATGTGGATATCAAACCGATTTCATGTCTCATGTAATGTTCAGTGCATTTAAAATATTTTTAATAGAATAAAATTAAAAGTGAGTGTAATGGATTTAAGTTGTACATGGAATTGTATGACGAAACCGCTACATACAATCGCCTTTTAACTTCATACAGACAGGGTACAAAACAATATTATTGAATATTTACAAATGTGGTATTTATTCGCATCGCGTTTTTTATTGCATGTTTTTTCTCACCCCCGTTATGAGAATTGATGCTTGTTTTAAAAGGAATGAATTCTGTGCCGTGCCCATTTCTATATGATAACATTAAACTGTTGCAAATAATTATATTATTACTGTCGTCAATAAGAATTCTATGTAGTTATAATAAAAATATTGCAAATTATGTTAATATTAAATAGCCAAATATAAACAACAAAACTTAGTAGAATTTATTTAAGTGATGGGTCCGGTTCAGTGCATTTAGTGCGAGTTTCAAACATAAGTATTGTATTCCTTATACAATTTCTTTGTTTTACAAATATTATAGTTTATGTGGAACCGGCACTATTGGCACTGAATATCATTCGATAAATTTAAATTTATAATTTAATTAAAAAGTTTGTGTTCAATTAACTATGTCTTATGAAATTGCTATAATCTATGTTAGTTTTATTCGGTCAATGAAATTTGATATTTGTGTTAATTTGAAAAGTTCAAAATGGTAGTGGACCCGTTGTTGTTATAATATATTGTTGATTTATTAATATGTCATTTATTAGTCGATAAATAAATATTACATTCTTATAGTATAAAATTAAAATTTAATCGATTTTAAATATATTTTTTAATTCGAATTGTATAAATATATCTATAAGAATATATTATACAATCTAATCTATACGATTACATATTATTTTAATTTTATATCGTTTATGTTTCTTTGTAGCGATAATCACTCGAAAGTGCCTTCCTCTGTGTAAAATGTAGTTATGAGTTGTTATCATAGATGTAATTATTGTTCTAGAAGCTTTGACTTCGGAAATAAATGTCTTAAATAAAATTTTGTTTTATTTACTCATCTCCAACTGGTAGATTAACTTGATATTCATGTTGTTAGATGTTGTAATACCTTAACTTAATACCTTATACACAATAGTTACACCAGGGTTAAAGTGAAAATTAGTATATGGGTATTTTTAACTATAAATAAAAAAAGATGTAATTCAAAAACATTTATTAACGTGTAGAAATTTTAGTACATTTTGTACAATCAGAAATTTTGTGCTGCATCTATATATGTGATCCGGCTACTAACGACTAACTCTCCTAGTCCAATCTACGCAGTTAAGTGAATAGTTTTTCTTGTTAAGCATTTTTTAACTCTACGTTCTCAAATGAAATGTATATATATGTATACTAAATTGTAATGTTACAAGCAACAAATGTGCAAAATTCAACTCAATCTGTTTTATTGGTTCAATTAAGTTGCAAAAGATCCAAACATGCAGTAAAGATACGTTAAATGAAAACTTGTGAAAACATTGTTGACTCAGACACTGTTTATGAACAGTTGCGCACTTCGGCGGCTAAAGGCCTCTTTGCAGTGTTGCATTGAGAAAAAAAGTTGTTAAACGTATATAAGTATTAGGTGAGCTTTTTTAAATATACGTTTTGCGTAGGTCCTCCTTGCCTTAGGGGGCCCTGGTGCATCAGTACCGTCTTGCCTTAAATTACTCACTGCTTATGAATAATCAACATGTATTTGGAAAAACACTTAACTAGTACAAATAGTTACGAACAGATTATAAGGGCGTATCAATTAATGTTGCCACAATAGTTTGCCATTTTTGTTTGGACATGCCCACAATCAAGACCGCGTAATTTACAAGTTACGAGCAAGTTAGCTAATATGTTAACGGCTATTGTTTTAATTATATTATGGTATTTGTCCAACAACCGAACTTTTGGGAATGACAACCTAAAAATTTTCCTCGTCAACTGAGACTGGTATGACTTAACTGCGTAAACTGATTTCACAAAAGTGCATTACAATAGTGATACTTGTGTAGCCGCAAATTGTGTGTAGTAGCAAATATTTTAAAGATCAAAAAATTTTAATGTGAAAAGCGTTTCATAGTTTTTTTTTTTTTATTATACGAGGCTTGTATGTCCTTATTCTATTTTTATCTTTCATCTTGTTTATTATGCATTGCATAACTATAACAAAATTATACAATACTAGTATAACTTGTCAAAATTAAACAAACCGCACTTAAAATATAGTTGAAATAAAATATAGGACAATAAACTGTGTTTAATGTAATGTAATTGTTGTTTTTTAATAAATATATTAGTCCTGTCAAGGGTTATTTTTCGAGTTAGTTTATTAATTAATAATGTTTAAAGTTTAATTCTAACGAAAATATTTATAGAAAATCACATTTTATTTTAATACAATCCCAGTTCCATTTTTAGTAAATATTATTAAATGTCTACAGACAACCTAAAAACAATACATTCTGTATTACTTCACGTTTTAGCGCTAAATATTTTGACAGATTATTAATTAATTTTATAACTACAACTAGTATACAAAATAAATGCTAATTCTATATAAGTATCAACCATTTTACAGTCTTCCGCATTACGTGCTCGACTCGGGCTTAGAAATTAAAGAAGGCACAATTTAAATAAATTCCTTGAATAGTTTTATGGGTGAATTCGACCAAATAGACCAGTTTAGTTAGTCTCTTTAAATATCATATCAAACTATAGACAATTCCAACCGCAAGAGGAATTCAGGCAAGTAAACAACATCGTATTCTCGCGATATCATTGTTTGATAGAATATTTTATGACATTAATTATTTCGGAAAAAAAATTTTTTTTCGTTCGCGAATAAGCGAATTAAATTGTATAATGTTGCATTATAAATAAATATATATTATATTCAAGAACTGTTTGTAGGGGATAATATATCAGTTATTTGCAAATCAAATGGAACACGTAAATTTAAAGTTTGTTTACTTTTATTCCTTCTTCGATTGGAACAGCTTACATGTTGATATGCTACATTCAATACAATCATTATCATTTCAAACTGATGTAACTTAGCGTGTCAATATATTAAATCAATAAGTGATGTTTAGAGGATGAAAAGTAAAACAATGCTATCTTTTTCTTCCAAATGTCAAACCTATGATGAAAGAAAGAGAAATCAGTGTTAAACTAGACATGCTCTAAATAACGTTTTCGCGTAAACCCTTTAATGATATTACGAATTCACCCTTGAGTTCCAATTTTGTGTTTATATAATAAGTTCTGAAGTTACACTATGACTTCGATAATATATTTTAGATACCGATTTTCAAATTGATACAAATATAATCACAATGAAAAATAATAATAATAGTATTTTATTGATAAATACATAGATAATTGCACGTTGTTATATATTTAAACAGAAACTAAACCACATTGCTATTTAAAAGTTACATATGAAGGAATATCCTAATGCTGGTTATGATTTACCATATACTATTTTGTTAAAGCAACTGTTTTAACTAGATGTACAGATCTGTACACTCACGAAGGCGTGCGCTTCCACTTTAAAATTATCCGCATACATTAACAAATATAATCAATATTTTATCTATCTGTATTATTACATTAGTCATATTATCTCATGCACACTAAAATATAATGTAAGGAAGTGTTTCATACTAACGCACGGCCATAATTTAACCTGGAGATACGCCTTCGTGAGTGATCAGATTTATACCAAAGACTTGCTATCCCTCCTAACCTTATACATTAGAATGATACGGCAATATTTTGAAAAGATTCGGCGTCCAATGTCTATGGTCATAAGAGACATTTGTACATATAGTACTTAGTGCAAGCACATATTTGGTGCGGCAAAGTTATTGAGTTTCGATTTTATTATGTATTTACGGTTAGTTAAAAATCGTATAACCGTTAAAACTCACCTCAGTATAATCTTTTGTTAATAATGTGGTTTACTTCCAATTAGCTCTTCGTCAAATAGTTTTATATTTGTTAGAGATACTATTATTGCGTATATATATTTTCAGTGCATCCATTAAAAACTTCACTAATATTATAATTATCATAGAGTGCATCGGTGGACTGCTACGGCTTAAGCCAGTAAAAATAGCAACAACACTTTATTTAGACATGGTCATCTCAGAACAAACTCCAAAGCGTCTTCAGACGGAGACAAGTATTAATTTATTAACACCATCTCACAGAAGAGACTCATCTCACATTGTATAAAACGTTTGAGACAACATGTCTGAAAATAAAATCATTGCAAAGTACAAACTAAGTTCACTTCGTATTAAGTTTAATAGATTCATAGAGTAGAGTTAAAAATATTGGAGAGTATTTCTTTAAAGATAATTTCCGTTTATTCAAATGTGCGAATCTTGTCTGCGTAATATTTCAAATGATACATTAAGCTTTCCTGAAGTGAAAACTCTTAATAATTTAATAGAAGACGAAAAATGTCTGTAGAAAAAGAATATTTATGGTATGAGTAGGAAACCATAAAAGGACCATTGAAGGTGTTTTTTATTATCGAGAGAAGGTATTAACAAACCTCAGAAATCACCAATTTTGTTTTTGACACAATATTGCTGTTGAAAAATTAATGAATTTGTGCTCTCAAGTTTTCACTGCAAGGCAATAATTTGTAGGTATGTACAAAAGATTTGGAAATCATATCAATAGTTGTAAGTCATCGCTGAATCATTTAAAAAGTGGACTACGGAAAAATGCATATTGGATATCGCATACAAATTCCCAATCATTACGAAATTGATCATTACGATTCAAATCATGATGTTACGTAACTTCTGATATAATTTTCAAATTTATAAAATGCTTTTAATTCTGCCTAAAAATAAAACTATTCTAGTTCAATGACGTAGCGTGATAGCTTAAAAGGCGCACTACAGCTAACACGTAAAAATTTACACAACCACTTCTAACTATATTCAATATAGTATTGAATTTTAAATTTTTTTTCATAATTTTCATCATTTATATCAAATCTAACATTCAAATTGACATGATTACAAAAATTTATAACATATTGTAAAACGAATTTCTAGTGCAGACATTTTAGAAATAAATTCGACATTTTCCTCCAAACTCGTCAGATTTAAATTTAACTGTTGTCACTGTCCGTTATCGTGGAACTGGTCATTCTTATGACTGGATTCTGATTGGAGTCGCTCGAGTCGCATTCCACCATCAGGATGTCGTCAGGGCTCTCGTTCCTGTCGGAGTTGCTCTCAGTATACGTGCCAGTCGGTGATTTATCTTCAATGACAGCCTTCAAGTACGACTCGCGGTCCATCATAGTAGTGTCCCGAGCTAATGCGAGTACATCTAAAGACATCATGCTTTTAGACTTCTCCGTCTTACTTATCGGATTACAATTTTCATAAATAACTTCTCGACTTATTGACTTTGTACGCGATAAGTTTGATTCTGTTTTCCACGTATCGCTTGGTGGGTGATTTTTGTGTGCCGTGTTGGTGCTAGTTGAGGGGGCGCTGGCATTCCTTGGCGTGCTGGCAGTGAATTTGGATCTTTTCTGCTGGTTTGTTTCCTTCATCATCAGCAGCTGATCTAGTTTATTTATTGTTTCGTTCAGTTCCTGAGCCCACGCTTCGTCTGTCTCTACGTCCCCTTTATCTATTGGTTTGAGAGCTAGTTCCCTGACTCGCATTCTTAGTTCTTGGAGACTTGATTCTTCATCCTTTTCGATTCCTTCCACTTGTGTCTCATCATGTACCGGGTCTCGTTCAGCCCCAACGCCGGGTTCTCTGGGTCCGACTGGAATAGTATCTTTTCCCGGTGGGTATTCGCCTCTCCGTCGATGTATTTCTTCAGATATTTCCTCGAGAGCTTTGAGGGATTTTGAGTATCTAAACTTAGCGTCAGCGATAAGCCGCTGTAACTTCTCTATCTTCTCATTTTGTGCTTGTAACTGCTCGTCACATAATTTTTTCTCCTCAAAATAAACTCTTGATTTTATAATATTCCGTTTTAGACTTTCTTCCAATTGCGTTACCTGAACAAAAAGCATTTTGTTGGATTAACAATTTTTATTTTAAGTAATTTTTATCTGAATAATTGCCGTAGTAATCGTATGATACCTTTTGCTCAGCAGTAATATAAGCGGCCGCTTTTTTCTGATGCTCACGTCCGCTTTCCGCTTTTCTTTTTTCAGCATCCATAACCTTCGACAAAAAAAAAAGGTCACCGTCTCGTGTTTATTAGTAATTGGTTTATTTTGTATACAAAATACTAGTTACCAGCTCCGGTTTCGGCTACATGAAACATTTATATCACACATACATCGCTATCGGTCGGCATATGTTTTTCCAAGAAACTTCAACAATCATCATCATATTTCCGCCAATTAACATAAAATCTTTATGAAATATATATTTAAACTTTTCTTATGAGTCACTCTGTCCATTAGTAAAAACAATATAAAGAGTTTATTGCGTATAGACGCGGCGAAAAGATTATTTTATAATTTGTATAAAACAAAATCCAAAAGAATGTTTGATATTATTTTATAAAAAATGCGGTTACTAAAATATAATTCATCATAAGTTAATTTGTCCTTAATTATATCTTTCTAACAAATTCAGACACAGCGGCCGAACTCGAAGTGGAATGGCCGAGAGCAGGATAACTATAGTGCATATTTAACATTTGTTAGAATTGATCGGTTCAATGTATGTACTTTTAAACGTGTCGAAGGATTACCTTAATAATGGCATGGTTGAGCACTTCCTGCCAGTTGCTGTCGAATTGCCACTCATCTTGCTTGCTTACAAAACGCTGCTCGGCTAATGTCACCGTCTCTTTTGCCGCTGCATGTAACTCTGTAATTACATGTATATAAAATGAATGTTTTTAACATCATATCGAACATTCAAAAGTGTATATCATAATATCCTTCTGCTCGATTTCATCGCCGATTTTCACGGAACCCATTCTAAATGACCCCCCCCCCATTTAGAATACCCTAAGTAAACTACGCTGAAGGTATATTTATTTCCTCTTCCTTATAATTATCTATGAAGAAAAACAGGTGCAAGATCAATAGCTCTACTTACTTCAACAGACACAGGTCACGCGTCACTACCAACTTAATAATCTTGGTCTAAATTTATGCGAGAACAACCCAATATTTTTATTGGTCCTCGGAATTCAAACCTCAGAACTCATGATCAACACGTGTACAAGCCAGTCGACCAACGAGTCAGGTTATAAAAGTCCTCATATATAAAAATAAAAGTTTACGAATTTAATATTTTCAGCTTTCTGATATCATTTTAAATTTTATTACAGCAAGGTCACTGATAACTGAACTTCATGTATATTTGATCACAAATCTTATCTACGCCGCATGTTTGTCTGGTCGTTCTGAAATAATATACGCTTTATGAATGTACATATTTAATTATCATATCTCATACGTATACAGGCATATCATCGTTATAATATGTACCATGTTTTAAAATGAAATATTTTTTATTCACGATGACATCATTCATTGATAAATAAATTCTCAATGAAAAAAAAATTATACATAAAGGTTAGAAATTGCTGCTTAACTGCCATTTGCAATACGCTCCACAACACCCAGCTAACAGTGAAACATGCTCGCGATGAACAAGGTGGCACAACTTTAAGACTGTTTACTAGTAAAAAAAGCCGGAGAAAGAAAACTCAGAGAAAGTTTATGAAAACTCTGAGATAAATGATTGAGATTCTCCACGTCTGAACTACACAACCGATCATTCAGATAGAAAAGCACATAGGGTACCTAACAGCTGCCGAAAATCCGCGGGCAGAAACGAGTTTTTAAACAGTAGAATGACTAAACGGTACAATAGATTGTATCAATATCAAAAGTGATATACTTAAGCCATAATATAAAAAAATATATGTTATATATTTTGATTTTATCGCTTTAATAGCATGATTAGATAGTAATTTAGAAAAGATTTTCTTACCAAAGAATCGATATAATTCTGCGAGCATAGAAATCGTATCAAATAAATGTTACTTTGTAAATTAACAGGACGAGTATATATGAGCAAGATGACAGGATATCTAGTTTATCATAGTTATTGATTGAGATTAATCTTAGCGCATAAAAAGGATTATTATTTTTAGGCGAGCAATTTGTAGTTTACTGAATATAGACTATTTCAAAGCTTTCATTTAAAAACTTGACTATTATGGGAATAAGGAAGAGAAAGGGTCCATGAATTGATCCTTGTAGAATCCATTTCAACGATATTTATTTATTTTTATTTCTACCTTTAAAATGTATTGTTTATATAAGAAATCAAAAGGACCTTTTCCTTAATAACATAGTCGTATAATATCCTGACTTGAGTGTTATGTTGCACATTATGAAAGGCTTTAGATAAGTCTTAGTACACTTCTAAAGCATCCTATGACCATTGCTTACTATCTGCTATTGTTACATATACCTAGGTTGCATAGATATTATTAATGAGCTCAATACCCGCATCGGTTGTCGAGCGACGCCTTGTGAATTCAAATTAGTCTATAAAACAAATGATGTCTGTTAAAGGTTAAACTAGTAATAGAATTAAGGATTTTTTGTCAAATATTTTGAGTGTTATGATTGATTTAAAGTAATTAGGGAATTGAAGAACTAACATAAAATCTATCTCTACATAAATAGCCCATTTTGCAGTATTCTTAATATCAAAATAATTAAACGACCTTATTATATAAGTGGGTGACCTCATAGTGACTTGTGTTGTGTGAGTTTATCAATGAATCAACCACGGTCTTAGAGGAAATAAAGAGATTTAGTTGTCGAAACTTGAATGTCTGCA
Organism: Vanessa tameamea; assembly: GCF_037043105.1. Taxonomy (NCBI): domain Eukaryota; kingdom Metazoa; phylum Arthropoda; class Insecta; order Lepidoptera; family Nymphalidae; genus Vanessa; species Vanessa tameamea. Next base: position 1,828,081 of record NC_087316.1, read on the forward strand.
AAGATTTTTTCAATAGCGGAGGCAACTTCAACAACAAGATAAAATATTATATTAGTATCAATAGTCCAAGTCAATTCGGAGCTCGAACAAGACTTAACCAGTGTCGCAATTTATAATAAGCCATTAATTTAAAAATCCAGGCCAAAAATCCAAGGTGCAACAAAAACATGGAATTGCTAAAAGTTCATAATATTTCAATGCGGTTTGAAACGGCCGTTACAAAAGTAAAAATATAACGCAAAACAAAAATCACTTAACCTACATTCCAATGCGTTCGTGATAAAAAATTCAACTCCCGCTTCACTCCCAGTCACGTTACGTAATTCCACGTAACATTATACGTTCATTCGCTCACTCATGCAAATTAAAGTTAATTGAATGCTCTACATATACGACTATGGACTGGGATGAGACGGCTTATTGATATTTATTCAAATAGTAAACTATTATTTAGTGGTAATTTATTTACCTTACCGCCTTGACAGAACTATGAAAGAAATCATAAATAGAGTATTATAAATGAAATTTGTATGTTTGTTCGTTTGTTACGCTTTCACGTCTTAACTACTCAACCGATCATAAAGCATATACGTTGTCTGGGCCCTGAAAAAAAACATGTAGGATACCCAGCACTTGCCACCTGTCATCTGATTTTGCTAAGAATGTAGAAGTCACGCAATATAAAGAACCTGAATGAACATTCATGAATTTTATTTTAGGGTTACGTATGTTCCTCTGAAGGAAAAAAAGAAACCCTATATGGTCACTTCGTTGTCAGTCTGTCCATCTGTCTGTCCGTCAAGACCGTTTTCTCATGAACGCGTAGAGGTAAAAAGAGGAAATTAATTCCAAATATCGAGGACTGGGACCGCCCCTTGGAGCTTTGAAAAACTACTGATTAAACCTGTAAGTCTACGCAATCTAATTTTGTAACAGCACGGATCTTTTTTTTACATTCTTCAGTTAATTCTAAAGATTATTTATGTTAAAAAAAGACAACACTATACCGATGATCAACTTTGTGATGATACATGTACAGTACAGTAACAGCCTGTAAATTACCTACTTCTGGGCTAAGGCCCCCTCTCACTTTGAGGAGAAGGTTTGAAGCATATTCCACCACGCTGCCCCAATGCGGGTTGGTCGATACACATGTTTCGTTGAAACTAGACACATGCATGTTTCCTCGCGATGTTTTCCTTCACCGCCGAGCATGAGTGCCTGGGTTTGAACCCGCAATCATCGGTTAAGATGCACGCGTTCTAACCACTGGGCCATCTCAGCTGATGATACATGATCATGAACAATGTCTAATGAAATCTTGTTAAACAACGATCCACATTCTTAGAGACAATTTGAACAAAGTTTATTAATTTTGATTTACACTGGATTGGTACTCTGCACGAATGGAAGAAAATTAAAATCTTGCTTATTTACAATCCGCACCATTCGCCTATGATGTAACAATACTCGTATAAGATTCGATTTGCGACTGTACCGCAATCTAAGTTTCGACGTTGAGCATTCGTCCATAGTAGAGCCAATTGTTTTTAAATTTTCGTTCAAATTGTGTCATTGTAGGTTGCGCACTATAACGCTCAGTTCTTCTCACTGACTCGTGTAATGCTTGAATCTGAACTGTTACGATACAGCCAAATGCTCCCGGTGAGGCACCGCCCTATTACAAATGTCTACAAATGTATGTAGGGTATCAAAGTCTGTGTATTAGTTCAGCAACATCTAGGGCATATAATTTTCTATGATGTAAATTTATTGTTATAAAATCATCTAATTATAAATTGATATAATTAGGTACAAAATACCGAAGTAATTAAAGAAAACGTTTCGTTCAACGGTACGTAATATTTTCATATAATCTCACATTATAGTACGGTGCATAAAAGCCGTGACGAAACTTGTAATTTTTCACGTGGTGGATGAAAAACCACATTGGAGTGGTGGAATAAGTTCCAAAACTTCTCCTCAAAAAGAAGAACAGGCTTTCGCCCAGCAGTGGAACTTAAACAAGCTGTTATTACACTTCGTATAAATCTTAGATTATCTTTCTGTATAATAGGCTGATTGTTTAAAGCAATAAAACGGCTTTTGTTTATATTATAGCTATTTATATATGTTACTGAGAAAATTCTTTTCCGGTTAAATCTAGTTTAGATCAGCAATACTGTCAGTTTAAATAAATTGATCGCTAGTGATATTGAAATGAGGTGAGATATGTTTCTTTGCAATCGATAAATTTTAATATACTCAACCGTTTTTAGTAATTATTTCAATAGATAATTTAACCACAAGTACAAAGTGTATACTAGACAAGATTAAATAATAGCATTAACTTAAATTCACGCTAGCAAAGCCGGGTCACAGCCGTCAATAAACAGTTACGCTTTGTTTTATTCCTATAAGATGTAACTTTTTCAATAAACAAATAAAACTCTGGTACTCTGCCATCGGATTCATTTATAAGTCTATATAAACAAACATGGAACGCACGGATATAAACATAAATAAATCTTGAATATGGTAATTATCATTGCAGAGCTAATAGCATGCACAACACTCTTATCCGTTAAAATTTGTAGAACAAAGTTATTTTCCTAAAGACAGCATAGCGTGTTCACAAATATAGAATCGCATTAACATTTTAAGTCCTTGACCGTAAACTGGCCTTGTAGCGAACCAAGGCAACACTCCCTACAGGAAACGAACAATTTGCCATCGCCACGATAAGATACAATGCCCGACAAACTGACAACAGTAATCGTGTATTAAACATACAGAGCATATTTGCAATTTGTATCAAATACAATAACACAGTGAGATTATCTATTTAAGGTAGTGACGTGGGTTTCTTGTTTGTTTGAATGCCGTAATCTTTCTACGAGTCTGATCTGAGAAAATCCAACGCAGCAATACCAGGTTCACGTGATTTCCGAGGCATCAGTACAGTATCAGTACACACTTTCCATTTCTAAGCTCCGGGCTGTTACTGAAAATTTGTCGCTACACATACCCACTTACTCTATCGGGATAACATGGGGTTTGAACCCAGGACTACGGGGTTTACGCCATTAGTGATTAAATCAAAGAGTCGGTCAAAATATAAATTTATAGATATATGTACTTATACCAAGCTGCTCATCCCGACTTCGTGTTACATATGTATGTAAGAAGATTTATATAAAAAGATAATATTATTTCGTGCAATTAAAGTAGGGTTGTAGTTTTGTAAACTTACGACAAATAACTTGTTTATTTCTTAACGATATTTTTAATTAAATAAAAAAATGTATAATACTGTACAACCTGTCTCATAATTTATCAGTAAAAGTCCATAAACAGCAGACGCGCTTCAATTGTATATGTATATTCAATAAGCATTCCAAATTCTTTAACACTGCATAAAAGGTAACTCACCGCTAGCTCTCTGGAACTGCACGGCCGCCCGCTGGCATTCCGATCTCGCTGTTGAAGCCGCGCTCACCGCGTCGTGATACGGCCGTGATTTATCAACACACGTCCCCAGACGTTTCGTTAAAGCCTGAAGTCTACGTGACGTCTCATTCAACAACAGGTGAAATGTCTTCATGGACTCCTGTAATAGATGAATTTAATGTTACCTATTAACTTACAACTGTGAGGACACTACTTTTTATCCATGCAGATTTAAATCACAGGTCCCACTTAAAGGTATCCACGCTGCTGCTTAGTCATTAGGCGACGATCTTAAAAACTACTGAACACATTTTAATGTGGTTTTCACCAAGGGGCGCAACGATTTACGATAAAGAGTTCGGTATAAAATTCATTAAAGGTTTTAAGTAAAATTTTTCGGGCGTTTTCCGTGTAAATCAATAGAGTTTTAGTTCTTTTCCGAAACGTTTAACAACGTTTACAAACGTTTAACAACGTTCACAAACGTTTAACAACGTTTTATGTAGTTCTTTATTCAATCCTCCCGAATCCGGGATAATATAGACATAGTTTAATGTAATATTGCAAAACGAGATTCAAAATGCTTGTCAGAGAGCCTACTTGAATAAACTATATTTTAAAATGATTCATTTAATGCTGCTCGTCTGGTAAAACGAAAGACAGATACCGTATATTCTATCATATACTTTTTGGTAATACTGTTTCCTGTTATGGTATGTTTTCTGATAAGGGTGAGTGAGTCAGTGTAATAAGGACATAAGGTATGGTATAGTTAATAGGAATAGTCACCAATTACCATCTAGTACCTTTCTTCTTCAAAATAGTCTATAACCTTTGATTATTTAAATGTCTACATAGAATAGACTAGACTAGACGCGTCGAACAAAATAGTGGCCAATAGTTGGCCACTAACTACACGAACACTGGTAAGTGTAGCTGTCACGCACACTAAGATAATTTATTATTTATTAAAACTGCAGTGCGTCAATCTAAGTCCATAATTATAGAAATAAAATTTTCAATAATAAGATAATAGAACCATACTTTGATATCATACACTCAAAGTTAAAACACTAACAAATAATGTTTGTGATAAATAAGCAAACTAATACAGTCATTGGTTCGTATAATCTCAATGTTATTCCTGCTTAATCTGCCAATAAAAATGTTATTGGTATTCACTGTCAAAAAAATCGCATCCCGCGATGTAAGGGGAAATCATAAGCCTCATTAAAAACGAAATCTGGCTATTGGCTAAAGATAAAAAATTAAAGAGCTACTAGTAATTTAAACGAATTTAAAACGCTTCCAATTTTGATTTACATGGTTTTAAATTATATTTAACAATATATACGCAAAAATTAAACGATGCTTTAATTTAATCGGTTGGCAAAATAAAATATACGAAACTTTATTGTATCCAACACTAAAACTGCGTGCGAAATTTCAGTAAAACTAGTTGGATAAAACTGGTTTAAAATTAAGATGCAAGATTTGACCCACACATACAAACAGGTGTTGTTAAATAGCAGATTGTAAACGGGTATATTTTGAAACGCATCCTCACGACCTTAAGAATTATTTCTTGTGAGGTTGGTTTATATCAGAGTTGAATCCGTTTATTACATCATGTTTAAATCATATTTACAGTTGTCAATCGGGCGCGGCCGCTGCGTACGCTGGTAATTGACCCCGTCTTTCTATCAAGCTCGTTGTACGTACAACATATTGAATGATGTAAATACGAGGAATTGTATATTTACATTTATAAATAATAATAATAATAATGATTTTTAAAATTATCCTGATTGTAAAGGATACTTTTAAGCTATTATAAATAATGTGTTTTTTAAATAAAATTTTCCTGAACATATTACGTTTTGATTCGACTTCAAAAGAACAGCTGACTTCGCTATATATTTAAAGTGCGTGCGTCTAAACTGATGCTCTTTTATAATTTAATTGGACGGCAATCTGAAACGGAGAGTTCAGGCGAAAGACCTACGACATTCCGCGGCACTCTCAAATTTCGTATAGCTTACAATTTCTCAAGAATTATATTCAATATATTGCATTGGCTCGACCCGAGGTTGTATCCAGCACTTCGAGGTCTGTATTATAAGCTAGTCAATAGACCAACGAGGCTGTCGCTATATATACATTTTTATCAGCATAACGATTGCCTAACGCACTCAGCATTCTATTAATTTAAAGTACAATTTAATAAATAAATGCATCTCGTCATGACTGGCTTACAACTGCGTTGTAACGTAGAATTACAAACGATAAAGCGTAGTTTAGAAACCGGAACAGGTGACACAGGCTTCCTTTTATCTCGTTTACGCAACGGTCAAGAACAGTATACAATATACTTTGGTTGTAACACATTTTGTGTGAATAAAATACAATACAGACGAATACGAATTTTTTTTTTTACAAAAGGTCAAGGTAGAAATTTTTCAAACTCGTTTATAGATCGACATCAAAAATAAAATTATGTAAATATTTTTATTTATACTAATATTATAAATGCGAAAGGAACTCTGTCTATCTGTTGCCCTTTCACGGCCAAATCACTGAACCGAATTTGATGAAATTTGGTATGAAGCAAACTTGAACGCCAAGGAATAGGATAGGATAGGATATAGGCTAATTTTTCATTCCCAACAAAAGACAACCAACTTCCTCTGTACGTGTGTATGTATAGAACTAAATTCCTCATAAACGGTTGTACCGATTTCGATATAACTTTTTGTTTGTATTCGAGGATGGTATTGTACCCGGACAAAGTAGCGACGGGCAGCTGGTTTAAAGAAAAAAACAAGCTTCGCAATTACTACGTCATATCGTACAAAGAAAAATATATAGCCTTCTCCATATAAGAATGTAGGTTTTTTGTTTTCATATATTTCAAAATATTCTAGCAATAAATATGTACCCTACTAAAAAACGAGGAGAGGTATTTATTGTAATGCCTGACTAAAAACTACTAAACCAATATAGATAAAACTCATAGCAGAAGATGCGTCGCGTTTCAGAGACCGTTTTAGTATAATATTATCATACTAGCGACGCTTCACAGTTTCACCTTTTTACACAGTCGATGTGAGAAGCGTTATTTTTATATTCTCGTATACATCGAAACCTAAGTAGACTTTCAAATTCTTATAACATGAAGCTATGGAGGTTTAGACCTTGTTAGGGAACGATAAAGGTAGATCATATTCTACAACAAGACACTAGTCCTGAGTCACTTACCATAACAAGCATTTTACTGAGACCCGTTCCGTATTCAATGAACATTAAGTTTCTAGTATAACACCTGATTAATCAATTATACGATTCATAAAAACTTGTTATTACGTATCAATAGTAATATAAAGACACATTGACTCGGTGGTGGGGCTTGGCACAGGCCCGTCTGGGTAGGTACCACCCAGTCATAATATATTCTTCCGCCAAACAGTAATACTTAGTATTGTTGTGTTCCGCTTTGAAGGGTGAGTGAGCCAGTGTAACTCCAGACACAAGGGACATAACATCATATTTCCATAGTTGGCCACCAACAGTAGAAACTGTAATTTTAATTGGAAATAATATTGGCGATGTAAGCAATGGTTAATATTTCTCACAGCGCCAATATCTGCGTGGTGTGGTGGTGCATTGGCGATGTAATAATTGGTTAATATTTCTTACAGCGCCAATGTTTGCGCGGTGGTAGCCACTTGCCCTTAAGTGGCCAATTTGCCCGTAGGCCAACCAACTCAAAGTTTTCAGAGTTGGTTGACAATTATTAGCCATAAATGCGTAGCCTGTCTTTCCTCGGAGTTCAACCTAGCCTCAAACCAAATTTAATAAGCCATCCAAGAACACAGACTGACAGATAAGAGTTAGTTTCGTATTTATTATAGTTTAAAACATATCGTTCCTTGGTTAATGTGACACGTTATTGGTACACTAGAGTTACATTTATTTTTATTCATACTGTTTATAAGCGTATATTATGACTCGGATGCCAGAATTGAAGTTTGATATGTACAAAAATAAACGTTCATAGATCAAATATCATTAAATACTTCTAAACAATTACATCATTGCATCGAGGCGTGCTTGTGCTTGAATTATTTTTTAAAATTTAATCACTATGATTTTTGAACATAAGGCCAAACTATGTTTGAAAATGTCGGTCTGTCTGCACACGCACGACATGCAAACGACTTGATATTATATCTGTACAAAGATACACATGCCTACTTCAAGTATTAGATAATAGATATAATTCAAATATTAATCTCGTTGATGTTTTTTTGGAACGAAATTCTTTTACGCGACTTACAGTAAAGTGAACTGGAATCGTCACGTATAGCCTATTCCAATTGAAGTAGGAAAAAAGATAAACAAACCTTAGATTTACGTATTTCATGCGATTTGCTATCATATAATAATAACTCAGCTATGTTGTGCACCGGGTGTCCCACGACACCTTTTTTTTGCCATTTTTTCTTACATCAAAATTTGTAGATATAATATATATGTACATAAGATAGAGTACCAGTATTATATCAGCATAATTATATATATACTATATTTAAGGCTTATTGTTTATTTAACAATAATTTTACCAGTACTAATGTTATTGCCAAAACAAAATATTTGAGACGCTTCAGAAATTTCGCACAAACGATGATCTATGATGATCTATAGCCGCATCCACACATGCGCGAGAGTCGAAGCGAGCGGCGACGTACAGCCGCAAAAGTGTAAACGGTGCGTTTGCTATTTGACTCGAGGGCGCGGACTTTAGGGCCTTATTCATAGGGAGCGCTGAAGGCTTACGTTACTTTAGCGTTTACACTTTCGCTCGCCGATCCGCATTGACTTTTAATTACTTTCATAAAGGAATATTTACTCGATATACAACAGTCAATATTACACACATATTATTTGCAAAATTTCAAATTGGAATAGAAAATGAACACACGCGAATGTTAATACGAACGTTCGTCGAACTACTCGAACCGCGAACACGATTTATAAACCCGGTATTAATATGAGAAATATTTCATAGAAAGCTGCAATGTACGTGTGAGCTACGTAACCGGATCCGAAGCTTACACTCAATTCCGTTGTTGTTTAGAGTTAAAAACAGGTATAAAAAAATTATATTCATTACATTGGCAATGTTGAAAATAGCCGATCGTGAGATATTTTTCACTTAACCTTGTAAGATTGGTTTTCAGCTTCCTCGTATAATTAAAACGGAGATAACTGTAGTTCGTTATGTATACGTTTACAATTTTTACATCGGTTTCAGTGATAAATACGAAAAATTCTGATTCCTGAATGAAAAAACTCACTGTTCTTAAAACGTCAAAGAAGGCATCTTTAGTTTTGACTTAGGTATTTTTATATAATGCACTAGCTGAACTGGCCTTACCTGCGCGACATTTATAAAAATTTATCACACAAAACGTCACCCTCCATACTACCCCGTTGAGGGGCGAATTAAAGTAGTCCTTTCCTGGTACTTAAAATATCTCCGTATCAAATTTCATCTAAATCTAAAATGATGAGGTAACAGTTAGAGTTACATTCGCATTTCTAATATTAGTACAGATTATAAATTTAACTCCAATAAAAAAATTACATAATAAAAAGGAACAAATGCTGTATAAGGTAAAAAAAATCGCAAAATCAGCGACAGGACAACGGAATATTATATATTTTTATCACGCCAGATAAGTAATCTATTCATTTACATTACAAATGCCTCGATGACCAACATTAAAAAAAAAAAAAACTGACAAAGATCAAACAATTAAACAAAACAGACCACTTATATCATATCTGATAATATTAATTAATAACATCAATATTCAAATATAAATCATAGATAGTTAGGATTAAAGTATCGTACAACATCTCTATTACTTTCGCAGGATTAGACGTTGCTTCCTATCTGGTATGAATGGCCCCCTTATCAATTAATCTACCACATTACTTTCGAATTTAAAGAGGCATAACATTTTCAGTACAATGTTTAAGTATTATTCGATGCGGGATTATATAGATGATAGAAAAACGGGCATGACTTTGTATTTTAAATGTTGAAAAATAGTAACTACCGAGTTTTTTGCCGGTTCTTCTCGGTAGAATCTACATTCCGAACCGGTGATAGCTACACTTAATATAGTTGGTAAAGTGACGATTCAAAAGTGCTTGTAAAAGTCTACTCGAATAAAGTATATTTTGATTTTTTATACCATCGTTGATGTCGAAAAGGATTGGATTTTCTTGTGACGTCAGTCTCTATGTGTGGTGATGACCACTCATAGCCAAGTGAGCCAACTCGTCTATATACCCCATATATATGGCCAGTACTTTTTATAGCACTGATTACAATTATCGCATGTTAAAATAGAACTGTTATCATAATTTGCCATTATTTTATTATTATTTTTTAATGGGACAAAAACGACCCAACGGATATATAAGGGTTAATATATCAATAGTACAAACTCACATCAAGCTCCAGTTCCAACTTGTTTATTTCGTCTGTGGCCGCATTCAATTTCTCCAGCTCCACCTGAAACGTTTTAAAGAATTTAAGACAATCGCACGGTACACGAACGCGATAATCCCAAACGAATGGCAGCAACAAACAACATGTAGAGACGGGAAACTTTCGTGACATTATGGATCAAAAATTATCTCAAACACGCATATCTTTAGATAAATACATCATAATTTTATCTGTGTACCTTATGAAAAACGTTTCCTGTCCCTACAACGTAAAGCGCCTACATTATATACATATATAAAGAAATATACTTACATCGAACTATTTCGATTCATGACAACGGTAAAGTAAACATCATTTAAAATTCTTAGTATTAATATTTATTTCGTATTATCATCAATTTACATACACAATTCAATAATACATGCCGTAAATTTTACGATACAAAAATATTACGCAATAATTGTATCAGCGGTTCATCGAAACGAATTAAAATTTTGAAAATAAAATCAATATTCATACACTAAAAGGTCTTATCGACGCGTCTGAATTTGTATTTTATCTTATAAATATTACAGTTATATTAATGGAATGGTTGCTGTTGTACTAAAGTATATAGTTAATGCTAATTATGATTACAATATTGAACACTTCACATTGGTAAAGGTTTTTCTTACATTGCCATTTATTATGAGAAATTTTTAGGCCGAGGTATTAATATATTATATATATATATTTATGAACATAAACATACAAAAAAAAATGAGATTACATTTGAGTAATTTAAACATGAATACTATGTGTTATATAAGCATTGATTATAATAAACGTTTAAACACAAATTAATCCTAAACTAACTAATTAATAAGAAAAAAAAACCTCCGGTGGTAGAAATGTGCTGTTCAAAACTTAAGTTATGTTAAGTTTAATATTAGACGACAAAAAAATTATACTATAGTAAAAAAGAAACAACATTAAATTAAGAGATTCAAATAAAATCAATTTAATTGATTAAATTGTTTGTTATTGAATCCAATTGATGGGAAAAAAGAACAAATTTATTCTTGCAAAATTTATCATTAACGTTATTTAAGATATCTAAGTTCAAAATAAACAAAAAATTATATGTTGACTAACCTCTGCAACATTTTAGTTTCTGCATTTTAATAATAATAATAAATTTGTATTATTTCTGCTATATTGCAGTTATAAAATAGTTAAATCCCTTATTTATTATCTGTACTAATAAATTGTAATAAACTTGTTTAATTATAAATAAACAAACTAACAAAAAAACAATTGTACCTGTATGTAATATATATTTGTGTGACATTAAAAATGTATTGAATATTATTTATAGAGCAATAGGATATCTTTATTATTGACCTCGGGAGGTAGATAGTGATTTAACAGTGTTAATATTTATTGAAATGCTGTTGATAAATAGTCAATAAAATTTATTTTAAAGCTTTATTTCTTGGTGTTAGAATGCGCTTAGCTTACAAAAATAATACAAGTCATTGAAACTGTAGATTTTGTGATGACACAATCAGTTCAGAACTGAGTAACTAGACACTTAATTTATTTATTATCTATAGTGTGTATGAAAATTTTATGAAAAAATTATATACATATAATGACTATGAAATAGTCACGAATGGCACATCTATACTCTCGAGAAATGTTAGTGCTGCTGCGAACATACATACATAATTCGAATTAAAGAAATTGTTAAGAACTGTCATACTACAACTAACAGTTTAAACATGAAAAATTGACAAATAATGCTTTCTAATATAATCATATCAGTGGACAGGAAACAGTCCCATAAGGTACCAAAGATTTACATTTCATTAAATATGACCCAAAACTATGCCTTATATTCCAACAGTATACTCAACATGCAAAATTTATAAAATATTGGACCAATCATTGTGTATCACTATCACAAATGTATTTTCCGGATACGAAGCGACGTTTTACGAGAGATAGACGATACCCGCTCCCGATGAGTTCGAACTCAATGCCCGATAATGTTGCTCCTTCGCAATTGAATTGAGCAGAAATTGTTGTCTTCGAAGATGGTCCAGTTGCCAACTCGAAGCGCGCTCTAAGCGATCCCACGCCTCTATCTTCTGAGTGCTGTGACAGTTCCGTAAATCGCCACATCGCCTGTTCATTTTCTGAATTCCACGAGTTTTTAGGCATTGCAATTACATTTTTTACTGAACCATTCATTGGTACGCACACGGAAACATTTAGCAAGGGTGACGGTGGGCTCATAGCGTGGAGATTGTACTTGTAATCTACTTTCAGATCAGTATGGTCGCGCTCGCACTTCCAATACGAAACCATTTGTAATGGACATGAGGCTGCACCAGTCTTAGGTCGTATTTGATACTTCAATATGTCTACATTGAAATATTGAGCTGTAGGATTCTTTTCAGACTGTCGTTTCAATAGGGAAGTTAATGCTGGCATGTTAAATTCAACGACTGTCGTGTCGCGGGTAGACATCATTGCATTTATGCTTATCAGCTGTTTATTAGGCAAGACATTATCCAGTCTGTGTATATTTTTCAGTCTAAAACAAAGTTTAGCTGGATTAGGATTATTAGCCAGAACACCAACAATGCCAGTCGGAAAAGATAACATCATATCGCCCGACATTTTCACTTGACATTTAGATTCTTCAGTCCCTCTGAAATAGGAGTGTATTATTTCGTGGAATGCTACTGCTAGAGGTATAGTGTCTGCCATACCAATAGTAAGTGGCGAAGGACCACGCGACCCAGACGAGCCTGCTGTTCGAAAATCACCTTCGGAACGTCTCGACGGAGGACGTGGTAGAGAAATAGTAGATATTGTTGGCGTCGACGTTCGAAAGTTCGATTGAGACATTTCACCGACTTCAGAAAACAAATCGCCGACGTCAGCTGTGGAAATGGGGGTGGGACTTTCAAGTAAATTTGACTGATTTGTTTGTAAAGGTGCATAGGGGTTTGAGACGTTACCGTGAGGGGAAGCAGGGTTACTGGGGTTAGGACTTTGGAAGAAGTTCAGATCTAATAAGTCACTACTTGCTTTACTTGTATTTGCATTTGACCCTCGTCTTGTTGTACCAATTTTATACAAGCTTATATTTTCCACTGTAGCTCTGAGCTCATCGACGCTTGCTGACATTGGAGCACTTCCATTGCTTATTGGCTTTATTTCAACATGTATTTTTTGCTCTCTCTCTTCTTCAGAATCAGAATCTGATGAGGAATAACCACTGCCCTTTTCATCTTTAGGTCTTATGCAAAATCCTTCTTCGTCAACTTCTGGAGAGTTCATAAGGTCATCTTTTGTTGCAACCTCTTCCTCCTTTTCATCCAAATCAGACTTGTCACCGGCATTTGAATTTTCAGATATTTCATCTTTTTTCTTCTTTGATTTTTTAAGTTTAGTCTTTGTCCTTCTACTACGAAGGAACCATTTGGACTCTCGAAGTGTAGTTCTGTTCATGTTATCATCTTTATCTGGAACAACTGGAGTAGCCGGTGTCCCACTTGGACTTGAAGGTGCAGAGCATGGAGCTCCACCTTCAATACTAACACTGGGTTCATCTTTGCTTTGAAAATTTGGTGTAAACAAGTTAAGAAGGGAGGTAGTTCTTCTTGAAGTTTTAGTTGCAAATGATGGCTCTTTTTTCGGTGCTTTAGCAGGTTGAGGTGGTTTATGTGATCCATTGGACACTGTGGAAATCTGATCTACTTCTGAGATAGAGTTGTTAGCAGATCCGGGTTTTGGTAATGATGGAGGTAGTTCTACTAAATTTGCCTTCTCCAAAGCATTGTACTTCTCAACAAGAAACTGTTCTAACAGTTTATCAACTGTTAGTTCGAGACACTGGTGCTTAAAATCTCTATGGACTTGGCCCATAAGATCATGATTGTTTTGAATGATATCTACATAAGCATTCACAAACTGTTTCATCTGCTTTAAGTGAGCTTCCTCAACATCCTGAAAGTGTTTACAGGTTTGGGTCATTTTTTTCTCAAAGTCTTGTTTCACCAAGCTGTACTTCTCTGCTAGCTGCCTGTAGTCTTCATGTAACTTTTTTATTTTAACCTCAGCTTTCTCTATGTCTTTTGCAGAAGCATTTTCCTTTCTGAGTTTTTCTAGTTCAGCTGATTTGGATGTATAAACATCCTTGGCTTTTTGTAAAGCTTGCTTTGTGTTTTGTATTAGTAGTACTACTTCTAGTGTACTTGATTCTGAATCTTTGACAGCTTTGTGCTTCTTGTGAAGCTCTTCAGCATATCTGGCAACATCTTTCACAAGCTCACTTACTTTTTGAAACATGTGTTGATGTAAATTTGACAATTTTTCGGCAGAACATTTGAGAACACCCCAAAAAGGGGCAAAAGTGCCTTGAGCGCAGTTACTATTCGCTTGTTTCGCTAATTTAGCAAGGAGTTTCGAATTAGACTCCTCTATATTCGACCTTTCTCTGAGATACTCTGAGAGTTCCTTGCTCGCTATCAGTCCGTATTTCATGTTTTGATATAGAATATCGTATCCATTGTGCTCGTTGGCGAAGTAATCTACAAAGTTGACACTCATCTTTGCTGGTACAAAGGCAACGATTAGTTACTCAATACATTATTTTTCACTCACTGACCTGAATTCTAGGGTCGAGCTCAGAATCACCATTGTCGTCAGCTGGAATAGTGAACGAGGATTCTTCCATGGTAGGGCCTACAACTAGGAAGCCGCCCAATCACCTAAATTACATCACCGACACAGTAATGGACAGCGTCACCGTCACTTCACTTTTAATTATTCTAATAAATTCTTAGAAGCACATCATATAAAATTTGGTCACAATGTAGGTGCAAACTCTTATCAAAATTACTAGACAAGTTTAATTTGCAAAACTAATCAAATAAAGAATTTTCATACAAGATGACGTCCACTTTCTTGACGTCAAATCATAATAATAGACAACTTTTGTTTTTTACAGCGTAGTGCTTGATCAAAAACAGAATTGAATCGTTGACTACGTAACAACATTTTTGTATTCGTTATTTCATCAATGTTTTTTGTTTAACTATAAAAGAAAAACAACGTTATCATTATTGTTTATTTACAATTTTTTATATTTTATTTTTGAATTTGTAGAAAGATTTCATAAAATCTAAGTTAACCATTTATAACACTTTAGTCAGAGACGTAAAAATGTCCATGTATTGTTATTGTTAATTTAAAATCATATTTGGGTGCACTTTCAAAATTATCATTTTATTTACTCAAACGTTATTTATGTATATTTAATAAAAATATATGTTATTTTGTCAACCATCTAAAAATATTTATTTTAAATCAATAAATTTTGTATGAGGAATTTTATATCCTTAAAAGATGTACTGGAACATACCAATTAAAACTTAAAAAGCATATATTTTGTAAATAATGAATTATATTATTAACTCTTTTTTAAAAATAAAAAAAAAAATAGATTGCTTACGTACTCACAAATCAAATAAACAGTTTTAAAAATAATGTTTTAGCTAAGTAAAATATAACCCCATTTCAAAATCATTATTTTCTTGAATCGATTTAAAGACATAATTTTTTAATTTATTAGCACTTAGCAGTAGCACATCCCGATACTTTTATCTATTCTTGTCTATGCTATTATCCTTCCAAATGAAAAATTTACTTGATTTTGGCAATGCTCTCACAGTTGTCCTCTTTTATACCCACGAGTATTTATGACAAATGACAATGAAAACAAGGTTTCATGGTTTGTTGGATATCATTATTTTTTAGTAGGGTTATGATGCTTTTTCAACTTGTCGAATTTGACGTAAAACAACTTCAATTTGATCATTTTGATCCAGTTTCGTTGTTTCATTGAAGAAAGTAATTGCTTTAAAAGGAAAATCTTTCTATGAGTGACATAAGCAGCAGTTGCAATACATTACTGGACGAATCTATTTTCCGTCGCGTGCTTAAAGCATATTTCTGAAACGGTGATTACAGTCAATCTGTATGCAACTGTTACGCGTTACCTCGACTATGTCTTACCAAGGATCACCATATTCGGGGCCGGGGGATGAGTACGACTTTGAAGATGATGGGTACGATGATTTAGACGAATATAGAGATCCCGAAGATTCATTACCGCAGCTACCAATGGATGACAGTGATGAAGGTATGTTTTGTTTATAACTTGCGTAGCTATCCTATTTTGGCGTCATATCACCTGTCTAAACTTGTTATTCTTGACGAACACGCATATTGTGCTTGTAAACAGAGATTGCGTAATCGTCATAAGGTTAGATATTAATTATTGCTTATCAAACTGTATTCCCGCCTTTCGTGATGTATGTCCGTGACGTAATTCATGTACTGATAGACAACTTTCTCTTTGCCCAAATAAAAGTCTTTTTTTTTGTGTCAGCAATTCAGCTTTTTTATTTCAACATCTTTAAAATTAAATTAAAAATTTATAGATTGCTGTCAAATTTCGACTAAGTTTTTCACAATTTTGTTTTTTAACAGATTTCGTGAATCAAAAGTTTTTTGTGCTTATTTATGGCACAGTATCTATCCATTGGTACAAATTTAAATTTCCAAAAATAAAAAAGAACAGACTTTCATTTTTCATTTAATATGGTAATTAAAAGAAACTTTAAAATTCCAGACACAGAAGAGGCCAGTGAAACAGATATACCCAACAATGATGAACCACTCGAAATCAAGGAACAGTAAGTTTTGTATTTGTTTTATCTATTTGTAAAATATACTTTAGCTATATAATATAATGATTGTTAAAATATTAGAAAATCATATCAAGAAATCACATTACAAAACTTTTTATTCCTAGAATAAATGTGATATCTATTATACAAACTACTACCATATACAATACATACTAACATAAACATTTATCTTGTGTTTTCTAGGATGTACCAAGACAAGCTTGTTAACCTGAAGAAACAACTACAGCAGCTAGAGGAGAATATACATCCAGAATTCTTAAGACGGGTGAAGAGATTGGAGCACCAACTGCATGAACGCCTACGTCTTAACAGGATATACAAGTAAGATTGTATTAAAATAATATTTATTTATTTAAGAGAATTGTGAAGTTGTTGATTTTCAAAAAAATATCACAAAAATGTTTCCTATGAAAACTGAAACATATGTAAACAGGTTAATTTTCATATTTTTTGCAAATGTTGTAGACATAATGAGTAAAAAGAAGGTCCGCAAGTTTTTATCATAAATAAATATATATAGAAATAGTATGAACCATATAGGTTATTTAAATATCTATATATTTTTATATAAAAATTTATTTGTATATACCCTGTAAACAGAAAAATGTATATACACACCTAGATAAAGGTGATTACATTAGATTCAATACACAGAAAATTATCTCATATTGTAACGGGTTTAGGAGGGTGACAACTTGATCGCCCAAAACATTATTTTAAAAAGAAAATGAAGGTATTTCCTTCCAAGAAATGCAACTCTATAATACATATTATGGGTTGGAAAGTGGTATGAAATAGATAGGAATTTTTTAATTACCCACTTACACTGCATATTTACACTTGACATTCCTTTTAACTTTTTATTGTAAAAACTATATGTAGTCTATATATTAGGCGGGTTTAATGTTCAAAATATTCTTTGCCAGTCAACCTTAATTGCTGGAAATATATTTTATAGGTGTGCAAAGGAAAAATATATAGATTTTAGATAAAAATGATTTAATTATAATCATACAAGAAAACTTACATATAAAATTATACAAATAAACATAATACTGAAATCAGATGACGTTATGGAGAGTTAAGTAGAAATAATTGTTTAAGTGTGTAGTTAATGTTACTCGAATAAATTATCGCAAGCTAAGGCATTATTCAATTAGTATTTTTATTACCCTATCACCTACGCAGATTCTATATTAAAGCCTTTTATTTTCATTGATTTCACTGAGAGAATAATTATTATTTCATTCCCATTAAAATCAAACATTTCATGTTCAAAATTTTTGTTTATAGAGATCATATGTATGAAGTTGTAGAGAGAGAATACATAGCGGAACAGAAAGCAGCGGCAAAAGAATTTGAGGAGAAGAAGATAGAGTTAAGGGAAAACTTGTTGAATGATTTTGAAGAGAAACGGAAATTGATTGAAAGCGAGAGGCACAGTATGGAACTCAACGGAGACTCAATAGAGGTGAGTAATATATTTAACATTCCAATTACAAAAATAAATGGAATAAAAAAAAAAGTGGAGATACAGAAAACTTTATTGAGTCCCTGTAGGATATATAAATGTATTTGCATTTATTTGATGATGTAACTTTTTAATGTAAAATATAAATTACTGAGTTTCTCGTTGATTCGACTCGGTCAAAAAGTATATCAAATTGAAATAAGTGGACTGTGTAAAAACGTAACAATAGCTGCAAGGTCAAGTTCTTCAAGTCCAAAGCATACAATTCCTAATCCATTATAATAATAAAAAACGTCTGTTTTTCGTCAATTATACTGACAGACAGAACAAGGCATTCCTTGAATAAAAATAATGCACAAATTCTTGTCCGTTTTATCATAAAAGGTTATTATAAATTTTATTGAACTTAAACACCATATCAATTATTTTTTAAATTACAAATTCACTGTTGAATTTTATAAGGTCTGTTAATATTGTTTCTAATAAATGAGATTATTTAAGTTTTTCTTAAATAAGTACAAAATCTAAATCGATTATAAAATATCATTCACAGGTCAAGCCGCCAATGAAACGTATCCTGCGAAGGCGAGCCAACGAGCCCGCGCCGGCGCCCGAGAAGCGCCGCAAGCCGCTCGCCACCACGCTCACGTTCCAGCTGGACGAGCGCGACATCGACGCAGACCTGCGCGCCATCTGCCGCGCCTCCCCGCCGCCGCGACACCCCCCCGCGCACCTCGCGCAGCCCCGGAAACATCTCAACTCCAGTAGCTGTAAGTTGAATTATGTTCAATGCGCCACCTATACCATACCTAAAGAAATATTAATCAGATTATTTGTACGAATTAGACAAAGTAGCAGATGAAAATAGAGATATCCCATTTCAAACAATGGATGTCATACGAGTCCTTTCAATCGACTAAGCCCTGCCACTTTTGTCAGGGGACCGACTAGGGCATTCCTTGGTATGATGTACTGACGGAGTCGCGTTGCAGGCGAGTCGCCGGCGCGCGAGGCGGGCGGCGGCGCGGGCGGCGCGGGCGGCGCGGGGGGCGCGGGCGGCGCGGGCGAGGCGGACGCGCGCGTGGAGGACGGCAAGCTGCTGTACGAGCGGCGCTGGTTCCACCGCGGGCAGAGCGTGTACGTGGAGGGCCGGGACCTGCCGCGCTTCCCTGCGCACATCCACGCCATCACCGACGACGCGGTATGAACGGACTGTCTGGACACTAACATTACAGCGTAAAGATAAACTACCAGGGGGGCCAATGGACGCTGGCCGGGTCAACCGTGTGGGGACCGCGGGACGAGAGTGGGGTTGAGTCCAACGCGGCAATAGTGAAAAGCGGAAACTTTGCGAGACATCAAAGGCACTGGTAGTTTTTTTTACACTGTGCTATTATAGTTTAATTAAAGCAGTGAAAAGTAGTTTGATACTAGTTTATGTATTCCCTTTATTAAACACCTAAAACATTTAAAAAATAGTCATACACAATAAAAATGTTCATAACTATGAGGTATAGCAAAAAATATTCTCAGGCCCCATTTTGATGTAAACAAAAAATAATAATTGGAATAAAAAAAAAATCTATGTTTACAACCAGGATTCAAAGTCATTGATTTATTTTAAAATACACTATATTGTTACACCATTCAATAGTGTTGCTAATAAGGATCAAATTCTAAGAACTACTGACATTATGTCAAATTTAATGAAACTTGATTTTAATGTATCATGTCTGTGATTCATAGACGAAATGGCGCTCAATTTTCTTCACAACACTATATTCTAATTTCATTTTTTTAGTATCTTTCGTGGTCAAAGTCCTATAACCATCATTTCAGACGTATACATTTTGTTTGATTTAATTATTAATACTAATACTGTATATTAAACATACTTATTTTTTTATATTTCTTTCAGATATGGGTGAAGAAAACGAACTTAGAGCGAGTGAGGATATACGTATCTCAACTAACACGCGGTAAAGTGACATTAAAAAGACGTGCCTCGTAACTCAGTGCTCAGTGAATAGTTCTGATCGTACGTACGTATGGTGACATGTACGTTGTTAGTACACGCGCTAGATTTAATATTAAGATGCATTTTACACGGTTGTACAGTGCCAAGAATTTACCTCACATTGATTTAAACGAAATCATGATGGGGACATGTTGGAAAAATTAATTTGCAATATTTTTATATATTGTCATATGATCTGTCTGCATTTTCAATGACTCTATTTCGAGCTAATAATAACAATATATTTGTAGTATTTGTTCATTGTACAGTATTAGATAATTTTTTGACAGTGTTTGTCGGTAACAACTACATATTTAGATCTCTTCTCTTTTTATTAGTTTTATTCCATATCGACCATTACTGTATTATTATTATTTTTAATGAGTACATAAACAAAATTGAAGCTAATCTAGCTCAATGGTACTTGTATTGTCTAACAATATGCAAGTCCTAGGTTCAATCTTAAGCTATTAACATCTCCATTTCAAACACAAGCGTTGAACCAAAGATCAACTATATAAGAATATAAAAAAGTTCTTTAAACAGGTACATCTAGTATGTTTAAAAAAGAGGCACAAATATTCAAATATATATATATATTTTTAATGCAACAGATTGTATATGACATATATATATATATAATTATCATTTTATATAATACGTTTTTACAGCATTTCCCCTATCATTTATTTTGGTAACTAAAAACATTCGCGTATATAGGGTATTTTCTTTAATAAATTATGAATTGTGTATATTTATTTGCTGACTCTCATTTTACATAAGGTAAAGACACATCTGTGCATATTATTTTATTTTTAGTATATACATTGAACTATGTATTAAGAATTTGTGATGTATATGTAAAGAGTATATAATATTCATAATGGAATATATATTTTTTTATTTACACATGAAATGTTATACATAAAGTATGTTATGAATATTATTATTATTGTTATTAACTATTCAACTTTAATTAAGTTTTCACGAGGAATTGACATCACAATTATAATAATTATCGTCGGAATAGTTTGTAATAGTATAATGACATACAATTATTTATATATTTTGATATAAAAATTGGTACTACTTAAACCTTAATATGATGATAAGATATACATAACATAGAGTTGATAATATCATATGTATTATGTTAATGCCTTGTTAGTCTTGAAGGTTGCCTGTAACAGTTCAGCTACCGGGCAGGATTGCTGTTCAAATCCAGTGAGGGTTAACTTTAATTATTTAAGATTTTTTTTTCAATCATTTCAAAAGCTTTGAGTGAAGATGTCACTGTTACTCATATGCCTGAGTAAGCACAGAAAGCCGTTGGTCCTGTGTCTGGTTTCTGTATAGTTTTGTCACAACGGAGTGTTACTGTGGACATATTGAACTATTTCTTCTAAACTGGCTTCAAATAGGTTTCGGCCGAAGTGGTTATGGACGATTTAATATATTAAGTGTACATATTTCCCCATTTTGTGCAGAAATGTCTCAGAAACAGTAATGAAAGTTATGGAGATTTTTAAAGAGAAACTTTTTATTGCGACAGTACCTGATACATATTTTCATACATCTTATGAAATGTCTTTACAAAATTCGAATTACATTATTTAACAGCAGTTCTGTCTCTAGATACAATTTAATAACGAGTCATCGAATTAATGAAATGAAATTATTATGTTTAGAAGTTTGTATTCAAATGACAGAATTAACACAGTACAGTAACTTTTAAATAAACGTACGTTTTACGAAACGAAAGTTAGTAATGTACAGTCTAGAATTGATTATTAATTGATTTATTTATACACTAATTGCTTACTTACAATCGGTCACATGTAATTTTTCAGTAAGGCCTTCGTTTCGATTCAATCATTGATAAGCATTACCTTTTTATGTTTAAATATGAAATTGCAAAGTGTGTTAAGCAACTGTCCTGCTGTGTGGGTGCATTCAAATTGCACCTTCATTCAATGTTTCCATAACATTTTATTTATGAAATGTATGACGTATGTATAAAGTGTGGTTCACACTTGAGCTTAATACAAGAGATAATGCGTATTATGTGTCTTTACCCTAATTCACGGTATTTATTGTAAATATTGTAAATAAATATTGTAATATACCGATCAAATGACGCGTATTGTACATGATGTGAATTTGTATGGCGCCTTTATTTTTTATTATTAATTTTTGTGATTTAATTATTATGTGTAAATGAGTTGTGATTGTAAATAGGAGATGATATGGATGTTTTTATTATCTTAGACGATATTTGAGAACAAGATCTTTTAATTATATGTATTACAACAGATGCATTTGTGATTTTTATTTGCTACCAATTGATTATTTGTATTCAGCCGAGATGGCCCAGTGGTTAGAACACAGCATACATCTTAACCGATGATTGCGGGTTCAAACCCAGGCAAGCTCCACTGAATCATCATTTCATCAACCCGCATTTGAGCAGCGTGGTGGAATATGCTCCTAAGCTTCTCATCAAAGGGAGAGAAGGCCTTGGCCGTGGGAAATTGACATGCTGTATATGTGATAATTTTCATATTTAGTTGTGTATGTAATTTTGCTGTAAATCTAACGTCAAAATTGTGATGGTGTTAGCAAGACAGTATTCCTGATAATAATAATAATAATGAAGATCGGCTATTCACAGTTTTCAAATGAATAAAGGAGTAATTAATATATAAATAGACTCACTTATGGAATAAACGACTTATTTAAAACAATGTATGTATAAAAAAATGAGATTTGACGTACAACGCAATGATTATCAGGCGCTTTATGAAATATGGAAATGAAAATACACAAACTTGACCATCCTGGCCGGTTCGGCATTTGCTTGACAAAGATTAAAATGACATTTTTAATTAAATTTCCTTTTCTAGTAGAATCTTTGCACTTCAATTGATGGCAGGGATTTGTGCAAGCCCGTCTGGGCAGGTACAACCCGCTCCTCAGATATTCTACCGCCAAGGAATAAATACGGTTGTGTTATGGTTTGAAGCGTAAGTGAGCCGGTGTAACTACAGTCACAAGGGACCGCACATCTAAGTTCCCTAGGTTGATGGCGCATTGGCGATGTAAGAAATGGTTATAATTGCGCCAGGGCCATGGGCAGTGGTGATCACTTACCATGAGGTCGGTCATTTGCCGGTCGGACAACCTAAATTAAAATATATATATATGTATATATGTTTTAAAGGCGCAAAGGACGGCTTAGATGCTTGGAATTAAAACCTGTTAAATGAAAACAAATCAAAATTATTTCGCAATAAACATTATTACGTAACATGCACAAAAACATAGCCGATTCGATATAAATAAA
Source organism: Vanessa tameamea (assembly GCF_037043105.1). NCBI lineage: Eukaryota > Metazoa > Arthropoda > Insecta > Lepidoptera > Nymphalidae > Vanessa > Vanessa tameamea. Next base: position 1,851,655 of record NC_087316.1, read on the forward strand.
CACGAATTGATAATTTACTTCATTTTTTTTAAATCGGCTAAAAACTGTAGCCTTAAACACAAAGTCATTAATTTGTAGCAGACAACCGGTTAGCACAGTGGTCACTCCAGGTGGCTTGTATCATTTTCGTTTTATGAAGTTTCTCATTAAAAAAAAAGAATGTAGCCTTTTATTTCGAAACAGATGATAACGTAACCGAAATAAATAAATAGAATTGAACCTCAAGCACGATTGAGTTGAGATGGCCCAGGGTTCGAACCCAGGCAAGCACCACTGAATTTTCACGTGCTTAATTTGTGTTTATGATTCAACTCGTGCTCGCCGGTGAAGGAAAACATCGTGAAAAAACCTGCAGGTGTCTAATTTCAACGAAATTCTGCCACATGTGTATTCCACCAACCCGCATTGGAGCAGCGTGGTAGAATATGCTCCAAACCTTCTCCTCAAAGGGAGAGGAGGCCTTAGCACAGTAGTGGGAAATTTACAGGCTGTTACTATATAGTCGAAGTTGGATCAGAATAGAATCGGGATTATAATTGAGGGGGAATTATAAATTAGTAGGAATGGCCCCCTGTTATCTTGCATGTGTGTCTTATTCCTGTACATAGATTCCTAATAGTCGTGGACGATGCGTTTTATTTGTTTATTTATAATATTTATGAGGCTATAAAAGGTTACTTTATAAATCATAACAAGAAGTTTATATTACTTCTCTAGACTAAATGCATTTTCTGAATGAGGAAATCAGACATCATGTAGCTTTGAACGTTGATTAAAAGCTTTATGGCAACGTATTAATTAATCTTGTTGACATTTTAAAGCGTATTCGGCGCCGCTTTAGCGGTTTTGGTTAAATTGGCAAAAAGTTGAAGACTGGTTCTGAGATTGTTAAGATAAAATTACTGTAGAAAAAAAAATGCTACAAATTGTCGAGGAGCGTACATTCAAAGGTGTTTTGGAACTTTACGTATCGACATATACATATGAATAAAAGCCAGAATAATTATCGACAAATGATAATTAGCCAATCAATATCCGTCGAACATTCATGATAGAATTGGCTATTTGACTGGTTTTTAAAATCCATTTTATATTATTTAGTAGAAGTTAAGGAACCTAAAGTTGTTTTTTTAATTCTAGTACATATTTGCTAAAAAATATCAAATTAAAAATTCCATATTTAAATATGGCAATATGGCACTGTAATGGTGTCGGTGACGTCATCATAAACCCGACCAATCAGGATCGTTTCGTGTCACGTGACAAACGTTTAAAAAAATGCATTTTTATTTATTATATATTTTTATTTATTAATGTATTAATTATTATTTTCAACTTTCGTTAATAAATAACCATTTTTAAACTCATAATATATACTGATTACAATAATTGACACTTTATTTTTCGCATTGTCAAATAGCCTATTGGTAGTATCAATCTATTTACTACTTGACACCATTACTCGTATGTGGCTGTTATTAAATACTTCTAGAAAGGTTAAGAGGCTATTAAGATCTCCTTTTTGGGCATTATATCCACTTTGTGTGCTAATTGAACCATTTGAATAATTTATTGCAAAAGCAAAGTTCCCTCCATCGGCATAGCAAGTGTCTACTGACGTTAGTAGTGCTGTTAAGCCTAGTACCAACTATTCATAACTTATTCCGCGATATTTATAGTAATTTATATTAGAATGTTCTGTTTTGAGGATGATTCACTCATCAGATATTATATCGATAAACGGCAATACTTACAGTATTGTTATATACCAATTTAAAGAGTGAGTGAGTGATTTTCGTTGCGTGCGTCTTTGGGGTTCAAGCTTCAGTGGTCTGGTTGTGAAAGAGCAAAAAACAGAGAGATAGATAGACTGACAGAATTACTTTCGCATTATAATATTAGTATAGATAACGTAAAAGACGGTAAAGCGCCTGAAAAAATGTAGTTACTATTTTTTATGGTGTCAAAACTTTGCTAATATTATAGTGTCTGACTGTCAGTATTAAGATACTTTCAATAATGGGTTAGTTTTGCCTTCCATATATCTCTTTCTCAAGTCATAAACTCCTTTTAGGTATAAAATCACACTTCACATCCAATATAACATCTGAAATTTTTGCCTTCATGCCAATCACCTTTGTCTTATGGACATCCACATTCTTCGGTAAAACTTTTCTTGTAATATAACATGTATATTCCGATTTAAAATTTCTTTGTTTAATATTTATTAAGCTTTAATAAGCTTAATCTGAACTTATCAGTAATTGTATAAAAACAAACGAATACTCCTGAATATTTTAAAAATTTAGCAACAACAGCAGTTTGCACGCTTTCTTGAATCTTGGTGTGAAACCTATAACATCACCCCACAGAAAAGTTAATGACTCTAAATTTTGCAATATATAGAGATGACTTTACCAGTAGGCCGAGCTGCTTGAGCCTAAGGCAGCAAATTTAGGGATTTTTTTAAATTGTGTAGTATTTATTGACTGTGGCGTCACTAACAAAATTTTCTAAGTCTAACCGCAAAGTATGTGTACATACACTTTGCTTGATTTAGTTATCTAAATTATTTTACATTAATATTATTGATTGAGAATAAATTGTCTGTCTAAATGTCGACTTAATCTGTGAGGCCAGATGATTAATTGGCATTCAATAATTTATATCTTTACAGCTATTATGATGTTGCTTTGTTGTTAAGATGACATTTAAATAATATACGATACAAACTACGATCGCGGTATAACTTATGAGTAGATGCTACCAATCAAAGCTCCTTCCGTCAGTAGACACTTGATAGATGCTCTTTCCTTGAACGTAAACTTTCTATAAAACACAGCGGAAATTTTTAGCAAATTAAAATATGAGGAATATTTGGAAAAGATCATAACTTCATTCAAGAGTTTTCTTGTGTCAAGCAAAAAAAACAACATCTAAAACAATTTATTGAAATGTCTTGACAATTATTATGATACCTAACGTATTAAATCACGTTTAGAAAAACATTATAGAGTTGCTCGGCGACGCCCACGCAAATTTAAATATATTCAAATTATTCAATCATTATATCCGACATTATATTTGTATCGTCGGTCTCAGCATATTGAACCTATATATAGGTATAATTATAACAGTATAATTGTGTATCATCCAGATTACAAGTTTTAAAGGTGTTTGTCCCTAAACTCAAGGCACTATTATTCAAAGTCGTTTGTCAGGGTTCAAACGCGGTCGTGTCGATAAAAAAATGTATTAATTTTTTCCGCCGTAAAATCTCAGTAGTACCCCGGAGTCTGAGAGTTGGATGTGTGTACACTCCCGTGTCGTCTGAACTCTTTCCGTCGTCGTGTTTGATGTCCGACCGGATTATAAGAGTAAAGGAATAGAGACCGCACCTGTGTTTGCGCAAACACTTGTCCACTATAATATGTCTTGCATAGTTGGCTAGTCTCCATTAAAATTAGCCGCCATGGTCGAAATCGGTTAGGATGATATCATCATCATCTAAGCACAGATCAAATCGCTAATAAGAAGTTTGTATCAACCCAGTGTATTCCGAGACTTCTTAAGGTGCCAGATGAATTGGTCATAGAGGACTCGTGGACTTGGATTATTTTAATCTACCTTTTTTTATAAATATGTTATAACAACCCTAGTTAATCATGATTATTTGCGTACGTATTTTAAAAGTCTTGAGTACTATTAAAGTAGGGTTGAAAAAAAAGTACTTCACTAGTACTTCAATATATAGGCACTGCATCTGGTCTCTTTACAGTCATGTGGGATTTTCCGTCCCATCCGCAGTACGTACACTGTCTATTTACTTTTATATGTGTATTATAAGATGTCGTGGCAGGAATCGGTCAGGAAGACTTTATAATATTAAAATATACATAATTTTATTTGTCTTTATTAATTTTGAGAAAACATTTTATTTTTGATAGAAAATATCATCAGATATTATACCTCCAAACAGCAGTACTCAGTATTGTTGTGTTCCGGTTTGAAGGATGAGTGAGCCAGTGTTACTACAGGCACAAGGGACGTAACATCTTAGTTCCCAAGGTTGGTGGCGCATCGGTGATGTAAGGAATGGTTAATATTTCTTACAACGCCATTGTCTATGGGCGGTGGTGACCACTTATCATCAGGTGGCCCATAAGCTCGTCCGCCTACCGATATAATAAAAAAAAAAATAATCAATACTCAACAAAAAAAATACCCTTACGTCTAAAAACTAGTTATAATGTCTAATACTATTTCTTTGCTTCATTTCCGTAATTGCTTAATGGATTTGTAATATAATATCGAATACTCCATCTCTATAACCACAATAGAATAACTCGTGCTTAAGTTCCTCAACTCTAAGGTCGCAGTAAAGTTTTCAGTAAAATAATTAAAAGGTTTCAAAGTACCAACATCTATAAACAATATCTATGAGCGAAGGTGTAAACTGTAGGACCTATTTACTTTTATCTGCACATGGAAATAAAACTATGTATATTGAAAAGTTGTCAAAACATTAATATCTTTAAGAACATGAAATTCTCCCATATCAAGTAATTTGTCAAAATTTATAACGGATTAAACTGCGATGCTACTTATTATATAACACCAAGCTATAACGCTGCATCCTTTGGTTTAATAGTTGTTTTTTCTCAGTTAGGTACTTATTACGAAAAACAAAAAATTATCCTCATTTATTAGAATAGATTTGAGAATAATAAATTGACCAAGATAATGAAAGTGTGAAATCGTGTTTTAGGAACGAAACCAACCAGTGCATATTTTAAAATCTAGACATTAAATTAGGCAAGGTCTACACAATGTCATGGAAAAGTGCCGGTTGTGTATACACTCACAGCGTCCTGCAGTGTCACTTGCTACGATTTCAAATATAATTGTTATTTGTAAGATTTATTTTGTACCGATTGATATGTCAAAAGGTTTTTTTTTAAATTGGTGTCTAAGTCTGAAAAATCTTAAAATTTCTTTGTAAGTTAAAGGTAAATTTAGTTGGCTTTCTGGATAAATAGCTTATCGATGGAGTTATTGTGAAGTTATAATCAATGACATAGATATAAATTAAGTTTAAATCCAAGTAGCTTATATCTTTAGGAGGCTGATACAAGTTGCGCTGTGTTGAGACTCGTGTCTTAGCTGTTCTTTATACATATATTTTTAACAGATTGTTGCTGCATAACGTTTGGTGATTTTCCTTTTGCGACTGGAGACATAAACAGTGATCAAATTTTTATCATATTCACAGTTCGGGCATTATTTTGAGCGATGACTGACTAATACTTTCAGGGGCGGTACTCTCGACCCAAAAGCTAAGTAATAAATCAGGTCTTGATTATCCATAAAGGCTAAAAATATCTGGCAAAAATTAGAACAACCAAGGATTCTAGCGGCCTAAAAAATCGAAGTAATTAATGAATAAATGATTTAATTTGAGGCTTTACTTTTTCGTTTATTTTTATTATGCCGTTGAAACATTACTAGTTTAATACAGTGATATATGTATTACATTTATTTAATATGTCATACGTATATTTATTGAGAGCTTTGATAATATTTATCGATTTTCCATGTTGGATGATATCTCCGTCCTAATTGAAAAGTGTGGAAAATTAATAGTTCATGAATAGTAAAGGAGCGCATAGTTCTGAGACTTTTTCCCCGGTCTTATTCGCGGACAAGGTCAGCGGAGGCACTCTCCTGACGCTTCCGCTCAGCGGCCTCCTTGTGTGACATGACACTTTCGCAGAATAAGACCATGGAGGAATGACTTCACACTCCATAAGGTGCTGTGTGGAGATCCATTAAACAAACTCGGTAGCAAGAGATCTCCGCCAACAATCGCCACCAGGGACTACATCTGGATACACTCCATCGCGTTGTGACGCGCCGTGTTCAATGGTGGGCCACACTCAGTGCCAAGCACCTGTGTCAAACTGAAACATAATTAAATGTCCTGCCAATTGCGATACAGGATCGAATATAATTTCGTAGTAACTTTGGATAAGACGCATATAATTACAAATTTATAATCTATAAACTTTTTTCATTAAGCGATACACGACGTTTTAGCACACTAAGCAGTCTATATGACAATAAATAAACTATAATCCCCGCATTACGCAGTTTACTAAGATTATATTAAACGAAAGCCTGATTTGTATACATTTATTGGATGTTTTAACAATGTGTGACCACTGCTTAAATAATAAATAAAAAAATGGTCTGGGCGATTTGATCTTCCCACACTCTTGAAGTACCATTTCACTGTGTTAAAGGTACTTTAAGAACAGTTATGTATGTACTTAATATACACCTGCGAAAAAAGTAATAAATAATTAACTTTTTAGTGCAACATATTTAGGTAATCCCAAGTCACACTCATTCATAAAAAAATATCGCAATAGAAAAGATTTAAAAAAAGCCATCAAATTTCTATTCGTGTACTTGTATGATGAGAATATGCCATACATGCTTCTGATAATTGATTTATTCAAATCGTGATGTCAACGGTCTTTGATGAGTTTATTAGGATTCCATTCGTCATTAGGTTAATGGACTCGGTTCAAAAGAGCCCGGGGTACAATCAAATAGTAAACGTATATTGAACGCTAAAAAACAGAGCGCGAAGCCGAACTTCTAGCCAAGTGTGTACAGTTACTCACATCGATGGACAAAGTTAATTTATAAAGTCGATGTCCTGCCACTTTGTTAGCCAGTCTCGGATGTACCGCGACGCCATTCAAAACGCACCGAACGTGGCCGCTCCCAAATAATTTGGATTAAATCCCGAATATTTTTCCAGTTCGCCATTGCTATTCGGCTCGCGTCCGGCGTCCTAGGCCGTTCGCGCGACACGCCACTGACACATTTCTGCGGTTTCGCGCGCCTTTTGAATTTAGAACAGTTTTCGTTTTTCTTTTGATACGGTGCTATTGCTCAGACACGTGAAATTCGGAAAATTGTACTGTGTTTTTTTTATTGTTTAATTTGTCGGATTTTTCAAGGTAAGTAATTTTTCTTTAAATTTTTTTTTAAGCAATTTAAGTTATTAGTAAAGGTATTAGAAAATATATAACAATATATTTTTTTTATTATGACAATGGATCTCATTTTCAAACACATAAAGAAGGTATTTAAAATATTCGAAGTGCAACTTTGAATTAAATGTCAGTAATGAAACTTATTTAATATTCGAAGATCGTTTTAGCGTCGTAATATCGGTAGAGAACGTGCAAACGTACTTACAAAGACATTTAAAATAATATGACTATTTACTTATAAATTTGTTATGAAACTACTCTTTTATTATATATAATATTTTATTCTAAAAATTTTAATGAGGGCATTTTCATATTAAAAGTTTGAAGTAGAAATATGCATTTAACCACAATGCCACTTGTAAGCGATATGGCTAATCACACTTGTAGGCTCATAAAGGAATGCCTAATTAATTAAGATGTTCTTAATTTATTCCAATACAAAAAAAAAACCCAAACGAAGAAAGTTTTTAATGTATATGTTACCAGAAATGTATTAAATCTAAGAATTGTATACAATTCCTAGGAAATATCTGTAATTCCTAAAATCGCACGGGAATGTAAAATAAATTATATTAGACACACTTTCTAGGAAATCTATACATTTCCTAAATATCAATCGGAAATGTAAAACATTAGAGATATCAATCGGATAGTGAGGCGGGGGAGGGTATTGTTAAATTTTGAAATTATAAGAATAATATAAGTTGATTTTGTGATAAATACAGTTTAAAGGTGACTAGATAGTTGATTTTCGAAGCTTTAATTAGTAAGATAACATGAAAATGATTATATTTTACGATAGGATTGTTACCTGAACGTTGTTGTCTCAACGAGTGCTTTAATAAAAAAGATTATTCTTATTTTAACAAGGTGTTTTATTACAGAAAGCATTATTTTTATTTATTTCCTAATGCGATATTGGAATTATATACAATTCCTAGGACATTTATGTATTAAATATTTTTTGAAATAATATTTTATACATTTCCTAGATAAATAATAAAACCTAATATATAAAACATTTCCCGAAACATATTTATTATATATATTTTAGATGAGTAAGAAAATATATGTTCGAAATTCAAATAAAAATAAAGATATACATATATATACATAATTAAACAACACCAGAAAAAACTGTAACTATTTAAAATTAAAAACCTCTGTTTTATAAAGATAATTAATGTCGTTTATTTAATACATTTTAAGACTTTAGGTAGCCTTATTTCGTATTCATAAGATAAAATTGATATTTTTACAATCATCGCTTCTAATTTAACACGAAGAAAAACTTCGTTATGCCAACAAAAAATATATCATGATATATTCCCTTACTTTTATTTTTAATACTTAAGCTTTGTTAATTACGATCAAACATAATAACTCTTAACATACCATATAAAAATGTTTTATTTATCTCATTCATTCCTATCGTTGCTAATGAACCAAAGAGATACACTATGGTTTAACAAACTAAAAACCGGTAAAGAAGCGACTGACATTTCCAATTAAAAAAAGATGATTTGCCATCTGATCTTTCATTCTGCGATATATCATACAATTTAACACATAATTGAAATCGAATCTCATTCAACAAACCTAAAAATACTATATTATGTGATTAGCATACCAAAACTAATGTGTGAAGACTTTTCCAAAATTAGGCACTCAAATGTTATACTTTCGCCTTATTCACTACGCATTAAAAGTTTTAGATAATCACAAATCGTATAGAATCGTATATATTGTTTTCATATTTCACCTCAATTAAAATGACGAACTCGATTTGTCGTATTTTAAATCGTCGACCGAATTTTCTATTGTTATAGAGACATTTATTGATCTGGTTGAATATTTTCGATGTTTTCCGACGATTGTAATTGCGGTCAGTTAACGAATTCACCGTTCACCAATCAAAATTAAATTAGATAGATTCCGAGATGTATATTCTAAAACATAGACAATTTGGATTGTTTATAAATTTCATTTTATGTAAGGCGCGCACTTAAAAGATGTTTGATGCATTTAAATATACTTTAGAAAAACCAAGAAATAAAAGCAATATTCATATTATAATAAACACAAATATTGTTAAAATATTTATTCTAAGACTTAAATAAAAGACAATTTATGTCTATGGGGACGAGTATGTCAGTTTCATGAAAACTCAAATGCAATTAACATATCCTCGACAAACGTTAATTTCTATTACAAATGTTATGGAAAAAATAAATGTATATTTTAATTATGCAACTGTCACTTTTTATAATAATTTCAGTTGTCCAACAACTAAGCGATAGTCTTGGTAAAAATTTCATTTCATATTCACAATTTGCCTTTTTATATGACATATCTTGTCGCGCCTCGAGCCGTAAGACCAACTCGTATGGCAACCGGCATAGCGCTCTTATGCCATTATGCTTCTTCTCTACCATCGCTCCGTACTCCCTTGTGTGTGAGTTGCATATACTTAGTTGCTATACATTGTTATAATAATAAGAATTATTTTTCATTGGTTATCTTTAATTTTAATTTATTTTAGAATCCGTTGTTTTGATGTTTCACTTCAACCGTGATGCTACCATTTTTTACCAGATTTCAATATCAATGGTTTGTTTTTATTCTATATTTGTTACCTCAGAACACTTATGAGTCGACTTAGATTTTTTTTTTTATCCGTTTGGAACTATTTCAATTTGAGGAAGTATTTGAAATCAGTTATTATTTTTATTATAAATGTATATTATTTTTGAATAATAGAAGGATTTACAATTTATCGCTTTAAATGATTTGTATGGGTATTTTTGTTTATTTTAAACGTCATCGCTGGGCGTATGTTTGTCCATTTTGTCATTCATATATGGGTAGATAGACATTTCGTTTTTTAATTTTAAAAGTAAAGAGAGATTAATAAATATCATCAATAACATCACGTTAGTAATTAAATTGATCACGTATTTTGTATAAATTACGACGGGTTTCACTTAAAACGATTTAAACCATATTTGTTGTTCTGTTGCGAAGAAATATTTATTTATAAAGGTTAGCTTGCATTATTACTTTTTTAAATAAAGAAGATAAGATCACTTTTTTAAAATATAATATAGAATTGGCTAAGGAGAAATTTTAATCATTCTACCATAAAAATTAAGATGTAATGTTCCTTGTGTTTGTAATTATATTTACTTACTAACGGGAAATGGAGTAAACAAACCCAATAACAGACCTGTTTTTTTTTACTGAAAAATAATTTATACAAACTTCCACGGTAGGGCTTGGAATTCTTAGCCAGTGCCAGACAACATACCACAAACCAGCAGTATCTATCTATAAAAATACTATCACCTATATATATAAAGTATAAATCACAAGATTACTTTTTTTTTTAAATAGATGATTGGCAAATTGGTCGTAACAGGGCAAGTGGTCACCATTATTTACATCACCAATGCATCACCAACTATATATATTTATAATTTTAGGAAATTAGATGTTATATCTCTTGTGCCTGTAGATGCACTGGCTAACTTACCATTTAGTTTGTACCAATGAGTAGTATGTTACGACTTACGTTGATACTCTATTTTGGTGCGTATCTTTTAAGTGTTGTTATACCTAACTAATAGACACATTACGCAAATCACTTTTGGAAATTTCACAATCGTTTATCGCAATTTAGTTTTGTGATTGTTCGAAAATAGCTCTACAGCTGTAAGACTCTGTTGCTATAGTTATAGTTTAAATATACATTTAATTGTTTAATATTCATTCTAGAGACATTTGCGCTTCTGTTTTTTTTTAGATTTAAAATAGATATCAAAATAAGAAAAACCATTAATGTTGTCCAATAAACAGTAGCTTATAAGATTTTAATTGTAACTTAACTTTGGATGTCGGCAATTTAATATTAATCTTATTTAACTTTAAATAGATTATCAGTATCTAAGTACTATCTGCGATGCAAAGAAATAAAGCCACAATAAACTTGAACATTTTATCGGTATAATTCCGTTTTTACAATTTACAATTGAAATGAAATCAAATCAAAATATACTTTATTCAAGTAGGCTTTTATAAGCCCTTTTGAATCATCATTTAATAAACTATATTAAGTAAAGCTACCACCGGTTCGGAATGTAGATTCTACCGAGAAGAACCGGCAAGAAACTCAGTAATTACTCTTTTTCAACATCTATGTATGTAATATATCCTGCCTGGAAGTCAACATGCATTAACTCCACGCCTTTTTATAATATATCTATATAATGTTGTATCGAATAATGCCTTCTTTACCAATGTATTTTTTACAATTGATTTGAATTTATGAAACGGCAAAGTTAAAAATATCTGAAAATAATACTATCTACGAAATAATTGTAATATTTTATTGATTATTCTTTTTAACAAAATGCTTATAATGTTTGTCTAAATATTATGAAATATATTTTGCGCAACGAACATAGTACCATAGATAATTTTATTAAAGAAAAAGATTTTTTATTATCATCACGACAAAGAATAATTATTTTCTCGATCTCGAGATCTTTATTAAAACAAAATATTTATTAATATTCACACATACCCAGTTCTGATATAGCACAATAACTCGCCCAATAAACAAGGAGTCACATTCTCTTTTTAAATACAACTCTATTGACGTTTATTTATGAGAAAACAGTCGTTTTTGTAAAGTCGCTTGTTTGGTTTCCTCGACTCGTCCTATAAACAATAAGAAAGGTAAGTTAAGGATGACAAAAGAAGTCATATTATATCGATATAATATTTCGTATCGATATTATAGAATCTTAACTATGCATATAATATTTTATTGACGTAATCAAATTATTGAGATCAGTCCATATATATCTCGTTGTGAAATATAATAGGATTATGTTTTCTTCCCATGAGACGTTCTTTCAAATACAGATTTTTTATCATCATGCCTGATTGTTAGACATTTTTATATTATTTTATGTATCGAATATGATATTCAGAGCCGTCTCAAGCTATGCTGGGGCCCTTGGGCACCCATGAATTTGTGGCCCTTTGGGTAGATATTTACTACTATGTACAAATAATTTGCTTATGGCCAGGCCTTAAATATAGTTTCAAATAAACGGTGCGGTAATTTTCGTATACCTATTCGTAACAATCTGATAGGTTGTACAATCTTATGGCTATTTTATAGTTTTTTTTGATAAATATGTTAGTTATTTCGTACAAATATATCACTTTCGAAAATATACACAGCAGTCAACGTGAGCACAAACGTGTGAAGGAAATTGTTGTTTCTTCGGGGCCCTCTCAAGATGGGGACCCTGGGCACGTGCCCCATGTGCCCTATGGTAAAGACGGTAATGATGATATTATGTTACCAATGTAGTTGAGTATAAACAAATAGTTTGGTATAATATACGTTAGGTACAACATTAATTTTTGTAGGTTATAATATATTAAAGTATAATATCATCATATGAAATATCAATACTATGTCAGTGTTGGATCGATAATCCCATTTTCATCAAGCATCTAGTTGTTTTAGTATTTATTACGAATGCAAAGTACGTATCAACTAATTGGTATGTGGCACAGATCTACTACTATTCAAAAAAACTTATTATTTGTGAATAGTTGGTACGCAAAAACAAATACAAACTGAGAAATGACATTTGGTTTTAAAAATGCCGGAGATTTTTTATTAATTTGTTTTCTAAAAGTATTTTTTTTATGCTTAATACTACTGAGTCATTTATTTTGATTAGTGTTTTATGAACAGCTAAGATTAAAATTAATACTGATGATTTTAATAAAAAAATACACGTACTAGAAAATTAAGAGGAGATAACTAGATAGAAATCAAATTCAACTCTAGCCTAGCACTACTGTGTACTTACTTTTTTTTTCATTCAGCTTCATTTACATTTACAATAAATTATATTCGCGTAGTGTAATAAGCTAAACTCTTCATCAGGAGATGGGAAAAATCGTTGACTGAAATAATTTAAATATTTTTTTAGTATAGCAACTTTTTTATGACATTACATTAAACATAATTATTATTTATTTTAACACTTCGAAGACTTGTGACAGAAGAATAAACACAGTAGTGTAGTTTTTTAAATGTTAAATTTAGAAAATAAATGGTCTTACTAATTGGATGGTTTATAATGGCCAACAGACGACCTACGCAGACTTAAAAAATAGATTTATCGGCTAGTTTTAGGATTATTATCTATTTTATTGAGTCGTATATCTATCGATAATATATTCGGCAATAATATTGATAGATTTATAGTAGTAGGAAGTTCTAGTCTTGCTAGACTGCATATTTCGATAACTCTTAATGATATTAGGAATTCTATTGAAACGGTACTGTGAAAGAGCGCTAAAGCTTTCAGTCCTGTGCCTTCCAATACATTTTGTATTACGTGTGCAGTGCAATCTGCAGATTGGTTTATAAAATGGATATATGCCATCCCAGTATAGAATCGACAAAATCGAATTATTTTCACAGATAATGTAGACAAAGGAGGTTTCTCTATGATAATTTTTGAATAATTCGATGTGATTGAAACACAACTTTGGTCGGACTGAGAGTTCAAGGACGTATTTGAAGGAAACGTTTTTAGATTAGTTTTATGATGACTACAGTTTGAGTAAAACGGTTTTTGACGCATAAAATAATTACATACGATTTGATTAATTTTTTATATTGTTTAAGAATTAAATGCTTTGTCGATTTTCGTAGAAGTATTTATTGTATGATGATCATATCATGTCATGATATCTGATATTTTATTTATCTACACAACAAAAGATACTTAATTTCGTCAATGACGATAGCGATCGGAATATTTTCAAGGCGGAGAAAGACGTTCTTTGGTTTTCAAATATTCGGTTACGTTCGATTTCAAGTTTGGAAATTGGTCTTTATGTAATTGGCCTCAAATAATTTTATTCAAGATGTACTTTAAATATTAATGATATATGTATAATTATATAGATTTAAAATTATAAATATCTACATAATATTTGTAAAATGTATTTCTCGTTGGACTTCGGATCGGTGTGCGGTGTGGTATGGGTGATGTTCATGTTTACATGATAAAGACAGCAAAAAAAAGGTACAAATTAGATTATATTTGTTACTGCACTCCGAAATAATTTAACATTCGAGAGTGAACCGATCTGTATTCTTAATTAATATTTAAGCACTTATTTTATTTTTAAGTTAATTTGACATCAAATTAAAAATAAATTTCAGTAAACTGAATTAATATACTTACACAAATAAATAAAACGTAGCTTGGATGAAAAAAAAAAACTTGAAAAAAAACTACGTTAACATATGCTTAATAAGATCTTAGTACAACATTATCATAAACAAACTAAAAAAATGAGCGCTGTGACCTCAGTAAAGACATTTAAATGTCCAAGGACGCATAAATCTATTAATTTCTTACGCATCTGCGTAAAATCGCTTTCATTAACAGAACGTAATATCGTTGAAATATTAAGAGGGAAAATTATTACCATTTACTAATTCGACGACCATTTTATTCTATTTTTAAATAATCGAGTCTCATTCGCATTACTTTTCTTAATACAAGTTGCTATTTTTTTAAATTTAATACGAAGATTATAGTGTTGAAAGTTTTTAAAATTGAGTTCGACGAAAAATACCCATATTTTTTAAATTAAAATAAAGATATTCGTCGTTGAAATTTTTGTTGCGTTTTTTAAAACGGTTCAGGTAATTTATTTAATTACTTAAAGATTAAAAAAGGAATTTCAATAATAATATAACAAAATTAGTATATCTGTTTTATTATTCATGAGTTAAGAGCAAAACGAATTGTCTTCACAGTGTTTGTGAAACAACGCAATTTCCTCTTGTTTTACTTACGAGTACATACAGATTAACATTTAAAAACTGAATATTGTCCAAAAACAACAGCTAATAGTTGTATACAGACTGCATAAAATGTATAATCTACTAGCGACTAGCCTAGACTAGACTAGACTAGCACGGATACAATTATTAATAAAATATTCATAAAAATGATTTGATATAAATAAAATATTTATACTCTATAGTACTCAGGAATAATGTAGCTTTCTATAAGTGATTTTTTAATATATATACACAAGCATACAAATTTGGCACCTTCATAATATCAGTATATATATAAAAGATTAAAGATACTGTAAACTTTTTCCTTGCAGGTTTGTTAGAAGTAGTGTAAATACCGTATTTATATTTCGATAAGGATAAAATCTCAATTCTAGTAAGACCAACTGTACGTCTCACAATCTGCTTGCCAAATTTCACAACGACCACTTTAAGCGTCAAGACGTGACAATGACAACGCTAAAACTATTTCACATAAACAATATTAATAACACGCTATCAATAAAAACAAACTAAAATGCGTGTTACCATATAAATCATATTGCATAAAAACTTTTTCGAACAAACTTTGTGGTAGAGTTAGTAATGTATATTTTTTTTATAATGAATACATACGATCGTAAACTTTTTCCAAATATTCTGTAATCATATTCATAAAAACTTTTATTTTACGACTTATATGATACAGAATTGCCTTTTATCGGGATAATGTCATTGGGTAATGTCACTCTTTCATTTTGAATCCGACAAAGTGTAACCTGACAGTTATAATTACACTGTTGATATCATGAGTGAAGTAATGAACCAGATCTTTAATACATTGTACTTTTTTGGTGCTTTTTTTTAAAGATTTTTTAGTATCCTAACTTATATTAAATATACGAAATTTAGTTTGCCTATTCGTTTGTTACATTAAATTTTGCGTACTAGTTCTGAGGGACATACTTGTACACTATTGGAATCTGTTACGTAAGGAAATACTGTCTGTTTTTCTAAGGTTTCTTATCAATGATTTCGACACACTTTGTCCTTTCGGCTAGTAGCTAGAGCTAGAGATTAAACGGAGTTGGGTTTTTTATTCTATGATCGGAAGATGAATTAGTTGTTATTCAGTCTGTTGGTCACACACACAGACACAGCGCAAATATATGGATAATCCTTTCACGACATACGATTAAATATTTAGGCTGAAGTGATACTCGTTTATAGAACTTTTTTATTTCACATTCGAGAGAAATGAAAGTCAGGTGTTATATTTAATGTAATGTTATAATTATACATCATCATATATATAAGCATAATATTTAATACCTTCGTACTTATAAAATTACAAATCACGGGTCGAAACATTATCAGCAGCAGCCAGCGGTTAGAATGTTTGGTATGTCCCTTAACTCAGAAAGGTCGTGAAGCACTTCATTCAGCTCCTGGTTTTTTTTATTCGGTCGCTTTGGATTGTCATCCTATCGGATTATAAGAATGTATATGTGTCCGTGCACAATATTATCATATACTCTTGAAATTAGCAAACACAACCGAAATTTGGTCAAAACAAATGGGCCTTATAATAGGTAGATATCATAAACAACTTTCTTTTAAAATAATATGACCTTAAATTATCAATTATGTTTAAACAAAATAAACCAGTGTTAAATACGGTAGCTTGTTCTCGTCAATATGGCGAAAGATTGATTCACATTGTTTAATTATTAATGAGTTTCCTCGACACATGTGTATAAAATGATGTACAATGAATTTAATTTTAATTTCAATGTGCGCGAAGGTGTCAGCTTATGAATAAATGATTTTACAAGCGTTGATGTATTCCATAAAATACCAAATACGGCTTCAAATTAAAGAGAAATTAATGGGAAATTACAATAAAGGTTAGTTATATGTTTTATTATGGATTCATTCATTTTTAATGAATTCACATTTGATTATATTTATTATCTGTAGTGATAAATTAAAGAACTTATAATAAAGTCAAAGCTGTTCAGAAATCGAGTATATAAGTTTACATATTACATTGAACAACTTTTTTACAGGACATAGACCCCTCCATTAATAGCTAGGTATAAAGCAAGTAAAAAACAAAGTTCAAACATGTTTCGAATAATGTATATTTTAGACTTAATAATATTAACATGTCCTTATACTTCCGCATTGTTGTTCAAATTATATGATCGGTCCAATAATTTTTAATGTTAAATGTTACTATCGCAAAAAAACGGAGCCCCTTAAAAGTGTTCGATAATACATTAATGTCTGTTTTAATTTATACTCTGTGCTTTTATTTCACTTATGTTATCGGTTTTATATTTTATTTTTAAAACGTTTGATCTCAGATCAGAATTGATAGGGAAATATTTGTACAAATGTTAGGTTTGTATCTGATATACTTTATATTTATTCTCTCACCAAGATGCGCCCTTTTATATATGGAAGTAGGAATAATGATAAACAAACCTAAGATTTACGTATTTCATGCGATTTGCTAATAACTCAGCTATATTGTGCCCTAAGAGTTATGATTAATATATCTTTATTTATAATCCAATACTATTACACTTAACTACTTATTTCTACTTTAATTTTACTTCCAAAATTCCGATAACAGTTTCGTCGACGTTCAAAACGCCATTTTGCAAATCCATAGTTGAATATCATAGATTAATCAAGCTCTCGACCAATGATACCGCGTCAATTTGCTGTCAGGTGTTGTTTTTTTGGCTTTTCTCCTCTTATGGTTGGAATAGAGTATACGTTAAATTATTTTATTTTGAATTAGCATGAGTCAGAGAAGTTCGTTCTTATAAGTACAATTAAGAGTAAATAATGAAAAAATACACATTAGAAATAAATAAATTCATCAAATATATTATTATAATATTTAATAGATTTGTGTATTTAATTGATTGACACCGATAATTTAGCGTTCTGCATGTTAAATTATCGGCGTTTGATGAGTCTTGGTGAGTGAATGGATCTATGTATATACTAGTATCTGAAAGTAAATCTACCAGTCACTTACATTTTCACTAAACCATTTAAATTATGCTGTCTTCTTTTCTCTCTCATTCTGCTTACTGGTGGTAGGTCATTGAACATGACCAGTGACCACGTTATCATTTGTAGTAACTACTACTATACAAATTTATTAAACAATTAATTAGTAAACAGTTGTATTTAATATTTTAAGGCAACTACAGACATGGTTAATGTAAACATAGTTCCCTAGTTTGGCGCCACGATGAAGGTTTGATATTATCTATATGTTTTAGTTGCAGTTTTTATAGGCGGAGATGATCAAGAAGGTGGCGTACTTGATTGTATATATCCGGTTATAAATTAATGAAATGTATTTAATAGTTTTGGTCTTACGTACAATTGAGAGTCAGTCGTCGATAAAATCAGTAACAACTTAAACGCATTCTTTATAAGGAATATTAAGAAATTTCTCGTTATTGAATAGGTGTTACTATAAACGTTTTCTCGTATCAAACTGCAATAAATAATTTTCGTAATTTCATGATAAAATCTTTCATTTATTTAATTTATTGCAACCATGAAATATATATATATTTTTAATTATTTATTTATTGTTTCTTATAGCTTGAATTTTGTTATTAATTACGATTTTTTGTTTAATAAAAAATATTTCAAAGTGCATTGTGTCATAATAATGTCAATTTTTCATGTTATGTTTTAATTGTTATCGGTTCCTAATAAAAAACAATACCATTGTATACCAATATCAATTATTCTTATATGTTAAGTTAATATTTAAAATATGACTGTTATACATTTATTTTTATGTAATAATTAAATATTTAAAAATTTCTCAAACAATTATACTTACTAATTTGATGTAAAACTATAAAAAAGGAACATTACTTAAACATGCAGTGATTACAACTAGTGATCCGAAAGGGCAAATTAAAGTTTACAGTGAGATGAGATGACACTATATGTCAATTACGTGTGTCCCTTCCGTCATTCCGTGTGGTCCTGACATGATAATGACAATCGTAACATTTAAATGACGATAAAAATTAAAGAAGTAGCATAATTGCAGTCACTGGACACATAAATCTGTTCGCTTTACACGAAATTTTACGTTTCAATATAAATGACAAAACCGTGGAGGTTGTATATGATTGTTTGATTAAGGGATTGTAATTACTTTAAAGTTTAACTGTGATGTATTAATTGACGGGTTAAATTATTATTGTTAATAAGGGTGAAGGGTAGTACAGATTGACATTTATAAGGTTTGCAAAATTTTTGTGTATATCTGTATACATATTGTAAAATTGGAGTGTCTGTTTGTAATATTAAAATTATCGCTTTTTACTAAATGCATATGTACGAGTATTTATACACGGAACATATACCAAAATAACATCGTTTTTTTTCAATTTTTGTCTGTCTGTATGTTTGTTTCGGCTAATCTCTGGAACGGCTGGATCGACTTTGACGGGAATTTCACATTTCGGCAGATAGCTGATGTAATAACGTAATACGTAACTTAGGGTAAAATAATAACTTTTTTGTGAAATCAAACGCACACGCAGTCGCGGGCACAGCTAGTATAGATATAATTTTGGTAAATGTCAAATGTAGACATGGTGATGTTGTGTAGAAATGTTGCAACCCACAGAAATACTTATCGAATTTATTTAAATTTAGAAGCCAAATTGTCTTTAAATGCATTTTAATATACAGAAAACTATGTAACAGCGCATACTGTAAAAATATTCATGCAAATGTCACTATAATAACCGTGAAAACTTTTATTAGAGTGACTGTGCGATAGTCTTTTTTTAATTTAGTTTTATTTTATAGCGCAGGCAATATTTGTATCAAGAAGCCCAACGCTTAGTCTTCTAACGCAAGCTTTAGTTTTTGTGTCACGTGTACTATGTTCTGTGTATAATTTTTTTTATATAATAAAATCATTAATTATTTAATATTATAATATAATTTATATTTATGCTATTATTGTCACAAAATATTATAATTTCTGGTATTGAATGAAACATTTAGGTTGTAAAGAACCCCGAGCGACCAGTAAACTTTGAAGGTTAAACTTCAACGCGTAGCTTTAAGACATCACTGTCCATCTGTCTCACGGCTGCTTGATGGTCAATGAGTGGAAAATTGGTAATGATTAATTATACCCAAAAAAAGTTATTATGAAAATGGCACAAGTCTCGAAGATTTATTACGGAACGTCGACGTTTTAAAAGAATAAATAATTCGTTGTTTATAAATCATTTCTGTATATATTTTTCATCAAAAAATGATGCTGCAGTGTTATTATTATAATACATTTTGGATAATTTATTCGTTGGAAGTTTTAACACTTGTTTCTTATTATTGCATAATATATTATATGGTTGAATAATATTAAATAATCCTTGTTAAATTTAATATGAGATAACTTATCTATGACTTTGAATTTTGTCTATGACCTTCGGAAAGTGAAAATATGCTAGCAGTTGAATTAAGTTTAATAGTAACAAAGTTGGATCACTTATGTTTAAAAATATTATTTCGATTTCTGTAGAATAGATTTCATTTCAAAATATATGTAATAATATTGCACTCTAATAAGTGAAATGACAGAACGACCCACTGACAGTGACAGTGACATCTCTTTAATTATATGGAATAGGCGGCAAATTGAGAACAGATAATTAAGAAAAGCGATATTATATTGTAGTGATTTTCTTTACATATATTTTAATCAAGTTGGCGTTACATGCGTCAATATCATAGTCAGCGACATCACGGCATTAAAGTATTTTTATTAAGACATATATATTGATTATAAAGTAAATTTACATCCTCGAGCTATTTTATAAAGTGTTATTAGCGGCTAATGTTTCCCGTTCTAATAAGCAATTACAGTTCTATTAAAAAAAACTTCTTCCGTTACGACTAAAATATGATATTCATTTTTTTTTAATGATTACTTTATTATAAATCAAAATCCAATAAAATGAAGTTTGAAAACAACAATAAAACAAATGATGATCGAACTTTGTTAATAAATATCAATCATAGGACACTGCCGTTGTTTAAAGTCTTGTGAAATTATAAAATTTACAAGTCTTGAGTAAAATAGCCGTAAATAGTATCATTTAACAGATTTAATTTTATAAAAACGATTATTACATATATACATAATATATGTATTATATACTCATTAAAAAAAAACGATATGCAATCGAAAATAATATATTGATTTTTGTGTTCGATTACGAGCGCAGACACCGTTTGTTTAACAATGAATATGTTACAACACGTTTTATGTAATGAAAGCGATTCGTCTTGCTTGTGTCCAGATAAATGGATGTTTTGTTAGCACGTTAAGACAAGATATCCTTTCTCAAACAGATTACATGGTTCTTTTTCAATAGTATTTATGTTTCCTTTTTAATAACAAAATATCAAATGTTGCCATTATTTTATATGCGAATTATTAATTTAAAATTAGTATTATATTAAATTTATGAAAATATTTTTATAAATTTTACCCGTATAAATTCGGGTCAGAGAGCTAGTACTGATTTTTGTGATCTTTTAAATAAAGTATTATTTATACATTTAAACCTTTATAATAATAAAGGTATATTAATATAAATTAACAAAACTTACAGTCGACCTGTTGGAACTGTGACAACCGACTTGGAAATTAATAGTATTTTTTTAACATATATACATACTTGTAATGTTTTGTTTTCTTTATAAAGTCATTTAGACAACATTTTTGTTGTTTATATATATTATATACCAAATGGTACATTGATTTTATATTATTAAAAATAATATAAGCAAAAAGATTCTATAAGTAAATATAAGTAATAAAATAAACCTTTTCAATTATTAAATAACATGTTTACATTGAGTCTTAAAGTAAAGGTAGTAGGGCTTTGTGCAAGCTTCAAACCGGGTGGTTTGAAGCCAAACGAGCTTCTACCGACAAACAGCAATAATTAGAATTGGAACACAATATCCAGTTTTAAGGGAGAGTGAGTCAGTGTAAGTTTAGGCACATGGGACATAACATCTTCTTTACTAAGGTTGGAGGTGCATTGACGATGTACGGGTTAATATTTCTTATTGCCATCATACCCATTGCCATGACTTAAAGTAACGGCCAATAATTGCCCGACTACTAATGCTTCTCCTTGAGAAATTATGGGTAATTAACCACGCCGCTCCAATGTTACTTTGATACACATGAGGAATATTTTCGTTCGAATCTTGAATTATACTTCATTGGATCAACGTGGTCAAAAGAGGTCTAAATCTGATGTTTTTCTCCAGACAAGTGTTCTTTAAGGTGTTACTAAATACTTAATTTTCTCATTTCCTTGCTTGTATCTGTAGACAAAAACTAATCTTATAAATTAGTGAATTTATATAACGATAGGATTTCATTGATTCTTAAACTGTAACTCTTAATAATATACGCTCAAATTGACAGAGGTTTATTTATTTATTTTGAATGAAGATAATTTATGAAACATATTGAATTCTATAAATGAATCTCGAATAATAAAACGTTTATGATAAAAACTGGTTGGAAGGTGACGTGGAATTTAAGAAAATTCTTTAAAAGCGATGCACTTCTTTTAATATACCAATGATATTACATGTTGATAGGTTTAAGAGTACACACATAACCTTCAAATAAGAAATTAAAATTAGTCAAGATAATCTTTGTTAATAGTGTTATTATTATTAGTATATTTAGTATCTAAGGCGAAACAGCGTCCTTTTATCAGCTAATAGTGTACACAACAATGTTTAAAGGGAAATTTGAACTAAGCTTTTCCGTAATTGTGTTTAGTTAAGGGGAAACCTTTGCACCTCAATTCTCCAACTCCCCAAAGTCTTCTCTATAATTACCGCCGACTAAAATTCATTCAAAGTCATAACGTATATACAATTGAGTTTTATTTTTGAATTCCGAAGATAAATTAAAATATGTAATCTCTTAATAACTCTTTGCTCGATATGTTCCAGCACGCGTCATATTTAAATTAAACAAAATGACGTCATATCCTGTTAAAAAATGTGCAATTGTATAGTGTGCTTGAAATCAGTTATGATTTTACGTCGCTGATGCTTTTCGATCGATATACGTTTAACCATATAAGTTATGATTTTTTAGGGTAAATTAATTATCTTTGAGGGCTATAATTCACTTTAGAGCGTGTTTTTTATTACTTTTTATGTTTTAAATTTTTATATGAGTTTATCAATCTATATATCTATACTTATAAGATATATATAATATTCTAAATACGAAAAAGTTTGTTTGTCTGTTGCTCTTTCACGGCTAAACCAACAATATGAATTCGTATAATTTATTTATGTAGCAAGCTTGAACTTCAAGAAAGGGGAAAGGGTACTTTTTTATGCTTAATCCAAGTATGATTATATTCGTTTCTTATTCGTCAGGACGAACAACCTCTAAAAAGCGAGCGAAGCCGGCAATCAGTTATTATTATACATACATATATTAGCGAAATTATCATGTACTGACTAATCTCAAGAACTCCGAATTTATTGGTTCGATTTACTTCAAATTCATCATTGTACTTTTTGCGACGTAGCCGCTCACTAAGAAAGAATTTCTAGAAATTTTAACACCAATCAGTGGAAGGAGTTTGCATGAATTTTAACTTTTAATCGAGACAACTAGTTATATTTATATTTAGAACAATCTGTCTGTAGAATATTATTCTGTCTCGCATATATATAAATAAACTCTCTACCTGCTGTGCTTAATAAGCTCATACTCTTGTGATGATAGCGTAGTATAGTATTCATAATACAAGTATCATAAACAATCCTTGAAAAGAAACGAGTACTAGTTAACGTACTCATTTACAATGTTTACAAATAAGTCCGTTTAAAAATAATCAAATTAAACGTGTTTTATATACAATTAAAACGAATATATATATTTTTTTGTCTTTTCATGTATTTTTTTTCTTTTTTAACATCATGTAAGCGTTGTAATGCTTCGTACGTGTATACTACGATATAAAAATATAATTGTCAACTAAAACAACAAATTTTTAACTCAATTGCATAGTCGATTCGTATACTCGTACGTATAGAATACGCTTAGAAACTAACTGGGTCGGATTTTGGCGAACTCAGCAAAAGAGTGACTACCACTGTAAATATTTGAAAAACAATAAAAAAACTATCAATTACGACAAGAAAACACATTTAGTGTACAATATGTATATTTGAAAAACATTTCTTTTTAATCGATTAGAGAATGATATACAAGATTTATAAGGAGTTAATAAATCCGGTTCTGGAAACAAATACATACTCGTATTTTTATATCCACCGGCAAAATAGACGTTCGCCTATGTAGGTGTACCTATGTATATACCAATTGTGGTGGCAATCGGTTGATCATAAGAAACCTTGAAATTTAATGTTTTCAAACATACATATTTGACGACCTCCGTGGTCGAGAAGTGTGTACACCGGTTTTCATGGGTACGCCGCTCCGAGGTCCCGGGTTCGATTCCCGGCCGAGTCGATGTAGAAAAAGTTCATTAGTTTTCTATGTTGTTTTGGGCCTGCGTGCTTGTGGTACCGTCGTTACTTCTGATTTTCCATAACACAAGTGCTTTAGCTACTTACATTGGGATCAGAGTAATGTATGTGATGTTGTCCAATATTTTATACATATATGTTAAGTGTTAAGTTAAGTGTTAAGTTTTATGGCAATCGGTCAATTGATGTCAAAATAATATCAAAAATACCAATATCGTTGTATATGTATATATGATACGATAATACTCTTATTATTATCAATAAAAAAACAATTGAAACCATGATCAGATTCATGCAAATGAAATATCAATTTATCCGGTATTCGAAGGACCAAGTCACAATAATATAAAAACAAAACAATGTCGTCTGTGTTTACAAAATATCACTGCGATAACAAAATGTAACTTTCGTTTGTTTATTTGTCGTCTATTGTCATTAGATAATGACAAGTAACATAAGAAAGAGGAACTCCCATTATGCTGCATTTGCGTTACCATGTGACGTCATAGTAGTGGAAGATGAAATCAAGAAATAGTAGACTACTAACTATTTAATTATCTAACTATTTCTACTAATGATTCTAACAAACTACTAAGCTCTTTCAAAATAATAGCTAGTAACTAAGCTTACTTTTTGGCCGGGCTTTGTGCAAATCCGTCTGGATATGTACCTCCCACTCACCATATATTCTACCGCGAAACAGCAATGGTTATTACTGTTCTGTACCGACTTCAAGCATGAGTAAGTCAGGGTAACAATGGGCACAAGGTACATAAGTTAGTTCTCTTGGTTGGTGGAGCGTTGGCGATGTAAGGAACGGTTAAAAAATTTTATTGCGACCACTTACCATCACGTGAACCATTTGCTCTCCGCCATGTATTTTTTAATGATATATAGGCGGACGAGCAAATTGGCCAGCTGTAAGAAATATTAACCACTCCTTAAAACACCAATGGGCCACCAACCTTGGGAACTAAGATGTTATGTCGCTTGAGCCTGTAGTTACAATGGCTCCCTCACACTTCAAACCGGAACCAATAATACTGAGTACTGATGTTTGGTGGTAGAATATCTGATGAGTGGGTGGTTCCTACCCAGACGGGCTTGCACAAAACCCTATCACGAAGTAAATGTACCCACAGCTAGTTTATAACTCTTCTAGAAAATCTAATAAAATCTCTACGTTGGTTTGCTGAAAAACTAAACTATTATCCAAATTATGATATCTGATCACTAGACCTCCTACTCGCTTTAAAATTCTATAATTAAATTATTGTATCTTCTTCTTTTCTACCAGAGAATTGTTGTGGTAAACCCTGAGTAACAATTACTAGTCACGCCTATGTTCGAAACTATTGATTGTTTTTGAGTGACAAACGAACAAAACCCGTGGAAATGTCAATGAATACCAGTTAGAACTGGTCCGCGGCCATGACATTAGCTGTATCGGTTCCGCGAGCTAATTCGAGTCTACCTACAAAAGTACTGTGTGGGCCTGTCCTCACAAAATTGTTGAAGGAACATTCTTTGCATTCTAATAAGCAATAACAAAAAATATTGTTATTAAGACTTTGAAAATGGATTCGTTGTAGAAAGAGCTTCATTATACAGTTCATGTATGTACTTTCAAAACCTATACTTAAAGGAGGATAACTCACTTCAAAAAAGAAAGTGAAAAGTTATTTTGATTTCAAGGTATTACGTATTAATTTAAGAAATGATAAGGAAAGCGATTCAACATTTAAATTATGAGTATACTAGTGACCTGTTCCGGTTTTACACGGCTACAATGAGAGTGTATATACTAACTTTATATTGAAGACCATACATAAAAAGAAAATAAAATTCTCGTTTTCTCTTCTATAATCTGTATGTCATACATATAAACCTTCTTTCTGGAATGTCACTGTTTATTAACAAAAACTACATTATCCGTTGCGTAGTTTAAAAGATCTTAGTGCACAGACGACGGGAAGCGACTTTGTTTTACTACTACGCAGAGATATTAATATCAAACTGCTTCGTAGGCCGTAGAGTAATGCTTAATAGCGTTCCTTATGATTTGGGAAATATTCCATATATTAAATACGGTTTACAAAGGTTTATATCCTGCGTGTGCATGACAATTCCATTGTAATGCATTTATTAAGTATTTGAACATGATGCTAATTGTAATTAAGTATCATGTTTGCAAATAACAATAAATATTAAAATATAAATGATGTAAAATATCGGTCGGAGAGTCCGTCCCGTTGCTAAATCTTGAGTATATTGTTTTGATGTCTCTTATAGTAAAGAGAATAATAAATACACGTCAAGAATCTTGTTAAAAATGCAAAAAATTCATAAAATTCTTGTTTTAAAATGAATGATTAACGTGGGACACCAGCGACGTCAGATTGTGCGTTTGCGCAGACATTACAGCACTTTACTAATTGAGACAGCTCGAATCTGATCAGAATAATTTATTGCACCTTATTAGACATTTTAGGTTTTCTGCGTAATAAGTAAATTAATATACATATATTTTTTTAAGTAGCAACTCTTTATGTTTCGAAAGTAGAATGTAACTAACCTTTTTTTAATTAAATAATTTCAAGGAATATTGAAATCATTTAAAAAAATATATTTGAATGAATAACCAAATTTTTTACTCATGTTTAATTCATACTAAATAGTTTGTGATTATTATTACTATAAACCATTTCATAAAATAATTTAAAAAAAAATAACTAATTACTTCTTAAATTATTAACTAACCAACAACTTGTAAATGTTCGACTGCCGAGTAAAACCTCTTTCCTTTTTGAAGCTAACAATAAGGCCTAATTAAAGTTTTTCTCTTTATATATTATAAAAGAAATTAAACAACCGATTTGTACTATAAAATTATTGATTTATATAATTCGAGGTTAAGTTGCAAAATTAAATACGTTATTATTTTCACTGAAAAGCTTTTTAATAGTGACTTAAAGTTCAAAGAATTAAAGCCCTTTTAAGCTGACTGACTCCTTAAATCAAAGATAAGACAAGCGAAACGACAAGAAATACGGTTATAACCGTCTTAATTTTTAATGGAAATCAGTAAGATTCATTTAAAGTAATTTACATAATAATTCACAGCCTTAACCACGTGCTGAGTGAAAACATAATTAACAAAATAATATTTTGCCATGAAACTGTGACTAATATACATATGTACGTCGAATCATTTTGAATCTTATTACAATCCACCAGAGTTCATTTGTGAATTGGTGGATTGGTGTAGAATCTTCCGTTGATGTATGAGATAATAGTTGAATTAAAGTGTATTTATAAAAAAAACATTTGCTACTCGTTCGCTATACTCAAAGCATTATTGTATATTATAAGTGTTAAGTATACTATTTCTTACAAGCAGTTGCAATTTTAATGCTGAATTAAATTAATCGAGAATCGAGAATAAGCGGCAGAGATCCAGTATTAGTATTCTAGTATTTTCATCAATCATATATATGTAATCATAATAAACATTTATAATTAAATTGATCTATCATGTATGATAATCATTTTTAATATATTCAAGGTCTTTTATCATCTTTCATTTGCTAAATGAAAACTGATCTGTAATTCTTTTTAAACTAACTCATTGACTGCGAATTTGTTGTTGCAAAGTTTATCTTAACTTCCGCATTATACACGGTTATTGGTAATTTGACGTATTCGTAAGGAGGTGATAGGGGTGAACTTTTAGTTATCACGTGTTTTGCTTTTTTCAAAATAAATCAAAAATATATTTAAGAAAAAGTATTCATTTAAATCTCATATTTCATTCTGATTTATAAAAATGATTAAACACTGGTTACTTATCAATAATAAAACAATAATTCTCAGTCGACGTTTAAAAATGCGAGACGTAAACCGATATTATTTAATTTATTTTTTCACAAAAATGCCTAAAAAAACTTTATGAAACTTGTCCTGTAGATTATTTTATAAACCTTAGCGTTTTTTAGCTCTCCAAAAATGTATAACAACTTGGAATTTATTTCAAAGCCACCGAAAAATAAGGCCCACAAAAGAAGCTGGTGGAAATTATTATTCGAACATGAACGAATTCGGACTAAAGTTTAAAAACATAATATAAATAAAACTAAAATACAAATTTTAAATTAAATTTAGAAATAAAAAGCAGTTGAGTAGCTGAATTACAATTAAGACATTTTGTAATTTAGCCAATTAAAGTTCTAGCTCGAAGTGAGTTCCCCTATTGCGTAAGCAAAGTCGCATCATTTTCCTAAGTTGTGACGTAACTCGGTAATTTAAAAAAGTAGTGTCAGTCCTTACTTAGGGTTCAAGCTTGCTTCATATAATTTGAACAAATTCGGTTTAATTGTTTTGTCTGTAAAAGAGTAACGGACAGATATACAGAATAACTTTTACATTTATAATATTAGTATAGATAAATTGTTAATAACTTTGATTGACTTATAAAATTCAAATTTATTTATAATTCGTTGATCCGCAACAAAAGAATGTTAGATTTTAAGATTCTCATAGAAGTTGATGCAGCATATAATTTAATTAATTTTACAACATAAACATTAGTAATAAAAAAATATATATTATTTTCCTCCTCAGCACATTAGAACCTTTTTTTAACGAGCTGTCATGGTTTTGTTTTACGGATTTTAAATTAATTGAATAAATAAATTGATCTAATGCATCGCTAAATTGTCATAAAATATTTACAGCGAAGTAATAAAGTTATATTAATTGGATAATCGTGATTGATAGATTAGGTGTTTTTTTCTTGCATGCACTTAAATTTATACTTATAATTTTATAGTCCTAATGTGAATTATGTATGCAATTGATTATTATTCTATGCTATTCTATTTTTTATTTATGTATGTATTTTTATGTAACGTTTATTTGTGGATGAATGAAATAAGTTTTGGTCTATAAGTTATAAAAAAAAACATAAGAGAACCTTGTTTAAAAAAGAAAATAGTAAGCGATAGGAAATTAAAGTTATGTATTGTTTTGTTATACCTTTTCTTTAGGTGTGGGTATTCGAGACTATAAACAAAAGATGGTGGAATATTTTTCATAAGTACTTAAAATTAAATTAAAATATTTAGCTTTTGTACTAACCGATAACCGATAAACTTATCAATTTTTTTCATGTTATACCTTAAATAAACAAAAAACGGACCAAGTAATCTTAAATAATGCAGTATAAAATGTAGATTATGCCTTTCGTCGTTGCAACAATATACAAGGCACGCGTCGATTAAAACGCAAATCATCAACATGAATTTAAAAGAAAATTAACCGTCATAAAAATAAGAATTATTGTGTAATTCCGTATAAGTAAATTTTTTGGGTACTATAAATTTACAATCGATTATGTACCTTATATATTATAATTTATAATTCATTTTACAACAAATATGGTATTGACTGAAATATCAAATATTTTCAAAATATTTTGAACTCTAAATATATTGCACTAGAGTCGATTTAGGATGTTTATAGTGTGAACGAATTCATCAAGATCATTTACAGAGTTATATCTCTCAGTAGTCGCACTTCACTTAACCACAGATTATCTTACAATAAATTCTACAGAATAATCGGTTATTTGATATTTAATGTTCATAAAATGTCATACTTAAAAATTTATGTTATTATTTTCGTGACATGGTAATCGAAATTTAAAATGTTTTTAAATTTTATAACAGTTTAAATTATTTATCATTTATAAATTTGAGTGAGGTTAAAATTTCTCGTCATAAATTAATTTCTTATAACATTTGACAAATTAAATTTTTTATTGTTTTTATAAAAATTAACGCAAATGTTTATCAAAAATATTTATGCTTTATTAAATAGTTATAATAAATTACTGTCGTAGTTATTTCGTATATATTTTTTATGTTATAAAATTAAGACTAAAGCTGAAGAGTTTAATTATTATAACGTTGGCAGCAACATTATCACAGTTATAAAAACAAACATTTGCACATTATTAAATTAACTTATATTGCATATTACATTAATACTATAAAAAATATATTGTTAAATAATATAATTTTATACAGGCTATAATAACACTTTCGTAGTGCTGTAATAAGTCAGTAAATCGTAAATAAATACCTTAAGAACTCTAACTAAAGACATTTGGTAAACGTTTGGTAACATTAAAAATCAAGGATTTTAACCCTTGAGTGAAAACGATGAATGAACATGTATACTAAACGCGCAAGCGTGTTATATGTAAATCAAACACCTTCGCAGGCAAGGTGAGTGACAGTCGTGACGTGATTCACCTTCCTCGGAATCGAACTCGCTATAGTTCTCAACCGCATCGTGACGTGATGGTTGCAATGAGGAAATTTCGTTGTCTTTAGACGGTTATATTGACATGGTCACGAGATTTAACAATAATGCTTTCGGACCGACATCCATGCGTGTACCAAGTTTAAATATTGTCACATAAAGCCATATTTTTACCACTGCTCTTTTGTTAAAATATTATTGTTTACTGTTTTTAAAAAAAAAATGGTTTTAAAATTAAAAGTTCTTTTTTATTTGGATAAGGCCGCAGGTGACGACGCCACTTGGCACTGAGAAACTCACTAAGCCTACTTTAATATTGCCAATTGGCTATTTATAAACATTCTTATGCATTTTAAGGGAATATTATATAACAAACAATTACAAATTAGTTGTGTTATTAATTCAACGAAGATCAAGTGGGCAAAACATTTGAATCTTAAAGGAGGAATCAGATGGTTTCATTTTGCGTTTTTACTGAAAAAGTGACAATTGAACCATTAGTGAACAGATTCAAATGTGTTGGATCGTATTCGGCATACAAATGTATGTTTGCTCTTGTAAACGTTCTTCAGAATGATTGTTTCTGATGTAACCACACTTAAGACGAAACCGTACTCATGCACTTGTCATGATTTGTCTCATAGTAATGGAATCCGGCACGAGTCTTACGATATTATGCCCAAAAGAGTCCAAGCATGTCCACTGACGGGTACAAGGGTCTTTGCTCAGCACTAGGACATTTCCGAGCATTTAGTTATGAATAGATATCTTTTGGACCACAATAGTACGTCTGATATAAATGTGCCTGAAATCTATACTAATATTCTAAAAGCGAAAGTAATTCCGTCTGTTTGTCCGTCTGCTCATTCATGGCCAAACCAGTTAATTTAATTAAATTTTATGTAAAGCAAGCTTGAACTCCATAGAAGGACATAGGCTACCTTCGTACGTCAAACGCCTGACAACCAAACTCTAAAACGCAACTGAAGCTCCGATAGCTAGTATTTAATAAAATAAAAAGTAAAATGAAATTTACGAGGATTAAATAGTTGTTAAAAAAAAAAGCAAATAAATGTTTTTTAAAATTAAGTGGTACCCAACCTAAGTGAACCTAACCACCATCTATTATTTTTTATAAGTTGTTCGAAATTGACTTACAATCACTTAACGAAACTTTTTGCTGTGAGTTTTTGTTACTGCTTATCTATTTCATTCGATCTAATGTTGCTAATGTGCGATGTCTAAATATATAAAAATTTATAGTGAGTATGCTAAAAAAACTGCATCAAATAGTAACCTACAAATTAAAAGACGACAAAATGTTACAACATCATTTATCTCCGGAAATTAGTTGCAAAGTATTTTATATACCTGATTTTAATAATTCCTCTTGAACGTGCAGCGAAGGAAAACATCACGAATATTAAATCTGCATGCTTAAATTATTTGAATATCTAGATAGTATCGCACAACAGAAGAACTAAAACAAATGCCAACTTTATTATCTTGGTGACAGCTACGCTTAACACACGTTTTATTATATACTATTATACTAGTGTGTGTGTCTATTTTACTAGTGTGTGTACTTAGTGACCAAAAGTTGGTCACTATTTTTGTCGACACGTTCTCAGCTTTGACAGTCTATCTGGACTTATAAATAGCCAAAGGTTGCATGTGTTTGATGATTTTTTCTATCTAAAGTATGCACATTGAATGTTTCGCAGTGGACTAGTGAAGTCGATTGCATTATGCTTAAAACCTTCTTCGTAAAAATAGCTAACAGTTGGATATCTACAGTTACTTAGCTTATTACATAATGGATGTGTGTAATTCACTCTTTTCCCGATTGGGTCACAAAAGCACAACGTCCAACTGGCGAATTATTTTGTTCTGAGGCGGTAGATACCTATAAAATAAACATTGATAAAATAAAAATGTATTCATACCTGCCTTATTCGATATTATTATTCATTTTATAAATAGAATCAGAGTTCTTTGAAGTGACAACAAAATACAATAGTTAAAAAGATTTACATTACAAAATGAAATTGATATTTATTTCTTAATCCCGTATTATTGGCTTTATATGATAATTTT
This sequence comes from Vanessa tameamea, assembly GCF_037043105.1. NCBI lineage: Eukaryota > Metazoa > Arthropoda > Insecta > Lepidoptera > Nymphalidae > Vanessa > Vanessa tameamea. The sequence continues at coordinate 1,884,655 of NC_087316.1, forward strand.
AGTTAGACGATCATAACAATTCGTTTTCAAAAGTGTTGACTGTTTGACGTATATTGCGCAATTATGCTAACAAGGCTCCTTGTTAGTATAATCCTCTTCACTCCTCTCCTCTTCCCCCTCCTCAAAATACTATTTTTTTGTTCGTGTCAATGACACGTGACATTTCTGTTTCACCTTAGAAACACGACCTGGCCGAAAGAATTTAAATTAGATATTTTTTTTGTTTGAAGTTTTGTGGTCATGTAGACTGAGCGAATTATTCTTTGGAAGTTTATGTGATCCCTTTGACGGTACCTTTATTTAAAATTTAAAATGTAAGCTAATCTTGATACTTTAAATACTGATACGTTTGAAATTGTATATATTATTGTCTGAATGTGTAAATGAACGAAACGATCGAACAAAGAAAAAAGCGATTTTGGTAAAGTTACGATAAATTTTATACGAATAAATTCGACTAAAATCAAAAATATTATAATATATATATATATCAGACCATATATAGACCAGAATAATATATAATATACAAACATACTATTATTATGTAATTATATAACTACTTTTTAAGCGAAAAGATTTTTTTTTGGGTTTACGTTCGTTTTTATTATTAAAAATGCTTTTCTATTATTTTTATATACCTTGGCCCAAATAATATGCAACTAACCAGAAAATATTAATCGAACATAATTTTTTTATTTACAAATTTAAATACGATTCAACGCAACTATAAAAAATGGCAAGTCAATAAAGCAATTTTGTAATAATAATAAATCCATGTTAATATAATTTAGTCGTGTTAACAATTTATCTAACATTAATCTATGAAACAAGGTGTTAAGTTTGATTATTAACAACCGAAGTATATTTCTGTAAATATAATTTTATTTTGACAGCTAGCACAATCAGAATGTCTTGACATATTGCCGTACACGGCACGTCGGTATTATGGTGATTAATGAAAAGCATTTATCGTATTTGTTAAACTTTATTTTATGGGGGTGTTTGATTAAGCGTGTTGGCGTATTTGCATTAATGGTCTGAACAGGAAACTGTGTAGCGGACCTTTCTGATTTTATAATATCGTATATTCTTCAATTTGTTTTCGCTTAGCAATATTGCACTGCTGTTGCGATATTTTGGTTCAATTGTAGACGTCTTTCTTTTTGCGGGTTCAATATACGTGACTGTCACGGTTAGAATATTATTTGCGAATACACCAAATATATAGCCAAACTTAGCGATATCGCCAAGCGAGGACTTCACTTGGCGTACCAGTAGCATGGACTTGTACGCCAAATGAAGTACAGGCAGTCACCTAGTTAACCTTATCGTAAATATACAGTTAATGATATCCCCAGAAATATGATGAATTCTAAATTTACTCCGGCATTCTTGACTTCGAATTTGAATCTGAAGATATCTGGCAGTGTTTCGTAACTTTGTTGATCATATGTATACGTCTGGTCGACCATTGTATCGGATTATGATAACGAGATGAAAGAGTGCATCTTTTGCGATTGGCTCTATTTTATCGGAGCAGACAGCATTTTTTTGGGATTGTATACCGTAAATTTATTCAGGAGGACGTAATTATGAATGAGATACACGCTTATGAGATGTTACGACAAATTATTATTTGCCATTCTCTTTCCCATATTAAAATCAAGCAGTATAATATAGATGCAATGCTAAAATATTATGTTTTAGCGTGTCCACAATTTGAAACCCTTTCATTTCCAAAATGTATATGACTATCATTTGATACAATTATGAAAACTTCGAAATACGGCATTCGGATTTCCTGGACGGGAAAAAACCAGAAATGACGTATCACACGTCACTTTAAGTGAATGATTACAGCGTCAAATGTTTACAAGTTGTCCAACATCAGTGGTATACTGGATCTTTTCATACAAGATCATTCTATAAAACGAAGGTTACAAGAACATTAAAAACGAATGAATAATAAGATTGATTGTCGACTTCAGCATCACTAAGTATGTGGTCTGACATTTAAACCAGAATTGATATCATTGTTCAAGTGTCAGAAGTTTGGGCATCATGGAAGAGCCATATGGCGCATATTAGAATAAACGTATTTATTTTATTTTTTTATGGTATAGATTGGCGGGGCCACCTTATGGTAAGTGGTCACGACCGCCCATAGACAATGGGGCTGTAAGAAATATTAACCGTTCCTTACATTGCCAATGCGTCACCAACCTTGGGAACAAAGATATTATTTTTTTTTTTATTTATGTGATAGGTAAACAAGCAGGAGGCTCACCTGATGGGAAGTGACTACCACCGCCCATGGATATCTCACTCAAAATGCCTGGCTCACTGATAATGGGGAAATGGAGTAAATATAATCTACGAGTAATATGGACTACTGAAACTAGATACACACATAGCAGTTTTAAGTCTTTTTATATTCAATGATCACTAAAATTTTGCAGGTATAACGCCTTACTAGATATTCTGCTAAACATCAATACATCATTTGAATCGAAAGTAGTAAGTAACCAGTGCAATAATTTATTGTGCGTTTATCTTTCAAGAGTTACTTTTATATACCAGTGAACTTCATCATTTAATAACATAACTTGGAAAATAGTCCCGTATTTTTTTTAAAATACTTGGCTGTGTAAGCGTTTATTTTTCAAATTGCGTTAATTACTAGACGTACATATTAACTGGTATGGCTTTTGTTACGTACTTTCTAGAATACTTTTTGTTCTGTGATGATAGCGTAGGAAGGGATATTGGGTAATATGCGTGTTTGATTGTTCGATTAATGGAGTATTTTAACTGTATTAAATATCGATCATACCTGCGGCCAAGAGAAGTGGAGGCAACCATGATTATCATTAAACATGTCACCACTCCCTTGCTTCCACGCGAGATAACATATCGATGAAATCTTTTCATATTCGTTTACGTTTTTAATTTTGTCTTATATATTTTTTTTATTTTTTCTACATACATTTTGCAGTGATTTATTTTTATTATTACATTACATTTGTGAGTTTAAATGATATAAGTATTCGACGATATTGATATAAAGGAATAATCTTAGCGAAATTAATTTGCCTTGCGTCGCTTCGTCTAACAAAGATTTTATGGTATATGCCTATATGGAATATTTTAAGTACATGATTAAAAAAAAAATAATTTTATTAATCGTATAAAATTTTCTTTAACGTAATTAAATATAATTAGTTCAGGATATAAAGCGAATATGTTTTAACAATACGAATATAAAAATAAAAAAATATGTATATTTTTATGATTCTATTTTCAAATCACTTCTGACAATAAAAATATTTTAACAATAAACTAACAAACTACGACCGACCTTTTGAAAAGTTGATTACAATAACATAAATGTGAGCTTTTATCGTTTTATGGCGATCATTAATTATTATGCTACTGTAGTCTGTAACATATCGATGGAAATAATTAATTAAAAAAAAAAACTTACTGTTTTAAATGTTTCAGTAGTAAACATGTAGGCACGATTTAACAATACAACGGACAAAGGTTAATGACCTTTTTGTTTTTTTAAACTAAAACACAATGTTTGAGCCAAAAAGCATACATATGCAAATTAATGTCCAACAGTTTGAGCGGTCAACGGCTTTGCAGATATTCCTAATTTGTATATTTATATATCTAGTTTTTAATGGTAATTAAGTCCATTTATATGTAAAATATGTAGTATCTGACCGTGTCTTCGTTTTCGAGGTGATGACGATTCACCGTCAAACCTTTTTAGAATGCAAATCGCTTAAAAATTAGAACTGGAATCAATTATATTAACACTTTCGCTTTGTGACCTAGTTTATGATTAAAAACATATCTTAGATTGATCTTCTTCTTGAAACATTAGTTTCTTAAATATATAAAAATCATTTAGATTATTTACATATATAGTTAGATATAGTGTCGCACTACAAAATAACTAAAACAAATGAGTTAACTTTATTATCTTGGTGTGCGTGTCAGCTATGTTTGACAATCGTTAAACGTGTCTACAAGTACTTCACTAGTGTGCGTGTATTTAGTGCATCCGGTGGCCGACTGTTGGGCACTATTTTATTCGATGCGTTTTCTGTTCTAGAGATTTGACAGTCTAACATTACATTAGCAGCCTGTAAATTTCCCACTGCAGGGCTTAGGCCTCCTCTCCCTTTGAGGAGAAGGTTTGGAGCATATTCCACCACGCTGCTTCAATGCGGGTTGGTGGATTACACATGTTCGATTTTCGTTGAAATTAGACACATGCAGGTTTCCTCAAGATGTTTTCCTTCACCGCCAAGCACGAGATGAATTATAAACACAAATTAAGTACATGAAAATTGAGTGATGCCTGCCTGGGTTTGAACCCGAAATCATCGGTTAAGATTCACGCGTTCTAACCAGTGAGCCATCTCGGCTCTATAATAGACAGTCTAACATCTACACGTAATTAATCAAAGATAAATCAAATCAAGCGATAACACGATGGGGATATGCATTCGAGTAGTATTCTGTATTAAATTTTATAAATAACAAACTCATTCTATTCTTATTCACCAACGGGATGTTTTTTTAACTTATTAAGGTATAAATTGATAATAAATTTTTACATTCTCAAGTTTTATAGACATATTAAAAGGGGTCACGTGTTATGGAAACTTGATAGTGAGATTATTATGGTCGTAAAATTGATCTATTCATGGCTAATAAATAAAAATCAAATAGTGGTCAAACTCCTAATGATATGGATCTTTAATGAATACGGAACACTAATTCGTTTCAAAAATGGAATTTTACTAGCCAGCAATCTTTTAACACAAACACATTCTCAGTCTTGTGGATTTCTTTCACATTATATATAGAATTTTGATTATATAATATGAATGTATATTTATTTATGTACCTACTTAGAGTATTTATAGTTATATAGTTTTAATATGTATTAAATATGACGCCAGGCGTTTTTTTTTGTGTACGATGTACTAGTTTTACCGAGTTTACAGGATAAGGAAGTCCGTAAACCTATATAATAACATAATCATCTAATAATAACATCAAGTTAAAATTTGTTCGTTTTTGTGTTATATGTTGTTTATGTTAATCTCCGGAATTAATGATCCATTTTAAAAATATTTTCACTGGTAGGAAGAAGCTTCTTTTCTGAGCGCTATAGCTAAATTATATTTATATTATACAATTTATTTTATTAATATACTGTACACGTGCGAAGCCGGGGCGAGTCGTTAGTGTCTTATAAATAAAAAAAAAATGTTCCTTAGGTCCTATTAAATTTAATATCTCTGAAGTTCGATTTTTCGCTACTACGGATGTATAATTTGTTATAAACTCGTACTTAATGGTACATATTTATAGGTATCTTGAATAGATAAATTATTTATACAAAAAGTATTCCAATATGATCTGGTGTTACTACAACATTAATATTTATATTCTTATTTTGAACATGTATAATAATATAAATCAATGTTAATATTAACGTTAATATTTTACCGTTATTTATTAAAATGAACAGTTATAACCTTTTCATCGGTTCTTTGCACGTTCAAATAATGGTCTTTAAAGGAAGCGTGATGAAAGAGAAGATATAAGTAAACCTTGGATTATATATCGAATATACTTATTCACTTGGCCACACAGTAGGGCTTTGTGCAATCTCGTCTGAGTAAGTACCATTCACTCATCAGACATTCTACCGACAAACAGCAGTACTCAGTATTGTTGTGTTCCGATTTGAAGGGTTGAGTGAGGATTTCTTACATCGCCAATGTCTATATTGTGACTAATTATTATCTGCAGGTGATTTCTTTTATTAAATAGGTTTTTTGGATTGTGTCCTTGAATTATTCGTAAGGTTTTTATATAATAATATATGACTGTATTTAGGACAAGGTCCAATAGGAATTATATGCTTAAAAAACAATATGCATCGTTGAATTGCCTTTTAAACTGTCATTATATTTAAAACAAAATGAGAATACGCAAACAACAAAGGGGTTTGTATTATTTCATTAATTTCAACATTTGTATGCAAACTGGCCCTACGTAATGTATCCCGAAGAAATGTGATTTTGCAAACTGTTTACGTTTATAAATTGATAATTTGTATTTACAAAATATGTATATACATTGGTATGTATGTAAAGAACGAACGAAATGCTTTACAAGAATTCGCATTTTATTTTAAAGAAATAATTTGATTATTTTATTAAATAATTAGGGAACGAAACAGTTTGTATAATCTATATTTTCTTTTGGTATAATATTATATAAATAGACGCGCTACACCTTTTCACAAATTTTCCTTAGATTTCATTTTTTTTTTTTTTTGATAATCAATTGAATGTCACCGCACATTATGCCTAATATTGTCGATATTTGTACTTCTAATAGTTTCCGTATGTGATAAGACCAATTTTCCAGGCCTCATAATTATTTCAGCTCTTATTTCTTTATTGACTTGACAAACGTGAATTTCATATTCTTGAATAAATAAATACCGCAAAAGAAGTATTCAGTAACAAACAACCTGGATGAAATCGCTCGGAGCGGGTAGTGTTTATAATAAATAAAGAGTTCGTTATACTTTTATTATTACTTTAGAAATAAATGTCAAGCGTTTTAATAAAAATCAAGAATCAATAACGACATCACCTGCGGCTAAAGAGCGCGATTTTGAGAAAGATAAACGTGTGTGGTCTGAAGATCTTATAAGCAATTATATTAATTGTTAAAAAACTATATACTTTAAAAAGATTAATATGCAATTTCGTTTTCGAAGAAAAAAAAATCAATGACGTAAAACCATTACCGAAACTCATGATTACTTTAAAATTGTATAATGAGTTATTTTTAATATTCACAATTGTAATATTACCTCGCCGCTGTTTGCCGTCCGGACTTTCCATGCGAGATATTATTCAGGTCTCTTAAGTCTTTAGTTTGAAAGAGTTTTAATAAGCAACGCTTGAGCCGAGTTGGACATGGAAAGTTCAAAGCCGGCAATCTAAAATTTCAAAAAATGGAATACGTTCCTCACCTTTTTCCACTATCTATTCCTTAACTCATCTGTCAGACATTTCCAGGTTGATATTTTTTGGAAAGAGTACCTATGGTTTTTTTCTCAGTACTCCGGTGCACTCAGCGCTGGCAAGTAACACATACGGGGTTTATGTCGGACATGCCAGCGTTGACTTACTAAACGTAAAAGTCTTCACCGATAATGACCACCAGGCAGACTTACAATTTAGCAGGCGAATACTGACAAAACTTTAGCAATTATTTCATATTAATCTGTTTTATACAGTTATTAGCATGACTCGTAAATCATCCTTTAAATTATAAGTTAAATATTTCACTGCATCCAATATAAAATTAGTACCAAAATAAAATACAATTTAAAAAAAGATTTCAAATATTTACCTGAATATGCGCTTCGAATAAAAACTTAGCAATATCCGAAACCAATAAAATTGAGATGGGACCACCTTGGGGCTATACTGAATCGAATCAAGAACAAATATTAAAACCGATTCATAAAAAAAAAACGTACCTACATTGATTTATTGAATTGATTTGTGGACTGATTATTAAGTGCTTGTCCTGATTTGAATTACAATTATCATTTATTTTTCTAAAGCAACTGGCACTTTAACAAATATAACCATTTCATATTCATGAATCCTCGTGTAATTACACCAGCTCACAGTCTTACCCAGAATACAGCAGTAGATCGACCCAGACTGATCTGCGCCTCCGTCTCCCTCAAGTCCTTCCACCAATTGTGTCTCATTTCTTCTAACGTTAATTTATGATATGTCAATTTTGTTTGCCATTTATATTTATAGATATTGCGTAATATTATTTATTAATTAACCCAACAAATGATAATGTTACACGTAAAATATCACACAGGTTTAATAAATATGGAGGTCCGATAAGGACATCGGCAGTCTGAGGCGTGTCAATTAAAATGTTGAGAAAAATTCAAGTAATCTCATTACAAAGAAGACAAGGTCCTTTGGTAATTTACAAAAATGGAATCAATTTTATATAAAAAAGTGATCTTTGTCGGTTCAAGCAAAAAATTGGAGACGTTGACAAAATAATGGATCGTTTTCAAAAGAAACCTTGGAACAAATTTTCTGTCGTGTCTTGGGTTAAATATTGCAATTAAATAACAAGTTTTTATTTTCTGTTCTGTTAAACGATGTTAATGAAGGGAATAAGTGCTAAAGGATAATAGTTGAGTTATTTCCCTGTTTACTGTAAGATCATTCAACTATAATTTATTTATATAAAAAGGCAACTTTTATATTTGTGGATAAAATATTTTCTGACTTAAATAGTACATTTCGAAAGGCGTACAGACGTTCTCATAACAGTTGTCAGAATTATTCTCGTGCACTTTGAATGGTCGTCTAGAATAATTTCTTTCAGGAATATAAGCTAACACAATTTAAAAAAAAAAAACGAAGTATACTCTTGCGTCTGGTAAAATCAATATCAGTTCTAACTAGAATAATGATTACTTAATTAATTATAAATAATCAGACACATTTGTCATACATTTAATATATGCGCAAATATGATTTACAAATTAATAATCATATTAATGATAAGATGATTTTAAATTATAAACGTTGACTTTTAAACATAATTCACACGTTCGCCATTTAAAATATTTACATAAAGACATTCCTTTCTCTGGACATGTTTAAACGCGTTTTAATTACATTATTTATTTTACTGCCATATTAAAAGATATAAATAAATATACTAACGGTTGTTTGAGAGTTGGTCTATGTGGTATGTTAATATGTTCCATTATGTTAAATATAAATTATACAGACTTCATAATGCTTTCAATTCGTTTGTGACTTACCAAGCTAATCAGTAATCCATATTATATTTTAATATATGGCATCGATGAAAAATGTCGTACATTTATTTACTATTAAGGATATACAGTATTTACATTGCTAAGTCTTATCTGAAACTGCGTAAAGCCGTAAGCCCTTAGTCCTGCGCCTGAACTCTTTTTGACCGTGTCGAATTCTTGCCCTTTTGTTAATGAGAGTGAGGGATGCAATAGCGCACCGTGTTTGTACACACACTTGAGTATGGTAACATAGTCAAGTGAGTCTTCATTGAGAGTGTCTCCCTTGAGAATTTCTACCGCAACGGAAATCTGTCAGGAGAACACAATAAAAATATAGAAATGAATTTAAAAAATTCAACATCATTTGTTGTGTAATAGATATCAAATAAAATGGTTGAAAATTGGTCCAAAAATCTTCAATCTTCGAGAAAAATCTTGCATTATATATCAAGTCTTAATTTAATAAATGAATTTATTTCTTTTAAAACCTTATAATTTTCAATAAGTTCATTATACAGCATACAAATAACATACACGTATTGCGCGTATTAATCCTATTTATGGTACAGGGAAAATAAACCGCAAAAAAATAAGTTGAAAATCCTTCAGAATAACCGTCACAAATCCCCTTAAAGATTTAAGCTACAGAACCTTGGACAGGGCGTCAAAAATCAATCCGACAAGCTGTTAAAAATATTTCGTGAGAATTTATCGTCATAATAAAAACCTTTGATAATGAATTAACATCATTGCTTGCATCAAAGTTATTTGATTCTTCAGTTTTATAGAAGACCAGAGACAGCTTTTTAAGCAAATATGAGAACTCAGTTAAAAAAGTGAAAAATTAATAAAATTTAAAATAAAACAAAGTTATACATAAATGCTATAAGTATATTGTATATAATATAATAATATAGATAACAATCTGATTAAATATAGTGGACCAGCGGACTAATTACGTGCATTGCCGTAATTCGTTTTTTTATTTTATCTGATAAAAATCGCAATCTGAATCACTTACAAAATGTTAAGTTAACGCGCTGTATAATTGATCAATCACCACAATAAATCAGCGTTTTTTATTTTATCAACAAGTCAGGCGACCATATGATCCACTTCATGATAAGTGGTTATCTCCACCCATGAACATGGGCACTGTAAGAGTGTAAAATATTTCAGGCTAGGTGGCATTTCTTAACGCTGACCTGATTTGATATTAAGTATTTCTTCGTTAATTTTTTTTTGTGATAAATATGTTGCATCACCCCGGTGGAATTAACACATCTCTTCGTTAAATGGTATATCCTGTTTTATCAGTAACACTAAGATTGAAATGACTTTCAATTTAACGTAGAACAATTACGTAAAAACTGTCAAAAATTTTAATTTCTCGTTACTTTTTCATACTATTAATTAATTTCATACATAAAGTATGAAAATTTCGTACATATAATATCATATTACTCTATTCCAACCACTATATGAAAAAAACCAAACAAATAAAATTTGACAGCAAATTGACGCGATGCCATTGGTTGAGAGCTTGATTGATCTATGATATTCACTATGGATTTGCGAAAAAATGGCATTTTGAACGTCGACGAAACTGTTATCGGAATTTTGGAAGTAAAATTGAATTGGAAATTAGTAGTTAAGTGTTATAGTGTTGTATTATAAATAAAGATATATTGATCATAAACTCTTATTAGTGTACAATATAGCTGAGTTATTAGAAAATCGCATGAAATACGTCAATCTATGGTTTGTTTATCTTTCTTCCTACTTCCATTGGAATAGACTATATGGAAATTTACTTTAGAACTCGTTGAAATCATAATTAGTTTAAATTGAGAACACATAATGTATTATATATTAATTGAGAATGTTACCAGTATTTTAATACATAATAAATGTAACCTTTGACATGGGACGATTTTTTATGTTTTCTTGATTATTATAATTAATTGGTGTGCACATAATTTAAAATTTAAATATGTATCATATGTTAATATAAATATATAAAGCACTTCAAATGATTTTATTGACTTATATACGATTATTGCTATGTCATAAAAAATATCAAGAGTAAACAACATAACATTTTAATTGGTTTGTTATCAGATTTATAATTAAATAATTATATTTCCGCCTGTAATCGGCGATTGCTAACTTACATTGTTTATTTAAATTTATTCAGTGGAAAGTAACAGCCTGTAACGTTACGCTCATGGGATAAGCCTGTAGTGCGATTCTGTAAGATTTCACTTCTACATCGCACTTGTGAAATTTTGACAACCGACTTATTTGTATCCTTTAAATGTTATAATTATTATAGTCAATGTCCCATAGGATATTCTGAAATTTCAAGCTCGTGTTGTGCGGTGAGTTCCATCTTACAGAATTTTATCTAACAAAGGTTTCTTCATGATATTTTACTTTACAGCTTAACATGAGATATTAAGAGCCGAGATGATCCAATGATTGCGGGTTCAAGCCCAGGTAAGCACCACTGGATTTTCATGTGCTCAATTTGTGTTTATAATTCATCTCGTGTTCGGCGGTGAAGGAAAATATCGTGAGGAAACCTGCTTGTGTCTAATTTCAACGAAATTCTGTCACATGTGTATCCATCAACCCGCATTGGAGCAGCGTTGTGAAATATACTCCAAATTTTCTCCTCAAAGGGAGAGGAGGCCTTAGCCCAGCAGTGGGAAATTTACAGGCTGATTATGTTTATGTTATTATAGCCACGTACAGAAATAGTAAAGACTTCGGGAATTTCTGGAAAGAAACCAATAAACTAAATTATAAGACAAATAGGCCTTTGACTGTTGAAGGAAACCAAGACCCATCTAGTATAGCTAATTTGTTTGTAGATAAATTTAATCCTCCGTTGCAGTCCCAGTCTACCTTTACCAGTTCCAATAGTCAAAGTGTAGAGGCGAGTCGCGGGGCCCATGGTGGCTCGGAGACCGCAGACGACTGCTGTACAGCGCAGCGCGTCATGGCGGAAGACGTGTACCGACTGGACCGGAAGACTGTATCACGCGTATGAAGCTCGGCAAATCTGGGCTCAGCGTCGAGCACCTTTTATTTGCACCTGAGTTACTTTTTGAGAAGCTGACTATCTTTTTCAATTCATGTATTGAACATAGTTATTTAACTGCAGATTAATTTGCTATTGACCGATTGATAATTATTAGGTTACGGCTTCTCTATAAGTGCATACATACGCATGGATGCTGGGTATGATCTGAAGTTTAGCCGAGATAAACAATGATCAGGAAATATCATGTTTCGACATCGCTAATATTGAAAATAAAAGGAGACTTGACCGCTCAATAGTGCTCGTTTAAATTAAACACTAAATTACCACAGATGAAAGAAAATGAAAACTGGTACATGCGGATATGTGAATAATTTTAAATGATTATAGGTATGCTTAATTAAAGGATATATTTATTAAAAATAAGTGCATAAAATTAGCGTCAAATGTTACTCAAAATCGAAACATTCTTTATTCGAATAGGCTCATAAAAGCACTTTTGAATCGCCAGTATGTGAATTAGATGTAAAGCTATTTGTTGTTTTTCTATTAAATTATAATTATTAAATAACATACTTTATTAAAGTTTCGTTTCGTAAATCTAAATTATTAGGTTCCCTGTCCAAACAGTAGAGAAAATCGTTGAACAATATCTATGAGTCAAATACACAGGACAGGAAAAGGGTTAATATCAGTATATCTGTATCGTTAAACTCGAAATATTCCATGATCGTGAAATGTCAGAAAGTGATCATTGATTAATAATAATATATAACATTTAAACACACTCATTAAAATGACGTATCACTGTCAGTTGGCTTTCAACATTTCACGAGTGAGACACGAGGTGAGTTCTTACAGATAGCACTGTTGGACTGAATCAAATCCTTGGCCTTTATACATTTATTTGGTAGCTCAATATGTTCGGTTTTTATTCAAATTTGTCAAACTTTTATGATGCGTAATGACGTCCCTGGCAATAGATGATGAGAGTAGATGGTAGGCGCTTAATGCACGATAAAACAATCCACTTAATAAATTTCTCACTGTCGGTTCTTACGACAACCGTAATTATAATGAGAAGGAGATCTAAATGCAAAAACTGCAATACCCTTTGCCATTTAATTTATGCATTTTAGTACAATGTTATTTTATAATCTGTGGGTTTTTTATGGTAACATTATTCTGGAAGCTAGCAAAAACTTGCTAAGTGGCAGAATGCAAAAAAACCCAGGAGCTAAATAAGGAAGTGATAAAGAGCTGAGGGCGTTTCGGTTGGAATTCGTAAAGTAATTAAACAAAACCAGTTTCAATTTATGAGGACAGGAGGCTGCTCCAGTTTGCGCAGGTGGTTCGAACAATCAGACGCATTATGGTGACCGATGAATACATTAACCGATGTTTGTTTACTTTCTATAATACGATCATATTAAAGCTCCGGACTATTGCCGTCTATTCTATTAAAAAAAAAATTAAAAAAGAAGTCTAAATACAATTTAATTTAAATATACCTTACTATTTGAATATAAGATAACCTTCTTTGTTGATCGAAGATATTTTTGAATACATTTTAATTACTGGCAATGTAAAATATATCTACAATTTTTTTTTGCATCTTTGCTGATACTTTTTAATGTATTGTGGTCTCTTGTAGCCGAAGGAGTATGTACACGGCCGTTATCTTCTATATTTTGAAACATTACCCCTTGTTATATACAATTATGTATGGATGTATTTCGCTATAATTTCCATATTCCAATCTTGATCGGCAGCGTACAAAAAAATGAAGTTTAATAAAACCTTTAGCCAATACTTCTCAGAGTATCAATAAGCAGATGGAGCACGTGAAACATTATAGTAAAGCAACAAAAGCGAATATAACTTCCCAGTAATGCGAAATGAAACGATTTTTATATAAGTCTAATTAAATAATTAAAGTGACAATACTTTTGACGTATTAACAAAACACGCAAATGAATGAAAAACGGGAATTTTCTTACACTTTTGGTTTTGTATTTGGTTTTGTTGCTTGACTTTAATGTTCCGAGCGCTCCATCTGCCTTATGTTTAATAAATATGAGTAATCCTTCAACTGTCAGATTTAATTGCTAACAAAGCCTGCTAAAAGCATATTATAAATAAGTCTTTATAAAATATCAAGATTTCGTTGCTTAGCTTAGCTCAGGGTAGACAAAATATGCTGATAATAAGGGATTCCTGATTAAACTATAAAAATAAAGTTAATCGATTGTAAGACAAAAAGTAGAAAGGTAAGCACGTAATGTCATTTTTATAAATTAGTTCTCCTAACCTGTTCAATATTGAAAAGTGAATTATAGGAAGTCGATGAACTGATTTATTTTATTACAACTGAGCAAGTATGCCCATTAACGTTGTTCGTATTCAATAAGTATTGACATGCAAGTTAATAAATTTGGAGCAAGAAAAAAGGTATCAACAAGAGTTCAGAAAACATAGAAGTGTTTTAATTAATATTATATTTTTTAAATAACTTAAATCTAAAAATATACTCATACAAAATTACAAGCTATGTACAGACAGTTAAGTTATATTATTGGTCATCATTTTATTAAAATATCTTACGTTACATTGTATATCTCGTATAACAGTTGACGGGAATACTTAAAACAAGTGCAAAATCAAATTGCAAGCTTAATAATTTGTGTTTATTACTAGATGTTATGTATATGAAGTAATTTTGCTCCTTACAGTTTTAACCTAAAAAGAGAGAGAAAGAAATAAATAACATAATATGTAATTAAGAGTCTGAATTATAAAACAAAAAATATATACGAAAAATAAATCAGCAGCAAAAAGACAATTCTCTCAGACATGTCTATTCGTTCGTAAGTCTGTCGCGACGGTGAGCGCAAGACGAGCCCCCGGTCCAATGTCGTTTGAATGCCAAGGGCATAAACCGCGTACCAAATAAGTCAAAAACACCAATTATATAAATCCTAGACCAGATAACTACTATACTTTTGTTACACTCGAATGTAAAAAATAATTACCGATCAACGGCAATTGTTTTTATGTTTATTAAGTATTAATAAGTTAAATCTATCGATACTTAATAATTTTCTCACTAGAACTTTAAGTTATACATTTAAATATATATTTATTATTGATATTATATTTAGCAACTGAAGCATTGATTGTTTTAAGTATAACCAATGATAAATCAGGTTTATACTTAAAGATAACTTAGCTAGCAGTCTGTTCTCCTGTTTTACTTTTTTATATATAAGAGTGGGTACTACTTATTTCCATTCTATTTGGTTGTAGGGCTTAGTGCAAGCCTGGTTAGTTGGTAGGTTCCGCCAAATAGCAAAACAATATTAGTATTAGTATTGCTGTCTTCCGGCTTGAAAGGTGAATGGGCCAGTGTAAATACAGTCCCAGCAACAAAACTTCTTAGTTTCCAAGGTTCTGCTCAAAGGTGGTGACCACTTAACCTAAGATGACAAATATGTCCGTCCGACTATGTCATAAAAAATCAAAGATTTAAATTTACTTCAAAGCTTGTGACACAAGTAGGTACCACAATAACCCAATATATATCTACTATACTATCCTTTGACATCCTTACAACTATAACAAATATTACAAATATTGACGCTCCGAAACTTAACACTAAATTAATTATAAATTAATTAAATATTAAATTAATTTTAAATTGATTTACATTATCGATAACATAGGATTTATGTTTGAAAAATATAATATTTCTATGCAATATCTATCAGATGTTCTGTGTAACTTATTCTCTGGTCTTTTATCTTGAAACCGTATAAAGAATAATCCGCTATTCAGTCTGTATTACATACATATTACACTGAAACGTTCGTTATGAAAGCGTTTCGTTACGGCGGTTTAAGTTACGTTTCAATATGTTTTTTCTATACTGGGCCACCTGATAGTGGTCATCACCACCCATAGACAATGACGCTGTAAGAAATATTAACCATTACTTACATCGCCAACCATTCCTTGCGCCACCAACCTTGATAACTAAGATGTTATGTCCCTTGTGCCTGTACATACATAATTACACTGGCTTACTCATCCTTGAACCGGAACACAACTAGACCGAGTACTGCTATTTGGCGGGCTTGAACAAATATCTACCATCAAGTAAATTGCCATAGTTTCACACATTCCGAAATCAATCACAAGCCCAGATTACGATCGATACTTGTACCATCTACTTAAATATCTGTAAAAAGGACGGATTATACCTGACGGAGAATTAATTTCAAAATCGGTTAGACGTACAGCTTGTCATATTATCTCAACACGACAGCCTAATTCAAAACAAAGGTACTCCATCTTTATTAAATTTATCTGGTCGTGTCTCTGATGAAAACATGAATTCGGTTATTTTAATCAGAGTAGGATTTAAAAGGGTAAATCTGAGACCGAAATGATAAAAAAAACAAAAATTGCCGCTACCCTTGTCAAATAAGTTAAGTCACCTGTCTAAGTTCTCCATTCGTGCTCAGCGGAGAAGGAAAACATGAGGTAACCTATATTACGAGATAAACTCTGATATATGGGAATGAAATGATCGTCTCCAGGCTGTTTCAAATAGTTAAAATATAATTATTATTGTACATGGAAAATGGAAAAAAAAAACCTGCTGAGTTTCTTTCGCCGGTTCTTCTCAGGTCCGAGGTGTTAAATTCCGAATCGGTGGTAGATTTTTGACTATCAATAAGCAAGTGTAAACACTTCTATATTAAATAAAGCTTTTTGACTTTGACTTTGATATGTATACAGTAGCTACCAGCCTCGTCTACAATGTCGGGATTATATACAAACTTTACATTGAAGACCAAACATAAAAATAATAATCCTCTTTTTTTCCGGCTAGGAAAGTTTAAATTCTCTGCTTTTCTATTACAGTTATTCAAGTATCACATATGCAAGGCTGCATATGCGAGTATTATACATATAAACCGTCCTCTTGAAATCACTCTATTTCTGGATGAAATCTAACTATGCATACATACTAATATATCCATACAATACCATCTGCTGTGGAATAATATGTTGAAATAAGCAAGGCTCTGCTCAGAAGAGAAATACATCGTCCAACAATTGGACATTACTGGATTTTCGTTTTAATATAACATCTCCGTAAAGGGCAGGCATTTAGCAACTAAATCCATCAAAGGATATACAATAAATCCTGTAAAGGTGAGGACCAACGTTTTGCCCAGCAGTGGGATATTTACGATCTGATACTTATATTAACAAACAAAAGCGCAATTATCTTTCTTTTACGAGTTTGATCAAAAAACCATTTAAAGTTGACCTTTGGCTGGATTTATCGTGTATTGTGGCTGAGGCATTCTGATACAAGTGTAGTGTTATAACATTGCATTAAAATTTGTAATTAGTATAAAAAAACGTAGTTGGCACGTTGATTATAGCCCGACAATAAATATATAATAAAGTTTTGTTTATTTGTATGTTTGTATGTGGAAAAAAATAAGAGATGGCCCAATGGTTAGACCGCGTGCATCTTAACCGATGCTTTCGGGTTCAAACCCAGGTATGTACCACTGAATTTTCATGTGCTTATTTGTGTTTATAATTCATCTCGTGCTCGGCGGTGAAGGAAAACATCGTCAGGAAACCTGCATGTGTCTAATTTCAACGAAATTCTGCCACATGTGTATTCCACCAAACCGCATTGGAGCAGCGTGGTGGAATATGCTTCCTTCTCTTTCCTTCTTCTCCTCAAAGGGATAGGAGGCCTATAGCCCAGCAGTGGGAAATTTACAGGCTAAATATAAAATGTTGTTTTTGGCTATTTAATTAGCGATCACAGGCGGTGATATTAATCTTCCCATAAATATATAAATTAATGCTTAATTTCGCACCTATTATATGCGTCCACGCATCGTTTGTATCACTGAATTGTAACTTATACCGACGTTGTTAGTATAAAATGAATGCTGCATCTCGGATAGCTTAACTTAAATTGCGCTTATTCCAATTTTAGCCACGTGAACACACTGCGTTTAAAAAGTATCTTTATCATTAGCAGGAACTGTTAGACTGAAAATTTAACCGCATCGTTTTTTGTCATCTGTTTATTTTAGAAATAAACTTCATAGTGAATGTATAAATTAGTTAAAAATATCTATGTTTAAATTAATATTATGTAAATAAGTATTGTGTTAACTTTTATATAAGTATCACATAATTTATATTGATCTTAAGTTACGAGTTTCGTAGCTTTGGGGGTATTAAATAAGTACTTCACTGATTATCGAGCAACTTATGTTTATATGGGCTTGCCAAGCGAAAATTTTACATCACTATAGTATTTGAATTTAAATAAACATCTTCTCTTGACGAAGTCGAGTCTTTTAACAATTTAATGCTAATCATTTAATTAAATCCGTTCGAACAAACCCGCTGACAACACGCTAGCTTATATAAATAAATATAAATTATTACAAAAATCTGATTGTAATTGCGATACAAAAGAAATAATAATAAATTAATATAATGGTTGTCTTCGTTAAAGTGCCTTTTACCATATACAATTGTTTTGTAAGCCGCTATAAGTAATATAATGAGCTGCGATAACTCATAAATAATTTATAAGTTGTAATGTGCACGGATATCGATACTCTAGGTTTTTTTGGCCCTTCCCCATATTCAGGCCTGTCCACGGAATCCGATATTACACCTTGACATAATTGATTTCATTGAATTTCAAAATTACGATTGTATTTTCTAGGAACACGACACATTTATCCTCAAGTCGTCGAGCACCCGCCTGCTTCCAATCAATTATTGTGTTCATTATTTCAGACAAATTTTTTTTTTAGTCGTATGTGTATTATTTTACTTAAAGCAATTTAATGACGAAAGCATAATATAATATATTTTTTACGAGTAAAAAAATTTAACTAGAACACGACATTTTTGTGTTATAGTTTTGCATGGTATGGTACGTGTTAGACAGAACATCTTAGTTCCCATAGCAGGTGGCGCATTGTCGATGTTAAGGAATGTTAAAGAAGTTTCTGGAGAGCTCAAATGTACTTGAATTATAATCAGTAAAAGCTTGGTTGACATTTTCGTAAAAACAGAAGCAATATTATATAAATCCTTTTAAAAATGAAATAAACACCGGAATCTGAAATCTTATTTTTTTGAAACCAATCTTACTGTCAATCGTAATGACAGGCGCCATTTTTTGAACCGAATAAAGATCGCGGTGATACTTAATTTCGACTTGATAGAATAATTATGATTGAATAACGAAACATTGCATTATCACGCAAATATCAACCTGATAAAAGCATGAGCTTGTCAAACTTTTTTTTTTAATTAAATGGTGTCAAAAGTCTCACTGGTTTATACACGATAGTGTTTCCTCCTTCAGAGATACTGACACATTTTCGGAGTAGAATAACTGATGATAGATTCGATGGTACCTATACGGGGTGAAAGTCCAACCACCTATTGAATGGTACTATTACCGTAATAGTAATATCGTAAACATTCATTTATAAAACAAAAACGATTCTAAATGTTTCAATTAAATTAGACAAACGATGCGTGAACTAATATAATAAGTACATAAACGGATAATAATTTCATATTCTTACTTGCTACACGCCCCAGCATCGCATCTACATAGACTTTCATATTGAAGGGCAATACATGCTAAAATAATTGTTTTTGTGGCCTATAAGCCGCCTCGGGCGTACGCAGAACAACTCACCCTAGTTCCATCACAATCAAATGAATGGCTCAGGAACGCATAGATAAATATAAACTTTAACATACAAACATTCATTCCTATTAACATTGACTATTTAAACCACTTGTGACGGCTATTTTACCTGACCAGAAAATCTACTACATTTAATTCATTTATTTAAATAAATTAGATATATTTTAAATCGTTAAAGTTCAAGTTGTTTTGTGAATAAAATACACAACCTTCAATGTTTTCTTTTTATTTACATTACATTAGCAGCCTGTAAATTTCCCACTGCTGGGCGAAGGTCTCCTCTCCCTTTGAGGAGAAGGTTTGGAGCATATTCCACCACGCTGCTCCAGTTCGGGTTGGTGGAATACGCATGTGGCAGAAATTCGTTGAAACTAGACACATGCAGGTTTCCTCACGATCTTTTCTTTCACCGCCAAGCACGAGATGAATTATTAACACAAATTAAGCACATGAAATTTCAGTGGTGCCTGCCTGGGTTTGAACCCGAAATCATCGGTTAAGATGCACGCGTTCTAGCCACTAGGCCATCTCGGCTTTATTTTTATTATTCTTGTTTATTTAAAAAAAAAAGAGTTGATTGTTAAAATATACTGAATCAGCTGTTCACAATACAGTCCATTATTTAAAAGAACCGAGATGGCAGGTGGATAAAACTCGTTGATCGAAAGCGAAGATTTCAGATTCTAATATGTCCAAGAATCATTGAAATTTTTACGTGCTTAATATGTGTTTATTAATTATTAAAATGTTGTAAGTAAAATTCGATGTCTCTGTTATAAATTTAGCATTATATCAGTACAGGAATAAACTCTGAGCCTTCTCCTTAATAGAAGAGACTTTGAAGAGAAATATGACACTAACGGCTTGTTGCTTACTTTTACTTCTGATTCAATAAACAAACATGGCTTATAATTAATATGGATAAGAGTTTATTGAATATACAACCCCTTCCTCACAACCAAGTCTTAAGGATAATAAGGAGTCCGGGTGCAAGGAGTCTTCTGCCGATATTGTCTTTCTCCAAATAAGATTTAAATGGTTAAGTAAACGGTGGAATGTACTCCCTGCAATCTGAATTAAGACGGAACTCTGAGCATATGCACATCATTAAAATATCATATACGCAGCGTTTTCCTATTGTTACATATACTTTATTCGATGATATTAAGAAATCGAATAAAAAAATCAGATAAAGACTTTAATTGACAGTTCTTACAGTTAGTAAAAAAACATTTTAACGCATACATCAAATATTTATCGAATGAATAATCTTGACTAAAAAAATGTATATGAGCGTAAACAAATTACGGATGACGTAACATTGTACGATTTTTAATAAATTTCGTCGATACTATCGATAATGAAAACGAGCAGTTTGGTAAATAAATGAAAACTGCGGACGCTATTAAATCAACCGATTAACGCCAAGCGATTGAGCGCCCACGATATATTGTGTATAGTATGTTAATTGAGTTTTAATACAAACAAGATATTAATACTTCATCTGTTATAACGATCACCCTTTATAATTATTGGGTTTACGAATACCAGAAGTTACAATCAAAGTTTTAAATTTACATTACTTAAGTCGCTTCGCTCAATCATATGTTAACAAATGTTATAAAGAAGTAAAATTTGTTTGTTTGTATGTATGGAGTAACTATTTTCAAATTCAAATAAAAATTTAATTAGTAGAATATTCCTGAGTGCTGTAGGGTAAAAATTATATTTATATCATGAATATTAAGCGAGGTTACTAAACTATTATCGAACGAGTCGGAAACAAATGCCTCTTAAAACAGAATATCTCTGTATGATATCACCGATTCCAAACTATATGCAACCAATAAATCCTTTTTTGCGAAATTGACGGTCGGATAACCGACTGAAACAATAACATTTTGATCTTTCAATGTTAATAACGCTTTTTTTATCATCTTCGTAATTATGTGTCGAATAATATTACATTTCATCAATTTATTACATTTTATACATATATCGATTGAAATTTATAAATTCCTTACTCTAAACGAGTTGCCATTGAAATAGAAATACTGATATTTCGGCAGAAAAAAAAAAAAAAAAAATCTGACCCAAGTTTCGAACCAGAAGACGTTACGAACCAGAAGAATTATTAACATTAAGTCCTTAAATATATATATACAAATATGAATTAAATATAGTTATTATAAAAATTATGACCGCGTTGAATGGTGGCAAGAATGCTAGCAGCATTTCCCCGTTGAATCGCAATTCCGATCCTCTGAGCAAAAAACGAACCACTTCATTTTAGACTAATAGGGCTGGGCAACAATTCCTACTAACGTATGGAATTGAATCGATATCGTTGCTGTCCAGCCGTTTTTCGTTTCGTAAAAGATAAGTAGTAAACTTTTGTGAGGAATTTAGTCGAAGTTGGATCCGAATAGAATCGAGAATGTATCTTTACCGTTTTAGTTAGTAGATTTCGATAAAGGGGTGGGGTCTTTATCGAAGTTAATAATCATGCAGAGAATTACCACATGATTGTATGAATTCAATTTGATTTCGAGCGATTATTTTAAACGATCGATAATAAATAACCATAAAGAAATATCTGACGAATTGAATGTCGGTCTCGTATAAAGTATCGTGTTTAAGGTTATTTTGTGAGATTTAAAATATCAATTTGTCGTCGTACCTAGAACTTATTAAATCCAGTATTATTATGTTATTGGTAAATAATTATAGTGAGAAACCTTTATGATATTATCGTAAAATTTCGTGTTACAAGCCTTAACTACCACTGTCTTCGTTTACGATGGTTAATGTTTTATTAAAAAAAAAATAATAATATTATAGTTTAATTATGTATGTAACTTACTAATTAAGTCTAATAAATATAAATATGTTTGTCAAAAACATTCAGCTCTGACTTTTCAATTTAAATATTAATAGTAAAACATACGTCGCGTACCTTGTTATGAATTTTCTCATCTGAGGTTTATATGACTGTAGTCGCAACATAGTTGCTATACTATTTTACTCTATATTGAATGCCTAATTACCTTGGCCACAACATAACGCGACAACGTCTTTACCTATTTCATTCATCTTATTTTAGAGTTTTCAAATTTCAAATGCGCAGGAAATTGGAAAGTTTCAGAAAGTTTAAGATCGTTTAGCATTTTACCGAGTTTTTTCATAGGGACTTCGAGCCAATAAAAATAAATAAAATTGCAACCGTGCGAAGACGGGTAGAATCGCCCGTTACAAATATGACTGCATTAACTTTAAAATCAAAACAGTGCCTAAGTTTTA
Source organism: Vanessa tameamea (assembly GCF_037043105.1). Lineage (NCBI taxonomy): Eukaryota > Metazoa > Arthropoda > Insecta > Lepidoptera > Nymphalidae > Vanessa > Vanessa tameamea. The sequence continues at coordinate 1,907,704 of NC_087316.1, forward strand.
ACATTCGCTTTAAAACGTAACAAAAACCTTATAATTTTTTACAAGAAAATCAAGGTTTATCCCATGTCATTTTATAATCGATTTGGAATTAATATTTTCTTGTTTATATAAAAAAAAAAACGAATAACAAAGAACGTTATTAATGAGGGTATTTTATTTATTTTAAGCGATTATTCGTTTTTTAGGCTTCATTATGTGTTGGGACATGTTTACGAGAAATGATACGATTTAACATTTTAGCCGACAGAAATAAAAAAGGAGATTATGAATTAGCTTTTTAAACTGTATCTTTCGCAACATTTGCGTCTTATGTTTTTTTACATAATTTAAAATAGAATGTAGATTGGCACGGCCTGTAGTTATTAGCGCTGTAAGAAATATTAACGATCTATTTTCAGGGTTCCGTCCCATTAAATGTGAAAATGAGCCCTTATACGATCACTTCCTTGTCTGTCAGTATGTCTGTTCGTCAAGATCCCGTTTCTCAGCAACGCATAGATATATATAAAGTTGAAATTAATACCATATACTGAGGTCTGCCGTCCTTGGAGCTGTGGAAAAATAAACCTCAAAGTCTACGCAATCGAAATATATTCATATACACTCGCAAGGGGTATTAAAACCTGTAGGGTATTTCCCGTTGAATAATGAAATTTTGTAGTACAAGTATAAAAAAAAACCGAAAGCTGTAAATTCCTTTTTACATCAGTGTATCTCTCAGTATTGTATCAGAGATACGGAAACCTCAGTGTGCGAGTCTGACTCGCAATTAAATGATTATTTTTACTTATCTCTATGAGAGATAATTGTATTAAGGTATATTTGAAATGCTGTACAGATACAAATTCTTCTCCTTGTAAGAGAGGAGTTCCAAGGCTTGCAAAATTTAGTGTTTACGATTACGGTCATAGCCCGTTGCTACTACCTTTAATATTCAGTGGTGTTGCCAACCGAATAAAGGCTTCCAAATTGGTCCTCTGCATTTATTAATAACATATATATATGTATGTTTATACAAATATACATATAGTAAAAATGATATTTCTTTTGTTTTTTCTCCTACTGCAGGTGATATTATTAATTTAAAAAAAAGTAATCAATAAATGTCAAATATACTTCTGTCTATTATTTGGTATTGCTAGGATGGAAATATAATCTAGTTCTTATTAATAAGTAAGACATCATTTTACTTTATTTGGATGTTGCTCTTAAGGTCAAATTAGGGGCTTTGCTGCACCACACAACCTTTCAATATGATTGCTGCGCTACTGATAAAGGTTGATTGTTTAATTTTTCTAGTACCTAACTTATAATGATGCGTATAAACAGACATATTATTTTATTCTACATATATTCGAAAAAGTAATAAAAATAAATGCATCAAAATACAATAAATATTAGATATTTATCCGAAAATGTCGACCTTTAAGTTTTTTTTTTTTTTCATTTGGGTAATACTTATGTTTGTTGAATAATGTAACAAGGTCCACCATTTTTCAACGTGTGCTAAGATTTCGATACAAGATAAATGAGAATCATAAATTATTTTGCCTACACTATATTGCTAACAAGTTTTTGGTAGCGACTTTATTTGATATTTGATAAAAATTATTGCATTGTGCATGTTGTATTCTGGGAGGTAATTTTTAATGTAGTATTAAAAAATAACCCCAAGGACATAGATGTTCTTCTCCAGTATTCAATCTTTTAAATATCAAAATGAAATACTTGGTGGTAGGGCTTTGTGCAAGCCTGTCTGGGTAGGTACCACCCACTCATCAGATATTCTACCGCCAAACAGCAATACTCAGTATTGTTATGTTCCGGTTTGAAGAGTGAGTGAGCCAGTGTAACTACAGGCACAAGGGACATAACGTCTTAGTTCCCATGGTTGGTGGCGCATTGGTGATGTAAGGAATGGTTAATATATCTTACAACGCTATTGTCTATGGGCGGTGGTGACCACTTACCATCAGCTGGCCCATTTGCTCCTCCGCCTACCGATATCATAATAAAAAATCAATCCCTTTGAAAAAAAAAATTGTTTACCTGACCTGACAGTTTTGGATATGACCCAAAGTTATTGAACTTAATGGCCAACAAAATGAATACCCATATACGGATATTGCTATATGCTACTAATTTCAAAATTAAATGAGTTTCCGGTGGCCCATCTAGGCAGATTCCACTCACTTGATATTGTACCATTTTATCTATATCTTGAACTTCAGATGACCCTCCACTGGGAGTATGTTTAAGTTTAAGTGCATTGACATTACCGTGTCAATAAATTTAGACGTTCAGTTAACAACCGACCTTGGCAGTCAAAAATATCTATACTGTTTACATAACATTATTATTCTAGGAAAAAAACCGTTATTCGTTTAATGATCGTTACAGACACACGTTAAGACTTACTAATAGGAAAATTATGAAAATGGACAATTTGTAATGTGAGGAAGATGTTTTCAAAAACTAACTATGTTGTTTTATAAGATCTAAATACGTATCTCTTTAAATTTCATAATTCTATTTTTACATTACATTACATTAACAGCATCTAAATTTCTCCCTGCTGGCCTAAGGCCTCCGCTCCCTTTGAGGAGAAGGTTTGAAGCTTATTCCACCACGCTGCTGCAATGTGGGTTGGTGGATACACATGTGACATAATTTCGTTGAAATTAGACACATTAGCTTTCCTCACGATGTTTTCCTTCACCGCCGAGCACGAGATGAATTATAAACACAAATTAAGCACATGAAAATTCAGTGGTGCCTGCCTGGGTTCGAACCCGAAATCATCGGTTGAGATGCGCGCGTTCTAACCACTAGGCCATCTCGGCTCTTAGTCTTATTCTATTTAGTCATGTCAAATGTACACCTGACATTACAGGATTGTGTTCTGCGGGGAGTATCGAGCGTTGTCTTAGAATAGCAACTGATCCGAAATTTTATTTTTTAATGATGATGAACTGCTGTATATGTTTTATCATCGAAGCTCATATTTGGGAAAGTAAAACCGCAGACCTGAGAAGTACAGTCATACATCTTCATCTTGTATACAATAGATTTATCTCACATGAACAGTAAACATCAAACACAACTGGATAATCTTGATTCTGTATTGTATTTTAAGCTTTTGACTAATACCTAACTGCTTAATTTAATATATACCAATACCAAACTGTTCTCTACTTTATTTCTAAAATATTAGAGTTTATATTCAAATCCGAAATGTACAAAATGCTTGGTATCAACTTTTATCGTCATTATATGTAAATTATTTGCGAGAATCATTTCGCGAACAAGCTTTAATATATGAGTCATAAAATAAGGCGTGATTTGTCACGTTTTGTTTTTATAAACGAATATTTGTTTAGTGTTGAGGAAAAGCTATATACTTTATTGATCGAGAGATCGAATTTGATTCCGCTATATACCTATCCTTCTACCACTGCTGTTAAAATACCATAATTCGATAGAACGGCAAAATTCGAAAAATCTATGCAAAATTCAAGAACAAGAAATATAAGTGGGGATTTTAAATATGAACCTAGGACCACGGCATGTGAAGCCTTATATGTTAACTACTGGTAATGACTATCGAGACAGTTAATAATTTATTTATAACATAAAACAATTCAGTACTATTACGGGATGTTATTTAAGGGCGTCATGGTATCAAACGAACCCGTGATGACCCCAATGAGACGGAGGGGCCAATGTTGGATTTTTAATGAGCATTTCGGCGTTCTGGGGCACACCAGACGTTCTCGACGCCGGCGAGTCCCACTTCGTGTGGGGGAAACGCGTAAAAGCGTTATTCCAGAGAGTGACTGAAGACATGACTTAAAATACGGTTGGATAGAGGAAAAAACACCGTGGCAATGCTTAATAATGGATAAGGGCAAACGAAAGATTACTCAAATGATATTAATTAACAAAAACCAAGCGTTTTATCGGTCAATACGAACGTGTGCTCTTTAACAATATATCATTTTATCTCAATCATGATTATAGGTAACAGATATTTATCAGCTGTTAAAATCACGATAATAAATGGAGTATAATCACAGATTCATTGAGACAGCTACCGACGAAGTAAGACGCCATCGCTAATATACTGTTTGTCCGCCTTATAACATTGAACTTTATTTTTTGTTTTAATGGACTCATTTATATAAAGACACTACCAATTTTTTTTTATAGGATACGTTGGATTTTTTAAAACAAACGAAAGACCTAGATTTTACAGCCATATTAATGATTAATACGTAAATGTAAATTACCCATGGTATGTTTTTAAGCAGGCGATATTGAAGATTTTATATTGTGCTAATTCCCTAATTTTTTTATTCAAAAGTGTGAATGTTGTCTGTTTCTATGTAACATGCGTTAGGTCCTTTCCTGCGCGCGTGTTTTGATTACTAATTATGTATTTATGATTCTTCTACTTAAGTTGGTAGACTATTTATTTTGTTATTTTCACTAGGTATTTTCAAAAATCGCAAAATTATGATCGATCAGAATGTGTATAAATTAAGGACCATAAACCGGATAAAATGTTAATGATTACTGTATTTAAGGAGTAAATCGGCGAAGATGTAGCCATGATCTTCTTAACACTATCATTATCATAAATTCAATTTAACATTGGTCATAAATTAAATTACGGTATACCTTAAAAAACATTTATTTCGTTAGTTTACCAAAGCTGATTACTATTTAAAGGTTCTTTCAGACATATCAACATTTTTTTTATTGTTATATATTTTTCTGTCAGATTAGTTGGGGGCCAAATTGGTCATCTGATGTTAAGTGGTAACCAATTCCCATAGACATTGGTGCTCTAAGAAATATTAACCATATCTCATATCGCCCATGTGCCACCAACATTGCGAACCTAGATCTTATGAGTATGTATATTGTGCCTGTAACTGGAACACGATTTCGTTTCCCCGTGTTTCAGGGTATAACGGTAGACGGGCTCTCACAAAGCCCCAAAACAATTTTGTAAATTGTTATGTTGCGTTTCTAATGTTGGCAGAGCATTCGAAAAGTATTGTAGTCTAACAAATACTGCGTCCGCAATATTTATAAGCATAAGCATCGTGATCTGTGTACATAATTATATATTTATTAAACATAACTGAACTTTATTTAATGGCGTTTGAAAGAAATTTAATAATAACAATAGAATGTATCATAAGAAGTAGAACAATATTTTATAAATCTTTACTTCCATTGAGTAGTTTACGTGTCGACTACAACTACAATTAATTTTCACTTCTGGATTACCAAATATATTCTGCAGTCTTATATAGATAATATTGAAAATTAAAAATAAAAATGATTTCATATGTATAATATAGTCTGGAAAACTTAATTTAGTTAATTAAATTTTGAATCACTTGTTTCAGATGGAAATAAGGAGACGTGGTGGACCATCATTTCTGACATATTGGATATTTTTGCTGCAAGTAAGTAATGTACAATTAATTTCGACATAATCATATGTTATTTATACTTCAATTATATACTTAAAAGCTAAACGATTTTTGCCATAACGTTATCAAAATGTCCTGAAAATTTACCGAAAAAATATTAATAATACCTTACCAAAATATTTTTTTTAGCATTTTATTAGAACTGTCTTAAAAATGTTTATTACAAAAATGTCCTGTCTTTCTAAAAAGATAGGTGTGATATTATACTAAATGCTGATGATACTTCATCATTTTTTTGAAGTTGGCATAAATGTAATGTCTAAATAATTATGGCAGCGTTTAACAACCAATGTTAAATATATTCATCAAGAAATTATTTAATTCTATGAACTTATAAGGGGACAGTTGAATGGGTTATATGTTGAAGTCCTGTAGTTTTATTGCTGAAAAACAAAGTAAATATATATATATAGGTAAATTGAAACTCTGAACGTCGGTTTGTGATTGACCAAACAGTGTTGACCTCTTTTAATTTGAATGAAATATTTCAGATGTTTAAGTGATAAACCAATTAATCCGATTTCCAGATGTTAGGCAGTGCTCGTCGCGGCGCAGAAGGACATGGTCGCCTTATGGACCCTCCCGCGCGTAATTCTATGTGGAGGTTTGGTTTTCCAAACCCTGTCAACTATAATGACAACGAACTCTTCTGTGGTGGATATGCCGGTCAGAATTCCTTTTAATTCAACAAATTTAAATGATACTTTAGAACCTTACATTGAGAACGCCCAAGAGTTGATCCGGATTCATTCACAGAAATTAGTGCTTGAAAAAATTATTAATCATCTATTTATGTAATTGTAACCGCAAAATTTAGCTTAATTCAAAGCACGTGCGTGTTGTATTTTGCTTTGGTTCTAAGCCTAGCCGTCCAGTACATCTGCGCTCTTCATCGAGTTTATTTAAGAGTTTATCTATTTTTCATTTCTATGTACATCGCAGCCACGAGTAAATAACTAATATTGTATTTACATAAACTTTATCACATTAATGTATTTGCAAATATTTTTAATTCGCATTACACAAAAAGGTTTCCAAGTTTCGAAATGTTTGTTCACTAACAACATTAATAGTCATTATTGCTTGAATATATTTGTAGATTAAGATATCTTAGTTTTTTTTATATTCATTTAGTTTACTGAAGAAGCAACCACTTGACCGGTAAGTCGTGCAATTCGAGAAAAAAATTACGTCAGCTCATAAGAAATTGTCTGGGTGACAATCGTTGCATTCAAAATATTAGCAAACATTTTAAGGTTGTTTATGGACAAGTAGTTTGCATTTAAAGTTTATTGAACTCTGTATTATCCGTATATTTTTCAAGATATCAGAATACATTTATTAAAAATGTCCTATTTTTTCGATATAATCATAATTCTAATATTCTTTAAGATTTCTAAAAATAATTGATTAAAACTATACATATTCTACCGCCATATAATAAATATTTATAATTTATAGTACTGTACTCTCGTTTGAGTAATTATAGGCACAGATATAACAATACAAACGTAAAAAAAAAAAACCCTCATCTACTACTTTGGTCCGCTAAACTAATTAAGCGTGTGTTTAGTCCAGTGGGAGCAGAACTCAGGACGGTGTGGTGTGTGTGGTGACGCAGATAATCTCAACGAACCGCGGCCTCATGAGGCCGGAGGGATGTACGGCAAGGGCATCATAACCAGACACTACAGCGTTGGACAGGTGGAATTATATATTTTTAATTTAATACGAATCAATTCAACCACTAACATATATGATAAATAATATTTAAGTCTTCATTCTTAACTGCAGTAGCCCGTAGTTACTATTTTGTAAGAGCTCATTCTATGCAGAGCAGTGACATTTCTCAGTTCATTTCATCATCAAGTGCTTAATTTGTGTATATAATTCATCGCGTGCTTGAAAATCTACTTGTACTAATCTACCACAAGTAAACCACCAGCCTGATTTGAACAAGCAGTTGAAATACGCTGCAGATTTTCTTTTCGATAGAAGAGAAGGTCTTACCTGAATAATGAAATTTATTGCCTTTACAGTCTGTCACTTTAATCCTCTAATTGTAATGATTATTTTAATTCAATATTGCATATAACTTTTTGACACTTCACGATCGTGTTCTGCGGTTAGATCTGAATTACGAGTTATAGCTCTACGGCTCGTATGCCTTCAGATCGTATTTTACGAGTATAAAATATTCAAACAGTTAGTTTCACTCTTAATATCCGTTCCGAGACAAAGGTAATTTAATTGTACTTACATTTTAGACTTAGAGTCGTTTCAGTGTAATTACACATGTTCATGTTATTTATTTTGTAATAATGTCTATGATATTCTGACTGTATTAGGCAAAAACTTATTTCGAAAATGGAATCCAAAATACATGAAAATTTACCCGAAGAAAGATGTGGGTCTTAATCGAGTATCGAGGGTTAAAATCAGGGCTTACACCATTGTGATTTCGTATGGTTAATTTATGTTTATAATAATCTCGTCTTTATGTGCGGGTCAAGTAAAACATCGTGACTACAACGCGTCATGGGTTGAGTGTCAAATTTTGTATATCCGCTGATTTGACCAGATGCGTGGTGATATAAGCTCTAAACATTATCTTTACCACGAGATCCATACCTTTATTGGTGTTTTATTTGATTTTAGGAAATAGAAATAGAAGTTGAATTAACGGCGAATCATCTTGGCACATTTATAATAAAGCTCTGTCCGAACAACAATCCGAAACAAGAAGCGACTCAAGAGTGCTTTGACAGGTAATAAAACAATCCTTTATTAACACGTGTTACAAATGTTTTAAAAGCTTTACGTATACAATACAATATTAAATTTAATTGACTGGCTTAAAATTCACGACCGCTAACTAAATAAATAAAAACTTAAATAAAATCATTTAGATATGTGCAGGTCGTGTCGAAATTAAATTATGATTTCAAGACGAATTTTTTTTTTTTTAATTTTCTCGCTATTTCCAATAATCTTGAAATGAATTTAATCTAAGCGGACATATTTACGTACCATCATAAACGAAATAACTCTCGTTTTAATTAATATTTCTCTCGTGTCATTAAATAAATCGCCATTGAATTTTAGGTACCCGCTTTACATATCCGGAACACGAGAGGAGAGATTCCTTATACCTCTAGACACTGCCAAGAAAGAACAATTCAGGTACCGAGTGAGGTTACCTCCTTACGTAACTTGTACGCAATGTGTCTTACAATGGACATATTATACAGGTGAGATGCAAATGTATACATATCACTGTCAGTTCGAAACATAAATGTTTAAAATTATTTGACCTTAAATAGCAGTTTAAGCGATCGATAAAAATGACAAATGGCGTTTGTTTTGGGCGGCAGATGAGCAAACTTATCACACCAGTTTGCCGATTTGCCTACCACTTACCACAGTAAGCGGTCATTACTACAGTTTATAGTCTTGTTGTTGTTGTTCTTTATTGTGTTTGCAACAAATATTAAGTATCCTTCACGCCGAATTTTGGGATATAAGAACCTTTGTGCTTCATATTATAGGAGATCATTGACTTAAACCGAAAAACAACAAAATTTGTCGGTAGAATAACTGATCGAGAGCCTACCTACCCTGATGATGTTATGTAACACCATACTTCCAGTGGCCCTGTATTACAGAATATATAATTTATATTTATGTATTGTTGTATAGTGATGCAACTTCCACACCCACGAAATTGGCATAATCAGCCTTCCCTTTTACTAATAAATTATATATATATATAATTTCAATCATTGATTTCCAGGAAACATGTGGGGTATATGTCCGAACGGCACGGAAGCTGTCGGATGTGGTCGCTCTGAAACATTCAGGAACTGCGCGGATGTGAGTGTAGTGACCAGCACCGGTGGTCTCCCGCCAGCGTTTGCTGGTGGCCTGCGAAAAGACAACCCGTTCTTGTTGTACTACAGGGACTATAACATGCCTCAAAACGTCTACCCTCTTGTTGTCAGGTTGGTGTTCAAAGATCTTGTTATATTTGTATATTTTAATATCGATTTTATATGTTTAAAATTGAAATGTATATATGCCTATATCTCTTTTGTTAATTATTATTTATCCATTTATATTGAATATATAAAATATATTGTTTAGCATTGTAAGTAGCGTTTACGTAGGTATTATATGTACTATAAGTATCGAATATTCATATGCTTAATATTTCAGATATATACAGAATGGATTACAAAGAGAGAAATTTCGTGCTATTAGGTAAAAAAAGATAACGACCTAACCAAATAATATGAAATTGTTACATGTTCGCACTGTATAAAATCACTGATTTTCTTTCAGCAACGATATATCTGATAGTGAAACAGAGACGGACGTAGGTCCTCACGTCATTAGGTATTTGTTTTGTGTTCTCGGAATGATGGGATTGGGACAATGGTGTCGGAAAATCCTCCGATTCTTTGGGACTTTACATGTTGTGAATAATTCTAATTTTCATCTTGTATTTTAGGTTTGTTATATGAAATGTGACTAACATTTTGTGACTTATATTTATAGTTCGGACTTCTTGTAAATTTTTCGTTTTTCTGTTCTATTGATCTATGTTGTCCTGTATATTTTGATAAGGTTTTTGTTTGTTGATATAATCTATCCTATAGCTGTATTGTAATTTTGAACTATTCATATGATTTCGCTCTCTGTTTGATTTGGTAACATTAATCATTTATCGCCAAATTGATGTTCTTCTAAGAAATGATCCAGTATTCATTTAAGTCCAAGGAGTATTCATGTAGATGTTAATAAGGTGATGATGTACCTTTTCATAGGCACAAAGGACTTATGTTTCTGTAAATGTAAATGATCTTTAGTAGACTAAAATATATTTTGGTATATTAAGGAGTATCTGATCTACGGTATTGTAAATTTTTCTGACACTTATTATTATTACCTAACCTTATAACTGATAGAAATGTATAAAACTTGAATATTATAATTTATACTATTGGCAGATTAATTAAGTGCGGCCCTAAATATTTCTCTTCCTTATATTTTTAGCTCAAATGAAATTGTTCAACATTACTCTTCCATGCATGTAAAAATCTTTTTAAGTTTTATTTTTCCTTAATATTGCTTTTTAAATATTTTCAGAGATCAAGTCTGTCTGCCATCTCTTAGTTACCGTGTAATACCTGGAATGTTAAGCTGGTGTCAGACTAACTGCCTGCGGTACCCTCCCAATTGTCCTGAGAATCTGTGCCAATGCCCGTAAGTATTCATAACAGCTCTAACGGGAATCTTTCGAGATCAATCCCAGAATAAGTCACCGGAAAACCTGAGGAACCGTAAGGAAGTCTGCATATGTTGGACGAAATTTAGCCCCATGTGTATCTACAAGTCCACATTGGAATTCTGTAGAGGAATAAATACCAAATCTACTCCTCAATAGTCGAGGAGGACTTTACTCAGCAATGAAACATTAGCAGGCTAACTTAAAATATCATAGTAAAAAACCTTCGAAAATTAATCACACACATTATATGGCGTAAAAACAAAATTTGATTATGGTTTCGATAAATTAAAGAAAAAAACTATACTTAAAAAAAAAAACTGAATTAGTTGTTCACGATTACATTTCTGTGAAACAGATCTTCCATATGAAACAGAAAAATCATTTAAATATATGTCATTTAAAAGTATCTCTTGAAAATAATCCCCAGACAAGTCTGCGAAGCAGTTGGTGAGTTGGAGGGTCGGGAAGGTGCCGACGTGTACTGTATGGACCAGTGCATCGTGTATCCGCCGCGCTGCCCCAAAGATAGGTGTCGCTGCTATTAGCATGGAACTGGTACCAGTGGCGCCCAAAACTGAAGCTTGCATTTTTTGCAAAATGCTCACAATTACCGCGCCGTACTTAATAGCGTTTTTACTACATCATCTTATCCTTTTGTCCACAATAAAATTCTTACAATTACTTTCCTTAATATTTCAATGACATTACATTTGATTGATTGCAAGCACATTACATTTGATTGATTTTATCTATATAAACATTTAGCTGCCTATCTAAGACAAAATTGTAAAAATAAAAAACATGCACGACTTATTGAAACGAATAATTACTTACAAGAAACTTCATTGAAAATATCTTGTCGATGAAATCCTTCCTGTGTTTGATTTATATAATCAAACTATAAATATTATTAATTTGCGTTCCTCTTCAATACTTATCCTTTGTTTTATTGAGTATTCTGTTTTCTTAAAAGTTCTATAAACCTAATGTACAGCTGTATATATTATACGTAATTCTTGTAAATCAATAATACAAGATTTTATATCTATTTTTTATGTTTGGTGTTGCCACGCGTACTATGAATAAGGATCTTTGTACAATATAATAATAAATATTTTTAATTAAGCCCTGTTTCATTTGAAATTTTGAATGCCAAAATATAGGATAACTGGCTATAAGTTTGCTTAAATACCTGTATGTCATTTTCTTATCATAATATATCATACCTTGCCATCCTGACGACTGACGACCTCCGTGGTCGAGAAGTGTGTACACCGGTTTTCATGGGTACCTACGCCGCTCCGAGGTCCCGGGTTCGATTCCCGGCCGAGTCGATGTAGAAAAAGTTCATTAGTTTTCTATGTTGTCTTGGGTCTGGGTGTTTGTGGTACCGTCGTTACTTCTGATTTTCCATAACACAAGTGCTTTAGCTACTTACATTGGGATCAGAGTAATGTATGTGATGTTGTCCAATATTTATTATTATTTAATACCACCTTGCTAGGAAGTTAAGGAAGTCGGAGGGTAGATTCAGATTTGTAATCGCAAAAGTTAATTATATAGTTGTACGATTTAGTTCGCTTGGTGTATTTTAGTCACCCCAAAAATACTTTAATGTAAATGAGCTGATATCATATAATGGCTACTGTAATAATTTATAGCCTCGAGGCCAAAGGTTTTATAAGAAAAGGTAAATACATACAATAAAGGCTGATGTCTTAATATATAATATACAGGGTTATTGGTAATTCGACGTATTCCCGTTAGGAGGTGATAGGGACTGACTATTTGCGATAATTTTAACCCCCATATGCATCATGTAAAAGTGAGCCATTTTTAAGTTATCACGTTTTTTAGATTAATTCAAAATAAGTCAAAAACGCAACTTCAAAAATGTATATAAAAAAAGTATTGAGTAAAACTTATTTTTTTTCTTCTGATTTATAAAAACGATTAAACACTGGTAACTTATCAATATTAAAATAATAATTATCGGTGCAAATTTAAAAATGCGAGACGGAAAACGATATAATTTAAATATTTTTTTTTCACGAAAATGCCTTAAATCCAAATGCCAAAAAATCTTTATCAAACTTGTCCTGCAGATTATTTTAAAAACATAATTTTTTTATCTCTCCAAAAATGTGTAACAACTAGGATCTTATTTCAAAGTAACTGAAAAAAATTACCACAAATCAAGAATGGTGGAAATTAGTATTCGAAAATAACGTTAATTTGCTCTTTGAATATCTCGCAAATAGGCTTAATATGCCGATGCAGGAAGCAAACTAGCGGGTTAAGAAAAAAAGAACAATATTTTCAAATAGTTCTTTTTTGAAAAACTTTTCACATAAGAATTGCATTTGATGTAGAAATTGGCGCCGTGTTATTTTAAGTAAATACACTCCTGATTAATTTTTAATTTGATTAGTTAATTCAATTCAACTGTAATTAATTTGAAACATGGAAGAAGAGCTTGATCGAAATGAACAGCGTAGGCATTTCATTCAAAATTATACAAATGAACAATACGCTGATATTTTGTTTTGTTACGGCTTTTGCGACGGTAACAGGATTATTCGCGTCGGTTTCCTAATCGCCGATTACCGCATGAATCAGTTTTTAATGGAGTGTATAGGCGAATCCGGGTAACTGGTAGTGTTCAGAGACGACAAATTAATGCCGGCAGACCCCCACTCCACGTTGTCAGTTACGAAGAGGATATTCTGCAAGAATTTATAGATGAACCAACAATTTCGACCAACACCGTCGCCGCACGACTCTCTATAAAACAATGGAAAGCGTGGTCTACAGTGCATAATGCAGGATTCCATCCTTATTTTAATCCTGTGCACGTTATTTACGAAGAGGATGCTGAAAGAAGAGTTGCATTCTGTAGATTCATGCTTAATGAGGATTTCGAAGATGCATCTTTTTTGAAAAAATCTGGACCGACGAATCCAAATTTGATCAAGATGGTATTACTAACTACCACAATAAACATTATTGGAGTGAAAAAGTGGACAAAAATCCTAATAAAAAGAGGCCAAAAGGGTCACAACGCCGTTTTTGGTCAATGTCTGGATGGCAATAATTGACGACAATTTAATCTGACAATATTTTTTACCAAGCAATCTAAATACTGCAGCTTAAGAAGATTTTTTGGCAAATAAAATATTTAGCCTCCTCGAAGACGTACCTTTGGATACTAGGCAAAATATGATATACCGGCAAGACGGATGTCCTGCACATTTTGGTATCAATGCTAGGCGATGGCTTGATAGCCATTTTCTTAATCGTTGGATAGGCCGAAGGGGACCCATTCCGTGGCCCGCGAGGAGTCCGGATTTAACGCCGGTTGATTTCTATATTTGGGGTCACATAAAATCTCTAGTTTATGACGTCTCGCCTGTGTCAGCCGCGGAAGAAATCAAAATAAGAATTAAAAACGCTTCAAATACAATGGGGAATAATTTGACTAGTTCGGTAGTTCAGTCACAACTTAGAAAAAGAATGCGACTTTGCGTTCGCAATAGGGGAAGTCACTTCGAGCAAGAACTAGGCTAAATTACAAAATATCTTAATTGTAACTTAACTACTGAACTGTTTATGTATTTAAATTTTATTTTAAATTTGTATTAAGTAAGTAAGTTAAGTAAATAAGTAAGTTTTTTTACATTGGATATTATTTTAAATCAATTTTGTGGGAATTTTTAAGAGCGACCTTTAGTACGAATTCGGTCATGTTCGAATCCGAATTTCCACCAGCGTCCTTTCTGATCATTTTATTTCGGTTGCTTTGAATCAAATTCCTAGTTTTTATACATTTTCAGAAAGCTAAGTACACGATTATGTTTTTAAAATAATCTGCAGAATAAGTTTCATAATTATAATTTTTTTTTGTTTTTCAGGCATATTTTAGGGAAAAAAATAAAATTTAAATTATTGAAATAATATCGTTTTCCGTCTCGCATTTTTAAATTTGGACCGATAATTATTGTTTAAATATTGAAAAATATCCAGTTAATCGTTTTTATAAATCGGAAGAAAAAAATAGATTTTAATTGATACTTTTTTTTAAATAAATTTTTAAGCTGTATTTTTGACTTATTTTGAAAAAATCTAAAAAACGGGATAACTCAAAAATGGTTCAATTTTGCATATGGGGGTTAAAATTATCGCAAATAGTCAACCCTATCACCTCCTAACGGGAATACGTCGAATTACCAATAACCCTGTATATAATATATGAATATATATGTTCGTGTGTAACCCGGACAGCTTCTGTAGCCAGATATAAAAAATTAATGGAAGCTTGTGAGGAAAATGATTATACAATGAATGAGTTCATAATTGATAACACACCTGGGGAATGAATCGCCCCGAAGCTATTTCTTTGATTATTAAATATATGCAAACAATCAACAATTGTCAAAAAAAAACCACTGAGTTTATTTTACTGGATTTTCTCGGGTCAGGGTATTTTCTTATCGGAAATGGTGGTAGTTTTTATTTTGACAATCAATATGCAAATATAATGAATATATATATTTAATAAAGAATTTTTATAACCTTATCATCATTATATCTCTTGTGCCTGTAGTTACACTGACTCACTCAGACTTCAAGCCGGATCAATACTAAGCATTGCTGTTTTTTGATAGAATATTTTATGCGTGGTACCCATCATTAAAGCCCTACTACATTTACATATTATAACTTGCGATAATAATAATTATAACGACAGAACCTTGTTAAGATTTTGACGTTGAATGCGATTGTGTACAACTTTCATTATTTGTGCCATTCCACAAAAAACACTCACAAAAATTAATACGGCAACACTGAACTTAAAACTTCATTTTATTATCAGCCGGTCGATTATTTACGCTTACAAGTAAGTGAGAAAAGGTAAATATTTAACAAAATACAATGGGAGATTTAGTGGACGAAGATCTTGAATTTCGTGGCGGCACTCTCCAATTGTCGTCGGAAAATGTTAGCGCAGAGCCTCGGGTTACTCAACCAGCAAAATCAAGTACAAATACAACAAATACACAAGTGAATCCTTCGGTGTTATCTGGTGCAGATTCTCTGACCTCATCATCTTCGTCATTTGCAGGTAAATGAACATAATATACCGTAATTATAATTTAATATTATAACTAAGAAAATATGATCGTTTATGCTTATAATGAACACGAAATAACAATTATTCAAGGTAAATTGTTATCAAATTCTGAACTTCATAAGTTTACGCACCACTGCAATGTCATGTATTCGTATACTATATTTAATTAGTATAATAATTATATGTATTGTATTATTTCTAATATTTTAACATTATGAAGCTTACAATACTTTTTTTTTACTGTTTTTCCGAATTAAAATAATGTTTTACAAAGTATTGTATTTGTCATCTTTAAAATATATTATTATGAACTCAATAACCTTCAAATATACCAATTACACATTATTTACCAATAATTATGTAAGCATCTGAACAATCCAATATGATAAAATTTTTTAAAGAAAAATTCTTGTAAATATTGTTTAAAGAAAATGTTTTTTGTTCATTATAGCTTATAATTTTAACATGGATATGGGGAAGAATATAAAAAAATTGTATTGTATATTTTATGTAATTTAGCTCTATGATGGCATATGATAAGGCTATGTGATGCCAATATTGGCAAAACTTTGTATCATAAATATTCAGATAGAACTATGAATATGCATAAATACACAATAATGATAATTTAATCTATTTAATGAAATGGGAATATAATAGCAACTTTAGGTAGATTAATTTACAACAAAGTATTTCATATATCAATATAGATTACACAATATTATAAGCATTTCCTAGACGTAATAATCATTCTTTAGATTATAAGATGATTCCCTCGTATCTCTCCAATTATTAAGCTTAAAAACAAATTAAGCCCCAAGCCCCAGCCAATATAAATAACATAACTGGTTTATATTTCATGATTATGGTACATGTATTGTTTATTAAGAGAATATTTATTTATAAAAGCATATGTTGCCCTTCTTTTTAAAAATGCTCAATCAGCTATTATTATTGTCAATAATCATTTATGACTTTTACAATAAGCTGTACTTAAAAAACCTTAAAAACTCTGTGTAGAGTTTCAAGTGGTGGTCATTTTAATCCCTATTTGCCCATTTGATTCAGTGCACTGGAAAAAGGGCATTTTCAGTACTGAAAACTGCTATTATGTTATTACTATTACAGTTAGGTAAATAGAGAGTTCTGAATAAACAAATTATGTGCAAATTATAAAATCTTTTAAATAGAATATTCTTGCATATTAACTACCAGACTTAGTATACTAAATTAAGATTTATCGTATTAGTATGTATGATTGTGTGTTATCCCAGCACCAAAGGTATGTGCAAAATCTTAGTTCAATAAATTAGAAACAAAGGAGTAAAAATTTTTTGTGTAAGATTGGATCCATGCATACTGAATGTTAAAATTGTCAATTTAAATTGGAACTTGTAAACATATACAATAAGGTTGTTTATCCTTCTTTTAAGAGTTTTTGTTATTCCAAATAGATGCCAGAGCAGAGAGTCAAACGAATGCTCAGCAAGAGGCTGATCCAGTCCAATCTGTTTACCCTCGGTATGATGTTCCATTCAACAGTGAAAACATTAAAGACTTCTTTACATTCCGCAAAGGGGTAGTTGAGAATGCCATTCAAGAGTGCATTACGGGACTATTATTTCCTGAAGATGGTGAATATTTGGGTTCCTGGTTGTTGACAGAGTAAGTAGATGTTTTATTAACCTTTGATTGTTTTATTGTGCATACTAGATTCTTAATCTGTAACTTGGATTTTAAAATGTAAAATATTACAACAACTACATAAAAGGCGATAAAAATGTATGTACAGGTAATGTGAGATATTAACATTCCTTAAAATTCCAACAATACAATATAGTACAATTAACAGTGGTAAACAACGGTTTACTTACCTTCTTTATTTATTTGACAAAACACTTAACAACATATAGCCTATTCCAATGGAAGCTGGAAAAAAGATAAACAAACCTTAGATTTACGTATTTCTTGCGATTTACTAATAACTCTGCTATATTGTGTTCTCCTAAGAGTTAATGATTAATATATCTTTATTTATAATTCATATTACACTTAATTATAATTTCTAATTTAATTTTACTTCCCAAATTCCGATAACAGTTTCGTCGACGTTCAAAACGCCATTTTTTCGCAAATCCATAGTGTATATCATAGATTGATCAAGCTCTCGGCCAATGATATCGCGTCAATTGCTGTCAATGTCAAATGTTGTTTATTTGGTGTTTTTAGAAGCATTATAGTTACTTTTTGAACTGCATTAGTTATCAATTTTTATGATTAGTATTGAAATTATATTATATTTATAAGAATACATATGTATTTATAAATATATTTATGATTTTTTTTTCAGGATTACACTTTGGGATAATGAAAAAGAAAGAATCGTTCTTTTAACCTCGAGATTAGTTATGACTATAAAATACGATTTCATAGCGATGAAACAGTTGGACTTCAAAAAGACGTATTTAGACGATTTGGACACAATTGTTATCGGTGAACTAGTTTATCCACCGTCTTCATTAGTACCGTAAGTATTATATTTACGTACGTTCCATTATATATTTTCTTAATAATTTATCTCTGGTCAATGTTTGTTGATACAAATTATTTATTTTTTCTAAAAAAAAAATGTCAAATATTCCAGTATATCTCATTGTATGTTCCTTTTGAGTTTATTAAATATATTATCTTATTATAGACGTCTTAACGGTATAGCAACGGGCGTGACGACAGTCGTCAAAGATTGCGTCATAGATCGCCTGTGCAGGCGGCCAAGTTCCACCGACGAAATTAAACTGTTCGATTACAAGTATTTTGAACCTAGGTACTTTCAGTTGCTGTAGATGCCGTTGTCATGATTGTTTATATAAGCATTTGCACCACACTCTCATAAATACATAAAATTGTGCATTTCAAAGTTCACATATAATAATAACAATAAAAAAATGAATTATCATTATCGAAACGTGCCCATTTCATGTATTCAAGAGCTAGTGTGCTTTTTGTGATATTTAATAGTGCATGATACTTTAGCGAAGTTGTAGTTAGGTCTACTATGTACACAGTTTATCTCATATATTTCAAACGATTGCGCATTAACACAGGAATAACTTTAGATTAAGACGAATTAATGTTAAATCTTAGCGGCTTGTAAAAACTGAATTCTACCAAAAACTTTAAAATTATTTTAGCATGTACAAGTTTGGCAATATGTGTTGAGCTAGATTGTTTATTGGTTGGTTATTGCATTCGATGAATATGTATATAATAATAAATTTTCTCGCTTGTTGCGTTTTTGAAGAAGCAAACAATGACTTATGCCAAGAGTTGACTTCGAGATACTCTAGGACTGTATTCTAAGCCTTTCGTATCAGTCAGATTCTGTATTGATTCTAGACTCGTCTAGTTGGGCATACCAGAATCGGTTATGTTATAACATCACACATCTATCTGTAAAAATCTACAATTTCGATTAGTAGTTTTAACATTAAAATCGATTGTGAAAATTAAGTGCTCGTATGAGCTTACTTGATTTATTTACAAGAGGCATAGTACCAGATCTGACTGTTGGAGACGCATTGACACCGTAACTTGCTTATTTACCTTGATAGCAAATATAAACACTGATAAGTGGTATTCTTCGCTAATTGAAATCAATAAAAAATGAACTTGGCCCATGACACCAGTTATTCCTTGCATGTTATCACTTCTCTAATTATTGTTACTTTTAATTACTAGCTTTTATTATTCACTTTATTATATAATAACATTATTCTATATATTATAATGATTACATATATATTTTATATCGTTACTGATACATTATGTAGTTTGCTTCTGTGGTGTGTTTCTAAATCCGTTCAGTTGTTAAAGCATATATGGGACAAATCTTAAACCTTTATATTATTAAGAAGATTTTAATTGAAAAATTGCTTTTAGTATTAAAATATTACTACAGTTTACACCTTTAAAGACGTATCACTTTGAATGTTACCCCCACATCAGATATTAATTTTAAGTGTTTAGTGATAAGATGATGGTGTAACTTTTTCAATAAATAAATAAATAAACAATAAATGAATAAATAAAGACTAATTAATGTAATAATATTCCATTTAAAAATAGAAGAGAAGAATGTACAGAAAATTCTAGTTTTTCTGTTTGTTTAAATCAGACTAATATTATAAAAAGTGTTTCTGTTTGCTGTTTTACCTCAAGGAAATCATTGATCGCATTGAAATTGACATAAAGACAGCCCGGGGTTTGCATGAGTGTACAGGTATTTCAATTACGGAAAAATACGAGATCTAACAAAAATTGGATGCAGAAAGATCTGTAGGGAATAGCTCAGTGATTTCGGCATAATGCTTTACAGGGAACGAAACCTTCGTGGGGTGCGCTTGATGTGGAACAAAGGTGAACCTGTGCCGATGAAGACTGTTTGGAACCCTTTTAGTCAAGACGTACCGTTCCTGACCTTCGCGTCTCACCCCATCTATTGGCACAAGGGTAATACTACTAACTTTAAATTGCTAGTTTTAATAATAGAAGCCATGTAGTTCCAGTCTTCATTGTTGTTTTTGTAATTTTAAGCATTTATTTATACACAAATGGAGCACATACATAAGTATATAGAAACATATCAACATTAAAATAGCTCCTATTCATACAGACCGCGAAGAATGGTGGCAAAAAATTCTGGTAGTATCCCCTAGTGGACTGACTTACATTAATTGTAATGTATTTAAATTTCTTGCTGGCTTTTTAAAATAGTGTGTAGTGCAAAAAATGGAAGCACCCCATCTCGTAAGAGCTATCAATCGAGTACGTGAGCTCCAAAACCACTGGATGGAAGAGCAAATTCATCAGCAAAAGTTTTCGCAAGGAAATGATGGTTCACCTCTTTACGTATTGGAAAAGCTAAGGTTCTAGGTTACGGTGAAGACGATCAGCTCTGATAAAGCATTCTTATAGGAGGTAGCTTTGAATCACCAGTCTCCTTCAGTGTATTGAGTTAGCAGAAACATCTTCCTAATTCTTCTGCTTCGCATTTCGCCTTCGTTGACCTGACCTATAAAACTCCATCAATAATGGGGATACCACCAAACAGTATACAAAAGATACTACGTTATTATTCCAAAAATAATTTCAACCTCACGCGATTCTAGTAAGATTTAATAAATGTATTTTTATTCAAAGATGGCGGCGTAGAAGAAAGATCTACTTTTGATATGGAACTATTTGCTCAAAAATTGCAAAGGGCTGTCGAAAATATGACATCCCCGTGTTGCATACACCACTCTCCGATCGTTATACAGAGCTATGTCGGTCTCACGTCTCTACTTCACAACAAAACGAGCATGGGATTCTTCAAGGTCAGAGGAAAATTTAGTTTCTAATTATATTCAATAATTTATTATCTGTATTCCATAAAATTTCACATTTTACATAGATAATAAGGTTATTAAAAAAAGTTAAGATTATAATGGCTTATGTAAACCCAAAATTAAGTAATTAATACTTAAATTTAAACAGCGTTAAAATATATTGGGCAGGTTCTGGTTTAATTTATTTCAGATTTAAACAAGCTTATTTGTTTTTGTGTTGGCAACATTTTGTCATTATTAATTATTGGGTCAACAAACCAATGTCGAAATTATTCATTACTTTGAAAATCCAGTTTTGAATTCATATATACTCTAGCTGGCTCTCAATAAAGGAATTAATTTTATATAAAGTTGCCTTTTATGGTATGTTCTGAACGACAAATATTATATTTCGTAAAATATTTTAATGGACTGTAATCGTCTATTTTATTACTAAGAATTCATTTCTATACCTTATTTACCTGATCGATTTCGCCAAGGCGGTTATTCTGAATGACTAGGTATAATAATATATAAGATATTTATTTAAGTGAGCTATCATGTGCGCTCGCTATTCCAGTTCTAAGTGGATAATGTTTACATTCCGGTGATTCGGAAAGCACGTAAGTACTTTAGTCCTGCTCCATAGGTATCTCTGGTCGTTTCTGTGTCGTCGACCATTTCATTAGTTGTCTCGACTCCATTAATAACAGCTGCCCTGGTTTCAGTCGATCAGGAAGACGTTATCATAAATATTATGAATATTTTCTGCAATCGATCACCTTGTTCAAAACCTAACAGAAAATAATTCTATCAAAATTTGCTTCGTTTCGTTCCTCGAACTCTCCTTAAAAAGGAACGTAGTTTTAAACATTCATAACATAAATAGAAGATATATATTTTATATATATTCAACGGCAAATGTATTATATTACATATTATTTTACATAATAATGATCATTTTAGACATATTCATATATATTGTTAACTATAGTGACATTTAAGTACAATGTATATTCAATTTCCTATTACCATTGGAATAAATTAAAATATTTTTTGTATTGTATTGTTTATTGTATGATGTATAATAGTATGTAATGTTTTACGATATTCCTGTTTTGTGTAGTTAAATTGTTGTTTAAATTATTGAATATTTAATATTACGAGAACATTGTTGTAATTGAATAAATACTATTTATTTAATCATTTATATATGTATTCCTAATTCATGTCACAATCATAGACATGACATATTTTATTGTTTAAAATGCATTTATATATAATGGAAAGAACTAAAATTTTAGTTATATAATACATATTTACTAGCTGATAGTGTAATTCATTGTTAATGTATTTTTGGTGATATTGATTCGGCGCCACACATTCGCGTATATCCCGATTATTCGCGTATTATTCGTGATATTGGCGAATAAAACACGTTTACACTTTTCTTAGAAATCATCAATAAAATGTACTTGGGCTCGATGAAGTGCTTTAAAATTTAATTTAACTTTAAGTTTTTTTTTTCTTTATTATTATATTTATTGTCTCTGAATGTGAATTGAAACTAAATAAAACACGAAAAATTTAAATTAAAAAATCGATTCCGAATCAACCAAATTACAAATAATGTCGTATAAGATAATGACTTATGTATGTTATTTAGAAATGTTCCATCACTGTATTCTAACATATAAACGGATATCGGTTTTCAAGAAAATTAAGGCATTATCTCCTAAGTGCCTACGGTAACACTTGCAAATAGTATAAAAAGATTCCGATTGATGTCAGAATATTGATACGTAGGAATTTACAGAAAGCCTACCATAGATAACAATGATCTTTATTTTAACTCGTGTGTGGCATCGACATTACTTGAATGTAAAATATTGTTTAGACGTTTACAATAGTAAATAGGTCATAAGTATTAAATTATATACATAAAGTTAATACATATTTCTTGTTAAAATTAATTATGAAAGAGGTTCTTTCATTGATTGTGATATTTATTATTTATTTATTACATGATCTTACGAATGTATATAGGAAAATGTATATTGAACTATATGCTGTGAGTAGTTAATAATTTTAAATTAAAATGTTTTAATTTTGAGTACAATATATTTTACTTATAGATAAACAAAATATAGGCAAAAATAAACAATAAACAGTCTTTCCTTAATTTATAATATAATTACGTCCGACGTACCTTGGGAAGTCTATGTAAAATATGCTAATTATATATTTCACTTGAAAACATAAAAAAATGTCTATGAATATGTATTGTTTTATATTCTGGCAATTGACGATAGAACAAGTTGCTTAAATACCAACAATATCAAATGAAATTATCTTATTTCAATATAATATATTATATT
This sequence comes from Vanessa tameamea, assembly GCF_037043105.1. Taxonomy (NCBI): domain Eukaryota; kingdom Metazoa; phylum Arthropoda; class Insecta; order Lepidoptera; family Nymphalidae; genus Vanessa; species Vanessa tameamea. The sequence goes on from NC_087316.1 coordinate 1,931,376, forward strand.
AAAGAAAGATTAGATATTAGTTGTAATTCATTTAAAACATTTTGTAGTATTTCTATTGATGTATACTGTATGTTGTTAAAATATATGTATTATTATAATTTGTATATCTATTATGAAGATGAAAATGAAATCACAGGATGTTATTATTACTAGTGTAAATTTTAAATAAAATGTAGCTTTTGCATGAGATTATATTTAATATTATTAAAAAAAATTGTTCGGAGTAGATATAATTGGTCACAGTTGGAGGAAAGGCTTTGCGTAAGAGCATCATATATTCTACCGCTACAGGCACAAGGGGCTTAAGATCCTAGTTCCCATGGTTGATGACCTTATCGATCTAAGGATGGTAAAAAAAATTATGGCGCCAATATCTGTGGTGTCAGCGGTGACCACTTACCAGGTTGGCAGACCGCCTGCCAATGCTATAAAAAAATGTTTATAGAAATCGATCTATTGTTTATAGATTTCAAAATGTGGGCCTAATTGATTATAAAATAATAAGAGGCCTAAATATCACGTGACACTAGGATTATGATAATTATAATAATCGTGACAATTTAAATATTTGCTTTGCATGCTGTCTTCGAAATTAGTAAAATAATTCTAAACGTTATAAATAAATACATTTTCATAAATAAAACATGTTTCATTTTATCCATTATATGACTTATTATAAATATTACTAATTTTTTTTGCCTGTTTTCTGATCTCTACCTAGAGGCAGCGACAAATCCCGAAAACATATATTTCTCTCTACGTTTAAGGGCTTAGTCGACACGTATTAGATATAAAAAAGTAGCCTATGTCCTTCCTTGGAGTTCAACCTTGCTTCAAACGAAATTTCAACAACAGTCGGACGGACACTTTAGGCAGTTACTTTTGCATTTAGTATAGATTACCTAATAAAAGTAGTAATAAATAAATAAATAAATAAATATTGGACAACATCACATACATTACTCTGATCCCAATGTAAGTAACTAAAGCACTTGTGTTATGGAAAATCAGAAGTAACGACGGTACCACAAACACCCAGACCCAAGACAACATAAAAAACTAATGAACTTTTTCTACATTGACTCGGCCGGGAATCGAACCCAGAACTTCGGAGTGGCGTACCCATGAAAACTGGTGTAGACACTACTCGACCACGGAGGTCGTCAAATTAAAAATCAAAAGTAATTGTCTATGAGATTGTTTTAAGAAATATATATTTGGCAGTTCGACAGAGGCCGTTCGAGTATGGTCTATGATGGATGTTTATAAAATAAAAAAAACAGAATATTAAGACAAAATTGGACAGAATTTTAATATTTTACTGCATAGTTAGTTTAATGACAAGATACTACTCCACAGAACCTAAGGTCCTGACATCGAATTACAATAGTCAGGGAATAAAGAGTGCCAATCCACACTTGTGGACTAATAATCTTCTATCTAGTTAGCTGATGACCTTGAGTTTAGTTAACATCTCAGAAGCACATAATCAGTAATAATAATAAAAACGAAAAATTTTAATCCGTATAATCAAAATAATTGAAATTCCAATTAACAGGTAAAGTCAAATCATTCCAAAATGTTTCTTCCAAGTTATTTAATGTTAAATCGTTTTCATCTTTGCATACATCTCTTACATATTCAATGTTTTCGATCCAGGATACATCAATTATTTCATTGTCCAAAACTTTATCTGGTAAGTTTTCATTTTCAATATTGGAACATTTTGATTGTATCTCTTTAGTTGGTCCAATTGTATTTTTGCGGTTTTTCTTAGAAACGCCTTCGCTTTTCTTAGACTTTGTCTGTTTTCTTTGAGGCTTCTTATCTTTGTTCGATAACTTCGTCTTGACTTCTTTCTTAGTACGAACTGTCTTTGTTTTTAATTTTCTATTTGGTTTATTTGTAGTTACTTCTATGTTGACTCCTTTATTATTTACTTCTAACATAATCGTATCATTAATTTCATGTACAGAATCCACGCAAATATTACTTGGTGTTGTTACTTCCGTGCCTTCACTGTTTTCAACTTTTTCACTTGAAATATTTTCAATAACCGCTTTATTATTGCCAATTATATCATTTTGTAAAACATTACGATTTAAAAGAGTATTTTCATTTTCTAAATCATTAAGGTTCATATTACACCCAGCAACTGATGTGAATGTAACTTCAGTGTGATTTATTATAGGTATTGAATTGTTTTCCCTAAACTGATCATTATTAGTATCAGCTGAGAGTTTTGTCTGATCAAATATATTTTTATTAAGATTTTCTTTACAAGGATTTATTGATAAATTTGAAAACGAAACCGCGTCAATAATATTTAGTGTATCTATGTAAGTATTAAGTTGGTTTATATCTACAGCGTTTATATTTACAGTGCTAGCTTCACAATTTGTGATTTTGTTTTCAGGTATTGTTGGTAAGCTTTTATTTATATTTTCTATATCAGTTTCAATGCTAGGATTTTCATTACGAACGTTCCTTAAGGTGTTCTGTTTGATAATGCTTTTCATGAATAAAGTTAGTTTTTCGATAACCTGAAATTGTTTTATTAATTATTTAATTGGTAAACGAACAATCGCCATAATTGTTCTGTTCATATTGGTAAAACGATACGTGATGAGTGATACGTCAACAGTATTTATTTATTATCCTACGTCAGTATCATTAGATAGGATTTAAAAAAAAAAGTGATTAGAAATATTTGAAATCACCACCACAGCTATTTTAATTATATTCATGTCTCCATAAACATGGAGATATTATTTTAGCCTCACAAATTATGATTACAAAAAAAACATCATGACACCTTAGTACGTTCTGTCACATTTTAGTATTCATATTGATGTGAATTTTAAAGATAGGTTAGCGTTAAGCATACCTCATAAAATATAAATCATAAAACACATGGTGCACTATATCAACAAATACTTATAGCAAGTAATCATCACTGACTCGTTTTAAATCTCCAAAATCCCGTTTTTATAATTAATCAAACTTTCGACGATTCTAAAATCACTGAGTACTTATGATACCTATTAAATGTTTTCTAGAAACGAGATCTACCTGTCGAGACCTAACATCATTGAAACATTGTTCTTTATAATTTGTTATTTCTTCAATGTACATTTGGGCGTCTTGCGCGGAAATCGGCTTATTTTTGTAAATGTAATCATCCATCTTCAGACTTATTACCATCAGCCTCGTGGCTATTGCTTTCTTCTATAAAATAGGCATAAATAAATGTTAAAAGATTGGAGAGTTAGACAGAAAAGACAACAAATATAATACATTTTTTTATTTAGAAAAAAAATGTTATGTTAGTGAGGGTAAAAATATTTTACGACTAAATTTTAAACCCGCCCGACTCTAACCCATTGAATTGATATTGTGACTAGATTAAACGCACGATTCATACTAAATTGTATCTAAACGTCTTATATTACGTAAAACCATATTTTTAAAATTTCCTAAGAGATAAAAGTTATGCGACTATAATGATACAATTTTTTTTTCATAGACAATTTGTATAGCTAACTAGTTGCAAATTTAAAGAAGTAAATAATTTTATGTATTCAAACAAAGCAATAAAACTATACAGGCGTAAATAATAACAAGTAAACTATGTGCTATTCCAATAATCTGCCAATCTCCAATCCAAATCTTTCATTCAGTATTGTGATTGTGTAACAAATAGATTAATTCATTGAAACTCTAGTTTTTATAATATCATTAAGATTAAATGCGACTTCTTGTATAAATTTAATATATATTGGTAAAGTAGTTTTTCCATATACAAAAAACTTCTCATTTATTAAGATAGATTTCAATTTATTAAATACATTATTCATAAAGTGTTTTGAGGATTTAGGAAAAAGATAACACCTTTGATCGCTTAATAATTTGAACTGGTTTCGCATAATTACACCCGAGAAATCACTATTAGTGAGAAATATAATATGATAGAGCTTGACCTTTTAATAGTCTAAATAAACAAGATAAAACAAATGAATATAAAATTACCCGAACTGATAATGTATTTAACTAGTAATGTTAATAAAAACCCGGCTGTTTACAAATGTATTTTCAAAACACGTCATAATTTAAGTTTTGATCTTAGCCAACTAATACTAGGGGAGACTGGGTACGGTTGAAAAAATTTAGCTTTTATCGCTTGTAATTTCGTTATTTATTAACCAAGTATTCAAAGGTATACTTTTAACTACATTATGGTTGTCGTTATAGTTCCCGGATTGCTAGTTTTAGAAATATATGAAATTTAAGATATATACATTTTTTGTTTCAACCGTCTATGGCAGGGGCGGTTGAAACAGCGATTGAGGGCAGTTGAAACAGGTAGAAATAATACAATAAATACTAATGAAACATGTTTTATCTATCATTAATAGGTATGAATTGTATTACATTATATGTAATATATTATTGAAATCTTGAAGACTGATCTGTAAGATTTAAATTCTCCTAAAACATTTAACAGTCTTTGACGCGTTGTAAGTCTCTGGTTATATCAGAATAAATAGTTGCTTTTCTAGTTTTTCGCCCTTTTTTACATTTTCCTTGGGGGTGCTTTTTTCAGTTAAATGAGGCGAAAGCGGTGGTGTTTTATTTTCAGTTGGTATTCCATTAGATATAGAAACGACTGCAGACTCAGTATAATTTTCTGAATTAGGTCGACCACAATAAACAGATTACGTTTATATGAGTAAAAACTCGTCTTGCGAAAGCCGGCTTGAATATTGGAAGATGTCATAGCGACTGGCATAGCAGTCGCTACAATCTTCGGTATATAGTAGACTGACATGGTCAGCCGCTTTTCGTAGTGAATCTTCAGCTTTTACCTCATATGCATTACATTCAGCTAGACAAGTGAATTTTCCCTCTGGAAGTCTTCCTCACCCTAACTATCGGCATCTAAAACGATAAACATTAATATGTTTTCTGTTTCAACCGTACCCACAAAAAATGTTTCAAACGTCCCCAACCCCACTTTTGATCAATTGTTTTAGTTTATTCAATGTCCCTTATTCTACAAGCGTCATATTAATCGCAAACGCACTCTCAATACTTTAACTTTAAATGAACAAATAATATAAGCGTTAATGTCAGAAGAAAAATACTTACTTTTGAGTGATAAAAACCAAGGTGGCATCCTGCACACAACGACAACACGTGGGAACCGGCGTGACACTGATTTCATGTTTGGACCTGTGTCCACTCCGTTCCCCCTTAGAACCTCTCACTCCCCGCGTAACCGTTTACGAGATATTCGCGCCGTTTCAACCGTCCTTTGTTTCAACCGTACCCAGTCTACCCTACTTATGTTTAAATGATTCATTTTAATCGAAAAATCCAACCTCTTTCGTATTTTCATTTTTATTTTTCCTACTTTTTTTAAAAGGCATCTTAAATTAATTGTAATTAGTTTTGATAATAATATTTAAAATAATAAAATATTGTCACTGCTACAAATATTTTGCCGCCATTTGAACTTTACTTTTTTTTTTTTAATTTAAAAGTGTATAAGGAAAATTGTATTCTGATACAAATAAAATTACGCGTTCTAATATAAACAGATAACATTAAATTTAACGAGAACTCTTCGCAAATCCTGCATACGCAGATAATTTTCAGTTATCGGGAGGATTCAGTATATGAATTTCCTTTTTATGTGATAACAGTTGCATTATAATTTAAACGTTAGGATTCAGTATAGCTGGTGATTTACAAGCTATACATCGTTTCGTTAATTTTTTTAATGGGCCATATATGGATAATTAAATAAGATGAATTTATATACGAGTGTTTTTATATTATTGTTTGAGATATATATTTGTGAAGCTGGTTATGGCGCAATACCTGCCGAACAATATGGGTAAGCATTTAATTGTTTTTTTTTAATTTATATAATTTTTATTAAATATTTATTGGGCTGTTTGAGTTAATTCGTTATGCTTTTTTCGGCAAACAAACAGTGAAAAATCTAACATATAATATAGCAATCAAGTTTTCACTAATAAGTTAAAATAAGTAAAATTTTCATTAAAAGACATTTAACCAAAGAGTAAATCTAAATTTAAAAATATTTAAGGCGGACATTGATCAATATAAAATTAATAATATTTGTTTGTTAATAAAGGATCTATGTATGTATATCTTATACAGTCAAGCATTTTAAACTATTATAAAATCGTGCATTAGTATTGAGAATATCGATAGTCTATTGGGATCAGAATCGAACCTGCGAAAGTTCTATTGCTCGTCAACCAGTATACCTATAGTTATGAAGGCTATGAATACATAGATACGCTTTATGCACCTGCCCTTTTCAAATTTAAAGATTGTTAAGGCCTGTTATCTTGTTTGATTGTTAAGGTTGTTTGCCTGACACTACTTTATGTGAGAACGCTTTTGCTCGTGAGTCAAAAACAAATCATTGAAATTTGTAATAATTAACCTTCTTTTAAAATGTCAATAGACAATCCGACGTCCAGGCGCCGGAGTATGTACCGGCGTATTTGAAAAACCAAAAATTCACGAAAACGAACTATCCTAGAAAATCCTATTCGGGCAGGAAAACTATGTACACCGGTACGAAAACTGGCTATGGAGGTACAAAAACTGGTTATGGAGGTACAAAAACTGGCTTTGCTGAAAAGAGGACGTGGCATTCTTCAGGCGCAGGGTAAGTAGAGACATCTTAAGATTTATTCTTTAAAAAATCTCAAGGAATAGTTTTGTTTGATTTTGGTTACATGAAATGATTTCACTTCAATCTTTTACTAGTAGGGCTTTGTGCAAACACCTCTGGGTAGGACCCACTAACTATTTTACCGCCAACCAGTAATATTTGATATTATTGTGTTCCGGTTTTAAGGATGAGTGTGCCAGTGAATGTTGTTACACAGGCACAATAAATATAAAATATTAATTCCCAAGGTTGGTGGCGTATTGGCGATGGAAGAAATGGTTAAAATTTCTTACGTCACATTTAACTATGGTTGGTTTAATAACTTACCATTAAAAAAACTAGTCAAGCTACTAAATTTTCATGTGGTTAATTTGTGTTTATAAATCGTCGTCGTTGTCATCGTTCGTGATCGGCGATGAAGGAAACCATCGCGACAAACCTGAGTCCAAAACGTTTCCTCAAAGTGACTGGAGTTCTTTACCGAGGCCTGGTGCATTTAGAAGCTATTACGTTTTACAATTTTTTATTGATACCAAAAATATAATATTCAATTTAAACTGAACAATACATTAATAAACAATAATTATGAAGTTGTTATTTAATATGTGCATAAATAAAATTAAAAGTGATGAGTGTAAATAAACCACTTAGATCAAAGCACTCATTTTCTTTCACGTTCGCTTTTTGGTTCTATATCTTAATACACTCATTAAATAACGCGAGAATATCTACTAGTGGTCGCCAGCAGCTTCGCTTGTGTTTTAGGGATTGGTCGTCAAGTTTTAAATATAAAAAAGTAGATTATGTCCTTCTTTGAGGTTCAAGCCTCTTTCATACCAAATGCGGTGCAGTGGTTTGGCCTTGAAAGAAGAACAGACATAATTACAGTGTTACTTACGCACTTATAATATTAGTAAATATTAGTACTTATAAGAATTTCATTATACTATACTAAAATTAGTCTAATTGTTACAGACCGACCTACAAAGACTTTTCCAACACCGCTAATCAAGGATACACAGGTACGTATTTTTTTTCACAAATTATCAACAATTTTGCAGACGGAACTAAGCACAGATTGTAAACTTACAATCTGTGCGAGTGATTTAACGTAACTCGTTAGTCAAGAGCCTAGCGGAATAAAGACCATCGTTTAAATCAGTTTTTTAGTTTTAAAACTGTTAAACACTCGAAGTAGGATCTTGGCGGTGTAGTAGATACTTCCATAATATGGAAAACACGTAAAAACTTTGATCAAGGCGCCTGATCTCTGTGACATTACATTTTGAAAAATATATGCTTTTAGTTAGTTTTCATTATTATAATTATATATATAATACAATACAAGTCTATCGTTACTTGTATTTCATAACATTGATAGACATATGATTTTGCATAGTAACTGTATATCACTTATTAAACATTTGTTACCAGCAGAGATTTAACAAATATCAAAAAGAAGGGAAGTGAATTATGTTAAATAAATGTATTAATTGATAACAAATTTTAATTAACATTCAAAAATATATATATAAACTATCTGGGAATTACCAATCGTCGGAAATAAATCTCTATCTACTATTACTGTGTAAAATTGTGTTTTCGGAAACCATAAAAACTGTTTTTTTTTTATGTTTATAAAACATACTACGTTTTCAACTTACAGCAGAGCAAGCACTGTCAAAGTTTGTTTATGACAAAGATTCGTAATAAGCTGCTAAGATTTACATTCTAAAATCTCATTTAAGACGACATGTTAACAAAATAAAAACTTGGTATTAATTTCTATGATTTAAAAAAAATAAGATCGTATGTAACTTGAAATATAATTGATTACTTATTGTATTATTATTAGTAGTGCTTTGTGCAAGCCCGTCTGGGTAGAAACCACCCGCTCATCAGATATTTTACCGGTATACAGTACTGTTGTGTTCCTGTTGGAAGGGTAAGTGAGCTATTGTAACTATAGGCACAAGGGACATAACATCTTAGCTCTCAAGGTTGCCGCATTGGCGATGTAAGGAATGGTTAATATTTCTTACAGCGCCATTGTCTATGGGCGGTGGTGACTAGTTACCAGCGGCTGTATCATTTGCCCATCTACCTATAATTATACCTATAATAAAAAATGAAAAATAGAGAAAACACTTTTTGAAAATAGAATAAAATCGTTAATTTTTTTAAAATAATAATACAAGTAATCTACGTAAACAAATCATATCGTAACAGTTTTAATAAATTAACATATTCATTATATAATAACTGTAACCTTTGACCTTGTAATTTTATCAGTATTTATTTATACATTTTAGTACTTAAATCAAATCCTAAAATAATTAGGTTTGCACAATCAGAGAGCGTGGGAGGAGCTATCAACGTTTGGACGGAAATTAAAAATATGTAACCAGAATTAAAATGACCCAAATGACATATTATTAGTAATAATATTAAAGCATTAATAATAATTATTATTTATAATAAACAATTCAAGAATAGACTTTTAAGGCGTGTTTTAAATTTTTTTTTTTTTAATATCTATGAATGAATGACTTAGAATTATAATAGATTATAATTTATCTAGTAAACTGATTTCTAAATATTAGGTATATGAAAATGTTTTACATGAAAATCCGAGAAAACATTTATATATTATAATTTGATTAAGTAAAATTAAAGTAGACTTGCTTAAAACAAAAGCTGCTTATTCCACCAAGTTTCTCCAATAAATGCCGCATATACCGGTTACTAAGGACCTTAATTAAATTAAGGGTGAGTAGTTAGACAATTCAAACGTTCTTTTTCATTCAAGTGTCAAACCTCATTGGTTTCTCATTTAAATGAGAATAAGTGTTTAACTATACAATGCTTGTAGGTAAGGATAATTTATTACATTTTCGGTAGACTACATCTGGCATATACACGTTAGTTAGAATTTTAACCGAGAAGTCTACTCTTTCTAATGAATTTTTCCTTCGACGCCGTATTTTTGTATATTGGTTCATATATTCTTTCGCCAAGCAGCAATACGTATTGTTCTGTTGCGATCACATGGGAGATGACATCTTTATTTGTAACGTTGGTGGTGCATTGGCAATGTAAGGGATGATAATGTTTTCCTACTAGGACAATGTCTGGACGGTAGTGACCACTGATCAGTATGAGCAGATGCAAGTCTACCTATCTAATACAATAAAAAAAATGTTTTATATTCGTATTTACTTATATTATTTTATTTATACTTATATTACTCATATTATTTGTTTTATTTCATATATTTTTTATCCGTAGGTCTTTGTGAGATCGAGTGTAAGAATAATGGCATCTGCGTTGATAGAAACGTGTGTGTGTGTCCACCAAACTTCCACGGAAAGTACTGCGAGTTCGAGAAGAAAGCCTGCCTCGTATATCCGCCTTTGCCAATGAACTCGGAAAGAAAATGCTCATCTGAGTAAGATCATACAAATAACTAGAACCGATTAATCAGTTAGTTAGTTAGTTAGTTAGTTAGTTCAGCGTAATTAAATATATAGAGATACATAATAAAAAGATAATCTCATAGACAATTAATGTCTCTCATAGACAATTTTTATTAATTAATTGGCTATATTTCCAAAATCTGATGGTAAATGGTAACGGTGTAAGCAACATTAATAATTCCCATGAACTTGCTTCCTGCACTTATTGAAATATCTTATAACGTCTCTGTATAGGTCGAATAGTTCATAAATTGAAATAAAAAAAAAAAACGCTAATGGTATAATTGTGTGATTAACGCATGTTCCCATTGAAATTATGGTCTATTATAATAGGAAATTTCATCATAATATGTACTTATCAGTCATCGTCATCCTCCTGCCCTTATCCCAATTTACTTGGGATCGGCGCAGCATGTCTTCGTCTTCCATACTTCCCTATCTGACATCATCTCACAAGTAACATTCTTTCCAGCCATATCATCTTTCACACAATCCATCCATCTTTTCATTGGTCGTATCCTTCCTCAATATCCATCCATGTTCATGCTCAAGACCTTCCTCACAATAAGTTCCTCATTCCTCCGCATAACATGCCCATACCATGATAAACACATAACTACTCGGCTATCGGTGCCACTTTCAAACTTCCTCTTATGTACTCATTCTTTACTCTATCCTTTCGCGTAACACCACATATTCTCATCTCCGCTACATGCAATCAGATAAGTATTACCTATTTGAATCAAGAGAAAAAATAAACGAATTTACCTTTTTATAATATAATTATGACTTTTTTGGCATTATAGAATCTCAAATGACTTGTAGCGATATATATTTGTGTTATACGAACATATTATTAATTCAACAGACACTGCACAATAACGTGTAATGAAGGACACAAATTTATCGACGGTTCGACGATAGCAAACATGCGCTGCGTTGAAGGCCAATGGAGACCAACACGAGCTGATCTTACGTCGATTCCAGATTGCCAGCCCGAGTGCAATCCTCCATGTTTGAATGGCGGAGTTTGCTTGTCGGTGAATACGTGCCAGTGTCCCGCAGATTATAGAGGACCACAGTGCCAGTATTGTAATTGAATTATTTATTTTATATTACGTTTACAAAATAGCTCAACATAATATAAAATACAAAGCAGGTTAAAAGTGTGCAAAAGCGACCTCATCGCTGTAACTTTACACTTAAAGTAATATTGTGCAAGATTAGACAATAACAAAATAAATAAATTAAAAATAATAGCACAACATAGACTAGTTGTAACACAAAATAACAGCTATGATATTATTATGCATTTACATAAACCAACCTTTTTTTTAACTTGGTTTGGTGGACGAGCGAATGGATCACCTGATGGTAAGTGGTCACCACTGCCTATAGACATTGACGCAATTGATGAAATTTTAATGTTACCACTAACACCAACCTTAGGTACTGCGGCATTAAGTCAATGTTTAATTAATTAAACATTTTAGAAAAGTTATTTGGATAATTTTGATAATGGGCAAAAAAACTAAACATATGGTGGTTTGTTATTGACATCTTGTAAAAGAAGTATCTGGTTTCTCTATGTACGCATTACTCAAAAATATAATTGAATATGACAAATATATTAATCGACACTTCATAAATTACATTATATATCCGAATTAAACAATCTGGCAAATGAAGCTACTGGCCAATACATTGGTTTAATAAATACAGAATTATGAAAAACGGTACATACTCAATTTGGTGGTTAAGCTACGTCTTAATTAATCTCAGCCGCCAGTGTTTGCGACGTCCGCAAGTTGGCGTTTAACGGCGGCTACAACTGCTTCGGAGACAGCGAAAAGTTTTCGTGCAAGTTGAATTGTCCAAGCGGAGCCTCGTTCAGCACACCGGCTGTGGAACTGTACACATGTCTCTACTCAACTGGAGTCTTCGAGCCACAGCCCATACCGCACTGCGCGTTTAGTGAGTTCAGATCCCGTCGCTAGTGTTTTCTCTTATTGGGAACGTATTGTTCATCCGTTCATCTCCTTTCAGATGAAGTTATCGTGATCACGCCTTCGAATCATCGAGTGATTGTAAGTGGAATCTTTTTTTAAACATAACGAGTTCTGTTGTTGTTACATAATTGTTATATTTGATGTAAAGAAACCCTTCTAATCTATCGGTCCATCTTAAGTTTATTTCTTACGAAACCGTTGGTGGACGAATAAAGATTCAGACATTGAGGTTATCTTTAAATTCTGATTTTAAACTTTCTCGTTTCAGTCGCCTCTATCTCAAGTACATTCACCGAATTCTACCGATACTACGCCTTATGAGATAACGACTCAACGTGCAGGAAAATACGGTGGTTACAACAACCCTGTTACTATCGTAGTACAAGACTTTACTCCTAAAGGTGGTAGTTGCTTGACTTGGGCTGGCGTCCACTATAAGACATTCGATGGGAAAATATACAGGTATATTTATTCTTCCATTACGGATAATAAGAAACTGCTCTTAACAAATACCGGTATTCCGTAAACGCAGAAGTATCGTTTCGGCTATCGCAACTCCTATTTGCCTCTGTCCCGAACGTATTAATATTTGTAAGCAATGTAAATTATCACTGCGTATTTTTAGCGCTGTTCAACATTCAAGTCATTTCAATTTGGAATCATAACTTAAGTCAATATAAGTCGTTGAACTTCCACGATTGGTGCTACCGATACATAGATTAATATCAGTCAGCACCACCTACTCACTAGCCACAGAGATCAGTATTATTGTGTTCTGGTTTGAAGGGTGAGTGAACCAGGTTATGGGTAAACACTTACCGAAAGATGGCCCAAATTCGTGTCCGCTTACCTTATAAAAAAATAAAAACTTTGTGTTGCTAACTAAATAAATCATCGCTTATCACCAGTTTCCAATCGCCGTGCAAGCACATTCTTGTCCGAGATAGCACAGAACATAAATACACAATAGCCATCAGACACCCCCAGTGTGAGAGACAAGGATACTGTCCATCAGAGATCATCATCTACTTGGAGGAGAAGATGTATTCCCTAAGTATTGCAGGTAAGAAGATACTATTGGCGTTCGCTCGCAGAAACTTGACCTTCACACCGTGCGGTAGTTGTTCCAATAAAGACTAGAATTAGAATTGATTGCCATAGTTTCCTATCACAGAGATGACTTGAAATGAAATGATTTAAAAACCAATAAGATATCTGTACAATATAAAACATGTTAGTGCGTCACTTAAACAGTTTTTTTGATAATAATTACAAATATTTGCAAAGATACAAAGTAAAAAAGCAAGAAACAGTGATATATGGGTAAAAAAATACCGATAAGGGTATTTTATTGTATTTTCTAGAAGTAATTTAGCTATTTCGTTGCTTTAATGGCAAGTGTCTGCTTTAGTTATATATAAAGAATAGGCGTCGGAGCAGAAATCAGTCAATGGCGTCGTTATGTATTGGCTAGCTTATATAATATAGAAAGTTGCATGAATTGACTAAACTTTTGAGTTTTTAGAGGAACGAATTTTTCAATACACAAATTGTTATTTTACGAACTATAACGCTAAAAGACTTTATAAAATCGAGTACGTTTATATTATTATTATAAAATAATATTAAAAAGCATTCTTTTATACATAAATATCTTGTAAATGTTTTTAACCGTTGAGGAGTTCCTACGTGCCTAGGAGCCAAGACTGGGTGAATAGCCTTAATTATAATCTGGTAAATTATAATTATAAACATTTGTGGGTGTATTGTCATCGGAACTCTGTCGAATAAGTGGAAGGAGTCCTAATTCAGCTTCCAAGATTAGATTCACAAAAATATATTGAAAGTTAAATACAATATAAGCTTGTAAAAATAATAAAAAAATCTATCAATATCACAGAAGATGGATCAGTGGTATTCCGGAACAGCAAGCGCATGATTCCGATGCCTGCCTTCCTGCCCGGTATCAGGGTGTCGATGCCCAGTGACCAAGTCTTCGTTAACCTGGATGTTGGCGTTACAGTCAAATGGGATACTAATGTAAGTAGTCTATAGCCTATTCCAATCAGAAAAGGAATGAAGTTTACCAAACCTTAGATGTACGTATTCCATGCGTTTTGCTGATAGCTCAGTTAAATTGTGCAATACTTACATTTCTTAACTAATATATTCCATGTTAATAAAATATCTACTTTAATTTTACTATCAAAGTTCCACAACAGCACCGTCGACGTTCAAAACGCATTTTTTTCGAAAAAACAAATGAATATCCTAGATTATTCGAGCTCTCAAGCATATCGCATCAATTCGTTCTTAAATGTTGTATATTTGGCTTTTGTCCTCTTGTGGTTGAAATACACTATACATTATATTGAACCACATACTTGATTTCCTTGCGCAGTAAGATTATTTAAAAATCGAATAACTTATTACACATAAATTCGTCTTCAATACTAGTTGACCGTCTGTCAAAATGTTGTTTTTTTATTTTATTTTCCATCCACTTCTAGGATCTAGTGATAATTGAAGGATCAGTTCTGTTGTGGAACAAAACGGAAGGTCTTTGCGGCACTCTCGACGGCAATCCAGAAAACGACATGACAACAAAGGAAGGAAATGTTGCACAGACTAAGTCTGTTATGATTGCGTCATGGGAACTAAACAAAATTGGTGGTACGTAAAAGCTGATGTCGTAAGGTATTTAATTGATAAAAATATATAAATTTATTGTAAATAATAATCTGTCACATCTGTATTTATTTGTTTTTGTGCCTGATGTGCTTTTAGCCGGTAGAATAAACGATAGTACCTACTATCAGTTAGGTAGGATAGGTACGTCTAAGGTAGGTTTTGAAAATTACACCACACAGATAAAAAATTAATTTATAGATCTTTTTATGTAGCCATCAAAGCTGTTAAATATTTTGTGTCCGAGATATTTATACTCGTAAATATAATATACTTCATTCACAATATATTCTCCGTTTCTCAGATTATAAAACAAAAGGCAGGTGGAGAACGAGCTTTTATTTTTGTATTCGCTTTTATTGTTCCGCGCGTTCCTTTACTTTTTTTTTTTATAATCAGACGTCTATTTTATCAATTTATTACGCAAAGAATACAAATCTAAACATATATAATTTAATAACTAAATTCGAATTTAGAACTAATAAATGTCATCGTTGTAAGAAGTTTCACTATAAGTCAACCTCTTCTTTACTGACCTATTCACTACAATTATATAAATCAATGTGATTTGTATATTTTCTCAGCTATATTTGTTCAAACTGATGGGTATTTGCAGACATATGCGACAGCAGTCCGACCGATGTGAGCGCCTGCAACTCCAAGTCGAACGCGGATATGAAGAATGCTCTCAGATTCTGCAGCAATGTCTTCAGCAAGGATAAGTTCAGGAAGTGTTCGAAGGTAAGTTGTTTTAGTCTCTCTATGTAACAATTGTTCTACCTATAGTCAGGCTTAAACCATTCCAATGCTCAAGAGCTCTCAACAATATGGGGCCCGGTCGGAAAGTAAAAACTGTTGTTGTTTAATAAATAACATTTTTTTAGACGTTGCCCCTAGACCTATTACCTTAGCTCACCGGGCGTTGGCATATCGCACCGCCACTAAGATCACCAAAAAAATTGCAATATAAGCATTCGAGGGGCCGCATAGACTAAAGGAAGGAAGGACCGGCTAGCACACGCCAATTCGACTATAGTGCCAGTCCGACACTGTATCTATCTTCATTTTTAGCTTACATTTTTTTAGTAGAGAAAATTCAAGTTACCCTCAGATTATGTATCAATAACTAAGTACCAGCTAACATGATCGCAAGCTGGTATGAATTTGTACTTATTCCTCTCAACGTTGCTGTGTTTATAAATACAGCCAAAAAAACATTCAGCGATATAAAACTCGGTGGCTCTTTGACTACAGTTCTCGACATTTGTTCTCTCTCATCGCTTAAAAGGTTTTGAGAGCAGTACTTATAAAAGCTCCAAAGAGGAGTATTCAGCGTGGTCTATATTCTGAACAGTAATGGATTGCGATTATTATTGATTCAAATAGACATAGTGGCAAATATTAATACAGCAGTTCTAAAGCAAATATTATTTTTATACTGTGTATTATATTTTGATGCCACTCACTCATAACTACCGCCAAATAAAAAAATATTATTGTGTTCTGGTTTGACTGGTGAGTGAGCCAGATAAACAAGGGACACAACATCTTGGATTCCAAGATTAGCAGCGCGTTACCGCTCTAAGGGTTGAATAATATTTCTTACAGTGGTAATTTCTATGGGCAGTGGTGACCACTTACAATCGGATGGCCCATATGCGAGTCTGGCTATGTTTTTTAATATAAATAAAAAAGCAATACTGCCTTAAGTGTTCTATAGCTGGGTAAATATCTGGTGTTAAGATTATTCCAAAAGAGTGTTTGGTTGTGGTGTACCCATGTAACCGATACATGTAGTTTTCCGAAGGCTTTAAACGCGCGTCGTATAATTATTATATTTTTGCATTTTAAATACATCTCAAATTTATTTCTAGGTTATGGACGTATCGCAACTGCTGGAGGTCTGTCAATGGGACTACTGCGCTTGTACAACGAGCTTAAGTCAGTATCACTAATCATTTTAATACATTATAGCATATTAAAACGTATTTTAGCTTGTCTTGTACTTTAATGTTGCTAGTTACAAATTTTGGATGGATTCAATTTTAATTTTAATTTATGATTATAATGTTTTTATTTAATAACAATTGTTTTTAAAAATAGTAAAAAAAATACAACTTCTAATGTTCAACTAGCGGGTTAAGGCTTCCTCTACTCTCAAGGAGGTTTGCAGCTGGATGTCTTTTTTCATCAACGATCATGACATGACTTTCAAATGCAAATTAAGCGCACGATAACTCAGCACTTAACTGTGCTTGAACGGTCAGACTGTATTAATCGTGTATCTTGTAGATCCCGAGGAGTGCGCTTGCAGGACCGTGTCAGTGTACGCTAAGGAGTGCTTGAGACATGGTGTCGAGGAAATGAGAGCTTGGCGGGACTCTGATACTTGCCGTAAGTTTACCATTGTTTATATGTAATAACAATATTTTTCGTCGCGAGCAATTTTCTATCTATAAAAAAATAATACATGTATATTGCTATTTATTATAGTCTTTTTTCAAGGCCTTCAGTATTCGAAATCTCATTTTAATTGTAAAAATATAACTTAACTGTGTTGCGATTGTGTTGCTCTTGATTTATTTTGCTTAAATGTTGACATTAAACACCAGTTTAATGAATAAATTCTAGTTTTAATATTATTATTCGTGTACGTTTCAATATCAAATAATATACTTAGACCACTAATTTATTTCTTCGATCCAGCGATGAAATGTCCGGAGGGTAAGATTTACAAGTCGTGTGGACCAGACACGCAGCCCAGCTGCTCCTTGCCCGAAGTTACACCCAAGGATAACGCGTCCTGTGTGGAAGGATGCTTCTGTCCTGAAGGTGTGTGAACTAACGAATATTGCCTCGACAGCTGATCTCAAAAACGATGTCATAATGATATCAAATCATTTATTTATTTGCTATGAATGTATATACGTATGTGTACATTTATGTTAGTGATGTACTATATTTATATAGGTTTTATGTTATGTAACAAATTTGTCAACAAGAGTTCATTACATTGAACTAAATTAATTGTGTGCAAACTTTATCAAAATTAAATTTAAAAAAAAGTACTTACCTACTTCATAATATAGTACCGGTAAGCCAAATTTATATAACACATCAAGTATTATACAAAATAAGATTAGAATTAATTAAAGTCAAATAAATAATAAAATCAAAGTAACTAGTAATGAATTTCCTAGTAACACATTTTAATAACCATTTATCAATTTCTTTCTTAAACATATTTAAAATCAGTCCCTCGGCTCCTTTATTTTCTGTTTTGTGAAAGAACTTGACGGCCGTACAATACGGTGTTTACAAATATCGATATTAGCTTTTGAGGATATCGAATAGAGCTATTACTGTTAACATTCCGAATTCGCTGAAAGTATTTTGGATGATTTTTAACAAACAAAAATAAGTCTCGAATGTACATGCAGGGCAATAAAAGAACGTGCATTTTTTACCGTTGTGAATGATCAATGTGAAAACAGTTATTGCGCATAAGTGACGACAATTAGAGCCCCATTTTCTATTTTCTTACTCCGATATTTCGATGGGATGGTAAACTGAAACCGTGTTAGAAATTTAACAATCAGTAAAAAGTAGTAAATTTGTCTATGTCCAAATCTCATTGTCTTTGCTTACATTATTGTCGCTGTAAAGTTGTCTAACACACAACATCACCTTTATAATTTAACTTAGTATAAATTATTTGCTAGTAATTCTTTTTTTAGCCTTAACCCTAAAATTTACTCACTTAGGTCTTCTTCTGGAGAGTGGTCGCTGTGTACCGAAGAGCGAGTGTCCGTGCCGAGTGAGGAACCAAGGCTTCCCGCCTGGTACCGTCATACCCAAAGGCTGTAACACCTGGTACATCATCTTATCCATCATCCATTCATAATAACATATTTTTTATAACAAATATGATATAATAAGAATATTCATTAACTTTAGGAAATAATCTCTTTTCTTTTTTAGTAAATGCGAATCTGGTGAATGGACTTGCACCCAAGTACCTTGCGGTGCCCGCTGCGGTGCAGTAGGAGATCCTCATTACACCACGTTCGATGGACTACGATACAACTTCATGGGACATTGCACTTACACGCTGATGAAATCTCAAAACATAACAATCGACGTGGAGAACGTCGCTTGTTCTGGAGCCATCACCGAGGTACAAATTAATTTATTTCCCGGCCTGAAATATTCACTCTAAATTATAGTTTCGGTTTGCTCAGGAAATCAATTAGAAATGCCAATGGGTATTATATTGGAAATCAAAGAATCCCAATATTTTTCATGTCGGCTTTGTTTCAACCTATTCCACATATCAAACTTTCATTTTGTAATTATCAATTTTTGGTACCAAATTAATTTCCATTGCATTTCGCCAGGCAATGAACTTAGCTCCTTATAAAGGCGAGGGTAAACCTTCTTGCACAAAAGCTGTGAACCTCGAGTACAACGGAGCCAACATCCATCTGAAGCAAGGAGGGTTCATACTTGTGAACGGAAAGGAAATCAACTCACTGCCCGTTAATGTTGGAGACATCAGGATTCGCGCTGCGTCCTCTCTTTTCATTATAAGTAAGTCATTTGATAAATGAAAAACCGCAAATTTTCTAATGTTAATCTTAGGATTTTTCGTTTTAGTTCTGTTAATTACAAAAGTAGTTCACTACCAAAATTAGTAATGTGTTCACAATAAAATATATTTAAATAGTAATTTGACAAATTTTGCATTCTACATTTAATTTACAGCAAAACTCAAAATGTTTATAAATACTTCGTTAAAGTAGCTGCTATATTAAGCCTGTAGATCATGAGTACATGTGATACAAACCCAATTGAGTTTTTTGTCAAGAAAATCTGTTAAATCTGTTAAGAGTATCAGCCCGAATCTTATCAATACTAAATAAATCAAAATATGACAGTGTTAGCATTCCCGTGCATCAGAAAGCTTGTAAAACCGTTGGTCCTGGGCTTCAAATTATAAGAGCAAGGAATAAAGTACACAGCTGGCAATTTTTGGGAATTTCGTTTGGGGTTTGTGAAATAGACATTTTAACATAAACTTTACTTTCAGTTCAACTGCCAATCAAGGTTGATCTTTGGTGGGATGGAAACACAAGGGTATTTGTGGATGTACCACCTTCGTTCCACGAACAAACGAAGGTAAAATCTAAAAAACAATAAATTCATTTACTCTAAAATCTAAAATATATAAACGACTTAAATATTTTTAGGGTCTTTGCGGAACTTTCAATTTGAACCAAAAAGACGACTTCTTGACCCCCGAAGGTGATGTGGAGCAATCAGCTCTGGCATTCGCCAATAAGTGGAAAACCAGGGAGTTCTGTGACGATGTTATCACCAAAGAACCAGAGCACCCGTGTAAGGCTAATATCGAAAACAAGGAATCTGCTGAGAAGTATTGCAGCAAGTTGAAGAGCAAGTTGTTCGAATGTAAGTCTAGATACAAAGGATCTCCCTTCGCTTCTCCAATGCGAGTTGGTGGATACACGTGGCAGTTTCTCATTCGACACATGTAAAATTTCCTACCATGTTTTCCATCATGAACACGAGATTAATTATAAACAAAAATCACATAAAATCGAAAGTGCTTGCCTCGGGTTTGAATTTGGAATCATCAGTAAATTTTCACGTCTTGTAAACTCGGCGATCACGGTTCATTTCTAGTTGCTTAAATATAATTTAAAAAGGTTTTTTGTGTTACAATTCAAAGACTTGCTCGACACTGATTCCGTTCGGATAGATTTGTTTGGCTGCGTAACTTTATTTAATTAATTTTATTTTTGACAACCTATATTATTATGTCCAAGAAAAATATTGGAAAGTAGTTTCGAAATAATACTTATCCCCAGCGTGCCACTGGTTCGTGGACGTGCAGCCGTACTACGAGGACTGCCTGTACGACATGTGCGCGTGCGCGGGCGACGTGTCGCGCTGCCTGTGCCCCATCCTGGGGGACTACGCCTCCGCCTGCGCGCGCAGCGGCGCCATCGTGCACTGGCGGTACAGCGTCGCCGAGTGCGGTCAGTGGCATCGCCGATACGATTGAAAATTATATAAACCTAATTTGCTCATGGCTTGCCTTTTTATCAGCCACTAGTTGTCGTCCCCGGCTTTTTGAGGTTGGTCGACAAATATTAGGCATAAAAAAGTAGTCTATGTCCTTTCTTGATTCAAGCTTGCTCCATACCAATTTTCGGTTCAGTAATTTGACCGTGAAAGAGGAACAGACAGACAGTCATGAGTTACTTTGTCGTTAATAATATTGGTATAGATATAATGTTTAGATTATAATAGAAATTATTTTATTATTTTTTATATATATTATTAAACCTGTTTCATTTTTTTAAAACCTTTAATTCACCAGAGTTGCAATGCAGCGGTGGTCAGGAGTACACGGTGTGCGCGGACAGCTGCCTGCGCACGTGCGCGGACGTGGCGCTGTCGGCCAGCGGGACGTGCAAGCCCTCGTGCGTGGAGGGCTGCGCGTGCCCCGTGGGACAGGTGCGAACCGATACTGTAGAGAACACTATATACAGCCATTCCAGTGGAAGTAGGCAAAAAGATAAACAAACCTTAGATTACGTATTCCATGCAATTTGCTAATAACTCAGCTATGTTGTGAATTATTAAGAGTTTATGATTAATATATATTTATTTATAATACAACACTGCATTGCATTTAATCACTTATTTACACTTTAATTTTTCTTCCCAATTTCCAATAACATTTTCGCCGACGTTCAAAACGCCATTTTTGGTAAATCCATAGTGAATATCATAGATTGATCAAGCTCTCAGCCAATGATATCGCGTCAATTTGCTGTCAAATGTTGTTTATTTTGCTTTTTTCCTATTATGGTTGGAATAGAGTATAGATTTGTGTGTTATAATGTTTGATCATTAAATATCAAAAAAAGATTCTTATAAAAGGTACATTAGTGGAATATTTATATTGTGGAACTTTATTCAGAAATAGTACGAAACATTATTAAATTGAGCTTTTTTTTAGTTACGTATGTGTTTGTTTTAGTTTTAGTTTATTCTAAAGAAATACTTCTCGTTACTGCACATATTTTAAAATATCGGATGTAGGTTTATGAAGACGCCAGGGCGACATTGTACGCACAATATACTGATTGAAATCTATAGTCATTTCGTCTTATTTAGGTATTAGACAACAACAACGTGTGCGTGCCCGTGGCTCTCTGTCCGTGTTTCCACAAGGGAATGGAATTCAAACCCGGTTATAAAGAAGTGCGTGCTGGCAAACGGGAACGTGATTTATGGTAATTGATACTTAAATATTACTAACTTTTTCTATGATATAGGTAGGCGGGCGAGCAAATGGGCCACCTGATGGTAAGTGGTTAATGGTAGAGTAAATATTAACCATTCGCCAATGCACCACCAAAATTGGGAGCCAAGATGTCATGTTCCTTGTGTCTGAAGTTACACTGGATCACTCAGCTTTCATAACCGTAACACAACAATAACAAGTATACCGCCTACCCATGTTATAAAAAATATTATTAACCATTTCATTTTAAATAAAAATGATATAAAAGTCGATGTGCCTGCAAATAATCCTACTAGAAGTATACAAGTAAAGACTTATCGTAGTACTTGCGTGGGCGCCCGCTGGGACTGCGCGCCGGCCAGCGAGGACCAGATACAGAACTACCCGCCGGCCGAGGACCTGCGCAGCGCCTGCAGCGCTGCCAACCACATGGAGTTTACCACCTGCGAGACCAAGGAGCCGCTCACCTGCAAGGTCGGTGCTCATGTTTTTAGTTTCCAAAATTTCCTAATTCTTTGGTGCATTTTTTTGTTTTTTGGTGTATATACCATAAAAATTATTCGTGTGAACAGGCTGCAATGTAATAGGTGTTCTTATTTAGGAATGAAAGAGAATTATTATTTATATATACAGTTGTTAGTAAATCTCATCCAAATCATCCATTGGAAACGTTATGTTTTTCGCACGTTACCAAGTTCCATTGAATTAATTTAATAATAATTAGAGACCATTGGAATCTATTTATTCAAATGGTAATAAACCTTTTATGCTACGTCCACGCCCTTACCAAGAGTGTGGTCGCTGATATCGGGTCTTCCGCTAGTTAATACATAATCTCTAATCTCGAGATTATGAAGCGCACACTTTCGTTCGTTTCGGTGGTAGTGGCTGCTGTATTCCACTTACCATATGTATAACAGGTGTCGTACCGTTTTTATCCCTGTGATATGTATCCGTGTGGGTATCATGTACTAAAAAAGTATTACTTTCCTTTCGACCAGTCAGCCATTTTTTTAAATAAATTAAAATATGGCGTTTACTACACGAGTTTAAAATCAAGACTAATGCAGATCAAGCGCGTGGATGAACCATTATAGGTTTTTATTATGTAACGTGTAAAATGAGAACGCCACTCCTTCACTATGATGCTAAAAAACACAAGCTAAACTTTGGTTAAAGTTTTTTAATACTTCTCTATAATTAAATGTTCATAATATATACGTGTGCAGTCGAACATAGGGATAAATAATGACGTTGTAATAATGCGTATTTTTTTTTTTTAAGTAACAAATATAATATTTTAATCCCCAATAGAATATGCACCTACCACAAACTGTAACGTCGCAAGAGTGCCGTCCAGGCTGTCAGTGCAAGAAGGGCTATGTACTGGAAGCATCGACCAAAAAATGCGTGGTACCATCTGACTGTCCCTGCCACCATGGTGGTCAGAGTTACCCAGATGGTCACACGATGCAAGAAGAATGCAATACATGGTCAGTATAATTTTAAACTGTTTCCTTTTAGATAAATTGTTGTTATTGTATGCAAAATTTTGTTTTATATCATATTTTGAAATAAGCTATAATTGTTAGAAAAATAAAATATTATCTGGAGGCGCCGGGTATCGATCCCGGTACCTCTCGCATGCTAAGCGAGCGCTCTACCATCTGAGCTACGCCCCCTATTATATATTGGTTGTAATAAGAAGTTCCGTTGACAGTAATCCTAAATCTTTTAATTTTTTTTTTTTGCAAAAATTTAAAAAGGATAATTCTGGAGGCGCCGGGTATCGATCCCGGTACCTCTCGCATGCTAAGCGAGCGCTCTACCATCTGAGCTACGCCCCCGTTAGTGGTTAACTTGAAAAACACTACATAGTTGTATCTACTTGTTAAACTTTAAAAAAAAATGCGGTATAAAAAAATATCATTTTGGAGGCGCCGGGTATCGATCCCGGTACCTCTCGCATGCTAAGCGAGCGCTCTACCATCTGAGCTACGCCCCCGTTATATATTGGTTGTAATAAGAAGTTCCGTTGACAGTAATACTAAATCTTTTATTTTTTTTTGCAATAATTTATAAAAAGGATAATTCTGGAGGCGCCGGGTATCGATCCCGGTACCTCTCGCATGCTAAGCGAGCGCTCTACCATCTGAGCTACGCCCCCGTTGTTTCTTAACACGAACTAACAAGTATGCTACTTGATTGAAAGTCAAATTACAATGCGTGGTGCGTTGTCGCTGCGTACGTGAATGTTATGCCTTTCACTTATCTGTATCAAGAACAAAATTATTTGAGCTACTTATCAAAGAATAATTGCACAAGACAACATATGGCGTCGAAAAGGTTTTATTTAATAATTAATACTAGTTGTAGTCCATGGCTTCGCTCGCATTTTAAGAGTTGTTCACCAGGTATAAGGTATAAAAAGTATCCTATATATACCTTGTTTCGTATCAAATTCGGCTCAGTTTCAACAGCCAAACAGGCAGAGTTATTAGTTATTTGCAAAACGATTTGCTAACAGATACTTGGGTACCATCAAAATCTAGCCACACTTAACGTTAATATTAGCGCAGGTCGCATCGTCGATCAATAGAAACAGTTTTTTTATATACATGACGAAAACAATGATGTTGATATCAAGTCGGCGCGTATATACAAGTATGTATATATTTTATGTGCGCCCACGCTCTTTTACTAAGTAGTCCGATTTTGATGATTTTTTTTTCATTGGATAAGTTATCCTTCAAATTAGGTACCATCTATATTTGAAAAAGTAATCCACCCTTAAAGAGAGTTGGTTCTTCACCCAAAGGTTTTTACATGATCATCTATTCGACCACGAATAAATCTGGACTAAGTAATCAGATTTATCTAATTCTAGTATTACTGAATAAAGTTTAATAGCTAACCTCCGAAACTAATGTAAGTAACTGCTTTTGTGTCGGAACCAAACATCACTTGGTGTTAGGACTTTGTGCAAGCCCGTCTGGGTAGGTACCATCCACCCATCATAAATCCTATATCCTATATCACGAAGCAGCAATCCTTAGTATTGTTGTGTTCCGATCTTAAGGTTGAGTAAGCCAGTGTAGCTACAGACACAAGGGATATCTTAGTTTCCAAGTTTGGTGGCACACTGGCGTTCTAAGGGATTGCTGATACTTCTTACAGGGCCAATGTCACTTGGTGGTGGTGACCACTTACTATCATGTGGCCCATTTGCAAGGCTGTCTATGATTTTTTTTTATTAAAAAAAATCCGGCTATCATGTCAGAATGAGATTACTTCAAGAACTGAACCCTTAGTTCAAGAATTGGTTTTGTTCATCATTGCATCCTTTCGTTAACAAAGCCACAAAATATACAGCGTTTATTCTCCGACAGCTTAAAGTCTTTATCCTTTGAGACTTAGACCTGCTGACGCTGAATTTTGGCACAGTAAATACTGAAAATACACCTAATATATGATTTTGCTTTAAGCAGGGTAATGTTTCCTACAAAGTTTAATTAGAATAATCATTTTCATGTTCTCTTTAAGATTTGACATTGAAAGATACTTTGGATGTTATTCAGGCAGGCTTACAGTCTGTAAGATATGGCCTGAAGCCTGAATACGCCTGAAGCATGTCTAAGCCACCTGGACTCTTATTAATGTTATTGACATGGTTCTTATTTAGAAAATATAATAAATTGATAAAATTGGTTAGATCCCTAAGAGTAGTAACAGGTTATTAATATGTGACATATCGTTTTGTATTTATTATAAAAGGAAGGATTTATATCGATCAATAGTACTGTAATGTAGATTTACATATTTAACATCCACTGGAGAGCTGGCGAACTGCTGCTGTCTTAAGCACAACAAAGTTTAGGTGCAAGCAGTGTTCTAGCGATATAAAAAAAAACTTTTAAAGAAAACTTCTGGACTTCCATGTTCCAAGACTTGACTATCATCGGTCTGGTGGTGGTCTCATGGCAATTTTTATGGATTAAGATAAGAGAAGAAGGCCGTTTATTGTATCTATAACAATGAAGCTCTATCTATGTCAAAATTATTCAAAAAATAAATCATTTGGAGGCGCCGGGTATCGATCCCGGTACCTCTCGCATGCTAAGCGAGCGCTCTACCATCTGAGCTACGCCCCCGTTAGTGGTTAACTTGAAAAACACTACATAGTAGTATCTACTTGTTAAACTTTAAAAAAAATTGCGGTATAAAAAAATATCATTTTGGAGGCGCCGGGTATCGATCCCGGTACCTCTCGCATGCTAAGCGAGCGCTCTACCATCTGAGCTACGCCCCCGTTGATGTAATTGTTAAATAAATCCAACTACTTCAAAATATTACGAAATTATTTTAATAAAATATTCTTAAGGATATATGCGTAACTAGGTCACCTTTCACAAAATAATTGTATTAAGGCAGTATTCTACAAAGTTATATCTTCGCTTCCAAATAGCCTAGCTCGTCAGGATTTGAACAAAATATTCATCTACCTTACTTTCTCAACAAAATTATTTTTATTTGTTTTTTCTTTTATTATTTATGAATTGAATTGCGGCTTATCTTACTCAGCGATGAGGGTAAGTTGCATGCGTTCGATGAAATTCTGACACATATATATACCAATAAACGTTAAAGAGCCTTGTGAAATAGGCACGAAATCTTCGTATCAATCAATTCAATCTTCTGTAACATAGGTGCCTACTTATGGATATATGTGCCACTTAGTGGTAAGTGATCACATTGACGCTGAAGGGGCTGCCTACTTTGAAAACTAAGATGTTATTTCCCTAGTGCCTGTAGTTACGCTCAGTCAACCTTCAAAAACACAGCAATACTAAGTAATACTGTTTGGCGTTACTATAATTATGTTGTTATTGATACATGAGATATTTACATGGAGGACTTAAATAAAGTTTATACATCAAAATCAATCAAATCATGACCGTTAAATAGTAATTCCGAAGTTGAGGGTTTAAGGGGGTTGTGATATATTTTTATAAAGATTTTTGCAATTTTATAACAAAAATAAGTGTTGGATTGAACATTTAAAGTCTTCATTGCATTCAAAGTACATAAAAGCAAATTTAAATACACATTATTTTTTTAGACTTATGTCGTACAACGACTGTTTTCTTGCTATAAGGTTTTATTTACAGACAAATAATAAAGGAAAACATAGCTAAGGAACCGGGACAGTGCAATTGGTATAGTAATATGCAGTACTTAAAATTAAATACTTCCCGTAAATATATATAACACATACATGACAAATCTTTATTAGGCAATAAACACAAAATAAGCATCTATACCCAATAAAAAATATATATAAATATACACACAAACATGTATAATTAAATATCATGTCACATAAACATTGTTACAAAAATATAAAAAAATGCTATGAGTGCAATGACGAAGAATAACTTTCTTTTAATAATTGTTAATAATAAAAAAAAAATAATGTTTATCTTCCATATTTAATATGTTTTTTATTGTGGTAGGTTAGTGATGTATGTTATAAGACCCTTTGTTTTCTGTCTCTTAAACATTATTTATCTTATTAAAACCATCGATCGTGGGTTTGCATTCGGACAAGCTGCATAATTATTCAAGCTGCATGATATTTCAGAACTTGTCTAAATTGTATAAACGAATTCGTACTAAAGTCATTCTTTTTTTATCAGTGAATGTAAGAGCGGAAAATGGTCGTGCACTGAACGTAAGTGCGCGGGAGTTTGCGGCGCGTGGGGTGACTCACACGTGACAACATTCGATGGACAGAATTACGACTTCGAAGGCGTCTGCACTTATCTCCTCGCTAAAGGCACTGCGGATGGGAAAGATGGCTTCAGTGTTGAAATACAAGTAAGTGATGATGATGATGATATGTAACCAACGTCGGTCGTGACGGCTTCTCCCATCAGAGGCTAGAAGGCACAGAAGTATGTCAACAGGTGCACTTTCCATTTCCTAACTGTCATAAGCCGATTGGAAGGCAGTACGACATGAACGAAGATAGTTAAGCCGCAGGACCAATGTCTTTACCTACTTCCAGATACACGGGAATTTCATTACTGACAACACCCAAGACTGGTTATGAGATTTTCTTGACAACAAAAAAATCATTTCTTTTGACTGACCTAGAGTTTAAATCCAAAACCTCGGTGACTGTCATTAGTTAGCATCTCGCTTGACGGCAGTGATCAGGAGTGTTACTAAAGTGAGATCCTGGTGGCAAGTGCGAGATTAATTACTTTAACTAGATTTTTATGGATAAAGATTTTGATTTTGCTTTGATATAATTGCCCAATTTTTTATTTCATATTTAACAATCATATTATACCACATCTTAGCATAGCTTTGGGTGGAACATTGCCTTAAATATTAATTTAAAGGTCTAAATAATATGTCATTATTTTCGACATAATAATAGTTGAGGGTATTTTGAACTTTTTAGATTATTGTATATAAAAAAGTGAAGATTATATTTGATTTAAAAATATTATCATTTGGAGGCGCCGGGTATCGATCCCGGTACCTCTCGCATGCTAAGCGAGCGCTCTACCATCTGAGCTACGCCCCCGTTATGTATTTGCTGTAAAAAATAATTCCGTTTACAGTAGTCCTAAGTCATTTAAATATTTCTTGAAGATTGTAAAAATAATAAATCTGGAGGCGCCGGGTATCGATCCCGGTACCTCTCGCATGCTAAGCGAGCGCTCTACCATCTGAGCTACGCCCCCTATATCTCTGTTGACCAAAAAACAAGTACTGTATCGCTTTAAAATTATAAAACAAAAATGCAGCTAGCATTGACATTCCGTACGTGAGAATATGGCATTATCGACATACATACTTTGAAATTATTTTTAAACTAAAGGCACAGCAGGTATATTAATGACGACCTCCGTGGTCGAGTAGTGTGTACACCGGTTTTCATGGGTACGCCACTCCGAGGTTCCGGGTTCGATTCCCGGCCGAGTCGATGTAGAAAAACTTCATTAGTTTTCTATGTTGTCTTGGGTCTGGGTGTTTGTGGTACCGTCGTTACTTCTGATGTCCATAACACAAGTGCTTTAGCTACTTACATTGGGATCAGAGTAATGTATGTGATGTTGTCCAATATTTATTATTATTATTTATTAATGGTGGCAAGCCTACATGCAAACCCGTCAAATGGCCTTAGTGGAAGATCTGGGTAAGACAGGGCCATCTGTTAATAAGTAGCCACACTAACGCCCATAGGAATTGGCGCTGTAAGAAGTATTAACATTTCCTTACATCGTCAAATCAAATTAATTTTTTTCAAGTAAACTTCACAATGATGCGTTTTTGAATAATCAATGTTTAAACACTACCACCGTTTCGGAAAGCAGCCTCCAGCGAGAAGAAACGGCAAGAAAGTCACATAGTTGCTCTTTTCAAATAAACAGATTTACAATGCTGTTTTTCACAATAATTAGTGTCCTATGATGGAAACCCGAGCCTACATCCAGGCGTTTTTTTTTTTCTAAAAAGTACTCTTTTAATTAATTTTTTTTTTTCTAAAAAGTATTCTTAATAAACTTTTAAATTTTGTAAATGGTAAATTGATTATATGTCCCGGTATCTTATTATATATGCGTATACAATTGCCCAAAAATCAATGCGTTGCCAAACTTGGGAACACATAATATAAAATGGCTCACCCACCCTTTAAACCAAAATACAACATTACAAAGTATTGCTGTTTGGCAGTAGAATATATGTTGAAGAAGTACCACCATGCTCCTTCAATACGGGCTTAGGTTACTTTTATTTTCTAATGTAAGATTAATATTTTATTCTATAGAATGAGCCATGCGGTACCACCGGCGCGACTTGCTCCAAGTCTGTGACGCTTCGTGTTGGTCGTGGAGGTGCTGATGAGGAAATCGTCTCCCTGACCAAGAGCGCTCCTCTTCCTGACACAACTCACTTGAAACGGTATCGCTATGAAAGAATTAAATTAAAAAAATATTTATATAGTAACATTGTTTATAACAAATAAAACAATTACAGTAAAATACATTTAAAATATACATTTCCATTAAACTTAGGATAATATTTATTATTACAAGTAATATGTACCTATATGATATTGAAATAAAATCTTTTTGATACATAAATTTGTATATTCCTTCAAACCAGGATAAAGCTCCGTTTGGCGGGCACGTACGTATTCCTGGACGTGCAGTCGTTGGCCATCAGTTTGCAATGGGACCGTGGGCTACGGGTGTATGTCAAAGTTGACTCCATGTGGCAGAACCGGGTTTGTACTATTTGTAAATCACTCAAGGCTTCTTCTCAAATAGTTTATTTACTCGTTTTATGTGCAACAGAAATTTAAACGCGTTAAAAATATAATTTCAAACACAGTTGTTACTTTAGTAAGTCCATGAATATTCCGCTGCTCTGCAAAGATCCAAAAGACCTGTTTCAGAGATGTGCTTGGGTCAATAGCACCATACTTCTTCAGTGTATGTTGATAAACTTTGGGTCAAAATTTATTACAACACATGCAAGTTTGTTTTCCTTAACGGTGAGGCCAAGTTCGATCACATGTCGAAAATCTCAGTGTTGCACTTACCCAGAACCATATGGGATTTCTGGTGAGGTTCAAATTTTCAATCCAATTTGCAATTTTAGCAAAAAATATATATACATATATATATATATTCAGCTGTAATTATACACATTTGATGTTCCGTGTTATTATGCCCTTTATTAGTGGCGAGATGCAGGATATTTAAAGAGATTTTATTTGGTCAAAACATGTTTATGTTCTCAAAGATCAATGAATAATTCAAACATATATCTATTGACTAATACTATAATATGTATAGGGTATATATAAATTAAAAATATTAATTTTAATTGGGTACAATAACATGAGGTACCATTTTCAGATTAAAGGACTTTGTGGCAATTACAACTCAGATATGCGAGATGACTTCCAAACCCCTTCAGGCGGTGGCTTTGCCGAAACTTCACCACTAATTTTCGCTGACTCCTGGAAACTGAAATCTACATGTCCTAAGCCATTGGAAGTCACGGTGAGTACAGAATATTTTATTAAACAAATTATTGATTAATTCTATATTTCACCGTTATTGTATAAAATGTCACATAAATTTGATATAAATTGAAAGACATTGCAATCGTCTAGGACCACTGCAAGGAGCGTCCGCACCGCAAGGAGTGGGCGTCCACCGTGTGCGGAGCGATGAAGCGCTACCCATTCTCGCTGTGCCACGCGGAGGTGGCGGCGGACGGGTTCGTGTCGCGCTGCGAGGCGGACGCGTGCGCGTGCGACGCGGGCGACGACTGCGCGTGCGCCTGCGCCGCGCTCGCCGCCTACGCGCACGCGTGCTCCGCGCGCGGGGTCGCCTTCAAGTGGCGGACGCAGGACCTCTGCCGTGAGTCGCGAGCCCTTAATCTAAAACCTTGCTAAATTTTGCTCGACTATTCTATTAAAGTCGAATCATTATGGTTTTCTTATATTATCACAACTAATGAGAATCGAAAAAGGAATAAGAAGTCGTTAATTATTGTTATGTCAGCTTACTTAAGAAAAAAAAAAGCTTACTTAAAAAAAATTGTCAAAACCATGTATATTGAAAATACCTTTTCCTATTTCATTCTAACCAAGCCCTTAGACGATTTTCCATTCCATTTTTTTTTCATTAATAGGGTTTTGTGCAAGCCCGTCTGAGTAGGTACCACTCACTCATCAGACATTCTACCGCCAAATAACAATACTCTGTGTTGTTGTGTTCCGGTTAGAAGGGAGAGTGAGCCAGTGTAATCACGGGCACAATGGACATAACATTTTAGTTCCCAAGGTTGGTGGCGCATAGGCGATGTAAGGAATGGTTAATATTTCTCACAGCGCCTTTGTCTATGGGCGGTGGTGACTTACCATCAGGTGGCCCATAAGCTCGTCCGCCAATCAATGCCATAAAAAAAAATGAAATATAGAATGAAGTAGATATAATTGTACAACCTTAACGTGCTGCCAGCCTATTGAGCCCTGTTTACAAACTACCTAACAGTTAACGTGTTTATGATATTATATACTTATCTGCGTGTAAAAAGTTTATATACATCATAGTAGGAGAATATATGGAGTTAACTCTTAGAGCACTCTGTAAATTTGCTTTATTTTTCACTGACGTGTCGGATATTATACAGGTATGTGAGAAATAAAACTGCCCTTAGAATATTATCTTATATTATAATATTAATTGTAATATTCTAGAATATAAATGACGATACATTCAGATATAAACAGACATATATTATACATATTTTATAGCCCGAGATATAAAACGACTAAAACAAATTAACATTTTTTAATGATAAAATAAATTTAATAATACTAAAAAATATATTTAATAGAATGTCTAAATGCTATTTTGAATATTCATTACTAAAAGATAATTCTAAATTTAACTATTTATTTATAAAATAATAATAAAAATAAAAATTCTATAAAATAACATTATTAGAATCAAGTTAAAGCGGTTATTAATGATTCCATTATTATAAGCTTTAATCTAAATATACAGAGTAAAACGCTATGAATTTATTATTACGATTCGAAAACGAAATATTATATTTTCCATGATTTTCTTCATAATACAGCAATGCAGTGTGACGGCGAGTGTTCCAACTACAATGAGTGCGTGTCGCCGTGTCCGCCAGAAACGTGCGATAACACACTCGACTACGCACAAATTAAAACTGTTTGCGAAAAGGACTCTTGCGTTGAAGGTATGTTCTTGTTAAAATATCTAGATTCGTTTATTATAAAAATACATGTATCTATACTATAATTGGTATTGATGTGATTCTATTTGAAGGGTGGGTGAGTGTAACATTGCTTTTGCAAATGAATAAGGAATGTTTCTTACGGTGACAATGTAGTCGTGAACGGTTACCGTCGTATGTCGTTCGCCTAACTATTTAATAAAAAAAGAAAAAATATAAATAACTCACAAATATTAAACTAAAACCATGGAAAGGTAATTACATAATCGCCATCGTTATACTACAAATACTTACTAAAATTAATAAAATATTATACTTACTTGATTTATTTCAGTTAGATTAATGTTTATTTAGATTAAGTTTGAGAGCAGGAAAAAAAACAAATTTATTTAAGTATTTTCTTGTACACCTTCGTAATTAAAAATCAAAATGTGGGTAATATATGTAAAATACAATCAAATAAAAAATAAAGATTGGAGGCGCCGGGTATCGATCCCGGTACCTCTCGCATGCTAAGCGAGCGCTCTACCATCTGAGCTACGCCCCCTATATCGTACAGAAGCAAAAAAAGCATAGTAAACGACAATTTCAATATAACGAGGTCATTTAGTTAAAATACTTTCATATTTAATATTTACTAAAATCTTGTATGTTGATTAATTTGTTTTATGTATATAATACATCAACGGCTGCAATTTTACCTTATAGTATAAATATTGATAAAGTAAAAAAGTACAAAATGGTTATATTTGACAAAATATATATATATATATATCATGACAGGTCTGTAGTGATAAATTGTAGATCGGTTATATAAAACGTTAAATGACATAATACATACATCGACTTTTATATGTATTATTACTCCCGTTAAATGCATCTGTATTTTCTACTAAAACCATCAGCAACATCAATTAAACCACCAATAATTGAATGAACCACCCTTTGCGGTATATCATGGAGAAATCATTTTAACCGTTAGACATGTGAGAATTCTTACAAAGTATCAAATAAATTTTAGTAATAAATACCAAATATATGAAGATTTTAAATTTTGTACGTATATTTTTTTCTCTTACAGGCTGCAAACCCAACAAAACTTGTGCAGAGGGTACGATCTACTCTAACTCCTCACTACAGGAATGCATACCAAGAGCCAAGTGTAAGCCAGTATGCATAACGCTGGACGACGGTCGCGAAGTGTTGGAGGGTGAGATACTGGAGCAGGATGCTTGTCACACCTGCCGCTGCTCCAGAAAGGAGAGGATTTGTACTGGACAACCCTGTGCTACTGATGCGGTTAGTATATCTCCACCCACTAAAACATTAATCTAAATTAAATTGGTCATATTCCGTTTTTGGTAAGAAATGTATGCTATGGAGCATAAGGTGTTTTAAGATATGATCGACTGTGTTTAGGTAATGGAGGGATCAACTGGACCACCAGAGACGACTCCACACGACCAACCCCTACAATGTAAAACCGGATGGACGGACTGGATTAACCGCGGCCCACCTGAACTCAGCTCCGGCGGAGAATCCGTCGATAACGAACCTTTGCCGAAAAGCAACGAGCTTGTGAGTTTATTCGGCCGTTTTAATATCAGAGAATCGATAACGTATTTAAAATATAATATAATAATATAAATTATAAACTTATATCATTAGATTATGTCAACAATGGACACAGTCGAGTAATGTGATTAATTCTATTTATTTTTTGTTTTATTTTTGGGCTTGAAATACCAATAATTTTGTACATGACTGTTAATAACAACAAGCTACGAGGCATTATATTTATTTTCTGTGTTTCTGTATCTTTAATGCAAGATTACCGGGACCGACATATGTTCGTTATAACACTAAGAGTCGTCAAATATACATATAATAATCCCAAAAAAAATTGGATTTTCTTAGACAATTGGATCTCCGATGTGCAAACCCGAAATGATGACTGAGATTGAATGCCGTACGGTCGGTGACCACAAGACGCCCAAGGAGACGGGACTCAACGTTGAATGCAGTTTGGAGAAGGGTCTCATTTGCTTAGAAGCTGAGAAAACTTGTCCTGACTTCGAGATCAGAGTCCATTGCAAGTGTGAAGAAGGTAAATTAACAAGATACACCCTGTTACTTCCATTTTTATGGGATCACTTATGGGATCAGCAAATCTTTAATCAATCATTGCTAATCAAAGTGGTAAAATTAGCTCAAACCATTATTATATATTTAAAATAACGATTATATCAAAAACATTTTCACATGGTATTTTATAATTTTTGTTATATTAAACATTTACAACGAGTAGTTAAACTGATCATTACAAACTGTATATGTAGCTATAAAGATGAGACCTAAATATTTTATGAGATGGAAGAATGTTACTTAAATACGACATATTCTCACGAAGTTATTTCATAAACGTATCCACAGAACCGTTCCAATGCCTGAACGCGAGTCACCCCAATTACCCACACCCCACCGACTGTAGCAAGTTCTACGAGTGCACCCCCGACATGACCAACCCAAGCAAACAGCATAGTGTGCTCAAGAGCTGTGGAGAGGGACTCTTATACAACCCTGTAGTGATGGTGTGTGACTGGCCAGCCTCCGTGATAGCTGTTAGGCCTGAGTGTGGGGACCTGACCACCACTACGACTACCATTGGCGTCAGTGAGACGGGTAAATATACATATGCTTACAAGTTAGACTGTTAATATAAAGACGGACAAACACTTTTTCATTACTGCTAAATACAATTTGTAGGCCATAATAAATTTATATTATACTAATATAAATAAATAAATATTGGACAACATCGCATACATTACTCTGATCCCAATATAAGTAGCTAAAGCACTTGTGTTATGAAAATCACAAGTAACAACGGTACCACAAACTCCCAGACCCAAGACAACTTAGAAAACTAATGAACTTTTTCTACATCGACTCGGCCGGGAATCAAACCTGGGTCCTCGGAGTGACGTAGCCATGAAAACCGGTGTACACACTACTCGACCACGGAGGTCGTCGAATAAACTGTTATAATGTACTGTTATATTGTCTGTTGTTTTAGAAGGAACTTCTCCGCCGACTACTTCTAGTTCAACAACTACAGGTTTGGCATTTTTTATACATATTTAAATAAACGTTAATTGTAAGATTTAGAAGTTTTTTAATAATATTGTCTTTAATTAATAATTTCCCATATATGTTTTTTGTTGTGTCTATATATATACAATATATGTGTACAAACAATCTATCAATTATATAATAATTCGTATCTCAACCACTAGTTTCGTCCACGTATTATTGTCTGATGAATAAATGCCCTTTGTTTTGGTAATTAGTCTGATCAATTCATTACAGAATCGACGACTCGTCCGTGCCCGCCCGGGCAAGTGTTCAAAGACTGTGCGTTCCCTTGCGACAAACTGTGTGACCATTTCAAGAATGACTTGATGAGTCAGGATAAGTGCTTAATTGGAGAAGTACGTGATATAAATTAAATTAACTTATTCTATATTTTTGTTCATGTCAAATTATGACGTCTAAATTTCTATTGAATCAATTTCATATATTATTTTTCACTATTTTTTTTAATGTTTGAAGCAGAATGTTTTTCGTCAAAAAATATTGTATGGTCAAGGCTTTTATTAATTCAATGTTGTCTTCAATTTCCCCGTGGCATTTTGCAGGGCTATTTGGAATATTTTGTGGACATTGAGACATGTTTACAGTGCCAAGTTGTATTTCCAAGAATTCTTTCATTTTTTTTAATATTCAATGCGCGTTGGCCCTCGTACCTATTATATTATAGATCGTTTATTTTAATAGTGTCGCCTGTTTGTAGAAATGCGTGTCTAGTTGCGTGGACGAAGCGGTCGCGAACATCAAATGCGACTTTGGGTCCATGTGGCGTGACCGGAAGACTTGCGTGCCTCTGAAAGACTGCACGTGTGATGACAGCGGACAGATCATTAAGGTACGACATTAAATGTTTTTCTGTGCAATCTGTGTTTATGTGTATAGTGCAATCTGTGTATTACGGTTTAGACTTTTTATTTTAACATTTTTATAGGATCGAAATTATCCCACATATTTTTTGCGATATTTTTTTTATAAATTAGTCAAAAGAAAATCTTTAAATAGTACCAATATAAAATCGACTTATATATATAATCTAACAAAATCGACTTTGTTTCAATTTAAATAGATAAAGTTTTGTTTTTTCTTCCTTGTTATTCATTTTTTTTTGTTTCTTTTCAACCAGCCCGGCGGTGTGGTCAACGAAGGTTGTCAAAAATGCCAGTGCTTAGACAACGTAATGCACTGCGACACAACAGAATGCGTCTCTATAGAAACCCCCATTAAGGGCTCCACACACTCTCCAATTATGTTACCAGAGCCGCTTCGCACCCCTCGCCCTACCACGAGTACCACCACAACAACATCCACAACCACCACATCTACAACCACCACCACCACCACGACTCCCATCCCTACTACAATTACAACCATCCGTACCACAAATGCAACAACATTCATTCCAACAACAGTACCTATTATTGAAACTACCATTCTAGTGAAGAATACAGAAACGCCCCCACCAGAATGCAACCCTGATAAGTAAGAATTGTTTAACTTTAACATATCTTCATTTTTTATCATAAATCATCCTAGTCTTAATTAGAGTCTTAAAATAATCGATATTATCAAAGTTTATTATAGTTTCTAAATGCGAATAAACCAATGTCATATACAGTCTTTTGTATTTGGGAGTGATTACTTATTAGTAATAAAAATACAAACTTCAACTCTAAGTAGAGTATAATAGCTTAATCATAAAATAATAACATTTATTTTAATTAAAAACGTCATAGTATCAGCTTCTCTAAAAAAAATTACGTCCACCCATTCGTTGCATCAAACCAAAAAACTTCAAAAGAAGATTTTGAGGATCTCATTATAATATTCAATTTCACTATTTATCAGCTACAAGAACTTACTATGGGAAGGTGATCGGTTGCCGACGATCGCCTTCACGTCCAGCTCTGACGCCAGCCCGATGTTTAAGCCAGAGTACGCAGTATTTGATGGACACCCTACTAGTTCCTCTGGTACGAATTACAAAACGCATAAAGATTACTAGACAAAAAATTTATTTGATTTAAATTTACTAAATTGCAATCAAGCCCTTTAAAGGGTTTTTTGCACGACATGCATCCTGAATTAAGACTTCTGTGTTTCCTAAAATATTTATTAAGTTGTGCTGTAAGTTTGGTGATGTGGTCTTCGTACGTTTACGAATAATTTCAGTAAGTTATGTAGACCTTTATTCTACTCATACAAATCAAATAAATAATATATATATTAAAAGTCAATGAGATTCGTAAACCCATGTAATAAATAATATTTTATGTACGAATCAACCAAAACTGAGTCTCTATATTTACAGCTGGTAGCTGGAACCCAGACCTGTCAGACTCAAACCCCTACATTCAAGTGGAACTGCCTCAGAAAGAGCCAATTTATGGCGTGATGATGCAGGGCAGTCCACTGTTTAACCAATACGTCA
This sequence comes from Vanessa tameamea, assembly GCF_037043105.1. Lineage (NCBI taxonomy): Eukaryota > Metazoa > Arthropoda > Insecta > Lepidoptera > Nymphalidae > Vanessa > Vanessa tameamea. The sequence continues at coordinate 1,969,981 of NC_087316.1, forward strand.
CCAGCTATGATATTATGTATGGGGATGATGGTTCCGTCTTCTCCACTGTCGATGGTCCCGATAGAAAACCTAAGGTGGGTAGATTATTAAGGAATTTTAAATATATTCTTAAAGTATTTTTTTTAATAATAGAAAACAGCATTTTAGCGTTATAGTAGACTCGATACAATAATTAGACATATGTGTTTCTAGATATTCCGTGGACCGATAGACAATAAAACGCCAATGAAACAAATGATCGAGCCGCCTATCGAAGCTAAGTTTGTACGGATCCGACCCATCACATGGCATGAAGAGGTCGCAGTGCGCTTGGAGCTGATTGGTTGTCAAGAGTTCACAACGACGCCAGAAGAGGCTACAAGCCCTGAAATAACTGACACTCCTTCCACGTCTACTACGACTCCTGTCCCTACAACTGTTACTGCGCCTACTACCCCGGCTTCAACGCCAGGCACTATACCAACTACTGTTACAACTCCTACTACATCTACTACCCTTGCGTCAACAACAGGCCTCACTATACCTACAACTGTAATTATTCATCTATTACTTGAGATAGATTGTTAATTTCTTAAATCATCGAATAAACATTTAAATTTATTATATAAATTTATATACTGAGAAACGTCTCAAACTATTTTAGTAGTATTATTTTTACCAAATATATTTTGATGATATGAGTACATATTTTGATAACCGATGTACAATGTTCGTAGGCGGAACCATTTTTAAACTGCACGGAGCCTCTGGGCTTCGGAGCTGAACTCCCAATAAACATGGTGGAAGTGAGCTCAAACTTCGACGCTATACCAAAACTGAAGCTGGACTCGGAGCGCGGCTGGAAACCTCTTTACAGCTCCCCCGGGGAATGGATAATGGTAAGAGCGACACGACTTTTGTATTTTATTCATATTTATTTCATATATTTTGTTATTTGATATTCTCGTCAAGGTTTTCATGAATAATCTACATAACATAACATAATCAGCCAGTAAATTTCCCACTGCTGGGCTAAGGCCTCCTCTCCCGTTGAGGAGAAGGTATGGAGCATATTCCACCACGCTGCTCCAATGCGGGTTGGTGGAATACACATGTGGCAGAATTTCGTTGAAATTAGACACATGCAGGTTTCGTCACGATGTTTTCCTTCACCGCCGAGCACGAGATGAATTATAAACACAAATTAAGCACATGAAAATTCAGTGGTGCCTGCCTGGGTTTGAACCCGAAATCATCGGTCAAGATGCACGCGTTCTAACCACTGGGCCATCTCGGCTCATGAATAATCTATATCTCGCAATATAACAAACCAACTGTAATAACAATGACAGTTCCATCGTAATGTTATTTGACTTCATACGTTTTCCACCAGTTCAACTTTACATCACCTCGGAACTTAACCGGTATCAAGACAAAGGGAGGTCCCTCCGGTTGGGTCACCGCCTACAACGTCATGTACACCTCCAACCTGTCAACGTTCAACCCGCTACTGAACGAGAAGGGCGAGAACAAGCTGGTGATCGCCAACTTCGACTCGGACAGCGTCGTGTTGAACGAGTTCCGGCCGCCGATTCGCGCGCAGTACCTTAAGGTGTTGCCCGTGAAATGGCAAAATAATATAGAGATCAAAGTGGAACCGATCGGCTGCTTTGAACCATATCGTATGTATTTCACATATTTTTTTCATTCAATAAATATGAGATCATTAAATAATACTCATTTTTATACCTAAGGCCAACTAGAAAATTGGTAAACGATTAAAAATCTATAGACACTGAAAGATATATCCCCCCCCCCAGCGCCGGCGGAGGAGGCGCACGAGGAGCGCGTGCCGACGGCGTGCGCGCTGTGCGCGGGCGTGCCGGCCGCCGCGTGCGCGTGCGCCGCGCCGCTGCACTACGACGGCGAGAACTGCGTGCCGCGCGACCAGTGCCCGTGCCTCGTCGGGTTCATCACGTGAGTGTCTCTCGATATTCAGATATACTGTGCGTCCGTGATGCATTGGCAATGATTGTGCAAGGCTGTCAAAAGTAGCTCGTCCGATGTTTGTGCACAAATATTTGATTTTATTTTAAATTCGATCTTTATCTCGAAATGTTTTTCATAAATTGCAACCTTGTACCGTTTCATATTTTTGTTTTCGGTAAGAATAATCAAGCAAACCAGACAATATGTGTTAGTGCAATTACCGACTGTTCTGTAAAAGTATAAATATTACAAAAGTTAAAAAGGAGACCTGTATACATCTCCTATTTAATTTTTATTTTGGAGGAGTGAGCGGAATAAAGTAGTAAGATCAAATGCAAATCTTTATTTGTTAAATATTTCAGTATAGCATATTCGTTAGGATAACTCATTAACTAGATAGACCGGAATCATAAGGGGCACTGACCTTTAAAATATTGTATAAACTGACAAAATTAAAATAATTTTAGTAATAATGACTAAACTATGTCTGATTGAATTCTCCTTTACTTATACTTTATAAATTTATTGATTACTTAATTTACTATTGATAGTAAAAAAAGTATTTTATTTCTAATTTTATACATCAGATACCCAGTGGGCTCCACGTACCGCGGCGACGATTGTGACGAGTGTGTTTGTAAGCTGGGTGGAATAGCTGACTGTAAGCCCGCCAAGCAGTGTATTTGTGAACCGGTAACTACAAAACATGATATCTTTAATAAAAAATAACTCTGCATATACAAGGCAAGCACTTCTGAAGTGTTACCTTACAAAAATATACAACACTTAAATTCTTTAGGTAAAAAATTGAATAAGTAGATGGCAAATTTTACTTTAGTTTATAAAACATATTATGATTGCAATTGGTCCTGGATTGGTGATTTGTATATATTTTTTATTTACAATATTTTTTAAATTAAAATTTGATGTCTAGGACCTTGTACCGACACTGACATCAAGTTGCGAATGCCTCTGTGAGCCATGTACCAACGGTACCAAGATCTGCCCTACCAGCAAGCTTTGCTTGCCCCTGGATAAATGGTGTGACGGCCTCCAAGATTGTCCGGATGACGAGCTGGCCTGCACCACCTTAGCACCCGTCACTGAAACCGTGATAACTACCGTCGTGCCCACAGTGGCTGCTACTATTCCTGTTACTACCACCTTTGCGCCAACCACTACCACTGAAAAACGTGAGGGATTCTAGATATATATATATATTTTAATTTATTGTATAACCACCAACCCGATTTAATTATAATAAAACTATTGTTATTATTGACATAAAATTCAGAAGTTTTGTAAATTTTACCAAATTTCTACGCAAGTAACATATTATTTAATTTTTTTCCTGTTTATTCCTAATTTACTAAATCTATATATCTATATTTTTCCAGCGATTGAATGCCCCAAAGTAGAATGTCCGCCTGGTTACATTGTCCGTCAAACTTCTGCGTCACACTCGAGCTACAAGTCCGCTTTAGACCTGCCACCTCCGAGGCCCAGGTATTCGTACCAGAGGTTCTACAAGGGTACTAAAGGAGGAAGAGGATACTCCAAGGGTGGATTCTCCAAGACTAGCTTCTCGAAGGGCGGATATTATAGTAAGTATTCATTATATTTGAATGGTTATATGTTTTTATATTAGTTATAGAAACTCGTTCTAAAATATTATAATAATCAGGTCCACCGTCTCGACCACAACGGAATCAAGCGTTCACCCTGGACAAGCCGGCACTCACCAATTCTCCCAATGAAAAGAAGGAGTGCGTGCAGTTCAAGTGCATCCCTCATCTGCCCCCTATCCCCCCTAAGGGCTCGACGCCCGCGCCACTCATATGCTCGACTCCCGCGTGCCCACCCACATACTCGTTGAGACTAGAAAGCGTGCCGGAAGGAGCCAACAAGTGTCCTCAGTGAGTTGATAAAGCCCTTCTTGTATTTATGTCCATATCTAAACAGTCGAATACATACACATCTTCGACAGAATTATACTAATAGGAGGCAACGCAGATACTAAGAACAGAAAGGAATACCTTCCGATTAGCTAAAGTGGTTGCTATGCATATTATATAACAATAAATAACACTAAAAACAGTGTAAAGTTACCTAATGCGTTACGAGATTATTGCTTGAAAAATTAATAATAATTTGTGTATATACATACATACTTTACTTATAGCATAGATGATACATTTTCGGGCTGTTGTTATAAATATAATTTGCTTCGTAGGTACATTTGTGTGCCGCCACCAGAACGGCCTGTTTTCTGCAACGTGACAGGACGCACTTTTAGTACTTTTGACGGCAGCGAGTATAAGTACGACATATGCAACCATATCCTCGCCAGAGAGAACCGCATCGGAGAGTGGACTATTCTACGTGAGTTTCCTTTTTGAACCTAAAAATTGTCTGATATCTAACCATAACCTCGCACCATAACCGTTTATAACGATAACGGCTATACCGATATTGTTACGGTGGGTGAATAGATAAACATTGCTGTTTTTTTCTTTCGCATATCGACGATAACCAAAAGAGACAACCATTGTTTAAATAAGTGCCATTAAAGACTTTTTTTATATAATTTTGCCTACATTGTACCCCGCTGTTTGGCGGTAGAATATTTGATTCGGCTGATTTGACTGAGCTGGGCTTCCACTAAGCATCACCCTAAGTAGGACCGTAAGTAAATACAATGGTAAACGCCGTATATATAAATATATTTTACAGTACGTAAGAAATGCGACTCGACAAATTGTCAAAATCAGCTACTGGTTCTGCAAGACATGGAGTTAATACTCGTGAAACCAAACATGATGATTGAGTACAACGACTACGAGTATACAGTAGAACAAACCAACAAGATCTGCTTCCAGAAGAACAGCTTTGACGTGAACCGTCTTGGTGACGGAATTGCCATCAAGTCGCGCAAATATAACTTCACCGTATTATACAGTCCGGACGGTGATGTGAAGATCGGGGTTCGTAAAGATTTCTTCAATACCTTAACCACTTTTGGTACTCAAATTTTATGTTTATACAGATAAATATGATAACTTATAACGAAATTTATTTGGCAGAATGTGTTTTGCCCATATATATTTTTTTAATATTTTATATTACCTTTGAAAACATTTTTCTTCTTTTTTTAGAAAGAAAAGTATATAAAATTCTGGTTAGAAGTAAAAGTATTTTAAATTATCAATATCTCAAATCGCACTTTCATAAATTAGATTTCATTTGATTAACAACTTATACTTTACTCAAAAGAGAAACTGAAGATTGTCCGCTTACAAATTTTACTCGTCGCTCGTACCATACAATTAGATTTATAGAATATAGATCATAATAGCGTGATTATAAAGAATCGTCTACAGCTGAAGTCAAGGCAACCATTCGATAGGTCTCTAAGAAATACATGGGGCACGTGGACGGCCTGTGCGGACTGTTCAACGGAGACGCGAGCGACGACCGCGCGATGCCGAACGGCCGCGTGGCCACCACGCTGGAGCAGTTCGGGCGCGCCTGGGCCAAGCCCGGCCTGCAGCCGCAGGACTGCCGCGTGGACGCCGTGCCCAGGGACAAGCAGAAGCGGGTCTGGGACCTCTGCAAGGTCATCACGTGAGTATCGTCTGACGTCAGCTGATTGTCTTTTCTCAATTGAGTTTTGCCAGTAATTCGTAGAAAGTATATTATTCCTATGCCGCTCGATATTTTATAAATAATGCTTAAATTGGTTAAAGAGATGTGAAGTAAGAACCCTAAATATTTTATATAAATATATATTCAATATGAATTATTGTAATAGAATATTTCCGAAGCCTGAGTGACATTTTAATATTGCTCGTAGGGAGGAACCATTGTCTCAATGCGCAAAGGTACTTAACTTGGACAAGTGGCGAAGCATTTGCTTAGAGAAAATCTGCAAGTGTGCAGACCTGGTCATCAACGGCACCAAGAAGACTGAGGAAGAATGCAGATGTCTACTAGTGGAGAAACTTGTAGCAGAGTGCTTAGCCGCGGATAAGAACATCGACGTTTCAAGCTGGAGAATGCAGATGGATTGCCGTGAGTTGCATACATCCTATATCCTACATGCTAATAATAATCATCATCCTTGAAAACAATAACCAGTTTGTCTGATATGAATCTTAATTTTCTTTAGCGATTTATCAATTCGTTCTATGAAGTTTACTGCCATTTTATTCCCAACAGACTAATACAACATCTTGATTGATTATGTAAATTATTGTTAAAGATCCATAATCTTGTTCAAATGTCAACGACTGACAAAATAAATAACTATGGCAATCTTACCGACTCAGACGAAGAAAACTGCCGAATATGTCTTCCAAAAGTTGTAGGTATCTTTCCATCGCTCTACGGTTTATTGTAATCCTTCCTCAGCGGCTGAGTGTCCAGCTCCGCTGGTGCACTACGACTGCTACCGCAAGCGATGCGAACCAGCGTGCGGGTCGGGCTCGTCCTCGTGTCCGGTGGAGGAGGGCCAGTGCTTCCCCGGCTGCTACTGCCCCGAGGGCAAGCTGAGAAAAGCCCACCAGTGCGTCACGCCATCCGAATGTCTTGATTGTAAGTTTTACTAATCTACGCACAGTGGTAAAGACTGAAAAAAAATGATTATAAGTACATAGATATATTATAAATAGCGTATTATATTAACCATACGCAAAAAAAGGAGTGCGTGCTTATTCTCACATGAAATTGTGCGTCACAAACGAGAATGATGAGACAGAAAGATTGTGACGTACAAAACAGAAGTAATATTAGAAGTAATATTAGTTTAAAAGTGTACCGTTTCTATTTTACGTCGTGGTGACTGTATTTCAAGGAATAGTAGTAAAATATTCTTTTACGCTCATCCTCATTTTAGGTACGTGTACGGGAGTGGGCTCACCAGCCAAGTACGTGACCTTCGAGGGCGACGACCTGCCCTTCCTCGGGAACTGCACCTACCTCGCCTCCAGAGACACCAATGAGACTGGATACCACAAATACCAGGTTTTATTATTGCACATACTGACTACGATATAATTTAATAAAAATAAAGGTATAAACGTTCTCTAACGTACGAGTATTTCCTCAAATTCAAATCTGTCGATGAATGACGTAAGAGAGAAACGTGTTTCATTATGTGTTTTGCAATTGTTACTTGCAAATAACAACAAACTAACTACAGTTGAACTGTGGAACCGAACCAAATTCCTCTAAAAAAAACGAATACGAGACAACTTGACTCACATACGATCGATAGCATTTTCTTAAATTAACTATAATTGCAGAATGGATAAACTGTACCAACAGCAGGCAGCTCATAAAAAGCCAGTTTAAAGCTAAATTGATCACGCTTAAGTTAATATATATCTAATAAATATTGTAAATGTATTTTAATACTAGGTGTACGCATCAAACGGTCCCTGTGAAGACAACTCCGCCGCTGTGTGCACTAAGAGCGTTCATCTCATACACGAGAAGAACGTCATTCATGTAAATAAAGATCTGCAGACTGGGAAAGTAAGCAACTTTGGCGTATATTTATTTTATTAACTTTCATATCAGATCCAACATATTTTTTCGTCAAATAAATGTTGAAAAAAGGAACCAACTGTTAAGAAGTTTCCTCATGCGTGTAAGCTTATCCTGCCATGCTAAAATATTGTAATGTTTGGGTAAAATCATTTTACAACTTAACATTCTAGGATTTAACTGATGCCTAAAGTATTTTGCACTTCAAAGTCATTCCTTGTTTAGTAGAAAATAGTACGGCAAGCAAATGGACAGTGTTTAATTTGTTTAAAATTTTGTACTAACGCAAACACTCTTCCAGCTTATAACGACGGTGAACGGTAAACCTCTGTTCAAATATCCGATGACGAACGACTGGGGCACTATCAGCCTGGTCAACGGACAAGACGTCAGCGTACTCCTTCCGGATCAACACGTCGAAGTAAGATATCTAATGATCATAAAGTATGCTAACATATTCTATGTTAATGAAATATGAATAGAAATAAAATAATAGAAATCCTAATAGGAATAAAAAATGATTTTGAATAAATAGTACCAAGCATTGTATGAACTACTAAAGATAAATTTATAACTTCTTGAGGTGGATTTTCGTAAAATTCCCGGATTCCAAATCCGGATCTTTGCGGATGTCACCCTATTAGGAACCTCACTGTTTCAAATTTGTTGCCAAATTTCAAGTTTGTAGGTGTTACAGTGTCTGAGATTTCGTGATTGATCAGTGAGAGGTACTTCGCTTTTATATATACGGTTTATGCAGATACATTAATTATCATTTGTCGAAAAATGTATTATTCAAATTAAAAATTAAATTGTATTATTTATTCGTTCTCAGCTGATAGTGATCCAATCCAAAATGGAGTTCAGCGTGCGCGTCCCGTCGTTCTTGTACAGCAACCGGACTGAGGGTCTATGTGGCGTGTGCGCAGGATATCTCGACCATCTCACCACCAGCAACGGCACCGTTACCGACGATTTCAATCTCGTTAGTTATAGAAATTATCTCTCTAAAACTTGTCGATCTGTAAAAAGTCATTATCTATAATAGGTTGTCTTGAAGAAGAACATTATCTACATTTTAATTTATTTTAACAATTTTAAAACCTAAACCAGGGATTGGACCCCTCTGCCAGTTAGTGCGGCGTTCACATCTAAGATATTATGTTAGGAAATGTTATTTTATTATCTTTTATAAATTATTTTAACAGTACGGGAAGAGTTGGCAAGCGAGTCCTGAGGCACTAACGACACTAGAGATACCCCCACAAGAGCAGTGCGACGAGGCTCCACCACCAGAGGAATGTGCACCCATACCACCAGAGACCAACCCATGCTACAACATCTACGATGTCGATAAATTTGGTGCCGTAAGTGAAAAACATTTTTACATGAAAGTATGATTCAGTCGAGTGCTCTATTTTGACCGTATCAATAACTCCTAAATAATGAATATAACATACATGTTACAATATACAATATTCGTGTGTGTGGTGCGCAGTGCCACGCGCTGGTGGAGCCCGAGGCGTTCGCGGCGCAGTGCGAGGCGGAGCGCTGCGCGGGGGCGGCGCCCGACGCGTGCGGCGCGCTGCAGCGCTACGCCGCGCAGTGCCGCCGCCAGGGCGTCTGCGTGGACTGGCGCCGGGACCTGTGCCCCTACCCCTGGTCAGTCCGATACACGACTTGCCCATACATGGTCTCGTATTAAGCGGCTTGCTTCACCTGTAGTGCTTAGTGTACTTACTCCCTCTTTCCCGCTGTTAACGACGAGGTCGGATTATTCATTAGGAAGTTTAGGCGACAGCGAAAAGGCCTCGAAATGTGCATTGCCCAGGGGGGTCGACTTGGTTCGGCTATTGTTAATGTTCCGAACCCGAGCCACTGGCTCTCTAGCTGTTAATTCACCAATTAATTAAGTCAAGTTATTTTCACCATTTGTAGCATAAAAATAGGTAATAATTTAGTACCTCGTTGTGTTTTCCGACTTAAACTTAGACACATTGTAGTATTTTAAATTTGACAAGTATTAAGTACTTTCAGAAAGGATTTCATAATTTTGTCGACATTTGGACTATAAAAATTATCATTTTTCGTTTCACAGCGAAGCCCCGCTGGTGTACAGAGCATGCGTGGACTGCGAAAGGACATGTGACAACTACGACGAACTCAGAGATAATCCCAAGAAGTGCGATAAAGAACCGATTGAAGGATGCTTCTGTCCCGAAGGAAAAGTAAGTATGACACAATGTTAAATATCATTGGAAGATGTTCTTTTCACTTAAGATCTCTAACCTTGAATTAAAAGTTTGTCATCAATGTATTCCTAAATTATAGTGACTAAAAGACTAAATGCTACTTTTTATTTTTTATTTAGAGTATCTACATGTATATCTAGGAATTTCGTGTCAGCTTCAAGTATTTTGAGTGTTTTGCTGATAGTACCTAAACGAATATACGAGTGCCTAAAGACTCGTTTAGAAATGTTATAATTTCCTATTTTAAAGTAAAAAATTTGAAAATCTTTCAGGTAAGAGTTAACAATACGTGCATCGAGCCAACTAAATGCTTCCCTTGTGACGCAAAGAAGGAACATTATGCCGGCGACGAGTGGCAGGTAAGTTATTTACTGAAATATTGCGCCTCCCAACATACTCTCACGAAAAGCATTTTCGTGTCGAACCGACACCACCACTAAAGCCTCCCCGCCGTGCAGGAGGACGCGTGCACGAAATGCACGTGCGACAAGCTGTCGGAGCAGAGCGCGGCGCACGTGTCGTGCACCACGCAGACGTGCTCCGCGCCCGTGTGCTCGGAGCTGCAGGACCTCGTCGCCCTCGCCCCGCCGCCGCACTCCGCCGCGTGCTGCCGCCAATACATCTGCGGTGAGTCGCCGCTCCGTTTAGGCTTTTGACAAAAATCTACGGATCATACATTTTTTTATTATTCGTCTGTACTACAGTTGAGAAACCACCGAATGAGAGATGCGAGGAACCTAAGAGGATGGAGTGTGGATTTGGACAGGTGCTGAAGCAAAAGACCAAGGCGGACGGGTGCAAGGAATTCGCTTGCGGTAAAATTAATCCAAATATGACTCTCTTTTTAGTTTCGTGACTTATTTCTAAATGCAATATTTCCCGCAGAATGCAAGCCAGAGAGCGAATGCGAGAAACTTCCCGATGCGAGCGAAGTTGAAATGTTAGAACCGGGAATAGAACGCGTCGTTGACAGCACCGGGTGTTGCCCGCGCGCTGAGCTTGTATGTGTTCCACAGAATTGCCCACGACCACCGACCTGTCAAAAGTTCCAAACGCTAGAGACCAAAAATGTCACCGGCCAATGCTGTCCGGAGTATAAATGTGGTTTGTATAATTTCATCAGCTACGTATTGCAACAACCATTGGTCTATTGCTGACAACATTTACATTTCACAGAACTACCCAAGGACAAATGTGTAGTGACCCTCGAATGGGAAGCTGCTGCTAAGGGCGGTGAAAAAGCAAGAACGACACCTCAAGTGATGCTTAAAGATGTAAGTTTAAAACAATTATTATCTAAAAAAAATGCAAGCCGAAGGTATTCTTCCGCCAAACAGCAATAGTTAGTATTGTTGTATTCCGGTTTAAAGGACGAGTGAGCTATTTTAACTACAGACACAAGAGACATAATATCTTAGTATCCATTGTTGTGAAAGGTTAGTATTTCTTACAGTGGCAATGTCTGGGCTGAGGTGACCACTCACCATTGGGTTGCCAATTTGCCCGTCCGCCAATCTCATCATATCAGTGAAAAAATACATTTTTTTATGTCATTTTCACCAATATTTCTCGAATACTTATTTTGAAAGTGACATGAACATACTTTTCATTTAATACAAGAAAGCGGTACATTTCTTTATTATTTTTAGATGGATTCCGCCTGGCTGGACGGTCCATGCCGTTCGTGTCGCTGCGAGTCGTCCCCCCTGGGCGCAATAGCGCAGTGCAGCGTGACGGAGTGTCCCGCCATCGTCTCCACCGAGCAGTTCGTGCTGGAGCCGCGTCCCGTGCCCTTCGCTTGCTGTCCCGCTGCCGTGCACGTCGCCTGCCGAGATGGAGACAATATTTACAAGGTGAGTTTTATACATCCTCGTCGATTTTAAGCGGTACTGCCACTGGTATACAGAATTGCTCGTCTGCACTCTGTAATGAAATTAAACTGTTTGGACCAGGACCCACCATCTTCACCGAAAAGTTGAGAGAATCTCTCATTTGTGCTCTCTAGATATCCATTTAGGCGTTTTCCCAAAAAATCTTTACATAAAATTCATGAAATAAATGAATAACCAAACAATATTTTTTTTAACTAGGTCGGCGAGAACTGGACGTCCCCCTTCGACCCCTGTGAATCGTACAAGTGCTCAGAGGTTGAGGAAGGCAAATTGGAGAAGGTCACAACCGTACAAAACTGCCATACCGATTGCCAACCTGTAAGTACTCGTACCATGAATGTTTCAAAGAATATTCCGAACCACTTAACCTAAATTCATAATTTATCAGGGTTGGGAGTACTCACCTGCTCCCGTAGACAGAAAGCAGTGCTGCGGACAGTGCCAGCCCGTAGCGTGTATAGTGGACGGCGTAACGAGAGACATCGGGACCTCCTGGACCTCGCCAGACTTCTGCGCAAATTATACCTGTGCTAACCTCAACGGCACTGTAAGTTGTCACTTACCTTACCTTCAAACTAATAATATTTTTCACAAAAACGAAATGGATGTATTGATTACCAACAGCAGGACACATTGTGGCGTTGATTCATCAAGTAGCTTGAAAGCGCTTTCTTATCTTTCAAAAAGAAGGTGGATCTTTGCCATGCTGCATTTAGAGTTGATCACAATATTCAACTAACCCTTCGAAGGGTGGTTGTATATATAGTTACCTCAATTTTTCTGGAGTTTTTGCTTTTTTACCGTTGAATTTTGAATTTGAATAAATTTTGCTTGAAGATTCAAGTTATAAGATATTTATGGAAAAAGTGTATATTTCTATATTTATAATTAATTCTAAATATTTGAAACGCCAAAAAAGTTTTTTTTTCAGAAATAATTCAGCTTTTCTTTGAAATGTTGTTGACGAATTGCTTTGAAATGTTGTTTCATATACTTCATGTCTATTATCGGTACATTAATTTCAGATTTTTAAGCAAACCAAAATTTTCAAAATAAAATTATCTAATTCTATTACTCGAATATTATTTTTATAATTCTAACGTCAGAATCTTAATCAGCGAACCCAAAAACTATTGATTGATTTTGAAAATTTCTTCAATAAAAAAAATGCCCATTACAGGGTAATCCCTTATGTAATTCGTATGTCTAAATTAAAAGTAATATTAGTATTCAAACTTTTTGTACCGTGTCTTTAGTACCATATCAGAACACTAAAATGTATAAGCTAACCACTAAAATACAAAAAAAAAACCTGTTTTAGCTTCAAGTGCAAAGTAAAAACGAATCGTGTCCCGAAATATCAGAAGCGGTCAAGAAACAGTTTGTACTGAGTGAAGAGAAGATTCCAGAAGAGTGCTGTCTAAAACAAGAGCCGATCGCTTGCCGCGTTGGAAACAAAATTTATCAGGTACGTACTTCATTAAAATAATAAATTAATTATTATACGCAAAGCCATTTTTCAACAATTGTAAAGTGACTATGAAATATTAAGTACAAAAGCTTGGGTAAGTCCAATCTCATTTTCATTACTCATAGTGCTTTTGAGCAACGTCCTTTTAGGTAGGAATCGCCTACTGATTGGGTTTGAAGGAGTTAAGTTAAATTATAGGCAGGGAAACAATAGCTTCAATCAAACAGCTGATGCCGGGGTAAGAAAAGGTATGTTTCTTTTTGCATATATCTAACGGCCGAGAAGATCACTTTACAATTGGCAGGCTGCCTTTCTAAAAATAATTACATTATGGAAGACCTAAAAAATTAATTTAAAAGATTTATAAAATCCTATCCAGGAGGGTCAAACGTGGCCATCCTCCGACCCCTGTAAGAACTACACGTGCTCCCGCGACGAGGCCGGCCTCACGCACGCCGCCAGCGTCGAGACTTGCGTCAGGGACTGCAAGCGAGGCTGGAAGTACATCGAGCCTGCTGCCGGGGTCTGCTGCGGACACTGTGTGCAGGACAAGTGTGTGGTCGGCGATGAACTAAAGGAACCTGGTGAGTTGGTATACTCTTGCTTAATTCTAGACGTGTTGGCTAGCCTGTTGAGCTGTAGATCTTGGGGTCTTTAAATTGCCGAATGAAAAGAAACAACAGTGTTAAGTTTTGTAAATACTAAGTTAAATGATTATTAATATTTGACAGGTACAACATGGCAATCCGCCGACAACTGCACGACGTTTTCGTGTGAAGGGATCGAGGGCGAGGTGTACACGACGTCAGCGCAGTACCCATGTCCTGACGTGTCGGCCTGCGCCCCGCAGGACCTCGTCAATGAGACCTGCTGTCAGGTGTGCAAGGAGAAACCGTCTTCACTAAGTAAGTGTGGTCTTAAAAATCTTTGAATTACCGGAACGCATAAACCCGATTATCGACATATTAAAATATTCGTATTTAATATTTATCTTATTAAAAATTACGCGAGAAAATTCGGATGTTGTCATCCTTTAAAAATATATGTATTACGATTTTAGTTATTTCAGTGATACTATTTTTATATTATTATGATAAAATTTGGAAAATTAGTTGTTCCAATATTAAGACATTGCACATAAGACTGATAATTTAATTATATTTGATGGATTATTATTTAAAGGTCACACAACACGTATGGGTAAGTGCATTCTGATTTGTTTCATTGATCTTCCAGGCACATGTGTACCAACGCCGATGCCCAAGAGCGAGTCGGTCGGTCTGATCCGAGTGCACATGGGTCCGCACGGTCTTTGCGTCAACGAGGAACCGCTCGACGGATTCCAGGAGTGCAGAGGCTCGTGTGACTCCGGAACTCTGTACAACAACCGTGAGTGAAACTCGATTAGTTCCTTATCGTTTTAACTAAATCGTTTATAATTCATAATTTGATTTAATTCCGAAAGTATTAATTATCAAAGTCGAGTCGAGTCGAGTCTATAAAAATAACAGAGAGGTCATAAACTTCGGCCATACATCGAATCTGACCGCAGAGACCGGCATCCACGACTCGTCGTGCGAGTGCTGCCAGGCGACGCGCTACGCGCCGCTGCTGGTGTCGCTGACGTGCGCGGACGGCTCGCGGCGCCCGCACCGCCTCGCGTCGCCGGCCGACTGCGCCTGCAGGCGCTGCGCCGAGCTGGCCTCGCACTGGTACCCCAGCAAGAGCGGTGAGACGCGAGCGGATATACGTGTTCGCTGTTAATATTTGTAACTGGAATCTCCGTTCTATTTGTTTTCTAAATAAATTTATAACATTAGAAATTTACCCTTGAGTCATATGAAACACAGGACGAGCTGTAGATGGTTAATTTAAAGAAACGAAAAGTTCATTTCCTCTTCATTTGTCGAAATAAAAAATAATGTAATTTAATAAAATATATCGTGCAGGATACTCGCAAGCGTCCAACCAACCGACACCTCAATACGGGCGCTGGCGCTCCAAGGAGCCCGACGAGTACACCGTCCCCGACATGTTCGTCCGCTACGGGACTCCGGCCCCTCGCCGACAGTTCTGATCACCATCTAGTCACTTCTAAGTGAGGATAGGAATTTAAATTTAAAATTAGACGCGTTTAAGTATTACGTAGATGGGTGGGACGGGGCATTCGATATATTTTTTTAACTTTTCTGACATCTGTAACAAAGCATAAAACCAATTTTTCTAAAGAAACACCTTTTCTTAATGGTTTCACTGAAAACCCTTATTTTTAGTCAGAGTAATCGACGTTATTAAGTAAAAACAAATATATATATATATATATATATATTTATATGTTATTTTGTGCTGTCAAAAGATTATTTTATTTTCTCTTAAAAGATTTGAAGCTTACGAAATACTTGAAACGCGTTCTTTGTTTATAAAAATATTTCCAAAAAAAATATTACTTTTGGATTTATTATAAAATGTATTAATGAAAGAAGTATCCAGTGATTTTAATCATTTATTATTGTAAATAAAGAATATAATATTGATAAATTATGCGTTTGTATTATCACAATTTTTAATTCGAATAGAAATTCTAACGATCAACAAACAAATGCCAATAATTTTGACCACAGATAATTAAAACTACCACACACTGAACATTTATTTGAATCTTTAAAATTACTTTTTACAGACCTAGAACACGAATTCGAACTCACATGAAATTACCATTCAAAAATTGTTACAATCACTAGCCATCACATTTAACGAGAAACATTTATTCAAACACATACTTATATTACTTAAAACTGAAATTACGTATGACGTCCAATACAATAGAGAAAACATTGGAAACATCATACAAATTAAATTAAATCACTTAATCTTTTTCGTTGGTAGTGTCCACGTTTAGTTTTTGTATTTCGTTTTCCTTCTTGTAACAGCTTTATTTTTTGATTTCTCAACATCTCTGATACATATTTGAACCTCCGCATGCACTCCTCCTAGGAAAAATAGAAATACTCCAAGTAGACTCGTTATAAACACTTTAGAATCGTCATTTTACAGGATTCAATCGAATGTAAAGCTACCACAGTTAAGGAATTTCGATGAGAACAGGCAAGTAACTCAGTAGTTACTTTTTTTTTCAAATTATTACATCTCAATTAGTCAAGTTATAAAACAATATTTGGAAAGATGAATATCTCAATCTAACCTAACTTAAAGTATTGGCGCATTCGCCGTTTATTTTTAATACGTAAGTACCAAATGCCGTACCGTGGTCTTCCCGGGCACGGCATTCGCGATCTTCTGCCAGCGGTCTCCCTTAGCTCCCTTGGGAATCTTGGCGAGGGCGGCCTCCAACGCGCTCTGCTGGGTCCGAGACCAGTTGTCGCCACTCGGCTCCTCCACCTTACGCGTCTTCACCTGCGGACGGCCATAACACGCCATAACGTGTACCTCCTACGTGATTTCCGTTCATTATTAATATAACTATAAAATAATGAATATTAAAATTCGAACTTAAAACAAGTTGTGGTTTGTTAGTCAACCATTTCCAAAATAATTGTACTTAAGACTACCAAAAACAAATAAATTTTGTGCATATCTAGCTATAAATAGTTAAAAAAGACGAAAATGTTTAATTTATTTCCATTTTTACCCCGAGCCCTTAAAGAGCCCGACGTGTACACCATCCCCAAACCGATCTTCCGCATCGACACTGCGGCCCCGGCAGCAGTTCTCAGGATCACCTAACAGTTTCTAAGACAGGATAGGAATTTAAATTTGAAAATATGGACACATTCAAGTATTGCGTAAGCAGCCTTAAGACGGAGGATTTTTTTTACGTTTTCTAACAAATTAAAAAAAACTAGATTGATAGAAGTCGATTAACATTTTCTATGCGATTAGCTAATAACTCTGTTTTATTAAGCACTACAAACTAATCATGATTAACATCTTTATTTCTTTTTTTTTAATACAATTACGAATCGTCGCATCGCACTTTCATTGTTAAAAGCCGTTAGGTATATTTTCGTAGAAGAATTTGTTGTAAAATTGTCTATGTCTAAATTTTATTGAATCTGATTAGATAGTATATATAATATTTGAACTTACTCTAAAAGACTCCTGGCGTAGCTTCTCATAGCCGGAGGACTTTGTAGTACTAATCAGTATATAGTTGAAATAGTAACTAAAAAAAAAAAATTATACAAATTCAAATAAAAACTTCGCCGATATTCAAAACGCCATTTTTTCACGAATCTATATTGAATACCATAGATAACTTTCAATCTCAATTCAATGTGAAAAATGTTTTTCATTCTTAGGCGTCCTGCCATTTAAATAGGCTATAAATACGTCGTTTATACTGAAAATTTTTATTAAGTTATTTTTTCTTAAGCCGGTGGAATTCAAATATGTAATTGAAAAAACATTGAGTTATTCGATTGTTTACGAAATACTTGGAATGCGTACTTTGGCTATTGATATATATGTTATATATATATATATATTATTAAATATGTTAATAAAAGAAATTGTCAGAGATGTTATAATTTATTATTGTAAATATTGATAAAATTATGCGTTTTTTGTCACCATTTTTTAATTCCTATAGTAATTTTATTCGAACATCCAACTAAGAAAAGCGAATAAATTTTGACCACAGATAATTATAACTACCACAGATTAAAAATTAATATTAATATTCAAATTTAGTCTTCTTCGTCAATCTGATTATCATTTTCGTTGGGAGTTTCCGCGTTTAGTTTTTGTGATTCTTCTTCCTTCTGCTTCTGTTTTCTTAACATTTCTGATAAATATTTGCACCTCTGCATACACTCCTCCTAATAAAAAAAAATCAAAATATTCTTTTTTCAAAAGTCAAGCTTCCATTGCAGTTACTCTTTTTCATAAATGAGAGAGAAATTAAATAATAATACATTTCAGACAAAAAGTTATAAAATATTATGAAAAAAATTTCAATGTATCAAAAAAAAATATCTGAATTAAGTTAGTATTTCAAAACAATATAAATGAAAATTAAATAAAATTACAAAAATATATTTAAAAAAATGTTGCACGCCTTAAAAAAAGTATTCTCTATCGACTATTGGAATTCATAAAAGTAGGCAACGAATGTACGAACTTTATAATGAAAGGATGTACAATCACAGTGCCACTTTTGCCAACTATGTAAGTAACTATTCAAAATTATTTAGAAAAGTGTGCTTTTTGGCAGTCTTTAACTATAAAAAATAGAATTAAGAATGCATATGACAAAATAAAAATGACTTGGAAAATTATTAATTGTGAAACTGATAGAGGTGGCAGTCGCAGCTCTGAATTAAACTTAAATTATAATAATAAAATCATAAATAGTGAACGGGAAGTTGCTTCAGTTTTTGAACATTTTTTTTCTGACATACCAGTTTCTACAATTAAGTTACTTATTTCTTCTCCAGCAGTTACCGAATCATTGATGAAAGAAAATGTACGAAAATGCAAATAAAAATTTAATTTTACCCCTGTAAACACCAATGACATAATTTGTACATTTAAGTCATTAGACATTAAGAAAACTGCTGATCTATGGGGTATTTCTGTAAAGGTGATTAATTCAATTATTGATGTGATTGCACCTTATCTTGCAATAATATTCAATGATTGTGTTCAACGTGGTGTATTTCCTGACCTGATAAAACATAGTAAAGTCATTCCAATATTTAAATCTGGTAGCTCTTCAGATCCTAACAACTATAGGCCAATCTCAATGCTATCAACTCTCAGCAAAATATTTGAAAAAATTATTCTAAATCAATTATTAGCATATTTCAATAGATACAATCTGCTTCATAGAAAACAATTTGGATTTACGAGGGGTCGCTGGACTACCGACGCAGGTATAGAACTTATAAGAAATATCTATGAAGCCTGGGAGAGGTCGCAGGATGCCTTAGGGATTTTCTGCGACTTATCCAAAGCCTTTGATTGTGTTCAACATGAAACTCTGGTCAGGAAACTATATCACTATGGAATTAGAGAATGTGCACTCGACCTTCTGACTTCTTATCTTAACAATAGAATTCAGAGGGTTGACGTTAAAGGGACATGGTCTCCTGGGGTCTCAGTTGGTATGGGGGTCCCATAAGGATCAATTCTTGGACCTTTTCTATTCCTCATATACATAAATGACTTGCCCTTTCTTGTTGGGAACAAACATGATATAGTATTGTTTGCTGATGATACCTCTTTGGTTTTTAAAATTAATAGGAAACAGGTACAGTATGACGATGTAAACAATGCTATGTCTGATATAGTACACTGGTTTAGCGTAAATAATCTTAGGCTGAATAATAAAAAAACTAAAATTGTAAAATTTAGCACACCAAACGTGCAAACGTAAAACCCGATGTACTTATCAATGGGGAATCGATGGATCCAGTTGAAACAACTGAATTTCTTGGCCTTACTCTTGATGCCAAGTTACAGTGGCTCCCCCATATAAACGGATTGGCGAGTAGACTGAGTTCTGCGGCATTTGCAGTCAAAAAAATTAGATTATTTACCGATGTTGATACGGCTCGCCTAGTTTATTTCAGTTACTTTCACAGTATAATGTCCTACGGTATTATGCTTTGGGGTAACGCAGCCGCTATCCATACTATATTTGTGCTGCAGAAGAAGGCTATTCGCGCAATCTATAACCTAGGAGACAAGGAATCATTAAGGTATAAATTTAAAGAAATTAAGATATTAACTGTTGCTTCTCAATATATATTCTGTAATGTTTTGTATGTACGGAAAAATATTAATGTTTTTATGAGAAAATGTGATTCTCATAACATTGGTACAAGGAACAAACATAATCTTGTTACTCCTGTTACTCGACTACATAGAGTCAGTAACTCTTTTGTGGGGCAATGTATACGCTTCTACAACAGGATCCCAGAAAGCGTTCAAAATGCTTCTGTTGCCAAATTTTAAAAAATTGTTAAAGAACGCTTGTGTGCGAAAGGTTACTGTATACAATTAGTGAGTCTATGTTTGAAAGCTCACCTTGGGAATGAAACGATCGCCTCCTGGCTGTTTCTATTTATATACAATTATGTATGTAATTAATTTGACAAAAAAAAACGACCCGCTGAGTTTCTTTCACCGGTTCTTCTCAGGTCAGGGTGTTCCTTTTTCCGAACCGGTGGTAGTGTTTAATTTGACCATCAATAAGTAAGTGTAATGCTGCTATGTTGAATAAAGGAATTTGAGTTTGACGTATTCTTGGCAATACCATATATGTCTATTTTACAGGTAGATGAAAACGTAAAAAACCCAGAAGTTACTCTTCAAACGAATGAATGTATTTTGCACGAAAAACAACCACATAACAATAAATACACCACGTCTCGCCCAATAACTATACGCCTTTTTATAATTTATATAATCTTTAAACGACAAACTACATATTATATATAATCTTATATAGACTGTGCCTTATTGATTAATGTTATTTTTAGTATTTAATCAAAGATCTGAATGATTTGACCCAGGAAGAATGTTTTAACTTTTCGCAGTCGGAAACTTTACTTCGCGTATTTAAACTTGTAAATTAAAATAAACAACATCTTTATGGACATTGTCGTTCATCAATTTTTTGCTGAATCCTGTAAACTGAAACTTTGCTGTAAGTAACCATCCATAAAAGTAGAATAAATTGTTCGCAAGTCTTGCCAAAAAATTTAAGAAACGCCTGCCGTATATTATCTAATATTACACAAAACGGTTACGTAAATGCATCATAACAAAAAAGGTCAATTGAAATACTTTATAATCAATCACAGTGACTAAACGACCATTCGAGCGTAAAATTACTTTCAACTAAACTTTCACTTTCGTCACACTTAACGATAAACTTTATCTAAAATATTAACTACTAACTAACTTACTTTATACAAAGAACTAACATAACGTAACATAGAGAGGACATTACTGATTGCTTAGTGCCAAACCACCCACTAAAATAAACGGTGTCCTCTCTATCATAGTGAGACGTCACTGTGGTGGGGGCCAGAGGGGGATTTTAAAAGGGAAGGACCAGTGAGAGCGTCCCCTCAAACGACTGCTTGTTGACCAGAAGTCTGTCCCAAGTTAGACAAATATAACAAGACAGTGTTTCTCACACGTCGTTGAGAAACACTGTCTTGGTCCCCTATGAGGACCATGACATCAGAAGGCTTCTGTTTTGGAAACAAAAAACCTCAGATCCAATTTTTCGGTCTGACCCACGAAGGCGTCACCTTTGTAGCAATGGGCCCGAAAATTAGCTTAGCCCAATAATCGTGCCGGTATACCACCAGCTTACCGTGGTATAGTGTTGGACTTAGTAGCCTCTTTTAAGGCGTAGACAGAGCCAGAGCCAGAATATAAAAAAAAAACAGGGTCGTACTTTTCAAACTAAAAGACGCAACGGATGCCGTCCCGAAGTTGTTATTCATGACGACACAAGCGCAAATAGGTATAAGACTGATATAAGCAACAAAACTTAAATCGCACACAAAGTGACAATCTATTAACAAATATAAAACAAAAATACATATCGGGCACCAAAACAAAAACGTAATCAAACACCAAGGATATTTAAATAACAGTTGTACACCGTCGAAGGCACACTTGACGACGGCCGACTACGAACTCCTACGATTGCGAATCTAATAATATACATAGTTTTATATAAAGTAATATTCTGGTCCCCGTCAAAAGTGTTCAGTACCTTAGTCTTCCCGGGCACGGCGGTGGCGATCTTCTGCCAGCGGTCCCCGGGCGCCCCCTTGGGGCTCTTGGCGAGCGCCGCCTCCAGCGCGCGCTGCTGGCCCTGCGACCAGTTGCCGCCGCTCGTCTCCTCCGCCTTGCGCGTCTTCACCTGAGAAACGCCACTCGCTGTAACGATCTGTGTCTGTGCCGCTTCGAGTGTTCCGACGCGAGAACATTATTAAGAGATTTTATTACTTTTAGAAAGTCACACTTTGAAGCTTGCCCGGTACCCCCGATACGATAGCAGATTTGTTCTAAGTTTTCCAAAAAGGGGTTATTTTTTAAATTAGTGATCGATCTATCGGTTGTAGATCCCGAGAAAATTTATGAATTATCTTTCAAGCAATAACCACCTAAAAACTTAAAGCTAGGATGTTGACAATGTTTAATTGTGACTTTTAAATTAAATATTAAAACGTTAAAAATTCTCATTTATTGTAAATGTAAACAAAGCTAACGGTTTGGGAGGAATAAAACTCACGAAGCAGTGAATAGGAATCAGATTTCATTTTCGTTTACAATTTTTGTTTAAGTAATAGCTTGGACGTATCGTATTATTTGCAAAGTGTGTTATCATCTACATAAAATTCTCAGTAACAGACCGGAATCTGGAATTTAGAAGTGTACACACCCGTGCCTCGGATAGCACGTAAAGATCGTTAAAGTCCTACGCTTGAACTCTTACACGTGTTGGATTTGCCGTCTCATCGGATTGTGGGTGATCGAATAGATGATGTGTGAACACATACAAACACACATCACCACACAAACAAACACCACCTGTGTTTCCGCTACATTATGTCCTGAGTAGTTGGCTGGTCTCCATTGAGACCAAAATTGTTCAAGACGAGATCATCATCAATATATATCTATAAATTTCTAAGCCTCGCTGCCAGGCTTCAAAGTTATGAAGAAACTTTGCTGAACATTGCCCGACTTTTAATAAGAGCCATTGATGATGAAGTTCAACACCGATTGATTATGTGTAATTCTTAAAAATAAAACAGATTGTGAAAATAGGATTATTACCTCCTAAGAGTCTTTGCCTATCACGTTTCATTAATTTTATCTAACTTTGGAATGCTTAAATTGATTACCAATCACTATCGCAGTTTATAATTGACACGTAATATAAATTTTAATTGTAACAATACGCCGTCTAGGCGTGACCAGAAATTGTACATAAAACCAATTTCTCTTTTTTCTATTTTATGTTGGGAACTAAGATGTTATGTCCCTTATTACACCGGCTCACTTCAAACTTTAAACACTACAACGTTAAGTATTGCTGTTTCGCAGTAGAATATCTGATAAGTGGTTGGTACCGACCCAGCCGGGCTTTTACAAAGCCCAACCATCAAGTAACATCAAGTAACTTGCATAATAAAATTTTATGTTTATTTTAATTGCTTCAGAATACTTATCTCAAGTATTATTATCACTACTTTTAAATTGAGATACAAATCTCACCTTTTTCGGTAGCTCGGGAGGTGTTTCTTCCGCTTGATCTTGACCAGGTAACTTGTAGCAGTTCTCCTTAAGCTTGGCGGCCATATGGGTAACTTCAGGAACACTCCTCGACATAGCTTCGGCTATCCTCTCCCATCGCTCAGCTGCACCGGGCGGGTACTTCTTTACTAGACGGACTAGTTCCACCAAATCGTCATCCGTCCAGAGACCTCCCGATATAACTGGAGGGGACTGTGAGAATATTATATTATGATCATTATTTTTAAACGATACATAAAATCTCACATCATTAGCATTAAAAACTCGAATAAATTAAAAAAGAAGTGAAAATATGTATTTAAATGCTCTTAAACTCACAGGTTTAACTGGTACGGCCACCGGTGCTGCATCGTCCGGCTCCGAGGCCGGATCCAGCAGACAGTCCCTGGCAGGCGGCACGAAAGCCCTGCGCCTGCGCGCGGCACTGCTTGCCTCCGCACGGGCCTCCGCTGCCGCCGCTTCACGTTCCGCCCGGATACGGTCTTCTTCTTCCCTATCAATATAAATAAAAAATATTACACTCTATACTTAATGAAAATGACACAGACATCACACTTAAAATAAAATGAATTATTATTACAGACTAATATAGGAAAAAAAAAATATAGGAAAAAAAAAAAAAAGAGAATAAACTTTTTTTTAATTCCTATTTATTAAATAAGCAGGTTGACACGAGTACAATATTATCGCACCTCAGATTTTTCTTCTGCAATCAAAAATCAATTGCTTTATGGACAAGATCTCACATGTAAGTCACATAATTATGATATAACATATTTTATTAGTGTGCAAACTAATATTACAATGCGAAAGCGACTCTGTCTGTCTGTTGCTCTTTCATGACCAAATCCTTGAGCTGAATTTGAAGAAAGTTGGTATAAAGCAAGCTTGAACCCCAAGAAACGACATAGGCTCCTTTTTTATGCCTAACAACCAACTTCTAAAACGCAAGTGAAGCCGCAAGTATGACACTAGTAGATTATATATTATCATTAACTCACTTCCACTTTCGCCTTTTCTTCTCTTCAATCATCTCTATCCTCCTTCTATTTAATTCCGTTATAACATCAGGAATCGTTGTGATAGTCCACCATATTACTCTTGGTATTTGAAATGGCAGAGTGTCTTTAATACTAGGTTTTGGTAACAGTTCTAATATTTCCGCTATGCCAGTGTCAAAACCTGTCTTTTTAAAAAACTTCTTGCTTCGAGTATTTAATATATGCTCCTGCAGACAAAATTAAAATTGTATAAGTTTCATACACAACATATAAATATATCAAAATGATAAATATGTCAGGTTAAGATGAAATCAGACTTAGTCATTTCAAGATAACTTTTAACTTGCCCGTTCAATATTTTTCAGTATGAATTGCGAACAAAAATTAGCCTCATATGCTTTAATTCATTTATATTCTATTATTATTTTCTTTCAGGCAGATACTCAAGCATGATAAATCAATTCTGTTTGTCCACAAGGCTATCTTGGGCTATTAATGGGCTATCTGTATAGTTCTGGTATACATATTACACATGGTCTTTATGCAGACCTATCTCAACATCAAATATTTCACTGCCATATAACAATAATTTAATCAGAATTTGAAGTTTGATGAATTAATGAATGATAACATTTTAAAAATTACCCATATTTGAACCACATTGATGATATTAGTGTACATTTGTGGTCTTATTGCTTAAGGAATCACTTATTGACATATATTAATGAATTTTAAGAAATAAATCTACTTACAGCTGTAAACCTCTTTTCGAAATATGCAGCCCAGCCAACAGCATACTGTCCGAATGTTATGATTACAAAAAGTATTATAGAACCCTCGGCCAAGCCCATCCTCCTCACTTGTCTATAGTAATACACTGCTGAACGCCAGTTCGGAAGACCATTCTTGAGGACCTCATTATACCTGATTTATGTAAAGATAAATATGAGATAATTTTATGTCATTATAAATATATTAAATTAAAAATGTTTATATATTATAAATATTAATAAAATTAACTTATTATGATAACAAAATTTTAGAAATAAGTAAATTACATGTATGAAAGCTCAATATCTAACTATGTACATATGTTATTAACAATTTTATTGTAGTCATTACTTTTCTCGTTTCCCAGGATCTTTAAGTATGTTGTGAACAGATACTAAGTTCCTAAATTGAACATCTGCATCTGGAGCGTCGTTTTTATCCGGGTGGAGCTTTAATGTTAGCCTTTTGAAGGCTGATTTTATTTCTGATTGTGAAGCATCCTTAAAAACAATAAAAAGATAGTAATATTATAATTTTTAATCTTATGTTCAAAACGAGTATTTAATTTATGAGACATATTTAGGGAAAGTCACAATAATTTTCACTCACCTTTAAAACTCCCAATAATTCATAAAAATTCTGATTCACTTCTTCAACCACGTCGAAGACCTCTAAATCATCATCATTCCATGCACGGACACTTAAGATTAAAGTAAAAAATAACAAAATTCCACACCGCATTTTTCTTTTATTTATAATAAATAGGTCGACGATTTAACACATGAATTACACGATTTGGGACATTTTCATTGATAATGTGAACCACTCAGACTGATTTTGACTTATTATAATTGGCAATGATATGATTAAAATGTCACTAAATGCGAAATGTCACAACGTCGAACGTCGCCACAAAACTGACGTTTAGATGTATTTGTACTTGTGTCATGTATATATTATACGTATTTAAAAACTTCAATGTTCAAAAATGGACACGTTCATTTTTATGCTTTTGGTTTCATAAAATGCCTTGCCTAAATAATCTATTTTATGAATATTTGTTTTCTATATTAATATAATCATATTTATGTTATTCGTCGGATGATATTCTAAAAGAGTTACAACCACAATTTGCATATTAATTTTTATGCTGGTTTAAAGAATATTTATTAACATATCATGTTTTTGTACTGTCATTGGAAAATTCACTATAAATATTCAAACACTCCAAATAATAAAGCTGCAGATTACTCAACTGCAGATACCTCTACACAACAGTAGTAGGTAATACTGCTTGATGGTAGAATATACGATGAGTGGATGGTATCTATCAAGACTGGCTTGCACAAAGCCTTACAACTAAATAATATTCTATTTTAGCTAATTATAAAGGAATCTCAACTTGCGAGTGTCAAAGTTCTGAGTTAGCCATTATGGACATAATCTTAAGCGATGACCTGATCAGTGGTCACTCGTCAATGAATCTACCAAAATAATTAAATTCCTAGTATTCATGTATTTGAAATATAACTGAGCCCTTCTTATGTAAATATAGTTATAAAACTTAAATAACTATTGTCGGTGGTGCGATAATAATAAATAAAATTGTAAGGAGTGCTTTGCATATCTTGCAATGACAATGTGTAAAAGGTAAAATGACCACGAAACATTACCCAATAATCTAATAATCACATCATATGTATTAAGATAATATAATTAATAGGTCATATTAAATAAATCAAAGGGCAAACAAAACATTTAACGGAATTTTATTAAATATCTCGCATATTGTGTTTTTATCGTAGAAAGCAGTAAGCCAAATCAGCACAGCATTATGGTATTGTAATTGTACACTTTTCCATTTTTTCTAAAACCTATAATTATATCTATAACTAGTTCTCTTCCGTGGCTTTGCTCGCATTTTAAGGATTGGTCGTCAGGTGTTAGGTATAAAAAAGCTTATGTCCTTCTTTGAAGTTTAAGCTTGCTTTTCACCAATTTTTTACAAATACGATTAAGTCATTTGGACGTGTAAGAGCAACAACAGAAAGATAGACAAAGTTATTTTCAAAAATTATGGTTAAAAAAAAAATGTTTTCACGAAAAGTTCTCAAAAACTGTTTTTTTTTTAATGATTTTACGCTTGTTTATGATTAACTAGGTCATCATAGATGGAACCCCTGGGTTATTTTTTCAAGCACTACTATTCGTATCATATACAATATTATCATTGATTTTCATCGAACTTGGAGCTATCCGCGCAATATAATACAAGTACTTGGGAATTTTTCAACTCTTTCTCACTTGTACATATACACAATATGACATGAGAGGGATGGCAAATCACGCGTCATAGATGTCCTTTATAAAATCTGTGCCTGGATGCAATTCCTAGAATATGGTTCAATATTCTATTTGAGGAATGGAACTCTCCTATGACTGGTCAACACTTATTTCACCATTTGGTGACTTCGAAATATTATACGACTTTGAATCTTATTGCTTAGGTTTCATGGAGGTTTACGTTTTGTACAGCTCCACTAAAATAGACACGTTTACAGAGCATTTCCTATAGCGACCAATGTAAACTGAGCTCAGTGTATTTGAGGAGGCTTACGCGCCCGGACGGGGATGTGAAGGGCGAGACGGGCGGGGAGGACCTAATAAAGTAGCCATTTCAGTTATATGTACAAGAAAATTCAGTTTCACACGGCCCCGCGAGGGGGTGATACGCGGCGCGGGGATGGCGTCCCTCAAATAAATTTTCATTATTCCCAGCGACGTGTTGCAAGGTGCAGTTGCATCGTGCATCTAGATTGAGTCTAGCATATTATGTGAATAGATTCTATTATCCATGCCGTGCCCAACTCCGCTCTTCGTGATAACCATGATTTTCTTTTGCCTCGGTGTTTCTATGCTGGGGGTTATATTGAGCAAGCCGGCTGTGAGTCCTTTTATTTGTTGATGTGCATGTGTCGATGATTAATGTCACCTAATTAGGTACTATATTTAGTGGATCATCATTTTTATTATCCATGAAAAATATTTTGATGTATCAAATATTTATATTCAATAATAACAATTTGTAACGTAAATTCTTAAACCTATTAAGTATCAACCCTAAGATTTTATTGCACGAAAATTGTTTCATTCATCTTATCAATTAATAAAAGCATACTTGTAAATTAATAAACTGAAAATACTGGTTTTAATATTAGTAAGCAATCTGTACTTCATAAAAGATTTTTTTTGAAAAACATGGCGGTTATCGTTATTTTGTTAAGATATCATATGATATTCAAAGATAAATCATATTCATTGTAGAGCCTAATCAGAAAGAGCCGATTTGCAAAATGACTATGCCGAATGCTGATTGCTTACTTAAGTTTTGACAGCCCGATCGATCGGCGGGAAAACATGCGCCTTACGTTCACGTGAAAATTTCGCGCGAAAGCTACCATGACTGTTTTCTCGGTGTGAACAGTTTTATGTATTTTTTGCTGGCATTTCCTTAATTTTGACTTCTAACTGAAAATTCAAAAATGAATTTAATTAATATACCAAATATTCTCTACTTCTTTTTTTTTAATTTTCAAGTATGCCTTTTTGTAGTGTGTATCATCCCTTATTTTCATTTTAGTTCGGATACAATGAAAATGACAAATTAAGGTCTACTGTTTTTTTTTTAATTTGAAGCTATTCTTCTTCTACCAGGTCTACGACTCTGTTGGATCTTTTCCTGCGTGATCAATTGGAAAACATGGTATTTTTGTTTGAGCATGTGTTTAGTCTTAGCTACAATTTAATTAGCACACAAAATCAAAGCATCTGTTTACACAACATTTAAAATATTTATTAATTTAAAATATATTCATCTGACATTGAAAACTAATTTTAGCTCATTTTTTCAAAATATCTACATAGCTATATCTATAGAGCTTATTATAGTTACTTTATCTTAAAATAACGTTTGTTTTTTTTTTAAATATATATATGACAATATCACTTCATGCTTTATAAATCTTCATTGTAATTAAAGGAGGCTGCTTTATTTAAAAATAGTAATATTCTTATACAGTTATTCCTACATAGTGGTCTCTTTTTTAAAAATAATCGTTACACACGCATGGCCTACTTGAACTTGTTTTCTTTATTAACGCCACTAATAGCTTTTTATTAAATTTAGTTACAAATTAAGTCAATTAGCTTAGATTTCGATACATAGTTAGCTAATAGATAAATCGATACGCATAATTAAACCTATAGAAGTAAGAGTATACGAAGAATACGAGCGTTATTCAAAGGTGCTAAAATAAGACAAAGATAATATATTTGAACACTTATTTAAAATATTTAAAAAAAATCATGAATGAAATTACCCATGGCAGCTCAGTTCATCATGAATTACAAATCTTATTTGTTTTGTAACTTATAACGCAACTTTTCTTTTTTTTTTAATTTTCAGTGTGCCGCTGAAACTCCTTGCTCGGATGGGCAGCTATGCCCACCGCAATGGGAATGCTGCGATGAAGGTTGTTGCGCACCAGCCACAAACCCCCCACGTCACGGCCCAAATGATCCTTTGGAAGATGTTTTCAATGGTTCCTGGTATTCACAGTGGTAAGATTATATAATAGTGAACTGTACAGAAAATCATAAATATATATATATATATAATATAACTCAAGGTGCGTTATGCGTAAGTGCAGGTGCAGTTTCTATTGCCTCATAATCTAATGGGACGTCAATATAACACGGCGGAGAGAATTCGAGAGAGAAGGCTATTGAGAATAACTTTCTAATGGCTGGTTTCGTCGTTTGACTTTGGGATCGGACTTATAAGCTAGACATGAGACCAATAAGGCACGATAAGACCTTGGCACCAATAATCCTAATGGGAATTTTTCTCGCAATGGTGTCAAAGAAAACAAAAAAATTGGCTTGCTTACAAAATTTTTTTAAGATTAATTTTATTGCAACATTCTTTTTTCTTGATTTATAGCTAACATCTGATATGTATCTCTTTGTTTTATAGGATGGATTTTGATATTTTAATTTTTCTTAATATTGATTGAAGAGTCGTAATATCCCATCGAGGTTTTTTTTAACAAATTTTATCATTAAGATTATTTGTTTCAGGGAGGTGCTTTTCCTCTTGGGTACTCTAGCCGGGATCCTGGTGTGTTGCGTGTGGTGCCTGGTTTACAAGCGTCCATCTGGCATCTACATGTGTTCTTTCGCTTGCTGCGTCCCCCGTAATCGCTCCGATCGCGACTCTGCTGGTTCCGTCTACCCTCCCCCGCGCTACAGCCGCTGTGGATCCATACACCAGGCGCCACCACCGTATTCTGAAGTGATATTTTTGTTGTGAACTTATTAATTTGAAAGTTTTATTATTTCGCTATTAAGTTTTTTAGTATCTATTTTTTATTTTAAAGGATAATTCTTCTAGGCTATTCATTAAAGTGTTGCATGTTTGGTGCACGTTTGTACGCTTTTTATTGAAAGTTGTTACTATAACCACAAAATAGAGTGTTAGGGCTTTTTGCAAGCCCTCTGGATTGGTACTACCCACTCAACATATATTCTATCGCTAAATAGCAAAGTTCCGGTTTGAAGGATGAGTGAGCCGGCGTAACTATAAGCATAAAGGCCATTACATCATTATTCCCAAGATTGATAGCGAATTGACGATCTAAGAGATAGTTAATATTTCATACAGTGGCAATATTTAGCTATATAAATATCGCTATCAGAAGTACTTCATTCGTAAGAAAGTCTCCTGAATACAGTCGTAAGAAAGTCTCCTGATCTGAATAATAATTATTTTTCTGTTGTAATTATTTTATCACATGACAAAGTTATCAAGGTTGGGTTGTATGAGTGGTTCTTTCTTTGCCAGGTCACGTCAAAACCAGACCTCTATCCACTCGTTATTACATGCGGCGAAGGAGACGGTAAATCCGGAGGAAGCTATCTTATGGTTCACTACTTTAGAAACTATGTAATTCGCGCACCAGGTAAATAATATTTAATTCACTCTATGTGACTTATTCTTTCCAACTTCCGTTTCCAAAAACTGTAACAGCAGACACAATATTTAAAAAAAAAAACTTGTGTCACAAGTGACTCATGAAAAAGGACTCATGAAGAAGGACTCATGAAGGCCGGAAAATATGGTTAATTATAAATCTAAATATTATATATACATATATGACGCGGTTGAATCGTAATTCCGCTCATCATCTGAGTTAGGTATTATTATGATGAGACTTATTTTACAGCTTTACCTCTATTACTACTACACGAGAGGTCAAAAGATTTTCGATTTCAAAAACGGAAATAATATATTAAAAATTAAACGTAACATGATTTATTAGAGGATTTATCGAGGTTTTTATTCATGTTACAGGTTCCCTATCAGCTACAAGTACCGCAGAATCCCTTAATTCTAGTTTTATATGTAACGCAGCAAATGAGGTGAGTAATCTTTGTAACTAACAATTTTTCTTAACGTAAACCTAATTGGATTTAATAATAATTACATTAAATTTAGTAAAACTAAAAAACGTAAAAAACAAAATCATTTTAATCATTCATAATCATCTGCATCTGCAACCATCTGCAATAAAGTAAACTTATTTTGGAAATTAAGACCCTTTACATCCGTCAACAAGCAATAAAAGCAATGGAGGAATAAAATCAGATCTTTCTTTATGTTTTTTAGGAGAGGAGGTTAGGCTATTTTGTCGGTGAAATTATATTTTATAGCGTTTGATCTTTGAACATACATAGTATTTCGTTTTTCACAGGTAAATTCTATAATTCCACCACCATATTCATGTGCGAGTAACTGCGGGGAGTGCGGCGGGGGGTGCGGCGGGGCGTGCGGCGCGGCGTGCGGGCGCGGCGCGCTGCGCTCCATGACGTCACTACCCGAGCCGCGGCGACGCGAGCACGGCGCTTTCCGAGAGAATGTCATCACCTCACCGGTATCGATATCGTATTAGTCTCGCTACAAGTATCCAACGATATTAACATCGTGTAATTTTTAAACAAGATTTTATTTTTTTTAACCTCAGGATCAAAATTATGATCTGGAGTTGGATCTCATCGACTGTGAACTTTACTGTGATGGAGGTTGCAAGCCTCGTCTCGGTTCGTCGCCTCCACCACGTCGAGCCTCTCCCAGCACTGATGACACTTACTGTGAACGCGCCGCATACCTCCGCCACCTCTTCCTGACATCTCCGGATACACCTGGAGGATGTGAGTCACCGCCGCAACCCACCAGTCCAACGCAATCAAGAGAGTCGACTCTCCGAAGACAGATCGACGAAAGATGCCAAAGAAGACACGACCTCTTCCGAAAAACTTCACGAACGAGAAAATCGAGCTTATATATACCACTATCAAAAATACCTCCCGGAACAAGAAAATTATTAACGAGATCCGCTCCAGCAACACCGAGTGGAGCTCTTGTACCCAATTTATTAAATTTTACACAGAGAGTCTCAGCTTCGAGACTCAGTTCGAGATCGTCAAGGCTAGAAGAAGAGAACGACCCCTTGTTAGCGGACGTGGAATCCTCGCGCATGGATCATAAATTCTAGAACACCTCGCTGCGTTATATTCAAATAGCATCTAATTAATGAGTGTTTCAAAATAGAAGTTCGTGACTGTACCCTATCTCACGGCCTAGTTTCTCAACCCCAACCAGCTAACAGCGATCTTGTGGGGATCATCCAAATCTCAATGTTGTGATTGTTTATAATATGCTCTATCGCGAACACCGCGACGTAGCTAGCTAAATGTTATTCAATTATATTACTTAGATTTAAGGAATGAGCTTGTTGGACCATTGTTCACTTGCTTTCTATTATTATATTATATGTCAAATTAGGCTGTGTTTGTTTTATTTTCCATAAAAATTGTTTACCTGCATATATGTTTGTTTAAAATGAATTCAAGATGTCAGACACGACATATACATGATAAGGTAAAACTTTGTGCGGGTAGTTACACTAGCTAACTTACCACTAAAACAAGAACAGCAAATACTCAAATAGCAGTGTATTTTTTTTTAATTAAACGCACTGCTCAGAATTTTTCTGATTAAGGTCAAGTACAAAAATTTTAAAAAGTTTTAAACCTATATGAATATTAAAATTTATCTAGAAAAACATAATTAATGTATTTAAAAATATATGATGTAACAGTGATTTTATTTTGATCACAAATAAAACCATTTATTTACAATAATGAACACAGCTTTTATGAAATAATTATCTGTACCCGTAAATGACGTTGTTGTCTGAATTTGACATTGACATGGAACTATTAAGGTTAAATTTGTGTTTACTAACAAATCTCTAGTTATTTTCAACAAAATATTATATAAATATCAGCAATCGTGGATACGAATTTCTCGAAACCCGATTTAGTTATGAGTTTACCGACAGACTTCGGTCCGGATTCCGGTGGTAGAGTAAAGGTTAAGTTTACAAAAAATAACAATATTTGATTTTTTTTCTGTTAATATAGCTTGTGAACAAATTTTAAATCTTAATCGCTTGTAAATTAAGACTATAACAAAATTATTTTACTTCAGGGTCTAGTCATAGTAAAACCAATAGTGTATGGTAATATAGCTAGATATTTCGGAAAGAAACGAGAAGAGGATGGTCACACACATCAATGGACTGTATACGTTAAACCCTACGCGAATGAAGACATGTCGACGTATATTAAAAAAGTACATTTCAAACTGCACGAGAGCTACGCAAATCCCAACAGAATAGTGACGAAACCGCCATACGAATTAACAGAAACTGGATGGGGTGAATTCGAAATAGTTATCAAGATATATTTTCATGATCCTAATGAACGACCTGTAAGTATTAAAGAGTATAATAAAAGAAATTATGAGTGGAGTAATTTATAATTTCAATTAATTGAAAAAAAAAAACAATTTTAATTAATTTAGGTGACGCTGTACCATATTCTCAAGCTATTCCAATCACCTGTTAGTGAAGGCACACCACCAGTAGGCCGAGCGCTTGTTAGTGAATCATATGAAGAGATTGTATTCCAAGAACCTACACAGCTCATGCAACACTTGCTGAACAACGTAAAGCCCATTACTAATAGTCAATGGACGCATGATACTAATTGTGAGTAACTGTGTCATTTTTTTTATTTTTGTTTATATACATAATTTAAAAATATAGGTACAATAATAAACCTTTTAGCAATTTGTTTGGATGGTTTAAAATGCACGCCTTTATATATATATCTGTCTTTTATTAAATAAAGCACAAATGTGGCAAATGTTCATCAATTATTTTTAGTCATATTGCATGTGTTAATGGCAGATTAACTATGTAATTTGCTTTTACTGTTTGCTCCTTTTCAAAAAAGTTCTGGACTACAAGGGGCCAGTGGTACTCAAAAAACTCGGTCAACTCTAAAGTCTAATTTGATCAACCAAAACTGCCTTGCAAAATATTTGTCAGATAACCACAGGTAAACAATATATAAAAGGAAAAAGACAATAAATATGGATCATTACAGAGAATTGGAAAATAAGAAAGTTTTAATAATATTCTCTTCTTTAAAAACTTTTTCTGATTACCCTTTAACTGAATATTAATGAGGAATTAATAGTGTAAGTTTCAAACCTGCAAATATACTAAACATTAATTTAATAATATCGTTTTTAGTTGAGGAAAAGAAAGAAAAGACATTAGAAAGAGTGATATCAGCACAAACGAAGGTTCGAGGTGAAATATCAGACCTCAAAGAAAAACTTCAACTCGCAAAAGAAACTATATCAAAATTCAAAGATGAAATAGCAAAACTACAAAACAACCCAGCTTCTAGTATTCTCTCTGGCATTTAGGAATTCGTAACATTTAATGTTCGTAAATAAATTAAATAAATGTAAACAATTTTTTTTTATAAGATATACAATTATCCTGATTAATTTGAATTATTAATTTGAAATAAAACATGTTTTGCTTTAATTTTATTGAATTTGTTTTTTATATACATTCTGCTTAAATTATTTAAAATATATTATCCTATCTATTCTATTTTAAATTAAATGTAGAAAACATTTAATTACTGAATATTATGTATGTTAATTTATGTTAAGAAATTGATATTTAAATTATTAAATTTAAAATGATAATTCTAATCTATACTAATTTTATATGGAGATGACTTTAGTTTGCTTTTTATAGATTTGGGTAAAATTAATAACACTAATAATTGTATTGGTTTATATTTATATTCAGCATCATTCCTATAGAACTTTCATATTAGTTTAGGGTTCCATGTCCAAAGATTAAAACGCTATTATTGAGACTCTGCTGTCCGTCCGTCCGTCTGTCTGTCTGTCCGTTTGTAACCAGGCTGTTCTCATGATCCGTGATAGTTAGACACTTGTATTTCTGCTGCCACTATAACAGCATATACTAAATAAACAGAATAAAATAAATATTTTTAGTTTCTATAGATAATGGTATGGAAATATTCGTGCGCGAGTCCAACTCGCATTTGTCCGTTTTTATTTTTTAGAATAGGTAGCCAGCACATGTTCCACTTGATGGTAACTGGTCACCATTTCCCATGAACATTGGAGCCGTATAAAATTTTAACCATCTCTTACATAACCTTGGGAACAGTTATATATAGTTTAATAGTTCTCGCGTTTTAGGGGTGTTGTCTGGTGTTAGCTATAAAAAGTACCCTATGTTCTTCCATGGAATTCAACCTTGCTTCATACCAAATTTCATCAAATTAGGTTCAGTGGTTTGGCCGTGAAAGAGCAACAGACAGAAAGACATGAGTTAATTTCGCATTTATAATAATTATTAGTAACTATAGATTATATTTTTGTGTTTTTGTCAATATTATAAGTATCGTCATTTATAATAAAAAATTACTTAACGGTAATTTAACAATAATAACATTAATATTCGGGACTTTCTGTCGATTTCATAACGTAATGTCAAATCTGATAACAGAAACGGTGCTTACACAAGCGCGCGCCGTTGAATAATTTGAAATTTTGAACACAAATTACTTCAAATTAGTCACAGAAATTTCAGCTGGTGTAACATTTTGCGAAAATTCGAATAGTACTTATAGATGTTTAACGCTAATTTAAAAATAACAACACTGATTGGTTTTACTCACCGATCGTAATCACCGAGCATTATTAATAATGTCATTCTATAAATGTCAAGATTTCCCACTCAACAAAAACGTTTAATTCAAATAGTAATTACAGCTTTCATGATGAACTATTTTTAGCTAAAGTAATCAAACAAACAACTAACATCGCATTTGTTTTATTATTTTGTTTGCCTATCGATCGGCCTTCACTGTTCAAGTTGTGACTGTAGGGAATTTGTACTTAAATATTAAATGACACTTATTGGTCTATGGAAGTTGACTATATTTATGTCATCGTAAAATTGTAAATATTACCGTAAGATTATCTATCTCGCGAGATTGTGAACTGTCGAAATATTGTGAACCGTAACATACTGCTTAAAATTTAACAATTGTAATTATTAAATTCTACTACTAATATATTTTTTGTAAATGATGTTATAATCTGGAAGATATAAAATTTCCGTTCACCCTGAGCGAAAACTCTCTCCGCCTGTGATTCACTTCGATATAGGTTTGAGACAGAATTTCATCCGACTCTTGCTGATCTCATGATGATTTTCGTCATAGCTGAAAACGAGATGAAATATAAGTACAAATAAATCACATGAAAGTTAATGTTCTAACCTCAGTTTGACACGCGATCTTCTGGCTTTAAGTTTGACTGTCATGGCACGTTTCTCATGCAAGTCTCATGATAACCACGAAAACGGTAATAAATTAACTATAAACACAAATTAAGCATCTGTACATGTCAGGGTACTAGCCTACTTATTTCAGTTTGTGTGATTAATTAAGATCTTCGTAAAAATACAAAGATCTTAATTAAACTTAAGTTCTACTGAACGACAAACAGTGAGTCATTATATCGGCTTAAAATAAATTACAGGTATTATTCTGATAAATTAAAATATATAACAAAAATGTAATCCTTTGTTTCTATAACTCTTTGTTTATGCTCACATATTAAATAAATGCTAAACGTATATTTAAAAGCCTGTAAAAGATTTTCCGTCGCGTCCATCCGTTGTCACGCGATCAGACAAACGCGAGTGCATTTCTTTGCATGACCTACATAACATTAAATGCTGTAGTGCACCTTATGTACTGGTTCAATCATTTTTTTAAGTTTGAAAGGCATTAGGTACAGTTTTTAATCAGCATTAGTACTTTTAAAAATTTATATGTATACACATACATATGCAGCAAAACTTTGTTGCAAATAATGTAACATAGGTACGATTCATCTAATTGGATGAAATCGAATGAAGTAGGTATTTTCATCGTAACTTACTACATTGGTTAAACACAGTAGAATTTTTCACAGTAAAAGTGATGATATTATTACTGGAAGTTAGCAGCGGTGAAATTTACTTTAACTATTATTTAAATATTACAAAATAACCAACTTACGAGTTGAATATAAATTATTCGTTTATTGAAATTTATTTCCAATTCCACAGATACAAAACAGATTAATATTGTGGTATAAAGGTAGTCTGTGTGATAATGTGATTCTGTTAATAGTTGTAAGGATAACAAAACTTGTTTTATTTGAAATTGAAATTTTTATATAAGTATGATTCGTAAAACTAGGGATGAATTGATGGTTTTATCTTTGACCAAAAGATTTACCAAATATAATTTAAGAAAAAAAATTAGTATTTGCGTTTATATTTATGAAATTTTAATGATTAATTATCTTGATAAAAATCTACCACATTTATATCTAATATTTACAAGCCGTTACTTACCATATTATTTTCACTTATTCTAGATTCTTATTGATAAAAAATTTTACAGTGAACTTGTAGGAATAAATGGTAAATAGTTAAAACTTAAAACATATTTATCATTTTTCATACTTAGACGATGTAAAAGAACTTTATAAATTATATAACTATTAATTTAAATTCTATAAAATTGACTTGCATTTTATGTACTTTTTTATGTAAATTAAAATACAAAAGTTAGCGACAAAAATATATAAAACAACCATATACGAATAAGTCCCTGTATTAGGAAGTAATTTTGGCTATAATGGTTGTCGTCAGTCGAGGTAGCCTCGCGTTAATTTACCCGTGCTCGCTAATTTAACATTAGCGTTACGTTATTTTGTAAGTACCTTTTCTTAATAATATAATAAATTAATCATAATATTAAAAAATAATATATATTAAGTTATTTAAATTATCATATTTCTAATTGAATTAATTAGGATAATAATGGCCCTATTTCAATATAAGAAGCTAAACTTCTATGAAGAAAGGTTAAAAAAATAAAATAAAAAATAGGTATGCATTTAAACTATATTAACGCTAGTGTAAGGGATTAATTTTTAATTTTTTTTTGTAATTATGGGAAATATATACAATGTTTTTTTATATAAATAGCGCAGAACAATCTTTTACCTTTAAATAATATTTATTTTAATCGAAATATTTAAATTATCAACTATGTAGTAGAAAACATAATAATAACGGATATTTACGAAACAAATTGAAAGCTTAGAAATCCGGTCATACCATTTGCCATAAATAAAACATTTTTTAAAAACTTAGACACACTTTTATTCAATATTATATGGACGCGCAACAGACACGCAATACGAAAACTTGAGCAATATGAAAATTTCTCGTATACATTTGAATTATATTTAACAAATATAAATAGAATATTTTAACACGTTACCAACTTCCACTGCGTAAACACTTTCGCAACAGGCTCATAGAAAACTTTTTATAGAATAACCTTAATCTATAATTCGTTTAAAACCAACTGTTCTCTTTTTTCATCCTATCCCTGTGTCGCCCCTTCATTTCTAAGTTTTGAAAAATTTCCGACAGTGTATTTAATTTCTGCGCAGGACTTTGTGGCAATTTTTGCAATCTACAGGAATCGTTATCTTCTCGGCATATTATGTTGTATGTCTCTCTTTCCCTTAAGCACAATAATTTTCCCGTTTCTGGCACAGAGGTAAGTTTTGCTACTTGTAATGCTGCGTTTTTAAATCTTGTCTTTGGTGACATCTTTGGCGCGGCACCGTTTTCGGAAACTGTTCTCCTCGTCGTTTCCGTTCTTTTCATTTTATCTGCATTGAGATATATCGGCTCGATAACATCATAAGTATTCTCTCTCAAAAGTGGATGTGGTTTCCTATCGTCGCAATCCGTATTCTTTCGTAGAGCATGAATGCTTAAAGGTGTTAACGGTTTAAGAACTTCCTGCAATTTTAAAGCGTGATCGTCTTTCTTCAAATCAAAGACTATAACTTTCGTTTTTTCTTTTTTCTGTCCAATAGCTGGGAGCGGATGGAAAGGAGACAGGGTAGATTTTATCGGTATATTGTTTTCCAACATCCTCGATTGTGCGGTTTTGTGTTTTCGTGTTTTGAGTTTTCGCGGCGCGTAAATAGTAGTGAGCGCGCGCGTTTTCTGAGCGTCGAGGGCCGCGAGTGGACCGGGCAGCATTGTAGCCGCCCGCCCACAACCCGTGACCTTGGATGTGTGTGGCCGATAATCGAACGGCTAACGCGCGATGGCCCCGGTGACTGGACACAACACGAAGCTACGTCGGCATCGACGCGATTGACGGATTTCAATTTATATTATCACATCCGTCCCCACACCGTAACAATATAAACGAGTTATGTTACATATTTTTATTGAAAAGTGACACTGACAACCGTTTTTCTTTCAAAACAATTACCAGTTTCAATTATTAAAATGAATTTTATAAATAAAACCTTCAATGATAAAAAAATATATCTTCTAAATTATAAGGACGTTTACGTTCAGTAGAAATTTTATCTATTTTGATCATTTGAATTTTAAATCTTAGTATAATAATTATGTTAATATAAATAATAATAATAAAAACAGTCGCTTTTTATGCTCAAGTAATAGATTAAAT
Source organism: Vanessa tameamea (assembly GCF_037043105.1). Taxonomy (NCBI): domain Eukaryota; kingdom Metazoa; phylum Arthropoda; class Insecta; order Lepidoptera; family Nymphalidae; genus Vanessa; species Vanessa tameamea. The sequence continues at coordinate 2,010,284 of NC_087316.1, forward strand.
CAATAATTGGGAGAAGCTACAAAAAACATAGTCATTTTAGTATATCGGCCGTCACTCGTCTAGCAATGTTATAGTCGCAAGTTCTATCCTCACCTTTTGCGTTATTTTGTAATCCACTTCTAACACGAATCTGACTTTTAATTGGAGTTTAAAATATGTATGTTGATGATGGATTCATTAAACATAATATATGTCTCGCTTTACATTATATTTTTAATTTATCGGCTATTTCTTTAAAGAAAACAATTACGAAAAAACTACCGAGCTGATTTCGCTAGTCAAAGTATGATCTCGTTTCCTTATCGATGGCAGTTTTGACATTAACCATCAATAAGTGTTTTGCTTCTTTGAATAAATTAGTCTGAAATTGAGTAAAATGGCCAAAGCAAAAGGTCTTCTGTTCTGTTAAGTCACAGACGGATTTAAAGGTCTGAAGGCCCTGGAGCCAAAAATGATTGAAGGTCCCAGAGCAACAGGCGTGGTGACCTTAATAATTATATTATTAATTAATTTGAATATTTTAATTTCAATCAGTAAACCATAATTTATTTATTTGTATCGGAACCTTTAAAACAATAATTAGAAATATTATTATAATTTGACTCTATCTAGATATTTGTTAAAATTGAATCTTTGCTGTGTAGGCCCCAGGGCATTTGCCCCGGTTTACCCTAAATCCGGCCCAGTGTTAAGTATTTATTCCATGACGCTGCACCAAAGCGGATTTGTGGATACAGTTTACATTTTGGCGTTTTATTATATACGGAAGCACGTATTTTTAGTTAATTTAAAACATATTAACAAAAAAAAGGCAATGTCAAATCTTAAAATGAACTCTAATTAGATATCATGCTCCGATGTGATCCAATGCACCTGCTAGCTGTCAAGTTCCCTCGTTGTTCATATTGGACAGAGCTATGCTTATAATGACTGTTATAACCACCATCGATCGCACTGTCCTTCAGCATGAAATGTAATTTTCGTGACGTACACCGAATGTTCTTGATGGATTGGTGTTTTATAAAAATAACAGAAATTTATGTAAATTACTTATGCCTTTGATCTATGCGATATCTTAGTAAAATTATTGATAGTTGGAATTCTATTGCTCAAAGGTTATTAAGTATTGATTATTATTATTATTATTGATTTTTTTTTGTTTCTATGGCACAAATAGCGTGCTTAAAGTCATACCAATATTGAAAAGATGTCACATAATAACATTATTAAAATAATATAACATATGAGTAGATATTCTGCATGCACCCTGAAACTATAACCTTTTAAAATATTAAATTTTCATATCAATCGCATTAGTAGTTTAGTTAGTATTCAGAACAAAAAAAACCTTAGCTGTATTTCTTAACACGTTATAAGATTTGTGGATCTAATAAAAAGTCTCCTTGGTGATCTGGCTTGGTACAGCCGATCTGGGTAGGTACCTCCCACTCATCATATATTTACCGCCAAGCAACAATACTTGGTATTGTTGTTTTTCGGCTCGAAGAATAAACATTCAGTAGAACTTCAGGCACCACGACATAACATCTTATTTACCATGGTTGGTGGCGTAATTGTAATATGAGGGATGATTAATATAATGTCTGTGGACAGACCACTTACCATTAGGTAGCCTATTTTCTAATCTACCGACCTATGACATAAAACGATTATATTTAAAATAAATATACTATACTACTATAATAGATATATATACTACTCTAATAGAGCAGTATTGACTAATAGATCATTTATTTAAGTACACAATCTCTATTTAATCGTCATAATATTAATTAGTTATTAATAATATTTTCGAAGATATTACATAAAACGTAGGGACATAGCGGATTGTATTGTCTAACGACTGAAAAACAGTGAACGTTGTATGTAAAGACATGCTGTAGTATATTTAAGTATCAGTATTGCACCTGTGCGAAGCCGGGGCGGGTCGCTAGTATATTATAAATGCGAAAGTAACTCTTTGTCTCTGTCTATAACTCTTTCACGGCCAAACTACTGGAGTGAATTTGATGAAATTTGTTATATAGTAAGCTGGAACCCCAAGGACATATGCAACTTTTCATACCATAGAACTGACCAACACCTTAAACGTAAGCGAAGCCACAGGCGAGTGTGTATAATTATGTATTTGGGTGGTAATCTGAAAGGTTTTAGAAAGCCTTTCGTGACAAGTCTTTCTTCCCATGACGCTCTGAACTTGACATTAAAACGGTGATTCATTGATAAGTCTAGTCAACCTTGTGGCCTGAAGTCATGGCTATTGACCTTATAGGTCGATCAATGATTCACATACTAATGAGCCTAGAATATATGAAAGTTCTAGTGTGTTTACTTTTAGTCAATATCTTTAATTGCTTTAATTTGAATACTGCTTGTCTTATTAAGTGATCGATTTTTACATAATATCCTGTAATAATAATGTCATGTTAATGTGTTAATTGTAACTAATTTAACTTTTTGTATTGCATGAAGTATGAGAGTTAAATGCAACTTAAATTAAATGGTGGTCTAACTACCCCTGCTGAATGTAAATAAATAATTGCAATTTAAGTAAAAACACGTATCTACCTACACTCATATCACACAGTCACTTAAAGCGATGTCCAAGGTTGGCCCAAGGTGTACCTCTATCTTTTTATCTCGCTGAAGTTAAGAAGTCCCACGTACCCTACGTGGGACTCACCACTGCCTAAGACGCCTAGCGCGCCCTTAACCGGAATACCAAGTGAAAAACCACCTCTCCGTCTTTTCGGCGGACGTCACGGGATCACTTTCGTATGCCACAGTGAACGTGTACCTTTTAAGGGTAGACAGGCCAATGTCACTTGGAAAGGAAATAAGATGTGGCATTTATATTTAGTAGCTGGTTAATTTGACATGACACTGTCAACATCTAAAGTTGAATTTAGTAAAGTCAAAAATCTTTATTCAATTTAGAAGCGTAAGTATATTTATTGATTGTCAAGAAAAACCATCTACCACATCAAAATTCCGCTGGCTAGGAAAGAAATACCTCAGACCTGAGTAGATCAGAAAACGAGTATTAATTTTAATATTAATAGGACACTTATTATTAGGACACTATTTATTTATATTGACCATAGGTTTACCATAGTATTATGATACACATTCTATATCCAGGTTTCGTCTTCGATCATACTTTTTGTATTACATTCGTGAACAAAGTTCGAGAGTCCAATCGTGTTAGTGTGATGCAGCGTTACAAAACTATCGATACTATCGATATCGATAGTTTAGGTTAAAAGTAATGGTTTTTGCAAAACTATCGATAGTATCAATAGTATTGCTCATGGGAAGGTATCGGTAGTATCGATACTATCGATAGTATTGACACGTGACAATACTATCGATAGACTATCGATAGTATCGCTTCCACCTCAACTATCGATAGTCTATCGATAGTCTATCGATAGTGGACTATCGATATGCAACACTAGTGTGATGTACTCGCATCATTAAAACTATAACCCACCTACGCGACAGGTATCACGCTGTAAAAACTCGCGCGATTTTAATATCCTACAAAAATACTACAGAATTACAATAAATTTTACATAGTTCATCACATAAATGTATACTGTGGCTTTACGTTGAGTTGTGATTCTGATAATCGACCCCAATGGTTGCTTTAACAAAATAATCTCAATTACATACCATTCCCTTTTTTTTTTTTTTTTTGTTTAACGAGGAGGAAATGCATTTACGCATGCCGCCCGGTCGGGGGACCGGGACGGGTATGTGGGACTCAACCGGGGCCTAATGCCCCGTGCCAGGGCAGATGCCCTGTCCTACCCACTAAAACCATCCTCGGGTTTCCACCATGCCGCCGAGTGGTGAGGCCACGGGATCGCCAAGGGCATGCAACCGCGACCCCACCAGCGGCAGCCGCCGTAAGGCGGCTGAATATTCATGGAAAGCGCGCCTAGTGCGCGCCTTCCCCCTCATCCTCCATGTGGGAATGTGACGAACTCCCCCGAGTCCGCCACTGGAGGCTGGGCGTCAACGAAGCTGACGCCCTGCGGCGGATAAGATGGTAGGCTCCGCCGCTGACCGCCGGTGTAAAACACCTGGGAGGCTCGAGTAGCGAGCCCTCCCACTCCCTCCTAGCCAACGAGGCCACTCACATGGTCCGCCCTGACGCCGATCAGGGACGTACCAGGAGCGGCCCCGCGGCATCCCTCCCGCCAGTCTTAGCCGCGGCCGACGAGCAAGCTCAAGCCGGCCCCGTTGCCCAGGGTACACCACGAGGAGGTGACTGACATGTACCCCTTTAAAAAGGAACGGGTCTGGTTGTATTGGTCTCTATCCCACTACTCCCCGATACGGAGGGTTTTGGCTGCTGGGTTTTCCCTCAGGCCCGGTTCGCCCCTCCTTAGTGAAGAACCTGCACTCCCCAGATTCCTCCAGAGTGTCCATATTAACACCAGGCTTAGCGTGGACGTCCAGTCAACGTGAGTCACACACAGCGCCGGGACTCCCAACCTCAAACCATCCTCCGGCCCCGACCTCCGAGTAGCCGGATTACAGGAGACGCCACGCTCCCAGTCTCATACATACCATTCCCTGTATCAATTTTAAATATAAAAAATATTTCATTACAGTAAATTTCAATACATCATATTATAAATATGTAATTTATCTTTTCAGGAAATACTTAATTTAAAACTATAAGTCACGATGTAAGTATAAAACATACAATGCTGTGTGACGTATCTACCTTACATTCAAATATTTTCACGTGTATACAAAGTTATTTACACGGTTCAATTATGTAATTAGTGTTATCGTGTTTTTATGTGTGTGCTTAGGTTTAACATTATAAAATTTGAATTTAAATTTCGAATACAGTGTTGACAGTAGTGGAATAGTTTCTATTTATTTTAACGTTTAATCCTATGAAATTAGTAGAATTGTGTATAGCTAGGGTTGTCAAGCCGTTAATACTAAATTAAGACGCAGCATTATTTTTTTTAAAGATGTACATATTTTTTTATATAAGTTTTTAAACCTGGATATTTTTTTTACTTCAGCGTTGCCCTACTAACTTGGCAAACCCTACAGTAAACCTACAATCTTCAGTTGATATTCACATACTAACCACTTGCCCAAAATGGTCAGAAATAAGAGTACACGTGTTTTGCACTCAATGTATTAAGCCGATAAAGAGCTTAACGAAAGCCGGACTCGCAGGGAACGTAAATGTTTGGCTAAAATGCTAAACATATCCGGCTAAAACCGACCACCCATATACAACTAAATTTGCTTTAGTATTCAATTTTAACCCTTATTTAGCTGTATATAAAGTCGATGTAGTTTATTTAAACGTATTATATCGATTGCTACCCATTCACGGCGCCGACGTAAACTCTTCCTCAAACGAATGCCAAATCTCGTATTTAGGTGACGTCATACTGGACGATGTTAAGCGCAAGACGCCTAATCAACAAATAATTGAATTATGTTTTTTGTGTGTGTTTTATAGTGAAATATCATTCAGAATGTAATTACAAAACTGAATTTCAATATGTGTCTATATAAGTATTGGTATTTTAGAGCTAAATGCGTCTTGACACAAAAATAAAATTAATTACTCGATAAAAACACGCATTATATTTATTTTAAGTTGACTTATTTTATTAATATACTATTCAATTTTTATCTATAAATTTGTAGGTTGCTGTAATGTCGTTTTATTATTTGTGTTATTTCATTTAAAATCCATGAGTTTATACAAAAATTGTTGTCGCGAAAAGTCCAAGAACATTTGTTAATTAAGAATACTACTTGGTGTATTATCTTATTCACAATTTTTTGTTTCAATGCCACAAACGTCAGATAACGAGTCACTAGTCAGATAGTAATCGCCAGTATCAAGAGGCGTTATGTTTTTACGTAATTCTCAAGAGTTGTAGTATTTACTTTAAATTATTAAAATATAATGTTATATCCGTTATCTTATTAACTGAACGTGTTTTATCAATAAGAAACAATTTACTTTTTTAGTTGTGATGTTTATAAGTGACGTGATTTACTGTTTGTGTTCTAATTGAAAATGTGGTAAGTGTAATTATATTTTAGCATAATAATAAAAATAATTTGTTTTTGATTGAGTATATGGAAATCAATTGATAGATATATTTAAATGATTTAGACTATTTTCGCAAATATATTTAAATATCATCTAAATGTTTGTTGTAATAAAAAAATATGACTATTTTTATCTCGAAGGAATATAAATAATGAATTCTTTATGAATAGAAATAATAAATTCTCATTTAAATAAATAAAAAAAAACATTTGATTGAAAATCAGAAACAGCCGGAATGAGTTCAGGCGATAAACTGGTACAAACCAGGTGATCAGTCGGGGACCAGTGTAACAGAGGACATAACATCTAACTTCCCAAGGTTGCAGTACAGCATTGACGATGTAAGGATTGCTTAATATATCTTACAGCGCCAATGACCATAGGCTGTGACCACTTATTATCAATCAGCCCATTTGCCTGGGCGGCTATGTTATTAAAAAAAACCTTAGGACCTGAGGTCCTATCAGCTGGACAATAGACCAATAAGACATTTTATAGGTGTACTCATTAAATCATTTTTTTTCTCAAATGCACAATATGTCTGATATTTGATACTTTAACAGGTAAAAATATCAACAAAAACCGATAAAAATGGATTTCGTTATCGGAGGCCTGGCTGGTGCCGGTGCAACTATTTTCACAAATCCTATGGATGTGGTGAAAACGCGCCTACAGCTGCAAGGCGAACTGCGCGCACGCAATGAACACGCCGCAAGATATAGGGGAATATTCCACGCATTATACGTTATTGCTAAGACCGATGGAGCATTAGCCTTACAAAAAGGTTTGGCTCCAGCAATGGTTCTAGGGTTCTGTATGAATTCCGTAAGGTAAGTTAAGCGTAAAACTTGTAGTGTTTCATTTAAATTCATTACTTTCAATGACCCATGGTTTGTTAATTACGAAAGAAAAGGTGTTTGACTTCCGAATACATAAGATTATCTTCCTTTTTATATAACTCGGCATGACGATAGTATAAATATGTTCTGATTATGAAAATTGATAATTCTTATAATACAAAATTTAAAATATTTATATGTATTATTAAATGTCATAGAAACTTTGGAAAAAATTATTGTATAAATATTTTGCATCACAACTTTACTGGTTTGAGTCGCAATGTGCTTTTAAACGAGTACGGGTAATTCTTCAATTAATACCTGCATTTGTTTCACAGGTTAGGCATGTATCATATAGCTGAAGTCCAAGGTTGGACGAAGACAAAAGAAGGTGACATTAGCATACACAGGACAATGTTCTGGTCAAGTGCAAGTGGAGTGATGAGTGGCCTTGCTGCCAACCCTGCCTCTGTGCTAAAGACAAGAATGCAAGCAGCCGCCCACCCAAGTATAGCAGTAGGCAGGCAACATTCGTATAATGGTAATATACGAAGACCACGTAATTTTTTGCAATACACCAGATAAATGTCTTGAACTAAGTATAGTGTAGGACGGTCTTATGGCAAATTATTAATTCCCTTCCGACATAATTTACTTGCTTTTTTACAATATCGGATGTTTTATTTAAACATCGAATGTATTTTAATAAATAAAATTGACAAGTGATTAAGCAATTAATTGTAACAACAGTAACAGCCTGTAATTTTCCCACTGCTTGGCTAAGGCTGGCTGCCTCCTCTCCCTTTGAGGAGTAGGTTTGGAACATATTCCACCACGCTGCTCCAATATGGTTGGGTTGGTACTAATTGTTTATATTATAATATTAATTGTTACGTATACTCTTAATACATAGATTGCGCGAATGAAATGACCTCTCGACATTCTTCGCATAAAAATATAAAAGAACGCCTGAACCACCGAATCACCAGGGTAGAAACTTACTTTGTAAATGTATATATTGAATCCCTTGTTTTGTATTTATTTATTTGTTCCTGCGAATGGATGATTATTATTAGTAGTTCATTTATACTCTGGTATAATTTCATCAGGTATGGTTGACGGGGTCGTAAAAATCTACAGAATAGAAGGAATACGAGGGTTTTTTGCTGGTGTTAATGCTACCTGTTCAAGACTAGCTATCGGTAGTGCAGCTCAACTTACAACATTTTCGACGTAAGTTATATTTATATTAACAAAAGTACGACTATTATGTATCACGATTAGGGATTTTCTAGGTTCTCTATAAAAACCAGATTTAACATTAATTTAGGCTGAAAATTTTGCCGAACAATTATGTAAAAGCAGACAGACGTATTTGTCCGTTGTGCGTGTACTGCATTATACAGACAGAAGTCTAATACCAGACACGTACATATTTGGCCAGACACTTGCCAAATCTATGAATATCAACGATAATTATAATTTGTATGACAATCTTAAACATCTCATTTCAAATTAAAAAAAAGTAAAAAAAAAATATCAGGAGTACAAAATCTAAATCCAAATACGAGTAGTTGATGTCGATTGTCTACAGAATAAAAACATCTGGCTCTTAATTATTTCTTCTCCTGCAGTACAAAAGAAACATTGCTGTCTCATGGCTTGTTTGAGCGATATCCTCTTGGACTCGCATTCGCCGCAAGCTGTATCAGTGGCGTGATGGTAGCTCTAGCCATATGCCCTTTTGACGTTGTCGCAGTACGACTTTACAATCAGGGTAATCTGATTACCACTCGATTATTATCAGAGTTTAATCATACCACTTTTCACGCTTGACTGTATGAACCACGTGCTTTTGGTAGACCACCCCCTGCAATGCCCCTCCATTCATTTTATTTTCTAACATGTAATGATATTGGTGTTTATAAAAATATATTACGTAACTTATTCATAGTAGACAACACTCATTAATAATAAATCCAATGGAACACTGTTTGCAAAGTACTTTGATGGAATGGTATTTTATCGAGTCAGTGGAGTTTTGTCCAGCTTATTAATGAATTGCAGAGTGAAAGACCTCCTGCTTGCGCACGGTTATTGGGAGCATGCGCCCGCAACGCTCGCGTTCACAGCAAGCCTTGCGTGTGGAGTCGTATGTGTGTTGCTGGAAACGCCTCTGGATGTTGTCAATACAAGACTTTATAACCAGGGTAATTTAATTGCACTATGTGATGTAATTGTAGTAAAATAAATCATTTTGTCCTTGACATTCATTATCATCATTATTAAACGGTGTACTGATCGTGTAATATTTGTAATCATCATTTTCATATTGCTATTTTGTTGAAAACATTTAAAATAAAGGTGGGAGGAGGAATGTTTTATTTATGTAAGTATTTCGATTTATGTATTATGCGAATTTGCATGTAACCAAATATCTATCGTTGAGTTATACCACGTAAGTTTCTATATATTTTTTGTATTTTACACAGAATTTTATTTCAAAGTATAAATTGATCTTGATCAAATAATTAATCCTTTCTATTTGTATATTTCCGTTTATAATGAATTTGAATTGTCTTGAATAGAACAATTTAATATATTTTACCCAGTGACACCAGAAATAAGAACTTAATAAATAGCACTTGGTGGTAGGGCTTTGTGCAAGCCCGTCTGGGTAGGTTAGGTTAGCCAACCACCCACTCATCAGATATTCTACCGCCAAACAACAGTACTCAGTATTGTTGTGTTACGGTTTGAAGGTTGAGTGACCCAGTGTAATTGCATGGCACGAGGGACGTAACATCTTAGTACCCAAGGTGCGTTGATGATGTAAGGAATGGTTAATATTTCTTACAACGCCATTGTCTATGGGCGGTGGTGACCACTTACCATCAGGTGGCCCATTTGCTCGTCCGCCTACCGATATCATAAAAAAAACTTATTAATACAATTAATGTCTACTCAATAGAAAATACTGGAAGAAAAGTCGAGAATTTAAAAGCGCTTTAAAGATAACAGCTTTTTAACTTAAGATTAACTGCATCTTGAATTAGTAAAACGTCATCATAATCCACCAGAAGATGCGAATGGTTTGTTTTATTTACTTACAAACTTTATTATTTCAGGCCCTGCTTCGAAAGGTGAACTACTTTACAAAGGAGTTTTTGATTGCCTGAGTAAAATATATAAAAAGGAAGGACTCCATGGTCTATACAAAGGAATAGGTCCGCTTTATCTAAGAATAGCGCCTCATACAACCTTGTCCCTCGTCATTTGGGACATGCTAAACATATTATTTAATAATAAAAACAAATAACACAAAAATATATAGTTTTATTATCAAAGTAACAAATTTAAAAATGGTAAAACTAAGCATAATTGGTATATATTACACAAAGTTAAACAATCAATTGATTTTCATCCTCTTGGTGTAACGATTGATAACACATCAGAGGCGGTGTAAAATGAATTTCCCAATTTACTACGGAGGAGGCACTACTGATGTTATCTACCAAATCGTTATCTTCACATGAACAACTATTAATAGTCTCGATATCTTCTTCGTTACTATTTTTTGCTTCCACGGGCAAAACACCCATAACTCGCTGATATGTTTTTGCACAAATATTTTCACAAGCATCAGGCCGATATGCGTCTGACGAAACTTTATTTAGAGCAGCTCTCACGAGACGCCGCTGTAACCTTTCTTTTTGTTTTATTTTATCTTTATTATTTGTAGATTCAATTTCATAAATTAATGGCCTGTATTGTTCAGTATTGTATTTTGGATTCTCGGATGTGACTTGCATTTCAATGTGATACTTGCCATTATTTTTACTAACTATAAGCGTGGGCTTCTCCTCGATCTTCTTTTTGACACGTCTTGTCCGCTTAATCTCCTCTACGGTGGACTTTCTCAATTTAGCTTTATTAAGCATTTTTAGTAAACGCTTAGATACGGCACCTGGTTTCCAATCTTTATGTACCTATAGAATATATTATATATTTAAAATTGCAAGAAGAAAATTAATATTAAAAAGTCACTATTAAAAAAAACTTACTTTAGTATGTTTATGAGAGCGGCAAAACATAGTCGCATCTTTTTTTATAATATGTCATTAATAACAAAATAAAAAAAAAATTAAAAGAATCATACGTTTTATTTTTTTTCTTACGATTAATAAACGTTACAAAATTTAACTTAAAACAGTACCAAATAAAAAAACTTTCACTTAAAACATTACAAAAGTCGTCACTACAAATTGTCACTTCAAACAGAAATAAATATATGAGTTGGGACAGTGGACATAAAAGTTATTAAACCTGCGTCGCTGTGGTTTTTGTCGTCTGTGCAAGAAGTCGATCACGCTGCTGCTGTTTCATAACTTCCGAATTGATAAAAGAATGAAAACATGGTACATGAAACGAACTTAAGCTTATACCCCGGTCTTCTAGGGCCGCTAATCTTTCCCGTGGGCGTACATTTTTACGATGTCTTAATTTGAAATACGTCTTATTGCCGTATGCATCGACAGCTACAATACCTTTATCAGATGGTACGGGGTGATGACACTTGTTTTTTCCCTTTAAACTACCTATATTCATTTTATTAATTTCCTTTGTACCGAGTTTAGTTTTCTTAGAAAGAGAAAGATGAAACACTGTCTTAGGTTGAGGTATATTTACGTCTTCTCCGTGTGCCAACATGTCTTGTAGTGTAGAAATAAGTAATTTTCTGTCGCCACCATGACCTACAATTCCTAACTTTGATAATTGTCTAGGAGAAACATCTCCAAAACAGCTCCAACTTGTTTCAGACTTGTCATATTTCTTATCACCTGTTTTCCTTTTTTTTGTTTGGTCACCGCGATGTTTCTTTTTCTTTAAAGATCCTGCTGATGTAGGGTAATATTTCCATTTACCATTACTATCAATATATCCATCAACGCCAACAACTAACCATTTACCATTCATAGCCTGAAATTTTCCAGTCTCTGCGTCAACCTGCTCGCCGCTTGGCCCAATAAAAGTATTTGGTGCCCATCTGCCATCTGGAGCTATATAGCCATCAACGTTTATTTCTAACCATTTATGGTCAGGACTCCAAAAGCCACCTAAGTCACTGCATTGTTCCTTTCCATCAAGACCTTTAAAGAACCTTGGAACGATGTTTCCAAATCTATCTACGAGCTTAACTCTATAATCAAGATATGAATATTGTGAACCATTGTCTACTTTCATTATTTTTTTTCCTTTATAACTCGGATCAAATATTGCATTAGGAGGGGTAAACTCAACAATCCATTCATCAGAATCAGTATCAGAGCCAATCGATGATTCGTCTTCCGAACAGGAACAAGATAAGTTCATATTTGTAGTCTTTGGAGTTGGCAGAGCTGGATAACACAAACATTTAGGATCTTCTGTGTCAGGTAATATACCAAGGGCTTGCTGATATGTTTTTAAGCAAATTTCTTGACACATATCTCTAAAAGTGCTCTGTATAAATTCTCGTTGAGCTCTCTCGAGCCGTCTTCGTACTCGTTCTTTTTTCTTAAGACGTATTCGATTTTCCTCATCTGTTCTACCTATAGTGTATGTTACTACTGGCTTATCCTCATAAGGCTGTTGATTTAAAGCCCTCGGTTTTAAATAACTTTTCATCGTCTCCATAGTAATAGTAAATTCACCATCCTTTTTGTGAACAATAAGTAAAGGTCTTTTAAGGGGGCGTTTCCTTTTGTTTGTATCTTTTCGTTTCTTCTTAGACATAATTTGACCTGGATTTTTAGCTATCTTTAATAATCTTACCACGTGTTTATTCGTTGCACCTGGTTTCCACATAGGGCGAAACTATGAAAAAAAAAAAGAAAAAACAAAGAAAAATACAATAAAAAAATTAATTAGTTCATTATTCAAGTTAAAAATTTACCTTCATCCCTGGCACATCTTCTGCAGTCCAAAGCCAACCCATATTTTTGGGAACATTTTCTAATGTACCCGTACAGGGTAAGCCACATTTACTGTGCCCAATTTGAGGAGCTGTAAATATTAAAAATAATTAGAATATAAATTTAAATGTAACAAATAAATTATAGGAATATAATTGCACTTCTGCAAGTGTATTTTCAATACGTACGTATACCTTTATAACCATAATTGAATTTAAACCTGTCATCTTTTCTTTTTTTCTTGCCTTTCTTCGAGTCTTTTTCGGATTCAACGCTTTTCTTCTCATTAACCGTTAGAGGCTTATCAGAAGCTGCTGCTTTTTGTAGAGGAGAACTCATTTTTAAGTTCTTTTGATCATCTACTTTTTTTCGACTTTCACTACCGGAAGTACTCCATGTTTTTAACTTACTTTTATCAACGATTTTATGAAATATAGGGCAAGGTATTGGCATTTCGTGGAACGGTGTTTTGGATAGCTCATCACCAGCTAATTCGTACCCACCACAAACTTCGCAATACGTTGTTTTCTTAGTAAAACCAAATGTACATTCACAAGTGCAAAAACATGGATCTTCTCCATATTTCATTTTACCTGTTACTCCACCTATCACCTCTTCAACTTTTTCTACAGTTTTATTGTCATTACAACATTGGTTTCCTAAATTCGAAATATCTAAATTAATTCTACCATCAGCTTCTGATGGTGGTAATCTCCTGTGAACTCTATCATTACAATTAATATCTTTACATTTTGTTATTCTGATTTTAGCATCTTCATCTGATAAGTCTACAGAATTTGCGCTTGTTGAACTTGAACCTAATCTTTCTTTACCACGACAATCACTAGCACATTTCTTATATTTAATTTTTTTTAGAACACTTGGTCCTTCCACGTTATCTACGTCAGATTCTTTAGGAGAGTTTTGAGGAGAAGAGTCATTTTTAACAGTAAAATAACCGACACAGTATACTTTGTTACCAAACGTACTCGAAGGATCTCCAAATATATATTTTAATGTTTCGTTTTTCCTTTCGTTTCGTTTACCACCAATTGATAAACATGACCTACTCTTATCAATACATTTTTGTTTATCATCAATTATTATAGATTTGCTTTTAACCGTGTTTATTTTGTAGACTGTATCGTGCAATGATTTGATCAAGCTGTTTTCATCAGATTTGTTCTTCGTATTTGCTAACGAAACTATATTTTCTATTATTCCAGACTTAACATGAGTAACATGTTTGCTATTAAGCTTATTTTGATCGTGCTCTTTACTTTTAATATTGTTAACAGTACTTAAAATCATGTTGGTTTTTGAATTGTTTTGTGTGTAAATAAGAATAGGCACGTTTTTGGAAATAGACCTAAAGTGGCTTGTTATTTTGTTACCTAAATATGTTAACTTAATACTCAGATCAATTGAAACTACTCTCTTTGAGCTTAATTCATCATAAATGCTATATACACCTTGTGAATAAGGTGGTAGAATTGTCGTATTTTTTTCTACATCACTCAAATATTCAGTATATATCTTGTTCCATGGTATTACAACAGAACCCAGGTTTAAATTTGGATCAGTATCCCTCCATAGAGTCAACTCGAGTGGAAAATGTTTCATATAAGATACAAGTACAGGTAGTTTGTTTACTATTAATATTGATTGCCCCAATTGTGGTTTCAGGTTTAAAGATTTCTTGATCGTAGCATTATTTTTTCTTACCTTTTGTTTTGGTTGAACTATTACTTTTCGTGTTTTCTTAGGTAGCGATGTAGTTATTGGATTTTTTATCGTCGTCTTAAATATCTCAGCAAATTGAGCGACAACTTTTAATTCTTTCTCTGTTATGTAACACTTTAGGTCTTTTATACCTAACTCAAATAAAAACATTGAATCCGAAAGAGCCATTATAAGTGTATGATAGGTGTTACTTTAGTGATAAATTACATTTAAGGTTACCAAAATTATGAAAATTATATCAAACTTGTAATTTACATGACAGCCAAAATTGTATAATGTCAATAAGAATGTAGTTTTTCTTTTGTGGTATTTTTTGTAAATTTATTAGTATTTTTTTGATTGAGGTTGTCAGTGACAAATTTACGAAGAAGTTCGAACGTACCTAATCAAATCGAAAGGAAACTTAAGTTGTGAAAGAAAAAACGATAAGATTGTAAAAAAGATCTTTATTAATATACTTCACGAAATTCCTTTGGAATTTGCCTTTCTTAAATGCTCTGTTTTTGTATTTTTTATAAAAATTCGTATGACGCACCAAAAAATTATTATTCATCAAAAAATAAGTATAATATTTATTATATAATTGGTTTTTACCAATTATATAATAATTATTATAAGTGATTGAATAAAGATTTCACATATGTCTTTTCCAATATTCAGTATTTTATCATGTTCTTCATCTTCGAAAAAAAACTTGTGGTTCAACGAAGATAAGGCTGATAAGTTACTTATTTGTGCAAATTAATTGATTAAATTTTTAAATGGGCTATTGTGTTATTTCCAGCGATATTAATTGCGAAAGTACTGCAGAGACCGGCCATTCGTGAATTTATAATCTATAAGCTATAGAATCATCTATTCTTCTTAATATTATATATTATGTAAAATAATGTATGTAAGGAAGAATATTAATGATTTTGAAAGAAAATGTGATACTTCTAACATTAGTAAAAATAACAAACGCACTTATTACTCCTGTTACTTGACTACATAGACTCAGAATCTCATTTGTATACGGTTTTATAACGGATCCCAGAAATCTTTCATAATATCTGTTGCCAAAATTTAAAAAAATGTTATAGTAAGCTTGTGTGTAAAAGATTATACAATTTTCATAGTTTTTTACAAACCTCGGGAAGGAAACGATGGCCTAACAATATCTTTTTGATTTTGGCTATACCTAAATAATAATAAATTGACTAAAAGAACCGCGGAGTTTTTTTCGGTGGTTCTTCTCAGGTCAGGTAAAACTGGAACTGTTTTGTGGCGTTACCACTGCAGCACCAACAATTACTTTAGTGTTAAGTTTATATTCGTTTTAATTTTCTTTTAAATTTAATTTTGAATCTTAAAGTAAATAAAATACTTATGTAGAATAGCTATATTGTATTGTAAGGTATCAACAAAATGGCTTTCACAGAGGTCTTCAACGAATAAATTAACAGCAACCAATGAAAATACTGTTGTAGAATTACGATTTAATAAATTAATATAATGAACACTGTCATATATTTTTATATTTAACATATACTTTCAATATAATTTATAAAAAAAATATTAATATGCTAAAGCCTCCAAGCGGGATTGATGACTTCTGTTACCAGATCGAATAGGGCTCTTTTTATTTGCTGTCCTCAAATTTTGTAATGCGATAAAAGCGTGCGTATTCGAGGCTCGATTTATTTTAACTGGACTATTAAGCTCTGGCATATCGTCCATTTGTAGTTCGTTCATTATTTCGTTATATTTGGCAATTTTCTTTGCTTCCATTGAAGTTTTAATCCATGGCGATTGAGAATATTTACATTTTTCATGATTCACTGATACGCTCATGACCAAAGGGTACTTAGCTTTGCTCGATGAGTATGAAACTGCTTTTTTTAATTTCGATTTATCGGACCCTGCTTTATTTACATTAGAATGTGGAGATTTATCTCCTTTTCGTTTAATTGTTGTCTGTTTACGTTTGTTATCTCTTTCTTTGGCTGAATATTCAACTTTTGCTGAAACTCTTCCAGCCCTAGTTTCATTTGTCGTAGCTGATATGGTTGACTTTGATTTTGGACTTCGACTTCTTTTCTTTGAGTACCAAGCCCATTTTCCTTCTTTATCAATGTACCCATCGATTCCGATTTTTAAAACTGCACCAGTATTATCTGTGAAAAAACCTTCCTCAGCCGAGTAATACATACCATCGGGACCAATAAAATTCATTGGTGTCCACCGATTGTCAGGTCCTATATAACCGTCCTTGTTTATTTCCATCCAAACATGGTCTGGACTCCAAAATCCTCCTAGATCACTACATTCTTGTTTACCATCAGGACCTTTAAAGAATCTCGGAACTGGATTTCCTTGTTTGTCGAGCAGTTTTACCTTATAATCTAAATAGTTATATTGGCATTCATTTTCCACAATAACAGGTGGATGCTTAGCCTTAATATCCCATCGAGCTGCAGGCGGAGTAAACTCTATAGTCCATTCATCGTTATCTGTGTCGCTACTGGATATAGACCCTTCATCAGAACATGAACAAGAATCAATGGGTGGGCTTATATTTTGAACGGCTTCAGTGTGACAAGGACAATCAGGATCATTAGGGTTAGATAAAGGTAACAAGCCAATAGCTTGATTATAAGCTTTCAAACATATTTCTTGACATCGGTCTCGAAAAGTCGACTGCAATAAGCGACTTTTTCTTCTCGTTTCTCTGCGCTCTCTTCGCTCACGTTGCATTTGAATCTTCCGTTTTTCTTCCTCGGTTTTTCCGATTGTGTAAACTAGTGGTGGTTTTTCATCGTAAGGATATTGAAATAAGAGTCGTTCATTTGAGTATTTCTTAAATACTTCCATTTGAACTGAGTATTCACCGTTTTGCTTTTTAACTACTAACGTTGGTTTCATTTCTATTTTCTTCTTCCTTTGCATCATTGCTCTCTTTTTTTTAGCTATAATGTCGACACCTTCTCTTATAGCTCTGTATCGTCTAACTAAAATTTTATTAGCTGCGCCTGGCTTCCATTTAGGTCGAGGCTGAAATTGTTAATGCTGTTTTTATGAACACATTTTATACAGCTGTATTGACTAATTAACCATAATCCATTACAAATAATAAAACACACGAATGATCTAATTAATATCAACTTTATTGGCAAAAAAAAAATCATATACAGATAATATTAGATTTTCATTTTCTTCAGAATCTTCGATAATCCGTTTTCTCCGAATTGCGACTGGAAACGTACAACTTTAAAAGGATATTGAAATCACTTTATTTCATTACTTTTTTATGCAGTTATTTCATTATTATTATTTCTTCTTATGTATGTAATCTTAACTAAATATATTTTTAAAAAAAACTTACCAAAAATAAAACAAAAAAATTGATTTATATTGAGTCAATAAATTTCACTTTCAATATTTGTACTTTATCATTCGAATACCAGAGCCTGTTTAAATTAAGAATAAAAAAGAAAATATGTATTTTCGAAAATATGACACAGATTATATTAAGGAATCATACGTTTTTTTTTCCGTCGAATTATTATCGTTCTTAATTTTTTTTTTTAATATTTGTTAATATAAGTAAAATAATAAAGTCGTTTTTCACTTTCTAGGCTACAGACATCATGAATATATTATAAATATATTATTACAAAACATAACATTCGCCTGAAATGTAATAGTTCAGATTCGAGCCTTAGTGTGTGAAAATAAATGTGTAAAGAAAATAAAAATGCAAATTGCGCACTCTAATGCTGAGCATATTTGCGATGATACAAATTGTTCAACATTGTAAACTTACTTGACAGCATGTGAATGTTCAAAATTTAATCTTAGGTTAGGTTAGCCGAATAATTCTAGGCAAAATGTTTTAAATATATTTTTAATTTTATAGTCACATAGTACGTGCATCTTAAGCGATGATTGCGGGTTCTAACCCAGCGAAGTACCAGTGAATTTCCATGAGCTTAATTTGGAGTGAAGGAAAACATCGGATGGAAACCTGCATGTATCTAATTTGAATGAAATTTTGTCACATGTGCTTATACCAACCCGCATCGGAACAGCGTGGTGGAATAGGATCCAAACGAAAAGGAAAGGAGGCCGTAGCCCAGCAGTGGGACATTACAGGCTGTCACTTTATTAAAATTTGATTACTATGTAATGTTAATACTTGTAGGTAATTCTCATTGGTTTAGTGACTAGCATATAAGGATGCAGATCCTAGTCTATTTTCCCTTAGGAGTGCCATGCCCGTAAAAATCTAAGTTGGTCAAGAGAACATAATCGTTTGAAAAGCATTTGATTACAATGTACCTACATCTATATTATAACGAGGTCGTCAAAGCCTAAGACTTTCGTACCTTCATTCCTGGAATATCTTCCGCAGTCCAATTCCAACCCATATGCTTAGGTACTGGCGGGTATGGATATTTTGTTTCCTGTTTACTTTCCGCTACTGAAAATTCTACAATTCATTTTATAATAATAGATCAATTAGTGATTTTATTTTTAAATGAGTTATTTTATTCTTTTTTGTGTAACTTACGTGTTTCTTCTACATTTGCTGTGAATTTACCGATTTTTTTCTTTTCTTCTTTTGGCTTTTTAACAATTTTATTTTCATTCTTATCTTTTTTACTATCTATTTTCTTATCAGAAAAACTCTTCATTGAGCGCGTAACAGTAAGTCTTCTCTGATCAGCATGACCAAGCTTAGAACCAGTAATTCGTGAGCTTTTATTACTTATGGTATCAGGAGGTACTTTATTCTCCTGCTCTTCTGGCCATGGACTCTGAACTTTGATATATTTTTTATCGTACAACTTATGATATACAGGACAAGGGTGTGGCTTTGCGTATTCAGGCATTACTTTGACGTCTTCTCCTAAACATTCATAGCCGCCACAAACTGCACAATATGTCGTATTCTTAGAAAGCTTAAACGAGCATATACAATCGCAATAACATGGATCATCATCAGCAGTCGTTCTTTTTTTCTGACTTGAAATGCCATCAACTATGAAGTCTTTTACTTTTTCAGCGACGTCACAAGATTTTACACAACAGGGGTTGTATATTTCATCAAAATTGATTACAATATCACTATCTGCCGGACTAGGGGGATATTTATCTAATTTAGGGCAAACTAGTTCGTGACAGCCTAAATCTTCATTAATCACGTCTTTACATAATTTGTCTGTTAAGTTAGAACAAGTGCTTTTAGAACAAGATATTTTTTCAGAAGGTTTCATGCTTGGACATTCTGTGGAACAATATCGGTATTTTGATGATTTGTCTGTACCACTAGGAGATGACGTTCCAGTATTTTCCTTGTTAAAATCATGTTCAACTGTAAAATAGTAAACATTGTAAGTTGGCTGCTTTTCAGGTGCAGTGGTAAAAGGACATGCCTTTCCTTCGCATTTGCTGTTCTCGCTATCACTTTCAGCACAGTTTTTATAGCAAGAAGAATGGCAAGATTCCTTTTTCGTAAGAGCATCTTGCATTTGCTTTACACAACCACACTGTGTAGATAATCCTTCCAACGTAGAGCCTTCTTTAAAAACGCCATCGTGACGAAGAAATTCTTGAATTTTTTCAGCTATTCTACATTCTTTACTTCCGCAGGGACCAATTATGTTACTGATATCAACTTCTTTATTATCTTCGTCAATCAGATTTTCAATATAAGCTCTCATATCCCTCGCTATTCTACAATCAGCTCTACCACATGGACCCCTTATGTTAGCAATATCGAATGTTTTATCACGTGTATCATCCGTTTTCTTTCCTATCTGATTACACATTGGACAAGGTTCAGACTGGGCTGTATTCTTAAATCGTTCAGCAAATGATCCTTCCGGCCAATTTGTTTCTTTACAATAACATAGCCTATCAATATCAGTTGCTTTAATTCTAGGCCGTATCGTCGGACGTGGTGTTAACATTCTCATGTTGTCATTGCAAGATACTATAATTTTTCTAACGTAATCAATGATATGATCTATATCAGGGCACGTTTGTGGTGCTTTATATATCGACTCTGGTGGCTTATCAGCGTTATTCATACAACAATAATCACCTTCATTAAAGAATGTAAGATTCGCTCCTGGAGCATTTTTGTAATCAGCAAAAGCAATTTTATTTGACTTGGGTTTATCTTTTACAAAATTATTTTCGATTTTGTTACAATTTTCTACAAACACTTCGTCAGTGGTTTTCATTGTACATATATATGATGTTGTCTTAGAATTAATTCCGGTGTACAAAACTTTTTTTACAGATGGATCTTCTGAAAGTGTACGAAAAGCTGTTGTTACTCTATCTGTCAAATAAGTTAGTTTAACTTGGATTCCTAACTTCGCCATTAACTTTGCGGTACCTTCTTCAAATATGTTGTATTCATCATTTACCGTAACTGGTTGAGATTCTTCAAAGTTGCATATTTTTTCTAAATAAGTATAAAAAGCAGCATCCCAAGGAATTTGACAGGAACCAATATAAGTGAGATTGTCTTCTTTACTCCACAATGCCAACTCTAATGGGATTTTTCTCATGTTTTGTATTAAGAATTCTGCAGTACTTGAAAATAAAACAGACTGACCGGACTGTATGACTGGTTCCGGAGGTGGTTCTTCTTCTTTTCCCTTTTTGCCCATTTTTGGCTTCGGTGGTTTTTTGCCCTTCTTTCCCGGCGGTTCTGGTGGTAATGGAGGTGGTTCTGGTATGACTATATGCATTTGTTTTGGATCTTTTAGTTCCAATGAGAATATATCACCAAAATCACTTCTGATGATCAAATATCGACTTTCAACCAAACTTTTAACACTTTCCACCACAACCTCAAAAAGAAACATGGCGCTTGTTACAGCCATTTTTCACTTTTTTTATAAGTATTTATTAGCATTTATTACAATTTCACATATTTTTCTTTTATTTTAATTTTGTTAAAATTTTACATTACATATGAATTTTTCAACTTTATCAGTAATCAAATGAAAATATCATGCGCAACTGAAAAAAAAATTAAACTATTTGCAACCAGTTACACACATTTTTATAAGTATCATAATTTATTATAAAGTGTAGTATTCATAATTTCAGAACGTATTTTCAATCAGCTGATTTAATGTCGTATTGTCAGTGATGACACTGTCATTTGTCAGCGATGACACTTGACGGCGGTCGAAATCATGATCACGGGCATCCAAGAATTTTGTTACGAAACGGTTTTGCCGTGGAAATCTCCAGTTGCACTCGGCACAGGATGCTGACTATACAATTCCTTCTTAAATCGGGAAGGTGACTTCGTCCCTGTACATGAAATCAGATCAGGTAAAAAATATTTTTGTATACCCATTAATTACTATTTATGTTTATGTTAAATTTCGACATGCGTATATTTTATCTCATGCTTGCGTACATTTACGTCATATCTGGTGTAATAATTGTAATATTTAAGAATACTATCGAAGCCGAATTATATATTTTGACCTTTATTATAATATGCTAAAATATACAATTACCACTTCTGATATGTATACCAAACAAACATATAAAAGTTAGTATCAATGATATGTGACTAATAAAAACTAAAATCATAACTAAAACTTTAATATCATCATAGTTCACATTATTAATACTTTGTAATTTTATAAACATCAATAACCCACACTACCATAAAACTTTAAAACCTGCTATTACATTAATTAATTGTTTGAATTAAAAATATATTCCAAACCTTGTTAACATATAAAATAAATTTTGAGACACAGTTTAATTTCTTTGATACATCGATGTCATTTACTTTTCAATATAAACAATACCTAAGATAAATAATATGTTTCCTAGTACGATGGATTTCGTTGTCGGTGGCCTAGCAGGCGTTGGAGCCGGGTTTTTTAGCAATCCATTTGATGTTGTTAAAACTCGAATGCAATTGCAAGGGGAACTCCGTGCGAAAGGTCAACATGCGGTTTACTACAAGAACATACCGCACGCTATGGCAACCATCGTAAAACATGACGGTATATCTGCATTGCAGAAAGGTTTAGTGCCCGCATTGTGGTTTCAGCTTTTTGTTAATGGTGTAAGGTAAGCTATTTCATAATATTATTTTTTTTAATAAAAAAAAATATAATAAAAAAAAAGCTTATATTTTTATATATATAAAAAAAAAATGCTTTATAAAGATCAAATAAAATTGTATTTGTATACCAACTGCTTCATATTATATATTATGATAAAAATAATGTACGTAATAAGAAACATTTGTATTTTTAGGTTAGGAATTTATCAGCAAGCTGATGACTATGGACTATTACGGGATGAAGATAACAATACTATATTTGTGAACAGCTTCGTCTTTGGGTCCATAGCTGGAATGTGTGGCGGTCTGGTTGGAAGTCCATTACAGCTGGTCAAGACCCAATTAATGTCATATTCCTCTGAGAAGATTGCTGTAGGAACTCAGCATGGGCATCCTGGGACTATATTTGCTTTGACAAGGATATACAAACAAAATGGTTTCCTCGGTCTATGGAGAGGGGCACATGGAATGATGATGAGAAATTCTATTGGATCTGCATCACAAATTGCATCATATGCTGTGTAAGTAATTTTTTATTTTAAATAAATAAATAAGTAAATTACAAAGATCCCATTGCTCGACTAACATCCACTCTATTTGAGATATATAAGAGCTAATTCCACCATACTGCTTCAATGCATGGAATTTTTTCATCCAACACAAACAGGTTTCAATAAATAAACACTATGTAGTCTGGACTGATTTATTTAATATAAATATAAAACAACAAACAAACAAATCTAACATCAAAATACCCTTTTAAGTAATAGATTAAACTTTTAAACACTCTAAATAAGATTAAAAACAGACATAAAAACACTCTCACAAAGTGTTATAAAGTGATGTACTTAAATACATGTTACATTACTTGATGGTAGGCTCTGTCCAAGCCAGAGGGAGATTTTATTCATCAAAGCAAAATATGCAGTTATCCTGTTTTATCTGAACCTCATTACATAAGGTAAATGTACCATATTATAGGATGTCAGTATTGAACTTTGGAGCTGATTTAAAATGTGATTAGAAAATTATTTAATTTGTTTTTATAAAGTTTACCTTATTTATTACGGAACGGAATATGGTAATTATGATTGATACTGCTACTCATCTCTGAATGTAATGGTCAAATTTTCTTTTTTTTTTCAATTTAATTAGTAATTTTATTATATAAATAAAAAATGTGGCAATCTAAAAATTTTATTTCATTAGCTGAAAATATGACTTGTCGTTTCGAAAAGATGATTATTTTAAACAGAGTGAGGGCAAAAAACCTATCAAATGGATATTCTAACCTAACCTGTCATATGGAATCACGTCACAAAAATCTATACAGATACCGACTTGGTATTTATACCAAATGAATTTCCAATTTCATTAAAATTAATGCTTTCGACACGTGCATATATCCTCTCGACGTTTACAAATTATTAAAACAAATAAAGCACATGGAAAACGTCAAAATGTAATCATCGGTTAAGATTCACGTGTTCTAACCACTGAGCCATCTCGGCTTTTTTTACGTAATAGCTGTTGTATTAATAAATCCGCACATGATACTTTATCATCGCACAAATATTTGTATTGAGACGTCAGTATATTTAATTATCTCGATACTGAACGTAATAAAAATAATATACCTACAACGTAATTAAAAATACCTAATACTGTTATGATTAAAGAAAATTTTTTTTCGTTTTCTTCTATTTTTCTGGATATTTATTTCAGGAATATAACCCAGTTAAATTTTAACTGTAGCTACGCTATGCGCTGTCATGACGCAATTTGGCCAAATTCTTAAAATATAACTCATTATCACCGAAATATGGCCCAATTTTGACGAGTGCTTTGAATTGTAAATAGATTTTTCTTGAAGTTTGAACGCAATTTGACCTTAAAAGTCTATTTTTGTCTTTGGAGATTTGTGCCTGATTGATTGGGAACCCCAAACCTGAGTCATCTCGTTCTTCGCTCCCATCTGTAACGTAGTGACGTATTAATTTCTGTACATCGATATCATATCGTTGTTGCTATACTATGCCAAACTCGAAGCACTCGATAATCGATATACAATTATATAAATATTGTATTAATAAGACTATATATTTTAGTTTTAGAGAATGGATGGACAACAATAATTTTTTTCAACAATTTAAGTACCTCTCTGCCTTTGTCGCGAGTAATTTCGGTGCCATCGTGAAAACAATTGCGTTAACACCCATGGATGTCATTATGACGCGACTTTATAACCAAGGTAAATAGTTTTAAGTAGCATGCCATATCGATAGATAGAATAAAGTTTCCTTTATCAAAGAGTTTATATATATTTGTAGAAAATGAAATTATTATTTGCCAAAAATGTATATGTACTGTGTCGGTTAAGGTTGAACGAACTAGTGTAATCGAACATAACATCTTAGAATTGTTGGCGCAACGACGGTGACAAGAATAATTAATATTTCTTACAATGCCAACGTCTATGTCAATCTTTGTCAGGTCCCATTTGCAATATACATTCCGAATCGATAGTAGCTTTATAGTTCATTTAATCTCGTTATTGATGAGTCAACTGTGCTTGTAAAATTCTCTTTACTAAAAAGTTTCTTTTGATTATTGATTTTGCTCGTCTGCCCAACACTTTCATAGTATAAAATAAAAAAAATATAAAAACAATCTTCATTTCAGAAGTCTTCCGAGATTTTATTTTTTTGTTTTTAAATCAATCACATTATTTCTAAGTCATTCGTAATTCCTTTTAAAATTTAGTGACGGAGCTTCTTTTTTACAATATTCTCTAATTTTTTTAGAATTTATTTTAAAGCAAAAGTATAAAATTATTAAGCTGACTTTTGACACGATCTCGAAATGTATTGTTAATTTGAGATATCATAATTAGTACCATACTGTATTTTTTTTTTATTATTTCTAGGTGTCGGTGAAAACGGCCGAGGAATTCTCTACAACGGTATAATAGATTGCGCACGTAAAATAACCAAAACCGAAGGCCTACTTGCTTTCTACAAGGGAATGGGTCCCTCATACTTACGCCAGGCCCCCCACACTATCCTTCTCTTAGTATTCTGGGATATATTAAAAGATTTACAGAAGAATTTAGCCTTAGAGTCATAGTATTATATATGTTTTACGGTTTTAAAGACCTCATTATTGACAATAAAATAGCATTAAATAAATCGTATTCGATGCCCACGTAAAGTATTGAAGACCAACCAGACTTTTAAATAGAATTTCCATTCTTAAATAGTGTAACTTTCTTAGGTGTTTACAAATTCGTGTGCCTGTTCTTGTGTTGCGTACGCTTACCTTGCGTTGTGTGCTAAGTAAAAAGAGGTGTTACTGAAAAGTATTTACTCTATTTCCTCAATTATTTCACAAATATTTTCGTGTTATTTAATTTAATATTATTGTTCAAAATAATGGCAGACTACTATAAGCAGTATGAAAATCTCATCTCATTTATTACCTCTTATCCTGTTTGATTTAAAATCAAATATGTTCGGTCAATACATTTACTTCATTCAATTTCATAAAACAATTTTAATGTAATGGCTAGCGGGAAATCTCCTGATTCATATTTCGAATTCTACCTTTCGTTGTCTACCTTTTTTAATTGCCATAAGAAGTCATTTTAATGTAAATGCTTGATATTTTTATAATAAACCGGAACGTCGTATTTCATTATAAGTTTTAAGGCCATTTACATTATCAATAGTCAATATGATAATTTAAAAAACTTACCATCGTGACTTGTTTTTCGTTTAGGTAAGCTCATAGACATTCTCAAGATTTTATTGTTATATACAATGCTGCAATGCATTAAAAAATTTAAATGCAAACATTTTAATTGTTTCTGGAATTGGATCTTATTATTGTTTTTTTTTTAAAACGTGACAATGAAATACTTAAAAAATAATTTTGACTCGTTTTTTCGATCATAGATTAACGATAAATTGTTTTTTTTTTATGGAAGTTAAACCGAGACATTTATTTTTAACAGTAAATGATTCATTTTTAGAACATCGACAACAAGTGACTAATAACGATCTGAATAACTATTCTGTGAGAAAACTTCGAAACGTCACGTGAGTTTATTTAGACGTTATAAAAAGTATTATTTTTTTATGATCTGTGTAATTAATTCTACTTTTGAGAGTACCTTTAATTGAAATATATTTTACACGACAGTTATATACCTATTAATACCAGTACTTAACTTTCTTCGTTGAAGTGACAACCCGTAAATATCCTATAACCTACTGATTGCCAATAAGGCAAAGGTCGTATATTGTGGGGACGGATGAAATTCACTATATACTTTTAATATAAAAAACTTTTATAAGTGTAATAAATGGAAATAGAATTACACACATATATAATAATATATTTGAAGTTGTGATTCTTATTAAAATTCAGTGTTATGTGTTTAATTATTAATAATTAAATCAATTTTATATATGTTTTGCTAAACGTGTC
Organism: Vanessa tameamea; assembly: GCF_037043105.1. NCBI lineage: Eukaryota > Metazoa > Arthropoda > Insecta > Lepidoptera > Nymphalidae > Vanessa > Vanessa tameamea. The sequence continues at coordinate 2,037,533 of NC_087316.1, forward strand.
GAGTTAATCATTACAATTGTTGTTGAATAAGTAAAAGGCATTTGTAGTAGTAGAGTATATATTTAGGAAATGTTATACCTATTGTTTTTTTTACATTAAATCTTAAACCAAAGAAAATATTATTTAGTATATATTATTATGTTGGTAGTATGTTAATGGTTACTTAAAAATACCTTACAATTGGCTGTGTAAATGGTTAAATAGATATATTATTGAAATAGTTCAAATATCAATTACTCAGTGCAGTATTTTAAACAGTGTTATTTTCTTGTTATAAGATTTTGTTACTTATTTAGATAAGTTTAAATAAAACATTGTTGAATTTTATATTTTGTTTTTTTTATACGATGCCCCTTTATTTATAATTTTTCATTGTTTTCAATAACTGTTTTACCAAATTTACATGTTGATATATCAAGTACTCTGATCTCGATGTGTCCATACGTGACTGTCAAACACATTCACTTTTTCTGTCGAGAGCCGTCTCAGTTAGCAGCTTGGAGCTCAGAGTCTACAAGTACGTAATATTTACAATCTCGTACTTCGGAAAGCTTGTAAAGTTGGTCTTTGTTTTAATCTTTTCCTTTTAGCGTCCCATTATCATGCTATGAGAATAAAGTGTGAGTCTATTATGCATAATGTAAAGAAAAAAATGGTTTCCTCGGTATAAGTTGATTATAATGTCAGTGTTAAAGCTTACAAATAAAATCGTCTTACCATCAGGCGACTCCTTGATCGTCTGCATGACGAAAATAGAAATTCTTTTGTTTCAACCACTGAGAATTAGCTCTCTGCTTCTTAATTCTTAAAAGGTTACAAACTATTTAAAAAATTAAAAACTACATTTTTAAATCAGTGGTAATATACGAATCAGCTGCTATTTGATTTTTTCGTCAAGTATTTATTTTGGTTTATCCATAATATATTGTTCGCAGAATCAAAACGCAATGGCTGCAAAAAACAAAGATGGTGTCCTCCGTGACGTCACAGACATGGCGATGGGTGGCACGTCCGCCATGTTTGCGACACTATTTACAAATCCAATCGAAGTTGTGAAGACACGTCTTCAATTACAAGGCGAATTGGTTTCGAGAGGAAAACATGCAGTTTATTATAAGAACGTACCTCACGGATTGTACGTGATAGCTAGGACCGAAGGAATTATTGCCCTCCAAAATGGCCTACCAGCTATGCTCGGATTTCAATTTTGTTTGAATACTTTTAGGTGATATTTGAAATACATATCTTATTATATATTTTTTTTTAAGTTGCAAAGGAAGAATTGGGGATTTTACCGTTGAAATAATTGATACCATATCCTTATAACCTCACCATGCGAAGTTCATTCAGTCATAATAAATCTTAAGTCAGTGAATAAACTGGCAACCCTAAGAATTTTAACCTAGCTAACGGCCTTAACGTTACTTTGATACTTCCGACATTGAGTCATCACAAACAGTCTAGATGTTCGCGCCGCTAACTCTTTTGTATGTAATTTCACTAGTTTAGCAAATCAGCGATGTAAAAATTACACATTGGCGATGGACAAATGCTGTAAAGCGCCTTACCAATTATAATTTAAAGAAAAATATAAAATACAGGCTAGGCGTGTACCGAATATCGGAACGCCGTGGTTTGACGACTACCTCGGAAGGTCGTACGTCCGTCACTCGAGGCGCGCTAGCGGCCGGTGTCGGCGGCGCTCTGGGCTCGATCGCCGGGACTCCCTTCTTCCTTGTTAAGACACGACTTCAGGCTCAGGCTACTAAAGCTATAGCTGTTGGACATCAGCATCAGCATAGTGGAACTATGAATGCATTGGCTGATATTTATCGCAGGGAGGGATTTAAAGGTTCATTTAAAGTCAATATTAATTTATACAAACCAACTCGTAACTTCTGCTCTAAAGGAGAAGAGGCTTTAGCTTAGCATATATAGATACTAGCAGTAACTGACTGTTCAACTTTACAAACTATGGGAAACGTGGTTGTTTCTAAACCCATAATTTTTGCGTCATTTTTAATGATAGATAATTAGAGAATTGGATGAACTTCTAAGGCTAAATCTCAAGAGTGATATTTTCGTTCTGACAGTATTTCATCGATAAAAACTTACGCCTTACAATCCTGTATAGTGTAGTCGGTCAAAACTGATGCGTGATTGTTTATTAGGGAAACTCATATTAAATAACATCATATTTATTGTTAGGTCTATTTCGTGGGGTGGGTCCACAAATACCACGCGGAGCAGTTGGCAGCGGCTCTCAAATGGTCAGCTTCGCGTTCGCCAAAGAATGGCTCAAAGATAAAGGGTACTTCCAGTCGCCATTACTGCTATCGTTTATGGGAGCAAACTTGGGAGGCATCGTTATGACTCTGTGTCTCAACCCGTTTGATGTAATTGCCACAAGACTGTCAAATCAACGTTAGTACGAAATAACATGAAATTTACTATATTTTTTTTATATAAGTATTATAATACCGTTTATAAAACCGTTATTAACTGCTTCGTTGATCTATTATCGGCTTTTTGGGAATCTTACTAACTTTCAAACTAAATTTGCTAATAAGAATTTATTTACACAAAATTTGAGTTGACAAAATTTTTTATTAGGCTTTGATTCCAAATTTACAAATTTGCCTTATAAGTTAGACAATAGACAAATGAGGCAATTGAAATAAATATATCAATATGTATTTTTTACATTACATTAGCAGCCTGTAAATTTCCCACTGCTGGGCTAAGACCTCCTCTCCCTATGAGGAGAAGGTTTGGAGCACATTCCACCACGCTGCTCCAATGCGGTTTGGTAGAATACACATGTGGCAGAATTTCGTTGAAATTAGACACATACAGGTTTCCTCACGATGTTTTCCTTCACCGCCGAGCACGAGATGAATTGTAAACACAAATTTTCAGGTTTGAACCCGAAATCATCGGTTAAGATGCGTTCTAACCACTGGGCCATCTCGGCTCGTCGAATATCTATTACGTGCCAGTAATTTGAAAATCCATTCAATATTTAAACTATACTAAAAATAATTATTTCAGCCGTGGATGGTAACAATCGTGGCAAATTGTACAACGGTATGACGGACTGCTTCTTGAAGATGTTAAGGTCTGAAGGAGCGCGTGCCTTCTACAAGGGAGTTGGAGCGAATTACTTAAGACTAGGACCGCACACTGTACTGTTACTGGTCTGCTGGGACCAGCTTAAGATATTGGAGGAGTATTTTAGGTGACTCCAGGCTACAGAAGATTTCAAAACTAAAAAATAATGTAAAAACATGGGTTTATCATCAAAATAGCGATTATTTAGAACAGTAAAATATTTTTTACGTTATTTACCACTGTTATAATATACGAAAATTTAAAAGAAGTCGATTAAAACAGCATCGAAAACGGTTCCTTATTTTTTACATATTATAAAGACGTAGCAATGTTTTGTATCTTTTATTTAAAAAAAGGTAATAGAATTCTATTTAAGACATTGGATATGGTTTAAATATTATTAATATAGCAATAATAATGACGTTTATAAGTATATATCTTTAGATATATGTTGTACTTACTATGTGAGGTTTTTAATAAAAAATATTTTATATATTGTGACGACTTTAACGAAACTTCCTCACGAAAATGTCTCATATTTGTAAGAAGTTTATGCAGTGAACTTATTATAATAAACATAAAAAACTGTTCGAAATATAAAAAAGTGTTCACGGAGTATATAAAGATGTGTTTTTTACATGTCTCAAATGTAATAATATTGTGATAACTTCGCATAACCCTTGACCGAATTCGGAATTTTCCGTATAAATTAATATTTTATTAAAATCTACTCTAATACCTATATCACAACGTGCAGCAATTTTACAGTACATTATAATTATATTTTTTTTTTAGAAACTTGACGCTAATGTTGTTATGTGTAATAAAATATGATGCCAAAAAATACTTTTAAAATATTTTTTTAATTTTGCATGCCTACAAAAATGAACGTTTTATATGTACATAGATAAAACATTCCAAGGTATTATTGTTTACTAAATAAAATATGAAATAATAATATTTTTTATTTAATTTAATTTTATAATTTGTTATAATTGGTACGAAATGATAATAAAATATTACTATTTTAATTTATTTGTGTGTTATTTAGTACCTTATAATTGATATGTATGAAAAAATGTATAGTTAGTGTTCGTTATAAAGCAAAAACATAAATTTTAATGATATATGATATAAGTCCAGATAGTTATATATGAATTAAGATAATATAATATAGTTGTTGTGTCAGTATGAAACAAAATCCTCAAAAGATATTCAATTTATTAAAAAGATTAATTAAATCCTGAAATTAAATTAAATTCTAACAGCATGTTCTCTTGCTACACAAAAGATTCACCTCCTTATTAAACTTACCGCACACTATGCGTTGGTGAGAACACTTGCGCCAGACTTTCGGCTTTTTTCAGAAATTCAGCAATTCTATTCAAAATTTTGAACTAAATGATACTCAATGATAAATTAACATAATCGATTAACTGATTATAGGCTTTATAAGCATACATTTAAGGTTGTAGGTTCAAAGAAAATAAAACACAACATATAAAAGTTGAGCATTATATTATATTCATCTATAAACTTTTTTTTGAATATTAACACACAATTCAAATGATATAATATAAAAAGCAAAAAAAAAATGTGTTACCATATTAATTATTTTTATTAATCTATGGTACAAAAATACAAAACTATTGTTCTATTTTTTTTTTAATTATATTTAATAAATGTTACCATTTGGAAGTCCAAGCAATAAAATACTGTGATGTCGAGATTAAATACAATTAATACCTCCTACTTACCTATGTGTATCGACAAGAGGGAGGTAAGAGGAACTCTCAATGTTTAGCTTAGGGAAAGTTTATATTTTTATTTTTAACCGTGAAACACTGTACAGAAAACGGAATTTTCTACAGTGTTAGAGATTTTTGGTGAATTTCCATACAGAAGGTTATCCTAAGTTTCATCATACACATCAGATTCATCAAAAAACTTTAACTACTGTTCCTTGCCATTAGCATAAACCTCAATACCGATTTCTAACTAACTAATCTAACATCAGAAATGACAGAAAATTACTTTTAATACAAACTTTTATCCCCCAATTAACCCGCTTAGAAGTTGAGTGTAAATTCAAAACTTGCAACTAAAGCTCCATAGAAGAGAATCCTCTTTACCTACCCTCCTTACTTATATATGGGGATACCAGACTAAATTTAAAATGACGTAAATTTTTATGGTCTTTTTTTCTCACGAAAAAAATTACCAAAACTAGTAAAAAAATATGGTACAACATGGCATTTTATTATTTTAGGACGGACAGTCTGTGTAGTGTGTTTTTATGCTATATATATTTTGCAGTATATCTTATTTTAACAGTTATGAAGAGAAAATCTTTAAATTATTATCTTTTATCGTAGTATCCATCTTTAAATTTATTAAATGAAATGTTTTATGTATACCACGCACACCAGTCACCAAAATGAATGTCACCAGACTGACTAATTGACTGACTGACCCTTATAAGTAGACTAAGTCGGGGTATTAAAGTACCTAATAAAGTAACTAATTGTGATAAATGTAATAATACAATTGATTAATTTTAATTAAATAACAAGACATTACTATGATCAAAGCACCTATAAAATACAAAATAAAACTTATTTAAACTTAATCAAATATTATTACATGTGTAAAATTATACAAAAAAAAAGTTATCAAATTATGATTCACAATATAATACGAATGTGATGTTTTTATACTTAATGGTTTCCTAATTTAAATCTAAATTTGTTACGGATAATTTTAGATCATTTTGTTTCAATTCGAGATAAACTTATCAATTAAAATCGACTATTTGGCTTGCATGAAATATTATATAAAATACTTGAGCATTTTATAATATTCTACAAATGTGATGGCAATGAAATGACGTTCGACGTTATGTTTGTTTAAATACTTAATGAGATATATTATTATATACTTTAAGTCATCATGACCTGAGCACTTGGTGACAACTCAAAAAGTTTAAGCATGCATGAAATCGGTAACATTTTAAGTTCCTGAATTTTTCATTAATTTTAAAATTTTCATTCATTTATTAACGTCAAATATTTAGTTGTGTCAGTGTTCGCAAATATATATAAGTTATAAAACTTTAATGATTATGGTTTTTTTTAAAAGTAGAAGTAGACGGAAGGGCGAAAAGGCCATCGTAAGTGGTCATCACCGCCCATAGACATTGGCGCTGTAAGATAAATAAATCATTCCTTACATTCTCAATACGCCACTAACCTTAGGATTATGTGTACGTACAGTGTATGTACGTGCTCATTCATCCTCCAAGCTTAAACGCAACCAAAAAAATAATATAAAATATAATTATTCACATTTAAAATCTTAGTGAAAAAGCTCCAAGCCCACTCAAATAGAGGAGGAGGCCCAACGTTGGGTCATATACAGGCTGTTTCTTTATTTTTTAATTTATTAAAAGTCATAATTATTATTACAACTGCCTATCTATTATTAGCATTATCTTATATAATATAAATACCACTTTGGCGATACTTGAAACTGATTGTATGAGTCGTGAAATGCGCGGCGAATAATTAAACTAAACGAAACTTTAAGTACAATATCAGGCATAGAAAATATTAAGTACAGCGATGCCAATAATTGTTCCTTTGTATCTTTGTTTTATAGAATCCATTCATACGGTCTCTTGGTATTGGTAATTACACAATGATATACCACAAAGACAATTTATATTTATGGGTTACGTTCTAGGCAATTGTAAGTCTTACACTATTGTAAAAAAAAATCAAGATAGTGACTATATTGTACCAATACATTGTATTATAGTAAATATACCTTAAGGAATTTACTAAATGTCGTCCTAACTGACTACACGGTATCCAATTTCAAGAAAGAGTAGCCAACTACAGCGGTTTTTTAAATAGAGCACATGTGTGTGCGTAGCCCCACACACTCACTACCATAATCTGACACGACGGCAAATTCGATACGAGCTGAAAGTGTTCAGGCGCAGGACCAACGGCTTTAATGGTATTCCGGGACACGGGAGTCTACACAACTTTCCGACTAGCTTTTTTTATCGCCCGACCTGGGGTTTGAACCCAGGATGTCGGGATATGCGGTCCCGATATCCTGGGTTATATCTAGTAACGAGAACATCGAGGCAGTCAACTTGAATATCAAATTAATACGAAAATTCCATCAATAACATACAATTATGCAAAACATTTAAAAAAAAAGTTTTTACTTACTATTACTATTACGTTATCTGTATTTTAATTGTGGAAGTAAAATAACTCTGGCAACACGATCAATACGTCATTTGCTATTTAAAGTTGTGACCCCACACATACATAAATCGTTCAAGTCAAAATAAGCATTTCCATTATAATCGATCAGCACTAATGCATTTTTTTAATTTAATTAATAATAAATTCTAAATTGAATATTGTTTAGTTTGTATGGGAGTGCTTTTCCAAGAAATGCATCGTTTGAGAGACAGCCTACAGAGCATGTTTTGCTCGACCTATGATATAGCAGTGTAATTTTTAGCAGAAATTTCTAGTTAAAGATTTTCTTTTTTTAACATTCCATTCACACAATTCTGTAAAGTTTTATTATTAGCTTGGACTTATGGACATTTGATCAGATCCGTCTAACTGCGTCAATAATCGATGTCAAGTGATACTGGCCAGTGACGTCACGAGGTCGTCAGGCGTCTCCCTGGTGACGGGAGTTCAGTGGACGGGATTTCAGCCCGCGACTGCAGAGCTGCGCCACCTGAGTCGGCGTCTTGCCTTTCGTTTCGGGGAAGTATAATCTGTAATTGAAATTAAAGATTAAATAATAAAATAAGAAAGAGCCCAAAAAAATACGGAGTCAAACATCGCGCATTACGACAAGGGGAGGAGCAATATTTATGGGCGGAGTGAGGTATCATAATAAAAAATGTTTGCCAAAATTGGAGGTAGGGCTCTGTGCAAGGCCGACTGAGTAGGCACTCATCATATATTTGACGATAAAGTTTGAAGTTTTATTGAGCCAGTGTAACTACAGGCACAAGGGACATAACATCTTAGTTTCCAAATTTGGCGGCGCATTGACGATATAAGGAATGGTCAATATTTCTGCCGGGGCCAATGTTGGTTGGTGGCCACCATTAAATACCGATCTAAATACCTAGTTTATATATAAAAACAGCTCTTAAACCAAGATGGAAGAGAAGAACTGGGAAGAACCACTGAGTTTATGTGCAATAAAGGAAAATATCGTGATTCAACCTGCATAAGTCTAATGAAAATGTGTATCCACCACTAACGTATCACAATATAACAGTAATAATATTGGGTACGAAACTAAACATTGTTAAAGCACAACCGTAAAGAAATATGTATTTATGTGTGTGTGTGTGTGTGTGTGACCTCTGGAAGAAGAAGAGCGCGGCGGTGAGCGCGGAGAACAGCAGGAAGCTGCCGGCGCCCAAGAATTCGCGCAGCGTGGGGAAGCTCATGCCCACCAGGAAGTTCCCGCCCCAGTTGCACAGCGAGCCCCACGCCATGCCGCCCGCGCGAGAGCTCACCTCGAACAGCTCTGCGCACACACATAGAACAAACCCCTGGTGAGCTGTACTTAATTTGAGTCTATAAATTAATCTCATAATTGTAAAAAAATATCTGTATATGTCTGATGAGGGCAAAGGTAACACGATAGTGCAGCCTCGTCTTTTGAAGAAGACCTCATTCAAAACTAATCCTATGACTATGCTCGATATTTAAACTACAAAGCGAAAGAGTAATCTCATAGACTTTCATGAAACATTTCCCTTTTAATTCAAATTGGAGTTTCTTTTTTATACGCAACATCGATCATAGTTTGCGTATTATTTCTTTGAATATTATTTAACTATCAGCAATGGGTTGTTTATGGTTATTGTATTACTTCGTTTGATTTTGTATTTACCAAAAACAACCACACATCACACAAGAGATGACTATTTAACGTTTCAGTAACAAGAAGATTCAAAATTAAATTCACAAGTTTCTTTATTTATAACACAGACCCACTCCTAATCCATAATTAATACCACAGATTAATTAGATCAAAATCAAAACATACTTTATTCGAGTAAGCTTTTACAAGAACTTTTGAATCGTCATTTAACAAACTATATTAAGTGAAACTACCACCGGTTCGGAATGTAGATTCTACCGAGAAGAACCGGCAAGAAGCTCTTTAACGACATTTAAAAATACAGTCATGTTATCGACCAAATATGTCATGTTAATTTAAGGTTATTTTTTTTTTTATCATTCTACCAATTTGCTGGACTATAAAATCGGACGTTTTAACTTGTCTTTTTAAACCATAAGTAATAATATTATCTTGAATAAATTTCGACCACAGATACCAAAGAACTCATCAAAGTTAATGGAATATTAGAAAATACACAAGTTCGTTCTCTATTTCTCACTCTCATAGTCTGATCGGAGACCAGACAGGAATGTAACTGTACCATAGTGCTATCAGTCGCATCCTACCTTCCTAACTGGCCGTCACTTCCCAGAAAAATAGCGTATTTATTTACAGAAAAACCTAATAAATATCAATAAATATCTGATACTAACTTCGTTAAACATTTACTGTTTTTAATTTTTTTATATAATGAACACTTACCCGAAGCAATGAAATAAGGTATAGGGCCGAGACCGAATCCAAACACCAGAACGTACAATATCACAGCCGACATGCACACGTACGGCATCCAGGGCATCGCATCCTGAAATAGGGAATTAAATATATCAGTTGAATTTTCTTTAATTTTGAAAATTGATTAAATCAAAATAAATATATAAATCGAATATCGAATCTAATATCAAAAATACTGAAAATGACGACTCGATAAAACCAATTTCTGTTACGTAAATAATATGAGCAAGAGGCTCACCATGGAAAGCGACTATCGACAACCATGGACATTTACGGCACCGGGAGGCTCGCAGACGTGTTCCATCTAGACGCACATTCTGACGCGAAGGCGGAAGATGAATTTCAACAGCCGGGATTAATCCAAACGATTAGGAACGAGTAGGAAATGCAGAGTACCGAAGGATCAAACAGATCAGAAAGGGCTTGATCATCGATAATTCGAGCTGCTCTGTGTTGAATACGGTGAAAGGCAAGAAGCTGGCACCGGGGAGCTCCCGCCCAGAGGGGAGGGCGGTGCTCCGTTTTAGGCGATGGGCCGACGGGAAGATACCGAGCCCTACGGCGAACGGAGCGGCGACAAGAGGTCCTCACGATGTAGGCCATGGCCAGCGCGAGCGCGGCCAGCAGCAGCGCGGCGGCGGCGGCGGACGCCAGCAGCGGCGCGCGGCGCCCGGCGCGCGGCAGCAGCGCCAGCATGGCCAGCGCCGTGCACACGTTGACGGAGCCGCAGCCGACGGTGGCCAGCTGCGCCGCCCGCGCCGACAGCCCCGCCTGCTCGAAGATCGTCTGCGAGTAGTAGAACACCTGCGCACGCGGTCGGGACACATGAAGGTGTGGCTTTAGGTGACGCTCTTCTTTGGCAGATGGAACGTTTTGAAATTAAATGTGTCAGCGTGGTGTTAACTTTCATTCTCACCGCATTGATGCCACTGGTCTGCTGCCCGGCTTGCATGGTGCACGCGAGGAGTAGGGGCAGTCGAAGCTTAGGTTCGCGGGCTACCCTCCACATTCCCCATTTTTCTCCACTCGTGCTGGCTTCGGCTCGCACCTCCTCTCTTAACAGTTCCAAGTCTTCGGTGAGAACGCTCGGAATTTCTCCACGTAAGCGACTCAGTTCTAAAGAAATTTTCAAAGAAAGACTCTTCTTATTACGATGAACTTTAACCCTGTTACGTAACAGATACAATACTGGCCACGTTTAAATTCGAAAATTAGATTTATTATAACAAAAGAACCGTTAAGGTAAAATGAACCATTAATTATCTTATCTAACAATAAAGCCAAGGCCTACGTCGTCAAGGAGAACTACTACGATCTAGATTATATCGAGACTTTCATTCTAATTTAAACTTGAATCATTGTTTACATTTATCTCGATAAATGCGTCGTTTAAAGTCTTTATAGATTTTATTTTCAGATTCATAAAATAATTCGAGCTTGTTATTGTAAACTAGGTAGGTTGACTGGCATTTGGGCCACCTAATGGTAACCGCCGGTACATAATAAAAACATAATCAGCCTGTAAATTTCCCACTGCTGGGCTAAGGCCTCCTCTCCCGTTGAGGAGAAGGTACGGAGAAGCATATTCCACCACGCTGCTCCAATGCGGGTTGGTGGAATACACATGTGGCAGAATTTTGTTGAAATTAGACACATGCAGGTTTCCTCACGATGTTTTCCTTCACCGCCGAGCACGAGATGAATTATAAACACAAATTAAGCACATGAAAATTCAGTGGTGAACCGCCGGTAATGGTAACCTATGGTAACCGTAGCCCATATACATTAGCGCAGTAAGATATTTAAACGATTCCTTAGTCAAAGCAAAACCTTGTGAACTGATATAGTATGTCACGCATGTAATTACACTGGCTCACTCACGCTTCAAGCCGGAACCGAACAATGCTAAAAATTGCTATTTGGCGGTAGAATTTGTGATGAGTGGGCAGTACCTATCTAGACGAACATAAAGCCCTCAGAACGTAGACTGATCCAGAGGACCTAAATAATTGGGTTTTTCTGATCAGAAAATTTCGTTTAGCTTGGAAGTGTTGTACACTGCCGTGCCTGAGATAGCCCTTGATCTACTTGTTTAATTATAATAATTGATTAATCTCACCTTTTATAGCCGCTGGTTCGTTTCTCTTAACGACAAAAAGGTATTTCGGACTCTCTGGTAATATAAATAGAATCGGCAATGATATTATGACTAGTAACGCGAAGACGGATAACAGATAGGGCCAGTTGTCGACTCCGCCTGGAATTAGTACAATCTTTGTTAGAAATTATATTAATTATTAAGATGCGTTATATAAACTAATCCATTTAAAGAAAAATAGAATATTATTTTATTCATAAAACATATTTTTTTAATTATAATTGACGCTGACAACATTTGTTTATTATTTTATCTGGTTTTTTTTTCCTTATGCATGTAATATACATTTATGAAGTACTTTTTTGTTTCGTATATGTTTTTTATTTAAACTTTGTAATTAAAATATAAAAAAAAAAAATTTATTTCAAAATTGAATCACCAAAAATGTATATAATATATTTATATTATAAACATATTTTATATAAAAATGCTTTTCTATCATCACCTTTATTTTATTTTATTAAAAGATATATTTCAAGTGATTCACCCAATATAACGTCCAGCCCCATAACTTGTCCCACAAGCACTCCAGCATTAACTCCAAGTGGACAGGCGACCCCCATGGCTCCCGACAGCCTGGGTGGTGACAGCTCCGTTAAGTACATGGGCACTATACTCGTCGTCAGACCTGACCGAAAAGTATATAACATCTAAATTTTAAAAATGAAAACTTAAAATTAGAGCACAGCTTAATGAAAGCAGGACTTAAAAATAGGGGAGGGAGCTGTAAGAAAATAAATTTTCAATATTGAAAACATTTTCGATTGTAGTCACGACACATCGAGACTGTATCTAACGTCTACAGACAATTTTAAGTTTATTTCTAGTAATCTTAAAATACATATAAATACTTATAAACGTATTCATCTATTCACTCACGAAGGCGAGCCGAAACGTAGAGAACGTTTTTTTAATTTTTTTTTAATAAATTATACTTAACAGATATAGTCTATTTTTTTGTTTTGTTGTTACTCTTAGTCGCCTCACGCACACTAAGACAACTTACAAGCACGAACGTTATACACTCATACTAATGCGTGCCGATACTATTTTAACATGGAGGAGCCTCCGTTTGTGAATAGATTTATACTATATTGCGTTATTCCGAGATGGCAACTTTTTACCTATTAAAAGATTAGTTTTGTATTAAATAGACGGAGTCGTGAAAATATTAAACGTCGGGTGCACTTGAAGTTTCTCGTTGTAAGTTTTAAAAAGTTAAAATATTTATCGAACTTACCACCAGCAAGACCGACAAGCAATCTTCCGAGTACAAGCATTTCCACGGAATTAGCGGCGCGACAGAATAAGAACAGAATCGCTCCCGCAATCGATAAGAGATTCGTAATTATTGTGGCATATTTTCTGTAAAAAAAAAAAACCAGCATTACCTATAGAAACTTAATACGTGAAATTTTCCAACCTATTTCAAGAGAGAAGCATTATTAGTGTCTGCGCAAGCACTAGAGTACTCTTTCCTCTCAAGAAGTCCGCGCAGGACCAACGATTTTACGTGCTCGAATTATTATCTCTATTAATGTATTGTCTCGTTTAACTACATTTTTTGGACTAGTTGGCGAGCTGACAGTCGGCTCAACTATTGGAAAATGACTACCACCGCCCATGGACATCTGTAACACTAGGGGACTTTCAATTAAGTTGCTAGCCTTTTTTACACTATATACTGATTATTATTGCAGACTCCTCCGGCATAGACCCCACTCTAACATAGCCATCTCGACCTAAATTCTGCAGAAAAGAGCTATCCGAACTATTTACAGTATTAGCTCTAGGACATCATTACGCGAAAATTTTAAAGAAATAGGTGTATTAACGGCTGCTTCACAATATATTTATGATAATATAAGGTTTATACAGAAGAATATACAAAAGTATTCCATAAAAGCTGATATACATACTATTAATACAAGAAATAAGAATAAACTTGTAACCCCTACTTTCCGTTTGCATACGGTAAAGAGAACGTTTTTGGGCAATGGTATACGCTTATACAATAAGATACCGGGAAATGTAACCAATTTACCATTTACGAAATTTAAAAAGTTTATTAAGACTAAATTAATAAATAAATCTTATTATTCATTAAAAGAGTACTTTTTAGAAAAAAAACGCCTGGATTTAGGCTCGGGTTCCATCACAGGACACTAATTATTGTAAAAAAACAGCATTGTAAATCTGTTTATTTGAAAAGAGCAACTATGCGAGTTTCTTGCCGTTTCTTCTCGCTGGAGGCTGCTTTCCGAAACGGTGGTAGTATTTTAATATTGACGATTCAAAAACGCTTCGTTGTGAAGTTTACTTGAATAAACTTGATTTGATTTGATTTAATCAAAGACCGAAGATCGAAGAAATGAGATTTATATATATATATTTAGAAAATTTTGTTAATTTTTACTAATTGTGATATTCTCAACAGAGCTTTTGGAGGCGCAGGATTGTCAACAACGCCAACTCCCAGGCTCTGCTACTGAAAAACGAGACAGTCATACGTTTATGTAACCACCGAACCACCAATGTGACCTTCGGGCCTAGACGAGTTACATATTGATAGAAAACACAAAAATGTATAGGATATGCATATGTATTTTTATCTTTTCTCCTAGTTAATTTAATTCTGTAAGATAAAATATCCTTATATTTAACAGTTCTTATTTCGCTTCAGGGAAACTATTAGAATGTATTTAGAACGAAGCAATACGGACAAATTTAACCTGCGTCCATTTTCCTTTTCTAAACTACGAGTAGAGATGCGATAATTTCTATTGCTCTATTCTATGTCCCTAGATTTTAAATAAAATATAAACACTCATTATATACAAAAAATAAACTCAGACGGTAGACTCTATAAAAGATTACCTACACGCATAGGTGATACGCACACACACGCATGGACGCACACACACGCATGGACGCACACACACGCATGCACGCACACACGCATGCACGCACACACGCAAAAATAAAAAAAAAACATCGTTCTGCTTCTTTTTTGAAAATGAACAAAAGTTAAGGCAAATAAAAACCTTATTTTCTATTGTTGTTAACCGACGATATTAAAAATGAATTATGTTAACTCGAACCTGGTATGTAATGGTTTTTTTTTACCTTCAATATTTTATATTTCTAAGGACTAGGTATACTTGATTAAAAAATTTAATAATGTAATACGAAAGATCTACACTCAGCTAATCTATCAAAACTCACCTTCCAAACTTGTCAGCAAAACAGGAACCGAGTATAGACCCAGTGCAGCCCCCGACAATAAATATTGATACAATCGAAGACCAGAGCACATTGAGCCATGTCTTATCCAATGGTAGATCGTAGCGACTAATGAAACTTTCGTTGCAAAAGGTCTTTATAATCTGGAATATTAAAAAAACTCTTGTTTAGTCCAAATAACTCTCTTACTCATCGGAGATGTCGATCAACTCCAATCTCAGCGATCTCTTTAAGTTAACATATATTCGTCCAAATTACTTGTCAACACACAAGAATTGTTGTGCAAACACAGATGCTCATTGGATGTATCGCACTCCTTTACTGCTGTCCACCGAAGCATATACTCATCCAGCAAAGTAATAGACCTTGAATCTCAGCCCATATCGTAGCGTTGCTATACCCAAGACCCGGACTAAGATTCTGTACTTGACATACACACAAACAGAAAGAATCCCTACAGGTCCAAGGGCAACGGAGAAGGATCCAACACGCAACAATTTATAAGGCACGCGGCCAAGATTACGAGATGAGACAGCCTCATCAAATGTACAGCGAGACAGCTACAATTATACAATAACGTATCCCATGCAGTGATTGTGATATGTCGTCGCAGGAAAAGCGTCGTAATAACCCTTCAAAGACACATACGACGACGTACGACTTCTAATTCAGACTTATTTTTATATTGCATTGCATTTTTTTACAATAAAATTAGAGTAAAATTCATATTTAAAAAAAAAAAATAACTCAAATAAATATTATAATATATAAAATAAATTATTATAATATAAATAATTTAGTTTATGTAAAACAATGATAAATTCATAAAGCTCCATGGCGATTGGCGAATATTTATAGTCAATACTAGGGTGTCTACACCCTTTTTAAGTTTCGTGAAGGACAAAATTCAAAACATGCTCAGAATATTTGGCGTAAGGTGAGAAAGACAATAAACTCGAAACTCCGATACATACCTCAGCTGGCGAATTGACAACTCCTATGTTGAATCCCACAGGCAAGGAGGAACCGAAGGTGGTTGTCACCCCGGCTAGCACCAAATAGAACGACCATCCTGGTTTGAATTCGTGAGTTTGAGTCAAATGTTCCTGTTCATTGGCAACCTGCAACGAATTAATATTCTAATCTTAATTGATTTTATACACAGCAGTAAATAATCTATGCCTATAGATAAAAATGGATGCTTTTTTGTTTGTACGTTATCTTTCTTTTACCATTTATTGGATTGCATTGCATTGAAACTTTGTACTGTTTTTTTGTCTATAGTATGAGGCACTAAACTTGGTCGACAATGACGATGAATATTATATTATAATATTTAACTTGTCAGAACTGTTTTTTTTTTTAGGAATCTTTATTATAGGGGGAGACTGTAGCCTAAGAAGCCCTTCCCAAAATCCAACCCTGGACGACGTGGCGATCAAAATAGAAACAAAAAACAAAGTCTTTGCGAAGCAAGCAATAAAACATCTACATATATGCTTTAATAAAAAAAAGTTACTGATTTCGGTGCTAAGTATAATTTAATATGTGCTAAACTTTGATATCAACATTTTTTTAATAGTAGTTTCGAATCGAATCACTTAACCTGGTATATACCACAACTCCCATCGAATAAAATTTATTACTTTTCGACTCTACATAGTAAACATCAAATAGACTAACACATTACCTTAACTCGTTGCGGAGTCGGATAATCATTCTTATCTAACATTAGAACACGATTTAGGTAATATTTAATTATTCTAGTTTACTGCTAAAGTAATGAAGTGATTTCGCTTTATGAATCACAGATAATAATATAATAACATTCATTCTTTACTGAATGAATATTCTAGAAACTAAGGTCGTAACGGTGATAATTATCATAAAACATAAACAATTGAAACCAAATTTACTAAGAGTAACGGAGATCACGATAGGTATTAATTAATAAAATTTATTAAAAAAAAGAACATTTATTGGAGTATTTGAAATAAGAACATAGATTTATGACAGAGGTAGTTATGTCGAGGACGAATGGTAGCACAGAAAAGAAGAAATAAACCGGCCAGAACCAGTCACAGAGTAAGGTGTCGGGAACGTAGAATTTCAGGACGATCGATGCGATTCCGTGTCCTGTGATAGCTGATTTTTTAATTAAGGATGTATTAATATTAACAGATAATCAAGAGGAGAGGCAATTACAAAAATCGTGGGTTCCAATTCATGGATATCCCAACGAGTTTTCAAGTGCATAATTTATGTTTGTGAATTAGTTCGTACGTTAAAAGAAAATATTTAGCCGTGACGGCCCAATGTTTACAAGACGTAATCTTAACTGATGATTCTGAGTTCAACTCCGGGGCATTATATACCATATTAAAAATGGGACTTTTATAAGCAGTGAATTTACTTTTTTCTTTTATTTTATTTTTAATAGGGTGTGTATCACTCCAGTGCAGACAGATAAGCAAAGCTGTGCGTGTTTAATAAAATAATTGTTCTTTAGAATAAAAAAATAGATCAGCAAATGGGCCTCTGGGACTCATGATACATATCACAAACGTTCTAGATAAATAAGACGGCATGATGATGAGTCTGATTTTTATAGAATAGGACTTTTTCTTAGCTGGGTTTATAAAAAATCGTTCATAACCGTGTTCCATTCAATGACCATTCTCAACAACGATAGATAGATAGATTACAGAAGATCTTATAGTACACAATCGTGGGCGTAAACGCAGCTGTTGACTCGATTTCCACAGTCACTGGTCAGATGGGACAGCAATGACCCGACCGAAGAGATATCAGACGCAAGACATTCGACTATATCACTTCCTAATTCCTCGCTGTTACTGAATTTAGCTTGAGAGAATAACCTCTGTAACTTTTATAAGACCATTCGAATTAATGAATTGTAGCCATACAAACTGTCAATCTAGCATAGATTTCTAGACCAAGGAGGCAGTTGCCTTTTTAAATTACTAAGTGCGGCGCTATACAAGCGGAGTAATCAACGAAAACGCGAGCTAATGCTGGCAATTCATCGTGCGTTATCATAACACAAAACAAGTTACGTCTCTTATTACGTGTCTAATCAACTAGAAATCTAGTGGAAAAAATATGCATTGTATTTGGTGAATCAGAACTAATATTTAATAATTATTTTTAGTCTCTATTACTTTTTTCATGTGCCCAATGTGTGTTTATAACTGATCTCGTACTGCGCGAAGAAGGAAAACATCGTAAGGAATACTGCATGTTTTGTATAAATTTTGTCTCGCGTGTAGAGTATTCCATCAATGCGCAGCGTGGTGGATAATGTAATGATAAATGATAAGTTTATAAACATCACCTCAAACGGAGAATAGGCTTTATGCCCAGTTGTGGGACATTTATAGGCTGTTACTATTTTATATATGTAACGAATTGCAATGACGTCTACGACATAGCCTTTACATACTAATTCATGCAATTTAACCGTAAATAAAAAAAAAATCAAAGTACGTAATAATACTGTATATTATATATAATCTACTTAATTCCTGTGAACTGTAAACTGTTTCACCGTTGGACAACGCTAGGGTAGAGCCCTAGCGTTGTCCCTTATAACTCTTTATTGCTGACTAACTTCAGTCCTGCCAAAATACATAAGACCTTACTTAGTGACTCGTACATATTAATTCATAGTATTCGGATATGCAGCGTGTACAAAACAAAACAGCGAGTAATATGTGCGAATAAATATTTAACGATAAAATAACAAAAGGATACACGTCAGATTTACAAAAGATTCGAACATAGTTAGTCCAAACATGAATGTGGTGAACTCAACCACCACCAGAGCTAACGATGTAGCCAATCCAGCCACAGACCTGAAATGATTTTAACTAATTACAAGTGCGGATACAATCAGTATAATGGAACAGACGACCCATAACCCGACTAAAACTAGGTTTAGTACCCCTGATCGATTACGACCACAATGATGGCCTACTGCGCGTGAAATCTTACAGTGGAAAAATGTGTACGCAGGCACAGATGCACTAACCCAATTCGTTAATTTTCCCTCATTCTCATCCTTTTATTATACGGCAATTCGAAACAACCTAGAGCAAGACCAAGTGATTCCCTTGCTTGCGAGGCTGTGCCAAAATTGATTTAATATTGAGAATATTATTAATTTTTAAAGATAATTTGTTGAAATGAAATTTCAATTTCTTATGACTGGTCCTAACCGGTGTCCTGAGCTAGGAGTTAGGACTCTACCTGCAGCCAAAAATTTTAAAAACTAAATATAGTGATATATTTCCAAATAAGTGTCAAGTGATCTTTCGGTTACACCGAAATTACCTAAATCTCACCAATATATTGTAAAAAAATAAAACTTGAATTAATCACAAGTTACATATATGTATAATATTTCCCTATTAATTCAATTTCGGTAATATGTACGAAAAAATAAAGAAATACGCTCGTTACGCATAAAAAATTAATTATTATAAGGATAGTTTATTTGTAATATATTCTTAATACAAAACACGATAGACGTACCCAGTAATATTATAATTTCAACATATAAGTATTATATATTTATATATAGTTGATTATTGACATACATATATATGATATGACTAAAAACTATTAATAGAATCTACGTAAAAGTCTTTCAAATTAAAACTAAAAAAAAAAGTTATAAATAAAAAAAAATCATCACGACGATTTATTTTTTAAAGTAAATCATTTTATTTTATGTTAGAGACACATTAGTATATCTGATATCAAATGAGCCCCATAATATGAAGTGTTTTAATACAGTTCCCTAAATATTTAAATTTAGCAACATATATATTTAATTAACGAAATGTGATAGGTAATATTATAATACACAATTATCCTGTTCATTCTTGTTTTTTCATTTGAGGTTATTAACGTTACGAATTTAATTTACGATATGCAACAAAAAAGGTCACACTAAAAACATTTACTGCAATTCATCGATGATGACGTGACTAGAACTAATAGAATAAAATAAAAATAAATATTTAATAATTTCGTATATCGAAATTTCACAATTTTTTTTTTTTTTGTAATAAATATAAGTAATTATCGTTCATTGAAAGCTTAAAATAAAATCCGTTAAAAAATATTATACTTATTTATTTTATTAAATTCAACAACATTGTGGTAACTAATTATTATTTCCAAGGTTTAATAATGTACAAATAACCTTTAAATAAAAGTAATATAATTCATATTACAATAATAACAAACTAAAATCGAAACATTTAAGTCTTTGCTAAAAAAAATAAACAAAAAAAGTTAGATGAAGAAAAAGCAACCTCTAACGGAAATAATATTTACTAACCTGGTCTTTCTTCTCTGACATGTTTTGTTTGTTATACTCAACGTGACTATTAGAAGGTCAACATTAAATGAACATATTCCATAAAACTAACTATACGAATTTACCGCGCACTTGTTTACAACATTTTCTATGTCTGAACATGTGGAAACACTAACCTCAAGTAAAGCGCCTCACTCTATAGTTTTTATTACACGTCTTGATGTTTTCTTAGTAATTATTTTATTATAACTAAACAATTTCTTGCAACGAAAACACTGACTTTAAATATACTAATTTATATTTAATTTGTCTTTACACTAACTAGTTGTTAGTGAGAAATATAATAGTATTAGTCGCCTTGAACTTTGCAGCCTATCTCAATAACTCAGACCATGTACCGATAGATACAGACGATGACATACAGAAATAAATAAACGCAAAAAAGTCCGAAACGTGTTCGAGGTTCTTGACCCCATTCAATTAAATAAATCATTTTTTAAGAATAGTATTTGCTTTTTTAGTGTGGCAACATTGATAATTACGTAATAAAACAAGGATGGGCGTAGAGTAAAAAAAAAAAACGAATACCGAATGCAGCTACTCTAAATAATGGTTATACGGGTGTGTGATTACGTCACGTGGCCTTATTCGATGGACCTTTATATTTGGAAGATTAAATACACGAACTTTAGTAACGTGTGTTTTTATGAAGTTTGGTTAACCAGTTAAATCTAGTTTTAGCTTTAAGCCAGATTGAATAGTTTTTTTAAATATCAATAATATAAATTAACATCCTCCGTCATATGTCTGTATGTATGTTCGCTCTAATATCAAATTGTTTGATCACAAGGATGTTTTACGTATAGAATTTATAAATAATATTTATAGGTATAAATTATTAAATGATGAAATTGGCCGATTAATTCAACGCCCGCATATATGGGCCAACCAGCGGGGAGATATAATAGCAAAATATTTGACAGCAAATTGACGCGATATCATTGGTCGAGAGCTTGATTAATCTATGATATTCACTATGGATTTGTGAAAAAATGAGGTTTTGAACGTCGACGAAACTATTATCAGGATTTTGGAAGTAAAATTAAAGAGGAAATAAGTAGTTAAGTGTAATAAAGTTGTATTATAAATAAATATATATTAATCATAAACTCTTACTAGTGCACAATATGGCTGAGTTATTAACAAATCGCATGAAATACGTAAATCTAAGGTTTGTTTATCTTTTTTCCTACCTAAATTGCAATAGACTATAAATAAAAAAATACAAAGCAAACAAAAGTCTTCCTTTTATTGCAGTTATTTAAAACATATCTTCTTTCAATAGTTACCTGTTCGACTGGGGAGAGGAATATTATCTAAGGAATGGAAGTCAGCGAGATTAAAACGCAATTAAACATTCTGAATCAATATTAATATTATATGATTTATAATTATATACAGAATCATATTTTCCTATTGTATTAAGAAGCAATAAAGTTCTTATCTGGCTATTCACATATGAGTTATTAACATAATAGATATTTATTACAATGTAAACGAAAAACATTCCTAGATTTGTAAAGATTTCCTGAACTAATATTAAATAGAAAAATATGAATTTATTCATAATAAATGTTTTAAAAATGAATGAAGTTTATATTTCTTTATTTAATATTAAGGCGATAGACTTGCTTAAAGATGGTCGAAGAATATTATTGTTAGATGGTTAAGGTAAACCTACGTAATAAATACATTTTTTTACAATTTTCATAAGTGGCCTGAACGCTTGGTGATAGGGCTTCGTGCAAGCCCGTCTGGGTAGGTACGACCATATTTATTCTTATCATAGTTTCTACCGCCAAGCATCAATACTTTATATTGTTCTTGTGCCCAACGCTCGCCAGAATATTTAAAAAAAAAAAGCGATCGCATCGCTTGTTTTTGATTGCTTTAATTTAACAACAGGGCATTTTCGATTGTGAAGGCAGAAGAAATTTTCAGTTTATTTGCCAGTATCGAGCAATTAATTATTGCATAACATTTTTTTTTGTTTTAGAATATGATAGTCTAAGATCCGGCTGCAGAATCAGTATACCCATCGAATGTTTGCTAAAAACTTTGCTAAAAACTAAAAAAAAAAAAGATGTTACGCACTAGCTTTCTTTCACTCTACTTTTAATATTTACTATCTTTAACAGCCAGCAACCCTTATTTGTGGCCAGATTTAATTAGGCAACCGTATATCATAATAAACAGAAAAAAAATTGCTTTAATTTGATATATAAATTATGAATGTACGTTGTGAGTGTATAAACGTAACAAAATCATACCTGTGTAAACCTGGCTGCGAAGAGGTGCGGCCAGATGCACAACGGCAACCATGATTTTTCAGAGTCTTTATAGGCGTTGCCGTAAAGTGGACGACATTTTATTGAAAAAACAAGTCAATGAAATTTTTGACGGAATACTAATTATTAATAATTTAATTAAAAATACTAGCGGCCACATTTTGATAGGCAATCTGGTAGATATAAATTCTCCTAATCATAAATATGTGTAAAAATTTGGTTTTTAGCAAAAACTCGATGGGTACACTGATTCTGCAGCCGGATCTCGTACTATGACAGACGACATCGTAAAAAATAAAAATCTACATTTTCGTTTGTAGTTCAATAAATCAGTTCAAAATAAATCTATTCAACCAACTCTTCGTTGATTTACTAAATAATCATTATTTAAATGTAAGAATCGCTAAAAGTGCTAACCATTCCCAAAATTCTTATATTAAAACCCTAAGTATGAATGAATCGAGATCATATTAAAACGAATCTAAACATATTCATTGTAACACTAAACGAATAAATAATAAACTGATTAATCTAAAGATGCATCTTGTTAAACATAATTCTAATTTTAATAAAGTGTTATTACAAAACGTCGAATAGCAATTTATTGTAACCACGGCTTTAAATCGAAGTCAGCCCAGCGCCTCGTCCTTCTCGGAGTTGAATCGCACGTTCCATTTTGCGCGTATCGATGACATAAAAAACCGTTAAAAATATTATCAAATATATTTTAAAAACAGAAGCTGAAGGTTCCATTGGATGTCTTATTCAATATGCTGATGTGAATAATAAAATCGTTTAAAGTTTAGGCTCGTACTTACGTGCAAATTATTATAATATATTACTTTTAATAATTTTAATAAATATATACAAAGAGCAAATGCTACAAAAATAACTTTGATGCAAATATACATATATAACATGTTATCTTAAAAGTATTGGAAGATTTGCTTAAAAAAATGTTTTACCTATTCAGGCAAACAGATGTCAACATATTAAAAAAGTATAAAACGTATTAAAATTTATACAATTCATAAATAATATTATCATTTCACGTAAAAAGTGTAATATATAAGTAAAATTACGTAAAACCATAATATATAATAAATCATAAATATAATATTCATATTATAAAATAATTGACGTCATGATTATATTTAACTTGCCATAAATTATATTTTACGTTAATAGTATGTACAATAACACTACGTAGTATAAAACAAAGTTGCTTCCCGCCGTCTGTCTGTCCCAGTGTATGCTTAGATCTTTAAAAATATGCAACGGTGTTTCAAGAGAAGGTTTATATGTGTACATGCACAATATAGTAGAGAAACACTGATGAATTGTATGAATTTTAGAGGTTTCTAATGTGATGTCGTAAATAAACACAATTTTTTGCGCTTACATTGCAAGCGCCGGCTGAACTTTACGAGATTAAAATATTAAAGTAATGTACTACAGTAATGTACACCTTAAAAAGGTCTACATAAAATTCCGCGATGGTATATGCCTATCTCTTAGGGATAACCCACAGTAACAATTTTTTATCCTTTACTTTTTTACGGCTTATTTACAAAGCTACTTTTAACATTAATCCTTATCCAAGTAAGTAGAAGACATTGTGTATTTAATATAGATCGATATCGAAGTTTTATAATTATATGTACAAGAACGAAATATTCACGCTTGTTAAGAAAGGCGGCAACTTATATAGGTACATATATATATACTAAAACGAATATAAATTTATGGCAAATAGATGTAATATTGTAGATTCCACCCACCTATCGGATAGTCTACCACCAAAACAGTAATATTTAGTATCGTTGTGTTCCGGTTTAAAGAGTGAAGGCACAAGGGACATAACATCTTAGCTCCCTAGGCTGGCGCAATGGTGATGTAAGGAATGGTTAATATTTATATACAACGCCAATGTCAATGGACGGTGGTGACCAGTTACCATCAGATAGCTCATTTGACAGTCAGTCTACGTATAACATAAAAAAAACATCGAAAAGTAGCTCTTAGGAAATTTTAACATCACTAGCTTATATTTTTATATAAAACGATTTGAAAAGAAAAACATCCAGTTACATCAGGATTTCGTCTACGCAAACTCATTCTTCTTTGAGCAAGGTTATTGCCAATATAATAAAAAAAACTCGTATACTATTTATTGCCAATTAATAAATTTAAATCTCCTGTTAAAGAAGCGTTTGATTGATAAGGCTTATTGCTCGATAAGGGATCATATAGATGCTAAAAAAGCGTGGAGATAATATTCGTTGATTTCACTGCAAGTTTTAACTAATAACCAAATGAGTCTAGCAAATTTACTAGGACATTTTAGAGTTCACAATTGTGTTGCGCAGGTGCACTTTCTTCACTCAAACCCATAATTCGATGGAATGGCAGTTCCAACACGACCGGAAAGACAGGTTTACGTGTTTTCTGAGGCACGGCAGTATACACGAATCCAACTTCCAAACTCTAGGTTGCTAGAGAGAATTTTCCAACAGGAAAGCCAAATAACTTTTATCGTTACTGGAACTTAAGTTTATCCGAGGTATTATACCTAGCGACTATACGATGCAGTCATAATATGGGTCAATTAATTTTTTTTTTTTATTTTTTTCGATATCTTTATCATACAAACTACCAAAAGTCTTAACTCATTCAACTTTCATATACGTAGTTAATAAAAGGAAAAAAAAATTGGAAAGCTAATAGTTTCAGATATAACTTACAACAGCACACAAATATTATATCTATCACCGTAAAATTCTAAATACCGTTAGATTATAATCTATCTCGCGCAATTGTAAGCTGTCGAAAGATAATGAATAGTTATTCAACTTACAATAAAACATATACAGTTTCGATAGTTCATAATATTTCAGTTGCCTTAGGTTAGAGTTTATATAATTTAACTGAAATTTACTTCGATAGATTATAATAATGCGTTAAATTGTAAGCAGTATGTTACGGTTGATAATCTTTTGATACTTCACAATCTCGTGAGACAGATTATAATCTAACGGTATTTACAAATTTACGGTGACATATCTAACATGTGTATGATTTTAGATCAACATCATATATAACAAACAATTAGTTATGAATATTTGTTACTACTAATCTAGATTAAGCTGGTTTAACTTAATGAGCAATTATGTTATAAATTTTACTAATCTACTAAATGTGTATCATATTTTTCATACTTAAGAGAAATAAAGTAAAGAAACAAAAGATAGCACTAAACATTTATTTACAATTTAGTCATTTATGTTTTAACCTTATTCATAGTTTAGCAATTAGAGTATATCAAACTAGAAAGAACATGTTTGTTTGTTTCTTTGGGTCCAGTATTGGTTTAATTCACTATTATATCATGTCTTAAGTAATACATATATGAATTTGCATGACTGACAATAACAGACAAACAAAAATAATTCCAGAAGTTTCTAGAATGAAATTTTTCTTCTTCTAGATTCATTTTACAATTTGATGTGTTATGGATTCTTTAATTGAATTGTGTGAATTTATTTTTATTCTAAAGTATTATTAATCAGGAAAGGATCTTTGGATAACATTTGTGAAATATATTATGACTATAGATTAGGATGTGGTTTTAAGTTTAATTAAATTCATTTATTTGCTTAACAGCTTTCATGTGTTCCACTATTGCACAGATTGTATAATGATTATCAAACAGGTTTACAAGATACAAAGGAGAGTTCTATGGTAAACTATGCATTATCTGCTAATTCAAAAACATTATGACAGAAATGAATCGCAAAATAATTAAAGTGAATTAAGAGAATTGTAATTTTTGTTTTGTTAAATGTACAATTTAAATAGTTTCTATATTTTTATTTATCTTGTGAAACTTAAGTTTTAGTAGAGATTAAATGCTTCATATTATGTGAATTAACAAATTTAAATCTGAAATTTTAATTTCTGCAATAATTGGACAGGATACAATTGAGAAAAACAAAGAAAAAAAATTTATTTAGAGTCATAAATGTTATTGTAGAAATAAAATAAGGCAAATTCGGCATGAAGCAAACTCAAACTCCAAGGAAGGACATAGGCTACTTTTTTGCCTAACACCTGACAACCAACCCCTAAAACGCGAGCGTAGCCGCGGGCGACAACTAGTATTACAATATATTACATACCATAACATATTAAATAAGCTAATTACCGCATTATTATTGATTTACCGATTTACCTTTTCAGTGATAATGTTATGGGTATAATTTTAAAATTTGAAGAGTTTATTAAGTAAATATTGTTTACTAGAATTAACTCACCAGTGTTGATGTGTCTGAACGTTCGCCATTGGATATTGGCTCTGAATTGGTAAACAATGATGAAGATTCTCGTTGTTTTCCCATAACAGAGTTACAAGAATAGAAAAGTGGCCCAGTAGGGTTAAAAATCGGACTGATATGAGAGTATCTGCTCCTTTCATGCCGATTTTGATTTATAAAAAAGGTTTTTAATTTTAATTCAGAGTTTTCTTATTCCTCTTTACAATATTTACATCGATTTTTTTTACAAATTTGAAATCTGTCACTTATGAGTTATGATTAGGTTAAATTTTATGTGAAACTTAATGTGACTGCAAAATTTAATGTTGCCTGCTAAATCTAATGTATTATGAAATTAAAACGATCTATATTGTACATATCGTATATTTAAATATTGGTTATAGGTTAAAAATAAATGCGGAATCTTGGAAAAACCGTTAATAAATACTTTGCGTATTAACCTCTTTTTTTTAGCACAAACATACTAGTATGATACTTGTCGATTTTTAATATTTATAGTTCAATAAAAATTTACTTTTTATTCATTGATCAACAACACTTCTTTAAGATCTAGAAGTTTGAATTTAGTAACTATTGAATAAAATATATTTCTGAACTGAGATTCTTTAATTGCCGAATGCCGGGAGCATAGATAATACACTTATACTAGCTATATATAGATAAGCAACTCAAGATTGAATAGAAAAGTTTACGGGCCTCGGCCACTGGATGGCATTAACCTAAATTTATTAAATATATTATTTTTTATTTAATTTATATATTATTTTTTATTTAAGGATTTTGTGAAAATTGAAAAATCACAAATTCATCATATTTAGTAAATTTGTCATTTAAAAATTATTTGACATATTTTTACAAAATGAAAAACTTGCATGATTGACCTTTAAATTTAAATTCAAAATCAAAATATACTTTATTCAAGTAGTCTTTAACAAGCACTTTTGAATCGTCATTCAACAACTTTTTTTATATTAAGTGAAGCTACCACCGGTTCGGAAAGTGGATTCTACCGAGAAGAACCGGCGAGAAACTCAGTAATTACTTTTTTTCAACATTTAAAAAAACAGTCATGTTAGTTAATTACAATTATATATGCATGTAATATATCCTGCCTGGAAATCAACAAGTATTAATTCCACTTTTTTATCGTCTGTATAATCTTGTATTGAATAATATGCCTTCTTTATCAATGTATTTTTTACAAATTATTTTAATTTATCAAACGGCAAAGTTAAAAATGTCTGTGGAATTTTATTATAGAATACCTTGCCCCAAGAAGGATTTATTGACTTAGCGAAGTGACCTTGCCGTTATAAGTTTATCCTTACTTCTTGTGCACATAGAATAATTATCACAGATTTTATCAATGTTACTATGAATATACATAATGTTTTTGTAAATATATTGTGACACAATGCTTTGCAATTTATTATTATATGTGTTTGTGAGTTTTAAAATAATCAAATGCTTGAACTTTAATGGGATCAGTCTGGTTAAAAGACGTTATTTTTCCATCTATAAAATTCTATTTAAATTTTTACAACAACTGTGAATTATTATATTTATTGCTAGATTACTAATATAATCAATTAATGAGCCTTTATGCTTTTCACAAGATATTACATTAAAGTTGCAATTACAATCTATAAAAAATCTCATTTTCATATCAATATGATTCAGGAGCCTCACGCAAACAAGCCACAATCATATAATACATTTTGTCTAATAACTTTACAATTTTTTCACAAACATCAGTTTCCATACAATACAGCCTAAAAGAAGAACCTAAAAATATACATAATTCTAATTATGAGTTAGAACTATTCTTCATTATAACTTCTTACTCATAATTCTATCTATAAGTATGTAAATCGTTAATATAATATTAATAATAATGTTACGCTAGTATAAACGTTAGTATAATATTAATAAAAATGCCTAATTGTGAGGATCATTTAAGGATCAGGTTGTAATTTGGATCAGAGATGTACTTAATGTTGGAATATTAAATAAAAATAATAATTCTGAAAAACCAATTTACTACTATGCTAATGTCATCTAGCGAGCGCATAAACAACAACAGTTTTAAAGTTTAAGTAAGTTTAGGGGCATTGACTACAAGATGGCGCTAGTTTCTATACATTTTTTTTCTAATTAATGTACTAGAGTTGCATGCCCTGGCCGGGAGTCGAGTCGAGACTCGAGAATTAAAATAAATGTCATTGTCAATTATAAAATTTAGGTGAAAATAAACAAATTTGTTGTTATTTTCGGCACATATTTCTATAACTATTTATAAATGAAGCTCTATAAACCCAGCTGGGTCAATCATGATGGTAAGTTATGTTCAAGTTGTTTTTAAAAAAAATATTTCTTTTTTAAAGCAATTGTAATTTCAGAGAAGCCAATATTTTCGGTGGACATCCATCCAACTGGTAAACGCTTTGCCACTGGCGGGCAAGGAGAAGACTCTGGAAGAGTTGTGGTTTGGAATTTTAACTCTGTACTATTCGAAGAAGTGGAATGGGATTCAAATGTTCCGAAAATGCTATGTCAAATGGATAACCATTTAGGTTAGACTGTCTTAAATTTATATTAATTACTTGTACTAAATACAAACAGAGAAAGTATAAAAATAAAATGTATGTTTCAGCATGTGTAAATTGTGTGCGATGGAGTAACGGAGGTCGATACCTGGCATCTGGTGGTGATGACAGCTTAGTTATGGTATGGGGACTTAGCGTAGCTGCGGGAGCCACCGGTAAACACAAAGCTGAAACTTGGAGGTGCTTGACAACGTTAAGAGGACATGCAGGTCAGTATTGTGTCTAATATTAGTAGCAATAATATACTTTGAAAGTTTTGTGATGCAATTTATTTATTTCTGTATAGTCAACATTATTGTTTAACTTAAGTATACATAGTATATTATGGTTCATATAATACATCAATTTTGTCTACACATTAAGAGAAGTATCACTATGTATGGAGTACCCATATGAGTTGTTAAATTTAAATATTTTGTTATCAGTTGATAGTGTATAACTAACTTTAAAGAAAAGAACTCTAGAGAGACTAGAGATAAGAAAATGCTTCATTTTATTTGATAAGCCCTGAGGAAGGCTAAAATTGCTAATACAGTTTATGTGAATCAAAGTACATATAGTTTTAGGATGGATTTTTGCAACTTACTATATTTATGTATTGTATGTTAATTAAAATATAAGTTATTGTGTCTCTTAAATATGTTATAAATTAACATGATGTCATTTTTTTTTTAAATATTGTAATAGACTTTAAATAATAATTGTCAGTCCCGACTAATGGACAATAATCACCCTGGGTGTAAACACTTTTCTGGCAATATCCCAATAAATCTTTTTGGTGACCCCTGGGATGGCTCACTGATGGTCCAAAAATTGGCATGGCGGCCCTCAAAATGCGGATCTCGTTATATCTTAGTTTGTAAATACCCTCCTGTCCTAAAATTACATCTCCTTTTATCCATAACTTCAGCTAAAACACAACTTTTTGAGCACCACTATTTTTTTATTTTTTTTAATGAGTCTGTAACATGGCAATCTGTGTTAACACAATAAGCCATTCAGATGAGGTTTCTCGATCTGTGTCTTTTTAGCAGAAGGAATTCCTATGAATCCCTTTCATATAGTGTCATCAAATCTCACTGTAAGTGTAGAAACTATGCCATTTCAATCTGGCTGTGTAATACTTCCTGTGCCCATTATTAAAGTGTTTTAAAGAGCTATTTATACTTGGTCTTATGTTTTCAGGAGATGTTCTGGATCTTGCGTGGTCACCATTAGACAAGTGGTTAGCGAGCTGCAGCGTTGACAACACAATAATCATTTGGAATGCTGAAAAGTTCCCAGAAATGGTGTGTGTGTTGAATGGCCACACGGGCTTAGTGAAAGGAGTTGCTTGGGATCCTGTAAGTACACTTCAAAAAGGCAATTTTAAATTTTACTTTATTAAAGAAATAAATAGTAAAATAGTTCTCATAAATATTAATCCGCATTTCGACAACCTTATACACAATTTATTTACAGTTGTTGGGCATAATGTTACTATAAAATAGACCAGTAATGTTTGAAAATCTATAATTACACTATTAATAAATATTTTTTGTTACATTTAATACTTCCAGTGTTTGACATTTGTGTTAAATTAATTTTGTATATACTATTTTAGGTGGGAAAATATTTAGCATCTCAATCCGATGATAAATCTCTAAGAGTCTGGAAGACAGCCGATTGGGCATCGCAAGCAGTGATTACGGAATCTTTTGAAGAATGTGGAGGTGACTTCTATGTTTATTTTGTCGTACTTCATAAATATCCAAAATAAGAAAAAATAACAGCTTGGGGGTCAATACTATACCGATTCTGTTCTCATCTAACTTCGTTCCTCACAAATTAAACTTCAAATTAATCATAATTGACGCCATTTCTACTTATTTATATCAATTACGATACAATCCCAATTTTATTCCAGTCCAACTTTGACCTAACGGCAACTTAAGAATTGGCGCTCAGTATATGTTCTATTTGTGGGCAAAGGTTGTTTTTCTTGTTGAGAAGAAAAAGAATGTAGCAGATCAGGCCTCTAAAATGTTTAAATGTAGTGTCTTAAAATCTCAAACCTTGTTTTTAAGGTCTTAGCGTAGTCTAGAGCCAACAGATTGTAATAAGATTTAGAGTTATACAATTAAAATTATTAACCTGTACAAGCAGGCAAATAAAGAAGACTATATACATCATGCTTTTGGAAATCTGTTTAGTTAACGAAATAAAATTAACCCAAAAAACCAACCCCTATTAATTAGCTGTACATTTTAGGTACAACTCACGTCCTACGTCTGTCGTGGTCGCCGGACGGTCAGTACGTGCTGTCCGCGCACGCCATGAACGGGGGGGGGCCCACGGCGCAGGTGGTGGAGCGAGACAGCTGGCGCTGTGACAAGGACTTCGTGGGGCACAAGAAGGCCGTCACGTGTGCTGTGAGACACATATTATATTGTACCAACGCCTTGTAGTGACTTTTTACAATGGTTGCGACCATTCGATTCGCGGTTGGAGCAATGAGTTTGCTGACAAAAGAGAACTGATGATTATCATTATTTAATTATTTATTATTGTAGTATATATTATATGTGTATATTGTACAATTGTATATAACTGCAAGCCATTAGCATAAGAAAAATAGCACAATCGGTATACCTTCCAGCGCTTCAACAGCAACATCTTCGTGAAGGACGGCAAGAAGTGCTGCTGCGCGGCGGTGGGGTCGCGCGACCGCTCGCTGTCCATCTGGCTCACGTCGCTCAAGCGGCCGCTGGTGGTGGTGCACGAGCTGTTCAGCGACAGCGTGCTCGACCTCTCCTGGAGCTCGGACGGTACCTGCTCGTTGAAATTATATATGGGTTAATGGTACCTAGACCAGGTACCATTACTAGGTTAAATGAACAGTACTTAAGCTTAATGTTTAAATTTCATTTGAAATAATTATTCACTTGGTGCAACAACCATTTTAATACCTCTATAATTTATTTGATAATATAATTATATAAGCTTTATGCTT
The DNA here is from genome assembly GCF_037043105.1 of Vanessa tameamea. Classification (NCBI taxonomy): domain Eukaryota; kingdom Metazoa; phylum Arthropoda; class Insecta; order Lepidoptera; family Nymphalidae; genus Vanessa; species Vanessa tameamea. Next base: position 2,070,368 of record NC_087316.1, read on the forward strand.
ATGACCGTAGTAGCGGTCGAATGTGCATTTTCGACACCAGTTTTTTTTTTAAATAAAATCTTAGTAAATATTTTAAACTAAAAATCAAATACAATGCAGTCAAAATATCTTTGATAATTTTAGATTTTTTTTTTCTAGCGAAACAAACAGTATAATAAACCTTAATAAATAACAGTACATAAATGGTACAATAACCAATAAAGACTCCATTAATTTGTTAAATATAAAAAGAAGCTTAACATAAACACACTAAGACATAACATAGCTCGTTGATTTCCAGGGAGGATATATTACATACATATATAATGGTATTTAAATAACATGACTTAGTATGTTGAAAAAGAGTAACTACTGAGTTTCTTGCTGGTTCTTCTCGGGAGAATCTACATTCTGAACCTGTGGTAGCTTCGCTTAATATAGTTTGTTAAATGATGATTCAAAAGTGCTTGTAAAAACCTACTTGAATAAAGTATGCTTTGATTTGATTTAGCTAAACAATTGAATTAAATTTTAAAATAAAAAAAAAAACGTATATAAAGTTGAAAGGTAAAAATCTTTTCTAACATTTCAGGACTGAAACTGTTAGCCTGCAGCACAGACGGCACGGTCGCGTGCATACAGTTCACGAAAACGGAGATCGGCACGCCGCTCACTCTCGAGGAAAAGGTAACCCAAGTATATTTAACTGATTATATTTATTTCAACTTCAATCAAGAACTAAGTTACTTAATCTACGGCTAAAAATATTAAGTTGGTAAAATAATACTCTTTGCTAAACAGTTTTTAATATTCTCATGTTTCCTTGAAGCTGTTTCCCGGAGTACCAGTAATTTTTATTGTGTTTTAAAAACCATCGCTTATGTTATAAAATAAGATAAAATAAATGTTCTACTGCTGGGCTCTCTATTCTTGTTTTTGAGACTTCTTCTACTCTTGTTTTTACTCTTCTATTCTTGTTTTTGAGGAGGGTTGGACCTTAGTCCACAACTCTACACAATGCGGTTTGATGGATACGTAAGTGGCAGATCTTCATCCGAAACGTGACGATTTTCTCAGGACATTTTTTTTTTGACGACACAAGATGAATTGTAAAAACATTCAGTACATGGAAATTCAGCGACGCTTGCTAATCTAATATAATCCTGTGAAATATACGATAAATTTTCTGAACAGAATGCCTTCTACGAGAAGATATATGGGAAATGTTTCGTGAACGAGCCCGGCGGTGATCTCACATCCAACTTGCTGGTGGAGTGTCCCGAGATATTGCTGGCTCGGGAGAAGCAAGAAGCTAAGAAGGAACCGCCAAAGGAGGAGATCACGCCGAAGAGTGATAAATCACAGGTACATATTAATATACTATAAGTGTTTTGAATGTACTACTAAAAATATAGCTAGATATACACATTACAGTAGAGTAGGAACGGAAAAAATAAAGTTAAGGTGTGAGGGTCAAGCTGCTCACGAGTGTTTATCTGTGAACAATTCGTATGCTGACGTCATCTGACGCGCTTGAAGCTTCAGTTAGTCCCTAATGAATACTGAAGGCTAAGATCTTTACAAAAAAGGACGCGAGACACCCGATTGGAACGAATTTCGCACGCAGTATATTATGTATTAAATAATAACTGATACAATAAAATAAATTAACAATACTTGAGAATAGTTAAATGTCAATGACTAAATTGTTATACAAATTCCGTATGAGTTAAAACAATAACAAAAAATAAGTTTGAATAATATTATATAAAACAGTATACGATAGATAGATAGATTTCTTTGTGATAGGACATTGTGCGAGCCCGTCTGGGTAGGTACCACCCACTCATCAGATATTCTACCGCCAAGCAGCAGTACTCAGTATTGTTGAGTGAGCCAGTGTAACTACAGGCACAAAGGATATAACATCTTAGTTGCCAAGGTTGGTGGTGCATTGGTGATGTAAGGCATTGTTAATATTTCTTACAGCGCCATTGTCTATGGGCGGTGGTGACCACTTACCATCAGGTGGCCCATTTGCTCGTCTGCCTACCGATACCATAAAAAAAGAGAAAGGGAAGTAAAGGTCGCCTGAAGAGGGAAAAATGTTTTTTCCTTACGTGACCTTTTCTCCCAGTTCTCTATACTGTAAGTCGCGTTAGAGCACTTCGTTCGAATACTTGGTGGTATGGCTCTGTGCTAACACGTCCAGGTGGGTATCATCCACTCATCAGATATTCTGCCGCGAAATAGCGGTACAAGGCTCAGGAGACATAACATCTTAGCTCCCAATGTTGGTGGCGCATTTTTTGTTTCTTGAAGCGCCAATATAAGCGCAAATAGTAAAGATGTCGATAACGCCTGGGCAGGCGGCCGCTCGCCTGCCCGTGATATAAGTAACCCCCGTGTGTGTCCCGGCAGCCCTTCGCCCCCGCGCCGCTGCCCCCGCTGCCCCCGCGGCCCGTGGACCGGCAGATCGAGACGCGCACGTCGGACGGCAAGCGCCGCATCACGCCCGTGTACATCCCGCTCACCAGCGTCGACGCCAAGTAACTGCCGCCTGCGCCCGACTACATTTGACCACAAATTCGAATGAATCGACGCACATGCCCTCTTAACCCGGCCTCTAAACTCACTCACTAACCCTGGCCACTGATCTCAGCCGCTTAACCCGGTCTCAAACTTGTCTTTATAATCGTTCTTCATCTCGCCTTGTACTTCAACGTCTAAATTCGGCCTCTTAAACTCGCCCTCTAAACATGGCCCCACATCTGAGCCCCCAAGTTCGATCTTTTATATCGCGTCTAACCTCGCCCTCCAAATTCAGCCTCTAATCTCGCCTTTAACATCGGCCTCCAAATTCAACCTCTAATCTTGCCTCTAACATTGGCTTTCACATTCAACCTCTAATCTTGCCTCTAACCTCGGCCTCCAAATTCAACCTCTAACTTGCCTCTAACCTCGGCCTCCAAAATCAGCCTTTAAATTTCAAATTCAGCCTCTAAATTCGCAAACGTAGGTCGAATTCGAAGGTCATATAGCATTTCACTATCAGACATTTATCATTTCGGTGATAAATGTCTGACTATTTTTATTTATAATATAAAAATATTTTAATAATACGGATGGGTGGTAAGTAATAATTATACAAGGTTTAATATAAACATATACGTGTCCGTTAACAGCGAGTCTCTGGGGTCGCAGCCCGCTACGGAGAGCTGCTTCAGCACGTCCTCGCAGGGGAAGTCCCGCATCAAGGTGGAGCGACGGGACGACATCATCATACACCCCAACGTCAGCAACCACGCCACCACCAGCGTGCGGAACGACACGTATGTTAGATATTATATTAGAATATAAACTATTTAGAATTGTCACATTCGATTGGTAGATATGCTATGTAATATACTAATGTTATAAATGCGAAAGTAAATAATTCGATGAAATTTGGTGTGAAGCAAGCTTGAACCCTAAGGAAGGACATAGACTTTTTTAAGCCTAACAACCAACCGACAGCGAGTACACAATAAACAGTATCGAGATATATGATGCGAACATTTACTATATGTTACTTCCAGCGGTCTGGAGCAGAGGTTGCGCAAGCGCACGGCGGCGAGTCTGCCGGGCCCCCGCGTAGACGAACTGCACGCCAAGCGCAGCTGTGCCTCTCCCACCGCGGGGGCCTCGGGGTCTCCCACCTTAAAGAACGCCGGCCCAGTTGCCCCCGCGCTGCCGGCGCCGGCGCTCGGAACCGCCGGACCGGTCGTGCGAGCCGCTGGCGTCTTGAGATTGCAGGTATTACATGTTCAGAGGCTTTTGAAAATGATTCCTTTTTCAATTCATGAAAGGACTTACTCCGACTTTCTAGGATCACACCTAGTATAGGATACTATATGGATGGATGGAGTTAGGCGACCAACTCCTCTTTTAAGCATAAGCATAACATTTCGAATTTAATCAAATTTAATTGGGCTCGCTCACATTTTTACTGGCACAGAGAGGACTTATTTATAAGAGCTATTTATACACCTTATATTGGAATATAAAAGTCATCGTTCCCGATGATAGTTATTTTATATTACTATAAATATACTTAATATTATTTATATAAATTGAAAATATTACAAAATCAATGATTTAAGTTCAATGTTGATATATTATTTTTATTTTAGCAAGTAATACCTAAAATACGAATATTTTATCATACACCGTCTTTCACACTTTCAGGTTGTGAACAAAGCTTGCAACACGCACTACGGAACGTTATCGCGACTCGAGCTTATACCGAACAACTCGGCCTCAAACGACCCCATCTGGGAAACTTATTTAGGTAAGATTACAGAAAATGTTCAACTATGTGTTTGTTGGAGGCCAAGTGATTAATTAAGGCATTATGTATAATGGATGAATAATAATTTTACATACATACATAGAAATGGATGTGCAATACTTCTCCAGTGTTGTGTCCTGATTTGAAGGGTGAGTGAGCCAGTGCTCGTTATGCTTGCTAAAATAATAATGAAACATCACCCCCAGGTTCCCCCGTGACGTGCATCGCGTGCGACGCGCGCTGGGCGTGCGTGGCGTGTGCGGACGGCGCGCTGCACGTGTGGAGACTCGCACGCGCACCCGCGCGCGCACTGCCGCACCTCGGTGAGCACCGCACGCACCACACGACACACGATACGACACGACACACGACACAGGATACGATAACCTACTACAAATCGGAGCTATCCGAAAATACCACAAAATAACCATAATTTGAACTCAACCGCTTTAGTGTATTCAAATTAGTGAATATAAATATACTAAAATGTTTAACAGAAATGTCGTAACATAATAATATTTTTCTAGACCACTCTTAATTATAAATTATAACGTGTTCTAGCACTACCATCTCAAGCTGCCAAAATGACTCTGTCCGGGGATACGCTCGCGGTGGTGACCACGTCTGCCGAGCTCGCCATATGGGACCTTTCCACTGCCACGTGCCTCGTGCGACCGCTTTGCTTTAGGAATCTACTCTCGCATGGTGGTAAGAATTTATATTTTGGTTTTTCATATATTATTAGGTATGTCTTAATTACATACATTAAAAAAAAAGTTACAGAAATATATCGTTATTATTTATCTATGGGTTGAAGATTTATTTATGAAATGTCTAAAGTGTCGTCTAAGCTACGTATGTAGCTAAGATAATAGTATATTTATTTATCAATAAAAAAATATATATTAACAAAAAAAAATCATTTTTTTTTTCAGTTACAGTATCAAATTGTTCTCTACTCGAAGACGGCAATCCAATGATCTCACTCAGTAATGGAAAAAGTTATATTTATTGCAAAAAGTTATGCGCATGGTAAGACTATATTAATAAAATATTAATGTTAATATACTTTATTGTACACCGCAAATATAAAATACAGTAATCTTAAAACATAATAACAATAAACTAGAGATCAATTATTATAATAAATAACTTAAACATATGTAATGTGAATACATATTTAACTATAATAGCCAAAATATTAATAGGTTTCTACAACCATAAGCAAGGCATCTTTTTTAAGATTTACAAATATTTATAATATTTCTATTTTGGGTAGATCTACGATTTAATTCATTCAAGTCTGCGAACGTTAGGTGGATTAATTCGTGCTACGCTGTGTCGTACCTCAGGGTGGTGTGGGCGGACGCGGGCGACCCGGTGCGGCGCGCGGGCGGCGGCGCGGGCCCGCGGGCGCCCTCGCGCACGCGCGCGCCGCACGCACACGTGCCCGCGCTGCGCACGCACCCGTACGTAACTCACGTCTAAATAAAAAGGCCCTAAATGTCATTGCAGATTACACAAGTAGTAAATTAAGTTCAGTTCTTAAATTTAGTTACCTCAAAGAACCTCTCTGCAGATAAAGGTATCCTCCAACCCTATGTAGTAGTAGTTTAGTATGGACTGCACGCTTTAGGCATTCATATAAGATATATATCCGTTTTTCTAAGAAACCAATGCACTTGAAGTAGTATTTTTTTCAATTAGTGTATAATTTAGCTGATTCTTGTTTCATTTTTAATAAATAATAAATATATGTGTGTAATAAGTTTTTAGAAATTAGATTTTTTATTATAATGATATATATCTCTATGAATATATATAAAAACAAAACTCATTTTTTTTGTATAATATACATAATCAAAATATATATTTTTGTGTATTGGTAATCCAACAACATGTATTACTGTTTTATCTCAAGTATAAAATATAACATCGTATACAACCCCCGTACCGTCACCGCTGCAGACGTTCGAAGGCGCTGTCGGGCGCGGCTCGCAGCTGGCTGGAGGCGCAGGTGGCGGCCTGTCTGCACCTGCGTCTGCCCGCAGACTACCGGCACTGGTTCGTGGCGCTCTTCGACCACCTCGTACATCATGGTAACTTGCTTTACATACATAAAAATACTCTTTGTTCGAGTTGGTTGTTAAAACGTCTTGTTACATTAAAATTGAATGAAAAATGCTGTATTAAAAGTGGTTTATACTCTATTTCGCTAACGAAATGATTAGACAACTATCAAATTTATTCATAATAAAATATCTACAGCCTATTTAACTTTACATACTATATGCCTTCTATAATCTTATATATCTAACTATTTACATCATGTTCAGTGAAAGAGCAACAGACAGAAAGACAGAGTTACTTTCACGTTTATAATATTAGTAAAGATTAAGAGCTTTTGACCTGGCTGAATTGTAGTTGTGGAGTATTTTTTATAGTATCGCCGGTAGACATAATATGCTTGCCAAATAATTTTTGATCTGATTGTTCTTGATAACGCAATATTTAAAAACATACGCTTTATAACTCGCCTGCTTCTTAATTTAAATGAATTAATATATTAGTAGCTATTTGTCGATTGTATGTATAATTTCATTTTGTCCAATTTACCCGGAACTATTCATTTATATAGCAGACTGGCATTCGTTTTCCCTGGATGTCTCTGTATATTAAAGTGTTTTAAATTTCACAGGAACCGAAGAACAGTTAAGAAACATATTGGATGACTTACTAGGGCCGAGTCACTGTACGTCTACTCCTAAGAAATGGCAAAATACGATTCTGGTAATCATTTCGTTATATACAAAAATGAATGCACTGAACCACGGATGCTTGAAATAATATGAGAGAATATTTAATAGCATGTTTTAATTCGTTATTTTTATTTTTAGAGACATACATTTATTTAATTAGTCAGTGTTATCCTTTTTATTTATATAATTTGGACTATTTAAATTGTATTGTATAAAAAAAAATCACCAGGACTTTTTTTACTTTCGGAGTATATATCTATATGAATCTAATGATAGTTTGTTAATAATCTTCCAGGGTTTAAAGAAACACGACATCCTAGAGGAGCTGCTGTCGCTGCTGGTGCGGCAGCTGCAGTGGCAGCGCCTGTACGCCGAGTATGCCGACCAGCTCGGCCAGCTGGCCGGCGCCGTACTCAACGGACACTAACGCTGGGGTTCCTGTGTGTTATGTGTATGGTTCATTTCAGTTGTAGTTGTCGAAGTTTTGGAAAAATATTCACGGACTTTGAACGGTGATTTGAACTGAAAAAAATGTGATTTCAAATTATAATTGGTAACTTATTTCTCTTGGGTTATTTAAAACACAATGATTCGAAATCATTCAGCCAGTATTTGTGACGAAAACTCTCAAGGATTAAATGGAAAGTTTTAGAATCGCAGATGTGCTTCCGTGGCCGCGGCACTATTTTAAATTAGTGAATGTATATAAATGAAATCAATTATTCGGATAGGTTCAACTGTCATTTAATAACAAAATGACTTCTATAAGTGTGAACTAAAACTAATGCCCGCTGTGTGTTGCAATACTTCTTGGAATATTGTTGTAAACATATTTAAGCAACTTGACATCTTAGTTACCAAGGTTGGTGGCGCATTGGTGGTGGACACTTACCTTTTTGTAGCCCACTGACCAGTAGACCAACTGACTTAAAGTAAAAAATACATATCCAGTGCAGCTCATGTGACAATGCCAGAAAGACTCGCTTACTTCTTCATAAGGCTTCAACGCAATTGGTATAAATCAGATAATGGTAGGCTAACGGCACAGATAAATATACATCCTTACATATAAATTACAGTATATGTTAACTGCTGGTTCAGGCTGTGGATTTTCTTATTGAAAATAAAAAGATTTTGATATTTAGAGTTAGATACTCTTTTTATCCTATTATTTAAATACAGAGGTGAATTTCTTTGTTTGTTACCCCTTCACGTCTTAACTATTCATAGATCATCATGAAATTTTGCTAAGTAGTTAAATGTACAAAGGGTGCCGAGGACATAGGGTCCCGAACACCTGCCCAGACACTCAATACGTGGGCCGTGATCTTGCAGCCGATAACTCGTATGAACCTAAACGATTAATTGTTTAATGGTAACTTTAATATTAAGCATAGTTAACGTCAAGTTTTTTTGTTTATTTTAATATTACATTCCAAATATTTATAACATTTGAAAACCCATACACTTTTGCAATCGATTCTAAAATGTCAGTTTTTTTTTTTTATTAAACACTAATGCACATATTATATATATTTCCAATTATATGTAGGCTTTTCAATTATAGAATTATTGGAGACAAATAATGCTATTAAGACATCAATAGTGGAGATTTTGAATATGGTATTCATAATGGATTCGTGAGTAAATGACAATTTGAATGTCGGCAAAGTTGCTAGCGGAACATTGGAAGTAAAATTAAAGCGGATGTAATAAGTGAAGTGGAATAGTGTTGCTATAAATAAAAAATAAATAAATAAGAAATGTTTTCAGTGCATAATATAGGTGGATATACTAACATATTGAATGGAATATGTAAAGTTTGTTAATCTTTATTCCTTCTTCAAATGGAATAGGCTGTAGGGCGTGTTCATGAAAAAGTATTTATCATTTTAATAACTGAAATGAACCACAACTTCTCTACAAGATTTTGTTCGTGAGGACTTTGATAATGGCTTCTAATGTATGATGGGACTGTTTCTCATTCCATATATTTAAATAGTACATAAGATACTATGCCATTGAAATCCATCCAGTGAGAATGACAAGTGTGCTAAGACAGAATGTTGAAACTTTGTATTGATCTTACATATGGACGATGTCCGAGAACTTGTCAATATATTTCATATGTAAAATTTGTTTGTTATAAAGGCTTCAAATGTTTTAACATGAAATAGCAGCTATATACACTTTAACTTAATATAATAATGAAACTTAATTCATAAAGTTTTTTAATGTAAACAATCTTTATGTAGATAAAAATCGAAAATATATATTATTTTCTTCTAATAAACTATAACGCGTACAACTCGGTATGTGATAGACGTGACGTCATTATGCGTTAGAAACGTTCACTCAAATCGTTACGTACAGAAATGTTGCAGTTATACTCTAAACGCATCCAAGGTTTCGCTTCAAAAATTGTTTGCAATAAATGACAATCTAAATGGAATGAATTATTCAGGGATAGTGTTATAAATTTTTGTGATTTGTTAGTTTTAATGTTACGACATTTTTGTGTCCTCTAATTTTATATTTTTATGCCGTCTGTGTTTCGAAAAATTTCATTATTAGTATTATTTACAAAAATACAATTTAATATTAAGTCATAAATATAGCGAGAAATGTTTGTATATTTCTAATATTTAATTTAAAATGTCGTTATGGGATAGTTGAATGAAGAAAATACCGTATCTATAGCCTGTTCATATAAACAAATTTGACTTTGAATTTATGTGATATTATTGATTTTGAATAATCGTTTTCGTAAAAATGAAAATCGAATGACGTATTGAATTATGGCGAAGTTAGAATCGAATTTTGAAAGTAAAATTAACGTGGATATCAGAAAAGTGGAGTATTCTATTGATCGAGATACATTAATCAAGAACTGTCTGTAAAGCATTCTGTATCAGAAATATTAGTAAATCGTATGGAAAATATAACATTTAGATATTTTTCTCTATCTTTACTTCGTCGATTGGAATAGGATGGTCACTCACTGTACAGAATACCGTACCATACTGGAGTATGAGGTCAGTCTACTACACATAAACTTACACGACAGATGATGATGTTATCTCTCTTGCGTCTTCAACATCCTACGTGACATTAGCGAAATAATCTGTGCCCGATGTGCCCGAAAAAAATGTAAAATGTAAAAATTAAAAATTGAATGAAGTCAGCCTTATGACAAAAATGAAGATTATAAATCAGATTATTTCCATCTCTTGAGGTTGCTGTTAGTCATTTACCAACGTGGCTGCAAAATTCTAAATTATTTTTCTGTGTGAGAGTGCTTTTATCTTTGATATGAGTTAAAAGTAATATGAAATGCAATGGATCGTTCAAGCAAAATTGTGTTCATATCAAATCTTATGATGTTAAGCAAATTAATATTAGTGTGCGTGTATATAGCAATAAATTTATTCAGAGAATAAAATATATTATCTTTTTTTATTATATTCCTTCACCAATGTGGGTTAAAATGACAAAAGAAGTTAACCAAAATTTCATTTAATAATTTCAGTCTATTAAACATACATATATATTAATTAATTTGAAATGAGTTTGTAATTAATATTATATAATTTTAATAACTATATATATATTTGATATTAAGTAAAAATAATTATCGTAAGTTGTTATAGAATATGACAATGTGATTATAGTATTAGTTGATGATGAATGAAATATCCGTGTATCTTAATTTATTAAGGATATGTTTGGATTTTATCGATAATATCATTAATCGAATTGCTATTTGTTGTCAAAGTTGATTCTTAAAACCTATACAGTAAAGGTCGAGCCACGCGTGCGTAACCGTGAGAAGCAGGTAGCCTGCGTGAAATCAATTTTAGCCGCTAGATGTCGCTGTGGATCCAAAAGTTTATTTTCATTTCAATTGTTATGTAATTTGACATAAAATAAATAAATGTTCTTTTAATATTCTAAATAATCGCTTTGTATATAAAAATAATGTAATGCAAGTTTAAAATGTGCATTTTGTAGTAATTTTTCGTAACTTTTGCGAATTAACTGAAACTGTAGTTAATAAAAACAATTAAGGCATTTTTACAATTGTTTTAAAATGAAGTCTGCTTGTGATGCAAAAATTTAAAATTATGAAGTTTGGTTAAATGTACTAAATATATCGTAATTATAATACAAAACAAGTTTTAAATATTCAGAGAGATGTGATGTTCTAGTTGCAACTGACATCACGAATTCTAGATGTAATATAATATTATTATGTAACCCACGTTATTTATCATGTTTAATTTATAGAGAACTTATCAGTTTTATTTTCTCTTTCAAAAATGTTTTCCGCCTATATAGCAAGTAGTATCAACATTTTATCACATATGTATGTTAGAGTGCTATATAATGAATGAAATATGAATAAAAAATATGAATTGTTTATAATAGATAGTCTAACAAAATATACTGAATAATTATAAGGAAAATGTAATGATAATTACAGTATAATCGTACTATCGAACTCGCTTGAAAACTGCCCTTTTTTAATTTTATATGTAATTATAATTTAGATATAAGTGCATGACTTGGTTGTGATGTGATTTTAACGTTCTTTAGGGCACCATTTATAAATTACTGTATGAGATTTAATTATCAAGTCGAATAATTATCGTCAACGTAAAGTTATTGCAGATTTTTTCTTTTATAACTTAAAACATCTATTTTAGCAATTTAAAGTTTGACCTTGTAAAGTTGTTAAAGTGGAAACATTTTAAGTACTGCTGAATGCAATCTCAAGTTGAGATTTACAAAGGCTTATATTGTTATAAATCAATTGCAGTGAAGTTACTGATGTCCTAAAGGCCCCGATCTGTTCCATCGTTGTGCCAATGGTTGGTGATCAAAGGCGAGGTGTTTTATTGATAATATGAACGACTTATTATGTATTACGCCACAAGACTGTTGTAAATTAAATTGAAGTATACTGAATGTTGTTGTTTAATTTTTCTTTACATGAACGCTCTTAAGTAAAGCTACCCCAGTATTCCAACCATAAAAGGGCAAAAGTCAAATTAATGACATTTGACGTGTAATTGAAAATATATCGTTATCATATTCGAGTGCTGGAATCATCTATGACATACATTGATTGATTTGCGAAAAGATGCCGTTCTGTACGTCGACGAAGTTGTTATCGGAACTTAATGTGAAAGTAATGTGGATGTAAATAGTTCAGCTGAATTTTATTGTGTTCTGAATAAAATGGAATTAGACAAAAACTATTAAAGGTTTATAACATAGCTATTAAAGGCCTCAATTTAGGTTTGTTTACGCTGATTCTTCGATAGGAGTAAGCTTTCGGGTGTGTAGGGTACACCGTGGTATTTTTTTTAATAAAAAACAAATATGATTTTTACAAACAATATTTATTAGTTTTCTTTTATTATATATTTCTTGAGTAACCATCAAGTTTCATGTTTCACATTTGATGGGCATCTCGTGGGGTTAACATTTTATTTCTGATATTTTCAAATATTTCGTTGCACTTTTGTATATTTACTAGCTGCTCGGCCCGACTACGTAGGGGTGAAATAATCAATTTATTTTGTTTAATATTATAATTATATAATCCTAGCCATAATAAACCATCGCAGCGCCATCTACCGGGTCCAATCTAATCAACCCAGGGGCCCACTCAAAAACATACAACAATATCATCAAATTCGGTCCAGGCGTTTAGGACTGGTTAGATGCCCAGGGACAAACACACATAAAGACACTTATTAAGTAAAAGAAACAACATTTTTATATCACAATAATTTATTTTTACAAATGAGTTATGGATCACAACAGCTCTCACAAGGTAAATAAATCTTCGAGTTTTGTTGAGACGATGTTAAAACAATTGAAATATTTCTCGTGAACAAAACGAAAAGAAAAATTATACACAACTAAAATAAAAATAAAAACTCATTAAGTGGGAAAAGGGGAATTAACTAGACATGTAGAGGCACCATACTTCTACACGAGACAAGAAAAAAGTCGCAAAATTTGAGCTCATCGTAAACAGTCATTTGGCAATAACAATTTTCCTATCTATTCAACAACCCGAAAGCGGTCACTCTTAGTGATAACATTTTATATTGTTTATCAAACACGACAACAACTATACCGATATGGAATCATTTGCGACTACAAAAATTTTGGTCCCGTTTTTTGGGGCGAAAGCGTCGGCAGTTTCGTTCCGGCCTAACAATACGTAACGTACATTACTCTTTAAAAATCATCTAAACACTTACGTCTACGAATATAGCGTCCGAGACGATCGACACGTTAACAATTTTCTTATAAATCTGAGCCGCGAGCCGTCCGGGCCGGCGACAATAAATTAACCGCGGCTCGTCACAAGGGGAGTATGTACAGCTCGGCGGGCCGGCCGGCTCGCGGGACTTAAGGTTACTTAGAACACATTTACAAGCACTCCTGTCGTTGGCGTTTAATTATGCATTTTGTACCTTCGCTGTAGGAGCGCGATTACTCGACGAACTCGTCGCGTCCTCGACAACGAGTCGACGGCCTCTCGACCCAGGGGCGAACGCGCGAGGCGGGTAGACTGACGCGACTTCGACTCACAATCGACAGCAACAAGGATTTACAATCATAAAATCTCTCCGTCGAAAAATGACGAGTAACAAAGTTAAATATACCAACGGAAGCGTCGATCTACCCTCTCCGCGCCGCCCTCCGAGTTCGCGTAATCGGGTCCCTACTCTTTAAAAATATACAAACGAACTTCTAAAACTATCGTCCTATTTACAGCTCCCACTCGGCACTGACACGGGCGTCTCTGGAGCGTCTGCGCGGGGCTGCGCTAGCGCCGCCACAGGCAGCACAGCGCGCGCTAGCACAGCACGGCGCGGTCCTGTGCGGCGCGCAGGCGCAGGCACGGCGCCGGGCACGCGCAGCCGCACTCCGCGTGCGCCGCGTGCGCGTGCGCGTGTCCGTGCGCGTGCGCGTGCGCGTGCGGCAGCTTGGCCGGCTTCTCGTAGTCGGGCTGGAACTTCTTGCAAAGCGCGAGCACGGACGGCGGGTGCGGGTGCGATTTCCGAGACACCTGGAAGGAGCGGTAGAGATATTAGTTCAGACCGACGACCGAAACGAAACTTTTTATCAAGCGGCAAGCGTGTGACACCAATTGTACAAATTCTACTGCTACAAATACACAGGACGTACGTACGAGCGCGAGACTGACCTTGGGCGTGGAGGGCGCGTCGGGGAAGGGGGGGGAGGCGTCGCGGGCGTGCGCGTGTTTCAGCGGCTTGTCGCGCTCGTCCTCGCTCTCTGTGATGGAGATATTAGTCAGTACCTATCAAAGTCAACGCAGACTCATACCCTTTTAATTCCAATTGCTTTTATGAACAGATAAGCCGCTTTATATTTAAAAATGAAACTTTTAGTGTATTTAACAATTAGCGTGCTCTGAAAGTAATGAACCTCACCTTTGCTGTCGTGCGCGCCATTGGTCCCGTTGCATTCGCTGACGCCGTTGTGTCCGTTAACTCCATTAACGCCGTTTACATTAACTCCATTGAGCCCGTTGACAGTGCTGACGCCGTTCACGCCGTTTACGGAAGAGACTCCGTTGGTGCCGTTTACGGAACCGATTCCGTTGGAACCGACTCCGTTGAGTCCGTTAACATTTCCGTTAATCCCGTTAACGCTGTGAGTGTCGGCGGTGTCGTCGTCGCTGGCGAGGTCGGCCGCCCCGAACCCGACGCCGACGATCGCTCTTGGTATGTCCGTCTCGTCTTTCAACCAGGGGTGCTCCAGGCACTCTTCCACTGTGAGACGACCCCTTAAAAGAAAAACATCAATTATTATTGTATCGATAACATTTGATTAAAATCATATTTCATAAATACAAGAAAACTTTATTCAAAAATGATTATGCAAAATTCTGGGTGTCGAGAGAGTTAGCATGTTATTATTAACGAATATATTATATATTAACGAACATAGACATTTCAATTATTGAATTGTTATTCGTGTTCGAGTTGTTTCCAATTATCTACGTCTAAAAATAAAATCATTGAACATTAGATACGAGCAAGAGAGTTCGTGATAATACTTCCTCCTTCCATAGCAATTGGACTTTTGCTACCGATCTCATGAGAAATATTTTTAAAACTACAAAACGGATGTTTGTTTTGAGACAAAACACGGTCACCTAATTTATGCGTAGAGTATGATTCTACTATCTAGAAATGGCATAATACTCACTTCGGATCAACGACAAGCGTCTCCCTTATGAATTGGATGGCACGTTGCGACACGCCGCGGAACAAATCCCGCGGGAAGGACAGCTGACACTGGGCTATGTTCAGGTACGTCTCCTGCTTAGTGTCGCCGGCGAACGGCGAATAGCCGCTTAGCAGCACGTACGCCAGAACACCGATCGACCAGATATCCGCAGCCAGGGATAACGGTTCATAGGATAAAATTTCTGGTGCTAGAAGAAAAGAACAAACACGTTTAAGAATAAATTAGGTACAGTTCTGGAGGTTAAGTTTACGACTTATTAATCGGGTCTCTATATTTATGAAATATCTATATCTATGAATAGATAGACTAGAAAAAATAAGGGTGATATGAGTTATCTGAATTTGTGTTTCTCCCAGTTCTAATAATTGAAGTATTTGTTAACCTCTATTGGCAAACAATTGGTACAAATTTAATTTTATTGTCTACTAGTTGTTGCCCGCGACTTTACTAGGTATAAAAGTAGCCCATGGTTCCCTTGGTTTCCAGCTTGCTTCATGTCAAATTTCATCAGATACGGTTCAGTAGTTTCACCGTGAAAGCATAACAGACAGACAGAATTACTTTCGCGTTTAAATTATGAGTACAGATAATAATAATTACACGAATCCATTAGAGTCGGAATATTTCTACTCGAATGGAAGTTTTTCTCACGAGATACAATAATAATGAATGATGAAGATAAATATTTTTAAATGTAAATTTCTTTGACATTAAAAAAACTAGTAAGACTTCCACCATTAACGTAATCGTCATTTCGCACACATTAGTGAATTCACAAACCCGATCCGCGCTCATAAATGTTTCAAGTTTTACGACCAATAAATATTGTGTGCTTTTTAGACCAGAACTGATTCATATCGATTGCAAAAAAAGCATGCGCGATGTTGAAACTATTATCTTGTAATTTCCATGGAAAACATAAATTAATATATGTTACGGCTGACGACGAGACCACCTTGGATTATAACATTTTTTTTTTAATACTTATATTCGAACTTTGAATATTGAAATTAGAATTTCAATTCTTTTTCTCTGAAATTTGAAAAAGTCCTTGGCGATAGGCTTCCGTTAGCTTTAATAGATCAACGTTATATGTGCTTGTGTAGGAAAGTAAAAGTCGAAGGGTCGGTCCTAAAATCATAGGCTATAGTTTTATACATTTCTAGTAAAGTTAATTAAACATAAAAAATGTCATTGGTAGTCTAGAAGCCTAGTAAATAGTAATATTTGATATAAATACTGAAGCTATAAGATATACTCACCAACATAGTCTCTTGTGCCCAATATCTCGCGGACATGCGCGCCGGGCTGTATCGCGCGACTGATGCCAAAATCGCAAATTAGCAGTTCTTCGCCCTCAGCGGACAAAAGTAGGTTCTGCGGCTTGAGGTCAAGATGGGCGACTCTGCGTGCATGCAAGTGTGCCAGCCCTTCTAAAACGTGACGGAGGGCGCGTCGCGCTGCGCCCTCAGATAATCTCTCCTCCTCATCCAGAAGTCTTTGTAGTTCACCGCCCGCGCATAACTCTAGCACTATAGCGACTTCTGACCGTGTTTCATATACCTATAAATAAAAATATATTTTTTTAATAATAAATAAGTATTGGGAACTTTTCATTCATCAATGAACGGGGTTTTTGAGGCAATAAGTGTACGGAAAATGTCACAATTGCAACAGGGAATGATGGTAATTTGAAATAGACTTATATGTTGAGTATTTACGTGAATAATGTATGTGTTTAATTCGTATTTATAATTCGTTACCGACGATTAAAAAAATCAGCGAGAGAAAATATGCACGTGCCGAAATTACTGAGCGGTATAACTTTGCACGGGCTATTCCATAATTACGATTTACTGATCACATATTCTAGAACCGAACAGCAATACTTATCCTTGAATTCCGGTTGGAAATGATCGAACTAATGTTACACTGGCACAAGGGACATAACATCTCAGTTACCAAGGTTGGTGGCGCATTGGTGATGTAAGAATTGGTTAAGATTTCTTACAGCGCCATTGTCTACGGGCGGTGGTGACCACTTACCTTCAGATGGCCCATTCGCTCGTCCGCCTACCGATATCATAAAAAAAAAGTCCGGGTTGATTCATCACTCACCTCATGCAAACTCACGACGCGCGTGCAGTCAGCGCAGAGTGCGAGGACGGCCACCTCGTGTTGTATCTCGCGGGTGGTGTCGGCGGCGCGCCGTCGTTTGCGGATGAACTTCGCGGCATACTCCTCGCCGGACACCAGGTGGCGAATTTTACGAACTGAAGCGAATTTACCCCTGCAAAGTAAAATATAAAAATATTACAATCTTTACCTTAATATTAATTTATTTAAACACACATACAGATAAAATTATCGATTGTTTTTTGTATGTATACCACGCATAACGTATCGGTTTATAGGATTACGTTAAAATTATGCATATTTATTATTGGGGCTTGCGTATAGTAGCATCAACGTACAATACACCGGTGGCACGACAACATTAGGGATCAGACAATTGCAATTGAAACAGTCATTGCAACGTATTACCGGGAATTAATAATTTTAGAAAATGTACATTGTAAAAGCACCTTAGTATTGCAGATAAGCAAACTCTCTTTTAAACTAATTTCGAAACATATCGATGCGTTAATTTTCTAGACATTTATATATTTGCATTTCAATTAATTTAATAATGTTGTTTTACAATTATCAATTAACGGAACAAAGTAGTGGAATGATCACTCATTTTATAAATACGAAAATCGCTCTCTTTGTCATTTTGTTCATCACGACTAAACGACTTAATCTTTTACAATTATCCCTACTAATATTATAAATTCTAAAGTAACTCTTGTCTGCTACCTCTTCACGCTAAAGCCGCTGAACCGATTTAGATGATATTAGGTGTGTTGATACTTTTATTTCACCCCTCTAGGAGACAAAATGGAGGTGGTGTGCTATAAAATTTTAAGAAGTTCACGCGGTTTTCTCTGTTACGTAATAAAATCAATGTTACTAGACTATTCCAATAACTGTAATATTTAGTTAAAAAAAATATCGACGAAGTTTGAATACGTCTTCTTGTAAATGTTCATATAAATGACATATTCGTATAGATTCACAATTTATAGTTTGCACACATAGTCATTTTTATGAATTTGTCGTTAGCGTCCCCTACAATAATAGATAAATATTTGACTTGGAGGTAGTACGGGACCTGTATGGAGACATAGAGACGTAATGTACCTACGGAACAGTTAGTAAATAAATAAGAATATAAACGTATTAGTGGTCGAGTAGTGTGTACAGCGGTTTTCATGGGTACGCTACTCCGAGGTCCAGGGTTCGATTCCGTAGACGTAGAAAGAGTTCATTAGTTTTCTATGTTGTCTTGGATCTGGGTGTATGTGGTACCGTCGTTACTTCTGATTTTCCATAACACAAGTGCTTTAGCTACTTACATTGGGATCAGAGTGATGTACGTGATGTTGTCCAATATTTATTTAATTCACTAAGGAACGTCGCACTCTGGTAACGCACGCGTATTAGTATATTTCCTAGAACAATTCGTAGTGTGAATTCTTGTAATTGGGCAATTTCGTCTCGGCGACAAACTGAACGCGTTAAACATCTCGTGAACGGTCTGAACAGTCCATTCCGAGCCCATTTGTCGCGATAATAGCTGCTCGCATGACGTTCACGACTAATGTTGCCGCATTCAAATTGCGTCTTCCTGAATGGGGATAATTAGACAGAGATACATTCTCAGATGATTTCTGACAAACATAATCACATGTTATCTGGGAATGTTATAAACAGAAAGAGCAATGAGATCAAGACGAGCGACGCTGGTCTGTCTAAGCCTTTAGTGTATATTTATGATATTTCGCGCACATATTTATGTGCGACTAAAAGTGTTCACATCTACAGTACTCTTGTGGTTGTGTTGAATTCTTATTTACTATTCTTGTCGCATATAAGACTATACACTGTACTACATTGTAGGAAATACATTGATACTGAGTTAATTTAATTAATTTATTATAATGTTTTTAAAATACATCATTAAGTATGATACTGATGTTCTGTAAGTTGTGACTTTTTTGTTGTTGTGAGTAGTTTACCAGGGATTTGTGACGGTGATATTATGATGCAGAAAAGGTAAGGTGAGGTGAGGAGAGGGGTATTGATGACTGTCAAAATATACTGCAATTTTGATAGTATATATAAATCAGACAAATTAAATAATCGGTAATTCTGATTGTATTTTCAAAGACATTATTGCTGCTTATATAGTGTATAATTAGTGTTAAAGTTTTAGTATTCGACATGTTTATAATTTTAGTCAATAAAATCTAATAAAAATAAACAATTACAAATCACTGTACGTGTGATAGTATGTATGTATGTGTGTGTGAATGTATGTATATAACATGTGTAACCTTTAGTATAACTTCAATTTAAGAATTCGCTTAATGTCATATTTGCTTAAAGTATAAGCAAAACGTTGCGCAACATCGTATCTTTGTCCATAGGCCTAGGCCTCGGTTTACGCATGATATTATCGCGTTTCACGGCTAATTCCTCGCCGGGCATAAATCTGCGCTTTCGTTGCGCCAGCGCACTGCAATTAGCCAACCGGCGACGGAGCAGCGCCTAAACGGACTGTCAACGAGAGTATAACGGCGCAGTTCGGCTGATGTATGGGGGCACATTTTATTACCGAGCTATTACCAAATAGGCCCTTTGTATGACTTATTGTAAATTAGTTGTGGTTTGTTTTGTTAGTAAATGTTGTCTCGGTACCAAACGCACTTAATCAGTTCAGACCATTGATATATTTTAATTTAGACAAACAATATTTTACTAAAGGCGTCTTGCGGTTTAACCCATCGCCAATTTCGATTTTTCATGCCTGTTTCTGTGTGATAAAATATATGTCATAAGTATAATACCCTTGACTATCTTACATCAAAATAATTTAAATATATCTACCTCGTGTCTAGTTCCTGAAATTAAACTTTTAAACTCTCAAGCTTTATAATTAAGAAAGTCCGGTATCCACTTCTATCCAAATTATATGTATTAGAATAACGCGAATGAGTAACAAACACATAAACACATAAACTCACAAACAATCTCATCATTTTCAATCTGATTAATCTGAGACAGATAAAAAATAAAATAGTATCACCTCTTTGGAACAGGGAACACGCGAAGTCAATCAATTATACGTCATAAGCGCCAGGCGTTGCGTGAAGCGAATACACTTAGAACGATTTGAATTTTAATAGCAAAACGGCGAGGTGGTCTCTATACATCGCACGAGTCACCCACTGCGCTACTGACGTCACTTATCGAGCTCGGGAGAGATATATCGCAAGAAATCATTTAAAAAAATGTTCAGTGTCAGATTTTAGTGAGCCACTGTAATTACAGGCACAAGAGATATAACTTTTTAGCTCCCAGCATCGGTGATGCATTGGCGATGGTTAAATGGTTAAACACCAAACTGGCTATCCAGTTCAATAAATAAGAGCTACTGCCTTAACTGTTCCATAGCTGGGCAAACAATTGGTTTTAAGATTATTCCAATCCTGTTTCGATGAGGTCCGGCGGATATGTAATATATTTATATGCGTTTGCAATCAACCCATGCGAGTTTAAGGCAAAGGTGAAACCATAAACTAAAAGTTCTGTCGTCGTGGTGTAGACGAGAGGTCCTCATCTCTCGTTTTCTCAGCAGTGGAACATATTACTGTACTTAATAATCGAGGATTTATTTTAAATAAATGCAATATATATTACAAACACTGATATTAAACAAAGCATCTAATAATATATTATAATAACTGTATCCACATACCTCGTATTGCGGAATCACAGTACCGATGTTTAAAGTTTACACAAAATTATATTAGCACCAGGCTTACAAAGGGCGTGTAAAGATCAATAAGGTTTCGCTGACACGCCTCTCAACAAACGTAAGTAGGTCAGTCTTCCATGCGTTTACTTAGAAATCTTTAAGTTAAACAGTCGGGCACAGCTCGCCTGTTTAAATATACTACATTCTACAATTAGACATTATTTAGGATATGTTTTGTGTTACTAAAATCTGTGTACGACGCGTTTGAGATAAATATAATTAATGTCCTTGTGATGATGACCGACTGACTTACTGTGTGTGCAAAAGAAGACACTCTCAAGCATCCATTTTCATTATCGGATGGGACAGCAATTAGACTCGACAAGAGAAATCAAGGCATCTGGCGCAGGTCAACGGCTTTATGAGCTCTCTGAGGCGCTAGAGCGTTAAACTGCCAATTTCCTCATACCTCTCTAACTGAAAATTTCTTGGGAAAAAACTGTAATAACTTTTATTGCCCCGACCCGGAATTAGAACATGGCACCTTCAATTACTACACGGACGAGACAGTCTCAACTTACATCACGACTTCTATGCAGCGACAATTAAATTAAAATATAATTTCGAAAAAACAAAAACTAAATATTCTTTATGTTACGGTATTGAATTAAACGTAAAGCCAACGGTTCGGAAAGTAAATTCAACCGAGAAGCACCGGCAAGAATCTTATTTGTTACTAATATCATAATGATTAAATATCTATTCTATAAATATAATATAGTATTGAGTAATCATAACGTCTTTAGACTTTATATATTAATATAGAGCGCGGGTGTTCTTGCATCGAGAATCAGTACCATTTAACGCCTCGGAAGGTTGTTTAACATGTATTCCCACGTTATTTTATCTACTACTTCGGTTACATTGCCGAGATTCCTAAGGTCTACTTAAAATTCAATTTGCTTATAAAGAAGTTCTACCAAAAAAAAAAAAAACATTTGATTCGATAAAAGCTATTCGGTGATTTTTATCAATAAGTTCAATAAGTGTATTTGTTCGGCTTGCCTTTGAAATTTGATTTAGCAAAAAGTAACGCTGTTATCTGCGGCATTGGTTCCGTCTTAAAGGGAGTGTGAATACTTACATACCCACTGAATTTACATTGTATAAAAAAAGGAAAGCGGTCTCTTTTACCAAAATTTACAGTGAAAATTATTATTGCTAATACATAAAGATTGTCATATATCAATCTAATATGTAAAAAGAACGCTGTATATTATTGAGATAGATTCATACATCGTTAATTTAATACAAATTTTTGTGTCATTCGTCTTCCCACGATGATAAAGTCAAAGATTAAACTTTTTCACTGTTGATAAACTAAATGTAACTCAATTTCCAAACGATCTCTGATTGCGGTTAATCGTTACTTTTGTAAAAAGCTGGTGCAGATGCGCGCGCGCAGGGATTGAAGGCGGGGAGAGGAGGACGGGGGTGATTTTCGGCGAAACGGACGCACCTGCCGCGGCAGCTGGCCGACGGAGAAAAAAGGGCCAGCAACGACCGTCGATTGGTTACATATTGCAACTAAACATATTATAAACTTGACACAATAACGCGGCTACAATATTCGCAGTCGTTATAAATCCCAATATACGTTATAATAATAATTATTATTTCTTAAATAATAATTTATTAACTTCATAAGGAACTTCTACGTTGTGTTTTATTTGTGTAACGAGTGTATCCATACCTAACAACTGCGACACGGCGTAAAACTAGTGCTAGTGTAGTTATTATTATCGAATCACATTATTGTTGTGATATGTATCCGTAGTGTTCTAGAAAAAAGAAATAAAACTCGTTTATCAACTCAAAGGTTGAAAATTTTGGTAAATAATAATAATAATAGATACATACATATTTTGACACAATTAAATGTACACCCTGAATAAAAATTTAGGAAAATTTAAATAAAAATAAATTTTCGGACGAGATCGAAACGTTTCCGTGTATAACTTGTAAGGGCAACGATTCTGAAGCAAAAAGTTATTACATATTTTTTTAGACACAATGTTCTCGGTATTGCGTCACAGAGGAATGCGTGCAACAAACGCGACGCATAGACGCACAATACAAGGAGCAATTGCTCGCTGGCAACGAGTATTTATTATCGCCCGTCAGTTTTATGAATATGCGAGCGTCCCATAAAACGCTCATTTTTCCATATAAAACTCGACGGCCACTGACAAATCGCAGACGTACGTTGACCTAACTATCCAATGAAAACGAATATATATTTTATCGCACGGCCATCGCTAGAACTTACCAACATAAACGTCATGTTTAAATGAAATATACTAGTATCTATGAAACGCAAGGCCAATTTACATGTTACCCGTGCAACATAAGCAAACGATTTGAAAATGAATCTTTCAAACAATTAACTAATCTTTGAATTAATTTT
The DNA here is from genome assembly GCF_037043105.1 of Vanessa tameamea. Taxonomy (NCBI): domain Eukaryota; kingdom Metazoa; phylum Arthropoda; class Insecta; order Lepidoptera; family Nymphalidae; genus Vanessa; species Vanessa tameamea. Next base: position 2,094,067 of record NC_087316.1, read on the forward strand.
AAATTCTAGTTGTGTTTTATTGATGGACATACACACACATATATATATATATATATATACATATATATATATATATATATGTATATATATACATATATATATATATACATATATATATATATATGTCTATTCGATATAATTGCGATCAGGAATCACGAGTAGATTTATATAGATTAATATTTTTGGGGTATGATTTAGTCTACGCGATAACAAGGCTCAAGTAACCTAACTTGAAAAAAATGTATGAGTCTAAGCGAAAAAGCGCTTTTAATAAGATTTAGAATTTAATAAGATTTAGAAGCAGATAACGAGTGTGAAGCGAGATAGCGCTATATATCATCAATGAATACATATTTGGTGGGTGTTGAGCTTTAAGCGTATTCTTTTTAATCGCGCTGCCAGTCACCTAGTTGACAAGTGGTTTGTTTTATTGAAGCTTTGGCTGAAAAGGAAATTGTAAACATGGTGACGTGACGTCAAGACACAAATTGCACGTTTGTTTGATCAGAACTGCTATTATTAATATATCGCGCTATCATTGTAATTTCTTTAGATTCATTTAATCAATGTACGATAAATAATACATATTTACAAATTATGTTACGTTTATTTAATCTTTGAAGTACCTTTATAGTTCTAACTTAGAGCAAATTGATCTTTAAAACTTAGAATTGGTAAAAGATCCGAAATTATTGAGTTGTTAGAATACACAGATATTAGCCAAGGTTCAAAGATCAAATCCAGACAAGCACATAGTTTTTATATGTTTAATTTGTGTCTATAATTATAATGTCTGCTGCACGTATATTTACCATATCGTAATGGAGTAGTCCTCTAAAAGAGGATTTTCTAGCAGTTGGACATTTGTGTAACCGTTTCTTTACCTTTTTATATCTGTGTTCGTAGTTCAATTAAAAATGTTATGGAGATAATATTTAACGTTTCGTTTCGGACAAGATGTCCGCCGTACATGGCGTAACCACAAGTAACATGCAAGAGCGATGACCGGAGATCGAATACGCGGCCTTGGCAATGATGCTCCGAGATTAGATCGACGGTCGCCTCCTCCCGGTGATTGATTATAGAGTACGATCCGAATAAATCCATTAGGCGATTGCTCGCGAGCTTATGTTATGAGTTTCGACGATTTATTTCTTAACGTAATATACATTTTATATGTTTCAAAATTTAAATGTACTTACAGTTCGTTATATACTATTTGTAAACATACAAAAACGTTTAATTTTACATAAAAATTAAATTAAATAGAATTTTTTTTTTCAAACGTAATTATTAATTAATCTTCCGCAATGCTTGTCCCAAAACCAAAAACCTTTTAATGTATTTTATGGTTTATATTATATTTTATCATATATATATATATATTATTTATTTGTAAACCTTTTTTTAATACGTTAGGTTTATGCAAATCAATCAAATTTCATTTCCCGATAATTACCTTAATTCCAAGATCTCTAATATATTCAGAACTGGTTTGTAATTAAAGAGAAAGTGCTCAAATGAAGTCATAAACGCATTAGAGCAAGTCAAAACGGTATTACATTACAAATACGGAGACGAGGATCCGTAGAGCCATTCTGTGTGAACAAACATGAAACTCGCCACGGAACACGACCGTGAAACGTCAGAAATTGATATGCGACATTAGCTTTAAAGATTATAACATTTAAAGGATACACGAGCGTAGCGTACTTGGGATAATGCATATATTGAAACTTGTTAATTGTCCATGGTATAAATTTGACGAACATCTGACGTACTTCCCTTCTCGTGTGGGCCGCGGCAACGTGTAACGAACTACTATCCATCTCTTATCCTACAAATAACATCACCTATCCCTTGGCTTGTGTTCTTCAAGTGAGCGCTCCCAAAAGGAAATTGTCTTCGAAAGTAAGAGGCCGGATTTCGAGGTAACAATTCCCCTTTTAATTAAAATAATACAGTCCACTCATATCTCTTGCGTACAACGCGTCAAAATATCGTATCGCGTATAGGTTTTCAACATTTAACGAGTGACGCGTGTGGCTCTTGCGGAGTAGCGCTACTGTTGCAGCATGAAAGTGAGGCTGACGTGGAGCGCGTTCCGATGTCGCCGGCTTATCTCTTACGCAATTCTGAACTTGAACTGCCGATCGATGCGATCGTGACGTTCGATCGATATCGAACGAATGAACGTTAGAACGATTCGAACGATTCCGAACGCACACGCTCATTTCACACCACTGATCTGAATCATCCTTGAATGCGTTTGATAAATTACTTTGACGTTAAGGAAATATAGTTTATGAATTAGTTTTGATATTTTTGCGCATGCGTATCGATGTTATATTTATGTGTTTATATGATTTATAAGTCGTGTATTTTTATTGGAGCTTAACCGTACTTTAATTGAATTAGTGTCGAATGGTAAATTACTTTTTCAGGTAGTTTGTGTTACGTAGTTTTAATGAATTAGCTAAAATTCTTAATCGTAAAGTATTGCAATATCTGCAAGATGTCAAATTTATATTACTTTATTTATAATACTTTATATTTGTTTCAGTTTCATTATTAAAAAAATATTATAACGTATATAACTATATTATATAAATACAAAAGGATGAAGCTTAGGTTCTTAAATTGCTGACGTAACAAATCATGTGAACTATGTATATAAAATCAACGAGTTTACAAGCGCAATTCTCTGTACAGAGTAATTATTCTACAGAGAGTACCTTAGATATAATATTAAATAACACCACGAATCAATATTTTTGACAGTTAATTTTCTATAGCAATAAGGAATTTTCGGCTATATTATATTTCTATAGGACTGGCATTAAAAATGGTGTAAACTTACTCAAATGTTATAATTTAGTTAGTTTCGTTTATAAAACTGTACCGACAATTTAGTTGAAATAGTTGTAATTAATCAAATATTTAATTAAAACTAACTAACAAAAATATACATGTAAGACTCTGTTGCATTAGTAGATACCCTGTGGATCACCGGACAATAGAGTGAGGGATAGAGGGATGATGAACGCGTTGCAATCAAGATTTAAATTAGAAATCTGAGCTGTTCATTGTGTTTCAAGTGACTTTTAGTGGGGCGAGTTAATTATATCCTTGTTTTTGAAGGGTAAGTGATGGCTGTTGGGTACTTTTAAGTTTCGTTTGTGATGTTTATATTGAGTTGTTGCTTAATTACATAATGCGATTCTTTTAATTTAAAAAATAAAAACGTATTTAACAATAATAAAAAAACAAATTTAATTTTCGTAAAGTATCCGTATTGTAATAGAAACTATTACAATGCGTACAATTTATTAGTGCATTTGCCTTTTTAGTCCTAAGTAACCGCCAGCGCGCCCTTATTCCTAAAAAAAAAAAACTATATTATCTGCGCAGACAATCATAACTAATTTCTGAGTGGCCAACTTAGATCTCGCTTTTAGAGCTATTCACTCACGAAAGCGCAAACCTGCAGGTTAAATTAATTTATTTTTAATAAAATAAACTTAACAAATATAATTATTTTGTATTTTTTTGTCATCGGTACATTTTGTTAACACGAACGTCACTCACTCATAGTAATGCACGCTGATAATAACTTCCGTGGAGGGGAGTGCCTTCGTGAGAGAATAGATTTATAATACAAGTTTTACTCGCGAACATAACTTTTTGCGGTGGTCACGAGCACCATCGCGGCAGATGCATTCTGTTGTAACGTTCGGTCAATACGCTAGGTAAACCTGAGTCACTACTATGAATAATATTTAATTATATGATAAGTTGAACAATACAAAAATAAGTTGTTTAATTTAATTCAGATTGAGCTAAAATAAAGATGATGGCCATACCTAAGATGAGCAGAGATCCATTCCTTAAGAGAACATAGAAGTTTTATAGGAACAGTATTGCCAGGGTTAATAACGGATTTCATTGAATATAACTTAAAATGAAAGTCAGTCAGGTTCAATATTGAAATTGCGAGTGACACTCACTATCCAATGAAATGATTTACATCGACGATCGTACAAGATTACAATCATAAAACGTCAAGTCCGATATTGATATCATAAACGTTTTACAGCTTTATGCAAAGCGAGCATCTTTACAATCCGATTCGCTTTACGCTGAAGATATTTTAAAATACCTACTTATGATTTTTTTTTAATAATGCCTGTATTCAATTAATTTTATTAATCCAAGGTAATCCAATTGAGGTGACAAATGAGTATATCTATTATTATTTAACTTCAAATGGTTATAGTTTAAATAAAAAAAAAATATTTAGACAAGTGTTATTTGTCGCCTGACTGCAACTGTCTTTGAAACGTATGATATTTAATAGGGAGGGAGCTATTCATGTTCGCATTGTTCAACCCCAACAAATTGCATCCGCGGTCGTTGAGTGCATAAAAACATGAAACGAAACGACATAACTAAAACTGTATTAAAAAATTAACCAAAGCAAAATTTAAATTTTATCGTTCGAAATTTAAAATAACTTGTAATCAAAAATCTAAATACGTCTCTATTTTCACAGTATAATATGCAGATCGAGAGATCGGAATGTCCAGCCGGGACGCACCTGCCGGAGCGCGTGCGCAGGCAACACGCCGATACATTACACTCGATAGCGAATTTCGATACAGTTAATAATTTATTGAAATAACACCGTAATCGCTGTGAGCGATATTAATTATTGCAATGGGAGCTTGTTTACAAACATTTCTCGTTGTTATGGAAGAGTTTTCGAGCTCATGGGAATATTTATTTGTTGCCCGAAGCCATTTAAAGGCAAACATGACGTATTTATTATGTATATTCAGAGAACATTTTATTTTGTATGCGGTACTAGTGATGCAGTACTTCCGACGTCGTATCGATATGATTTTTCATATTAATTTTAAAATCGCATTTATTCATTGTATATATAAAAACAATATGTATGTTTGTTTTATCTGCTTCGAGAATTGATACATAGTTAAATTTGACCGTCTCGTTGATCTAATAGCTAGCTTATAAGATTAAAAAATTCTTTGCACAGGACAAAAAAGTTAAAGAAGACAGACTTGAAATTAAATATTGACTCAAATAAAATGAAAAAAAACAAAAAAAAAAACTTGTAACTCGTAAAAAAGATGATTTACATAGGTTGAGTTTTATTCTAATACTATTCAACTAAACGTATGTATGTATGTATGACCTAACTATGTAACCAAGGCGATAATAAACACGGAACAACCAATTGGCAACGATCACTCGCTCGCTGATAAATGCACAATAGAATATTTATACATGGCTGACGCATTACTAATTCATGTACTAATATAGTGTTAGCATTAATTCTAAATTAAATATTCCTATAATCTTACATCGCGAGTAATGCTAACCGAAAATTTTGGGTTCAAACCCGCCTGCCCGCAACCGGTTACCACTAAGTTTTCGTGTGTTTAAGATACAGTAATAAAAAATTGAATGTATCGGATGTAATCTTCTAAATCTTCTTAAGATAGGAGGATGTAGTCCAGTCACGGGAAACTTACTGACTGTTACTGTTATTTTACGGTTCTGAGTCCGGCTGGTTAGAGAGCAATCATGTTTAACCATCAGTTATGTATCGCTGAATGTTTTTATTGCTATGATTAACAACTTGGTATGGACTGGGTAGGTACCAAACATCAGCAATTCTACCGCCAAACAACAATCCTTAGTAAGTTCCGTTCTGGTTTGAGGGTTGAGTGGGCGTAACTACAGGCCCAAGGGACATAAGATCTTAGCTCCCAAGAATAGCCAACAGCGCCAATGTCAATGTTGTTGAGGACCACTGGCACAGTTGGGCGGCCCATTTACCCATCCGTCTAATTTAAAAAAAATAAACTTGGATTGAGCCACTGTTATGGCATGGCATGAAGACCATTAGACCTTACAATCCCTGGTTGGCAGCGTATTGGCGACATAAATTATAATAATAGTTTTACAATGCCAATAATCAGAGATTACCATAAGCTGACTCACATCGGTCAAGTGCGAGGTGTTTCGTGACGGAACCTGTACTATTACGTTTTCCATGAGACTATCTCTGAAGCTATCTTTATTAAGAATGAAATTTTTTTTGAAAGCAAGGCGTTACTACAATATATTTTATCGGCGAACAATGTCTAGTCTAATAACGGCTGATAACAAGCTGTTTTATACATCTTCTTGGTAAGATTTCGTACAAAATCGTCTAGGTACCAAACACTCATCGTATACACACAGAAGCCAGAGCCAGTGAACTACAGATGAAAATGCAAGGGTTGGGTAATACTTTTAACAGTGAAAAGGCGATTGCAAACACCAGAGTTATCTTAAATATATTCCGCACGTGGACACATTAATGATTATACTAGATTTATATTAACAAATAATATTTATTGAACAAATTCCTCTTACTACGGCTCGGAATGTGTCACTGCGGTACACCTGCCCGTGTCAAGGTTGGCAAGTTCAGCTCGGCTTGTAAGTGGGACTTGAAAATTAATCGACATTTGAAAATTAATATGCAAATTTGACAGACGGTCGTATACAAGGCTTTTGTAATAGTCTGGTATAAATAATCTGACGTATGTTTTTTGTTTGTTTACGTTAAATCTTGCTGAATTAGAACCAATTCCTTTTATGTCCTATCAAAGGTCTGTTTTCACAGATTTGATTATATGGTAAGGGTGGCCTGATTATACATCTACAATTATCTCTAGACGAAGGTACCGCGGTTTCATGTCTTTGCTGGACATAAAATCAATACTAATATTATAAATCCGAAAGTAACTGTCTGTTTCGCTTTCACGGCCTAACCACTGAACTATGTCTTTAAAATATCAATTTGCGATATATTTAATCAATTCAATGTATTGCTGAGCTTCTTGCTTCAATTGATTGTCCCCTTACCTTTTCTGTATTCATTTATGAATCAATGATTCATGTATCGTTTTAATTTTATTGATGTAAAATGTTTCTTTATGTTTATGATTATGACTTTAATAAAAATATAATAAATAGTTACAAATGCATACGCATTGGTGACTGATTTAGTTGTCTTGGACAACCCACTTCGAATTTTTATGGAGTTTGTCTTTTATTTTAAATTAATTTATTCGTGTACCTTCATTAAAACTTACATCAAGTAACATTTGGATAAAACAATGAAAAATATGCTGCGCTAATTGGAATATTTTAATGACTGTACCTACCAATGATTTTAAAAATAAACATTTCATGAAATTTAGAAACTAATTAAAAGTATGTGTTGAATATATATTTTAAATAATATATATTTTAAGTGTCGAGACTGTGACATTAAGACCTTTGATTGTTGCTAGTTACAATACGACTAATTTACGAACAATAGATAGTAATTATAGCAAAGTTATACATTTTAAAGTTTATGATATTAATAGAAAATCTAATTACAGCCGAACTATTTTTTCCATCTTAGATAATGAGATGCAAATAGCTCGTGAATATTATGATTGAATTATTCACGTCGGCAAAGCTCAAGCGGTGCGTGGGCGATCTATTAATTATGGTCGGTCCGCTTCCGTGGCTGCGCCCGCGCATCGCTGTTGTTCAGCGAGATCGTTAGGTGCTCACTTTGTTGTCGAGAACGATTTGTTATGACTCAATGTGTTGCTACCTCTGTGCTTTGTATGAAACTTTTATATATTTAAAAAAATTATCACCAATAACGCATCACGTATAATAATTAAAGAAACCAACGTACGATAATAATAATCAATTAATAAAAAATAATTATTATTACAACCAAATTGGATGGTCGGTTGTTCAAACAGATTTCAAATATCTCAGTAAGAAAAATATTATAATTAGTTCATTAATTTATGTTAATAATAACATAAATTGGCGTTATCGTTATTAAGCTACAATCACATAAAGGGTTCATATCATCAGTTCAAAAACATTTCTTTAAAACTCTTTGGATGATTTTATTCACACTTAAGAGATGCAAGTACTTAACGTCAATTACATAAATTCTTCGGTTGCAAAAAACAATCAGATAGATTATATCTCCGAATGAAACGCCTCATACAATAGTGATCGAGCACCACTTAAGTTCACGGTCTGTCCTGTTCAATTCATACATACATTGTAAGGTTCCACACAATTACGAGTAAAACCGGACCAAATAAATGCCTCGGTCCTCGTCATTGCTCAGAGATATACCTCGTTGATAAGTTACGCGATACAGACAGCCTCTCCTGCTCCTAGGCTGAGTGGAGTGATCCGAGGATCAGGTCGATTAGGAAATAGGTTAATAAATTTGCCGTCGATAATGCTTATGATTGTGTATGATTTCGGAAACATCTTACAATATTCAGTACATCCGGTAGAATCTATATTCCGTACCGGTAATTACTTCAAATTCAAATTAATCTTGTATATTGGCGGTTTAAAAGCGCTGGTAAGACTCTACTTCAATTAAATATTTTTTGTATCGATAAAAACATTTTAAAAGAAACGTTATTCTATAAACATATCATGAGTTTGTAATTAGAAAAAAACTGATTTATACACCGTTGTTCAAGCTTGCTTTTTACCAAATATCATCAAATTAGTTTAGAGTGGTTTGGTTGTTAAAGAGCAACAGACAAACGGAGTTATTTTAGCATTTATAATATGTGTATAGATTTGCATCAAAAACGAACCACCGGCAATAAGCTTAGTATTTCAGTATAATAAACAATAGTTAAATAATTATGGTTCTTGAATGGCTATCACGATCCCGCTGAGAAACATTTAGAGTCAAGTGTAAAATGCGTGCTCGCTAAGTTTTGAGGACAAAAGTGGCACTCGCCTTACCCTCGGAGGACGTACTTCTCATCAAGTGCTCGTTTCTCAGGGGGTCGTCTCGGGGTAGTCAAGGGGATAATATTTATTATTGACACTGTATAGCTTGTGATATGATATAAAATTATATTAGATGCGAAGATATTTGATTGATTTTTAATATTTTTTTTATAATTTAAGGCACGTACTTTTATGGCATGCTGGTAGGACTTTGTGAAAGCCCGACTGTGTAGGTAGCATCCACTTATCAGATATTCTACCGCCAATTAACAATATTGTTGTGTTCCGCTTTGGAGGGTGTTGTTAGTAAGTGTAACAACAGGAACAAGAGACATAGCATTTTAGCTCCCAACATTGCTGATGTAAGAAATGGTTATTATTTCAATGTCTATGGGCGATGGTAACCACGTACCATTAGGTGGCCCATGTGCCCATCCGCCTACCTATGACATAAAAATAATAATAATAAGCAATAAAACCTACTTTTTGTTATGTATATTTATTATGGTATTTCTATTTTTTGTCCTTTTTCGGACATTTTCCTGTATCCGTCATATAGTTTACAATATAGAGTCAAATGGAGACATATTGTTACAATGCTAAAATTGCTGTAGTTGTTAACTATAGTTTAAAAAACACGAACGACACAATACTACCCGAGTTTTATTAATTTACAAAAATAACAGTTAGTCGTAAAACTTTCTTGCGGATTAAATTTGAAATTAATCAAATGTTAAAATTTGATTTTGCATTCTCATTAATATGAGCTTGAATCGAAATGAGACCATTGCAAGCAATATGCCATAAGTCGGTCAAATGTGCTGTTCCCAGTAAACTATGTTTGCTACGTAGTATCGAGTTAAATGGCCGGTCATCTATTAACTGGTCGAGCGCTGCTAATTAAGAAAACGTGGCTGTTCTCTACAAAGGACGCTAGAAAGCTGCGCGTGCGACAGCTAATGTATGACCGGCTGATCATGACGCCCCGAGCACCAATAATACTAAACTGTAATTAAACATAGTTTTACTCATCGTAGACACTAATTTGAATTATTTAACGATTATTTCGGTATTTTAGGCATCATTAAAACCTATGTATTTTAATTAATTCAAACGAGGGCTTAGGAGACAGACACACCAGAACCCCGGACATGGGTTGGCATATTAAAGAATGAGTTTAAGTTTTATCAAATAACTAATTAGATATACAGATTAGGTAGCGATTTTTACTTGGCGCGCTGTTATCTGTTCCGAGCGTAGATAATTCACTAATTCAAAGTTGAAATTTCTAAAACTCAACAACTGAACATAAAAAAACGCGATAATTTTAGTAAAAGCTATTGAATGTGTTCCTCATGATTTATAAGATTGAAAGAAAGTTAGTATTTTGAAGCAATTGGCCCAAACAGACGTTCATTCAGAAACACTTGCGGAAAAGTTAAAAAGCGAACCAACAATGGACCTCGTGTTTCGCGATTTCCCCCCACGATTGTTATCCGCTTCGATCGCAGATAATGGTGCTGTTAGCCGTTCCGATTATTAGAATCGATTAGAATATCGATAAATATGACAATTGCAATTCATAAACATATCGATTGATCGTTGTAATGTAACTTTTGACAAAATTAATGTATAGGTTTTAGTTGAGACATTCAACCATTCAATTGTCAGATATACCTTAGTGACTTATTAATGGATTAAAAATCATTAGTCTTTCTGTTTTATAGTATGAGAATACACAGTTTCTTAGGAATCACAGAAAAATAGTACAAATTAGTGTAGTAACAATTATATGACGATATGTCGTACACATAAAATAAAATCCTTGGCATTAATATCAAAGTATCGACATTGTCGATCACGTCCCTAGGCGGTCAGCGTAAGAACTGGTCCGTATCGTGCACAAAGAGATGCGTCGTGCCGCCACTTTCTCTCCATAACCTTTCCGGTGATCTGAGATCTACTATCTGACCTCTAAAGGGCTTTAGGTCGAGTACATACGAACTTTTATTTTAGTTTGAGTTTAAAGTCATTTTTGAAACTTAGCTTTTATCTCTTTTATTACAAGTATTCTGTTTTAGTATACATTTTGTTTTTACTAGTAACGCGATTTACAAACAAATAAAATATTCCGGGTATGGGAGCGGTCTGTTGGTGATAATTTACAAAATAAAAGTAAATCAGAAGTATCTCTCTCTGTCTATTATAGTAACAGAGTTTAATGAAATTTGTTATGGAATAAGTTTGAATCCCAAGGAAGGATACAGGCAACTTTTTTACACCTAAATCCTACGACATTTTTTATACCTAGCACCTAACGACCAACGCCTCAAAAGCGAGCGAAGCCGCGGGCGACAATTAGTTTATCACATTTTCTTTTATATTTTTTCTTAGTAATATAGCTGATCTATACATAATTAACACTTGTATGTGATCACCCTACCTGGCTACGTGTATAGGATTCGCTTTCTACTTGCTTCGTAACGAAAACACTAATCGCGGTAGCGCGTAAGGAAAAAGTGACCTATGATTAAGGTTGCCAGTCTAATGATAAAACAGTTCCTCATTTATGTAAAAAAAATTGTAAAAATATCGATTAAATACCAACTTTGGAAATCGATAACGTGGAATCGACTGGAACGAAAAATTAAATTTAGCATTAAAATCAATACGCAATTAAAATATTTTTTTTAATATATATATATGTTATAAAATTGACATCCCTGAGCACGACCCACAGCACGAGACCGTTCGAGATCGAGAACGGGTCGCGGAGACAACGCAAAAACATCGACATCGTCGTACGATAACGCTCGCGTGCGCCCGCGTCGGTGTGATGTACGCCGATACACGTGTAAGGCTGTTTGCAGACTATCTGAGAAAATTAAAACAAAACTTTACCGGTCTTAATTATAAACCTTGTTTCTCTCTTTCTGCACCCATTGACGTGACATTCGAAAGAAAAAGACAACACTTTATTTAGTTTAACTAAACACTGGCACAATATATTTTTTAAAATAAAGCCGTATATGATTTGCAGTGCGATCTAGTAAGAATTATATGCCTCGTGTTTCACTCGTGTTATCACCATCGTTTTCACCATTTTGATACATGTATCCTATATATTTTATAATTATTATAGTCCATATCGCATATCACATTCGAGTTTCTTACAGAATATCGGTACAGTTTACGTGATAGACGTTAAGAATACCGATGTCTGTTACATAAGAAACATCAAGGATCACGTCTGTAGAGCTGCGAATACGTTAAAAAGGGGGTTACATTGTTGGCTCACATCTGCCTCTGTGGGTGAATTTCAAAATTTTTCTGAATAAAAATCGAATCAAAGTGATAGAAATGTTTCGACTTGTGTAGTTTAATTCTTTTTTTTTTATGATTTGTAAAAGTAGCCAGTGTAATCCTGATGTTGTAATTTAAATAAATCAATAATAAATATATTCTACCGCCAAAGAGCACTACTTAGTATTGTTGTGTTCCGTTTTGAAGGGTGAGTGAGCCAGTGTAATTACAGAAGGGATATAACCTATCTCCCAAGGTTGGTGGCGCATTATAAGTAATGAGGTAGAGGAATATAATGATAATAACTATGGACGTGATTTTGGATTTTATGGACTATATTTTCGCTTAAAAATATTAATAAGAACAGCGTAGTATGTTTACACTTTTTAAAACAAAATTTATGTTTTGTTCTATGTGTATCGAAATGTTGCATCATCTAATTAAACTACCGTTAAGTAGTCACCAGGGGGCCTAAAGTAAAGGAGCGCAAGGTCGCAATCGTATTGTGCGCGAGTACTGCGCATGCGCAACCATTGTTACTGTATCAACACAGACGGGAGCCATTATGTTATTACTTTTTTGCCTAACAGATTCTCAAGGAAGATGTATCAATGAGAAAATAGTTCAGTCATAAAACCGTATCTTATCAATTTTTATTCAAGATTCATTTTAATTAGCGAGATTTTTTTATTTTTTATTTTTGCCAACATCGATGACTGACAATGTTTGTTGTTATTTTGATATTTATATTTGTATTTAAAGTCGTATACTAGTAATTAGTTAGTTAGTAATTAAAATGTAATTTACATTTATGTAACAAACAGATTTATGTTAAAAACTCTTGTTTACATAAATGTAAATTACATCTTAATTCACTTAAGTCTGACAGAAGAAAATTAACAGCGCCGGTTTCCGTGTAGCTTTTAATTTCAATAACTCTTTAACATTTCATTTTCTAGATATTAATTATTCAACGTCAATCCACAACCAGTGTAACAAATATTATCTGTCGATATGAAACTGTCAGTATACCGGATTTGAGACAATTTCGTAAGAAATAAGTGCAGTTTTTAATGGTAACACTTTCGCTAGCTCTCAATCATCGTGACAGCGGCTATTAGTTGGCTAATTGAAGGACACGGTAATGTCACTGTCATGTGACTAAATAGAGCCAGTTGCGGACGTTCGTCATCGTCGACGATCGATCGAGATCGAGTACAATCAATATTTTGTCAACAGACAATATGCTCAGGCGAGTCCTTCGGCTATTAGCCTTACGGCTAATCATTACATATTATAAAACTAAGTCGCTTACCGCTGTCTGTCCCTGTGTACGCTCAGATCTTTAAAATTACACAACGGATTTTGATGCGGTTTTTTTTTAAAGATTGATTAGCCTTATAAGATTGCCACTAATTCAGTCTGGTAACAAAGAAACTGCAAATATAGTTCATATTGTTAAATTATGAATCATAAGATCAAAAACAAAACAAATGGCATTTAAGATAAACGAAATCGTTGAGTGTCGATGATTGATGAGAATGGTTATATCGTATCGACCGGTAATTGAGATCGGCCATAATAGAACTACTAAGTTTATCTAATGGTGTCAGATAATTAGACGCAATAAATCATACGAGGTTGACGCACTTGGAGGGAAGTTCTGGGTTCATTGCAGGAAATGGATATTACGATAACGACGCGCTCGGCTTTAGCGCTCGCGATCACGCGGGGGAGTGTTCATGTTAAATCTCAGTCTAGTTATTGGGACGTTGAAAGATAAGATAATGCTCCACCTCGATCATTTGAGAGGAGCTTGGAGTCAGGACGACAAACCGACGTCATTATCGTATAGTTCTATAGCTAGGCTAAGGACTCTTTTTGTTTCGAAAACTATAGGAGCTCATTATACTATGCTGCTTCAAAACCTATGTGGCACAATTTTGTCCAACACGTGCAGGTTTGCCTTCGTATTTTTCCTTCACCTCCGACCACGACATTAATTATAACTCAATGTTTTACATGTTCTAACAAAAACTTTGAAGCGTTTTCGATACGGCCGTTCCTCGCCGTTCGTTTGATTACGCTTTTTCACATTTTCCATAAATCTTCTTGTAAATAAATCTCGACCACGTGTGACCGCCCACATGAAACATACTCCTACGTAAAATCAAGATAATTACACTTTTACAAGCATAAAAATATTAATTATTTTCGAGACATCACGTTTTACTTGATACCCAAGCTCCTCACGAATTACGCTACATTATACCACGCATCCCCCCCTCTTTATCTTCCTAGCTGTGTATTAATTTGACAAGTGGCCTCTTAACTATGTCATCTCTTCAACGAATGAAAGAATCATATCAAAAGACAAATAAAACCCTTTTATTCGAGCAATTTAAAAGAGCAACTTGGGGTCGATGTTTGAGGATCAATACCAGGCTTAGCATAGCTGTGTCGTGGGATGTCTCTTTTTAGTGAAAAAATAAATAAATATACTTAATTCTTCCATCTTTGTTTACAGCGCAAAAAAGTTTAATTTACTGCAAGTGTTACTTCCAAGGCTGAGACGAGCTTTGAATAAGAGAAATGAGATTTTATCAATTTCGGTTGTAATTTCTGCTAAATGGACAAAGGAACGAATTTGCTTGATTGCGTGAACAATGGCACCGCTTGAAAGCGATGGAGTTACAATTTAGTCATGAGACTAGACTTTTTATATTTATAAATAAAATTGCTTGCTTTTTATACCATTATTACTTTTTACGGTATAAAATGACCATATTAACAAGAATATTGAACGAGCACGTTGCATTGGCAACATTAAATAGTCGTATTTAGTATTGCATATCTAAAACTAAATTAGATGCTATCTTTACGATAGCCGTTATAGAACTTAACGAGGAAGTCTATGACCTGTGTGAAGCTAATCTATTAGTAGTCTGTCCTCGTCCATGACCCGCAATATAGGTCACTGCCGACGTCCGCGTGGATTTTACGATTATATCTCCTCGCGAAAGCTTATTGGCAAAATTTCAAATTTCAAACGTCTGTAGTAAGTCTGACAATGAGGAGGCGTGAATCACGAACGGCTGGAACGAAACGTAGATCACTGAGCCCGCTCCGAGTTCTTTAAAATATAACATTAACAATAATACGGCCGTCTAGACATTATGATATGTGATCGTTTTAGAATAACGGAAACGGTGGCTGGCGACGGCGTTCACCTTTTTATATTATTTCTCGTTCATTTCCACCGGCCTTCGCATGAATGAGATGCCGTGCGGTCAACGCTCAGGCCTCTAATTCGAGCCGCGGACGGCCAATAATAACAAATGGATTTATGGCTCATTAAGCTGTGGAAACCGGGAGAGCATTCCGTCGGGTTCACGATAAGCAACGTGTCATCGACCCTAGCTGTGAACTAAAAGAAAAGTGAAAGCCGGTGACAAATCCCCTGGCACGTGGCGACGACGTAACACGACTCCACGAGTCCAGGAATGCGCTCTACACAGATGGCGAACTGTGGACAACAAATTGTTCTGTCCCAGACACAAAGTAAATAGATACGTCTGTAATTAATATTATTAGAAATTATTGTTAATTTGTTGATTACGATTAGTAAACTCTACATGAGGATTGTAGTGCATGTTCAAATGTATATAACATTTATAAATAATGGTCTAGGGGTGTTTCATATGTGAAATTTTAAGCACATTTTTATTCAATGGACTAAAATCTGTTATTCTGTTATTACCAACAACTGTTTAGACTATTGGTAACCTATCTAAATGTTCCCTATTACAAGTATATAATTAAAATCTCATATTCTATAATTCCGACGACTTTATTTACATTCAACTTTATACTGTAACGTAACGATTCAGAAGTGCTCTTATGAGTCTACTCAAATAAAGAATATTTTGATTTGATTTTGATATTCGAAATTTAAATATTCGAAAATGGTCATCTTTGCTCATAGACTAGTGTATCACACTGTCATTGCGCCGCAAGCCACATGATCTAAGCAGTTACATCCCTTGTGCCTATAACACTAGCCCACTCGAACCGGAACACAGCAATACAATGTATTGCAGTTTGACGGTAAAGTGGTGAGTGGGTGGTACCCTCTCAGACGAGCATGCACAAACCAATACTAACGGTAAAATGTGTATTCAATATAAATAGCTAACAGAATTTTTAAACGTCACAATCAAATTAGTTTCTGTGAATATATATAGATTTACACAGATTTGTATATCTAGTTCTATTTATTTAGATCGTTATAATTCTAAGGGGATAATGTAAGGCACCTCCACTGTGGCGCCAAACTAGTTCCTCGGAGCTGACATAAAACAATATATTTATTGAACACCGAACACATTAAGACTTCGACTAGAATAGACCTTTAAGCGCTCAACTTTATTCTAATGTCCGCGCGAACCGATGGCGATTATTTTATCTCAACAGTAATTATCTTTAGATACTCTTTACCTTTTATCTTTAATAAATCAAAAATCAAGATAAGTGATTACGTACCTTATAGTTTATTGAGTAGTTAATACATTATCATATTACTATCTCGGTTTTGAAAATGTTCGTAATTGTCCTTATAAACTTTACTTTATAGTAAATTAAATTATTCTTAAGCTTTTTGTTTACATTTAGTTTTTCTAAAAGATACCTATATACATATATAGGTACACATTTTAAGTTTGCTGTTGAAATACCATTTACTTTGAAAAATAATGATTTAATTCTGTGGAATAAGTTTTCTAATATGTAAAAAAAAAACTGTTCACAACCATCGATGATATCGCATAAAATACACACAAAAAAGAAAAAAACACATCAACCATATTGAAAAACTTCTTTTTTAAAGTCGGAAAAGAGTTTTTTTTTTGTAGCCGAACTGCGCCAGCGCAAGGTCGCGCCCACCCGGACTCAGCCCGCGTGACTCATGTTAACAAACCGTGGAGAATAAGCAACTTTAAAGCTATTTTTTTTATTACACCTAATTGGTTACGTAAAAACGAATTTTCAGTCACGACTTTTAATTTTTCTTTTGAAATCAATGAACAAAGATTCTCTTATAATACATCTACAAAAAATATATTAAATCTATATTTTTTATATTTACGGATAACGTATATTCGTTCGCTTGAGACTTGGCCATGATGAGTACTCGAGTTTATTTAAAAAGAGTGATGATTAAACACAGATATCTATAAAATTAAATTAAAAAGTAAAACTGAAAAAACGTTGGTGGATGATGGCCACAAAAAGTTCTAAATTATATCTACTAGCCGCCGAGGTGGTTTCGTGGGGGAAAAAATAATTCAAAATCACGTTACACCCCAATTAAATTTAAAATTTACGAAAATCCTCTCCTAGCGGAGTGCTCGATTTATGAAGTAAACCTACGTTCCAAATTTAAACTTTCTACACTAAGTAATTTCAAAGTCTGGAAGAATGATTTATTAAGTATACATGTACTATATATGTATATACTATGATTTAACACATATCCTTGTATCAGCGAGTGTACTAGAAATCCAGTCCTTAATTATTTGTATTTTAATCTAATTAGCTCGATTACATTTCAAGTTGAAAGTCGTCGTAAATGTTTACAATGCGATGTTTGTTTGTTTAGGTTAAATCTTGCAAGCTGAACTAGAACTTCTTGTACTAAGGAGTTTATATTGTACATGTCGGTTCAGTTCCGATGACGATGCATTTTTAAGGTAACCATGACCTCATTATACATCCAGGATTGGCACACTAAGAAACTCAACGGCCAACAGCATAGATATTTTTTCTATATATATTACTATTTTATTCCTACTTTATGTTGTTTTTTTACGATATAAATTAAATACTTTCGAAAGGTCGAATCTGGATTGCACCGGTTTTTAACGGCTCATTTAAAACACATATTTTAATAAAATTACGAGTCGAAACGAGACCAGTTTACTCACAACTCAACAGATGTAGATTTTTAAAAGGATATCAGGTCATAATTTTCACAAATTTATGCGATACTCTGTGTAAATGAAATCGTTATGAGAATATCAGTTATACAAATAAGGTCAGTCATAAACGAATTTAAAGCCCTACCGCCAAATAGGCAGGTTTAACACCGGCAAGGTTCTGTGCAAGACCGTCTGGATAAGTCAGTGTTATTACAGGCACAAATATATACATGGTGATTTAATTTCAGGCAATTGGCCAATCCACCCACAATACAATAAAAATAATTACTTTTAAATTAGAAAAACAAATCATATTTCAACAACCTTCCAATGCCTTCCAATATCAAAAATCAAATAAACTCCAAAACCTCTATTGTGTAACCTAAGACTCACGTTTATCTGGTAAGAATAATCTTAAACGTCGTCATGTCAACGAATTGTGACTAACCTGTAACAAAGAACAAACATAAATTAGCACAATCTTATACATATGAGTAGAAATCAAATTAATTGGTCCATAAATCAAAATGTATGTGGGTTGCTATCGTTACCAAAGGTTTAGACAATACGGGCGGTGTGCAAAAACTGCTTTAAAAGTTCATTGCCGGATAAATCTTATGCAAATTACATAACAACATATCTTAATCATAAGGAAAAGGTTTTTATAAATATATAAAACTAGCTGTTGCTCGGGGCTTAGCTCGCCTAAAGGGGTTGGTCGTTAAAAGCTAAGCATATAAATTAGCCATTGTCCTTCCCTTCCTTCACTTCTTCTCTTCACGCTTCCTTCATACCAAATTCGGTTCAGTGGTTTGGACTTGAAAGATCAACAGACAGACAGAGTTGAGTTACTTAATTACTTACTTTTTTTAATGATATTCGTAAGCGAACAAGCATATGGGCCACCCGATTGTAAGTGGTCATCACCGCCCATGGAAATGGGGCTGTAAGAAATATAAACCATTCCATAGCCAATGCGCCTCCAAATTTTGGAAGCTAATATATTATGTCCTTTGAGCCTCTAGTTAGTCTGACTCACTCACTATTCAAACCGGACCACAACATTACTAAATATAGTCCTTTTTCAATGCTAATATCAAGCAAAATAGTCAAACGGATACGATTTAATACTATTCCTATTAACACACGAGCATTTAAAAACTAAATAATTTATATGTACGAAACACTAAACTCATCAAAAACTTGTACTACAAATTAAACCTTACAATTACAAATATAAATTGCACATTATTCAAAAACATATACAATTTATATACAAATCGTTTCACGAGCACAAAACTATCATTAAGATGTCCAAATGATAACGTAGTTGATCCTCATGTAATAATATTCCTAGCGACATTCAAATAAAACTCAAACAGCGGCAGTTGTTTGCTCACGACGATCAACGGTTATCACATATTACCCACGCGTTCGTCGAGCTAAGCCTCCCAAGGATATTCGGGGTCAGAATGTTAAAAACAAACACGGTAAATACTTTAGGTCCCAAGTTTTGGTTGTAGCTAAACAAATACTTTGAAATTTACCGTATTAATCTCAAAAATGCTATTTACTAATTTTATAGGCAGATAGATGTTTGCTTTGCACTCTAAGATTTTTAAGTTTAAGCAGAGGAGATCTGTTGATGGTCTTCGGTCGGGTCGACTAATAAAAAATACAAATAAATATGTTGAGAAAAAGATTAATGTAAGGAAGGTATATAATAAATCTTCTAAATGGCTGAATTCGAGTTACGAGTTTTTATTATAAACGTCGATGGCGATGGACGATTTTCCAGTGGGATTTAATAATTAATAATTTGTATCTACTTGTCCTGTCAAATTAAAGTACAAACAGATTTGTAAAATCACAGGACGAAAGAGTTCATAAAATTTTTGAGAATTTTATGATAGTTCCCATGATTAACAAATCATGAGAGCTCCGGTCACTACACTTCGCCCACACACTATCTATATGTAGAGGTTGAAAGCCTTCGCGTTTATATCAAACGAGATTGTGCTCAAAATTTACCTTTGAAAAACTTTTATATGGAACGTTTTAATGATGTTCTGGACTTACGCGTATTTTGTCAAACGTAACCTAAACGCATACGAGAAAGCTTTAGGTTACATTCTCGTTTTGATCTTTTCGTAATGACGTCATGGCCTTTAGCCTCTAGTTATATGTCAGAGTTGTGAGTGGTTTTTACACTGCGCTTGATATTTTTTTTAATGAAAAATTATTCGCCCTATTCCTGAATTAAACAATAGCTCTGCCGTTTCTGTATCGAACGCTAAAATATTCTCAATTTTAATAAAACGAAACGTTCGAGCTTGTTTCGATAAAAAACCATCCAAACACGGCTACTTTTATAGCTATACTATTGGATATAAAATCCAATAAAACATATTACTGAATAATTAAATTAATAATATTATATTATATTACATATAATAAGTGTGTGCACACGTAGGGTCATATTTAAATTTATTTTGAAAGATCGATAGAGATAACTCGCTATGTGAAGTGTGAAATCACTCTGTCGAGTGTTGCAAGATGGGCTACCGGCGGTCAGTACTCCGCACCTACGCAGGATGACTTTCAAAGGCTGTACTGGTGGTTGACCCGCTATTCACATATACCCAAATGAGTACAAATTATATTAAAAAAAAAAAAACAATTTTATTTTGATTACATTATATCTCAATTTAAAAAAATCTTTGAAAAGTATGGTATGACAAATTGCTAATGACAGCCCTACAAATTACAACAAATTTTAGTTGAAATAGCAAACACTATTTGTACTTAAATGCCATTTTTGGGTCATTATTAGCTGCAAAATAAAGAAACTCTAAAGACTATGCTAATTATACCATTTCGCTTAATACAGATCTAGAGAGTATATTGAATACATAATAAACGTTTTAATAAATAAATTTGATCATAACCTGTACAAACTTTACGATCGTACCGTTGGTCGAACCTTGAGGCAGAACTTTGAGTGACCTGAAAGCTTAGACCTCGATAAATGTTAATGCATTACTCAATTCTATTAAAACTTAATTATTACTCGCACATTCGATAAATATTTAAATGAAACTTGTACAAAACTATTTACGATCATAAATAATAAAGTCGCCTGAGGGTTATTTATTTATAAAATGTCATATGGTTGATTGAATGATTTCGAAACCTACTTGAAAATAGTTCTAAATCCTGTTCAAAACAAATATTCAACTCAAAACAACACACAATAACTCAGTTTATTTTTTTAAAATACTTTCATATCAAATAAGATGCTATGTATCTGATTATCTATTAATCTATTTGATGTATGTTATTATAACATATATTTTTAGTAAATACTTAACGAATTAGTTGCCGTTTATTTTCGACAACGACACTCCGAATTATAGTCAATATGTATTTAAGAAATCAAAAGTACTTACTTACAACGTCTATTGGTTATTGAAGGAAACCATTTATTAAAGTTTGCCTTTCTAAGACTAACCTTTTCATACACATATTTACGTTCTGAATCCTACAAATGTCACATTAGAATGTCGTAATATATATAATACTAGCTGTGCTCGCGACTTTGTGCATTTTTGAATTTAACAAAAAAGTTATTGTTGTAGGCAAGTTACTCCTTATTACATCCAGCTTTATGCCAGCGAAAGTACCATCAAAATCGGTCCAGCCGTTCCAGTGATTAGCAGGAAGACAGACAGAGAAAAATATTAATTTAATAAATGTACATATACATTTAGTAAAAAGCGGTTATTTTAATATTACAAACAGACCCGCCAGTATAGATAGATATTATATATATATAGAATAAGTTTCACTTTTAAAATAATTTAGACATGAGACGATCGTTTATCTGTGATATCATCAATGACGTCATTCTACTACTAATTAACGCGTAGTATTGACTTGTTTCAGTAAAATTACTTGATCTTCTTAATTCTCAAAGAATATCAATCCAAGGTCGAACTTCAGCGCAACATTCATATATGTAATGGTCCCTGAGATTTCTAAGTTACCGAAAAATATATTAATTACAATTTATAATTATTTTTTATAACATAAGTAAGCGGACGGAAAATGGGCCACCTGATGGTAAGAGGCCATCACTGCCTATAGATATTGGCGCAAAAGAATTATACCTATCCAAACTATGTAGTACAAAGTCTACCACTGAGTAATTTATACTTACGCGCAAATGAAACTTCGATAAATGTCGACTCTTCGATATCGATAAATGTCCTTCGAGGCGGCACTACAGATAATTTTATTATAACCTTAAAATGAAATTTTCTTAATATACCGAACATAAATTAACATAAAATCATTTTGAATAAAATAACATTTCTTGTCGTAAAAGTCGATAACAACTTAAGCTTAAGCTCACACCAACTGACATAAGAGTTACAAAATTGAATCGTAAATATTATTTTCTATATGAACTTGACCAAACAATCTTGAACGTTAACATCGATCATTATAGAATTTTAGGTCTTAGGAAGTATTGATATTCACGACCAGCGGCGGCCTTAGGGGGTGGCAAACAGGGCAATCGCCCGGGGCCTCGCTCTTGCGGGGTCCTCGCGAAAAAATCATTATGTACTACTTAAAAATCGCACCACGAAACACTTGAAGATCAGTTTTTTAATCGCATAGTTCACATCATCAATTAAAAACATTATAATTTCTTTATTTGTTAATTTTGTAATTTTATCGATGTAAAATATTTTTAAAGTACACAATTTTATTTATTTGTATAACTTTACCATCTCGCGTCAAACATAACAAATACCTAAACCAAACAACCAGACCTATTTATATATACATACTTTTCACCGAGGACAAGGGGCCTCGCAAAGACCTACCGCCCGGAGCCTCGCAATGGGCAAGGCCGCCGCTGCTCGCGACGATTGAGTAATATCAACATTTATTGAAACGGCATTCAGAGAAATATTCATAAATCGACACTAATGAGACGTTGATCATTAAATCATTATAAAATAACGACTATTGCAGTGTTGGCGCCACTCCACGGGCTCCACGGGCTCCACGGGCACAGATTAAGCAAACGTTCGGATAGTCAAGGCGAAACGCTTCGATATAAATATTCAATAAGAGTTATTATGTTAAAACAAAACTATTTATAGTTGTAAATTATTATGTATGAATAGGTATTTTGTTTTATTTATAAGAGAAAAACGTGAATTATAATGAGTATTTCAATTAATATATTCTCAAGTCTCGTTAGGTCTAAAACTAAAATAAACACAAATTAAATGTTATTACTAAACTAAAATTTTTAAATATGGTTTCAATATTAAATAACATAATTGGTATCAGAGTAAAAAACATTAAACGAGTTCACAATAAAAACGGTCTCTATACTTAACGTTAATGCAAATTGACAGATGAAATTAAAAGACTTCGAAAAGCAATTAGAATCGAATAATTACTTCGATAATCGTTTCACTATCGATTAGCAAAGGATGCGATCGTTGATTATCGGTTTTTAAGCAAACAAGCGCTTTATCAATTGAACGTTATTGCACTTAGCAACGAATCCTTTTAAATAAAATCGTACCTAGAAATATCGAAGACCAGTATTTTTTTTATATTATATAACTTTAAGAGATACTGTTCAGTTAGTTACATGCAAAAAGTAGCATAGTGTATAACTTTAAGAAGGAATTCATATTTTATCTGAAATATTTTATAATATAAATATCGTTCTAAAATATTGATTTGGCATTACAATCATTAACATCAATATAACTGACATTATAAAGGAAAGTTTAATGAACTTTTTCAAATAGTTTCTAAAGGAAAATCAAAGTTATATAAATCATTGTTGAGAGCTAAACAATATATCTATCAGTTTTTTTTTTATACGCATGTCAACGATCATTTATAACGCGGCGCCTGCGCAACTACATTTGGTCAATTAGCTGCCATTGCGCTCTGATTGAATACCACGCTTCATACTTAGCCTTTATTAGCGCTAACCATATTATTCACGATACGCTACGTCTCATTCTATCATACGTAATGTTAAGTATAGAGAAAAGGGATAGATTATTGCTTAATCATCGATGGCATTAAGGCAGTCTAACTTGTATCGCAAATCAAGTTTCGTTATTCCATTCTTAAGACGTATTCCTTTATTTGGTTAAAATAGTTTATTTTCTAACGGATAAGGGATTTTGATCACTTTGACTACAAGTTCTGTTGGGACCAATTACGTGTCTCTATAACGATAAGACCCTACTTGGCTCGCACTGTCATCAGACATTCCGTTTGACACCTGTTATGGCGAAAAATACTGAGCGTGACATAAATTCTCATTGACAATAAAATAACCGAGGCGTCTGTGTGTTAAGGTTTCTTATGATGCGTTATCGAGGGAATTTATCGTGACTATATGTCATAATTACCAAACTGATTGCGTCGAGACGAGGTACAAGTTGTAATTTTATTTCATATTTCATTATAGGGATGATTTATTGAGGCCGCGATCGTCGATGCTATTATATCGTCGACAAAGGGCTTGTTCCAGATCATTGTGTTAAAATTAAAAATATATATGTTTTAAAGTACATCGAAACACCGTTTAACACAATAGCGTAACTAGGTCGTGGCCTAATTAAGTGTAATATTAATAGGCGTTATTCAATTTTACACAATGACTTTTATGCTCACGTAATAAAAGAGAACAGGGGTTGTATGACAGAAAACAAACTACTATAAAAATATATTTTGCACACGTTGAATGCCGTGTATCTGTAATTATTTGTACGTCTTATATAATAAAAACTTTGTAGTTTAAAACTGTTTTGTATGGGATGTGAATGTAATCATTGGAAACAAATCATATTGCCTTGAAAAAACGTGTATTTTGGAATACCCACTATCCAATATTCGGAGACCTATAATACAATTACATTTATTTTACCATCGAAATCAAAAGCGTTGGCTTTCAACAGGGACATACATATGTACATTTGGATTCTGTGTGTGATTTATAGATAAACATAAATCGGGAACACTGTTTTCGGGGCGAGCAGTCAACGTGTTAAAGCATTTCGAATAACAAATTCAAATTGGACTAATTAATTCTGTTACGATTCAAGTATCTGAGATGACATTAAGATCACAAAATACAATGTAGAACAACTGGATACATTAAACAAACACGGAAGTAACAATAGCACTCCAAACAAAGCAACGCAGTCACACGAGTTACGTTTATTACAAAAATTATGATTACTGTAATTCTACATCGTAATTATTTTGTGTTCGTGTAATTGGTACATTCGTATTTAATGCTGAAATAATATCAGTTTAATAGACCGTGTAACAGTAAAGGGTTATTATATTCACGAAGTTATTTGTAAACATCCCATACAATATGCCCAGTGGGTCGATAACTACCAAAAATTACTTGAAGTAAGTTTTATTTCAAATGCACCCCGACCTTAAACTGTTGTATAAATTCTAAACATAACGCCATAGTCTAATGGAAGAGGAACTACGTTGAGGTACAGTGCGATATAGTTACTATACTACAACCATTTACAGTGAAAAGTAATATACTACAAAGATTATTTGTTTCTAGAAAAAGTTCTGGGTATATATGGGACACGCTCGTAGTGTATATTCTAAATTCCTTCCTTACTCTATCATATAGCTTATGAGGATAAGTATCCCGAGCTCCTGGATTCAGTACGTATATAACAATTCCAAATTGCGATGTGATACGATGATAGGAATGTTCTTGAGTTATATTAGCTGACAAATGAGAAATAGTGAACGTAATGAGAAAAGATATTTTGGTTCTTAAAGGGAAAAAAACTACGTTCTACTCGAGAGGAGGGGTCAAGACAAGAGCCTCATTACATATTCTACATGAAGGGGAAAAGTTCAAAAGAAGCGAAAACTAAACCACGTTTTGGGTACGCTGCTTCTGGCCACACTGTAATAAAATTCAGATATACCTTAATAAGTTTAAAGCTTATATTGAAAATACTTTAATAGACTTTATAATTGATCAAAATTCAGTAAAAGGTTTAACAGAAAATCTTATTTGATTAGTTACATTGTTGATGAAAAGGCTTAAATTTATTTTAGTTAATTGACCTTCATGCGGGATATAAAATTACAAACTAACGAAGGTCATATTGAGCCTTTACACCTTATGACCCATTGATGACGCATGAAACAATTAACATTTCTTAAAAATCTCAGTGTTCATATATATTAGTGAACAGTATATTTCTAGCAACGTTTTTGAGTAGAATCGATATTTCGAACTAATATTAACTTTGCATATAAACAATATTAAATTTAAATATATATTTAAAAGTGTTTCAAAATCTCACTGGAATAAAATATATTTTGATTTTGAAAAGGAAACTACAAAAGCCACAGACGACAGAGAGAAACAAATAATCATTACAATAAAAGCCATTACATTATATGTCAGAATCATTTGTCAACGTGAACAGGACAATCGAATAAATAATTTGTATTACACGATTTTAATCTCAAAAAGATTGAATACTAAACTTAACGTACGGACGTACCTTAAACGTATTTATTACATACGTTCGATCAAAGCTTATAAATACAATGTGAATTATATTAACAATATATTATTTAGTACTGACTTCATCTTCAGTTATTAATATTGATTTGACCATGCATTTATATGGTCATTTACTTTGTTATTTAAGTATCAAAATTACTTGCATACTATATATACGCGAATAATTCTTCCTTCAAGTCGAGTAAGCTCTGTTGATAATTGTTTTAGTAAATATACAAAAAAAAAAAAAACAATCATACAGTATATGAATGAAAGACAACTAAAAGATACTGTTGAAAGTTTATAAAACTTTACTTATACTGTCATCCCCATTTTACTCCCTTAAGGGACGAATTAAAAAAATAGCCTCCCCGGGACTTAAACTATCTCCGAATCAAATTTCATCTAAAAAGGTTTACCGGTTTAAGCGTAAGGATATAATAGAATAGAGGTACTATAGCATTTATAATATTAGCATAGATTGTACAATTACCTTTTCATATACGAATGAAAATTAAAAAAAAAAAAATGGCGTAATGCTATTATTATATTTTGAATTTCTACAACTACTAATAAAAATGTATCGATTAAACCAACTAACGGAACGTCTAACGTCCAAACGTCTCTAATAAATACACGACGTCACTACTGTTTGACGTCGTAGATACATTTCACATTTAATCCCATCACATACGTGCAACATTTAAATGCATCACTTTTACTCACTTAGACTTATTAATCAAAACTTCAGACATATACAACATACGGACGGGCGCCTAGGAACGTGCCTCGTCATGAGCCGACAGCGGCCTCGCTTCGAGCAGCAGGGAGCTCCTGGCGCCAGCTAAGAGCGACACGTATAAAAAAAAAGAATTAGAGCTGCAACAAATAATGTATTTGCAAGTATTCCGCGAGATCTAACGTCGAAAGGCCGAGTAGATGGAATAATAGGCGAATATTCGTTGCAACTCGTAAATTATTTTTATAAAATTAATTTATAATTAAGATTCAAAATGTATCCAAAAACTACCACTGAACTACTTTTGCTAAAATACCATTGCATTTGTATGAGTTTGATGAGTTTCCTAGATCACATTTACAAATGTTGCCTAAATTTCGACATCGGGAATTAAGAACCTCTTGACGTCGCTTAAAAAGTTGTGAAAAAGTGAGTTAATAATTTATTTAATCTGGATTAAATTTATATGAACGTTAAGAAATCATTAGGATAATAACAATACGAAAAGTTTCAAAAGGTAAAGCCTGAAACCGCACTATTGTTTCTAAACAGCTCTCAGGTATACATATATTTTCTCCGACATCCATTTAAGGCTATTATGCTAATACGGGGCAGCAACATTTAGGGTTGCCAACAAGACCTACTTTCCCGATTTTAAAGTGATCAATCATATTCTGTAACTACTTATGTTAAAAAGTGTCTAATTCCCTTTATTCTTTTAATACCGTTCTTAGGGCAAAAGTTGTTTATAATTTGCTTCATAGTTAGATAATTTAACATTAATCAGCTTGATGTAATAATAGTGTTAAAATAACAAAATTAATTGTCATATTTGAAATAGTTTTATTACACACACTTACGAATAGGTCATATTTTCGACTGGCAACCCTAATACTACACACACACCCGTACAGAGCACGAGACATTCTAACCTTCAGTATCAGGTTGATATACCATCCAGGTACCGACCATTCCTCATCTAACATTACCGTAATGTGGTACAATATATCATTGGTAGCATTCGTTTTGAAACGTACACGATATGGCGAATTCTGTTGCCATTGTAAGAGGCGTGAGAGATATACGTTTAACGGTATCCCTCGGACCGATTGAACTTAGAACTGTTACCGCGAGTGACCTCGGC
Source organism: Vanessa tameamea (assembly GCF_037043105.1). Lineage (NCBI taxonomy): Eukaryota > Metazoa > Arthropoda > Insecta > Lepidoptera > Nymphalidae > Vanessa > Vanessa tameamea. The sequence goes on from NC_087316.1 coordinate 2,122,692, forward strand.
CATCCTCGATCTGCAAATAACCTATTGAATCCTAGTCGTTTTAATTGACATTAATCTCTTGTAATTATAATTTATACTAATATTATAAATGCGAAAGTAACCCTGTTTGTAATCTCTTCACGCTTAACCGCTGAACCAATTTAGATTAAATATGGTATCGAGATAGTTTTAGTCCCGGAGAGGTACATAGGCTGCATATTTTAATTCACCCCTTCAAGGGTAAACGGAGGTGACGGTTTGTGTGCTATTCGTACACTTTTATAAATTACGCGCGTGTAAAGCCGCAGGTTTAGCTAGTATATACTATATTAGAATGATTAATAGACGAAACAGTAGGAACGAATTAAATAACAGCAGGATATAAATTGTTGGACTATGAATATTGATGTGTTAACCATTTTCTATTGAACTACGGGTCGTCGGCGAATTCTAGAATTAACAATTTAAACGTAAGTTTATTTTGTGCGATGTAAATTAAAAAACAAAAATAAAAAACACACATTATATGGGTAATATGTATTATTCTTTATATCGATAGGGATTTCCTATAAAATAAATCATACATATCAATTACAGACGGACCTCTCCCTATTTCTATATAATTTATTTTATACGTTTCCCTATCGACGAGATTGTCAACTATGAAGATACGTTTTATCCCACGCCGTGATAAAACGCTTTCAATAAAAATATTCGATGCAATAAATTCTTCGATACATACCAACATAATTAAGTGATTACGCGTCGATGATAATGAGAACTGCCAGAACATGTGACATTATCACGTTCACGTAGCGCCGGCGACGATCGTTATTATAAAATATTATATTATTAAGAAATTGTTCCTTTATATCGGTAACTAATGGACCAACAGATAATTGTAATTTGATGACAACGAACTTTATCATTGATCAAACGGCCGTGGTTATCTTACTAGTAAATGTCCTAAAGTCCCTGGTTCACGTCCCGGCTCATCAAATAATTAATTAAGAGATAGGATACCTTTTTATGGCAAAGGTAGGCTAACTGGTAATTGGACCACCCGATGGTTCATAGACATCGGGGCCTTGTGAAATTTCAAGCATTTCCTACATAACCAATGCTCCACCAATTGGGAACCGAGATGGTCTTGTCACTTCAAGCCGCAACACACAACTGTAACTGGATGGTGACAACAGATTGTGGTTGGGCTTTGTGAGAGCCCGTCTGGGTAGGTTACCACCCATCATCTACTGCTTAAAGCAGTACTGCTACAACTATCCTGTGGTACCACAATCTGTTCTCACAACCCTCAAAGTTCAAATACACAAGAAAACACAAATAACAGAATAACAAGAATTAATAGAATATGTACAATAGCAATTAGTTCATAGGAATCAGGTGTATTTATTTGCACAATTACATAAGAACTAAGAAATAAAAACTAGTTTGAATAATAGAAGTCGAAGGAGTTTTTTTACGCTTATAAATATGTAGGGCAATTTCGTTTTTAACATATTATGACTAATATTATTAAATGAATTATTCTAAAGCTAATCTTGTTTTCGTTACTACTTATCAACTAGTTTCGCTACTAAATCTATGGGCGGTGGGAGCCCCTTACAATCAAGTGGCCCATTTAAATATGAAACTAACATTGTTCCGAATGTAGATTGAACCGAAAATAACCGATACTTAGCTCGGCAGTTGTTACCCCTGCATAACACCGAAGAAGCGGTATCCATGTTTCCACATGCCTACAACGTCTTGTTGATTGTAAGCTAACCTAACCTAACATTGTCAGGATATGTCGCAGTATAGACGTATCACGTAGAGTGTGACGTTGCAAAATTCATTAATTATTTATTAAACATTAGCAATACGAACCGATACGAGGCACGCGCCGGTTTTATGACCGTTGTTTTTGAATTTTCAACGTTCTTGGCTGTTCCGTACATATTTATAAATTCGTACTTTTTATAATTTGGATAAAACTAGAACAATCAAATAATATCACTGAGCATCGATAAGGATAAATGAAAATGAAAATTTGTATAATTAATAAATAAATAAAAGTATACCTACCTGAACCCTCGTGTTCAAGCGTTATTATGGAACAAGTATCCAAACACACAGCCTTTCGCATTTATAATAAAAGTAATATATTTGATATTGTCATTAAAACTGACAAGCTCAATATTATTGACATAAATTTCTATACGCCATACGGGGCGTTTGACAAAGACTAGTAGTTTTTAGTTTTTATTTTGAGCACGTCACCGGATCTGAATACAAAGTTCAATATTTCTTTATTGAAAGCTAGCTATCATTCACAATACCATGGCAGATACAAGGCAACGTCCCACGGCTGGGCAAAGGCCTCCTCTCCCTTTTGAGGAGAAGGTGTACACTCTTTGGTAAGCTGTTCAGTGTGTCCAACAAATATCTTAATCATACCTTTGGCATTGAGACAAGAAATAACGTAACTTGCATCTATTTTGCTAATAATATAAATATATAAACATTAGTAATTAATTGATCTTATTTGCTTTTATAGTCATGTTGAATTAAAACAGCTAACCCAATTAACAAAAAAAAAAAAACAAATTAAAAATATACTTTATTAATGTAGGCTTTTACAAGCATTTTTGAATCGTCATTTAACAAACTATTTTAAGTAAAGCTACCACCGGTTCGGAATGTAGATTCTACCAAGAAGAACCGGCAAGAAACTCAGTAGTTACTCTTTTTCAACATCTAAAAATACAGTCATGTTAGTTAAATACAATTATATATGTATGTTATGTCTATATGTTTTCTTTGTGGCTTTTGACGTATGACTTTCAAAATACCAATTTAATCACATAGTCGGTAATGTATTGAAACATTAATTTAAAATCAAAAGAAACATTCCATATATTTTTAAACATTTTATGCCATTTTATATTTTCAACAAAAATATATTTAACAATCACTACGTTTCTCTTATTAAAGTTAAACTTGTGATGTGAGTATGCCGAAAAAATATAATTAATTAAATTGGTGTATAATTTACAAAAAATTGCGCATAAGATAATTTTAGTTTAAAATAAAAAACGCGATTGCATTTTTGTGAACGACTATTATATTAAGATACGCAAAAATATGCATGAGAAATTATGTAAGTAATCAATTTTACGAAGGCATCTTTTTATTATTGAATATTGCATACAATACATTATCTGTGTTAGTTTTTCCGCCCACGGTACAATTGTTTATCGCATCTATAAATTTTTATTACATTGAACTGATTATAAATTGTTCATTAGTTTTTATATGAAACGTATCGATTGAGATTTACTTTTTGTCCGCGCTAGGTATTTAATTGGTTGGTTAGCGAGCGCTAATCGGCGTCGAGTTGGTCATTAATATTGTATGAGTTGCGCCGGCGCCGGCGCGGCGACCGCCACGACGCCTCCGTACAGTAAACTCGAACGATGTTTTATACAACACAAAGAACTAACAAAGGGTGTCGACAGCTAACTCCGTGTTTTGTTCGGATTCCTGGATACGAACGTAAATCAAATGATGCATTTAAAACCGTTTAAATGCAAATTCAAATACGAGCCAATTGTTAAATTAAACATCCTGTATAATTGTATTCCGAACACTTATTACTCATATAAATGATTGGTGTAACAGAACACCCGGTTATACATCATTGGCCCAAATTTTGGGTAATTGGAAATCTTCGTCATAAACATGATCCAATTTTGTAACTGCTCCCAAAATAAATACAAACATTACTTGTAAATGTGAACGAACAGAGATTTCAATGTATGAATTACTTATTATACAGCACAAATATACCCCAGTGCACCGAAACATACAGGAAAATACAAAAAATATATATATTGATTGAAATGTACAAGAAGCTGTTTTATCGCTACGAGAGCGATCTCAATCAGACTAACTTATCATTCAACTGATCCAAGGTTTAGATAAAGGTCAAGAAATTATATATTAAACATTATCACATAGAACATAATTAATTAATCAGTGGTATATCCACTTTAACACAGAATCAAAGATAAATTTATAAAACAAACTATGTTAAAATAAAAATGAAATACGTTTTAAAGTTTGATGATTTCATCGATAATAAATTATTATTGCACGGAAGTATAGATTTAGAATAAAAAATGATTTAGAAGAAAAAAATTATAATCAACATTGTGTTAGTTTTGAGCAAAGCGTTCCAGAAGTAACTCGATTCTAAACGTTGCTAGTTGTAAATCGCAATTCAGCCGTTGAATTAAATTGACTTCTCAGCGTTGTGTTCGACGTCGATCGGTATAAATCGAAACCGACCCAGTGAAATCAAGTTGCCCATTTCTCCGCCACGTCAAAACAACATAAATCTGTTAACGCACTTTAAAACGTTCAACTATCGTTTTGAAAACATCGAAGTCTAAAATCGATTATTGTTCTCATTTCGACTTGTAGTTGATAACGATATAATCGGTATGGGTAAGTTATTGAATCGATTTAAACTTTATTAGATTTCGCTTCGACATATCGTTCGGTCCCACCTCTACGGGTTTAAATGATTACTATAATGGAGTTCTTAATTTAAAAACGTATTTATCTTGTAAGTAAGCTTGAAGTGAAGGTTTATTCGTTTTTTTTTCAATATATTTATAAGCACCCTAATGCAATTATATTTCTTACAGTTTAAGGAACTATAATTACAGGCTTACACTCGTAATTGTAGAAGGTAAACAAAATAATTAAATTCGCGACATGAGAACCGTCATCTCACAAACAAAGAAGTAAATTAATAATTACTCTCATTTCAAACTAACTATTCATATTTAAAAACAAAAAACACTCAGATATGTTAAATTTCATTAAAGTTCCATTAATTTCGAAAACCTGGTCTACATAAGATTCAAAATATAACTTCTCTGCAAAACAAATAAACATATCATTAATGAAGTCCCGTGTACGGTATAATTGAGTAATTTAAAATACATTATACGCTAAAAAAAAACAAAATTCGCGGTAGGTCTACCTCAATCCGTCTCAAATGAAAATCACGAACATAAGCCAGGCTTTGCTCGACGCTCGCATCAAACGCGCCGCATTCGCATCTGGAGTATGTATTTTTTTGCGTCATAGTAGCGTAACGGTCGTGAACCCGAGTTCGAGGGTCAATGTACTCGCGGAAATAATTTCAGACGTAAAAAAAAAACAAATTAAATTTCATAACGTGAAAGGGAACCGACGCGTGAAATGACGCTCAGTACAAACGGAATATTTTTTTAGTAACGGATTACGTCGCTACGCAAACTATACAGATATTTGATAAATAATATTGGTTCTGTAGATTGGAGAAGCCTTACATTAAAATGTCTAGCAAACAGTTATGAAATGAGCTCCAATACTTTTGCCTGAAAAGTAGAGGAGATCCTTGCCCAGCAGAGGAACATATATACAGACTATTACGTTATTTTTTTAAATCATTATTCGGTTTCTCTTCGGGATAAAGACACATTACGTCTGAACAGAAATGTGGTGAGTGTGTAATAGAAAGTGTGAATAATGAGTGAGCCAGTGTAATTACAAGACACTAGGTACATAGAATCTTAGATAACCTGATAGCGCGTAGCGCAGTGGTTACGTAAGGAAAGGCAACATCTAAAGGCAGTGGTGATCACTTGCTATCAGAAAGATTGTTAAAAAAAATGTTTAGTCCATGTTTATTATACCATTTTATTCAAAGTACCCATTATTTTTTGTTCTATTTCAATCGACCAAGTTATTCGAAAGGGTACTAAGAATACTTTGAGGGAATGTTGTTTTGCTGTAAAATATATGTCGGCACTGTCAAGTCTGAAGAGACATGAGAGGAACTTGAGTTTGTTTGAGCTCGAACGACAAACATCTGCGTCGTGTCTTCGCCAGGGTACAGCGAAGACATGTATTTTAAGTAAATACTAATTGAACATAAACGAGAAAAGGCAAATACTGACATACTAATGGAACGAATGTTGAAATCATTTAATAAGTTAGATTTAAACACATATTAATTACAATCAAATATATAATTATAAAATTTGGTGAAATTTAATACCTAACTCTACAATGATGGCCCCATTGGATGAAACTCTAAAAAACGTCTTCACAGGAAATGACGTATCTAACAAAAAAAAAAAAAACAGAAACCGGTTAGAAACTGTTGTTTAAAAATATTTCAGTAACGTAGAACTTGCAAAACAAACAGATAAAAGAGCATTCCGATTATAAGAAATATCAATACGTATCATTTTGAGATATCAACATTTGCTTAAGGGTCGCTAAATACGAAATGACAGTCGTGACAAAATCCCCCGTCGGAGATGACAGCTTCATATAATGAATGCGACCGCAGACACCGCAAATCACATCAAAGGCTCGCCGAAAGGCGTTCCAAGTTCATTGCCGTCACATGCGCGTGCGCATACGATCTCACGATAACCCAAAATGGGTGCGCAAACGAAATACACCTAACTTGTCGGATTACGCGCATAAAAGTTAGTTTATAAAATTTGCTGGATTTTCAACTTTATATAAACAGGGTTATGGGTTAAGTTATGTTAATTTCAAAATCATGCCTTTTTGGTAAGGCAAAGGGGCCGCCGCGGAAGGAAAAGGGAATCTCACGTATCTCATAAGCTTAGCGCCTTTAACGTTTATTGCGTAAGGTAGATATAAAAGTAAGATTTCGTATGTAGAAAGTAAACATTAAAAAAATACTAATATTAATAAATATATATATATATATATATACACTTTTACTGTGCATTGTGTTAGCCTTTCTGAGAAGCTAAACTTCATCGCTTTTTCTACGACCAAACACTGCGTTACGGCTTAAGGTTGAGTGAGCCAGTGTATTTACAATCACAATGACAACGTCTTAGTTCAGAGCCTTTTCTATCACCGTTGATATATGAAATCCTTTTGTCATTCTGTATTAAACAAAAGGTAAACAATGTATCGACGCAAATAAAACGATTTAAATATGATTTAATCAGTATTAACTAACCGAAACATCATAATTGGCGTAAGAAGATTTATTACAAGGATGAAAAATGGTACAACCATACACAAGTATAAAATATCAAAACAAGACTGTTTCGCAACTAACGTCTGGAGCTGTCGGCAACTAATTTTCATTTCCTTCGTTAGAGCCGGGTTCGTTTCCGCTGAAAAATATTTCTTAGAAAAAAATATTTCAACTCATATTTTAATCAGCGTCAGATAATATGTCAAATCCGAATATTCTTCAAGGAGTAATGAAATAAATTTTATTGATTAAATGATTCTTCTAAAAAAATACAGACTATAGAAGCAACGATACTTTTACGTCACAAAAAAAAAATCGGCAGTTTATATATACTTCTAAACAAATATTATAAATGTGAAAGTAACTCTGTCTGTCTGTCCCTCTTTCACCACCAAACGAATGAACCGAATTTGATGAAATTTTGTATGAAGCAAACTTGAACTCCAAGAAAAGACATAGGCTACTTTTTTGCCTAATACCTGACAACCAACCCCTAAAACGCGAGCGTAGCCGCGAACGACAACTAGTATTAATATAAGTGAAAGAATGATATTACTAACATTTTTAGATGTACCTAAGTTGGACGCTCAGATCGCTCAGACTTCACACTTAAATATATTTTATATACATAAATAAAACCAATAAAATACGAAATAATTAACAAACAATAATATGATAATTTATAAACGATTATAGGGAATATATTTATAAACAACATTGAATAAATAAACAATACATTTATTACAGAAATTAAAGTATTATTGACATAGTAGTAATTAAAAACGAAAAAGAAATATATCTAATTAATCATTTGGGAGTTGATCTATTAGTTTTTATTTTTATTTTGCAGCTTTCTGATAAGCACTGCTACTAGAGGAAGTATAAACGACTTCTTACACCGTCTATGTAATGACAATAGTAGGATTGATATCCTATCTAGACCCATTCGTGTAATCATGGATGATACTGTTGAATAATATTAGCTAAACTAAGACGTGAAAAATATAGTTAATAAGGTACTCATCACACTTCCACGTCACCGAGTGTTCTGTGACTTCAATAATGTAATAAGCCCAAGATAAATAGCAGGAAATATCTATATATAGAGCTAAAGGAAAACCTGACACTGATAATTCCAATTATAATGATATTTTATATTAAACCGAGCTTATAAAACAACACGTCAAGCCCAAGACTCGAGTTTGCATAATTATAGACCATAAATAGTCCAGTGCAATAAACTAATTGCTTGATATTATTACGCTACATAAAATTAAAAAAAAAAAATGACGCCATTATAGAACTGCAACGGATGTCTGATACTAAATTCAAGCTCAACTACGTTTCAAATGAGTTAACTAAAAATAGTGAGAACATAAAATTTATTCAAAAGAAAGATAATTTGAAAGCAAGCCATAAAGTCATGTACGTTTGTTAAAGTGTTAGAACAAAATTATTACGGAGTAACTAATACGATACAAAATATAAACATTAGTGAAAAGTTTTAAAGAGAATAGCTCCTATATAAGATTTCGGGTGTATTTATGACAATGATTTATTTGTTTACCTTCGCCTTTTAATGATGAATTAAAAATAAAACCATTATATGATCAATTTAGCAAAAAAAATTTTGATAAATTTGAATAACTTCTAAAGTTATGATGTATGGGACGTTTCAAGACCGACCGGATGAGCCTAAACTTACAAGGTATATCGATTAATTCAAGTATAATTAAACTACTCACTAGCTAACTTCATCGGATCAGCTCGATGATATCAAATTATTGCATAGTATTGACATTCCACTAATATGCCTATGATTGCGCAGTTTTTATTAAAAGTTTTAGACCACGCTTGGTGTAGTCAGTTAAAGATTCTTCCAATATACGATTGAAAAGAATGCTTATACTTAAAAAAAGGATCTTTCTTCTCGTTATTGAACTACATCTTATTTACATAATATAATAGAACGTTACGTTCCGTACGTAAATAATATAATATAAGAGCCGAAATACAATGCTTTGAAAATATTTCGTCCGCTACGCTTGACATGGAAATGACTAAATCTATTTTGATGAATGATATCGTCAGGGCACTTAGGACATTTTTTATTTGAGGTAATAAAGAGTCAGAATATGGCAAATATATGATACCGTCGTTATTAACGCCCACGTAGATAGAGCCGCGGTCACAAGATTTCGTAATAAATAAAGAGTTACGACATGTAAAAGTGTAAGCGATAATTCAACATTATCCGAAAATCGGGTCACCCCGTCGGGACACGGTTTCGCCGACCTCACTCCGAACCGGTCCGGGAACCGTTAACACCGATAAATAAAAACAAAATTAATAACGACGAAAAATCGCTTCCAAAGGCGACCCGTAATGCACCCACGTCGTAATAAACCATTCCGATGTAAACTTAAAACCGTAAATAAAATCGATATCGAGATCCGAAAAATGTCATAAATCCACCACCCGTCGTTTTCGACAATTTAATAGAAAATACTATGGTTGTTGTTTTTTTTTTTCGAAATATCGTTGCGTGGCAAAGCTACATCGATAACATGATATGTGTGGGCTTTATGTAGATTATATAGAAAAAATCAATCCAATAAATGGAATGCCGAGATTTAAATTTAGAGTAACGTTTACGGCACAATTTATAACGCATAAACATACGAGACTGCTAAAAAAAAAAAAAGAAACCTAAAGTAAGCTAGAAGCCATCACATTCATAAGATATCCTATTGCAACGTGTTATTAGTGACTAACTATTAAAACGTTCCAAAAATAATATTTGAACGGACTGAGAATGCGTCAAAAAAGGACAAATAGCTTCATTACATGAACTTGTCAGCTTCTCTGCCGTACACTTGGGTATTAATTTATTCAGTGTCACGTGCCTCACCGTACAAGAGAATGAGAAAGGGAATGATATTAATATTGTTGTAGGCGCGAATAGAAAGTTTCGGTGCTGTTGAAATCAATGTAACTCGGTAACTAAAGAGTACTTAATATAAATTGCGCGCTGAAAGCCTTAAGAGTTTCTGCTCGGAAGTGAGATAATATAAAATTTACTGTAATGGAAACGTGCCTTTACTTTTAAACGTACTTTATGCTCAGTACTTATGAAAAGTACTAGCTTTTAAGGAATTTCAACTAAAATGTAAAGCTTAATGTTAAATGAATTACATTTTAGTTTCAGCGTTTAAGCGTTTTTACAGAAAACAATACATTTATAACATTTGAACGATTCTTTATTCCAAATATGATGATGTTAACAATTTAATTGAACTGATAATGTTTCTAATTTATAATATTAATGTCTGAATTTAATTAAACTATCGAAATTCAACTATTTTAATAAAACGAGTATGTAATATGGAATGAAATATGTCGTTTGATTACGGTGAACATCCGCCGGAATGTTGCCACGCTATACAAGATTTTGTTTGATACTATAAAAAAAAAAATCTTAAATATTGCAAATATATATTTAAGTGAAATCAACAACCTTCTAACACTACTTAAAAGTCACATCGGATGACAAATAAAAAACAAACCAAAGAGTACGTACAAACCAAAGAGTTTTTATATTTAAAATAATATAATATTATAACGTGTCATAATCGCAATAATTCCAAGTGAAATACGAGGTAAGATAGCTGAGCCGCCCGCGAAACACTGACACTCTACGGCGATATTATTAGATTATGTCGTCTTACGGCGAGTGCGCGACAACCTTTCGTTGCGTTCCGCGGATTTACATGACATAAAATGATTTAATGCCTTACGAGAAATCGTGTACCGACTTCGAAATGATCTAATCTTAACTTAACCTTATTTTAAGGAATGCCGACTACTGGATCAGCTATAAATACGTTACGAATAAACCGTTGAAGTATTCCTTTAATAAATATTGTTCGAGCCTCGAAATACGCACTGTTTACGATTAAGGTAATAATCGTTAATAAAATTCCTTGCTTCAATATCCAATGCTAACAAAATCGAATACAGCGTTCAAAAGTATTATATAAGTAAGTATCGATTTAATTTAAGTTGTTCCTAACCGTTGGAGATTTTCTTCTCATATAAAAGTTTGAATAGACGTGAGTACAATGTAAAACGGTACCTAAGCTCGAAGTTTCAACAACGCATGTCCAAGTATTTTACTTTAACAGTACAAAATCTTGTTTTAGAATTTCACAAGGTCTTGAGAAGTACAACGGTTTTATTGTTACATGAAAATACAGTTTACGTGTATTTTTATATTAAAACTGTAATCCAGCAAATTAGAAATTACCAACCAAACACTTTAGCCATACTAATCTATATTAATATTATAAAAGCGAAAGTAATTCTGTGTGTCTGTGCGTTGCTCTTTCACAACCAAGCGGAGCCGAATTTGGTGAAATTAGGATTGAAGGAAGCTCGACGAAGACTCTCAACTTGGACAAAGGCTACTTTTTATGGTTAAACCCTGACGACCAACCCCTTAAACACGAGCGTATCCGCGGGCCACATCTTGCACTTAATAAAATGAGTTTAACTACTAGTAATGTGAACTGCCCGTTGATATTTAAATCAGGAATGTTAAACAGAAAATTACACAGACAACATGTATTTATAAAAACAATGTTCTGTTGATGGAACAAGACAAAAAACAAATAAAAACCCAAATACGACCAAACGTTAAAAAAAGTTAACTAGATCCACAAATCAGGAGCCGTCAACGCAAAACAAACGAAAGTTACAAATCAGTTTCGAAACGAAAAAGTCAACCCTTGCTCTCCCACTATTGCTTTAATAGCTACGGACAGACGGACAAAAAAGGGACAAGACTCCTAAATTACATGGTGGGGGAGAGATATATAAAATAAATAAAACGACCGAGACAATGGGTTTCTCGCTGTTATCTTGGGGCTATTAAGGGGTAAATAAAAAGATTCCCGCCTACGAGGGACACACGATGTTGTGTAGTGAACACGCACAAACATTGCTCACGTTGATAGCAGATAGCGGGTAGCGTGTAAGGACATTCCGGTTCAGCGGTTCAGAAACTAACTAGTTTATTTAGGTTCGGTTATTCGTTTCGCCCTGGGCGGTAACTTGACAGATTTTCCCTCTATGCTGGAAAGGTACGATAAGATAATCGTTAATTATTTGAAAAATTCTAATTTATACCAGGAAAATACATAAAAAAGCGTAGATTTCCAGCTGATTAATTCTCATAAAAGTTGGATTTCGAAACGAAACGATATTCAATAAAATATTTTTTATGAGTGCAATAAATTATATGAATAAAATTTTAATGACAAAAGGATGAAGACGACAAAGGAAGTGAAAGTACTTTATAAACTAGATAGTTGTCGCCTGCGACTTTCCTCGCGTTTTAATGGTGGGTCGGCAGGCGATGGGCATAAAGAATAACCTATGGAATAATCCTTGGAGTTCAAGCTTGATATATACCAAATTACATCAAATTCGATTTAGTGGTTTGGCCTTGAAAAAGAAACAGACAGACAGAGTTACTTTCGCGTTTATAATATTCGTATCGCGTTTATAGAAGTATAGATGTTTCCGCTTTCCGCTACTCTCGTAACGAAGTATCATTAATTCAATTACTTCGCATAAAACTATTACATTATATTTTACCAAATAAATAATATAAATATAAGTAAATAATAGCAGCATAACATATTTGAAACATTAGCTGCTACATTATTAATAGTTCAGTGTTTACTTTTAAATAATACATATTCGATTGACATTTATCTACATAACGTCAAAATTACTGAGTCATAAATAATATACTAAAAATTATGGTATTTGATTTGTGTCTATTTTATAACAGAACATATAATTTCTTAAATTGCCCATGAAACTTGCCCAAAATGATATTGCTTAAATAACAAAAAATATTGAAAGCAATCAAGAATAAATGAATGTGTTATAAGACCATTTTATACTAGACCGTGTCAAAGTTATAAGGAATGAGACGTTACAATAATATATCGAATTCAATAAGGAAGAATCATAAAATTAATTATGCCACTCGTGTTATTTCACGAACTAATTACAAAACATTCGAAAAATAAACAAGCGTACACAACAATTGTTTTTATTAACAAATGCCCGTCGTGTGCACGTGACACATGCTACTTAAGCCTAGTCTACATATATATAATTATTTTGTTAATTTGTCAAATTGTCTGTATTTCGTCGCACGCATAAAAATACATTCAATTAAAAAATGTTGCTAATTTATTAATTCATGAAGTACAAATAAAAAAGAGCTCAACTCATTTGAGAAGAGAAAACTAATTTATAGAAGACATACTAATTACTTTAGGTTAACTTTAGTAGCAACTCTTCTAATGATACGGGCCTTAATAATTTACATAAACCATTTCCTACAGTGTAACTCCCCCTTATCACCATTACACTGTGCCATACTGTCTATTCCAGTAAACAGTAATAATAGAAACAAACAAATTTAAATTTAAAACGTTAAACGATAAAGTCGAAAATCCTTCAATAGTTACACAACAGTCACAAGGACAAGAGAACAGACATACCGACGCATTTCTTTCCGTTGCATCACTTCGGTTCCTCGTAATTTCGCACGTTAGATGAATTTTAATATAAGCAGACAACGTTTGGTCCCCCGACATTGTTTTCTTTTATATATAACTTTTTTTTAACAGTTTTCCGGGATTAAAACTCAAATGTATTATACTCTTCTATGATAACACATCTATCTCTATGAAAAATTGCGTCTAGCGGATATTTTTGAACATAGAACAAATATTAATTACTAAATAAGATTGATATTTTCGTTATTTTTTAAGGCTTCAATACATTAAAATAAATAATTACTATGTATTCGAGGTAATTTGTTTGCGTGTACATTGAACACGAACTTTCAGATTTTGACAAGCTTTTATCGTACCGAGCTTTATTAAATTCTGTCCATTAACTTCTTTCCAACACGCCTCCAAACAAGACACCGATGTTTTAAAAATACAGAAAGAGACCAACTATATATGTATGTAAAGCGACTCTGAAATAATGATCTCTTCTAAACGAATTGGATAGAATTAAAAATATTACTGCTGTAAATTTCCCACTGCTGGGCTAAGCCTCCTATCCCTTTGAGAAGGTTTGGAACACATTCGTCCACGATGCTCCAATGCGCGTTAGTGGAATCATTATATAATTGTCATCAAAACAATTGAACTTACAGACAGACGACAGAGACAGCGTTTGTATTATATATAGATACCTAGATGAGATCAATCGATGTGTATTGGTTACGAGATTAAATGTGATCTGCACCTGCGTCGTGTGTGAGATGGCTTCGCGGTGGAATGCTGAATTCTTTAGAACTTATACGTAGCGTGAGTAAATATTTTCCCGTGTGTGCTATTGACATTACCAGTCTTATGTCATTTCAATTATACGTAACTAATAACTATTACTAGAATAATCCATTACATTTATATGACAATATCGTAATTAGTTCATATAAATAAAGTCTTAATTTAGGACGACATACACGTGCAAATAATCGTCAAAAATAATGTTAGTGTGTATATACATAACCTCGTTTCAGTAACTCATTCAATCAATTCGTGTATTTAAAAGATTCATGTATTTAAAACAGTGATCATATCATGTTAAATTTGACCACCCGCGGCGAAGAACAGACTTCAGGTATCAGAATACACTGCCCTACTTTTATATTTATAAAGCGGGCGCCACACATTACTGCGAATATCGTGCAAACACTTTAATCACTTTGTTGAAATCTGCCCTCTACTGCCATACCTCATGATAAAAAGTATACATAAAGTTTCACGAATATCGGCGGAAACTCTAATGGCGCTACTTCACTTCGAGATTTTCGAATATTTGCATTTATTGTTCGAACGTGTAGAGTATATTTTTGGTTATAATCTAACAAATATATAAAAATCACACCTCGCAGCTTACAAGAGGATAACATGATTATAACAAGCAACATTTACGAATACAACAATATTTTGTCAAACTAGGTGATGTCGCTACACCGAGGGTAGGTGTTAGTTAACACAAAGACCAAAGTAGCATGTGTGACGTTGGATTATGGATAAGATAAAATACATACATCGTGATACTCGTACCGGGAAGAACGGTGATTCTCCTTACGGCATAAATATCATGTCAAAGTATCTTTCATAAATACTTAAACGTTTTCAGAGTTGACAAATGGTTTTAATTGGTTTATGGAGATAGAACGATCGCCTTAAGATTTAAATCCAAACGGTTATAAAGCTGCGTTATGAAGCGTACTACTTTTTACGGATACATCGGAAAATAATTCGATATTTAAAACGGAGTTACGATTAAAAACAAGTTTAATAACATACAAGAGCTCAGGTGCTGCCAGCAACTGGTGGATTACAGTTTGAGGTTTAAAAATTAGTGAGCAATTAACGATTCCGGTACACCCGAACCCGCTTGATTGATAACGACCGGTAAAGTTTTATGATGTACGGAATCAAATAAGGCCGAAGTTCTACATGAGCTTATATCTTTCGACCTATAATTGACAAATATTTGTTTAGAAAAAAAAAATCTTTTCAGTTGTCATACGTTACAGTATTGTATTTATAATCTGTGACAACTGAGATCATGGCCAAACTTTATTGTTTACAATGTTTGGTTTAGGAATGTTTTTATACGTATTATATACTTTGAAGAGTTATACTTTCCAATAACGAATCACAAGTACGTACTTCTTAAACTATCTCTTTTAAATGATTGATTTTGATAACGAAATCAGGAAGTAGATTCTTGAATACGCTTTTGATTAGTCATTTTACACTATTATTTTAATATAAACCAGACCACTTGTTTGGAGTGGAGTTTCGCACTGAAAGAACCTGCAAAATCCAGTAGTTTACTCTATTATACCGATAAACATGTCTTAAAAAATTATAATAATTGACACCAATAATTTATTGTATTACTCCAGTAAATATATTATATATGTATAACTTACCTAGTCTTTTCCATATCCAGAAATGTTGTATATATGCTATATATTGTATGTATTCATATTTACACATTTTATTTTTAATAATAAGAATTCTAAGATATAAAATACATTATATTATAGCTTTCCATCAGACCGTAACCTGATCTTGCGACAGAGGCTCGTCTCGGTGGTTCAGTGAAAATCAAGCGAATATTTATCACCGGACGTTAATTGCCGGGTGAAATTCGTAAATTAGCGCCTAGCGTGAGCCGGGGCCGTTCATCTCCGACGGTAAGAGACTCGGAGACTTGTAACGCTGATATGTAAAGGCTTTGAATTCTATATACAAGTTTTAAATGTTGTGTTCCATACGTATGATAATTAGTTTTATTTGGCTGACAACTTAGCCAAGTGTCCAAATAACTTATTGGTCCGTAATGTGTCTCTTAAATGAAATTAAAAAGGTTTAACCAAATCCGCTTTCCCCTTTACCTATCCCGTCGAGTAACTGTCAAACATTACAATAATATAATCTTATTCAAATGTAAACCTAAACACGTTAATACTAAAACACTAGGAACATAAGAGTACCTACTTCAATTTTAAAAACATAACTTTGACTTAAGTGAATTAAATGTAATTTGCTTAAGTGTATTCGATAAAAAAAGAATATTCATACTTTTTACGAACCACCTCTCTTATAATAATACAAGTTACATAGACAATATATTTCGTCAACTTTTTTTCATATCTACTATTAATCAAATAATATTAGTTGCGTAAATGTGTATAAGAAAGTTAACCCTTCGTCGCTCATCGACATATTAGACGTGAGGGAAATTTTATTATGTATATTAATAATGTTCTTAGATAAATCAATAATATGATTAAGCAGTTATCATTATAACCATTTATCAATCAACCGACAGACTGTATTGAATAAATAGCTTTTGCTGATAAAAGTAACAGACTGTGATGTCCCACTGCACGGCTTTAACCCTCCTCGAAAGCTTATTTGGATCTTTCGTCCACGCATCTCCAATGCGAGAGGACGGACGCACACGTGGCATATTTCACCAGTCATGTAATTTTTTCGCTATGAAAAATTAGTAATAAAAACTAAACTAAAAGCATAAGAAAACTCAGTAGTACCGACTGATCGATCTCAATTCATTATTCACTATATTCAATTATAAAATAGTACAATAATTATGTCTGTTTTATAATACATAACGTAGTTACCCAAAACATTGCAATTAAAAAAAATATAGAACTCGTAAACAATGGTACGGGTTACCCTGTTACCATTCAGCCCACTTTCTACTTGGCTGATCGCCAGATTCAACAAACTGTTGTTTGGGAGCCTTCCAAACAATCCTGACAAATGAATATCGTGTATCGTAGTAAACAAAACGGTATGTTTTTGTTTTTTAAACCTTAAAATTCCGAGCGTATGCGTTGCGTTCTGAAATATTATAAAAAGTACTATTTACAGTTTGGCCACAATTTCGAGATGAATAGAATATTATGGGATGTTTGCCGTTTTACAGCAATATTTTATACCGCTAACCTAAAAACAAATTGTGTAGTTTTTTGTTACAATCATACGAGGACCAAGAGGCTTTAGTATGATCAATGTATCAGAAGTATTAAAGCTTACGATAGCTGTGACGAGGTTATTTATAGGAAGGAATCTTGGGAAACATTATTATCAATAGACTACTAACTTTGAAAATTGTCTGTTTTTTTTTTTACTTCTGAGTAACAAATGAAATAGCATTGAATAGAAATCGGAAATTATAAAGCGTACCTTTAGAGTAGACGTACAGTTTCCTGAACGAATTCACGAACTAAAAACTATTAGAAGCAAACATTAAATCCACATGCTTTGAGCAAAACGGCTGAGCAAAAAGACATGTAACACGTGAAACAAAAATCAGCACTCACCGACGCGCAGTGAAGACAATTACATCCAAAATTGCTATTATTCTCACGTCTGCTTCGGCTCCGTGATTTTAAAATGCTGTATAAATCGATCAGTGCTGCTGTACAAGTCGGTGAACTATGACAGAGGCCGGTTTGCCGATCGGGCGAGCACGATCGTGAGTTCCGCTGTCTCCCCGAACGTTCCCACAGTATTTGACTGGTTCCGTTGAAATTACAGTCGTCAAGAAATTTATAAACTTCGCGTGTTTTGGAACATTTTTTATGACTTACTATGCAAGTATGTACCTATATGTATGTAGGTATATTATGTATGTTAAACATTTGAAATATACACGTAATATGTTAAAGTATTTCATGATTCCATTAGGACAGCTTGAGTTGATTGTATAATATTATGTTATTCAACAATCCTTTTATAATAATATATAAATCTACCAAGCTCTGTCAAGATCCGGGATAATCATTAATACTTCTTTAGTGTGTGTCTTTGCCAATATTTTGTCTACCATTTACATAGGTAGTATAAATATCGGTAGACTTCTCTTTGTTACCCGATTTCCTACTGTCACATAGAAAAACTTCTATAATATTTAAGAGTGAGTGAGTTTTAATAAATGTGCATATCTCATTCGAAAGGGAAGATAGAAAGATGGAGTAATAGAAAAAAGGCACCGATTTTGAAGTAACCTATAATGGGACCTTTATTTCCAAAAAAATAAAGAAATTCTCCAGATTAAAATCTTTCCATTTCGTACTACGTGTTACCATTTATTTTGTCCACACAATTTTCTTGTACTTACGTTTATAATTCAACTCGGCGGTGGAGGAAAAAAATCGAAATTGAAAAAACCTTCTCTTGTCTAGTTGCAATAAAATTCTTCAAAGTTTCCACTAAACTGCATTGAAACAGCGCGGTAGAATAAGCTTTAAACATTTACCTCAAAGGGAGAGGGGGTTTTAGTTCAGCAGTAGTACAGCTGTTACTCAATTATGACTTGTAATATATTAATATAGAAGCAAACCTCTCTACCACAACATTATACACTATACAGTAGTTACAACATCAGCACAATTGTAATTACAATACAATGCACGCACACATTAAAACAAAATAAAAGAAAAATAATACCTTATTTATGCATACTGCAATCTTTTCCTTATTACGAATCTCACATATTATGATAATATTCAACCAGGATATCATATAACAAACATAACAGACTTTTAGTGGTCATAATGTACTCGGACAGGGCTGCTAACCTTCCAGTACTGACATAAATCATCTGGGTTTCACAACTATAATTATAATTTTCACAAGGTATCCCGTCTGATAAGCAGGAATACGCATCAACAGCCCAGATCATGGGTAGGGAATTCAAAAACCCAAGATTCAAATGGGCTTTAAACCATTTGACCTTGAATGAGTGAAGAATTGTCTCACAATGTCATGTCAACGGGATATAATGGCCAATAATCGTCAGTCTTTCAATTATTAGATAATAAGCTGCCATTTCTGATCCCAATTTCTTTGTTCGAGCTGTCTGAGAGTATTTCATAAGTATTTAGCAGTTGTTCGCATATGAAAGATTAGTTTAAAGTATTAGTTTTAAGTATTCCATACGTTACAAAGAGTTAGCAGCCCTGTCTACGACAATGTGATGTGAATTCCTCTGCACTTACTCACATCAAACAAAGAAATGTTGGAGCTTGGATTACTAAGAGGCTTACGAGGGTTGCCAGGTGTACCCTGTTCATCGGACAGTTCTCTGTTTGGATTGTAAAAGCGTATTGGGTCAAGGTGGTCAATGTTACATGTATTTGTAAAAGGATATAATTTCCACGTGCATATTTCACAGCTTTATACGCTGCAAAAATAAAAATCGACAAAACTGTACAAACTATAATACGACCAGTTAGAAGACGACGTTCAAATTTGACGATAGTCGTGTTTCGAACGTTAACAAAACTATAACAGAACGGATATTATTTTGATTCTAACAAGCAACCCTGAGGTCTGAGAATGCCATAACGGGACCGCGACCGCAGGTTTATTTGCCATTATAAAAATATATGGCACTCGGAATGTTTGTAGACAATTAGTCACACGGCGGGTCAGTCGGATTACACAAGTTCTTTGCCAGTAGGTCGACGGATCTGTATGAGCATTAAACAAAGGCATACTGTTATAATTGATTACTGACCGTATACATCGCTATGCGCTTAAATCTGTCATATTAAACATTCATTATTATTTAATAAATTATCTCGATATACTTATTTAATGAGACGGGGGCGACACGTGTTTCTTTTAAATGAAAATATAATGAAGAGCGTACACAATACATAAATTGGTCATGTGATGTCCAAAACGGTTGACCTTTAGTAGTTTCATAATGACTCGATAGCAGTACCGATACATAAATAAGTTAGATTCCATCGAATAAATCATAATAGCTATGGATTATCGTCACGGAGGGCAATCAAAGCAATTGGTGCTCCAGAAAACCGTGGGATTAAGATTTACAACATAATGTGAGAGATTACTGACACGACGCCATCTATATTTACAACTGGTTTTTTATATTATAGTCTATTATTAAATATCGAAACTTACGGTATTTTTTTTTATAAATATAATAGTTACAAATTTTTATTTCCATTCATTTATAATTCTGTGTCTCAGGTAATGCTTGTGTCATTCACGATTATCGCTTTTTATAAGTACCTTTAATTATATTTTTGTTTGTAACTGTACTTTAATTTTAATTGGTGTACAATGAAGCATATTCTATTCTATTTATCTCGAGGCTTGATAATGACATTTCTGTATGTTACTGTGTTGTATGGATTTCAAAGTACAATAGAACAAAATATACTACGTTATATAAATGTAATGATCGTCTTAAGGGCGTCGCATGTTGCTTTGCTGTTTGCCCTGTTGACGGGTATCTAATGTTAAAATAAAAGTTATCAGAGCAATGATTATTTTCCAATGTTTCGTCTGTAACTTAAAAATTAAAGTACATATTTTACCACAATACGATACCATTCATCTTTTATCTCAATATATATTATTTTACGTGTTTTAAGAAATTAACATGCTCTTGAACAGTATATCTATTCTAAGTACTGTCAATGCAGACACTTAGGTAACAAAGAGTAAAAAATATATATAACGTACGCACGATCAACTTCTGATACTAAATATTTTATTAATTGGTCTTTTTATGCTAAAGAAATCATTTAGGACGGATTAATCAAGATTTTGCAAAATTTCATATCATTATTAAGTTAGTTACTTAACAATTGTTATGTTACGCTTTGTTAGAGGGAAATATTAGTAACGATATGAAAACTGACTATTGTCTTAAATAAAATACAACCGCCATGTCTGTTACAATTGTGGCAACACTTTACAAAATGCTAATTTAGTGCATTTAGTGTGTTTCACGGCGAATAAACCTTATAACGTATCAAATCGGATAGTATTTCAAACGAAAAAAAAAAAAAACGAAGGTTATATTACGTTAACATTACACGAACGATCACTGTCTAAACATTTTTACCGAATCTTATGTATAATTAACAAACCGTAACGCAGTATTTAAGTTTTGATCATACATAATTAACGTTAAGGTAATATTAAATCGAAATGTAAATTTATTTGTACTAAGACTTTGTCTTCATATTTTTTTACTAATTTAATAGAGCAGGCTATATGTTACATATTAATTTTTAAGTACATATACCTTTCCTTATTACTCGACCTTTTTCCTACCGAGGTAGATCACTAGGCAATCTCATATATTTATGTACGTATAAATAATCTGCATCCTCATCCTCCTGCCCTTATCCCAATTTCACTTGGGGTCGGCGCAGCATGTCCTCTTCGACCATACATCGATGTCGGACGTCATCTCACAAGCAACATTATTTCTAACCATATCGTCTTTCACACAATCCATCCATCGTTAATAATAATCTGCATTCTATAAAATATTTTATTAGAATGTCATGCTTACATACATTATATACTTTTCGTAGATACTGTTTTATTATTCAATCTTTGAGTGTTGTTTTTAATAATTAAAAAGTATTTAATACGCAGGTAGTAAATATAGAAACGCTTTTTTTTTAAACTCCTTAACATTTCATTAATTTAGTTTAAATGTCATTGTAACAGTAATCTGAGACATAAAAACGGGAACATATATGTATAGCTTTACACGTACCATTGATGCGTTCGGCTGTCACTGTCGTCTCGACACGGCTATTAGAATATGACACAGATTATAGAATACGACAGAAGTGGCAAGAGGTATTTTTATATTTTACAAGTGACATTCCATTTAAATAACCTGAAACCATATAAAGTATTTTGTTGTAAAGTAAGTGCCCATATTATAAAGAAATTTAAGTAATGTACGTGGCAATATATAAGCAACAGCTAGTATCAAATACGCAAATAACATACAAATTTTAAAACTACTTCGTTTAAAGACTCAATTTACATAAATTCGATATTAATTAATTAATTATTCTAATAAAGACGTTGTCATTTCTAACGTATTCTTGAGTGATATGTATGAACGCGCATTCAATACTGGCATCAACACCGGAAGAGGTCCGTTACACGGCGCGCCATCGATCATCGGATGAACTTTGTTTATCCGCGATAGTGCGTGCTGACCTTAATGAGATGTAACACACGTTCATTATGCTCAAAGATGCGCTTACGTCGACAAATGACAGTCGCCTATACAAGAAGACTTTCGCTAACATTTTTTTTTATCTGTAAAATCTGTCCGTTTTTTTTATAATTGTGGTGAACTGTATGTAGGTAAAGAGTGTTTATAGAATTTACACAAAAAATTCAAGCACTGATTTTCTAAAGTATCTTGTTGGTTGGAAAAACACGTTCCTTAAACACAATCAAAGATAAAAATCATGAATTTATTCGTAAAAAAAACTGCAAAAATTAAAAGGAACTATTATTTGATAAAGGTCACCACAGAACTCTAGACATATATAACAGTTTTCGGAAAATAAACGATATATCTCGGCTACGTAGTCGTTGCAGATACGCCCTTATTACTTAAAACAATCCAATCGCAGTACAGTCGAATTCGGATCGGAATAGAATCGAAAACAGTGCACATTAGAAGAATTATTCACCCAGGGCCGAGATATTTTCAAACCAGGAATCGTTTTATTACAATTAAATAGTAAATGTTATGCTTGTTTATTGAGATATATAACATTTCTTGTGACATTCTACTTTGTTATGTATTAAATTATATTTGCGCATAATGATGACGTCAATGTGACAATCGTCCTCGTATCTTATAATTCCACCTGAAGAGTGCAAGATAATGGAAGTGGTCACGTGGTATATACATGACTATTTACTTCAAAACATTACGGGAGCAGTTGCATTATATTTGTTTTAAATGTTACGTATATAAAAGCACAGTGTACACTGTAAATATTTATACCAGTAGGGATGCAGATCCTTCTGGGTAGTCCGTCAGATGCAACAATACTTCATATGGTAGTATTTCGTTTCGAAGATTAAATTTCATATGTTTAATAGTTAAAATATCGGCTATTTAACGTAATTTGAATTCCACCATGAAATGAGGTAAAATATTTCTATCTTCACATAAATTATAAAACCGAATCGAGAACATGAACAAAAATCACTTACCGAGTTAAACGAATCAGGGTATGTCAATACGACTGAATATAGAACATCGATAATAAACAAATCAATGAAACGAATGATGACAGCCAATATCGATACAGAGGCGAATCGAGAATCGAACCACGCATCGGGGTTAGTAGGTGTTACGAGTTTTATCTAATAAAAATATCTGCACGAGATAGATTTACGACGTATTAAAAATCGAATTAACTATTACGATGAATCGAATCGCTTGGGAATTTCATCAAAAAATTCATAAATTAACGTATAAGTTTTATCGCTATGAATTATATTAAAATATAAGACAAAAATTTAAATTGCATGTTGCTATGTTACAACGCAAAGGGAAACGTTTGGAGAATATTCCACTATAATAATTCAAAGAGTGTTGTTTATAAATGGTAAAAATTCTCAAAAATTTAACTTCACGCCACCGCCAAATACAAATATAGCACATAAAAATTCAGAGGAATGTTATAGGCTTGAACCCGCAAACTTCGATGGAGATTCATCGAAAATAACCACTGGGCCATCGCGGCTATTTTAAAAACGAGATGTAAAAGTTAGTAAAATAAATATAGCCAATTAAAATAATACCACTTAGACATTTGAAAGCTCAAACTTCTGAGAAAGAAATAGTATGAAGTAGGTCCAACGTGATAATTTACTTAGCATATCTTAAGGAAGTGATCAAGTAAACATATAAGTCACTTTCAAACTAAATGACAACGTTATCAATAAACATTTTTTACTTCGACATTTCGTATTGTTAAGTAAAATGTCTCGGGTAAGGCGATAAGGTCTCTCACATTAACTGGACTTTACCAAGAACGAATAGCAGAAATGAACTGTTAGCGAAACTTATTGTTTTGAATAAAAAGTCGAAATGGAAACCCTAATGGAAGTTTTAATTCATATATCAAACTAACACATTAAGAAAAGCCGATAACAAAGAAAACATGTACTGCAAAATAAAATTTTCTCAATTATTCCAATTTATTTATCAGATATTTTTACCGTTTGCGGCTTCGCCCACGTGTGAGGGTTTGTTCAGTTGAAAAGTGTATTTTTAAGAAATAATGAGATGCTATTCCAGACTATAATCAATATCTCTGCCAAATTTCATTCTCATCCGATCAGCCATTCCGTTCCATTCAAACTTTCGCATTTACAATATTAATAAGAATATCCAGTTAATATGAAAATACCTTTGTCAATATTAAGTTTTTTGGGTCACACAAACATTTTAGTCGGTGACACTTCAACCGATAAGACGAAACTTGAAGCAATTTGCATCAGATTAACCGTTGACTTATTGCCAAATTACTACAGAACCCTGTGACTTACGAGAAATATTTATGCGACGTGTCGACAAAAGAATATCAATAACTGTACTGATGAAAAATCATTTAAACGGTTGCATTGTATATTATTGCATTTAACTTATAAAAGGAATCAGTCTGACGTGATATATAATCAACTAAATAATTATTACAAAATTATTTTTGTAAAATATCTCGTGATAACGTCATGTAAAACGTTCATGAATATATTATTTCGGCATAAAAAGATCCGAGGAAGATATTAATTTTCACGCGGCAAAAGTGATCAATTACAGCGGCTAACTTATCAAAAAACGAGAGCGTATCCAACAGCCCACACTTATTAATGGCAACAAAACTAAATTTATACTTTTATGCAAAACAGGCGTTACTGAGAATCAGGACGACACGTCGTCGGGGAGCGAAGCCAGACTTTCACCTTGATTGGACGCCAATTACCCGTTCAGATCTGTCAGTTTTTAAATACAAAAATTATCGTCAAAAATATTTTCACCACAATCAAAATTCAAGAAAATTATCCCGACCAACTGAGAAATATGGAATTTGCTAATAGTTGAAATAATAATGTCTCAAAGTCAATTTATTGCAGTGGTCGAAGTGCTCACACAAAGAAGGAACGATTATTAGATTGGAAGCAGTCGTTTCTCTTCAGAGATCGCTAAGTTTAATCAATTATGTTAGTAAATTATTTAATGCAAATATTAATCGGAATCTAAATAGCTCGGGTATCATAAAAATTTCCTCTTAATACCAAGTCGAGAAATACAAAGTAAACTGTAAAATGACGATCTCTATGAGTGCCAGCGTTCATAAAACTCGTAGAATATCATTGGTGGTCATTAAACGCAATGAAATATACCGCTTTATTATTCAAAGGCAATGAATAAACTACTAATTGCCGCAATTATAGATCCTGCGAAGCTACCCGATCTAGAGATAAACGTCGTGATAATGATCAAGATATAGCAAAATATTTGCTCAGTTTAAGAAATAGTAAAACAAGATAATCTAAGAGAACTCGTCCGCGTATAAGAAGGAAACAGAAAATAAGTATGAAATTAAATATGAAAGCCTTATTGTACTGGTTGTTTTTACATCCCCATTATAAATATAAAACGCGTTTAATTTGTATAATGTATTGAATATAACGTTGCAAATTGTATTTTATGATAAATGAATAAAGTCTATTTTGATTAAAAAAAAATCATCAAATCTTATCCAATGTGCACACGCAAGCGATAGCGCATTAGCGGCCATTGTTGTAACAATGGAGGCTTATGCATTAGGAGGTATTGTTTCTTGCGCACGCACGTGAGAGATGGGAGACAGGTGCCTTGCGTTCAGGTCAAGGATACTTCGAGAAAGTTCTTAAATCATATTTTTAGTAACAAAGAAACAATTAATGAAATTAGTAATAATAATGAAGGAGATAACAATCTACAAGACATTACTATGTCCAAATGTGTTATTACAAAAGCTGAGAAAACATTCGTATATCGCATTCGCGTTGACGAAAGATTCACACGTTTACAAGGAGATCGGTTCTAGACAAATAAAGTGGGACGTTGTAAAGTGGCCGATTTACCGACACTTACCAGATCCCAGCGAGTTCGACAAGCGTTGTGTGTGGTTTCTTACCTGAGGAGAGAAAAAAAAACAATTTTAAGACATAAAAAGTGGAAATAAAGTGTTGGATTTTAAATGAAAGTTTAATTAGCGTTTATGTAAATGTGTACATATATTTTGCTGTCATATTATTGCGTTGTTTGTTTGCAAATGCTGATCTGATCATACATTTGAAATTTTACACACACATGTTAAAACGCTTCAGTTACTAAGCTAATTAAATGAGAGGGTACTATTAAAGGAGATATTTAAAACCAATTTAGTAAGCTGTAGGCATTGTTACTTTTACTGGCCTACAGTTTTCCCCTAAATATCCTATAACTTATTAATGACCTCAACTAGCAAGTTGAAGGTTTGGAACTCATTCAACTACGATTCTTCAATGAGGATCACTACATGATAAAATCACCTGACACATTCATTCCCTACACCACCAAGCACGACATCAGTTATAAACACATTGAAACTCTGTGATGTTAGTTCGTATTTGTGCTTACGATCTTCCTTAAATATTTCCTTGTTCTTTCCACTGGGTTATACCGAATTTTCCGTAAGTCATTATTCATTATAACAATCTATCTATCTATATGTCTTGTATAATTCAAAGTGAATGTCGTGTTCAACCTCGAGGCAGTCAGTATATAAAAAGTACTAATCAAACTCAACGAAAAGTCCACTAACCTAGAAGTCAATAATGCAACTAGACTAATATTGTGTACTAACTAGAAGAATATTCATGTTTATTAAAAGAAGAATAATATGGTATATAAAAAACATACTAAAGTAGACGTAGAACTATAAAACATACGAAGAATATCTGAAACAAACATTTGTAAGATCTATTGGCTTGAATTGCAAACAGGTGTCTATTCGAAGGACTCAAGGCTATTACAGTTCGACGAAGCTACGTGTGGTCTCGTTTTAAGAAATGTTCCCGATCAGGGTTGGCAGATCAAATTTCTACCGATTTTCATAATATGAAACTCTGACGAAAAGCGAAGCACCGACAAAGGACAGCCTTGATGTTGAATACAAAGGGGTTATTGTATGCAAAACCAAACAAAGTGTTTAAGCCGTCAATATATGGACCACGAGGGACGATATTTTACTTACGATCCTAAATTTATTTTATTAATTTTCTTATTTATTAACTGAAAAGTGGTTTTATATGCAAACTACAGTAAAATCGATTATTGTTTTTTTTATATATATGTGACACCATTTGCATAGCATTAGCCCATATTATTCGACATTCTCTTTTTAAATATGCTACATTTCAAAAGATACATTTTTCACTTAAATGAATGTTACTAAAATTATAAAATCTATTAAGGAAATTGGTGATTGTTTTTATCAAGTACCGCTTTAGTCTTACAGATTTAGAAATAACAACCCTGTTAAATTTTACAAATACTGGGTCGGTTTGAATAAAAAGCAGCAAAGTGCAACCGCGACACTTCGCAGGCGTCGTAAAGCGCGGCCGCGAGCCATATGGCGGAAATAGCTTAAATTCTTTAACACCATCAATATCAATATCAGTAACCGAATAGTAACAAAAAAAACCGTTAAAAATATTTAATGATACAAATATTCTACGCAAAGTAACCTATGTCATGATCAGCAACCACAGACGACAACCAGCACACATAATATCATTTATTAAAAGGAACAAAAATATCTTAGGAATAACAATCGACAGTCGTCGCAGCTAAAAATAACCAATCAAAACGTTTTATTTAACGCACTGTTGCCGCATTGAGTTATTTAAAACCAACCAAGTTCAAGGTTCGTCACACTCTTGAAGGCGATGTCAAAACCGATTTGTGGCGGGCAATGTTTCCGCATCCACGGACCAGAGCGAATCGCTGAGCGGCAATCAATGAACCATTAAACGCCCATACTGAATTAGAAACAACTCATGAACCTTTGGAATTGTGAGACCTTGGAGAATTATATATAGAGGTCATCGTTGCAAATGATAAAGATATCTCTCTCGAGGTATATCCGCAACACCCACTTCAATTTATTTAAGTGTACCGATTTAACGGTGTGACAAAAATAATTCTATTGAAAATAAAAAATCTGACTTGCAATTAAACTGACTTCGTTAATATGCGAACCAAATGTGGACTTAAATGTAACGCTAATGGATTTAGCGAAGGGTGTGTGACCGTCAAAAGTCAAGGTTGACGTTTATCGTTTATTGTCGAAATCTTAATAACCTTTTTCGGTCGCATTACATGAAACAGGGGTAACGAATTCACAAAATTTATGCGAACACGTTCCGTTTTAAGTACTCAATTAGCTTTGCAAAAGGATTTCATATTTAGACCCTGAACCTAAATCGGTTTAAAGTTGAATTTAAAATGTTTTATGTTGCTAAATTGTTAGCGAAACTGTATCAATTGGACAATAGGATGCATTTACTAGATAAATGTGACTTCACGGTTGGTTAACCAAACACGATTGTATTAACAAGCAAGACGATTGAATATTGATCTAAAAACATCAGAATTCATATTTATGATGGAGCAACATTGTCAAAATTTGCGATTTGAATCATTAATCAGATGTTTGATGTACTTCGAAGTAACATTCGGTAACATATTCAATATATTATATTGAGTAACATTGTAGTATGTTTGTTTCGACTAGCGGACGTTAATGTTTTATTCAGTAAAAATTCCAAACGATAAAAGGCGGTTTCGTCGGCAAACACGACACACGCTAACACGGACATGTCGGTAAGCTGTGACTCACTCACACGTGGTTTAATTTTGTTATTTTGAAAGATTTATTCTTAACATAACACATAAGATACAATGACAGAATGTAGCGCGTGATTAATGTAATATTCTTATCTCTTTTTTAAAATATAATATCGTTATGTTATTTTTTAAGTCAAAATAAGCAGACGACTTACGACTTACTACTATCCTGATAAAATTTAAATATTAAAAAAATAGGACATGTCTCAGTCACAATAATTAATTTAAAATCAACAAAGATGCTATAATATATTAACTAAACTGTTTAACGATGCTATAATTTATTGCAGGGATTTTAATTTTAATTCGAAACAGGTAAATTGTTTTAAACATTAATTTCATTTGTATAGAAACTAATGTGATGTGATAGTAACTATTTAACTATACATTTACAAATATAATATATACAGGTTAAAAATATATATAAAAATTGGAGTCCATAAAAAATGTCACCCGTATTATTTACACTCAGAGTGGACAAAAAAAATACCGATATTTTGTAACCTTTTTCTTTTTTTAAACTCATTAAAAAACACCAACATTTTATACGTCAATTCTGGCTTTTAATTAATCGGTTTGAACATTTAAATCATAAGTTACACTCAAAGTATCAACCATGACCTTTACATAAATATCAATAAATATAATGGACTTCAAAAATTAACAGTAAAATTATGTGATTTGACTCCAAAGAATAAATCATAGACTATCCTCCATTCTTCTCATCAACAGTTAAATACACCATTAAATCTATTCATAAACAATCCGGCGATATTGGCAAAACATTTGTGCATACAATTCCCTCCACGAGATAGTTATCTTGGAGGGAGCGGCGACCGAAGGCCGGGCGAGTCGGGCCGGGCTGGTCACGATTAGAAAGACCGCCTCGGGACCAGTAACCAAGGTCCTTCGTGACGGGGATATTGGGCAAAGGTCGGGGGTTCAGACGGAATTGGAACGTGATAAATTATTGGGAAATCGCTGGCATATTCTATATAACAGCTTTGATAACCGGCTATCGTACAGACAGTCAATCAATATTGGCGACGGGATCTTTAATTTATGAGTGTAGCTTTCTCATCCTTATACAGCAATTGTTCAAATGACATGCAAACATTTACATGCAAGAAAAATATTGGTTAATTAAATCAAACGCGTTGTGTTTGCTTAGCGTACATTGTTAAGTATGAAAACTGAGTTTTAAAAAGTAATAAAACTTTCTATTGATATTTCGTTGTAACTTACACAATTTCTATTTACATTGCCTCGAGGTAAATCCAGTTCGAGCGGTCAACCGTCTCGGGGAAAAGCGTCGGGTCGCGTCGAACCGATTCGAGACGCGACGTTGAGTTTGTTTTGATTAAATATCGATTATGACGCGAAATGATTTAGCACAAACATTTACAAATTATAATTATTAAAAATAAACAGCGTTCCCGTATAATATATAGGATTTGACAAAATAAAACAAATGAGTCGAAACTGGAGGCCACCATCCACCTCTCGGCTTCAAATTTTTAAAAGGGAACACAATGCCTCTTTCTATGCGATTAGTATATAACACAGTATATAACATTTTTTTAATTACTAACACAAAGGTAAAAACATTTTACTATACGATCTCCACTGTATATTAGTTAGCGGAAGCAGTTACAAAAAAAATACAGAAAAGTTTGACAAAACTCATTAACTTAAAGTTAATGATGTTGATCCTTGAGCCAAAGTTAAAAGGACAGTTGAAACCGAGTGTTCAACAATATGTAGCATGTCAGCGCGTTACCGGAAGCGAAGCCGTGACGTCACTGGCGACTAAGCTCATCAGGCGCCAGTGTAAATTTCTCAATGATGCTCCTTAGTGTCGAGTTACCGATTTTTAATCACGTTGACATATTATCGGTGGAATAATTTTAATATAACTTAAGAGTTATAAGGTTTGGAAAACATTAGTAAATGTTATTAAAAGTCAAAAAAGCGTAGGTTAAGGATCATTTGGATCGATCGATTATCGATTTCTATTTAATAATAATGAATAACTTTAAAGTTGTAAAAAGATTATCGACTAAATTTCTTACTGGTTCTTCTCGGCTGAATCGACATTCCAAATTGATTATAGATTTGATCATTTTCTTAATCGTTCGTTACAAACAACAATTTGCATTTCATGTAAGTAACACTTTTAAGTTACAGATGGTCTATTAACAAATTATGATTCTTTATTTAAAATAAACATAAATTAAATATTAAGGTCTTCGGTTCAGAAACAAGAAAGAGCTTTCGTGAGACAGCATGAACAAGAAAAAAAAATATTGAGGCCGCTTCATTATCTGTGGTATACCGACTCGTTTAATCTTATCTGTAGGCTTTGCTGTATTTTTTCTCTGTGCAAGTATTACGTAGATAAAAACTATAATCAGACAAAGCTGCGACAGGCGATTTAATTAAAGTTTACTGTTCCGTGACCATCGCTTGATGTTATCGCATACTTTCAAAGCTAATATATATGGAAGGATATTAAATAATAAAAGAAAACTACACGTATAATTAATATATAACTAATACATTAATATCATTACACGCAGCACATAATCACCGACGAGAATTACGACAGATTAAATTATCCCAAACAGACACGCTTTACGATTATACTGCACACGAAAAACGCATGAATATTATTCCCTTAAAGTTTCCGCGTAGTTTTTTAACTGAGCTCAATGGGTGCACAACTAGTGCTGCATAACACAAACATATCAGATTAAGCAAAAATAGTTTCTATCTCGTTGTAATTGATGCTAGAATAGAACGAGTGCATGTGTTTGTCAGAAGTAGACGCAGTTGCACGTAGACGAACGTGCCCGTACTTTATACGCATTGCGCGAGCGTATACAATGTGGAGCGTGCGAACACATTACGCAGCCATCTATGGTAACTTCTTACGGACCTTCTTAATTACTATTCTGCCTGCACAGCCATTTCAAAATGGGAAATGGGAGCATACCCTTAGCCTTAAATTCACGACATTACCAATATGGGAAACAGAATAACTCGCGTGGAGGAAATATAGATAGCCCATAGCCAGCGCCGAGCCATTTAAGAAAAACTTTATAAGATGTTTAAGATATATAATATTATTTTTTTATTAATATCTAATGTCAATAAACAGTGATGTTATGCGTTAATTATTATCAATCAATGTCTCGTTTTGTGAAGGAGGAAGCATTTAGTCTGTTATTAGACACGATAAAGAAGCTACGCTAATTATGGCAGCGAGGGACGCACAAGGCCATTCGCGCCAAATTGGGTGTCTACGGCACCATATCACTAAAATTGTTTTTAAACTGTGTTTTAGTCTGATTGGATTAGTGGTCATTGGAGATTCTGTACCAACCTGCCACAAGATATTTATTTACTTTGAAAACGAACTTGAAAATCGAAGACGTTTCTACAATTTTATTTATTCATTTCGAACTTTACCAAAATAGGTCACTAACGTTACAACACATGTTTGATCTAGAATATAAATAATTTCGAAAAATTAAATATAGAAATACATTTATTTAAAATACCAATATATTATAACAACACAATAATGTAGAACAGAAATACAATAAAGCGACAAAGGCGTGATGCAATACGAATACTTCGTAATAGGAAAATGTTACCTCCGTGCGTTACGTTTACACCTGAGATGACATTTCGCGGTCGCAGATCGTGACTGCGAAATGACAAGTCGTGGCATTCTCAGCGAATTTTTCACCTTTGCGAAAGGAATCGTGATCGGTAACGAGTGTCATTAGCAGAACCGAAAGACTTATCTGTAACGGCGTTGAATAAACGGGGAGAAGGATCAAATCGAACCGAATGATTGAAGTTTCGAAATTGAAAGTACATGGCCGTTTGAAAGTTTAACCTTTGTGTTATTTTAACTGACAGTGTATTTACGTTTGAAGATATAAGACTCGAGAGGAAAGTATAATTAATAGTAAGGGAAGGAGATAAAATATCAGATTGATATTAAAATAATGATTAATAAATAAAATATCATTTTTTTCATCGTGACGGAGTGCAAGCGGCACTCGACCTAGCCGCCGTAATTCATCAGCCGAAGCCCAGCTGTCAACTACAATCCGGTTGTCGTCTTCATTAACATCGCCGACTGCGGGACGTTTATTTTTAGTCCCGTCGCTCTCGACGAGAACTTTTTATACTAGAGAGAGGTATGAGCGACATACCTCAAGCGTATTTTAATAGTTCCGGAGAAACTGTACAACAACAGTCACACGTAAATGTTGCTAATTGTCTGAATAACGCGCCTGATGTTACAATGGCGCCGTTGCAACATATTTCAACTGAGAATCGTGGAGGCGGTAACACGGGATCGTGCCCGGGTCTATATTATGGCGTTATGAGGTTAAGTAATTTATCCCGGTGAATGTGGCAATTTACCACGATCCTACGTCGTCGGAGACACAACAAAGAGGTGAGAGAGTGGCCGAGTTGCACAATACCCGTAAACTCAGAACAGGGAACATAATAGAATTGGTCTATACCAATGGTATGAACATCAATATTTAAATCAAACAATCCCATAGAGAAAAACACTTCATTTGATTCCGAGAACAAATTTAGAAATGTTAAATGTATATTTTTTTATCTACACAATGTTTCATATATTGGGACGGTAAATTATGTGCAAAGTTCTGAGACATTCCATCTCCACGTTATTCGGTTTTCTATGTGAACAAAAATAAAGCGATGCCAGCGCGGTCTTGGTTTCATAGTCGGTCGTCATTGTTGCGTTCCTCGTGGACACAGGTCATATAACCACCATTTGCATACCATTACTGTATTAGTAACGATATGAGTTATGAGGGAAAAAAATATATGTACAGGTATTATAAGTTACTTTTTTGAAAACAAAAGTATTGTTTATTTTTCGTTTTATTAGTCAACTCTTGGTCGCTTCGATCGCTTGAATATATTTGTTGTTGTAATGACGATAAGTCATAAATCATATTTTCTATTTCAACTGTTCAGGTATTGCTAGTGGTCCTGGTATCGCCGTAATGAATTTCATCAAAATCGGACTGAATCATTGACAAGACTGGAAAGTAACCACACATTAACCTCTGAGCACAATAACCAATATTAAAATACAATCGATACCTTCATGCCCATGTGAAGGGTTTTCATATGAGTCATTCGATAGCAGCTTGATTGAGGTAAATTCCATAGACATGTAAACTAAGCCCTTTTCTGTAACGTTAGGTTCCATTAAACCCCCTCGAGGTGGATCGGAAATTCAATAAACATCGTATTTAAGGCTAAAACGTTGCTAAAATGAATTTTTTGGACATTTCTTTATTTAACCGAAACTTAATGATACCAATTTGTTAGATGTATTATATATTTGGGATAATTTAAAAATATACAACAGCTGATTATACGAGAACTATATCGTAATTTACAAGTAGCCATGAATCATGAAGTTTCAAGATATGTAATTTAGACGTAATAAGAAAATTGCCTTTTAAAGAAATGGTAAAAGCACAACAATCAACGAGATAAACGCAATAATCAAGGGAATAAAACGATAGACTGGCACTTCGATTCATATAAAACAGATCAGATTAATGAAGTTCTTCAAAATAAAATGATAGTGAACGCCCACGAACCCTTTCGACAATCAAGCCACATGTCATTTCATTGTAAACACGCAAATCCGTAATAAACTTCCATCCAAAGACCCACTTACAAGTAAATTATGTGAAATAAAAAAAAAAACAATCTCCTGATTAAAAGGACGTGGGCGAAACAAACGGGTAATGAGAGTCTAATTGCGTATAAACGACGTATTCAGGCATTCTGTGATAGCAAAAACTATTAATAAACTTAATCGTACGAAAGAGTGAATGGGCTTCGCAAAAAAAGACCCAGGATCGACCGAGATTGGTCGTAAAGCAGCGGCTACAGCTTTATTTTACGAGATTCTATATCAATTTCCCATTTGCGGAGATGAGAATGTGGAATTTTGCTTTGAGGCGTAAT
The DNA here is from genome assembly GCF_037043105.1 of Vanessa tameamea. Taxonomy (NCBI): domain Eukaryota; kingdom Metazoa; phylum Arthropoda; class Insecta; order Lepidoptera; family Nymphalidae; genus Vanessa; species Vanessa tameamea. The sequence goes on from NC_087316.1 coordinate 2,158,216, forward strand.
CGCGGTAAATTGCTTTCTGACGGATAAAAATTGCCATCAACGCTTTATGTAACTTGTCATAGTGCATTGCAGTAATGTTTGATGTCGAGTGCGCGATCGGCCGGACTCTGCGTTCAAATATTAACCACAGGATTCTGCAATGAGTTATAAAGTAACCTTTTACAAATAGAGAACACGTAGACAAAATTACTAGAATGTCGATTAAATGGCGAATTCGACAAGTGTATAATTAATTCTAAAGCCATTAGTATCTTAGCATTAGCATCTAGAACAGTACGGCGCCAGCAATCAAAGGTGGCATCAGGTCATCGTCCGATAGTACAACAGCTGCGCCGTGATAGAACGTGCGCGGATAACGTACTGTTGTTCCTGCACCCATTGATAAGCTATCAGGCTAAGTCACAGGTCAGCAGTCCTTATAATGAACAGCTTTGGTGGTAAGACCTTTGGACCTCACACTATTTTTGCCAAGTAAGTCAAAGTCAGATCGTTAGTACTAAATATATGTAACCACCTTTTTTGACCAAGGTCTAGGACGTTGTCACTGACAAGGTTGTAAATATATACTTATGTAAAAGCATTGAAACCTTGTTTTACAATAATGGTGAAATAAAAGAGATGTAAATACTAAAATAAAAATTCTGAAAATGAAATTATATCGGGGAACACAATCTCAATATCATTATTTGCGTCTTAAGCACCTACTTCATAATATATAAATAAACATTGCCAAAGACATGAACAATTACAACAATGGTACCAATCCTTGCGTTCACCAAAACGATTTTAATCTACAAACGAATTATTTATTTCCAAATACCAAACGTTTCTCGAAATCAGTGCTTGTAATACCACAATTCATATTTCGATAAAATGATATATAATTGTAACGTACCATTACAATTCATTTTACAAAATAACGTATTTTCTTTGTGTTTTTTTTTATTGTTTTGCTTACGTCAACAATAATATATAACGTCACCGATGACGTCGTTATATACAGGGTTATTGGTAATTCGACGTATTCCCGTTAGAAGGTGATAGGGGTGATTATTTGCGATAATATTAACTCCCATATGCATGATGCAAGTGAACCATTTTTAAGTTATCACGTTTTTTAGATTTTTTCAAAATAAGTCAAAATTGCAACTTCAAAAATTTATTAAAAAAGTATCAATTAAAATCTATTTAGTAGTAACTTAGCCACTGAACTGTTTACGTATCTAAATTTTATTTTAAAAGTTGCAATGGGTTAAAATTATCGCAAATAATCACCCCTATCACCTCCTAACGGGAATACGTCGAATTACCAATAACCCTGTATATTTTATATGAAAATTACAATGCAATATAATATTTTTATTTAATTCAGTTTTCAATATAAATAACTTTTAAGTAGGTAACTAGCTGAACACACGGTTTTGATAAAATTTTCACTTTTTCACATCCTTTGGGATGAGTTTTCGTAATAAAAACTAACATGTCCCTCTCCCGGACTCAAACTATTTCCATGCCAAATTTTATCGGCTCAGCGGTTTGAGCGTGAAAATTTAACAAACACTTTATAATATTAGTAGGGATTATCACGAATGTGGAGAAGCGTGGTTAAATACGTTTCAGAGGTACGTTCGTATCGGCCCAGCATTTATGTACGTGTTTTTGGAAATTTTGTAATGAAATTCCAGTTATAATAAACGCAACAGAACAATTTAAACACTATTATATTAAACATTCATATTCAATCAAATTTACACCTTATTTAATTCTAATTCAAGTGAATCATATTTAATAATTTCACGATATTAAGTTATCAATCTATACTTACTAAAAGCGAAAGTCTGTCTGTCTGTTTGTTATGCTTTCACGGCCCAACCACTGAAACGAATTTGATGAAACTTGGCATGAAGTAATATCGAACCCAAGGCTACTCTCTATCTAAGCGAAGCCGCGTGTGTCAACTAGTATCAAATATATGCAAGGGTGGATGACGACGAGTATGTAAGTGTAAGTATGAAGAGGGTTGCATGTGGGATGCACTCAATCGTAATATTCATCAGAGGACTCACAGGGATGACGCTTTACTTTGTCTAGCGGGATATGATCCCCGGGGGTTTCTATTAGCGGATGTTTATTACTGCGGAAACTTCAGTTAATATATACGAGAAAACGTGATTTATATTGTTACGTACTAGCTGTGCCCGCGACTTCGTGCCCATTGTTTGAATTTAAGTTATTAGGATATTTTAGCGTGATTTTATTTTTATTCTATATATAATTCTAAAATAAAAGTAGCCTAAGTTAATCCTTATTACATCTGCTATCTGCCAGTGAAAGTCCAGTCGAAATCGGTTCAGCCGTTCCAGAGATTAGCCGGAACAAACAGACAGACAGACAAAAATTTTAAAAAATGTTATTTAGGTATATGTACCGTATATACATACATATGCATTTAGTAAAAATGGGTTACTTTAATATTACAAACAGACACTCCAATTTTATTATATGTATAGATAAGTAAAACGTGTGATGTTTTTGGAATGATCACAATTTGCGGTAGACCTAATTAGACTCGATAATTCAATAGAGAACTATTTGTATTTATTCTTTATTTGATAGGTATGCGAAGTTGACTGGCAGATGGACCACCTGACTGTAAGTGGTCGTCACCGCTCTAAGCATTTGTACTGTATGAAATTTAATCAACCCTTACGTGTCCAATGCCCCACCAACCTGAACTAAAATGTATTGTAGTGTACCTACCCGTAGTTACACTGGCTCACTCACGCTTTAAACGGGAACACAACAATACTAATTATTGCTGCTTGGAGGTAGAATATTCTGAATGGGTGGTGGCTTTTACTTATGAAGTTAAATCTTTACAAATAAAATTATTATGTGGATGTAGTTCTTTCACTCCTGAACGGCTTGATCGAAATAGTTATAGTATATTTTTTTGGTTTTATGACGTCATCTAGATGGTTCATTTGTATAGAATAGAAGAACTTGCTAGGCGACGCTGTTACCGACATCTAGATTATTGTTAAAAGTAAACCTTTTTATTATTGCCGTATTAAAAAAAAAACATATTATACGAAATTATCAACTTTCGAACACATTTCAATATTTTGAATTCAATATGTTTAAACAAAGCGTGTAATAAGGGATATCTTTTGTATTTATAATTTACAACGATGCTTGTCTCGTTTAATCAGAGATGCTTAACGACGGGCACGTTTAATACCTCATTATTCTCCCATACCAACATCACCATCGACTTGTTATTTACTTTTACATATTCGTCCATAAACATTCACTGCATAAAAATAAAAATAGCGACGTATTCGTTTAAAAAACGTTGTTAATCAACATAAAAAAAACACGACTTAATTAATGTTTTCCTCGATTCGCGTCTCGCTTGTTTACGACTATTATTCTTGTAAGTGAAGCCGTAGGATAAACAATGTCTGCGACGTCACAGAGGAGTGCCTTCGTCAGGCGTGTAAAGAACGTAAGTACATAGGTAAGCTCGGTGTCACATTCAGACACGATACATAGCAACTCCATAATACATAAAAGATTTTTTGCTATGTACCAGTTTACGCCCGCATATTATTGCGGTCGTAGGTATTGGGTATGAAAAGTAGCCCTTGTCTTATGTCCTTCCTTAGGGTTTAATCTTTCCCCGCAACAAATTTCATAAATTTCGGTTCTATTGTTTGTTAGTTATTTTCTCATTTATAACATTAGTAAAGATTTTATTTATACATCTCATCTTAAATATATAAGACAGTATAACAGACAAAAATATATTTTGTATATTAACAGTATATCAATTTTGCGATGTCTTCTGTGGCGGCAATTTCATTGGCTCATTAAAACATTTCCCAGCATTCCTTTGTTTGTTGTCCTTTGGTATCAGCAAAATCTATCCCTATATAAAAGACGTAATGTGAATTATAATTTAACAAATAGTCTTTCATCATAAAAATGTTTTTTATCGCACTTTAGACTCAGTACATGCAGAAAGATTATTACTATCAGATAAAAGGATATAAATAATCAACATGTTATAAAAAAATGTAACAACACCGAAACGATTTGATAATTGAACGCCACAGAAATTATGTTTCGAAACAATACAAATTTACATAGTCTAGATACACTAATTTCATAAGAAGCGGCGCCAACGGAGTTCGCTTGCGTAATCCTATGGTATTTCAAATTAAAAATCCGACACAGATCGGGTGAATATAACATATTTTTTATCAATGCGGTTCCCGTATCGGTGTCAGCGGTGAAGTGTGAGGCACATGCGGAGGAACAGTTAGGAATCTGATACGAGCGTTAGAATGTTGAAAACTTCACCTACGCGACGCCCTACTCGATCTGCTACGTTTTGGGACGAGACCGGCATACTGGAATTTATTACAGCCTACTGAGAAAGCACCGCCGTTTAATGTACCGCCGACCTCTGCCATAACTTATTCTTTACTACTAACTTATTTACCGAGAATAAGTTTCTGGGTAATAAAATAAACGTTCGTTGAGTTGTTTCAACGTAACTCTTTCAACTCATCTAATAGGGTATACCTATCGTAGACAAGAATTTTAACGACAAGCCCTAACGATTTCCTAATGACATTTCACACAGAACGTAAGAACACTTATGCAATTAGATACACGAATTTGATCCGATTATTGCTATAACAATCGCGACAAGTTCACATCGAGTTGACGCGTCACGCGTATTGTTTATTAACATCTGACAGAAGCTAACGATGTCCTGCCGCCCACACAAAACTAGACACGGAGCGATTTATGTTCTACGTGGTCGAGTTACGAGGGAACGACACCGTGTTGCGACTGCGAATCAATGACAGCAATAATTGCCCAACGTGATTTACGCGGTTTGCTTAAGCGTTTATTGTTTGGTATGATAATTTACACGAACGAAACACTATTGTGTTTCTGATAGTTGAGAAAAACTGCGGTTGACCGATACGTAAACAAACAAATAGCGAACGCTGACCGAAATATTAACCAACTGACCATATTTTAACACTTGCATTGAATTTCATGTTATGATTTCAAGAATTTGTACTCTATTTGTGAAAGAGTTAAACTAATAATACTTCGTCTTTTTGTTTAATATTGCTCTAGTTGAAAATAACAATATTCTCAATAAGCGAATAAACGTTAAAGTGGTTGAGAAAGATTACCTTAACTTTTTAAACGTCTAATTATTCTTCAGACTTGTAACGATTTGAGTTATGCTTTAGGTTTTACTGGTGAATATAATGTTTGCAAAGTTAAATGTTATTTTTTTATTTCATTCATATTTTTTCTGTATTCGTAAAAGTGGATTTAGTCTCTCGACTAGAGGAGGCTTCAAAGTCTCTTGCTCTCGGCTTTTATGCAAAATAATTACTACACTGCAAGTTGTAAGCTATATGGAGTCTTGTTCTAACACTTGCCGTTTTTTTAGATACTTAAAAAAAACCTTTTTTTTAAACGTTTTTCCCCTTCTATTATCCTTAACTCTATCCCTGACGTCACATTATTTAATCCACGCAAACCTTTCATATTTAAACAAATATTTAAAATGAGTTAGTAAAAATGTTATTGTAAGGTCATAATCAAAGTAACGGATATACTTTATCAGAGAAACCATTACCAAATGCGGTGAAAACATATTTTCTTTCAACCGGAAATCGAAAATAAAAGACATAATTTATGCGGAAGTTAATAATGTTTTTAGATAATTTATTTATAATCATTTGAAAATTTACGAGCACTATTATTTATACATGTATAATTAATAATGAAACGTAGGTGTTAATTTATTCTGTACTATTTAAAAAACACGAAGAAAAGTACCGTTTCAAATATGCATATAAGTTCTCATCTGATGATGTTTAAATTAAGAGTTATAACGTTTACAAGCATTTACAATATTATCAAGCTTGCGGTCGTTATTTTTCTCAAAAGTCTTGTAAAATTTTTATTTTCGAGACGCATTCTCACTATGGAAATTATTTAATTAATTACTTTTATAGTAAATAAAGCGACAATGTTCATTCGTAAACCTGTCTATGCTCATTTGAAATATGTATAATATATTTGTCATAGTATTATATTACATCGGTCTTTATTGCTTCGAGTTTGTTTACATTTTACGCAAATTGGATTGGAATTATGTCCCACGTTGGGCGCCACCGAGGCGCCGCGGATTATGCATTTGTCACGTGCGTTGTATACACCCTCACAGACTTTAAAGTTCCATAGTAACATTTCGCTGTAAGTACTGTTACTTTTATACAAATCCCTCGTGGTTGAGAGCTTGCGTTGAATGCGTGCTCGACACGTGCACCCTTTGTTTGAGTACAACGAAATATTTGCGCAATGAATCTCACTAATGAAGTGTCACTTTAATAAACATGAAGGAATTGTAAAAAATAATTGGTCACACGACATTCATGTTAATCATTGCAAACTCCGTTGAAATTAGTTATAATAATTAAATAAATTATTTTAAAAAGATCAGAACCTTCTCCTCAAAGGGAGAGGAGGCCTTAGCCCAGCAGTGGGAAATTTACAGACTGCTTATGTATGTATGTAAAAAGATCAACTGACAATAAATTTAGATTAAAGGCAAAGTACTACGTTGTACATTCATGTCATGTTGTGTACATATATACACCTAAGATCAGACAAAATTTTATCTACGCACACACGCATACAAAATCTCAACGTGTGTAAAATATTTTTAATAACGTTAAAACCCTGCCCGTTCCACACACATAGGAACACGATGCATCCATTAAGCTGCAAAGAACATCGAACTCACATTAGACCCGCGTATACCGCGATACGTCATATTTATAGTTGCCATATATAAAATGCATTAGTGATATTTTCTGGAGCTTGGAATTTATAAAATATCGTGCTGACATAATCAAGTTTAATGAAAATCATCATTATTGTAAAGTAATAGGAGTTGTTTTTGAATGCTATAAATGTCGTTACCGGATACCGTGGCACGTGGTCCATTAATGTTAAGATTCGATACCGTATGCACTTTTAAATGCGATGCAGTAATAGTTTAAAAGCATTTGTGTTTGTTTATAACCATATTTATATAATCACTGCTTTTTACATATTACCTTCAAACTAAATTTTAATATAAACTCGTATATCAAAATATATTAATATTAGAGTGTATTTCAAGTATTGGATTTTATACCTTTATTTGTAATGATAGAAAAATAGAACGTGATCACGTAGTAACGAAGGAAATACAAGACTATTAATAAATCTCATTAATAAAAATATAGTAATGAAAATCTTTAAACTTAGCAACTAACATTAGGTTTCTTAGAGAGTTTTTATTTGTAAACGGTCTGGCCTGCACCGGCTGGCGATAAATCCTGTTTGGCGTCGTATCCCCAAGGGCACAGGTCTAAATTTAGCTTAGGAGTCGGGAACTCGGGACGAAGGCCACCCGTTCCCGCCGGGCGAAGGACACACCGACCGGCCTTTACCACTAACCTCATACTTTGTAATCCTCGTCGTGTAACATTTTCATTGCTAACTTATCTAGACGGCTCAATTTTTTTGTCATGTATACCAAGCAATGGATTTAAAAAAAAAACGTCTGTCGCAATATTCATATCAATTTAGAATATTACAAACGAAGGGATACCCGTCGTTATTTAAAATTTTATGTGCTAATGTTGTTATAAGAAACGTCTAGACGTAGCAATTTTGTCTGTTATTTTTATAAAACAATGTATTAATTAACCCATTTGTTGATCATCATTTGTCGATGATCTTAAGAACGATGTAATTGTATCGCTTCCTTGTCACAAAAAATACAATTTTAAAGAGACATATTAATTTTCTTCATTGTATACGCTACAAAGGAATAGCTGTTCAATTTCTCCACGTTTTGAAAAGAGACCTTCGTGAATGAAGCTAATTTTAATGTTTCGACGAATACGCCAAAGGCACCGCCGATTTCGTGCCTAGCAGGTATAAATTTCATTCTTTAAAAATTAAAATGATACTTAATCTTGTATACCGTTGCGTTTTGATAGCATCCATATTTTATTTTAATTTGACTTTATATCGAGAAAACTTTTTTCATGCTTGTTTAAATGTCATATATTGCTTAAAGACAAAAAAAAATTAAAGGTTCTCGTTAAGATCAGAATTAACAATATTTCGAAATGACGAATCATCACATAGACAAAGCCCATTTATATATTTTACCGTAAACTGTTTTTTTAATATGTTGATTGTTAAACTACTGAGATGACTTGTTTGCTGATCAAGCCGAAAGTGACTATCTCTTTGTCATAATTGAATCGTTAAGATTATTAATTTAGGTACAGCCCTATCTATAAAATGTACCTATTACTAGGAATGCGTTTATAAAATGAAAGATAACACGATTCTTATAAAGGCGCACTGTTATCGTGTCATCCTTAATTGTAAACACGATGATGTAATGAGGAAAACTTCGAAACAGAAATACACGTTAAACCGTATTAGGTCAATGTCGAATAACTTTACTTTGGCTCAATTTTTTATAGTAAAGCCTGTAAATGATCCACTGCTGAGCTAAGACGTCCACTCCAGGTTTTGGAGCTAATACCACCACAATACTGGTTTGATGGATTCACATGTGGAAGAATTTTATTAAAATTAGACATATACTGGTTTCCTCGCCATGTTTTCCTTCAGCGCCGAGTACGAGCTGAATTATAAACATAAATTAAGCACATTGAAACTCAGTGGTGCTTGTCTAGGTTTGAAACCGCAATGATCGGTTAAGACGCACGCGTTCTAACCTATGGTACATCTCGGCTCATCACAATTTTTTTATAGTAGTAACATTCTCCTTCACTCATACGCTGTCTATATTCCATATTTTGTAAAACATTTTTCTTGTAAATTCCAGAAAAATCTAGATTAAAATACAATTGGCATATGTATAATTTGTAGCAAGTCTAGTACTTACGTATCTGTGCCATTGCCAGCATTGCGGGTTTAAGACCGGGAATATCGCACTGAGTTTTCAGGTGCGGTGTAGGATAAAATCGTTAGGAAATCGCTGCGTCGGATGAAATGCGAAATGTGGAATTAACTCCAAAACATCTTCAACAATAGGTCAGCTCTTTTTTTCCTCCTAAGTATTATTTTAGCTGTGGGATGATTACAAGTTATTACTTCTATACAGAACGTCATTAGCTTCAATATTCATATTAATCAAAAATATTTCATGTAAAAACATAAAAAAACACATCACACGCGACGATTTCGTAATATTGTAATTATGGTCATTGCAGTGCCTTGAATCTCACTATTTTCAAGTTGGTCGTATACAATGTATTGTCGCGACAGGGTCAACTGTTACGAATCAAAGTAATTAATCACTATTAGCTTTAAAAGTACCAAAGGAAAATAATTAAGACCACAGCATTATATCACTTGAGATAGATGTTTTTTTGTAACTGTATCACATTGCGTATTCCTTATATATTTTAAAAACAACGAATATCATTCGTATTTCAAAACGAATGGTAAGAGCTATAATTTCGATAGACTATTTAAACATATTTATTTGTATTAAAATCATCAAGTCGCAGTATCATTTCTTTATCATACAGTCTCGTGCTAAACGCGAAACTTGGTCACTCAACAAAATGGATACAACTGAGGTTCGGCAAATTATACTTTCGGAGCACCGCATTACTTAATCCGACATGATGGCGCTCGGTGATAGTGAAACCGAGTATCGTGAGAATATAAATGGAAGAACGTAATTCATATTTAAGTGGTAAAAGCACTTTTTAATGCCATAACTCGACGCGTCGTTTAAATGTTTTGTAATCGAAGGCGATACACTGTTCAAATATACAACATATAGTCAAGATACACAGTCTTGATATTTTAGAAGATTTTTGACATTTCTCTAAGCAGTATAGCTGTTGTATATCCAAAAACAAACGTTAACTATATTACTTCTTTATTAATGAAGAAGCCAGACTGGTGACCACTTGACGGTGAGTGATCACGTTATCATAGACCTTGGATGTTCATCAAAGTTGTTATAAGAGAGACCAGTTCCTGCAATTTACTAATTATACGAGGTCACTCATCCTTCATATTGAAATACAGATATGCTTATTGCCGTCAAAATGAATACCTGATATCTACCCAAGCCAGTTATTATTTTAAATATAACGCTTTGAATACGGTGTTATAGATAATGTAAAAGTCGACCAGCTAAGGAATGTGCATTAAATTCTTCTATCGAAAGTGTTTATCGACAGCAAACAGAATCGAGCACTACAGACGTTTAGTATTTATATATTCAAATGGTAGCTATGTAAAGCTGGATATACACGAGGCGGTACAATCGTAATTCTAATCCGCACTGATATTCAAGGAACAATGAGGCGTAGATGTAAGTCAAACAAAGCAAGCGCGATCGCTGCGCAGTTCTATCTGCGGCGTTATTTATTACGGCGCCGGCAAGTTGCCCGCAGTCCGGCGCGGGCGCACCGCGAAATTATATGATTCTAACCGAAGTTTGTTAGCTTTCTACTGTATTGCATTCCGTTCCACTGTCGATATATTCAATTGAATAGATAATACCGTGATTATTTTAAGAGTTTTCCGAGATAATTTAACTTATATTTAAGAGCAAAGTTCGAAAAGTAAAAGGCGCAATAAAATATTCCGTTGAATACCAACACATTTACCGGCAAACAGGAACAAGACGTTATTTCAACATAATGCGATCGTTTCTCGAAATTAAACGTTTATTATTCGTGTATTGCACTCGCGCACTTGCATCGTGTTATTTCGCCATAACCTCAGTCACGAACCGCCCTTATCGTACGGAATATTTCAAAACGGTGAAGGGATCGGGGCGTACACTAGACTTAGAAGTAACTCTAAAAGAATCCTTACAGTACAGTATAATATGTCGCGTTTATATTTATAACTACGTACGTCGATACACGGCGTACAACGTTGTTCCGCCGACGGTTATCTTTCTTAGTTGGTGTCGATTCCACTCGAGTTGTATATCTAGTAGTAATTCTAATTAACATATATTTGCATACTTAAAATGTAAACCCAAGAAAGTCACGGCATCTGCATTCCTAACGCAGTACCATGTTACCTTACACCGCATCTGGCATATTACCCTAGCGCAATTTATCTAGGAGCTAGAAAAAAAAATTGCGATACTAGCGATTAACAACAGGACCTGACCCGACTGGTTCTGAGGCTGGTAATAAAAAGCGGGGTGGTTACCGAACAGGGTCGGCGCCCTGACTCGGCCTTCGCCCCCCGCCCCTCCTACCCCTGCAGCCCGCAAGGACGTCGCCCGAGTTGCATAACCGCGCACGCAACGATACCGTTTCGAGACAAGATGCGCGGGCGCACGATTAAAAAATAAAAGACAGACATGGCGCTATCGGTATATCACTAAATTGACACATGGAATGTTCTTTATCGTTTTTTATTGCACGGTATTTTGATTATTTCCGCGTTCTCGATTGGTCTCTTCATAGCGAACATACCTAAAATTCACTCAGCTCGTAATTTTATCAGCGTTGCCGTCTCATTTAAGAGAGTGATTATAATATAATTCGTCACATATTTAACTTTTATACCAAACATGAGTAAAGAATGAGGAAAATTTTCCGCTAATTCGTCACTAAATGAAACTCCTTTTGTTTTACGAGAGGAATATTAACTAAGATTTCAACACAGCCCATTCGAATAATTTATCTACAGTAACACTAATAATCCATCCAATCGTAATTGTAGGAACTGGGCGCAGGGCCGAACGACGCCGGGGGCAAAAATGATAATAGACGCCCGATGCTGAACTAATAACGTCTATATATTCCCTCTACGAGATAATGTGTATCTGTCAAAAGGAATCGTTCAAACCAATATATCATGTATTGTAAATGCAACAAGACCCGTAATCGTGGTAACGATTACAGATGATCTTTAGCGTCGGTAAATAAATGTCAAAATCGATTAATGCTCTCGGATGCCTCTCGTAGTGAATATTGTAGCTTTGTGTCTCAATGATTCGTTGAAATGCAATTCTGGATGCTGTGTTATTTGCTGACTCTATTATTACTTTGAATTAAGTTATACAGGCTTAATTTATTTGAGGCTGAATCGATTGCGATCGCTATTAAATACAAAACGGCTGTTAAATGTTAGCAATACATTATAAGACATTATAATGGAGAAATAAACAGCAGGCAAATTGGATAATAATTACTGATGTCATGAATTAAAACTTTTATACGACTAATTATCCTCCTTCGTCTCATCCATAGCACGTGACAATTTCGATATAAAAAAAAAAAACTTTTCCACCAAAAGCTAATTTAATCATTTAACAGTAAATCCTCAATGAAAAAAATATAAAATGATTTAATAGAAAAAAAAAAAAACGTGTGTCGTAATAAATTCCAAGTAAGCCATACGTAGAATAATAAAAATAAATAATATAATTTTATGGATCAATAAAAAGGCTGTTTAAGTAATACAACGTGTAGTTGATTACTTAATTTCTATCACATATTCATTGCATACCTTGACCTTCATGCAACGTCTCCGAGCAGAATAGTGCATTGAGTAAGACTTCGCAGAAACCAGTACAGTTATCTTACCTGGAAAAGAAACATAAGATCAGTAAATTGAAGACATATCAATTACGATACTGTTATCCGAAGTGACAATATTTACGTTACGGATATATGTATATATTTTAAGCCTGTAGCAATTTTTTAAAATTCATTTTAGGAAAGCATACAACAACTAATTAAATCTCCCGATAAGGCACCTTCAATAAACCATTGACACTCTATGAAATATTAATTAATTACACAGATTCACTTAGCATTCATACGAATTCAATTGAATAACTGGCGATTAGGATACCTACCCATACTCTGTACAAAGCTCTACAAAAATTTAAAGCATTCTAATTATAATTTAAAAATCGATAGTACATTTTAGCGATCACTTAAGATAACCATTAATAATGTCATTATAAGGGTAAGTCTCAATTATGTTGCAACTAAACTGTTTTTAATCTTAGTAGAACAATCTTTAAAACTGGCACAAAGGATTAACCAACACCATAATTATTCGATGACGAAATTTCTCATACACACGCCATAACGTTCTGAGTAAAACATAAATCTAAGTACTTTTTGAAGTAACATAAACCGAATACGAATTCGATTGGAACATAAAAACGAATGTATACCACATACCAAAGATGGTAAATATGTTCGGCGTCTATTTAGGTACTAAAAATCGTTAAATTCCCTTTACGGAAATGTTAGCTTTGAGAAAAATTGATTCGTGTGATTTTTTTCTTCGTTCAGCCTTATGTGGTCGGCCACACAAGTTCCATGCATTGATGCATTGTGGTTCGGAGATAAGATTTATTGCGTCCACAGCCACATCGTGCTAGCGCTTGCACCGTGTTGGGCGGATTTATTTTGTTTATTGCAAAATGACGCGATGTTATTTAACTGCTGTGTTGGAATTCGTCTTAGATCATTATAATAAGGCAATCTTTAACGAGAAATATTAAATAAATTTATCATCTATTCAGATAGAATTATAGTCTTCGTTAGATGTTTAAACATGGAACGAGTTTTCGAAAGCAGAAAATATTATAAAAAGGCAGCTAGTTTTATAGGCAATAATACTTTTTGATTTACTAACTAATTAGAACACATAATTTGTATTAAACCATAGTTCTCGGAACCGTATGGCTACAAGAAATGAGGTCATGAATGATTGCTGTCCTACATAAAACCGATAAATTAGAGATGTAAGGTTTCCTGATTCAGAGTTTAAAACATAGTCGACCGTCCGATTGTTTGGTAATAATCAACAGTCAAGCTGCAGACGGACCAGACCTCATAGAACGCAACCTCAATGTTAACAGCGCGTCGAGTTAGAATCGCTACATTGTTTCATTCAACAGGTAGTCATAAATCCGTCAGGAGTGCAAATGCGGTCATTGTAAATGCTACGTCTGAAAACGGTATACCAGTGCGAATGCTTAACGGCAGGTTTGATTTTGTATGTTATGGATTTAGTGAATACCAAAATATTATACGTTACAGTAATCTATGAAACTCTATTTTTTTAGGGACCTGATGTTATTTTATATTCAAATGATACATTAACGTTTCGATTCCGAGATGTAGCCAAAGAAAACGTGAGATTTCGCGCGCAAATTTAGGCGGGCGCGTGATTGAATTTCGGTATTTTGTATTCTCAATGCGCGGTAAATGTCGACTTGCGCAAACTCAACTGCGCACTGGCGAATGACAAACATTGAAAATACACGATTTATCAAATGTCGTAACAGATAAGAATTGAAAATTTGATTCAATCTATATCGAAACTAGTTTCCACCGGCGGATTCGCTCGCGTGTGGGGGCGGGATTCCGTAAGCTTGATGACGTGTATGCGAAATTTAATCATCAAAAAGTTGAGTAGTTAAAAGCATAACAAACAAATAAACAAACATAATTTATAATTTAAGGATGTTCATAGATATCAAATAATAATAATACAATGTTTCATGTGAAATAATAGTTGTCGTCCGCAGCTTCGCTCGCATTTTAGAGGTTGGTTATTAGGTATTAGGCATAAAAAAGTAGCTACGTCCTTGGGGTTAAAGCTTGCTTCATATCAAATTTCATTTAATTCTGTTTAGCAACACATAGACACACAGAGTTTCTTTCACATTTATAATATTAGTTTACATTTGTATTTTATTATTATACCAAAGTTAACCTTGTTGAAATTATTTAAAACGTTGTAACCGCCTCACTAAAAGTACTAAAAAATATATTTTGTTATTTAATAACTTATGATGAAAATATAAAAACAAATATTCATATTGTACCTCGTCTCCTACACGATACATTAGCAAAAACAATTCTGATGAATGAACCGTGCCATATTAATGCCAATTCCGTGCACGATCGATGTTCATAACTTACATTTTCCCGTGAGAATACAATTCTGTGCTTATTAAAATTAAAATTTCTTTCTAACTATAACATGAGCACAATAGTTAAGCAGATATGTATAATGAGCGTAAATCAGGTCAAGTATACCGGAAGCCCGTTGGTCTGCGCACGCGCGCCCCTATTCAATCTTTATCATGGTCCAACACAATGGCTGGGGCACGATTCAGTTGTATCTATTACGTTATAACAATGAACCTTTTAATAACAATAAGTGGATTTTCACGGTGCGTCTGAATATTATTTATTAAAGCCGAGACGTCACTGAAACGAAATTTGATAAATGTGGTAAAAAAAGACAATTTGTTTAATTTGTAGTGGCTTTCAGAAGCATAGCAAATTATTTGAGGAGATATGCACCTTTAAGAATCAAATCAAATCAATTAACTCGAAGTAAATGTTATTAACGTATAAACTGTAAGCCGCAGTTTTGGTTTCGTTCATTAGTTAAATTCATTTAATGTACGAAGTTATGCTTAAGAATGTTGGTACTTTGAATAAAAAAAAAACATCATCGTAATGTGACGTGCTTCATATTTTTAGGCTAAACTCTAGCAATGTATAAATATTATTTAACATTCCTACGTGATATAATGAACTGAGAAAAAGGACTATAACTTTTAAACAATAGAAATAGATCGAAACGAAAAACGTAACTTCCGAGTGAGTATTGTATTTGTAGCTCGTAAGATCGATTATGTAAACGCGGCAAAGACCTTCGGGGAATGCGAGGAAACCTTACAGTCAAGCTAATTGTACGGGACAACAACCTGGATACGAGGAACGTATGAAAAAATTAAAACCAGTTCCTTGTTCCCATAAATATCTATGGTCGGTGACGCATCAAACGTTGCGTGCGAGCTGAACGTAGTTGAAGATATCTTCGGAATTATCTTAAAAATCTTAAGATAAGAAAAACTTTATCGACTACTATTTACCATTTTCCAAATTTTATACCGTTTATTTCGTATGTAAGTTTATTTTGGTAAAGATGTTATCTTCTAACATTTGCATGTCCGGGTTTTTATCATTCTACGTCTACGTGTCGTTGCGCCATGTGACACGACTTCTGGCCGCACAAACTGCGTTTGAGATTCACTATAAAATATTTTTTCCTTTCTCACTCGGACAAGTATAATAAAATTGACCGATAATTTAATTCTTTCAAATCTTTGAATTTATCTTTCATCAAAGCTAAATTAAATTATTCATTATTAACTTTGTAAAACTATTAAATATTAAAAAAGACAATTTGATATAGAAATTAGTAGGATAATAAAATTATTTACGAACAAAGGTAAACACCGCAGCAAAAATACTGTTAACTAACTAGCGCGCCCTTGACCCGTGAAGGTTCAGGGTATGCCTTCAACAATAATTGCTTTAAAAATAATGTAGGTAACGATTAAAATAATGACAGATATATGTATGTTATGACGTATATATGTGATATATATATGATTTATATGATATATATTATCATAATATTATCTATAGATATGGATGTAGAAACAATCAACTTTTCCTTCATAACCAAATTAAACACTTTTTTAAAAACATCCGTAACGAAACATTGAATCAATTTTAATCATATAACACAATAGGAACTAACACTGGACGGCAAAATTACCGGAAACGCAAAGCAAAAGGTTTCGCACGCTTAAAAAGGGAATAAGCATTACTTTCGTAACGAAACAATGGCTCGGGCGCAATTGGCTTTATGAGTGAAATCGTTTCAAATAGGAAACCATCGAACTGTGCTAATTTGATTTTCCATATACGGATGAATCTCCAATATGGGAACTGTATATGGTATTGAAGCAGTTTTAGTCATTGCTTTAGGTGTTACATTAAATTTCCATACTTTTAAACAATTTATAAGGGAAATCAACTCCCATGTGTGCTTATACAGAGTGTTCAATTTAATACAAACTAGTATTTGTTATAGAGATACCAAAGCCTCATCGCTTACTAGTTTTTCTTTCCATTTTAAATATATCATGTACACATTCGATCTTTGTCAAACATATTGATGAAATATTAGGAGAGAAAAGGACAACTCTTTTAATTGAAGTAATTAATTTTACCTTATTTCAC
This sequence comes from Vanessa tameamea, assembly GCF_037043105.1. Taxonomy (NCBI): domain Eukaryota; kingdom Metazoa; phylum Arthropoda; class Insecta; order Lepidoptera; family Nymphalidae; genus Vanessa; species Vanessa tameamea. The sequence continues at coordinate 2,175,417 of NC_087316.1, forward strand.
AAAATTACAAATTTCACATATATTAACATCATCGAAGTATTAAAATGTTTTTCATAATATTCGTTATACATATCAGGCATTGAATATCAATTTAAACATAATTTAAGCTTGAGCTTATATGTAATACATTAAATTACATTTTAAATAAAAAATAATGATATAAAATAAACAATATTAAAAATGTCGCAATATAAAGGGCGTTGAGCAAGGACGTTCGAACAACCGCTCATTAGTGCGCGCGAGCAAATGCCCTGCGCCCGCGCAGATTTCCGATAGCGCTCTTAGGAAAAACATTGCTTGTAGGCGGTAGGGCTATAAAAACTATCTGCCTTAGATACCAGTGTAGTTTTAATTGCGAATTCCTTTAAATTAAATCATTAATTTGTTCTGTGAGTACTAATTATGTAGAAAACGACATATTTACAACAAATAATGTACTTGCAATCTGCATTCATTTAGTTTCCTGCTAGCAGTTTATATGTCGCTATAAATAATCTTTGAACTTCTCAGGGACATCGACTTGAAAGGATTAAAGTTATTTGCGAAATAACTAAATGTTATAAATATTTATATTGTAAAACTACTGAGTTTGTGTGGTTGAACGCGTCAATCTTAGGCAATAATAGTTTTAATAAAAATCCTTATTGCATTTGATAGCGCGTTTGTTGCGGGGAGTAAAATAGAAACAGTATCTATCTTAATATACCCATCTTTCATAATATACCTTATTCAAAACAAAATATATAACTAATATCCCATTAAAATATCAAATTCATCCTGTTTATGTTATTATAAATACATTATATTATAATTTACTTGCGACCAGTCCCGGCTTCACATGGGTAATATTAAGTATAGTGTAATACTAGTATCAGCCTGGAAATTTTCCACTGCTGGGCTAAGGCCTCCCGTTGAGGAGATGGTTAGGAGCATATTCCATCACCCTGCTCCAATGCGGGTTCACATAAGGCAGAATTTCGTTGAAATTAGACACATGCAGGTGTCCTCACGATGTTTTCCTTCACCGCCGAGTTCGAGATGAATTATAAACACAAATTAAGCACATGAAAATTCATTGGTGCTTGACAGGGTTTGAACCCGCAATCATCGGTTAAGTTGTACGCGTTCTAACTACTGAACCATCTCGGCTCTTCGCATAGGTGAAATATATAAATCTAGTAAATGTTATGATATAAATATAATTTAGTTATGGCACTCAAGAATAATGTAGCATTATACCAGTAAAAAAAAATTAATATTCGATCATTATAATTCCAGATAATTAACCCCCTACATACAAACAAACAAATGTCACCCCTCCTGAATATTAGTATAGGCTATGACGTCAACGTTAAACTACAACACAATCAAAAAACATAACTAACATAATCTTATAATATCTGTTAGTTGGAGGCTGTGATCAAAACAAACCTAATCTCTCCTGGGTATCGTGTATCGTTTCATCTGTACGAGATAATCTGTAGTTAACTTACCTTGTACTTAAATATAATTAACAAAAATGACGTTTATTAATCTCTATAGCATTCTAAAATATTTAATATGTAATAACCATTTTAATATAAACAGATTACATTTTTTGAGACTACTTAGATGTTTTTATCATATGTCGTCCACTCGTATCGTATTATCGTTCAAGTGCCTAGTCGGTATAGCGGCTAGATTAAAAAGTTATACATCCTGTAGTCTCAGAGTCAGGCCCAAAATACTTATTGAAAATTACATTTTACGTCAATCAGTAAGTATAATGCATGCCATCTGGATTTAAGAAATTATAGTTGAATGTTTATTTTTTTCCAATAGTCCATCAGACTAAGGTCGTAAACATTGATAGCTTTATTAATAAATAACTGCAGAGCAATTTTATAAGAACACCATTAATCAGTCGGCAACCGACTTATGTGAATACGCTATTATGACACGTGTGTCATTTAATTGCTATAATTACGAGAGTCAATATCGCATAGTACTTTCTGATATTATGATTGTGCACTGCGGTGTCAGTTGCGTTGTCTGTTTAGACAAATACATTCCTGTTTTTAAATAGTTTACTCTATTATTTGAGGTTAAGGTTAAGGCTCCATATAGTCGTAACGTGAGGTTTTTATTTTATATTGGTAAGCAATCTACCAAATGTGTCATCTGATGGTAAGTGGTCACAACCACCGAACTCGAAATACGAAGTATTGCCGTTTGCTGGTAGAATACTAATTTGCTGGTGGTGATGTGTGTTGGTACCCAGACGGGCCTAAACAAAGCCCTATCATCAAGTAAAGTATAGCACAAAGCATCAATGAACAGACTAACGCACAAAGAACTCAATCAAATCAGACTAGTAGTTCCTGATATTATAGCAATTCATCATACGAGCTTCCAGATTTATAATATAAACATAGATTTACTAAGAAAATATCATGAATATTTGATAAGTGCTTTATCTTGATATATTCTATATGTGTTTCAATCGATCAAATATTTACGAAAGGCACAATACAACGGGCACACACAACTCGTTTAACAGACCTTGACTTTTACTTATCCATAAAGTAAACAGTTTTTTTAATACACTTGACAATCTTAAACGTTGAACAATATGAAATGAAGAAATAAAAAAACCTTAAATGCGTTGTTTTTGACTCTTTTTAAACAACCTTTGTTTTTATTTTATTCTTTGTAATTGATAACTGAAAATCAATGTTATTGAATGAAATATTCAAATAATTTTCCTTTTTGTATATTTCTTTACCATAGGTGAAGTAAGTAAGTTATACAATTAATAGCATTTTAAAAAATGCAATGTTGTTCTATAGCTGACTTTGCAAGTTGTGTCATCAAAAATGAACTTATAAATATTTATTTCTTATTTAGATTGAAAGGATTCTCTTTGTGATATAATTTTTTTTTTGTTTGGCCTAGATTTATACAATTAATTATGAAAGAATTTCTTTTTCATTTTCCGTAAGCCTCGGGTTGGTTATTCTCGCTTCACAGAAGCGTCCTCGTAGCCCGAAGCTTTTATTAAGTCGCTATTGTATATCGCACAATGAGTCCGTCATTTAGTAAAAATAAACTTGCATAAGAAATCTGCTAACCTTAAAATGAAATGTATATTTCGTTGAATGGCTCCGTTCCAGTTATGGTAATTCGGTGAAAAAGTCGTTCGTTGTTCTTCCCATATAACATTTACACTGTACAATAATTCAGGCCATATTCAGTAAAGAAATCGCAGTCATATTCGTCCTCTTTAGAACATTACCTTTGCCGCTTCACACCGGTCATTTAAAAAAAAAGTGTTAACGACCACAAGTGCTTCCTGGAAGGGTAATTCGTCTTTCTATTCCCCGTACGTACAATTGTAAACCTTATCGGGAACCAATTAAGGTTTACAATTAATTCACTAAGTGAGAATAACCCAGAAATACATAAACGACATCAAAAACGCCGCAAACACTCAATTAGTGAGTTCCTAGAGCCATCGTTTGTCCCTAGCCGGTTAGTAAAAAAATGTCCATTGAAATGTCGGACGTCGTGTGACCCGGTCACGACACGGAACCGACACGGCAAGCGATTTGTTCGACATACTGGGAGAATAGCCCACTTATTAGTATTAGATACGGATGAAAACTACTCTCCGTAACAGGGAGCCGCACTGAACCGAACCGTGATAGCGTATAAGTTGAACACGTGCCGCCGATGCATTATCGGCTCTATACATCTTGACCGAAGCGTCCTTGAATTTATTTAATGTTCATATGGAAAATTCATAGACACCACCCGAATACCAGCTGCTGCTAATACAAAATAAATAAACGCCTTTAACTGTGGTCGCCCAGTGGTTAGAAGACGTGAATCGTAATCGATGAAACCGAATTCAAATTCAGGCAAATATCACGGAATTTTTGTTAAAAAGGGGAGGAGCCAATAATCCATGAATTTATTTGCCTAAAGATGTTCTTAAAAGGTAAGGTTAATTAACAAAAATAATATCAAGTTTATAAATCACTACAGATACCCGAGTACCCGATATCGATCGACAAAGGGATGATAGCATAATAATTCTAACAATTTTTTTCATGAACTTTAACAAAAAAGTTACTACACAATGTGAGCCGTCGAAATTGACATAATGTAAACTTTGGACTTGGAAGATACACAATAGACGAGGTGGCACTATTGGTACTGGTGTCATTATTGAAAATGAATGGACGTTTGGACACGTGTCACAATTCGAGGCGGAACCGAGCTGGTGCGTGGGAGTCTTAACTCTTACACGACACGTTTTAAAGAATAGTGACAATATTTATCATTTAATTTCGATACACATTAAGAAAACTTTGCAGCAGAAGTATTTATATAGTTTAAAGAATACAGCAACGTATTAACATGTTCAAGCTAAAGTTTAGGTGGATGGTTGCTTTTTTAATCACACATAAAAGTACTTATAGCCTCATTTACAAACGATGTACGGTATAACAATAATATGTCTCTATCTTTTATTCGAAAGAATACATTATTGGTATCTAACCTCCGCCAAACAACATTTATAGGTATATATCAAATAATTTTTTTTAATAAAAATAAACTGAATATATCATTTGAATTTTTTTGCTGTCTACTCTTAGCCTTCTCACACACACATCGTAAGTTGAGCGTCCCTCATATACTGATAATATTTTAACGTGAAGCGGCGCGTCTTGTGACGTTAATTTTATTATTGACTTCATTACATAATTTAATACAAGGTTCTAAATATTAACTGTGAGATCTTCTAAGTAATGATTATTTATTTGTATGTAAATAATAAATTTTATTAAAACAAAGTTAGCAGGATTTTATTACCAACGAATGTTAATAAGATCAAGTAGAAAGAATCACTAAAAGAGACAGTTCAATTGTTTAAAAACCGCATATTATAAAATCAATCAACGGCTAAATTTATAGCACTATATTAGTGTAAACGACATTGGATCTAATTCATAAAATCATAAAAGACTTTACTGCCAACACAATTTGTTTAAAACATTATGCAAATTTCGTTACAACGTTCATGCAATTTAGATACATATTACGTTTACATTGAGCTGCTTTTGGTTTGTCTTTTAACGAATACGTTAATTTTATGAAGTTAGGCCGTATAAATGCACTATATAAATATAACATAAAATGATACGGCGGTAATTGTGGCTAAATTATGGTTATTCCAACTTTTGTTTACCTAACAACTAACGATAGGTAGTAACGTCTAGAACCATAGTACCACTGGAATTTTAGATGCAATTGCTGGTACATTTATTGGAAAAGAACCATGACAGTGACGTCACGTTGACAACTGACATTCAGTGTTAACGATTATTATCAATGGAAAGCGTTGATTTTTGTTTGTTCCCCCTTAAAACATTTTATTAAATGAATATACTAAACATTTAATTACATGAATACTTGGTGGGTAGGCACCACCCACTCATCAGATATCGCTAAACAACAGTTTGAAGGTTGACTGAGCCAGTGTAACTACAGGCACAAGGGACATAACATCTTAGTTCCCAAGGCTGGTGGCGCATTGGCGATGTAAAGAATGGTTAACGTTTCTTACAGCGCCACAGCGGTGGTGACCACTTACCATCAGGTGGCCCATATGCTACCGGCAACCTATGACATAAAAAAAAATATATATCGACTATATATGTAACAAACCGACTTGTGTGTTGTACGTCGCGTATTGGTCGTTACTTTTACATGGATTTTAATTAAGATCGGATTGCACGCTAATTACACCCAACCTGATTACCATTACATTGCCATATCTTTATATCTCGGAGAGTTTTGAATCTCAAAAACTGAATCTCATACCTACTGCAAACTTATTTACTATTTATCATGGTTACATACCTACCAATTGAATGGACAGACGTTTTGACAGCGTACATAGTCGAATTATTTGGCCATTGTTGAATAAAACTTGTACATATTATGAATATGAATTATTAGCCACTATTGAAATAGCACGATACCGTTTAAAATTAAAGTCAAAACCTTCATTCAATATGGAAACATTACATTTGCTTATTTATTGCTAAACATCTGCCAATGTTTCGAAAAAACCTCAGACCTGCGAAGCGCTGCCCAAAGAAATTCTAACTTTTTTTTAAATTTTCACTCACTGTTTTTTTATATTTAATATTATTCAGTGTATTTTTTTATGAGAATATACAAAAAATATCAACTAAACAAAACTTTTATATCCAAAAAATAAGACGGACTGGCAAATGTACTGTAAGAGATATTAACCATTCGTTACATAGCCAATGTTTCATTAATCTTGGCAACCGAGATGTGATGTTCATTGTCATAATGGCTCACTCATCCTTCAAACCCGAACACAACAATATTGTTGTTTAGCGGTAGAATATATGAGTACCCAGAGATACCCATCCAGACGGGCTTGCGTAAAGCCCTATCACCAAGTACTAATTTTTATTCCCATTAAAAACACAAATGTATTCCCTCCTTTATTACGTGAGGTCGTATCTCCCACTTTTAATTGCATACACGTTTTAGATGACCCCTTAATTAGTTCATGCACTCAGTACGAACGAATTGCTTTAACTCATTAAATAAACGTAACTTTGAAATGTTATAATATTTGCTCTAATTATATAACAGATAGATAATGTTCGAGTGTAATAATATTAAATTATTACTTATCTGTGGTAAAATCAAAAGTTAAGTTTTTGACTAAACAATACCTACACATAGTTATTTTCAATGATAGGTCTATTAATCGTGAGTTAATGCTTGTTGACTTCCAGGCAGGAGACATAACATACATATTATATAATTGTATTTAACTAACATGACTGTATTTTTAGATATTGAAAAAGAGTAACTACTAAGTTTCTTTCCGGTTCTTGTCGGTAGAATCTACATTCCGAACCGGTGGTAGCTATACTTTAAATAGTTTGTTAAATGACGATTCAAAAGTGCTTGTAAAAGCCTACTTGAATAAAGTATATTTTGATTTGATTTCATTTCATTTGAAACGCAAAAATAAATACTCATCATGTTTAGGACGTAGAAATAAATACACTCTTTTCCACAGAATGTTTTACAACTCTGTCGTGACGTTAAGCTCTCATCGGGTTAGAAGATGTGTTTTGTTGTTTTTGGGTTGCAGCATTTGGTTGCTTTTTATTTTGTACTGACCGCACTTATTGCGTCCGGAGTTTGGTCCATTCAGTTTAATAATGATAATTTAGCATAAGAAATGGTTACTTAATATATATTATTTATTGCTCAACATTACTTAAACTAAATAATTAAAACATATTTAATCTTAAGAAAACATATCGCACATTTTGATTATTATAAAAAACGAAAATATTGCAATTTAATTTAAAAACGTAATTAATATAAAAAAAATACGCTACCGAATTTATATTCACTTCCAGTCATTCGATTATTTCTTGTACCTACGTTTTCTTTTTATAATTCTTTATAAAATTTATATTAAAAAGTATAAAATATATTCAGCTGTCAACTGAAATAAAGGAGGCTGTAAATTTAAAAGGTGTCACTTCCCGGAAGTAACACCAGTGCGGACAGACGGAGTCGAAATTCAATAGCTATTAACATGTTTGTCGACACATTCCGACATTTATACTGACCTTCTAGGTTTCTTAAAGGGTCAACGGAATTGGAAGGATAATTCACTAATAATAAATGTAAAGATATTTATGAACATACTGCCGACTAGTAAATGTTTTTTGCGTACCTTTATAAAAAGTGTTTGTTATGGCCGTCAATTTTTATTTGTGTTTTTTTAGTTAACGTCAACGTCAAACACAACTTTTTCCCGCATGTTTGTATGTGCTACAAAACAACCAATATTTTCTATTACTATATACTTATGGAAGGTTCTAGTATTTACAATATAAATGTAAGTCTAGTAGGATCATAAGAATGCAAAATAAAATTATTATAGTTCTAGATCATAGTAGATAAGTTTAATATTGTGCAACATTTATAAAAAAAAAATAGGTAATATCAACTCGCAGTCCGAGCTTGTGAACGAGATAATGATCTGTGTTAGAGGAATGAGAAGTCCTTGTCTACATAAACATGGAGATTCGAGCATTGTGGGACAATATTGACTTTATGTGTTAAAACACATCACACGTCACCTTGGTACAGGAAGGAAGGATATCATGTATCAAAATCACTTTATGAACAACACGACTCATGGCGGAAGTACATTGTTCCAATTCACGCTATCGCACCTTTAAACCTGAAACAAACTTGTGTTGTTTGTTTTATAAAGGAACACAATGTCGGCATTTCTTAAACCCCTGGAATTAAGGAAGCCGTATAACAGCAAAGTCCTAATATTTTAGCATTTCAACACGAACAGCGAGTAAGCGCCTGTTCAGGTTTCACGAGCACGATGATCTATAATTGTTACAACGATTATAAACTTTATTTTCATACATGTAGTGTTTATATTTAAATGTTATAATTGTCAGAGTAACTTGTCAATCAGCCCACTGTGCCATGTGCAAACAAACACGGTAGAGCATCAATCGACTTCCTTTCGTCTCGTTTCGCCGAAACTCGCATCTCGGAATGTAAACAAACGTGTTGTCTCTAGCGTAACGATTTAATGCGTTTAAATAAAATATTAGAATGGTAGTAGTTTAAAATAAGAAGTCATGTGTTTAATTTGTGTTTCTAATTCATTTCATGGTTGAGGAAAAAGTCGTGAGAAAACCTGTGTTGTACAAAAATCATCCACATTTGTATCTATCAATCCTCAGCGTGACGTTTTAAACTCCAAAACTTGTTGTCAAACATTTACAGGCACTTGGAGCATGGCTGAAGATTTACATTTAATTTACTAATTTATGACATTAAAAAACAAACTTGTTTCCAAATACTTGTAAAAATACATTAAAAAATGGAACAAACTTTATAAACAAGTCGTAAATAACACGCAGTAAAACATTTTCAAACCCAAAACCACCCAAACATAAAGCTGTAAAATCCTTCCAATAAACATGCCACGATCACCATTTACGTCTTCTGCTACCAACATTCGGTCAAGTATAACTTGCACAATTCCATGTTACTTCAGAACCGCCCACGACAACACGCAGAGGCATAAGAAAGCGCAGTTAAAGTCGCCCACAAGCATCTCATTACTGAAACTGTGCCGCGATACTTTGCACAATCGTTATCACAAGTGATAAGCTGCAGGGCAAATGTTGTGAAACTGGAACGAAGGTAATGGTTGAACGGAGTAACTTAATTGTTGAATCAGACGTCACTGCGGCACCTCTGTGTGTTCGTACTTTGAACTATTCGTATTTTATTTTACTTTACTTTACGAAACCATTAGTTAGTAGACAGTGTATCCATTAGGCAACTTTACAAATATTTTCATTTGCTAAAAAATTACGAATATCTGTATACAGATATATTTAATATATTGAAACATGCCACACCTCTACATTCATTTTTGTTGTAAGGGCAAACAAGGCGTACATATTGAATTATGAATATTAATTACTATTAAAACTAATCAGACACTCAAAATATTCAATTAAACAAGTTACTAAAAAAGCATCACAACATCGATAAAAAATATTAAGTCCTATTTCTAACAAAGACGGAAAAAATATTGATCAATGTTAAAAGCGCTAAAAACATATTAGGCCTATAATAACCGATTTGATAAAATGTTAGTTTGCGAAACTTGTAGGCGTTAGGAGTCTCGGATCGTCGCTCCAGATGCGCAAAGACAATAGTTGCGCCAGCGTTGCCTTACGCAAGCTGACTGCGCTGTTTGCGAATCGTGGAAACCGATCTACCGAGCTGGATCAGTCACGTCACGTTCTTACTTATCTGTACTTTGATCGTTATCTCTCTTACGATTTGAAATACTTTGATAAATAATATGATATTGATATATTACTTGGCGGTAAGATTTTGTTCAAGCCCGTATGGGTAGGTACCCACCCATCAGATATATAACCGGCAATCAACATTACTCAGTATTATTGTGTTCCGGTTTGAAGTTTGAGTGAGCCAGTGTAGCCACAGAGAGAAGGGTTATAACATATTAGTTCCTAAAGTTGTTACCGCATTGGCGATGTAAGGAATGATTATTATACACATACAGCGTTATGGTCTGGGGGTGGCGACCACTTACAATCGGGTGGTTCAGTTATTTGTACGTTTACCAAAAGATACAAAAAAAGCAAAAATAATAATAATTGTGTTGCACTAATCCTTTGGTTTCCGTAAAATCATAAAGTAAAAAAAAAATATCAAAATAATAGAAGGTCAACTAAGTCCACGGTGCGATAGAAACAAAGAAGCAATAACATTCCGCTACATATACAATACCCCATTAGTGATTGCATATGTTTGTATATTTTTTTTAAATTCTTCGCGTTATGAACTTTAAAATGTAGATTAATAAAGTTAGAATTTGAACGCCGAATGACGTTTATTCTTATTTTTGCGAAGATACTGTATCGTGGGAAAGATAGCGGCAAGTATGCGACAATGCGCTTTGTATGACCGTGTGTTTCCCAGTATTCGACGCATTGGTCCTCAGCTACAACCCACATTTTTGACCGACATCGTAACAGAGAGCCATCAATCACCGTCTCAATCAACCCACTTTTGTTTCCTGTATTTAAATATCAGGTTAATGAAATGTACAACAAATTTAAATACATGCAAAACTTTTTTAAATACTAACTAAATCGCGTCCGTGTTTTCTTTGCAATCTTATCTTTGAATATATGACGCGTACCGTTTGCTTTGTTTGGTAAAAAAAAAATCGCAAATAACATGACGCCTTCGAGTCTAGAAACTGGAAAAATATCTTTGTTAAGAGAGATATGCAAATGAATTGAAAACGATGCCGGTCTGAGTCAGTGGTGAAGTTCGCAAGTAATTAACGCCTGGAGTGCTAACTGCGCCCACGATGTCTATAGCAGCATCCTTTTTTTCTAGGTCGTATAATACTTTTACGCCATGCATATAAGCATTCAAGAATGGGAGACAAGAGCGCTATGAAACCGTACGATACTTACATATGTGGAAAGAAAAAACGGGTAGCCATGTTTGCTGTATTAAAACTGAATATGAAAAGTAAGCATGGTACTATACCTAACTATTAATAATAACAATAATTCAGAATACAGAACAAAATATATAAAGATTAAATTATTTTGGATGATATTCCGCAAAAAAAAAAACCCAGCAATAATGGCATAAAACCCTACTGTAAGCCGTGATACATAATAAGCAAAGCAAAAGAATGTACTAGAAAAAACTCCTTTGAATTAGTTATAACTACGAAAAGTTGTCTATTGTTATAGAGCATAATACGCGGGTATCGCCATGATGGCGCATTTATTGTTGAAATACTTAGATATACGGTATGTTTCGTGCAAAATGAGTTATTTATGGAGTTCAGTTAGTTCTTAATAAATATATTACAAGATTAAAGATTGAAATCTTGACAAAAACTTAACAATAATGAATACGTACACTAGATATATTTAAATGATATTTTTTTTTATTGTCACTTGTATTGAAATAGGTTTGCCTGAAACCGGTTATTAAGATTTTAGACAAATAGTTCCGCGACGTACATTTTTTCCAACGGTTGTTGCTTGCGAATCAAGTATGTATAATATAATTAATATTAATTGGTTCTCGATGCTGTTAGTATTCTCACACATATCGCAAACATTTTTATATTTCTGCATGTCTAACTGCCAACGACAGATTTATGCCATTCTCATATCTAAATGGAGGGCATAGGAAAGAAAATCGCGCGTGTGAAAATCGCCAACAATTCGGGTGGAGCCCGGTGTTTGGTAAACCGCTTCGCTGACCGTGGTGAGTCACCGACCGGCTGCGGATCTAATCGCCGAAACCGTTGCTTGTAATAAAAATTCAAATATGTTTGAACTGATGGCAGACAAACGGTCGCGTCTCGGTTACTTTACAGACGATTAATTGACGAATTTATATTCAGGACGCAATCCTTACCAGTTCGTTATGTATGAATGTTCCAGACCATAAATAATAATGGCGATAAGTATGAATTTATTAATTTTTTGCCGTTTCTAGGTGTATAAGTAACATCTTACTTGTCCACACACTTAAATTAATTATTAATATTATTAAATAAACTTAGTATTTATAAGATGTTGAAATTGTTAAACAGGTTCATTATTTGTTGTATCTTCATGCTTTATAGAGTAAATAATTTATTCTAACTTATATACTGTCTAATGACTAATGTAATAAGGCTACATAAAATATTTCAAGTAAAAGAAACAATTTTCATGTTTGCCAGAGGGTTTATTTTGCAAAATTGGTCTGGAATTCTCGATAGAAATGCAAATATTAACAGTGAATTAGCATGGAAAGCAGGAAACACGTTGTCGCTAAGGCCGGAGTCACGAATAGATAGATACAATCGCGATCTATCTTCAAAAGAGGACTTATTACTCTTGACAACTATGGAGTACGATTTACTACGTTGACCAAGAATTATGATAGTTTCTGATCAATACTTAAAGATACAAATGCACTTCTTGGGTCTTATAAACACGTTGAACTCCATCGCAGTAGTACCACCGAATATCATATTTAAAGCCCTTTAAAAATGCTTATATACATTTCTTAACAAAAAAACTAGCACGTGTTAAACCTTCTGAGATTTATATTGACTAACATGTGTAAAAATGGCTGATCAGTGTTTGTAGAGAGAAGAGTTCAATGATAGTTTAGTCATGTGTTAACAAAGTAAACCTTATGTAAACAAATGGCGATCGGAATGTCATTCGTTTATAAACAAAGAAAGAATAGAAATGAATACTAATTTTCATGACAATAGTTTTGAACTTTACTTTATTCACATCTGGGTAAGTACCATCCACTCATATATTCTACCGCCAAACATCGATAAATAATTAGCATTGTTGTTTTACGGCTCATAAGTCAGTGTAACTACAGGCACAAGGGATATAACATCTATTTTCCATAGTTGGTGGAACATTGGCGGTACAAGGAATGGTTAAAATATCTCACGGCACCAATTACTATGCGCATTGGTGACCAGTGTTATCAAGTGACCCATTTGTCCGTCCACCGAAGGTAAAAAAATAACTGTTTATGAGTAGATATGATACAAAGCGTTTCAATCAATTATACAAACCTCCATGGATAATGCAACTTTGTCAGTATTCATAGTGACAAGCTGCTTTAGACCTTTCAACTGAAATACTAATATCCATTTTTATACATATATATATACATAGTATTTGTGGTTATATAAGTAAATGAAAATACTAAACTATAGCTACGTCGTTTTATTAAATCGCCGTTTACAATTCGAAAGCGTTAAACGCTGAAAGGTGAGTGGTCAGGATCTGCATGCTGCTAACTAAGACCAGACTTAATCACACCTGACTGGGTGGTCGAATTACAGTTTTAGACTATAAAACTTCTATTCTGTAAATCATACAAAAACACAGTGGAAGAGCAATAATTTCAGAGTAAACCTATCAAAGTTTTATAGTGTTGTCAGTGCATCTTATATGAAATCTGTAGTTGTTAGTTAAGTCCGTGTATAATTGCATGGTCATTTATGAGCTGTGGTCGTTATCGTGATCATCGGTCACGAGAGTATACAGCAATTTTATTTACTGTTATTAATTTAAGGACTTTGCGTGAAGCAAAACAAATTATCTTAGCTGAACATATATATCTAATTGAAATTCATGAGTCATCTAGAATAGAAAACAAGTCGAATTTAAATTTATTACAGCATCATTGAAATATTTTTGAAATCATACATAATATTTGAAAGAAGTAAATTCTGTTTGTTGCGGACTCACGCTAAAGCTACTCCAATTAAAATCAATCTTTAATGTTAAGACATTTTATAGTTTCGGACTATAATGTTGATATGTGGCATATTTTTTATAGTTTTTGATGTCAAAGTTGGAAGACAAGTTATTAATAATATGAACGCCGTCAATACTATACAGGTATAAAAATTGTGAATGTGATAGCCCTTAAAATGCCTTCAGAAAAGAACTGCAACTTTTTATAGACGAGTAAAAAAAATAAATATTATAGCTCAGTTACATAGTATTAAGCCTTACACGTATCATGAAATTTAAACATCAAACGTATCACAAATTTGGACATCTTGCAAAAAAAGATTTACCAGTATCTGTAACTGTTATATAATTTATTGAGATGTAACAAAGTTGACTGAATTGATTATACCATCTGTTTATTCTTTTATTAAAAAAAATTGCCTTGTTAGCCTTCATTTTCCCCGTATGATGCCTGAATGATTTTAACAGCTTATTTCATTCAATTCATCAACGATGTCAGTAGAACGTTCAACGAACCGAAGCTGATGGTTTATTTTACAACCGACATGCAAAAATTGGCGTAATAGCTATCACCGTTTTATGACTATCGAGATTCTTATGTAAATTTTTATACATATGTATATACAGTTATGTTTCTATTAACACTGGCACACTGACCATAAAAATAAACATTATGCATTCCAATACAAAAAAAAAAAAACTAAGAAAATGTTTAAAAATAGAATATTTTCTAATTTATATTAAAAAAATTAAGGACATTAAAATTATAATTGTTAGTTAATCGATTATTTTTTAATTAAGGTTTTAATCGCACCAAATCCAATATTACAATGACTATGACCGTTTAGTGTTCACTGACAATTGATTCCACCGCGACATTGACCTGCCTAATTAGTCGCCACATTCATTTGACAATCATCACCACGCCTCATCAATCAAAATCAATTAAAACGGCCAAAATATTAAGTTATTTTTACAAATACTTATTTGAAAAAAAAGTATACTTCGCAATATCACTCCAAGTTACTGCTAAGAATAAAAAAAAAATTCAATTACGTTAAAAAACGACCATCAAAATATATATACAACGCAACGCAAACAAAACGCGTCACATAGCTTCGCACGCGCAAACGCAAACGCGAACGCAAACGACGCGTTGACAATCGACAGCTGACATTGACACGTTTAATTACACGACGTTAGTTCGACCACCGCTACGAACTCGCTCGACTCATTCAAACGTCAATTGAAAAACTTTGGAGCCTATAACGTTGATTCCTTATTTGATAGTTCCTTCTAATAATGTTACATTAAATAAGGCGTAGTACATAATATATTCTCACTGATTATATGAATGGAAAATCGCATTTTGTTTTTCGTGTTTATATACGAATATGTATGAGAACATTAAGTACAAGTTAATAATTTCAGTGAGATTACGATTTAATAGGCGACAGTTGATGTAAACCGAATCGATTATTTCTCATCATTATCCATTATCCGATGAGAAGACTGTGGCGTACTAATCATCACAATTCTTTATTATTATAAACATAACAGATCTATAATATGATATTTGATCGAAAAGTCCTTAAAAGAAAACTCGTAGAGAATATTATGAAATATATATGATGTTATATAGTTTAGTTACATTCATTGGATAGATCACATTTAAAACTTTTGATCCGTTTCTTTTGTCTTGTCGCAATATTTAAAATTAGTTTGTGAAATTGAGTATAGAGAAATATAGAAAAGAATAATGTTTAGTCGATTCCAATGAAATTTCGCGTTAAAGTTATACCTCGTATCCCAATAACGAATAAGAATAATCTCAGCATAAAGCAACGAGACCAATCCACTCATTATTCGCTAATTCTAATAACAAATTGGATCACGGCCTTGTAATTGTATTCTAATGGCGAACGAAATATTCCATTGTGCGCATGCGCACCTTCACTGCACCGAGGACATACGCTGGTACGTTCGCGCTTGACATTTTACAGCTTTATCTAAACCGCTCTAATATTATCCTGTCAGCATAAATTACTTTGCCGCTTGTCCAATTATGCTGTTTCGATGCCTAAAGGTGGAAATGTAATTGTCCATTGTTATTATATTTATGTTAAAGGTTAAAGTAATAAGCCACGGACAATATTGAGATTGTTGCTCGGAAAGCTTTATTAGATGAAATGCACTCAGGTAATGGAGAAATTGCGGTACCATTAGAGCTGGAAATAGACATTTTAATAATACAGTACGTTACTTTACTTGTGTACGGTGGAAGCTCTAATGGGCTGCGAAGTGTCATAAGACAAATCGTTGATTATCCCTTCTTAATATCATTTTTATAAAAATATATTTCTTTTAAGAGTTACCCCAAAAATGTGCGTGTACAAGCATAGAACATAAATTTGTTACAGCCGTTATCAGACAACAAAAGACTTCGTGGGAAACAGGATGTCCAAAAATCTTTAAAATGTTACAATTGCAAAGTTAAAAGAAAATAGTATTGAAACGTTTTATGCGAGCAGTTATTGTAAGCTAGCCGACTTTAACAACGATACCGCACCGTGGGAATAAGTAAATCGAAAACATTTTTAAAGTTAATTACTAAAACAACAATTATCAAACAAATTAAAAATAACGCTTATGAGCAATTTTTAGGAACGCAGTATAGCTCGTGAATATTATTATTAATTTAAACAACGACAACCAAATACAATAAGACGGAGAGTTAATTTTAAATGATAATAATCAATTTTAAATAGATCGATATATGTATAAAATGAAATCATAGAAGGATGAATAGTTTAATGATCCACGAGTAGGTTTTACCGACCAAAATAGCTCACTTGTTAAAATTACAAAACGCACAGCAAATGATTAGATCAAAGAGAAGTAAAAAGCGTCAGGTCGGCGAAATGAACGCGATGTATGCACGCGCTGGCGCCAGGATGCGGCTTATTAAGGCAATTAGAAGCTGATCTATTGCTGTGATGCGCTAAAAATTATCATCCGTGGAATTAAAATGCGCGACTAGAAAATAGTTCGCATACTATAAATTTTATTTCAAACTATGACGTGTAATTTACTACATATATCTGTATAAACCTGATTTGAATTAAGAATTTTAAAAAAAAATCAGTTATCATTTTAGTACTGTAATAATTATTGAATTATATTTGGAAATAAGACCAATTTTAAAGAGATATAGAAATTTTGATCGAACAGCCACCAACCGATACTATAAACAAACCACTAACTAATCTGTCCCATAAATCTCTATGTAGAGCAGCCACTTAAAGCTGGTCTAGGCTAATATAATAAATTGAAACTAATGTTGGGGGTTATTCTACCATAGCTCATGTGTTGCCTTATCCGGGCGTCTATCTCTTAAATGGGGATCCATTCATCAGAGCGGGCACTTAGTTGAATTGGGTCGCGTGCGCATGCGCACACGCAGATCACGATACAATTTCACCTTAATGCGGAATCGGGGGTCACGAACGGGACTCGGGTCATTAGTGCAGGAATTGTATCATTAAATGCGAGCAATTTGCCTCTGATTGAAATGATAGTTTTTATTGTATAGTATGAAAAGTACGAAAATGTTTGGAATCTAATCAAAGGATAATCAAAGCCGAGAAGCTAGATTGTCATCGACAATAAGTTATGAATGGCTAGGATACCGGGACAGTGACGAAACCTCCTCTGACGCATACGACTTCAAGTCGATGAGAATCCATTCATAAATCTTAATTCAAGTTTTCGCAAGCTTACCAATAAAACATAAATGACAAAGACCACAGTTGATAGGATTTGGAATATCGCCAAAACATTTAATACGGTATTATACATTCATTTTGAATCAAACAAAGTAATTTCACTTCACATTGCACGTTCATGATTGATTTACGAAACCGTCTATCCATAGTTACTTATCATTATATATTACATAATTTGTGAAATTTTATTTTTAGTCATAATGATGACTAAAAATAAAATTTATACAATATATTAGTAGAGTAGATTTGTCGACGAGAAAAATGTAGTTGATTAGTTTTAAAAACGACAAAAATACCATCTAGGTGATCTCATCTCAAGAAGAAAAGTTACGTAGTAACTAATAGCTAAGGGCTAGTATAGCAAATGCTCCATCATGAAGTCCGATCACTTACGTAAATCACGAAAGTCAGTTTCTAAATAGGTCTGTAGAAAAAGGTCTCGATAAATGGTAGCGAGATTTCAAAACACAACCGCTCCTGTCGGGGTGGTCGGTGCTTTTAATGCAATGCAAAACCGCTTGGGGCGCACCCGACTTGAAATATCACGGAATCTCGCAACAGGCCAGATGAATATTGCATGTACATTCATCTGCCTCATTCTAGCTACCATTTCTATGATAAAACCATCCAACGGACTCATAGTAATGCTATAAAACCGTGATGAATAATGTTCAAGTTTAAAAACGTGGAATAATACGTAGTTATCGTGCACAATGCCCTCGGACCATCTTGACATTATTTTCTTGGAAAAACTATGTATTAAGCTTTGTCTACGGACAAAACCAGTAGTTTGAGCGGCAATGTTTCATTTAATTGCTTAAATATTGCGATCTCAACGAACGTGACATCCGTTTATATTTCTAAAAAGCAACTGATATAATCGAGGTGATGGTCACCCACGGCAGGTACGTGTCTTGTTGCAAGAGGCTTGTTTGTGAAACCAAATATAGAAACGCATAACCTAAACAGCAAAGTTGTAGGTGGCAAACTTGAGCGGAGAGTAAACAAAGCTATTTAAATAAATTGACCGTGTTATAGAAAATTCAAAAATATATATAATATATTAAAAAATAAAAAGCCTTGCTGAATGCTATTTCGTTACTACGGACGTATCAAATGTATTATTTGCGATTTTGATAGACTCAATCATCACAATCACCTTTTAATTTACGTATAACGAGACACTCGGAAGTTGCATACGAACGTTTAATACGTCCGAGGGAACGATAGCAATCTGCGGAAGCTGAACACGCTCGACTCTCGCTTCCATTGTGAGAAGGCGCCGTAACGGCGACTGCCCTCTGAACTGCAATGGAACCAAATCACAACGTACACAATGGTAACAAAACATTACACCTAATGGAATCAGAATACACTAGGAAGCGTTCCGCTCTGCATTTCCATCTGCAGGAGAGAGTTGGTCGGATGACTATCACATTACGGTGTCAGTTTCAAATGCGAGCAACCGCGGGTGTAACTTGAACAGTGAAACATTACGTTTCACGTTGGAATAGTGAATATAGTGAAGGCGGCGCTATCCCCGCAAACCGCTGGTCTTTGTTGACAGTTAATAAATAACACTACCGCACTGTAATCGCCGCTCTCGTCGTAGCTGTCGCGCGCAAAGGAAATGCTCGGATTTACTTTTAACTAACTAAACAGATTTTTATTCATATATTCCCAATATCCGTCTCTGTTCTTTCTCTGTTCATTATTTCTATTCTAAACTAAAAAATATCTAACACACATTGACGAAACTAATAAAAATAAGTCCGCGGCGTTGCAATCGGCATTTCCATTGTTCGACAATGTCGTGGACTGCGTTTGCGCACAATGGCCAGCGATTGTCGTAAAAGATGGCAGAAACTAAACGGTTCGGTTGTTTGACCGATTGTCCATAAAGCCTGCGGGATAGTTCTGTCCCTTTCAAGTCAACATCGACGAATGAATGCAGGGACATGATGAATATAGTCATACATTAAGGTTTGTCATACTCTAAGCTTCTATTTATTACCGTCAGCTTTTGTAGATACGGAAAATAATGTTCAACTACACGATTAGATTTTGTTGCTACGTTGATTATTGTTTAAAAGAATAATCTTCTTTAGAAAACAATTCACCTTCAAATTTATACATTAAGACATATCTAGTCACGGCGCTTAATGATTCAATAACATCAAATATGCACGTCGATGTATTCTTGGCGTATAAAGGACGATGAAAGATTTATTTTCGATCGTGACTCATTCAACTATTTACAATAACCAACAACATTTAAACGTATTCAATTGAATATTAGTAAATTGATCCAATATTCATAATGAATATTCTATAATGGAAAAATATAAAAATAAAAGCTTATAGTAAAAGATTAGACAGATATTTCCGTTATAACTTTGTAGAAGACTATCAAGTAGTTTACAAGAGGATTTTATTGCGCATTCCCGAAATTAACTGAAGTACGAACAGTTTGGTTTAGTGGCTTTTGAGGAAATAATTGAGTCTTATTTTGGGTTCTAAAAAGACCCGACAAAAGAGAACAGAATGTTGGCATAAAGTAAAAAGTGATTTCAGCATAAAATTGGCATAAAGCAAAAAAAATGATATAAAGCAAGCTTGAACTCTACTTACTATTACTACTTTTTATACCTAACACCTGACGACCAAAACCCCTAAAACGTGAGCGAAGCCGCAGACGACAATAAATAGTCTTTAAAACGTAAAGAAGTTCTTACTAATACTTCGAAATTACTGTTATGATTTAACATAATCAAATTAATTTCTTGTTTTACAGGCGCGTGCGACATTAAAATCGTGACGTCACGTGAGGAGCACACAACGAAGAATACGTTTGTGATTCATTCGTCAAATCGCGTCCGTGAGGTGCGCGGGCGCATACTTATGCCGTACTAGCGCCCTCCAGAATACTTAACGAGCTATCATGTCTCTCCGATCATAACATAGACAAACCCACATTGACGCACGCTTCCAGAAACATTCGAGCCTTACCTGTAACAGAGAAAAAATAAACTGTAAAATCATTCATATATTCAATACATTAGCTAAATGTTTATAACTTCGTATTAAAGCCTTTCTTACACACTAGGAGGAAATTCAACAAAGACTATTGTATTTTTATTATTGTAACGAATGAATAGGAAAAATATTTGACAATAATACGTTACGAATCATCATTGAAGATTTGAAAAGGTGTTTGTTGCGGACATCGTACTCAAGTTTATTTTTACAAAAGCAACACGAACAAGAGAATCGATAAGTGGATTCAATTAAGATAATATCGAAAAGAAAAAACAAAACCCATACAAATCAGTTACTTAACCGTATGTAAACACGGACAGATATAAGAAAAGCGTGCGAGTAAATAATGCAACAATTGCTTAATAGAACGAAGAACTACACACGATTCTCATTCTATAATGAGCGCAATATTTGCGCAAGAGCACTCGAAACTGTCGACTATCTCGATGGTTTCATTGCGCTATGACATTTACATGTGTTCCTATAATTGAATAACCGACTCCAATCGGTAGCAGGGTATATAGGTATATACATCGAGACGAATCAGTTAGTCGTTTTGCTGTTGCAATGAACGCGAACGACGGAATCGGTTCAAGGAGACGTTTTAACGTAATGTCGGCTCGCTCGAATAAACCATTTCTTGTATTATTGTCAATACAACAATTTGATAATGCTTATATATTATATAGTATTTTTTTTATTTGGTTAAGTTTTAAAACTATATGTTCAAAATATATGATGAATTATCTATTATTGGTTATACGACCAAATTAATATCCGAATACGTTTAAAAATGTTTTAGGTAATATCGGTAGAAAAAAAAAATCTAATTATTTCCAGACACGATGTAAACAAACTAAAACAATAAACCGATACATTGAAACGTGATGATTGAAATTACGTCAAGAAACGTGACGGAAGATATTGTTTAGTGCTTCGTGACACCAATGACAAAAATAATGAACCCGAAACTCTATAACCCGTAAATGATAGCAATCATAATTCGTACGTTAGCTCGGAGGCGGCATATGAACTGACACGACAAAGAGCTGGCATAGGTTGAAAATATCCGATCACGACGCGAGCGCCCGAACATTATCGGACTAGGAATATTTAATGTCGACGGTAAACACGCAATAAACTTTTAAATAGGTATTGTGAGCGCTTCGAGAGAGAATGTCAAACATTCCGCATCTACCAGGTGGTAGTTCTTTGTGCAGTCCTTGCTTCTGTTATCTTTAAAATTACTTATTTCACCGACGAATATCAATACACTATATGTATATTTGAATTTGCGATTACTGGACTAACTCGTGCAATTAAAGACACAAGAGACACCTTAGATCCCAAGACAAAGTGCCGTCCTCTTTGACGTATAGGCAGTAGTTTCCACTTACCTTAAGGCAGATCATTTGCTTACCTGCCTAGAGATATTTTTCAGAAAGTTTATCTGATAAAGTTTATATTTTCGATATCAGAATAATATACAATTTTATACGTGTTTATTATTGCGTTTTCAATGTTTCAGTCGTATATGTATACAAACAAAATCAAATAACTAAGTTTCAAATTATTCATTTATTGAGATAAGCAAGGACATTTTAGGTGAATAAGGAATTATGCAATGCAATCGCTGCAAAAGCGAAGTCAAGTCAGACATATAATTTGCATAGCAAAGCGGACACGCGACCTATTAGACGAGGTGTCGGTTGAGACTAACGATTTCATGGAAATTAGAGAAACAAACGCCCTTCACAAAATGAATAAAATACTAACTGCGTATTTGTTATGTTAAATGATGACTTCGTTATATATCGACACATCGATAAAAATGCTACACGATAAACTTTCCAATGACAGTATAGTACCCCATCAGGTGTTTTAGTTTATATATGTATCGTACATTACAGTAGATTAATATTTCTTTTTATATTATAAAAAAAAAATCTAAAATTTGTGGAATATACTATACTATACTTTTGGTGTTATAGAAATATGTTAATAGATTCATACTTACTATACAACAACATATATGCAGAAAAGATGCGTAAAAAAAATTGCCTCTCAATTTTTATTGCCGTGATTACGTTCTTTGTTTCAGTAAATCAATAGACCATTATGAAGTCATAACTACTACAGAGTAAAAACTACTTTTAAATTTTACTAAAATAGTCTGAATACGTATCCGGAGTCACCATATTTTCAGTTACGACGTTATAGCCATTATGATCGTTGCGCATTTAATTATGTTATACCAGAATTATTTGGTTTTATTCCACTTTTCTGACGGAGGCGTCGACATTCATGAACACAATAATTTTACCCGTAGATTATTCTAGTAACGATAGCGCGCTCTCCATCACAACAGACGCTGCCTGATAAGATAATAACCTCGCCACCCTCCGATCGCTATCTGCCTCACCATAATTGGTATCAGAGAAAGTGCAAAATATTACTCAATTAAATTTTCAATTTCGTTGTCTATGTTAATAAAAGTGAAAATCAACAGTTAATATGACGTCGACGCCATATCCGGCGCTTGGAGGTTTCCTATCACCGAGTGGGCCACTTCGCTTTCTAGGAAGAGCCCAGCAATATGACGGACGAACCACACGCAAACAGAATATTAAGAATGATATTATTGCAATGACCAACGTAACATCCTTGATTAATCATCATCACAACACCCGAAGTTAAGTAACGCTCAAATGGTAGTGATTGTGATGTCTGACGGCAAATTTTAAAAAAGGTAACACTATTTTCCACCTTTTAGAATGTACGAGTCAAATCTCAAGCATTTTGAAAGATTTTCGGCAACAAATTATTTCCAGCAAATCGATCGTGGTAAAATTTTTTACACACTTTTCAAGATGTTAATCTTGATGTTTTTATTCGCGAATTAAATAAAGAATATAAACGTGTTTCGAGTCAATTTTAGTAAAAGACAAGACCAAATTATTATGATTTGGTCATTACGTTTTACATCGTTACCCGAATGGTGAACGACCCTTCGCCGCGACTCGTCATACGTATCGCACTTAAACCTGGCTAATAGAATTCATCTCACACCCCGGCCAGCGCGTACCGTTACAAGCAATGCTCGTCCATTCGATAATGGCAGATTATACAACACAATTCGCCAATATATACTTAAGTAATTGTAAGTAAAGCAGACACCTTTATACAGATTTTAGTTCAACAGACATCAAAATCGAAATAATAATAATTAGGCAAATATTGTTGATATATATTTAATAAATAATACCAATTTTATAACAATCGATAAAGAAATCTAAATAAGTAATACGTGACTCTTTTATATCATCAACATGTCAATTGATGAATCAAACACTTCGTAATCACTTTAACGGTCGTCATAATAGCAACTAACAGCTCTCGTGTCAGACAGAAGACGGGGTCAATTCAAACTTGACTCTCTCGACCCTCACCTGAATGGCATTCATAGATTTCTAGATTCATTTTAAATTTGGAATCAAGCTTTAGTCTCTTGGGAAAGACTATGAATCCAATGATTAGATAGCGATCGTTATTATTGCTTCTTTACCAGCAATGAATGATTGCTTTTGTGCAAAGAATAGATTAGATCTTATCTAGATAGTCGGCCGTTCTATGTGAGATAAAACGCGATTACAATAAACACACAACTTCGCTTTATGTTTAAACGCCACGGTGGGAACTCCAAACAACTTGCTTTAATGCCATATTATCTACTCATAAACATATCCCTTCTGAAGTTTCCCTTGTTGTCGTTGTGTTAACCCATAATAATTTTGGAAGTCATAAAATAATATGTCGAGGTAAATTAAGTCGTTCAAAAAACTGAAGACGGCACCTTAAACATAAAAATTGTTTTAAAATATGAAAATATGCAGCAGTTAATAAACAACCAACGGCAGAATCAATTGCGATCCATAAGATCTACCTTTCGCACCGATAGTGACAAATTCATCCATATTAAACACAGAATTACGCCTTCACAGAAGCGAAGCTTTGTGATTTGTGACTTCTTGCGCTCAATTATCTCTCTACAAGTGCGCATATTTTATGTAAACGACATTAAAATAGCCCGGAACTGAGCATTCAAGGGCGTATTAAAACAATATTTCACGGTGATGTCCAAAATTAGCAGCTAAAACATTAATGGCTTGGCATGAAGTAAACAGTTCCCTACAATAATCGAGACTTATTCCTTAATATATTACCATTAATGGTAATGTTTTGAGTATGAAAATGTATACGAATATTTATTAAATTATAAATTAAATACCTACGAAGGATACAAATATTGAGCGTAAGATGGGAAGATAGTCAATAGTTAGCATAAAACGTGTACAATTTTCATGGTGGTTCTATTTGCATCTAAATTGTTAAAATATTCTATTGCTTTTGTTGCACTTTTTATTTCTATTTTATCTGCCGTTTATACCTGTTTACGTCTTATAGTTATATAGTATACTGTAGCGGGTTATCTTTGCAAAAAATCTCAACTCGCATTCCCGGTTCGGGGGCGCGCTCCTAACGGCATTCTTTGCATATCATCTGCATGAATCGTTAGGTGACGAACGAGGAGGGAATGACTAGGGATACTCGGTAACCATGTTGAATGTTTGCCAAATAATCCGCCCGCTATCGTCTCTATATGGCTCTATCTAAACGAAAACAACACGCAAATATTTGTGAATCATCCATTCTATGCCTATTGTGGAAGGTCGCAGGTTAATCATCGGCCAAGGATGCCGTCGAAACGTAAATCAAAGCGCGGCGAGGAAATGGTCCCGTCGACGTCTTGTAAACTAGCTACAATTAATTATTACCTTTAGCATTCAACCTTTTAAGAGAATATATGCAAGATGCTGCGTAATATTCTCATCAAAAATTTTATATAAGTTAACAAGTTTAGAAAGAGTTTTTATGTCAATTTCATAACGTCCTTACAAATTTTCCTTGACCCTGTTATCTTTTATGTATATTCAACTGCGTCGTTTGGAATTTTAGAATTTAATTATCATAAACGGCTTAATGAGACCTTTCAATTCGAAGTCTAGCCGCAACTTCCTACGCAAGAAGTCTAGTTGTGATCATTTACATGATATTGTGGTGTATGTTTTCTCTCTGTGATTTACGAGCACCATTAGCATTTGTCTAACAGGTGTAAAGTAGGTGAGAATTGTGTCCTCCAGCATGGTGTAAGCTATTGGCATTTTAGATAATGATCATAGTCGTTTGGGTGCGTAATTTAAATCGCTTTTTGACTTATCTGCCTCGTCGCAATAAAGTTTAAGTTATTAAATTAATATAGTTAGATTTATGATTTCATACCAAGCTCGATTGTGCTGACAAAATTCCCGGACTTCAATGTAACTAGTATGTTGGGTTAAATAAATGAATTGTCAAACACTATTTTTGGAATTCTTTTAACAAGTATTTATGGAATAAGTATGTCTATAAATATAAACTTTTTATTTTTTTTTGGTCTAAAATATGTTTCTATATTAAGTATTTGACTTAGTAAAGTAGACAAAAATCTATTAATTAAATAACATCATCGTGATTATATGTAATTATTTATTATTTGAGTACCTATAATGCGTTTTATTGAGTTTACTAGCGACAAGCCCCGGCTTCAGTCTTCAGTCAGTTCAGGGACATATTGATCTGTATTAAATGCACAATGGTACTTAATTGGATAAGGATTAATGTTGTATTGCTTAAAATCGCTTCGTAAATATACCATTAAAGTCTACTGTGTAATTTAAAAACTTTATTTGTAACTTTACAAAGATATTTTTATTCCTTTTTATAAAAAAGGCAAGAACGGAAACGAACTTCCCGGCGCTTCTTAGGTATTGTTAGTAGGATATTCAATGGTGTTAATTAATGCTATGCTTACATCACAACGTTTACAGACAGATGGTCTGTTGCTCCAACGTTCTAATGGCGAAAGGATCGTCTGTAATGAGAACGTCTAATAAAATTGAATAATTTTCATTTTCGTTTCTTAAATGTCACAATTCTTTGATGTATAATTAACAAGGACGAGTTTTTCTCTGATGACCATTATGAAAAATTAAAGAAATTATTTTTTCTTAAAGATCAATGACCAATAAATAAAAATAATGGGTTAAATTATATTCCACTGATCAGATCTGTTTTCATTGACTGAGTCATCCCTTAGTTTAACAGCTGTTGATTTAAAAAAGAACTCTCACGGTCTGTCTAGCGTAGCCCTTTCCTATGGTTCCGCGCTGATAGCTTCCACGGCTCCTGAACCCCTTAATGATTGAAGTATCATTGCCCTTATAAAAGGAACGAATTGTTAAAAGTAAAGTCGTTACGAAATATACAATAAATTATATGAGATGGTAACGGTTCTTGGATAATTCGAAGTGTTTAAGATACATACAATTTTGATCAAGAACACCTGAAATATTACTTAATCTGAATTTAGTAAGCAATAGTAAAGATAAATATGACCATAAAAGCATTTAATTTTTGGCATTTAAATATTTATTATTATATAGGAAAAGCCTATCGTGCGCATAAATAAAGTAACCTTATATAAGTACACTTCGATCAGCTTATTCCCAAGATGTAATACAAAGGTAAATACGACAGCTAAGAGTTTCCGCCGACCTTTAACCCGAGGGCTAAAATAATGGAAAGTGTGATAGATGTTTATCTAACATATTATGTCACTGTTGTTGCAGGGAAATGAAAAAGGAAAGTGCGGCAGGTGCATTGAGGTGAGCCCTTTCAGGAGGGGGGATGGAATGCATCTATTATTGGATGCGGCGCCGGCGCACGCCACTGAACAGCGCACAGGGTGCCCTCCTGCAATTCATGACGGCTTCTCATTAATTTAACATCGAAACACTCAAACGTCCACTTGAACAAATTCACGGTAGATGAATTCATAAGTACATTCAGATTTAAACGTACGAGATCAATCGCAGGAAAAGTTGTTAAGTTAAAAGATTTGTCTTGTCACACAGAATTTAAAAGTGGTGATAAATTTTAACGTGTTACTTTTATAACAGAACCTGAATGTTTGTTGTTACGAAGGGATATTGTAAATGCATCGCTTTCCATGAAATGTTTCCTTATTTTATTACAATTTAAAATACCTATTTGATTGTCTTTGAAATTAAATTTTGCATTCATTTATCAACGGTTAAATTTAAACCAATCCATTTGGTTATTTTCTTTGTCTGTTTTTAGTATTAAAACAAATAAAATCAAACGTTTGTTCAAGCATGAACAAGTTAATCCTTTCGATCGGAATGTCGAGTGTCGAGCTCATCCTATAAGCTAGCGTTATCGCAAGCTGCGGGCATCTCAGGCGCGCCGGCGCCGCCCGCGCCATTGTTAGCCATGCTGATGTTTCGTCCCGAACGGTCATGCAATAACCAGGGCCCGGAGTAATGGCCGATAGCCTGATTTTGACTTCACGATGATGCGAATGGTACATTAATTCAGTATTAATGAATCACATATTTTACTTAAAATACATTCAGAACAAGATATTTTAATCAATTCGTTAAATACTATTTGATTCGTTTGTGAAAAATGAAAACAAAAATATATTATTAAATTTTTCTTTATTCGCTTTGTTTAACGTGAGGATTTACTTCGAAAGCATCGATGTCTCGACAACATCAGTATCAAGCAGACATAGATCATGTTGTTGGGATCTATAAATATAAAATGCCACTTCGATCGCGAAATGTATTAAATATGCTGTAGTGTATCTTATACTGTGGCGGCGATATGTCTACGTTTCTTTTTCAAAGCTGGTATTTTATATCTTAACTTTCCCTTTTTAGAACATCTTAATTTATTGCTAAAAGCCTTTAGTCTTTAGTATCGCGAGAACAAAAATAATTACCAAGATATTTCAAGAGAAAAATTTATAAGGGACGTATTGCGAGGACTTATTTGGAAAATGGAGTGTAATGGTATTTAATCTATAAAATCTCTTTCGTGGATATTTCTTACTAAAAGTATAAACTTATAAGGTTGTTGTTGTTGTGTAAAATAATTCCTATTGTTACAGTCAGCTAATCCATTATTTTAGACGCTACAAATCGAATTAAATCAAGCAAAAAAAGAACAGCTAATCTAAGCTTGTCTAAGTTCCAAGTACTGGTATCAAAGTATTTCTAAGTATTGATTCGCATCTAATATCAAGTTACGTTGCTCCGTTATAGACTCCATAAGCTCTAGTTGTCATTCACGGAACGTTGACTTAAAACATGGTCAGTGATAAACAATATTCAACAACTTTAATTCTACGCACTTTTACTATTTCAGAAGACGATCTAAATATATCTTTTCTCTCTGAAACAGTTGTGTACGTATAAGATATCACAATTATACTATGACTTGCTTATAAAGTTACTGGTATGGAATTTAGTCTGTACAGAGAAGAACCGCGAGGCGAAGCAGTAGTAATCTTTTTCATCCCTCACACAGGTAACAATCATAATATGTAATTGTACTGTGTGGTACAGAGATATACTTTCCCACAAAATAACTAAAATAAATTTTTATAAAGATATTAACGAGAAAAATAAATATTATGATATGTCTTCAAAATAATATGCACAATTATATACATATATCATTTAACAGGGTTACTGTTAGTATAAAAATGATAATCTGTTTTCTTCTTCATCTTAACAATTATTAATACTTCTGTGGGTTGGTACATTTCTTCACAACACGGACCAATTATATTTTAAAACTATTAACTACCTAACAACGTAAATCAGATCAAGTTCAATCCCAAATATCCTGGACTTTGAGAGGGTTAATGTGGATATTATAAACTACGAGGAATCCTGCAATAAACAGTACACACAATAATAAACGTTATGGAAATATTTGTATAAGGCTTCCAACTTGGGTGTTCCATGGCCCATGACGGTCAATACGTTACTTAATTTCAATACCTTTCACGTACCGATTATATTTCAGTTTTTATAGCAACGAATAATTTCGTCACCCAACTAACGGTATAAGCTTACCAACTAGATACTGGTGATGCAATGATAAAATACTAAGCTAACGGATCATTTTCAATATGTTATCACTTCCTTAAAATTTACGAGATAATATTATTCTAAATTATTTTTTAAATATATTTTGAAGTGTTACTTGAAACCGACACAAATCTCCACCATCGAGTTAAACTTTAATTAACAAAGTAATGTAATATATAAAAATATAACTCGTACTTTTGACGGCAATAGTACTTGGACATGAGCTGAGTATGTCCATGGCAGATATAATATGCAACTTTGTCAAAATTAATAAGTAACATTCACAATCAAAACATTAGTAACATAAAAGTAGGAATAATATAATTATGGCAATTGCAAAGTCTCATTATATATATGTCGAAATTAAACAATTGTTGTTTTAAGATATATTTTTTATCTTTCTTCGTCGTAAAGACATTGTTATATGTGGTACAAGGTGGTTAGGTGTTTCACACTAATCACATCGCTGGTGTTGGGGCTTTACTAAGATTATTAAATTTATCCCTTCTTCCGTTCGTGTACTAAGTCGAATCACTTGTTGTTCGTTAAAACCACGTCAGAAACAGAGATCCTCATAAGATAATGCCACAGTGGCATAATCAGACTTTTTAAATGGAATATATTTGATTAATTATATTTCAACGTACCGAAAATATACTCTCCAGTCCATGATACATTCTTACTCTACTTGTAAAATACGCATAAGAAAACATCGTGTTCGCGTTCAGGATTAAAAGTCTAGCTAGACAAGTGAAAGGCAATACTAAAGACGTCTAGGTTCCATTGTCAACGAGGCATTCTCGAAAGTGCGGTAGTTAGCGAGCCGGTGTCATGTTGATTTAAGACCGGTACATTAGTGCCTGCGCCCGCGCCGTTCGGCGAAACTGTTGAGTAAATAATCACCTCTACACCCCGGACGAGTTATCGTTCGTGATCAGCTAGGAATGATTTTGACCCCGTTAAGATTTTTTTTTTTTTTTTTAATGACATTGAGAAGTAATTCCTTAACACTTTTATGTGTATTTTGGTTTACCATTTAAGTTATTAACAACATCATAATTTACACGAATGAGGTGTCACTGAGTCAGTTAAATCACCCAAAGCAATGCTGTTAACTAAATTATTCTAAAGAGTAATTTAAATTGGCTACGTAATTTATCTATGGAATTCATAATTGTGTGCTCTATGTAAAAGGACTTCGAAGTGACCCTTCGGAGAAAGACGAACTACTCCACCTCGATTGAACGACTTTCTCACATTTAGGGAAGATGCTAAAAAATATCACTTTAGACGTATATAACATTTATTTATTTACCGTATAATATGTTTTTATGAACTATAAAATGTATAGAAACATTTTACAAACTCATTATTACGTATAAATCCATACTGTGTAAGTAGAAACACATCGTAACATATTACTTCTAAATATATATATACACACAAATCAACGGTATATAATTTTAGGAAGTACACTTTTATGGCTAGGCTAGTCTAGTCTAGTCTAGACACATAATAAAACTGGCAGACATAGACGTATAAATTTTGATAACGACGCGTCCGGAGCCAATGCACGTCCGATTATCTCGTCAGATATAGGGTTTCTAATGTTTAAACATCGAATGCGAGCAAATATACTCCATATTTGATGTATGTATAATCTATTACATAAATTTCGACATTTACTAATAAACATATGTATAAAGACATAATGTCCTGTCTATAATAACATAGATTTTAATTTATAAGTAAAGTTTTTTTTTTAACTACCTTTTTCACGGGAAAAACAGAAAATAACTTTGTATGTGTGTATTAGGTTATATTGTATATTAATACATAGACAATTTAATCCACAAAGAGGAGAAAGTTCCTACAATAACGATTGTCGTGTCTTGGGTCTTGGGACCTCACCGTCTTCTGTGGATTCGTTTTGGAATACATAATATATATCATTCCTGTCATTGGAATTCAATTCTTAATAACTACTATTATATTTTTTTGCTACAGATTTTATTGGTATCATCAGATATTCTGCCGATAAAGTGCAATTCTTATCATTGTTGTGTCCGGTTGGGAGTGTGAATGAGCCAGTGTAATAACAGACACAAGGGGCATAAGATCGTAATTTCCAAGGTACCAGTTGAGTTACCTACAGACTTCGAGTAGTTAAGAGTTATTTCAACATTAACTTGTCAAAAGTCAAAATAAAAAAAAAACCAGATTAATTAGTACTCAATAAATATAACAGACATATTATATTAATTATTACAAATTAAATTAAATCAACATATTTTTCTCTTCCTTTCTATACGTATTAATTAGTTACTTCATTTGAGTGTTAATATCGGCAACCATATAACTCAAGTTTTATATAAAAATCTTACATAATTCCAAACAATATTGCCAATTGGACTGGAACAATAGCATATTTATAACGAAACGAGTTTTTGCAAGTGAGTCCACATACGTAATGAAATTTAATAATAATTTTGTATGTGTGATAATAGGATATGAAAATATAAACCACTAGCTGAACCTGCGGATTCACCCGCACGAAATTTATAAGGAAAATATCTTTAGCACACAAACCGTCACCCCCGATGTTACCCCCTCGAGGGGTCAATTAAAAAAAGTAACCTATGTCCTCTTGACTCAAACTGTATCCATACTAATTCTCATCTAAATCGGTTCAGCGACTTAAGCGTGTAGAGGTGACAGACAGAGTTACTTTCGCATTTGTAATATTGTATAATGTGTACCACATAAAAAGGGAGGACAGTTGGTTGTTAAGACTTGATATCATGAGAATTTATATTTGTGCCTGTTTGTCTGTTTCTCTTTTACGGCAAAAACACTGAATCGAATTTGATTAATTTTCGTACGAAGCAAGCTTAAACTCCAAGAAGGAACATAGGTGATTGTACTGTCTAGCACTCGACGACCAGCGTCTAAACCGCGAACGAAGCCGCGGGCTACAAGTATGCCTTCGAATTTCAAAAATTAAGCCTTTACCTCCTTAAGAATGGAATAATAATATTTTTTTTTTCTAATTTTATGATTTTGACTATTTCTATATTTATTTAAATTAAAGATTTTCTTCAATTAGAGTATCCACGAGTAACAACATCATTTCTATTTGCCTGTAACCTGTAATTAATATGTACATATTTTTATGTACTTTATGTATTTTTGTATACTAATTGAGTGTATTCTCAATATATAACTTTGGCTTCCTAGAATAATAAATGAATAGAACTTTCATTGTTCTTAATGCTCACTTAGGTTATATAAAAAATATTAAATAAATACAAATATTTAATATCAAACTGCGTCATTTATCTGTGGAATTTAGAATTGTATGCCGAGATATGTGTAAAGTAGGGACCTCGAAGTGGCCCTTAGAGAAAGACGAACTACTCGCTTCGATTGAATGACTATCTCACCAATTCAGAGCATCAAAAGCACTAAGCATTAGCATAGATGTGCAAAATAATCACATTCTTAGCCTGAACGCTGTACAATCTTATGTATGTATGTACGAAAGAAAAATAATCATTGTTACCTAGCCAATGGGCCGTCAATACTTAACGTTTTTGCCGTCATAAAACCAACATCACGGTCCATCTGCGGCCAGATATTACACGATTAAGACATTAAGTCACCGAGGTATCTTTTGTTACACGTTATCTATCGAGAACGGCAATTAGGGTCAACGCGAAATGAGATGTGAGATCAGTGGACACTACATCTTGTTATATATAACATTACATTGTTACATAGGTAAAGCATATTTGGGTGGCTCTTGTATATGTGCCAATATTTGACACTCCGTTTAAGGCTATAATAATAAAAATACAAATCTATATAAAAAAAAGTAAAGTTACGGCCTAAATATGATCCATTATGGTTTCTTGTCTATGATTTGTCTGTGGTTGGTGGATAAACAAAAGGTATCCCATCATGTTTTCTTTTGCCGCCGAATACTAGAGGAATATTTAATATATAACCACAAATTAAGAACACGGAAGTTCAATACACAATTATTAGTTATTTTCATTATCTATGATACGACGCGGTTAATATATATGTATATATAGTTTATGGTTGTTGTTAAATATAACCTAATATTATTACTGGACACAAACCAAAATCCTTTCATTTTATCATCTCAATATATTCTAATTTGTACGCACTTCTACGAACTGAGCACAACTATTTATAAAAAAAAATTACAATCACATCTAAGTACACAGATAATAAAATAAGTGTGTATTGATTGTCAAAACTTACAAAGATTATAATAATGACAGTTGATTAAAATTCACAGTAATCCGTTTTTTATGTCGTTTCTGATTGAATATAACCCGTAATACTATAATTAAAGCGGTGTAATGTTATTTACGTGTTAAGTAACAGCCTTACAAGTTTTACGGGTAACTAACAAGATAAGTTATTAATTGTAAAATATTAACGGTTATTTATACTTAATTACGGGCATGACGGTCGTCGGGCGCAAACATCGATACATTGATTTAATTACTATACTATACTATACACAAAAAGTTACAATAATAAATTAGGAAATTGTAAATTATTATAAAAGCTGAGCCGCCTTTTGTTTTTTTTTAAATTTATATATTCTCTATATATAAATTGACATTCAAAAATAAATAATTGAAGACTGTAATTGACTTTCTAGCAAAAGGCATTGTTATTTTTTTTTT
This sequence comes from Vanessa tameamea, assembly GCF_037043105.1. NCBI lineage: Eukaryota > Metazoa > Arthropoda > Insecta > Lepidoptera > Nymphalidae > Vanessa > Vanessa tameamea. The sequence goes on from NC_087316.1 coordinate 2,209,976, forward strand.
CTTAAATTCCATAGTCCAAGGATTCAGGATTGATCCTGCGATTTTTTACATCGCTAGGCAGCTCGTACGCCATTACGCTAATGACGCTTCAATTTGTATTTCCATTCAGGCTTTTTCTTTAAATCATCTGAGATTACTGAATCTTGTAAAATTGGTACATACATTGAAGCGAATCGCCGAGCTCCACCAGCCCAAAAACTAATATACCTTCCGAGCTCTACCTAACAAAAAAGATCTCGAACGATAGCTTGCTATATTATATAGCGTGTAGTCTAAATATAGGTGTTTCTAATTCATAATATACTACAGAGCTATTGCATTATGTATGTAAATAGTGGTTTTAGTTATAATAGAGAACCAATAACGCACCTCACGACGCGCTGTCAACTTAAGTATTACCACAACTAAAACCAATGACAAATGATCTGTTATTACTTTCATAGCCACTTTACGTGCATTCTAGCAGGATTTTAAGTGCTAGCTAGTATTAGCATAAACGAGATCCGTTCCTTTAACAAAACAAAATGTACTTTATGTTGAGGAGATAAAGGTGTTATTACAAAGCGAGAGACAAGTCGAACACATAACCGGCGCCCACCATTATATAATAATTGATCAGATTATCCCCAGGGTTGTCACTTGTCGCTTGCTGAGAGAAATTCATTCATTTCCCGATTGGTGCACCTTGCGTGCTTAGATCACAAGATCAATTTTGTTTCAAATTTGTTTTCCGATTCAAAGTAACATGCTGTCAATGTGCATGCAAAGACTTCATCTTCTATAAAGGAGTAGGTCTTTATCCAAAATTTATATGACAAATAATGGTCGCCCGCGGATTCGCTCGCATTTTTAGCTTACTTCGTACCAAATTTCATCAAATTCGGTTCAGGGATTTAACCGTGAAATAGCAACAGACTTCTAATATTATATAACATATTTATAATATTAGTATGGACGAGCACAATTGTAAAACTTTGGAAAACATCTACGACCCACCGCCAAATCCTGCTCTAAACACAGTCACATTCTTGATTCATTTAAAATATTATTTATCTAGTTTTCGAACCAAAGGGCCAACCCTGACGTTACAGAAAAACTCAAGGACAACGGTGAAGGGTATGCTAATATCTGGAATGGGTGTCAGGGTTAACGCATTAATATTTTCATAATAAACTAACTATTACATTTCAACATAAAACGGAAAATGATTTAATTAATATTATCGACGAAAATTAAATTCAATAAATCATTGGAATAGAAATATTGTAATGATACAATTGTCAATAATGAAACGATCGACATTAAAGGTTTAATAAATGTTAAGTCACTTACGCAATACACTTAATCTTAAACCATTTCGTGTATTATCTTTAACAAATATTAACTGGCCATACTTAAAGGGACAACGGTGCCAAATCTGTTGCACGAGATATCTTAACTAAATAAATTTATATGTACTAAAATATCATATATACTAATACATTATGTGTCCAGAAAAACTTAATGAGAAAAAAAATCTGCGTTGCGTACCGATCAACTCGCATCGAAGCAGCGTGGTGGAATAAGCTCCATAATAAAAAAAAAAAAAAGAAGAAGACACTGCCCAGCATTGTGATACGTACGAAGAAAAATTTACCTATACCGATTCTTATTATTTGGTAGGGATGACGTATGATGAACCAATACAAATAATGTCCATAGATCCAAACAGATACGAAACACAAATATTAGAAAATTTATAAAAGAAAAAAAAACAGTACAAACGAAATAGAACTAATTAAGAATCAGCCGATATCAGGTACTCGAGTGAACTCAGCTTATCATTAGACATTAATTAATCCAGTAATTACACAAACAAACCATTTAAAACGCAATACATAGTTGTCAACAAACTTCGAAACTGGGTCAAATAATATCGAGACGGGAAAAATACTTAAATTAATTATTTATCCGTGCACGCGAACACCATGAGAAAAGTGACGGTATGGAATACTTTCAATGTTACACAACAGCAGCGAGATCAGCCATTCGAAGTCGTCTCGTGTTATTTTAAATCGTTCTAATCTATTCACGACGCTTGTTCCATTAATGTTTATATATTACTTTCATTTTTTATATTTTTAATGAGATGGAGAGCGGTTAGAACGCGTACATCTTAACCGGTGATTGCGGGTTCAAACCCAGGCAAGCACCAATGAATTTTCATTTGCTTAATTTGTTTTTATAATTCATCTCGTGCTTGGCGGTGGAGAAAAACTTCGTGAGGAAACCTGCATGTGTCTAATTTCAACGAAACTCTGCCACATGTGAATCCACCAGCGCGCATTGCAGCAGAGTGGTAGAAAATGGTCCTACCCTTCTCCTCAAAGGGACAGGTCTTAGCCCAGCAGTGGAAAATTTACAGGCTGTTACTATAATCAGACTGATATTAATACGAAAGTTACACTGTCTGTTTGTATCGCATCACGCTTTAATTATTTATATGCCTTGATAGACTGTCTAAGCTGGGAACGCGTCGAAAAAATAGTACCCAACAATTGGCCACTAAGTAAACACACACTACTAAAGCAGTTTGACCATTGGCGAGTGTCACGCACACTAAGATAATAAAGTTGGCTCGATTGTTTTAGTTATTTTATACTGCGACACTACTTAGATATATAAATAAACTAAGACATTACCTTAATTTAAACCTCTGAATGTTATAAAAATTTACATAGACGTTGCCCGATGCCTGGTTGAGGCATACGAATAAAAACTTCGACATTTACCAGAAAAATAAATTTGACGCTGAGTGTCGGGCTTAAATATTTACAATAATACATAATGATTGTAAATATGTAAACAAATTACTCTAATTGCTTTCGACTGTATATATAACAGAGCAACCTTCCTAATTCATTATATTAGATTAACTTTAATTCATTTTAAAATACGTACTTTACATTATTTATGATCGTTTTCGTTTACGATTTAATATAACTAACGCCTTATTTAATAAACAATTAAACCATTGCACAAACCAACACTACCAGAAGATGCAGTTCATTTAAGAGTAGGTTATAAGGTTTTAAGATTATTATATAAGAAGAGACGCTGCGCAGTATCACCCGCTTCAAATTCAGACTATTCATCGACGTGACAATCGTGCATTTTATGTTCTCTAGATAATATGTTATATATTTAACAATTTTTTTTAATAATATATAAATATACTGCTATAAAACATGCAGAAAACTTATCGTCCTTTTAATTATGTGGTAATATTTACGTAATCATTTAAACTTGCATATTTTTGCTATATTCAATAAAAAAATATGATATCACACTTTCCGTTGCATAACATTTGAGCCGAACAAACACGCAACACTAAGAAACGAGCACACAGTCTAGTCAGATCCGTGTAAATATTCAGTGTATACATATATACATTTATCAGACAAAGAATACCTTTGTATATTCCGACACGCACCTCGACCCATGGTTTCCCATGCGCATGCGCACTACTGGCGTAAACTCTTACGCAATTTTAGTCCAATTTATGACTGCGATGGATCACTGCTTAAGCTTATGATATTTCACGCGGAGGCAGATTTATTACAACGGTAATATTACACATAACACTTTATGATTGTAATAAACAAAGTATTAAATGAAAAAGCGACATTCATTTAAAACTACATAAATTATATATGATGTAAACTTATATTATAGTATTAGTTAATTTAATTACTGCTCTGTTATACATAGATATTATAATTAAAATAATAAATAAATTACCCCAATGTGTAGAATGAAATATTACAGCAACGTTTTTTATGTATCGTTTAAAAATTACGTCACTAACGCAAATTCTATCTATTCACGTGGAATTATTATTTCGTATAACAACTAATATAGAATAACATAAAACAATTGAATGTCTATTATTGCTTAATCGTAAAACGCTTTCAGTTAAAAATACATATGCAGCGAAGAGAAACGTCCATAGGTCGATTCCCATACAAAATGAATCTTAACCTGTACCTATATAAGGCAAGCATTGATATACTTTTCTATGTACACAGTTGAATACGATAGCAATATTTTTAATCTTATCAAATCAATTAAGAGATTATATACGGTATAATAATATTAACAATTTATGCTAAATACCAACATTATAGTATACGTCATACGAGGGTAACGTTAATAATTATATTATTAAGAGTGTATTTTTTTTAAAGTTGGTACTCCAATATACAATACAGAATTTTTGTTTGAATTGAAAAGTTACCCCGCAACTCTACCAAAAATGAATACGTAATTACTTTAAAATACGACGTATCGGAATCGTAATTATTTGTAATAATACCTGCTACATAATAATATATTAATAGCTAGGAACTAGTACAATTAAGGGGTGAAATAATAACCTTATTTAAAAAACATTAGGTACGAGAATCGCACGTGTGTAAACAAACCAAGCTCCTACGACCCGTTACCGGGAACTTACATTTTTGTTACGAGAAAAAGACCCCGACCGACAACAATATCGGAGCCCGCGTTAAATTAAAACAAATCGACACAATAGCCGCGGTACGTAAACAGCGAATGTTGTACTACGAACAATTAATCATTAAACATAAATGTTGACTAAGCTTTTTAATATGCGAGGGAATATTTGTAATTGCAATTTCAAATGCAATATTAAAACGACCCTTGCCCCAAAAAATTGCAATGAAACCTTCATAATACATTAAATAATACATTGTGTAATTTATGTTTTAAAAATGAAAATAAACAGGAATATATTGTACAATAGCCATTTAAATATTTAATCTAAAGAACGACGTTATTTTTATTTTCGCAACTAGCACAGAATCATCATAATTACGCGTTTTAAATGCACCCACCCAGTCACGTCCAAGTTTACTATTTCAATGCCAGTGAAAGTGGTCAAGCTCATGCGATGCGCTCGCGCAACTAATGCATAGACATTAACGCTGATGTCATAAAATATAAATTTATGCGTTTTTAATATTCACATTGACATAAAAAACATGTTAAAATATCAAAGTATATTAAAAAACACAATCGTGACCATACTGACATTTAAGTGAGGTAGCTACGAACAATCTTTATGTTATTATAAAAGTGTATTACACAAGTCATAGTCGTTAATCTCGTAATTTCATCTGGCAATTTCACATCAAAACACGACGGAGCCTTGACATTCACCTTTCTTCATCGGTTGTTTATGGCGAATTTCCGGTTGGCGCGAAAGCGGTGACGTCACACGTCAATTGACAGCCGATTTCGTTTCGCGTAGTCGTGTTTACGTTTAGGCTGCTCGAGCCGCACAGATGAAGGCGGGCGAAAGTTGATTTTGTGAACAAAATGTTCAATTGTAACTGTTATTAGGTTGTATAATGAGAGACTAATTAAATGACTTCAATTTACATTAGGTACTAACTATTAAAACCATTTGAAAAAACAACGTTAGAAAATCATCGTATCAGCAAAAAAGGACTACGCGAATAATATTTATTATTTATATACTTTGATATGTAAAAATATTATAATTTGTGCATATTATAAAACCGTAAATAGTTTGACTTAATACATAAAACATTTGTCTATAAGATTTTTTCTGGCAGCAATTATTATATCGATAAAACTAAACATACATTAACATTTGACTTGACATAACAAAATTATTTTCCAAATCATAAACTGAATCCAGTATAGTCGTACATAGAAGAAACCTCGTGGTAGACCGGTCGCAATACGCTGCATCATTAGCAAAATTACGGTTACTGAACAAGTTCACGATCACAACTTTCAACAAAGAAAAAGTCGATACCGAGTTTCATGACTTGCGACCCGAATTAATGGACCATATACGAGAGCAGCGACTATTCGGATAGTCATCTCATTAGAGCGTCAGTTTTATGCGAACGCGATCCCGTAATAAAGAGGGTATAGTTCTGCTTTAGTGGGTAGACCGATAGTTGACCAGGAGTTTTACCTACCCCGTTTACAATAGAATATTCATCCACTTCGAGAGAAATATTTACCTTTTAATTCAATTCAATACGGTAAAAATGGCGAAGATAAATTAAAACAAATTAAAAAATAGGAACAAATTTTATTGACAGACTCATCGAGACCATCACAATTTTAAGTAAAACGTCAAATCGCCGGTTTCATCAAAAAATTTCCATAAAATATATTAAATCGTTTCGAACGATTCCTTCAATCGTATCATACATAAACGTTCAAGTCACGTTCGAGCTAAACTTGGACGAAACAATTTGACATTCATACAAGGAAATAATCAATGCTATGTGTTGTGTAAACGTATTTTTTCGCACAGAAGCCACTCAAAGCATTCAACGATAATTGCAATAATGACACAAATCAACATCGCAGACAATGAACATAATAACTTATTGCTATTTACTTGTTTTTACTGCGGAAAACTTAACATCCCTTTCAGTTTCGATCGATTGAAGACGTGGGATAAAAGAAACACAGAAGTCAAACGATCATAAATCAATCGTGCAACGATTGTCATTCGGCTGTGTCATTGACAATACTCTGCCAGCTAGGACTTACGTTGCTAGGCAACAATATTCGTGTAGCGATTCCTCTTCTTCGTGTGCTTCATTACTGAAGGTCGTGCTTATCCTGAAATGCTTTCACCGATGTGTCGACTAGCTTCCTCAACACCACTCTGTCTTCGGATAGTCTCAACGCAGTCGGAATATTGGGTCTCGTTATATTTTGATTTTGCTCGGGCTAGCGGGTAAGTAATTCACCGCGTGATCTTTTGCCTTCCGATACACATTCACAAATCGTCGAAAAAGTCACGTCAATCGTGCCCACGTAGGTGTTCCCAAGATCTGAAATGGTTGATATTCAGATCCTAACAAAACTATATTTTATTTCAATATATGTATATCAATTAGTACTTTTTTACTTTTAAAATCACGTGCACTATACCCGTCTCAGAGATATGCGCAACTATCTTTAATCATCACCTCAACATCAGTCGTTACAATACATTTATAAGGTTAAGCATTAAACGAGTACATTTTACCTCAACCACATTATAATTTTCACTGCAACGATCATTAAATAGCAATTGTATGGTAAAAACCGAAATTGTAAAATTAAATTACCATTAATGTAACAATAGTTAATAGCAGCAGCTTCTGGTGTCTAATTCTCGTAAATAAATCACAGCGTGTGGGCAGGTGGGTCGGCGCCGGCGCATATGCATATAGGAGCCCGGCGATAATGTATTCTAGTCCCTATAACTAAGTATACATAAGAACAAATTTCGCTCAATCAATTATCAGAAATACCAAGACGATTAGATTATTAAGAAATTATAATTTGCTTATTATTCACTTCCCAGATAACTCTTTGAAGCAATAACTGTTTGACTTTTTAAAATATTTGTAAGACAATATTGTACAATATAAATATCGCATGCAATAGCTGTGCACTCATTTCGAATGGAAAAACTAATTAAAACAGATGAAATGAGACACATCAAAAAGTCCCGATCGAATAACGAAACTCGCGGGTAAAAAATATGCTAACGACCGTAAAAAATAAAGTAGTTTTTTATTATTTTATTAGCGTATAAAAACCGTTATCAAACACAAAAAACTAACAACCGCGTAAATGTTGTTTGGCAACGATAAGGTAACGATTTCATAAAATAAGCAATTTACGTTTTTATGTCCAATCTTTAATAATAAAAGTATATTTTAGACATATATTTTATGCAATATATATATCCATTAGTAACGGTCCAATACTAAGCCGAAATCGCCCAGTGGCTAGAACGCGTGAATCTCAAACGAAGATTTCGAATTCAAACCTGTATTACATGCTGCAGTTTTCACGTGCTTAATTTGTGTTTATAAATCATCATCGCGTGTTCAACGGTGAAGAAAAACATCACTACATGTGTAGGACGAAAATCTTCCCCTTTTTTACCCACCAACTCACATTAGTGTTAGAGCAGCGTAGTCGAATAAGCTCCAAACCCCAAGAAGAGAGATAATTTCTGAATCATGCCTCTGGATCATCTAAATGTTCTGTGCTTGATAATTTTACCCACCTGTTTCGATTCCATCCAAATTTATAAATAAATAGGCACTTACGACGTATTTCCTTTCGACTATTGTCGTTCTTACGTCCCAATAAAATAGTATAAAGTATAAAAAATGACTAAAATCCCTTTAAATAAATCGTCGATGTTGTACACGTAAATACATCTCATTGTATATTAATAAACAGCGAGTGAAAGTGTCTCAACGGAATCTCAGCTAATTATTACTCGATAGAAATCATCAAGCGTAATATTATTACGATTATTCCGAGTATCGTAATTAATACGTTTCAATGCATAAACATCGATCACGTACTTTATGATTGTTATGATCAATAATGTTCTATTGCGAATGTAAACCGCACACATGAACGAAGGACACTACGTATTAAAATAAAACTTGAATCAAGTTTAAATTAAGTAAACAAGTCACGGACTTTATAAATCTAAGTTATGAAGAATTGTTTTAATAACTTCGGGTATATTCGTTTCGAACGCCTCGTAGATCTAGTTTGAAAGGTCGAGTATTGTCAATAAAGTTAAACCCTGAGGTTTTGGTCAAGAAAATATGAGCTCGGATTGTGAACATGGCTGCGTTTACTCTCCGTGTCAGAGTCCTTCCCATGAGTGTGAGATAGATAGCAAAATAGAAGTGCTAGTGCAAACACGGTGCACTATGATATCTCTTGCTGTGTTAGCAATAACCATTTTTTGTCATTATTCCAATTACTTACAATACCTCGTTCGTCAAATCAGAATAATTGTAAATTGGATGTTTAAATCTAACGACATTCGTTGTAAAATATTTGAACAGATAATATAAGAAAAAAAATATTCATTCATTCACTCCATAATTGGATACGAATTAAAAATCTATGTACCATCAAGAGGTTGCGCGGGCGCACCTCCCGAAGTGATAGCTGGTGTGAAACGGGGGCGCGTCGCACTCGCTTAATTGTCAGTCATTTATCACGACTCGGCGTGACGTGTGTTAATTGCTTCACGGCTAATCAACCGAGTCAACTGACCAATCAGCGTGTCATAATCTCCGACGTTACTGAATCTCATTACGTTGAACATTGAACCGTGTACTTTGAAAAACATATGATCATTTGTTTTCTAAGTTTCATAAACACTAACGTTCTCAACTACATCCTGTATATAAATACATACAGTTCCGTACTATTTTCTACTCTGTTTATTTCATTTCATATTACATTTAGTAACTAAAAGAGAACTTTAGTTTTATCAAGAACAAAGTTGGAAATAGAAAACAAAGGTACGAAACAAACAAATTCATATATTAAGTTTCTTCAAACATTTAATATATGATAATAGACGAATATCGACCACTGAGTGAATAGTATTTTATAATACGAAATTTAGTAAGACTTAATATATTTTACGCAAGGCATGCTTGTTATCGACATCGCGAATATAATTACGATTTTTTAAAAATAACATACAAACCAGATCAATTGATCTTATATTTAGTTTTAATTGAAGATGTTTACCTGTAACAGAAAAAAAACTATTATAAATAAAAAATAATAAAAAAAATATAACGACCAATAACATTATTTGTTAATGAAACGAATAAAAACATTTAAAAATAAAGAACTTATAGTTCAATGGCAATTGTATCCGAGTACAAAATGGCCACGCTGTTGACCCACCGGCCAATCACGGCTAATAAAAACAAATTAACATTTGATCAAACCGACGAACAAACTATCAATGTGACACGGCCAACTGGGTCAGGTCAATCACTGTTTGAGCACTTTCATTAGAAGCTAGTAATATAATAAGTAACCTTTACACATAACACAACTTTGTATTTTAATTGGACGTCGAACATTCCAACGAGAAATTACATCTTGAAGGAACTTCAACTTCGATTAAAAATATACAAAAACATCATTAAACGAGAATCATTCTTATTGTATAGTTAATTGATGTATTGTATCGCCTTCACATCACAATAGAAATATTATAATTGATCATTGTTACAGAGGCATATTTCGTAATGCATACGATATCAATTGACAAGGGCACAGTCGAGTGGGCCGCTAAAACGATTCCGATTCGATTCGGCACAATATCGAGCAGCTCTTGCGCAATGTAGGCTAATCGCTGTGAAGGACTCGACGCATATTTCAATAAGCGATATTTTTAATGCAAAATCACCAAAGAGTTTATATATATAACAAACGACAAACAAGGAAATCAACCAGTCCAAGTTAATAAACCATAGAAGGCAAGATTAAGTTGTATGGAGACTCAGTTTAGATATGATTATAAATAAGAATTCGAGCAATGCATGTAAGGTGAATTAAATTGCACGTGAATAGAATAACATCGCTGTCATGACAAGCATTGCACCGGAATGATTGATATCAGGCGAGAAGCATGAAGAAAACATACGCAATTCTGTAGATTCATTTTGTGCAAAAAATTATGTATATTAAATCACCTATAGAAAATTCACAGACATTCAAACGTTTCATCCTATGGGAGACATGATGAAGTCACAGAAGATTTACAGATGCTCTTTATTATATCTTGATAAGGAGTTTTGATTGATGTTGCATATATGTTTGCTGATAGCTTTTTTTTTCTTGTAATTTATTTTCTATCTCAATAAAATTTTCTCGAACGTTCTATAAGCTACAGAGAATCTTTGTAATTTTACACTGATCGACGTTTGACGTTTGAAAATGACTTTACGAACATTCGAATATTTATAATAATCTATGCAAAATAAAGAAAATTAAATCAATTAATAGAATATTGCCACTATCGTAAAATTATAATAATATATGTATTATTAAATTAAAAAAACCTTTCATTATATTTTTCGCAAATAATCGTCGGATATATTATCGATACTAATATTATAAATGTAAAAGTAACTCTGTCTGTCTATCTGTTTCTGTCTCTATTGCTCTTTCACAGCCAAGGAAAGATATACGCTACTTTATTATGCCTAACACCCAGCAATCAATCCTTAAAACTCGAGCGAAGCCACAGAAGAGAACTAGTAAGACTCAAACTTATACGTAACCTTATTAACCCTTCGATCTAGTATTCCTTGAAATATGAGACAAACGTTTAATACGCACACAACAAAACAGCTCGCATTCCTAATAAATATATCCCGTCAAAACCTATTCTCTTAAACAAACTTAACAAACTCATCTTCTCAGAATAAAACGTCATGAATCGGCGGTATTTTACTTGTTCCCGAGAAACATGCATTATCATTATTATCGAGTATAAAACAAAATGTACGTAGCGTGTCTGTCTGTTCGAACTATATATAACAGAAACATCATTTCGTTTTAAAATATTATCATATTTAAACAAACCTCATCGTATGTGGTACTTAAAACCAAATTACCTACATAGAAAACTAAGATTATTAATATGCTATTGAAATAAATTATTTTAAACAGCATGAAGTTTAAGTCGTTTGTACTTGATCTTTGCAATCCGCTTACTCGTAACAACAAGCTTCATTAAATCCTCAAACTTTTCCCCTACAGAAAGATATTGACGTTTCTAATGTCAACACGACGCATGTGATACTGTCAATCACTAAACATCTATCTCTTTCTTATCCGTGAAGTTAAAAAGAGTCAAAAGTCATTCCTCTCAAATTACGATAGATATTTCGTACAGCAGAATGAACACTATCGTTTCTATTTATCTCTGACACAAACAATGTCTTAAACCACAACATTTCGTCACGTCGATCGTATCGAATTAATTGGGACATGGTTTTTAATTATATCAATAATTTATATTTGTTCGTATAACGACCGGACCACTTCTAATGGGTCTCGTTTCGACCTTGCATCTTTCTGGCGCCCTCTTATCACGATCGGATCGTTTTAGACACGATTGATTGTCATGTTAAGGTCACTATGTCCTAAATCTGCGATGTATGAGGGTTTCGTCATTATTTTTATAGATAGATCTCGTTTATCGTCCGCCACACACGTGAAATAAATACTAAAGTATCATCATTCATCATAAAACGTTTAGTACAATAAGACCTTATCGTTTAATAGAGATTTGTAATAGCTAAACCCGTGACATCGCCTGGCTGAAATTCAGTTTAGACAAAAATCTTTCAAGAACTTGCATACAACCCATCAACGAATCCCCATGAAAGTGTAAAAAAAAATACCTATGTCTGTCCTTAGGTTTTAAGCTTCATTCGCACCAAATGTAAATGGTGCAATAGCTATTGAAAGCGTAGACAGAAAGACAGAGTTACTTAGGAATTTATAATATTATTAAAGATAATTAAAAGAAATTGCGAGGTGATAAAATAAGAATTATGCTCGTTCAGCTAAAATGGCATTAAAGATGCAAAGAAATAATTCAAATATTTTAGGGGCTAATGTCCATTAGCGGGGATGACCACTTACCATCACGTGACCCATTTGCCCGTACGCCAAACTATTTCATAAAAAAATAGGTATAACATATATAATTATATATACTATAACTAAATTACTTAATAAAAATAGAAATATATAATATTTATGTTAATTTATCTTAAAAAAAAATAATTTAAATATATCATAATCATAATGCAGTATGAGTAACTTTATGTCTTAAAAAAATGCGAATAAAATTAGCATCATTCATTTGGTCTGACATAGAATATACGTCCTTAATTGATTATTAATAAAAAAACAGTTCAGACTGTGGTGTACACAGATCTATACTAACATATTAATGAGTATTAGATTAATATTCAATATGAATATATATTATAGGTGTATCCATCTGTCATCTCGAGTGACACACGTCACGGAGCGCGGGAAAATGAAATATATAAATTGATTTATATTTAAAATACATTTTATCTAATTTGTTAAACGACTTTACATAGCGCGTTAAAGGGTGAACATTACGCTGACATAAAAATACTACCGTCACGTATATAAACCTATATATCTAAAAGATATTTTTAAATCATTTTCTCAATACTCATACACCCTTAACGGTTAGCATAATAACAATTTCAAACTGACTATTATATTAGCTTTATAAATGAGCGGGAGTCGAAAGCCGTTCGTGACCACCGCGTCACATGTCAGCGTGATGCCCACGTCCTTGTACCGGCAATTCTAGTGTTGTGCCAAGAAATATCATGACCTAGTGTTGTAACCAATCTTAAATATAACGTTTTAATTAAATCTGCGTTGAGCAATCGAGAGCGTACAATAAATGCGTATTAAATTAATAAGTTAAAGGCTGTGTAGATATAAAAAATAATCGAGACGAATTTAATATTTCTGAATAATATGTTCATTAGGTTGGATCGCATTTGATCAAGAACGTGTATATACATAATAGGCAGTAATCAGTCCGCATATTGGGTCAAGATATACCACATCGATCACATTCCATTGAAATCTACATTATATAATAACAACATTACTGACAAGCAAATACAATAATAATTTAAACGCTATGACTAACTAGTGTCTCGACGCCCGCGCATCGCGAATTGGGTCGAATGCACTCGAACATGCGCCGGCGCCGCGTAGTTCGTGCGCAAACTGCAACCAGGCTGTAGCTATTCGAGCTTCCGATTGGTTAAAAGCGTGACTTACGTCTTAAAGATTTAAAGCACTCATTAAGTGAACTTACCGCAAATATTTACTCGAAAGAGGCTCTCGTCATATGAAATTAAACAATATTCTTCCTTGTTTCTCAAAATAAAGATATACAACATAAGGTAGGTATTAAAATATCAGAGCCATCGTAGAAGTCAAAGAAAAATGTACAACGACGTCTTCCTTACCGTGTTTAACAAAATAAAGCCATTCATTCTCGAGATGAAAATGTATCGTTGAATGTCAAAGATATTATTCTTTCCATTTATGGACAGTTTATAACAATAAATCCACAATTATCGCACTCTGCGACAATGTCACCTATCACAAAAGGCAAGAGTTACACAAACGGACCAACTCGTACGACAAAGACAATACGAAACCCATAAAGAGACACGCTTTAAATGATGACAATGATAACAATTTCAAAAGTAAATAACGAGGTAGGGCCGTTTCCGCAATTACCCGGGCGCCAGGGGTGACATCGGTTCTCGGTAAAGGTTAACTAGCGACATTATGTAGATTTTTACTTGTCAAACGGCAAAAAAGATATCATGGGAAGCGAGTGGAGATAACGGCCCGCAAATCGGTATAACTATTAGGTTCGTCTTCTTTCGTCGGCTATTACAACAGCTTCCGTTTACCGGATCGCAGTACAGACTAGAGGAATGATTGCCGGTAGTTTTATATGACTACAGTCAAACTGTCTAACTGGTGTTGCTGTATATCCTAACTTATAATGATTGAGAACATTAATTAAAAAAAACAATTTTTGTCTAGTGCCTAGAATGTTAGTTTGTTTTTTAAAATAGTTTCCTTTTAGAACGACAACATTAACAGGATTTTAAACCTAACTTTGTTACTGTTTAGAATATTTATTTTCACTATTTAATTTTTTACGTGTATTATAAGAGTTTTATATATTGCAAGAGATGGTATTTTATATTAAAGATATATAATGACCAGTGGTGTCCAGCTGTTATTTTCTTACTTTAGGTAAACAATAGTATTGCATCGGGTGAACAGTAAATAAATGAGTGCCTACATGTACCTTTTGGTTAAGACTCGCTCAATGCGAATCTCGGTAACATTACAAACAGACACATTTAGTACGTGATAAGATTACGCATTGATATTTAATAATAATATTATACAATGTACTCATGCAGCGACAAGTTGAAACAAGTCGGTTTATAAATAACGCTTACAGAGTTAAATATTCTTATTATAATACAAATTTTAATACAAGTTCCGTCCGTGTATTAGATGTGATTCATGGTTATTGTTTAACTATTGTCTACTGCTCGGACAAGAAACTTATTACAGTTAGATCTCATGTAAAAAAACCATTAACAAATAAGGTATACCTATTACTGAATTCAAAGTTATAATTACATAAAGGTGTTAAAAAACCATGAAGTTAGGTATATGTTGATTTTCAGACGGGCTAAATATCTGGACTAATAAATAACCGATTTAAGGAACGACTCGTTTCTACTAAGGTTGGTAGAGTTCTACGAGGTGTAATTAAAAAATGTGATGCTTTAAAGTCGCATGTAAGTGACGTTCGTAGTGCAGACGACGACTAAATATAGGAGCGGGCATTAATTATCTACATAACTGTATAACTTCGGAACGATCGATATAAATTTGTTAATGATTATCGTAAGAGATGATTTCGCGGCAATAATGAATACGTTGAACTTGCATGACTAACGTCACTTCGAAACAGGGTCGACACATCTGATCTATAAATCGACAGACAGGTGTACATTTCACGCTTTATTTAGCGATACAAAATAGATGGGCTGTACCGTAAGGGACCCGATTACGTCGCGAATAAATCGCGTGCGGACGCGCCGTCGAATTAACGGTAACCCACCGAATTCGGTCGTACACTCGCATAATAATGTCAATTAAGGATAGATTGATCGACGTTGTCGAGAGCACGTTTATAGAACATCGTGCGTCAATTATAAGAAAAACTATGGACTAATATCGGTCAAGGATAATGCATTGTTATTATTGGTCAGAGGAGATACAAACGACGCCTTATTACTATTCCATTACGCACGTACGTGCCTTTTCATCAGCTCATCGTCACGATATTTAATACAGAAAAAAAAATTAGAAAAATTGAGACCTAAAATATTACTAAACAAGGATGCAACAGACGGTTTTATCTCTGAAGTACCTACATAAGTACACTTAATTCTCTTCCAGACAATCTCATCTCAAAGTTGCAAGACATATTAGACTATACCTATATATAAAATAAACAAAAATATATAATAAATACTCTAAAGTACATACACACTAAACTCACAATATAGGCGATATTGTATCTAATCATATTTTGTTCTATAGAACTAGTATTATTGAATGAACTCGAAAACACCGACTTATGTATGTTGAACAGATGAACATAAAGAAAAATAACATTTCATTTCTATCCACTGGCAACTATCGTCAAAGATTAATATCCATTTTAAAATTTATTTCATAAAAAAATGTATCTGCCTTTTTATGCATATACATTTGAGAGATGTATTAACGACGTTCAATAATTCTTGGTAAGAGAAAGAATGACAGTTTATTTAATTCAAGCGAAATAACTGTATATAACAACATAACGTCACAAGGTAACAGTTATATCCACTATAATAAGAATCGTGTAAAGTAAATAATAAAACATTGTCAAAAAAAACAATTTACATCAATTATAAGCTCGTTTAAAATATATCAAAGAAATTAATATAAAATTACTAAAATTATTATCGATCGTCTTCGTAGTTTCATGATGTAATAAAAGAGTTCTTGAAACAAATAATATATTTTAAATTATTTCAAAAGGTTGGCGGCCGGCAACTGGTCCTCGTTGTAAGTTGTCACAACGGTCCTTAGACTTGGCACTGTAAGTAACATTAACCAGTCCTTAAATCGCTAATGCGAGTAACAACACTCTAGTTACACTGGCTCACTCAACTGCTACTGCTTTTCGTAAGCTTAATCGTGATGCAAGAATATACCAAAAAAAAAAACGTAAGGAATGAGAGATGACCAGCAGAATCAAGATCCTTTGAAACGAAATAAACAATTTTTCTATCAATTTTAAACTATGGACGTGACCAGAGTTCGCTGGAAAATATACTTCAATAATAACTGATGAGCATAGGAATGTCGTACTTTAAAACCGTCATAAGAAATAACAGGACCATTAAGGATGTGTCCTCTATAATTAAACGCGGTCCAACAATAGTAATCAGCTTTTTTAATTCCTCAAGCGCACCATAAGCGAATGAAACAGGTAACGCTTTGAAACAGCTGTTATAAAGAGATGCACATATGAAATGTAATAATAATATTTAGAAACCAAACTCATGCAAAATTACACGAAATTAATTCGTACAGTGACATTACCCAAATTGCATAAGGCATTTATAACTATATATTCAATGTATTGTTCTTAAACTAAAATTTATATTTAACTAAGTCACAAATTACTAAACGTAATTAGTAATACTCATTCGAGTCTTCGTTATTAAGCCGAAAGCCAATTAAAAACTATTTAATAAAATTTTTTTTAATAAATAGTTAAATTTATGAAAGAAAAAAAATATTAAAACACTTCGACTATGAAGCAACGGATGTTCTTAGTTTTATTACCAACTCCTAGAACCTATGAAGCTATATGCTTAACCATGTATGAGAAAGAAAACAAATCTAAATCTTTATTATGTATAGCATAATACTTAATCATTTATATTTAAATATAAAACACCGATAAAAAAAAATACCTGAGACCCGAACGAACGATGAACGAACAGTTAAAATTAAACAAAACATAAAAACCTATACAATACATAAACTTCAATTTAACGTCTACATTACTTGTCGTAGAACAATTTCAAGCCAACGTTATTCAGTCCAGATAAACACGAGATATTGACAGATGGCGTTCCTAGGCTACAAGTGTTGTGCTCGGCGAGACACGAATCATTTTCGCTTCTCGATCGTGACCACGTAATTTTCACTCAACAACTCAACGTACGTCTCTTTGTGATAAATAATTTCATTAAAATTATCGCTGATATTTTTAATAGCCGATATCTCTGAAAATAAATGAATAATCACGTACTTAATCGCATGCAAATTACCTGGAACGGTCTTTCAGTACGTTTTTGGCTATTTTATTGACGGCTGTGTTATTAAAATTCAATTTTCATTTCAAAAGATAAATGTTATTTATTAACCGAGATGAGTAAACTCTTCCGCTATTATTATTATTTAAATCGAGTAAATTAATTATATCATATGCCCATTTAAGAATCAATAGGACTATAGAGTTAAATGTATTTTTTAAAGCAAAAACATAAATTTCCGGTAAACACAAACAATACAGGCAACAAGGCCATCTCGAATGAGAAAAAACAATATTATATTGTTTTTAAATACAAACAAACAAGTTTACATTAATTAAGTCGTGGTTTTTATTTTTTATCTATGCATATAAAGTAATATTTTATATGGTATATCTGAACGAATTCTAATGTTATAGTTCTTTATCAAGTATAATAACAATTTAACACGGTTAGCGGTACAAAATAAGGTACCGTTACAAATATATACATCAAATTGTCTATCAAAATAAACCGTGCATCCCTAGAACAATCGCCGCAAACGTTCCTTGTTAAAAGGTACGTAGACAGGTTCGCAACGGGACACGTTTATTCTCTTAAACAATGCAATACCAAAATAGAGAAAACCATCCTCGTCAACTGCAAATCGCCACCTGTCGATGACCCCGAACAGTCAAGACTAACGGGCAAGTCGCGCATCCATTTACGCATGATCTCCGTCGGTCTACACATTAAAACCTTCTATCGTTCAACAAGAGGATCATTTTAAGATGGTGATGAGCAATCCCTAGCTCTTTGAATAAAGGTCGAGGGGTCGAAAGCACTACAACGGCTAGTTTTCGACGTCAATGCAGTATTCGACGCGGCTAGTGGGAAATGTGTGCCGAGTAACTGTTTGAACAAACATTGGCAATGATCGTCAAATTAAAGGCAGAATGCGAGTTCATTCTTCTTTATCTCGGATCTATGTACGCGGAGCAGGTCGTACATTTGCATTGTACCGCATGTACGTAATTGGCTCCGTCCCAATTACGGGACAAAACCTGCTGACGATCCAAGCAAAACAACTCGATACACTTTATACAAACATATGCAACTCAAAAGTTTTGGCCAGTTTTTAATAAAACGAAATACAGAATTTAAAATAAAATTAACGTTACTAAAACTCTGCAAACGTTTCAATTTGTTCATAGATGTATAGGAGTTCGCAGACATAGATTAGAAGCGGAATGGTTTCAGGATCAATTAATAAAGGATTGAAAGACACCCACCTGCTCTAGTCTCGGAAACTCGAGAAGTCTTTTCAAGACAATATTATGATAAATGACATGCAAGATCCGACTGCAATTATTTCTCTCTCGTGCTGCTTCCCTGGCATACCATTACAATATCTATTAACCTCTCAAACGGAACATTTAATATATTTAGAAAAACAGATTTGCCCACAGTAAATTCTTAGATATATTTAATTATCGAACCGAGATTCTAACTAATATAACAATAACTACCACTAATATAAAATTGTACCAAATACATGTATTGGACCAAAGAATAAAAAGTTATAATTAAAAAAAAAAACAGAAATATTCATAATATTTCAAAACGTATAACTAAATATAGTTATTATTCGAACAAGTTACGAGATACAATAATTGACCGTTCAATATTAAATTGATAATTATACAACATAAATAATGAAAATAACAGGTTAACAAAATGATAGTCGATTAAGGTTAAAACCGATCTCATCGATCGAGATGAAACGTTTACGGTGACAAAGTGGCCTATTCGGACTAAATAAAGCCACAAAGAACTGGAGTCAGTGTCGGAAGATTGGAGGTCAGACTTCTTACCTCGTTAACTCTCTGCTCAAAGGCAATAATTCAACGATTTTACGTGAGGTATTTTAATAAAATTAATTTCTTTAAACTTCCGTCTTTTAAATTAAACATGTATCACTGCCAATTAATTTAACTTGCGAATACTACTTTCAGTATATATTCAAAATAACATATTTTAATACCCTTAGTTGACACAACATACGAAAGAAATTTGGTACCTCATTTAAAAAGCATGCAAGCAAGCAAAATTAGTTCAGTATATGTATATGTAGATAGATCGTAGTATAAGTATATTTCAAGTACATAATATATAAACTAAAAAAAGCACGATCAATGAGTGGATTTCATTCCCTGTTAACGTTTAAGAAATTTTGTATAGTAAACATTTTTTGGCTCAAATAGTTATTAACTTGGCACTTCACCAATAAACCCTTAAAACGGATACAAGGGAATAAAATTCACATTGATAAGTCTTATTATACAGGTTAATGCGTAAAACTCAATTTACTGAATTTAATAAACATGTTCGTTCAATCGTTTTAATCCTCTGCTGCTATTTCATAATTAGCTTTGACCTGTGGCATCGACCCGTGGATCGAATTGAATTCTCAATTCCACTATATTAAAGTCGTTTTTAATCTTATATAAAAGAAATAAGGTTTAAATTTATTTGTCACCCGTTAAATGGATAACGTTTCTACGACCTTCCGAGAAGATTACGAAAAACGATGCCATCGGTGTCCCTAATCTTTGATTATACCCATTAATGAAATACGACAAATGATACGGGTACAAAAACATCAGAGTATCGTAAAGATTTAAATAAAATCACCTGTTAAAATAGAAATCCTAATATTTATATTTTCCTAAAGCGTTTGTGGACGAGTTTATTTTAAACATCGACGCTGGAGGTCTATTCCGTCCAAATATAAGTTTTTGGGAAGCGAAGTAGAAAAAATCTTAGTACACAACTTGCCGCCCACATGGCGTCAGTTTTGACTCATTCCACAAATTTGATGAGACGTGTGTAAGCGATCACTAGATGTATGCGGAAGCGGTTAAACGCAATTTATTTGGCATCCAATTCCAATATAAAACATTCGTCTAGATTGATGAAAGCACTTTATAAGGATGTAATAGACCTCCCGCTGTTGCAACATTCCGAGTTGATTAATAGAACTCACATTGAACGAAGTAGTGAATTTTTTTAAAGTTAAATTAAATCACATTTTTTAGCTTATTTTTGCAACCAATTAAATATATGAATTATTTTATGAGTGGCCTGACAAATTCGATGGTTAATTTTTGGGTCACATCCTGCGGGCTTCCGTACTAAAACGATAGAAACAGTTACATTAAATTAGGAAACGCAGATTGTTTTTTTTTTTATGACTGTTATTTCAACATACATAAGACTAACTATATATGAACAGGAAAAGACCAAACAGAACCATTCGTCAACTGACTTCTTTTTTTGGGTATCTTGAGTTATCGAAAAAAATTAGTTTTAATAAGATTGGAAAAAAAATGTTGGATGTTACAAATTTATTTCTGACAATTACAGTTAGACCACTAGTTAAATAATTCGTTTTATATTATTATCATCGAAAAGGTCAGACCGACTCTAAAATTGTCGCCGGGATCCTGAACATTTTATAATGCAACAGTATCCGTGGATTACACGTGTCATATCATGCAAATACGAGATAAAAGCTGACGGACATGGAAGGCCATATACGGCGAAGAGCTTTGGGCTTAAATTTTATTGATTTTATAATACGAGGCCATTTTGGTAATATTGCAATTTGGAAAATTATTTTGCAAATGGATTCAACGGTATATAGTCCCAATTCGATTAAAAGGCTTTGTACAGTTTGTTTTAATGAGTTATTTTGTTTAAATGTTATGGATATATTTAAGCCGCAGTATAATCTAGAAAACACCGCGGACATGAGTTCGATGAGTGATTTATTGATCATGGGGTGTGTGGGCGCCTCCCACGTGCTTGCTCGGTCGTATTACTGTGCGAATGTTTACTTAAAACCATATTCGCATTATAATTAAATGGCGGCTTCCGTTATTGTATTATATTTATAACTAGATTAAACAAAGGGTTTTCTTGAAATATCAATTCTGTTAATATTTTATAGATAAAATTATTTATATATTTCTATGTTTTTTAAAGAACTACTGCTACGACAATGTGTCTTAAAATACGAATTAATTGAAAAAAAAAATTTACCTTATATTTGAAAAAAATATTAAAAAAAAATTGGTCAATCGTTTATTCAATCGTAAAACAATTTAAATGTTATAAAGCAATAATTAAATTTCCTTCTGTTTTTTTAAGGTTACTCGGAGTATAACCGCACTTGTCTCGATCAACATTGTAAACTACCGATACACTTATGGCCCGATACACTTTCTGCAAAACCGTTAAAAGGCATTAATTCAGTCGCCCAATTACATTTTTAATTTTATTTCGATTAAACGACACACTCAGCAAATCGTATACTAATAAAAAAAATGCAAAATGCCTCTAAATTTTATATAATCTGTTGAGTAGAAATTACCTATTCACGATAAGCCGCCTTTAATCGTATCAATACATATAATACTTATTCAATATAACATAAAACTATATAAGTTAATAAATTAAAAGCCGACACTGGATTAAAATTTATATAGTATGTACGTAATATTGCTAATGGTGTTGAATTATGTATTAAATTATGTATTCCATGAATACATAAATGCGGAACACATTAAATATTATACACATTATATATAGTTATATAGCCGATGAAAAGTAAAACCAGATGCTAGAAAAGCAATTAAAACATTTTGCAATAATGGCGACCTTGTGACAAAATAACACTTAAACAAAGAGCGAACGCAGACAAATGACATGACACTTGAGCACCGCAGCGCGCATACTGCGCAAACGCATTCCTGATTCGATGTGCGCACACGCACACAATCGCACCGTCCGTCGCGAAACAACACATTCACACTAGTATAAATGAATATTCACATGATTAAAAGACGAAATAATGAAGCCGATGCACCTCTCATTCGTATTCCAAAGTAACTACATACACTCGAGGCAAATTCAATTAGCAATATGGACGTGATGCCAGCGGAAGTTGTATTGTTTACACTCGAACGAGCAAATGACAATAACCCTTCGATGCACAATAGTGGACTGCAGTTATCATACAAAAATATATTTTACATTCTCTTTCATGCCATACTCGTACACGTTTCAAACCTCCTGTACCGTAAAGAATAAAACGTAAAATTCGAGTTTCATCTCATACGCCTCTCATGAAAACGAAATGATAAATAGCGCAATAAAAATTCCAATGCAGTGATAGCAATTGAATCGTACCAATTAGAGGAAAAAACGGCGAAAAGAGAAATCTGTAGCACTATCGGCAGTTTAAGGAATTCAAACAAAAAGCATTGTTACGGTAGCGTCGAGTGATTTAGTTTGGGTTCACGATTTGTTCTCAGGCGGTACGCGTAATGGCCGTGACCTCTTCACCGGGAGATATCACCGAGTGACCAACCGCTCCGCCAATCGCTTTCTTCTGACCCGCTTTTCATAAACAATACTTCGGCAGCGC
The DNA here is from genome assembly GCF_037043105.1 of Vanessa tameamea. NCBI lineage: Eukaryota > Metazoa > Arthropoda > Insecta > Lepidoptera > Nymphalidae > Vanessa > Vanessa tameamea. The sequence continues at coordinate 2,233,331 of NC_087316.1, forward strand.
TTCGCTCGTTTCGATGCGAGAAAGTATACGATATGAAAACATTGATTTAAGCAAATACCGTCGAGAATGAGTACACGTTAAGTAATAAAACAAATACTTTAAGATTAATGAATAAAAATTCAAATATTCATACTATTCTTCGAATTATATCAATTTAATTTACGTATTTTTGTGAAATAAAAAAAATATTACAGATAAAAATTCTGGTGCAAAAAGGTACTATTAATACAAATATAGTATCTAAACGGAGGGGTTCGAATGTAAATAAACCATAATAAAAAAGGAAGAGAAGATGTCACGGCCGCTCGTTTGGAGCTATTCGGTAATGCGGATAGCAACGCATCCGCGCGTAAGATTTGGTCGGTTGAATAAGAATAATATCGCAGTGCTTTGTTGGAAGCATTGAGGCAGCATACTTATTTAGAAATGATTAAATCATCTAATTAATTGAAGTTGTAAAAGATCCTAAACTGCGACTAAACAATGAAGGTCATAAATCACAGCTTCCTCCAAGTAATGGTAGCATCCTACAGAAACTTTGCGGTGGCAATCTTGCGCACTATCTAAATTGATGGTTTCCGGCGAACATTTGAACAGTGAATCTATCGTGCAGCTGCTGCGTACGCGACACACTTCATTTGACGCTACGCGTGTGCCCATAGAAAGTGAGGCTTTGTCACCGTCACCGCTCGTCCAAAATCGACAAGCTCACGGAAGAAAGGGATAAACACGAACATGTTGAACGAGATGGAGCGAACTCAAAGTTCTGCAGTTGCACATTCGGTTTGTCGGCATCTGCTCAAGTTATTTCACAAGTCACGGGAAATTCCATCACTGGAATCCCGTAAACATTCACCGCGCATGTATTGATGCTTATGCCTTAAAAATTTAATTCCATCGTATTACAACACTAATGTTTACCATAATATAATCAGGGCAAGTACTCAATCGAATGTAATTTCCGGTCGCGTAATCATTTGAATACCGCTATATCGGGAACGAAATGAATATTCCACTAATCAGGTATCCAGGAAATTGAAACCAGCGATGGCGAATATAAACGACCTTTGCTATCCTGCGCTACCGTGTGGAATATGAATATGCCTTGTAAGTAAACAATGTCAACAGATAGCCACTAAGTCAAATAGAAACAATAATATAAATATAAACGAACATGTAATGCTAATAGATTCTTCTTGTATAAAAATATAAAGTACGTGTTCCACTTTCATAAATTGTCAGATTCAATTTAGTTACTAAAATGAAACGACGAAAACCTGCGATATCGAGTTACGCTCGTTAATCAAAGCAAAGACCGAAGGAAGACGCCTCGTTGACTTCAGCGACAAAATACCGTCACCGGAGTGACGACACCCGGCCGATAGCCGACACTCCCCCTAATGGCCTTTTTACGGTACACACCACACGTTAACAACTTTCTGTGAGACAATTCATAGACTGCCCTGTTAGGTTAATGAACTCTACCTGAACTCTACAAAGATTACGATGACAATTCGACATTTTTATAAGGCATACCTATGCTAATATAGAATTAGTCATCGGGAAAGGTTAATAAATTTATTTTATAAATACATTACAAGACAGCGACTATGACTCAGCAGCCACAGGATAATCGCTAAGGCATGCTGTCGATTGCATCACCGAAGATGAAATGGTTATTTTTTTTTGGCATAAGCCATATTGTAATCTTTTGTTATAAAGAACAAAAAAATATGAAGACTGATGTATCTTTTGATAGATATTTCAATGACAATGACGAGTTAAAAAAAAATCAAGCTCAACTATAGGTAATAGGCGTGTATAATTTTTGATCGGTACGAGTAGCGATATTGACCTATGCTTGTGCTCGGTGAAGGAATCAAACTATTATAAGATAAATTTTATTATTTTATAGTCCAAGAACAATGGGCGGAGAGGTAGGCCAAAATAAAGGTCATGGTTGTGGACGCCCATTAAATATTCATAGGTGCATTCGCATATTGTTCAATAAAGTCGGCGTATACTTTTATTACGTTTGGTACAATAATAAACAATAAATGATTTTTGGTTTCCAGGTCTTGCGTATTGTAAAATACCGATATGTACTGGTTCATAAACGTAAATTAGAAACTATTTATAGACATGTAATCAAGAGTATTACTTAAATTATGTGTAAGATACGAGTGCTAGCTATAAGACTGTTTTAAGATGTTGAAATTATAAAAAATCATATCCAATTCCCACCTTCTAATGTTCTCTTTAAACTCGCGAAGAAACAAAAACTCTTGATTAAATAGTGTTATAAAAATATTACAAATATATCTTTGAATGTATTTTATTTATGCCGACTTTATAAGTATAAACTTGAATCATATACGATAACTTGTTTTTGTAGTTTATATTTGGTTCGTTTTCACTTGAACCACGGATAAGTTTGGGCGGTGCGCCGGCGCAATTGTGCACGGTGTATGCTAATATATTGTTTCTGCAGGTGACCACCCCCGGCCGGCGGTCCGACCATCTACAGAAAATTGCGAATACATTACACATTAAAATTACTTTCCTTATTTTTAGTAGCGTGGGCGTATTAAACGTTTTATTCATTGTCAGTATAAATTAGCAATAGTGCAGTTATAAAGTTTATATCACTAGCACTACCTAATAAGATTTTTGTATGAACGATGTATTTCTTATTAAAACATATTTTGAATTAAACTCAGTATTTTTTTTTAAATAATATAAATAGTACTAGATTTCTCAAATATACCAAACAGTTTTTCAGATTTCATCAGTGCATATTGCTTCCATTAACGACATCGGAATGTTAGCGGAGTCCAAGTTTAACATCTACGCGTGGAACTGTCATAAATTAACATAATCCCGAGGACAAATGTCCAAACGTCGTATCCATTACACTTAAGCAAATAGCGTTCAGATTGCGCCAAGTAATCCTCTCTGATTGTGACGTATGGTATACAGATCCGCGTAGATTTTCCAAAGCGTCATCCACGACATTCCATTTCTTCGCTGGATTGAGCCATCCGGAGACGCAAGAGATTTACAACGGCGATAGAGAGCGCCCTTCCGCCGAGCTGATAAATAGCCTCTCTAATTATATTTACGCAGCGCCGGTCGACGTGCGATAAATCGTCCACGAGGAATGCTAGAACAACGCGCGCGTTTACGGCCAATATAAGATACTCATAAGATCCATCACCGCGGACGCTCGAATTAGGGGTGGTATAAAATTGTTTCTTCAACTCCGTTTGGTATTTGTATTTACAGTCGACCGTCAGTATGCGTTAGCGTTCTGTGGGGGCGAAATAAACCGAGTTAAATATAGTCGAATGTGTAAACATTCAGGATGCACGTGCCGCACGATGTCCTAGGTCCTGACAGAGGATGGAAATACTCCGGAAGCGCACAATTAGAGCTGAGCGAGATGGGTGCGATCGGCTCGAGTCACTGAACTCCGCTCAAGGTTAGGAATGGGAATCAACATCAAACTGAGCGACAGCGAACCGCATCCATCAAGTGTTCAAACAATGAAATTGAGACACGTCAATATTAGCTCACAGCGAAGCCCCACTGCTCATGTCGAGCCAACCAGAATGTTGTAGTTGCGATTTTATGTAATATAAAAACGATTAAGACAAACATGTTGCGATAATAATGGATGCATATTACATTCAGTTTTATAAATTAAAACATACATAATTGTTTATGCATTATTCAGCTTCATGTATAAATGACGTCCATCCAAAATTTCCACATATATGTCGTTTAATGTACTCCTACAGAACTGCAATAGGATATGACATATTTTGAAAGTTTTATGACCTACAATAATTGGCGTAACTTGAGGACTTGACCGTATTTCTCCAATTTTAAGAAAACCCAATTCTCACGTTGTTACATCACATAATATGACATTGTGATTCACGTCCAATTCGCTTCGACAGCGATGCAGTCATCAAATTGCGGGTCTCCCGTACATTTATACGATGACAGTCAATAATTCCAGCAATAACTTCTCAAGAAGACATTTATATTTTTATAACCGTGACATCGTCCATCATTCGATCAAATTATACAAAAACTAGAAAAAATCGTAAAAACCGGAAACGTGGAATCTTTTATTAAAGAAAAGAAGTATCATCAACCAAAACTAAAAATATTATTTACACAAGATAAGATCGCAGTCGATAGCTCAAAACTGGTACCATGAGACATGTGATAAAATCTTGCAAGAGTATCGTTTGAACCGATGGCTGTGTGTTCTGTTTATGAAATTTTAGATGCCTTTTTATATAACGATCATTAAGATTATACCTTAAAACAACAGATTGCATGCGAAAGTACGCCGCTTAATCATAATTTATCACGGCAGTTTTAATCTTACTAGTAATTTCTTGTTTGAAACAGAATTAAGTGTTCCATGAGGTATCTATTACCAGCCATATCTAGGCGCCGAAGGTCGGCTAGACTTTCGCTACGCAGCACGTTGTACCCACATTATGCGAGTGGCCCAACCCGCGGTGGAAAATCTAGTCGCCTACACGAACGCACCGCGAATTAGCGATGCAGGCGACACTCGTATTACCATAGAGACAATCAAAAGTCAACACGGGAGCCATGTTGACATTGGGATGCTGTTACACTCGGTTTTGTAACAGTACCAGAACCCCGCATTCCGATGTTCGTTAGACGAGAGGAGCGATTGTTCTCGATCAGGCCATCGCCCACGTGTCTCTGTCGCGACAGTTGCACAACTTGCCCGCATTTTATCGCAGGTGAACATTCGCCCAACGAATGGCCTTGTAGGCGAAGGGCATGACCGTTGTCCATTCCAGGGTGCCCGAGGTGCGGAACGACTGCGTTAAAAAAACTCTGCCCTCAATATGTTATGGCGCTGCAGGCAGAAATAAGAAAACAGTGTAAAGTCAGCGGATTAAATAAAAAGGGGGTTTGATTAAATAGCGATATTTTATTTGGCGTAGTTTTCACGATTGCTGTTTAAACTGGAAACGATTTTATGAGACTTTTTTTTAAGAATAAAGTATAAATTTTATTTTTCCAAAGTAAAAGAGCTTGGACGCGTTGGCCTTGCTTGTGTTGCTACATACGTATCGGGTTTCGTTCCGCAAAGTCAAGATAACTGCAGGCCAAGACCCGCTGCATAGTTGCACACTGACTTTGAAACTCGCCTAGCCTTATTGTGTCCTCTTTTAGCCGTCAACTTATTTAAATAGGAAATGTGAGGTCGGATATAGAACCAAAATGACGTGGAAGTTTCCTCATGCCGTTGTGATTAGTCATACGGTTAGGATTCTCGCGGGCCGGCGTTCGGTGAGGCTAAAACCGGCGTTCTAATAATCGACATTATCTAAAATAGCCCCGTGACAAACGAAACTGAAAGTGACGCGTGATGCAACGGTCCCGAATTTAGCTGGTGCGGGCCAGGGCGGTGCATCGGCCGCGAGGCACGTTGGCCGGCAACGCGGCTGCCAAACTGCTGACATTTCGCACTAATGACACGAATAAGATATTAGCGCGGATAGCTGCCGTGGAATCTATCTCAGGTATTCGGGGCGCGTGTCGAATCAATATAAGCGACTGAGAAGGTCCAATACATGACGGTAACTTACGTTTGGATAATCCAAACAAACTGTACGAGCTGCGGTTGGATTTAGCATAATTATGCAGTCTTAATGTGCGAAACAAGTTCGGACTTGTCACCTAGATACGTGACAACGCGGTCAGATCACGAGTTGAGCGAAGACGATGAGACATATTTCTTTTTTAATGCATTATTTTAAGAAATTCCACGCCTAATCGATTTAAATATAATACAAGCAGTCGCCCGCAAAGCGAGTAAATATTCAGGGAAATCAAATGTGTGAAGGGCGCCCGTGACATGGCAGACACGGGTCGGAGGTCCGGCCGCATTCCGGCGTCGCTTGAAAGTGAAACCGCTCCGACTGACCAGCTGTAGAAAGTCACCGATTACATCTGAGTAGTGCGAGCAAAAATTGTTATCGATTCCCGGGAGACCAGCCGCCCTGGGCGTCTAGATTTCCAAACTCCCGTTTACTGGCTTTGAAAAGTACAGTTTCACTTCGTTTGCCCCCGGCAAAGTGGCCCTGTTTGCCAGATCATAAATTGTTGATTGAATCTATTTTGAGCTTGTCGACCAATATACTATCAAGCGGCTGCACTAATACTGTTATAGAGGAGGTTAATTTTAAAATCTCTCATTAACTCTGCTATTTGGAACAGTATATTTATATATCTACTACATGATATTTTTTTAAAAGGTGACGTGAAAAAAACTCCAACGACACTGATCGTCAGTCACATTAAAAGACAATTACTGCGAAGATAAGCACCGGCCAGTGTTTTAACAATAACGTACTTGACACGACACGAGGCTACTAATTGTCGACAATAGAGGTAACATTTTCTGAAATGTCATAATGTATTATACATTCTTAACGAGGTTAAATGATTTTTTTTTTAATATCTACGTCATTAGTACTTCTGAATTCGTACGCAACTCGAGGAAACCTGTGTTGAGTCACTTTTTAAATTACTTACATACAAAGCTTTGGAAAATACCAATTAGTTAATCCGTTTTATGAGGATATGGCGACTTATAATACGCATCAGGAAACATAACAAAGAATACAATAAATCAAGAAGCACAAAATAATTGAATAGTAAAATTAATTTTATTATTTTTATAATGTTTTAAGTAGACATCCTAATTATAAGTTACGGTTATGCCAGCTCTTCAGCAATGTACATAGTATATCATACTCAACCTTATTTTCAATTATTCTGCGCACAAAGACACTTGAAATCAGATTTTGCAATAATTTCGCCTAGTTTGATACCGCTGGAACTAGATATTACATAAATATGTCAATTACGTTGGATATGATTATTGTCTGCCCCGAATGAGATACTAATGACACAATTGACAAATTATCAGCCCGAAACTTACACGCTTTTTAATAAATTCCTATATAATTGATTCAGATGCCATTATTACCTAATTGCTCAAATAAAATTGTTTCGTTTAAATATAATAGTTTTTTTTTTTAATTTGCATTTATGACCTTAGATTATCACGACAAATACGATTGGTTCGTAATAAAAAATTTAAGGTGTGTTATAAATGTTAGGTGTCATATTTTAATGAGTCGTGTTATCTTTCCTATTAACAAACGTTAACAAACATACAAATTCTATTTAACCTCATAAATATTCTAAAACAGGTTATCTTCATTACAGCACACATTTTCCATTTTGTTAAAATCGGGTCGTTCGCAATTTATCGTGTAAACACATTCCCGTCCCGAGAAATATTATCTAACATCATAAAATTGTGTTAGCTCTAACTAGGGCGGGTTCCTAATTTATTGCATACAATTAGCAACTTCATGGCGTTAAGTAGCGCCCTTTGCAGCAATTGTTTTTAATTAATTAAAAAAATATATAAATAGCATATGCATTGACTTTACATACAAAATGGCGCACGATATATAATAAGTCTACTTACATTTTTTTTAATGAGATCTGTGCAAACATGCTTCTGATACCGAGATCAAATTTAATATTTCTTAATGTTGAAGTTAACTCACTTTTTGCATATTGTGTGTGAGTTGTCTAAATAAATAATAAAAAAATAATTACTTATAAGTATATATGTTATCAAATTAACATATCCCGTCTTCCGAATAACTTCAATAAACAAATTGATTACGCTAAGACATGACCGAAGTGGTTGCAAGTTGATAAACGCTGATTCGTATTTACATTTACTGGGTTACAGGGTTGCCACATAAAAAATGTAATCACCATAAGAATCCCGTTACGTATAAAATGTATTAAGCATAGTTAATTCTAATAGATATTTACAATCAAGTATGCAATTTAATGTTATATATAACTATTCTTATATTGACTATTTTTATATCATTTGATTTTATCCAAAAGATATACAGCGACAGATATAAATTTAATTGTATGACAATTAACATCATAAGTAGTATTCCAGGTAGAATCAAACATATTGGTCTTATGATCAGACCTCGTAACCTTATGAGAGATTCAACTCTGGAAAGCTCCATCGATCCATCACGTCGTATTCGCTTATCGACACTTAAAAAACGGTATCGGTTTTAATAAATTGTTACATTAACTCTAAACACTTCAATGCCGAAAGGCAGATTTACATCGTCGATCGATTTATGTTAATTTAAGAAAAAATATCAATTAAATTTCTCATAAATAAAATCGATTTTTACTATTGCTCAACTAACCGTTTCATTGGAACAGTGTAATGGAATTACTGACATAATACGATTTTAAACTAAATGCTATACATCGATTAGAAAAAGTATATAATCGAGATTTTCCGATTCATCAAAATTAATAATATTACGACGCGTCGAATATGACGACCGAATATTTATTCAATACTGTGAACTTACCCAACTTTTATCAAAATGTATTGAAGAAATATTATTATTAATCATTTTCGTCGCGCTCTTTTATTCCTCAAAAGAATATTGCTAGGATTTATTACCAACGGAGCAAACAATATTAGAAACTCGATATTATTGTTTCGTATCGAATAGATTTACAATCGATTATTCGATAGAATCTAGCAACAACTCTATTTCATGATTTATGACTGCGTTTCACTTTCGCTACGTACAAAAGTATTCATATAAATCAACCCGAGAATCAATTAATATGGAACCTTAAGGTTTATTGATTAGTTTCGTTCGAACATTTTCAAATTGTATAAATTTACTTTGAGGAGATTTTAACACTGATTAACTAAGATGTTTTTTTCACATACAACCCGGTCATTAAAACTTTCTAATCTATAAAAAATATTAATGATATCTGATATCAATCTACTGTTGTTTTGATGATAATGTTGCCTCACGACAACTTTAAACAAAAAAAACAAGAACATAGTTGAAAATCAAAGGTGTAAGGCCTTCCTAGTGATTTGAAAGTCGCAATTTCGATCCTGGGCTTTTTATACTACTGGCACGAGCTTTAGAATTACTTGAAAGAGAAATAAACGTATTACAAATACCTTACACAACTTTCTGGACTATTATTTTTATATTTCTTACGTGACACATAAATATATATATCTAAGCCCTAAAAATATAAAACTATTTTAAGTTTACACAGAGTGGTATTATTAAAAACACTTGTACCTATAAAAAGTTTTTACGAATATGAAAATTTGAATCAAGAACTAATTTCGAATACAGCATCAATAATAAATCTTTTTTTCCTATTTTTTATACAGCTTTTATTTACATATAATTTTATTTGATAACTTTATATAGATGTATATTAAAATATTATATATATGATTAATTAATATCAATATTTATTATACAGAGTCATTGCTATCTGACCTCGGCGACCTATTAGGAGGTATCAAGAAAGACGTATCATCAGACTAACGCTGATTAATAATACATTGTAATAAGTTCATAGACTACATTGGAAATTGCATAAATAAACAGATAGAATCTGCTCTTTCACATCAACGCACATGATTTTTTTCATTACACAATGTTTTATCATTCGAAGATTTACAGAATTTTAGTCTGTTTCTTGATGACGAATGACTGAATGGAGCAATACCTTTACATATTTTAAGCGACGTAATTAAACAAAACAAAAAATAGTCTCTGTTTGTGTGAATTTGTTGCCGACGAAAACGACGCAAAAATAATAAACTAGTTAAGTACATTAATATTCATCAACGTGTTTTAATTGGTTAGCAGTATACCAAATTATTAGTTTCCTTTATATTTAAGCGTATATATTCAGTCGCGTCAAATTATATCGTAAATTTTTATAATGTCGTAGTTTTTTGTTAAACAAAGGAAGAATGTTTTTAAATATGTATGTTCAAATTAAGTTCTAAGTCTTATATGATCATATGTATTGGTATATTGCATCGTCTGGTGGCAGCAACGACGGGAAAAGTAGTTGGACATGTCCCCGCGTCGAGTAAACGACACCACAAATTCAGGCACACTTTCGCGTGTAGTGTACGGTAACCTTTGAATTATACCTTGATTATAGCAACTCTGAAAAAATGCAATTACCTTGATATTAATATTATCGAAATAAAATATTTAAAAAATTGCTATTATTTAACAGTGCCATAATTTAAGTAAACCAAGACGGTAAAGACCTTCCTTAAAAATACAGTATCAATATATTGTTACAAGTAGAATTAAATAAAATTACAGATATTGATTAAGCATATTCAAATCAATTTATGTTGAAAAAAAAATGATTAAATATATTTCCATACAAATTAATTAAAGGAAAATAATTTCAATTTACAATGAAATTGGATAATTACTCCTGTTGTACTCTTTCCTAATCAAATTATTTGAGATGTAAGACTTTATAAACCATAATAATAACAAGTGTTAACGAACTTTAATAACAAATTTTATTATTTATTTATTTTAATTTTAATATAAATTGGATTACAATTATTTAACATGGCCACAAACTGGTCATGACTTAGTCAAAATATAGAACAGTTTTTTTAAGTTAGTTACCTATATTTGGAAAAATTTACTCAGAGTGTATTATTTATTTCACGCTTCAAGTGCTCCACTAGCTCTTTAGAAGGTAAATAGAAGTGTTATCTTTAATTATCAAGGTAGTCAACACTCATCAGTCATCTTTATCAGGAATGCAGAGATAAACATTATGGCAAGCATATTTCACAACTACATTGTAAATTATAGACTTAAAACAATCACACATATATATATGATATCTAACATCCATGTGTGATGTTAAGCATTACAACAACACACATACACACTGATAGGTAACAGATATGTTTTATCAGCATTGGCCATGAATTATTTCATAGTTTATTGAGGTAATAATTATTAACAGGTATTTATGAATAATGTTTTATATATATTTTATTTACAGAAATCTACATAAAAATATTTAGAAGAACTTTAAAGTTCGTTAGTGGTTAGGATTTGATCTATTAGTTTATCTTGTTGTAATAAAAAAATACCTTCAAAAAAGTTCTCGAAAAGTACACGTGACTACAAGTTTACAAACTAAGTTACCTTGCGAAGGGTGTCTGTTCAACGTGATAGACGTCTGTGATGGGCTCCGTGCGCATAATGCTGCGGAGCCTCTCCTCAGAGAGCTCCAGTAGTCCATCACTCGCCGTTTTAAAGTCGAACTTGGTAAAAGCACTCAAAACACTCATTTTAACGTGTTGCGACTAACGACCTTTTAGCAACGAAAATATACTCCAAAGTGTCACAAAACGAAACACAGTAGTACTTATACTCAACGAATACACTTATACGTTATAAAAGCAACAATTAGACCATAAGAAACATTTTAAATGCCTCCGATTTCTCAAAAGGTAACTGAATGCTCTCCCTTGTCATTGCGAGAAGCGGTTACGGTATCGAAGGCTCCAGCTCCACTATGATTCGACACGATTAATAAACAAACATTTGTTTCACTTCATTTTCATTACGAAAAGTAATAAGACAATTTGTTTATTTACACACGCGCTTCGAGAAAAACTTAAATTTGACAAACGCGAAAGGACAGCTGCGTATCGACGAGTCGACCGCACTTCGTCGTACACGTTTCTGTCGCTAGTGCTCCTCGCGGACTCTCAGCGGCCGATACTATTCAAATTCCGCTTCTGGCGAATGTCACTATTCTGTTGTTTCAAGTTCGAAAGTTGCACGCTGTACGTCATCTAGGGTCATAAAGTTTCACAACTTATTGCTAGATGTCACTAGTACAAAAATATCGTAAGTTGCCATTATAAAAAAAACAAATTCAATTTTAATTAAGTATTCATTATAGTTATACAATAATCTATTTAGCAGAAATAAATAATTATATTAAACCTTTTGTTAAATTATTTCATAAAATAATAATAAACTTAAGAGCGACATCTTTTGGTAAAATATATGGTATTAAAAATTTACTTCGGCGTATCTGACGTTGCCGATAGATGGCAGTTTAGAATATTAATTGAATAAATTTACTAAAGAGTAACAAACAAAAGCAAAATTATAATCTATCCATTTAAGTGATATTTAGCGTATTATGTATTTCATTTTATACAAAATTACTTCATAAAATTGTACACAATAATAAAAATTTGAGTACATAAGTATCTTAAAATATTTTATCATGGTAGGCTTTTTCTACATAGGTACCTTCCACTGCCATATATTCTGCGGCTAAACAGCAATAATAAGTTTTTTTTATGTTATGGTGGTAAACGAGCAGGAGGATCACCTAGAAAGTGATTACCACCGCCCATGGACATTTGCAACACCGAGGACTTGCAGGTGCGTTGCCGGCCTTTAAGGAAGGAGTACGCTCTTTTCTTGACGGTTCCCAAGTCGTATCGGAAAAACCGCCGGCGAAAGTTGGTTCCACAGAGTGTTTGTGCGAGGCAAAAAATGTCTTAAAAATCGCGCTGTTGTGGATTTTCGGACATTTAGGTGGTGCGAATGAAACTTGTTTCCTTCAATATTTCTTACAGTGCCAGTCTATAGGCCGTGGTGGGTTCTTACCATCAGATAGTCAGTTTGTCAGTATGCTTACTTATAATAATAATAAAAACTATACTCCTTTAAATAATTTATATTAATGGCTTGCCGGCCAGCGCCCGCCGCGAATCACAAAAAGACGCAAATCGGTCGCCCAAAGTACTGGCCGCGCTATTTGTCCCAACGTGTAATAATTCAAAAAATATTCTCGCAAATATGTATCATTGATATTGTTTTAATTATTGTGATAATTGTATCTATTGATTGCATCTGTCTTGACGCAGTTCTTTTTGACGCACAAACATTGATTAATTATTTTTTCCATTATTCAATTTACAGTAAAAGATGAACTTTATATTAAACACTTTATATTAAATGTTAAAGATACATATTTCTAAAAAAATATTAAATTAATTATTAATGATATTCAATGATATATGGTATTCAAAAATTAAGCAATAAATAGGATGTTCTCTTTGATATATTTAAAGACAATGAAGTGTTTAAGTCGTAGAAAAACCCCACGTTTGTAGTTCAGGAAAAAAAATTGCTATATATTTTATTACTAGACAGACATGTATCATAAGTGATAAGTACAGATAAGTAATAAAAATGTAAAGATTTATATCTTAATCTGTTAAAAGTAGAGCAGTTTTTATCAGCAGTGGTTGAGGCCTATTGAGGTGATTGACTCGAAGTCATTATGTAATTGATTTTTAAATGTCATATTATTTTAACAACATCGTTGCTCGAGCGGCTAGGTTTTAAGGCCGCTGATCTCGAGGTCGGGAGTCCAATCCCGGTTTGGGTCAATAAAATGTTTTTTTGTCGACATTTATTATCAGTTGCCTGAAATTGAAAGTGTTTATGGTATCACGTAATCGTTGATCTCGCAAGGGAACTCGGTCTCTTACAAAAGTTAGGAAATAAACATTAAACAATAAAAGTTATATATAATTAAAAATAATTAAAAATTAACAATAAAGTTGGATAATCGCTCTTGACAACCAAAGACAATATAACCACTACCTATTTTGACAACCGCCACCGCGGCCGAAATCGGTCAGGACCAGGAGTACGTCATCATAGTGATATTAAGCCTATAAAATTACGTTTTAGTGGTTTTGTATATAATATTAACCGATGCGTCACCAATGCGCCATAAACACTGAGAACTAAGTTTGTAGTTACACTGGCTCACTCATCCTTCAAACTATATCACAACAATACTGAGTATGGCTGCTTGGCGGTAGAATATGTGATAGGTACCTCCTTAGACGGGGTTGCACAAAGCCTTATAGAGTATAAAAATAGGAATTAATTTTATTTGGCGTTTATACAAAATCTTTATAATGTATTGATATGTTCAAACTTGATGTTTTCAAGAAATAAACACGACCGTATCTAAAGTAAGTTTCTTAACTTATTTTTCATATTATATAATTACATAACAAGGACCGTGATAGAAGTCATATTATTTCTACACATGAATTATTGGGCCCGGATACTATGCAGTAGGTTGAATTTAAACACCTCAGTAGATTGTTATTAATAGATTATTAATTCATTTCATTCAATAGAAAAAAAATAATCAATAATCATAAACCACTTATCTATCAGCTTGATCAGTGTGCTACATGTGCACACCTTTTTTCTTTTGTTATCGCTGGAAAAACGCGTTACGCGTTTCCCTCACGTGGAAGTAGGTGGGTATGTGGGAGTCGCCGGTGCGCAGGACGCCGAGAGAACCCGGCACACCGGAATACCGACTAGAAAACCAACGTGATCGCATTCCGTCCGCAAGACGTCCTGACGGTCGGCCCGCCTATGCGGGCTTCCAATTCCTACGGGATTTCCGGGGTTACATGTACACACCTGCTTGTCTAATTGATAATGTAAAAATGTTTAAGCCAGGCAAAGTGACACTAGCAAACGTAGGGCGTGACTCACAAGGAAAACGATTGAAAATGGAACACTGTTTCCTGTAAATGGCCATATCAGCCTGGCCAGTTGGTCTATTGGCTAGTTTAAATGTTGCAGGTCCCGTGACCCTGGAGGCAAACCCCAGGACAAGTAATTAACTCGGCTCACATAACAATTACAATTTAGCATACAATAGGTAAATAATACCGAAAAATTACTTACAAAATATATTTACTTATACTTACATCATCTTCATCTCTTACATTATCTGTGTAACAAAACATTTACATAAATCATAGTCTGTAACAACACATGAAACTTTTTTTTTAATTAATGGTGAGCACTGTCATGTGCTTACTGGAAAGAATTCATTCACAACATCAATTATTTTTCGAACATCTTCTTCTGATAATCTTTCTTCACTTTCTTGTACAATCTGAAAATAGAAAAATATAAAATGAATATTTCATATTTCTGTAATGTAACATTCTATCCAGGCCTATAACATAGCGTGTATAGGGTAAAACATGCATTAATAAATTTATAATTACCAAAAATCACTGAAGAAAATGTTGAATATATTTAAAACTGTTAATTAACATTAAAACAAACCTTGATCAATTACAAATTAAATTTATATATAAAATATAAATATATATATTAGTAAAAAGTAGTAAAATTACATAAGGCTGAATCCCATTGTCTTTGTTTGGGTATTTTTAATATTCGACAGTATGCCAGATAGGTATGTTAGGGTCTATGCCCACGGACTCTGTAGTGATAACCAGTATACATTGTAAATAGAAACTAAACTTAAAACAAAACATGATATTAGAGGAAGGCTTAAAATGTAGGGCAATGGGATTTACATGACTATAATTCACCTTTTACATAAAAGCATATCCTGTTCAGTAGTGAGTGTTCATTAGGAATAATATAATATTTAAAAAATATTCTAATATATCTTATAAATCCTTAAAAATATAAATTTTAATAATTCTTCTTACCAATTGTATTTCTAATTCAGTTCTAGGAGGAGTGTTAACCATCATTAATTTTTCAGACTTTGTCAATTTAAAACATTTCATCGCCTTTAGAAAGTTTTGTATAGATTCAGCAGATTGATTTTTACATTCTGTATCTTGTAAATAGTGTACAGTCTGCAAAAGAATAAAAGATTAAAATAAAACATCTCCCAGAAATATCACAATATTATCATGACAAACTGCAGTGAATAAGCTCCACAGATAAGTGTAAATACCATGTTGATTATCTGTTAAGCATTATGACCAACTCATATATAAATAAGAATAATCTTATATTTATTTAAGTTGATTATAAATTTTGTTTCAATGTTATTTAATTTCGTGTTATGATTTTTACAACTACCATCTACCAACATTAAATATGATTTGAATGTTATTTAAAAAGTCATGAATGAACTTCAGCAGTGTGGTTACTCTGCCTATTTAATAAATATTGTTTATAACAATACAACAACTCTTTCGCTGTCCTGGTCCACTTTCCGTTTCATATCATAATTAGCTATGTATTCTTTCTATGGGTAAATTTTGCAATTTACAAAAAGTATTATCCTTTATGGGTTACAAGAACTTCATGCTTGTCAATAGTCTTAATTTAAAGTGGTGAAGTTCAGTTGGTTATATAATATTATATACTAAAACTTCTCAAAAACAAGTGCTTCTACTGGTATAAATTTTATGTACATTGGTTCAGCAAATTTTATAGTAAGGCATTAAAAAGAATGTCTGGTCATTACTTAGTATAGATTTAGATAAACTGTGATAAGGATACTTGGACAATTCTCCGATGAAAAATTTAATATAACAATCCATTCAAATAGTACAGTAATTTAAATAAACAATTTACTTATTGGTTTTTTTTTAATATTTTTATTCAGTAGGTAGGCGGACGAGCAAATGGGCCACCTGATGGTAAGTGGTCACCACCGCCCATAGACAATGGCGCTGTAAGAAATATTAACCATTCCGTACATCACCAATGCGCCACCAACCTTGGGACCTAAGATGTTATATCCCTTGTGCCTGTAGTTTGACCGTAGAATATCTAATGAGTGGGTGGTACCTACCCAGATGGGCATGCACAAAGCCCTACCACCAAGTGTGTATCTAGTCCTACTGATAATATTACACTATTTTAATGACAACATTGATAGTCTACATCAAATGGTTTATAATATGAGTAACAAAATGTTCAAATAAATATAAATGATACCTCATATGTCACAGTAGCTAATGATCCCTCTCGTTTATGCTTCTTTTGTGTTTTATCTTTCAATTGCTGTAAAATCTGCATTACCTCAAAATTACATAGAAATGCTGCATTAACCTTTGTACTGGAAAATTAAATATTATCTTCTAAATATAATTGAGTAAATTGATAAGTAAATGGTTCATAGAACACATGACTCAAAACTTAAATCTCAATGTAAATATGTGAATACTGGATTTACTATCTGCTCTCATTCGGACTTCTATACAAAATTCATAGAATAAACTACAATTACCACAATGTGAAAGACTATATTTTCTAAAGCTCTTGCAATGAATCATTAATTTCAAATGTTTTTGTGTATAATATTTATTAATTAAAAATGATGCATAGCGATCGATATTTCAATATGCTACGTTATATTCTTTTCTATGTCTATTATGCGATTAGTTTTCAGTGTATTATATACAAGATAACTTACGTCTCCATGTTTCATTGTTATACTTATAATAACGAAGCGGCATTAATATTTTTCTATGTTTTTTGAAAAAAATTGTACTTTAATATTTATTCGTCATCAAAATATTTTCTTGTATCCATGTTACTATGAAAACTACGGACATCGGGCTATTACATTTCCTAGTTGTAGTAGTCAATGAATTTATGTTTTGATTCGTCTATTGAAATATTATTCTGAAGTACATCAACTTCACACACACATTTTATTGCAGAAAAAGTGTGTTTAAAGTATAAAGTCTATCTTTCTTCATCTGAATATTTTTGTACATATTTGGATTTTTGAATGTCAATTTTGACGTTTAATATGTCTTACCACCGAAGCGAGGTTTGTGGTTTGACAAATGATACTAATAACTACATTAAAAAAATAGCCACTATATATTATTTATATATTTCTAATAGGTGATTAAAATACCTTAACTTACTAGATTTTGAAATTTCAAAACCATCTAGAAAATTGCTTTGATTTTTTTATTTTTGGATACTATCACTTTTTGTATAAAAATGTCTATTATAAAAAATATTTTGTTCAACATAAGTTTTACAAAAATATCTTCTGTTATGCGAATGCAGTTACGTAATTTGTCTCAAGAAAATTTTACATCCGGTGTAACAAAATTAAAGACACCTATAAACACATATTATAACCATTACACCAATTTGGATTTACCAAAAAACAAAGTGTTTGCAACATATGTATGGATAGATGGTACTGGAATTAATTTGCGTTCAAAAGATCGAATAATCAATGAAATACCGTGCGACCTACAAATGGTTCCTAAATGGTCATTCGATGGAAGTTCTACAGGTCAAGCTAAAACTAAGGACTCTGATACCATATTAGTACCTTGTAGTATATATCGAGATCCATTCCGCAAGAGCCCACATGTAATAGTGCTCTGTGAAACATTCAACGGCGATGGGACGCCAACTGTAACAAACCACAGAGCACATTGTGCAAGTGTATTAAGTAAAATTTCAGACCAAGAACCTTGTTTCGGAATTGAACAAGAATATACTATGTTTGATACAGATCTATGGCCATTGGGATGGCCAAAATGTCGAGGCTTTCCTGTAACTACGTCGAAATTATCATATTGTGGCAACGGGGAACACGTTGCAGGAAGAGAGATTGTAGAATGCCATGCAAATGCTTGTGTTTACTCCGGCATGGATTATGAAGGATGTAACGCGGAAGTCATGAAAGCATCATGGGAATATCAAGTGGGTACAACAATGGGTATCAAAGCTGCAGACGATTTATGGATAGGACGTTATTTATTAGTTAGAATAGCTGAAAACTTTGGTACAATTATCAGCTACCATCCTAAGCCAATGGGCAAAGATCAACCAGGAATAGGGTGTCACCACAACTTCAGCATTAAAAAAATGAGAGAGGAAGGAGGCATAGCTGAAATAGAAAGAGTTTGTAAAATTTTATGCGATAATCATAATACATATATAAAGGCTTACGGTCTTGGAGATGGAGAAGAAAACAAGAAAAGATTAACCGGAAAACATGAAACGGCACCGTTCGATAAGTGTAGATGGGCAGTAGCAGATAGAGGAGCCTCGATTAGAATCCAAAAGAGTGTTAAGTCGAAATGTAAAGGTTTTCTAGAAGACAGAAGACCAGCTGGTGATTGTGATCCTTATAGAGTTTGTGCTCTATTAGCTGAAACTTGTCTTTAATTTTTATTAGATATTTTTCAATCAAAGCGGTTGTATATTAATATACTGGCTGATATTATTGGCTGGAAAATTTCGTTTCGTTTTATAATAAACGTTATTTTATTTCATGAACGTCATTTCATTTTAAATTAAGCATGTTCACTAAAAGGATTTCAGTACAGAACTTTTGAGGACATTTTTTTAAAGTAATAAATTTATAGTTCTAACAAAAAAGTATTAGATTGTTACAAAAAATGGAAGGCCTAGTAAAGTGTTTGTCTTTGTTGCAAAAACATACAAATTTGCTTTCTATACCGAGAAGATATATGCTAAAACAATCGATTAATCATATACTGAATAAAAAAGTTATGGATAGGTATATAAGATTACCTGTGCCCTGTAACAAGGTTTTGGCGACTTACTGCTGGATCGACGGATCAGGTATAAATATGAGATGTAAAGATAGAATTTTAAATTGCACTCCTCACAGCGCTGATGCAGCACCCGGATGGGCTTTCGACGGCAGTTCTACAGGCCAGGCTACCACTTCTAACTCTGACACATCTTTGAAACCGTGTGCAGTGTATAAAGATCCGTTCAGACTAGAACCTCATGTACTCGTTCTATGTGAAGTTTACATGGGAGATGGTTCACCAGCTCTTACAAACCATAGGAAATTTTGCAACGATCTTTGTGAACATCATAAAGCAGATGAACCTTGGTTCGGTCTAGAACAAGAGTATACTATGTTAGATATGGATGGTTGGGGCTTAGGGTGGCCTAAAGGTGGAGGTTTTCCAGCTGTCAATTATGAATTTTCCTACTGTGGTATTGGAGCAAAGTACATAGCTGGAAGGGATATTTGTGAAGCTCATACAAAGTGTTGCTTATATGCTGGATGTGATTTTGAAGGCACTAACGCCGAAGTAATGTTTGCTTGCTGGGAATGGCAAATTGGTACAACTATTGGAATTAAAGCTGCAGATGATATGTGGATGTCAAGATATATAATGGGTCGAGTGTCTGAAGATTATGGCGTAGTAGTTACTTATCATCCCAAGCCTATGGGACCGAAACATCCAGGAGTAGGCATGCATCACAACTTTAGTACCAAAAGAATGCGTTCGGATGGTGGCTATAAGTTTATCGAAGAGTGTATCAAAAGATTGGAAAAAAATCATATGAAACATATGAAGAATTATGGAAACGACGAATTAACCAACAGAATGCGTTTATCTGGGAAATTTGAAACTGCTCCATTCGATAAATTTTCTTGGGGAATTGCGAATAGAAAATCTTCTATTCGTCTGCAAAGAAATATTAAGGAAAAAGGAAAGGGATTC
Organism: Vanessa tameamea; assembly: GCF_037043105.1. Taxonomy (NCBI): domain Eukaryota; kingdom Metazoa; phylum Arthropoda; class Insecta; order Lepidoptera; family Nymphalidae; genus Vanessa; species Vanessa tameamea. The sequence continues at coordinate 2,253,660 of NC_087316.1, forward strand.
ATGGAAGATAGACGACCAGCTGGAGACTGCGATCCTTACCTTGTTTGTGGATTGTTGATGGATACATGCTTAGGGTCAGCAGGAGGTGGTAAAGGAGGTAATAAATGTAAGTGAGTTGTCAAGTTAGGATATAGTACCGAAACCGTCTCAGCAATTTTTGTCATATCAAATTAAAGGTATAAAAATATTTAAACATGTATTTTGATGTATTTTTTTACAATTATTTTATTATTATTTTTATTGTATATTGTAATGTTTCCGTGTTTGTTTATTAAAAATACTAAAAACAAGAATTGGTCTTTATTATTTATACAACTATTATTGGAAATATGTACTCTTATGCCTTGCTCAAAGAATGGCTTATTTTTTATATGTTTAAAAAAATATTAATATTATTCATATTGCATTGAAAAGATTTAAAATTCTATTTATTATTGCTTATATGTACTTAATTCATATAACGTAATTATATATGGTACCAGGATTTGTGAATTATTGATCTCGTATCGTTTTTTTACCTTTTAGTATTTATTTTTAAGTTATGTTCCTACAATCAATAATAATTTAATAAAAATAATTTCATCCAATATATTTAATATGGGTTGACATTATTTTTTATTACATCAAGAAAGTACATTTTTATTATTATTGAAAAGGTTAAAAAATATAAAGTTACAAACATGTCAAATATTGACGACTTAAAATAAGCTGTAGTTAATCATCATTTTTGCTAAATTCATTGAGTTTCGAATATTACTTAAAATGTTTGAAATATATTTCTTTCATTGAATAATTTTACATTTCTTTACTTTATGGTTACCGTTTACAATAGTATCTTTGCCTCAAATCGAGAAATGTAAAGAAAATAATATGGAATCTATGACAATAATGTTTACCATAGACATTAAAAAGTTAAAGTGCGGCCATTTTCATTCTTTTCTCTATTCTTGCCGTCATATGGCGTATTAGTGTGTTCGTTTGGCCGCCATATTAAATGAAATCAATAAAATAAGACAAAATGTCTCCTTACTAAGTGTGTGAAATTAATCCATTAACATCTAGTTTTTGTGTGATTAAAACATCAAGAGGATCATAATGGAGAATTCCTACGGTGTGGGAATTGATAATAGATATGCTCTTTTCTTGGACGATGAGTCCGATCCTCTTGATGCGTTAAAAGCTCGAGAGCAAGCGAAAGAGCTTAAAAAAAAGACCAAAGAGGCCGAAAAAGAAAATAAGGGTAAACCTGAAATCAAACCTAAGGGCGGCAGTGTCGTCACGAGGAAGGGTATCAAGGAAACTCAAAATGTGAAGTCTCAAGAAAATAAAAGTGGCGAACCACAAAAACCCAAGGGTCCTCCAAGAACAAATGATCGTAACGTAGAACGTCCACCGCCGAGACGCCGTGAAGAGCGCCCACAAAACGGAGCCGTTGAAGGAAAGGAGGGCGCTAGGCCCCCCCGCCGTGAATTTGGTGACCGAAGGCCTAACTTTGAGCGACGTAATTTCAGCGAGAATCCTGAAGGAGGTGAACGCCGTGGACCTAGGCCCCCACGCGAACCACGTGACGGGCAACGTGGGCCCAGGCCGGGTTACGACGGCCGCGGAAAACGTGAGTTTGACAGGAGATCGGGCTCTGACAAAACGGGTGTTAAGCCTGTGGACAAACGTGAAGGGGCCGGTCCCCACAACTGGGGCACGATCAAGGACGACTTAGATGAATTGAACAAAACCGGATCCGAAGGTGATGTCGCTGAAGAGAAACCGGCGGACACCGCTGCCGCTGGGGACGGACAACAGCCTGAGCCGGAGCGCGCGCCTCCTGCAGAAGAAGAACCGCGTGAGCTAACACTCGACGAGTACAAAGCGCTGCGTAACGCTCAGCGTACTGCTCCTCAGTATAACCTACGTAAGGCGGGTGAGGGTGAAGACTTGAGCCAGTGGAAGAATCTGGTCATGTTGGAGAAGAAGAAGGAAGGCGGAGAAGATGACGAGAGCGACGAGGAGTACGACATCGCAGATTACCCGCAGCGTGTCGGACGACAGAAGCGCGTGCTCGGCATCGAGTTCACGTTCAATGATAACTCGCGGCGCGGCGGCACAGGAGGTCGCGGGCGCGGGCGCGGACGCGGTCGCGGAGGCGGCGGTGGTGGCGCTGGTGGCGCCGGCGGCCGTGGGGCTCCACGTGAGGAGCCTCCGCCAGTGGAGGAGCGGCCGGTGGTGCGCAACCAGGTTGTACCGCCTAAGGTGGACGACAACAAGGATTTTCCCTCTCTCAGCTAGACTCGCAGTGAGTCTCCGTTCTTCTCCCCTTTTAAAAGTACGATAGAGATACAAATTAAAAATTGTATGTACTGTTATTTTTGAAGTAAATATACAAAATATTTACAAAGGTGTGTATTATATTACATTGAGTTTTAGTAATTTTTTGACATACAGTCGTAGCCTACGGGTGATGTGCAGAAAGTTTTAAAATTTTAAAAAGAAAGGGGAATTACTTCTCTTATGAGCTCCTGGTGATGCTCAGGTGTAAGGGAGGGGGAGGACAATTGTTTTAATTTTGCAAACACATAGCGACCGTAACGCATATATGAATCTATCATAACAGTAGCTTGTATTGTAATCACATCTGCTTACAACTTAACTTGAGTTATTATATCCAATAAGTTTTACAACTGCAGACTGTGACAATAATGGATTAACTCTGTCACAATTTAGCTTAGATTACATTTGTGAAGAAAATAACCCATTGCATTTTGTATCACGAGTTTGTGTCGACAGGTGCAGACTTTAAAACTGTAAATAGTTATAAATGTTTAAAAGATAAGGTCTTTAATAACAAGGTTGATTTTGTTGTTACACAAACTTCTTGAAAAATAAACATTTTGTATGTGTGAATTTTGCTTCTTTGTTATTATTTTAAAATTTTTTTGCTGAATTATTTTCCTATAACTGTATTTGTATAAGTTCTCATATATCTCCTCCTCCTTGCAAAAGCCAAGTTAATTTGTTTCATAAAATTTTATTGTTAGTCTATGCTAGTAGCAAGTTCATCAGTGAGGTATGAATTTGTGTAGACAATTCAGTATGGGATAATTTGATTTAGAATTAGATGAAAGGATTTTTCATAATATATTTGGGTTCAGTACACATACATCTGATATATATTACTATATTGAAATCAAACCACATTGTTATGTAAGTAATATTGTATATTGACACATCTGATCACTTCCACACAAAACAAGTTACTTAGAATATACTCATAATAAAACAATGTTCTACAGTAGTTAAATATTCAACATAATAGAACTTTTACTTACAAAAATAAACATAAACTTACACAATGTAATTTACACAAATAACACAATAAATAATGTATTTACATTACATATGGAACCCAAGTAAGATGTTACATCTGCATAATAGCATTACATGACAATTAATACTTTATAATAATAATTTTGAGCATGTAACTCGATCATATTAAGTTAATAAAATTTTATGTTTATATAAATAACTGAGGAACATCAATATTAGCAAAATAATTCACGACATCCACATATGTCAATTATTATATTAATTACATAAATAGGTAAGAGTAACTACAGGGATGAACAAGCAATATTATGATTTCTGTTGAAGTTTTTTTTATTATAAGCATATAATTATATTAGCTGACTAGGTAGTGCTATTCATTAATTTTAATAGCTTCTGTTTTAGCCAAATAAAGAGCATTGAGAGACAATCGCTTCTTTCGTCTATTACAATAATTTAAAATACATCATCGTCACAATGATCATTATGGAAGTAAACCAATAGGACTTTGTTCAAGTTAGATAGTTAATAAAAATTATAAATTAGTGACATAAAGCGTAATAACTAAATATGGGACTTGAGCCCCGATTCACAGCCACAATATACTTCACTTACAATAAAAGCGTTTACAAAGTACAAACCTCGATAGATACGTGGCTAGCTTTATTGTTACATGTCTGGCACACCTACATACTACGCACATATAGCAAATAGGTATAACACTATCTCCGTTTGTTCCTCAACTATACAATCAATTGACTATTATTTACATCGACGACAAGTCACTGACAATTTACAGCCACTAATGGGATTACAATCAACATCGACATTTATATTAATTTGATTAGATTTAACAAGAGCTCCCATTTACACGAAATACTCTGGACGATACCGAAGCACGGTTTACTCTATTCCAAAGGTATTGGTTTCTTCGACAGCGAGGAGCAGTTTCTCGTGAAGGAGCTGAAGCGTCGGGTAGGGAGGCAGGTCCAGTCGGTTGAAGCAGGTGTGGGCTCTCGGGAGGGACTCGATGCGACCCCAGCGCTCGATGCAGAAGCGGCGGGGGCCCGTAGAACCCCGCAAAGCCGAGAAGCCCTCGTAAGGTATCGATGACGTGCCCGTAACGAACTGAACGAGTCGGAGTCGCTGCTCGTTCGTAAATCTGGAACAAAGATATTTATAAGTTATACTTATTTTTAATCGCATTACAAAAAATATACATTTTAAGATAACCTTTCCTACAAAAATGTTCTCAAATACAATGTCCATATCAGACTCGGTTAGCCACATCCTGTTACTATTTGCATTCAAAGTAATTAGTAAATAGTATTTTTTATCAGTACGGAACAGTAAAATATTACTTGGCATTTATGTGTTCCTGTTACAAATGCTACATATAAAACATTCGAGTTTTGTTACGCATGGGAAGACACTCCACAAGTTTCATCATTTAATACGTGCGTGGGCGTCGTACCCACGTTAAAGTATTTTGGTAACTGAAACCAGTCTACATTTATGTAATAAGTGTATAAGTTTAACATATATGTAATAATTTAAATTATTTAAGGCATTTGAATTATTTTGGTTAAATTGAATACATAACATCAATAATTATGTAAAACGATTTGGTGTCAGAAGTATTAAAAAACGACGAAATCTAAATAATTATACAAAAATATTTTATCATGTAACTTCAATAAATATGTATTTCAAATTAATTTTTTTCTGTTAGTTCCTAAGACAACTTTAATAAATTTATTCGAGAGATAAAATTTTATTATATACGGAAATATTTTTATATTAGTTTCGGGTCATTGCAACGGCGACAGTGCGAAGTCTAGATAATTTATACGCGAAGGTTATCGTTTACTTTCGATAACAACTTAAAATCAAAGTCAGCGCAAATAACTAACCAATCGCAATAAACACTTGTGTTGGATGGAACGCATTCGTAAACAAGAAATAAAATACGAGCATTGAATGGCCTCATTTTCTTCTATTATTAGAACTTCTTTTCAAACGTGATTTAATTTAAGTATGTTACAAAGTACCTACTTTTTTAATCTTATATCGTTAGTATAGTAACTGGCGGAATGTTGTACGTTGAATTGAGTAACACAATAAGTTATGTAGTTGTCATTAAACTGTACACAACTGTCCGTCTGTGTTTTAATTTGCGCCGAATTATTATAATTCAAATAAAGTATATTCTAAATAAATCACGATTTACTGTTTCTTTCAATTCCGTTTTTTAAGGTCGAGGTAATTTTACATATGGAAATGAAATAAAACAAGCGTCAAAAGAGTCCTCATTCTGAGTCATACCTGACGCGAAAGGGAAGAGGGAGTCGAATATCGTATGTCCATTTTCAAGCAGTTTCGGGGGAAACTAGTAAAATGTATAAATAAGCAGGAAATTAGCACGACACTATTTTATTCGGTACACATTTATTTTAGAAACAAATTACTTTCAAATGTAGTTTCTAGTTATAACAAAATCTCCGGTTGCATGAAAATAGTAACTCGACAACTTCGTGCTACATTTACCTAAGAAGAAGCATAAAATTAAATATTTATATTCTTAATATATCCTGCAAAGGGGTCACCTTGTTCATAATATGAATTTATAATAAATTAATATTTTATGTCAAATGACAAGCGTTATGTTTTATATTTTAAAAGAAAATGAAATTAATGCAAATGTGGATCATTATTAAGAAGATGAAACTGCAATGCGCAGCTTTTTATATAATAGTACTAGCTACCCGCCCCTGCTAAGAGTTTGTAATGATACAACTATAACTTATTAAAGAAAAAACAAAAAGTAAAATCTTGTCTTTTTCGGCTAGGAAAGTTGAAATCCTCGACTTTTCTCTCCTATAACATGCAGGTATTCCTCCTCTTGAATCAATCTGCTTATTGATGAAAGCCCCATTAAAATCCGTTGCGCATTTCAAAAGATCAAGCGTACCGACGTTGACTTTATATTTTAATACTATGTGGAGATTCCATATTTCTGGTATGTATATATTTTATGTAAACAGGTTTAGCAGTTTTATCAGTTAGACATTACTAGAAACGTATCTTCGTTTATAAGTATAGATGGATAGATTTATAGAAAAAACACTGTTTACTAAACTAAGCTTAATAAAAGTTACTAGAATTGAAAGTCGATGAAACTAACCCTCTCATTTCCTTATTTTTTATTTAGAAAAAAAAATAATATTACTAGAAAATAAATATATAATTGGATGAACTTTATTTGACAAAAAGCATTACATTGCCTGATTAAAAAATGACGATGTCTCGTCTACTTTAAGAAAAACTAAATAAACTGACATCAATGTCGGTTTAAAAATAAGTTTAATCGTGGATGGGTCCTAACATGCCATACAGACATTTAACTAGCGATTTTATAGTTCAGTGTTTCAGAAAGCGTTTACGATAGACAGGGACGGAACGTAAGTTTAGGGGGCCCTAGGCTAACACTACTTAGAGAGCCCACCTATGACATATCTGAACGTAGACTTGAATTAAATTAATTGAATAGGTTTGATTAATTGCAGGACTCGCAGGACTGCCAACAATACGATCTGTTTAATATAATAAAGTTATGGATTCTTTCGCATTATCGTTTATTTTTGACTTTGCTTTGACTTAGCTGGGTTCCCCTTGAATCCACGGGGTCCTGGGCTGAAGTCCAAAAAGCTATATGGTAGATCCGGCCCTGGCGATAGAGTACACCTGTCTGTACACACAGTGTACTGATGAAGTTAATCTTTAAGATCAGCCCGGAAGGTAGGTAGGATATCTAAAGGAATCCACGACGGTGTTCTCGGCATATCCGAAGCACGTACCTGTCGATGGCCTGCCAGAAGCACAGTATGACGGGGTGCGCGTCGTGGTAGCCGCCGCGGTACTCCGTGTTGTTCCGCCAGTCCGACACGTCCAGCTCGGGCGCGCCCGCGATCACCAGCTCCAGCTCCCGCGCGTCGAAGGCGCCCACCAGCCGCGGGTCCACCACCTGCGCGCACGGGTCGTTAACGACTAGCGACTAACGACGATCGGGATCCACGGACGCTCGAGACTTCGAGCTGTCGCGATCTCGAACGTATCGCTGGCATGGGCGAGCCGGGCTTACCTCGTGGAAGCCGCGCACGAGCCACTCGCTCTGCTCGGCCACGCCGCGCTCGACGCGCCAGCGCACGAGCTTCTCGAGGTACTCCTTCTTGTTGCGCTCGGTGACGGGCACGTCGCGCCCGCCCGCCTTCAGCTCGCGCTCCAGCACGCGCCCGTCCGCCAGCCGCTCCGACACCGCGAACGTCAGCTCCAGCGACGACACGCAGCGCGCCGCCTGCACGTTTCATAGATTTTATACTAGAGTTACTTTCGTATTCTTTTGTTATATTCGGTTTTATTTCTTTATTTTATTCGGCTGTAGAGACTCATGTAGGAGGAATGTCTTTATGAACCCTATCGTCGTAACACACACACTCACGACGCACACGTGACTACGACGATAGACAACAGCTTGAATTTTATTAAAAGCTACGATTTACTATACAATGTAAATATTGCATGTTTATTGATATCGAATGTATAATAATTATAATGTGGCCGGGGAAGGTATCTCACCTGTAACCATCTCAGTGAGGCGGCGAACTGCGCGTCCAGTGCGTCCACGTCTTCTAACGCGGGCGGGAGACGAAGCAGAGCGCGGTACAGCGCACGCGTGAACCACGCTTCGAGAAGGTAGCCATGGACGAGAGCCAGGCCTAGCACGCGACCGGAGAAGCGGAACCTGGCAACGATATAAACAAAGTGTTTATTGCAACGTTACGTTATTGTTCCAAAAATATAATTTAAAAAAATAACGACCGACCATCGATTATTTTGTTTATTGTTTAAAAAAATACTGGAACACTAACAAAAACGCCATTTTAATTATAGAAGACAATAGATAACAAGATGGCGTCACAATTGAATCAAACGACACAACCGAGATTTAGTTTCACATAAATATCAAGCGTGACAGGTGAGCAAAAAATTTTAAGAGCACCTGAGATTCGGTGAGTTCGTAGTTATTCTGTTTGTAACTAAATATTGGATGTAACGTGAGATTTTTGAGACATTTTATAAAAACATACGCGGACACGCTACACGGCGTGGGTTATGGAAGAATGGATCTTCAAGGTTATGAATGTGATTTAAATTATATTAATCGTTTTTAATGTATCAATCTTCTTTTTCTGACAATTTTATATTTAATTTTTTATACAAACAGTTTTAGATAAGATACAACCATTTAGGATACGAAATGGAGTTTTAAAAGTAACGTTTCTATCGTCTGTATAGATAAGGTAAACATCGCAGATAACTTTGTAAAGTGCACTTTGATGACTACAGTGTTGCTACTTGAAAAATAAATAAAAACAATACAAAATAGCTTACAATGTTATTGGAATTACATTGTTGCGTTTTATCGGTTACAAACAAAAGCCTATTTGCTATATCTTAATTATTTTACACTTTTAATGTGTATTTTCACATGATAAGTATGAAAATGTAAAAATATTTTTTTTATTTTTAATAAATTTTAATATAAATTGTAATGAATTAATAGAAGTTGATTAAGTTTCGGTTATAATACATAAGAATAATTTATTGTTACCGTCGATTACGATGTCTATTTATATTTACAAATATCAATTGTCCATCGGCTGTATAGCCACTAGCCGTAAACAATAAAATATTATTTAAGATTTAAAAACCGATACCCATACCGTCCCGCGACGGCGAACAGCACGAACAATGAACGGAAGTTCATAGTTTCCGAATGACAATTAAAACGCACCATAATTGATTAAAAAAGTACATTGACCTCTTTGCCGTAATTGAAATATTACGATATAAAATGTATATAACCTTATCAATGGGTCTGGGTCTAGTCACCTCGTTATGTTTTTATATTCTCTTTTATTATCTCGTTTGAATGCGTTTTATTTGCAGTTAAATGTTTTTGTACCGTTTTCATTACGTTTCTTGCGTAATAATGAATGTTTACTGGTTGTCACTGGTTGTTAGCGTTACCGTAAAATTTATACGAATTTGTTTTCTACATTTGAATAGTATATCGTAATCGTATATTTAATCTTATAATATTTTATTGGTAATGTTAATAAATGTTTATGATTAAACATCATATACATAAATATTTTACTAGCCTTGTTTTCGTTTCCCTAGATTTTAAATTAATTTCCTTATAAAAATATTTAGAACAGCGTCATTCAGTGCTTAAAATCACTTATTTTTTCAAATGAAGTTTTTCCTTTTGCTATCTTTAGTGTTACATCATGATATCACGCGAAACAATAGAATAATCTTCTTATCATATAACAGCGTAATATAGGGTATTTATAACATGGGCGTGACTTGTAGGATCAACCTAATCTGATAATACAGCCTTGACTTATTGACTTACATACCTACTGAACAATTTCAATTCACCTTCATCATCATTTTTTAAATACAAATTTTAAAAATATTTATAATAATTAAAAAAATATATATATATATATATTTATTGATTTATAAATTATTAATTGTATTAAGCTTCATTATGTATTTATATACTAAAAAAAACATTCTTCTCGGATGAATAATTTATGCCACTATTTAAAAAAAAAAAAAACAATAAATAGGTACATCTTTCCGTGTCAACATCACTTATTTGCAGGGACAATGCCACCTAATAGTATTATTCTTGTACTGATTGTTAGTTATTATCTGTAATGGCTGTGATTGTGTATTGTTACTAATACAGTTTAAGTATAATACCTACACGCAATGTAACACGGCCCATGTTAAAGAATATTTAGTGTTCAAGCGCCTATCGAGTTTTGACGGCTTTTAGCATATCGTGGTTTATGCTTTTAAGATAAAGTTTAAATAGCCTTTTAAAACATCAAATGTTATCAAAATAGTTAAAACATATTTGTTATCGATTAAACTGTCAAGTTATTTAGTTATACGGAAAATATTATCTCACATACTTAAATAATCTCTGAAGTAAAGTACGGAGTCATTGATAAAATTCCTACGGAAGTAACACGACTAACAACCAAGTAACCAAGACAAAAGTTGATCTTTTCTATGAATCGGTCATATATTTCGATCCATAATCAAATCTTACCATTCATGATGGTTGTCCACGAAGGCCGACATCGGGGACACGTGCACCGTGTAGGTGTCGTTAGCGGAGTACTCGAACAATCCATAATATGGGTTGAACAGTTCTCTCGATAGGAGGAAGAAGAATTCTCTACTGGGTCCTCCATAGTCTAAGCCTTCCTCTCCATCCCAGAGGACGCACAATTTCCCCTTCTGCAACTCCTTCTTGCTACAGGACATGATACGTCTAAATGCATCCTCTAGAAGGTGATCCCGACGAATATGTAATCTGTAAATATACATTGAATATGTTATTAAGGTAAAGAAAGGAAATTTACTAGTATTTGACTATTTATACTTATTTTTGATCACAGCAATAGCGAATTCAAAATATTTCATGCTTCGTTGTTTATTTTAAAATAACGTCAATTCAATAATGACACAGCTACGCTTAGCTTTAAAGTGAATATATTTTTTTATTATTAAATGAACTTACTTTAATTTTCCTGGACCCTGTCCATAGCCTTTGCTTTCCAGCTTCCTATAGAAAGCTCGTAATTTAGCTTCGAAGTCTCGCCGTTGAGGCGCAGGCGCACGAGTGCTCCGCGTGGCGGCCGGTGACGCCGCAGGCGAAGGTTCAGCTGTAGCACACCCTGACGCCGGCACGTAGCTCATAATCTCCTGTTCGAACAGGCTGCGGAAGAAGAAAGACAATATATAACCGTTGCTTCTTTTTATTCAATCCACGTAACGATATAGCCGAATAGGCAACAAACATTTGAATCCAAGTATCGTTTGCTATACCATACTGACTACTAAAATTTGAAGAGTTTCTAGACTATAATATTTTTTTGGGAATCTCTTATAAGTACTTATTCTTTCTTTTTCAGATCTGTCGAGAATAGACTATTGTTAAGATTTTACTTTCTCAATGTTATGGTCATTAAAAGTGATATGGTATTTAAATGTAAAACTTCACTTTCGTCGGACATTCGTAAAAAACGAAGACACCTTATTGTTTCACTTTTAATTTCGCACATCGCCTCTCACATAACCTTAACCGAAATGGGCACCATCCGTAAATGTATAATAGCAAGTACGTCATTTTGTTCCTTAATACTCAAGCCATAAAGACTACAATGTATAAAAAGGATGTACGGACGGATGCGCTTTTTATCTCAACAAGTTTACTAGAGCGAAGAGTATTAATATTATAATCACAGTGAATGTTCGCGAAATCTTCATTTATAGTAAAGATCATTAATATATTTCTGGGCTAATGTTTAATGACTTAAGACATCTTCCAACACTTTCCACAAGGAAAATGATAATTCAAAAACGTCTGGTTTAATAAGCACTTTACAAATGATTCATTGAAATCGTTAGCTCCATATTAGTTACCTTTAGACAACAGTCAAAGGGTCCTATTAATGGAAGTATCATTGAAAATCGCACCTTACATTGTTTGATAGTGAGCGTCGCCAATTTTAGAGGAACAATCGACTGTATATACTATTTGAGATAACCAAAAAGGACCAATGTCAGTTTAGGAATAGTTGTAGGATTTCTATGTTTCTTTGATTCCGCCGTTCTTTGTTAGTTTAATAAGAAGTTATAGCTTGGACGAAGTTTGCCAACGGCGGCCAATACCTATCTATCCTCTAGACTAGTGAACGACGCAGGATTACAGTGCACACGTGTGTCCACTCTCTATTGCCACCTCGTATTCTGATAGGACAAAGTCTTACCGAGGCAACATTGCCATATTTCTAAGTCTGAGCAACAGAATTTTGACAGAAATAACTTTCATTGGACGGACTCGGGATTTTAACTTTGTTCATTTTAAAATAATAAATAATATCGATATCGAGAAAGAAAGAAATATTTTTTATGCCGTTATTTATAGATATTTGTATCATGATGAAGAGTCAGAGCTGTTTTATTATTCCGAGAAATTTGGCTTTCAAATTATTTTTATTGAGCCCATGATTCAAGCCGCGGGCAAAGCTAGTCCTAACTAATGTCCACAAAGTACGATGAACCTTATAACTTGCCCAAAATGAAAGGAAAGTCGACATTAGACAGAGACAAAGCGAGGTCTACGTTGCTAACCTATAATCGATTTGGGAAAGATTTAATGTCGCTCCGCCCTGCCGGTGTTCAACATGCCGTAATTAGAATAATGTAAACTGTATAAGTTATACATAAAATATATTTAGATTGCTTATCTGACCACGTGTATTTCTGTAACCTAATCAATAATCATCAAGATTTCTTATAATTTCTGAAACAGGCCATTGTCAATATTATATTCAATTCTCCGGAATACAAATAGGTGAACCTTTATGTTAATCATGATGTCATTGGACTTTTTGATTTCTCGGATTTCTCCAAAATGTATTTGAATTTTGAAGTAACTAAAGATACATCAATTCAAATATTAGTTACATATCGTTTGTCAATTTCATGAATATGATTATTTGTAAATATCACTTTGCAAAATGATAAAACTAAATTTGCATTAAATATTTTTGTGTTCAAGACGCGTTTGTATCTGATACATTGCAATGCATTCCAGAAATCATATTTATCGTTACCCAAGTCTTGGCGCGCATCCAACAGATGTTAACGAGCCCTGCGTAAACAATTTCGGTCAATATTTTGTCTTGTGATTCGATTATTATATTTGTATCAAACCTTATTATATAACAATACTAGAATAGCCGTGACTTCGCGTGTATTGTTCATGAATAAAATATTCAGCATAAGCCCAAAAATTATCACGCAAAAATCAGCCCGACGCCTTGCTTTGTTGGGTATAACAAACATTAAACAAACTCGAATTCAGGAGTTGCGATCAGTGTTTATAACCCGATCTTTTTGTAAATAAAAAATAAAACTAAAATTAAAGGTTGAGATATTTCAAGACAAATTCTAAAGGTTAGAAGGTGAATTGAGTATAGTGTATGTAGGTCAGAAGCTAACTTAAAATCTAAACCAACATTTTCGGCCAAACTTGTTACGTAACATAGCAACGAATGTAGACAAAACAAAACTAATACCGAACATATACCTCAAACAATTCGACGAATTAAAATCGTATGATTTATTGTTTTTATTCTTAGAGATAACTAAGGCTCCGTTGGAAAACTGAGAATCACATCCATAATGATTACGGTATACTAATGTCGTAAATCATCAGCTTTAAGCGCTTTATTAGTTGCAAAAATTATCTTGTTTTATAATATTATTTAAAATTAAATTATTTTTCCTCAAGCTTATAGCAAAAATATAGCCAAAGTAATATTTAATTTTCAACATAATATGTTCTTTATTATTATATATAAGAAGTGTGTTTTTTCAGCGACATTTATATAATGATATAAATGTGAGGAATATTTTCAATTCCAACGTATCTACAAAGTATAACAAGCAACGAACTTTCGTAAGCGCGTGCGTTTTCAACGCAAGGCCGCTTCCCGACACCGATGGATGGGAATGACCTAAAATTGCCTCGCTCTCAGATATTACTCGACAGTCGTTAGAAACGAGGTGGTACGTTTGTTAAGCGCTCGCTGAGAAAACGCGTCAGCGAGCGAGAAACAAAGCTGCTTTCTGTTTTCCATGATGCAATTCTATACAGTTTTTATATTACTGCTTCTTTTTCAACTTTCAATGTGTTTCAATTTTAAGTCTTATTTCCTGGAAATATGACAATGATTGTACGCCAATTTACTTCTAAATAAAATCAATCCAACCATCGCCAGCATCAGCAGAATGTAAAAAAAATATTTCGTATTCATAATAATACCTTCTCTGTAGTCATTACATAAGCATCCGGCACATCCCAAACATATATCATTGTGATGCCACCAATCTTAAAAAGTTAATGACTATAGGAGGCATTCCCTGTGGCCGAGAGCACGCGCGCCGCGTCCGTGCTCACGGCCCTGCTTTCACGCTTAAGACATACTTATTCCTAATTAACTAAAGAACAAATTTCCTTAAAAATGTTACTCTTATAGACAACAGGTGTCCGAACAGGCCCGAGGCAGAGGAAGGGTGATAGTTTCGGAGATAACGTTTCGCCCGTTGCGAGAAGCTGACGTCTTGATTCTTCGCCTGATCGAACATGACGGTGAGTTTTCTACTATTGTGGTTGTAATTTAATTAAGCGCACCGTGTTTAGACGATCAATGGAGCCGACAGATTAATATTTTAATGACGTAACAGATCTTTGATGTCTTTTAAAAGATAATTTTTACAAAGTAATATAATTCATTGCTAATTTATTACACGACAATTATATTATATATTTAGATCACGTTTGAAAATAATACCGGAGTTAAATTTACATAAAGTGGAACACTAAAACGGTTAACCGCAACGCTGACAGGAAGAGGGTTGTTCTGTTATACAAAGGACGATATCAATCAAACACCTGCGTAACGGATACATTACTTTTTGCGTGCCCTAACTTACATATAACGAACGAAAGGTACAAAATTTCAAATACGATATCTTTAAAAAAAAACACAGAATTTTTGTAATTTATGTAAAAGATTTTAGTTAATGTTAAAGCAATAATACGGGATAATCCTATGTTACCGGTAATAAGGTTTCGCCCGAAGCCCACGACGCCTAGTAAAGTTTCATCAATGACTACAGGATGGACGTTATTTAGTAATACCTCGCCTGGGGACTTCTCGTAATTACTAACGATAAACCGTCAATTTTAAGTTTGTAAAGTTGTCATGTCTTGGTGAAATATCATAACAATAAATTCAACAAATTACAAATAACAAAATTATCAATTTAAATTTCGAAGACAGAACATAGAACTCTCTCGAAGAACGCATTCAACTGTAACAGAACAATCTAATTTTCCAACGTAGCCTTAAGATATTTAAAATAAAACGTAAATATTTGAAGCAATATTAAAATTGAAGCGTTGACATTGCTCCGACCTCACACAAAATGGAAACCAATACGTGCCCAATATTCTTCTAAATTACTTCCTAAGACCATTGCTAACGAGAAAACAAAAGGGTTATTGTTGTATGGAACCATTCGAACGGAAGCCTTGGAGCCACATGTCGAATTACACTGAAATTTTCAATGGCATTTGTATAATTTGGTTAAATTACCCACATAGCTAATTTTCGTTCGACTCGGTAAATGTATTGTTCAAATTTTTCTTGTCTGCGTTTTTAAAATATAGCTTCGTACCATCTGAAATGACTTTACTGACTATGCAATACGAAAATATTAACTAGATAAAAACCATTAATTAGTAATTACTCCTCACACCAAGGTTACGTCGAATTAAAGTTTAGAAAAGGTATATAGTATACAATGTTGAAATTGAAGATAATCAAAATTTACATTTAAACGACTCTCTTGAAGAGTATTGTAGTGACGGCGTTAATTACATAATTATTGATAAAAAAAAAAACGTAAATAACAATGCAATTTAAATTCGTTAAGGTTTTACGGATTCATAGTTAAATATTTTTATTAATTATTAATTCCCGATAGCAACTTCATAATATACTTAGGTATGGTAACACTATATAATAAAATATTATGAATTTAATGAGTAAAATTAATCCAATCTTGTATTCATCTATAAGTCCATATATTTCATATTGAAAACTTACTTCCAGTTTCTAAAACGATGATCATAGTGAAATCAACTTATTAGAAGATAATCTGAATGTTCATTGGTCAGTAGTAGATGATGACGTAACGAGCGACCAATGAGCGTCCAGGTTAAAACCAAATTAGTTAATCTGCCTTTGACTAGCGTTTTAGAAACTGGAATATAGTTAACTATAAATAAATGTGTAATTAAGCTGTCTACCTACATGGGTGTCAGGGTTGAGCGGTCCCCTGTCCCTCCCACGTCATTGTGCCCGTTTCAGCTGACATACGGCCTATGTACACGGTGATGAGTCATATATACTTTTTATTCTTACAATTGAATACTTCGCTTTTCACTTTTAAAGAATTCAAGTTACAAATAGTTTTTAAAAATATGTTCAAGAAGGTTTTATATGCACTTCTGAATTCTTAATTGCATTTTGTATTTGAATCGACGAACAATAAATGTTCCATTTTATCATTTATTGCATTGTTCCTATGTATTATATTTCTCTTTCTATTACATACATGTACTTACTGGTACTTGCCCATGTTAACTGAGTTGAAAGCTTACATTATATCTATATATGGATAGAGTGACGCGTTACAAAAGAAGGAAAACAAACAAACCAACAATTATTATTTTGGTGTGCGTGACAGTTACTTTACTAGTGTGCGTGTACTTAGTTGCAGTTGGCTAATATTTTTTTCAACGCGATCTTAGCTTTGAAAATCGATCTAGACATAAATAAACAAAAAAATCATCTTATTAAGGAACAAAGTATTCGAGTTTAATTAACATCACGAATAGGGACTCCGATTCAAGGATGTTTTAAAAGAACCCATAAATGAAAACTTAATCAAAAACTGATATTATTAACCTAATGCTATTCATTATATTTAGCTAGTTAAATAATCATTATCCATTACCGTAAGTACCTGACCTAGCCGCTGCGGCCGTGAATGTGTAATCTAAAATAAATAAACTATTTATTGTGTTAACAAAGACATACAGATAATCTACAAAAACAATGCTAAAAATGTTTAGCCACGCGAGCATTGTTCTGCAAATGGGTTGCATATATACATATTTAATCGTGTTGTCCGTCCGTCCGTTGCCGTAGAGACGAGCGCGGTCAGTGAAACAATCTTTATTATTCAACTATAATTTAATTAAATTACCTCTTTAAAACATTGTAATTAAAATTACATTTGCATGTCATAATTGGGCGCACGGTTGCGCTGCAGGCAAGTTCAGAGGGAAGGGGTCTATCGATGCAAAATATTCCAAAGTCATTCAAGAAAACGTTATTGCTATTAGTATTCTAACCACTTAATGTAATTTTGTTATTGCATTCGCAGTCGATAATTCGTTCAAACCTTGGCTCTGACATTGTTTTCTATGACGTGATCGAAATATTGCATAATGACGAAAACAAATGCAGAGAGAGCTTTTGAACTTTTGCGTTTAATACTTGAAAAAGATACTTTTTAATAAATATGTTACTATATATTTTGAGACTAATTACAGGTGAAATTTACTTGGTTGTAGGGCTTGTCTAAGCTCGTCTGGGTAGGTACCATATTCTACGGCCAAAAAATAATTTAGTATTGTTGTCTTTCGGTTCAAAGTATGAGTGAGCCAGTAAAACAAAGGCAAATGGGACATAACATCTTAGTCCCCAATCTGGGTGACGTATTCTCAGTGTAAGAGGTAGTAATTATTATAAAGCCATCTTATTGGCGGTCATGACCACTTACCATCGGCTGGCCTATTAACCAGTCAGCCCAGATATATGAAATTAAAAAAAGAAGCTAAGATAACTCAATAAAACATCTATTAAATCGGTAATTT
Source organism: Vanessa tameamea (assembly GCF_037043105.1). Taxonomy (NCBI): domain Eukaryota; kingdom Metazoa; phylum Arthropoda; class Insecta; order Lepidoptera; family Nymphalidae; genus Vanessa; species Vanessa tameamea. Next base: position 2,271,646 of record NC_087316.1, read on the forward strand.
TTACACGAGCAAATTTTAAAATAAACCGTAAAACGAAAAAAAAAAACACACCTCAACAACAATTTTATGATGCACAAAATAATTTACGTCATAAACCTATCATTATTTCATAAAAAGGATCCACCTCAAACTTTTCAATTTACGAAAATCGGCTTAAGATAATTAGTGGGAAGAATAAGATTGATGACGAGCAAAAACTGATTCAAATGACGCCTGAACGGAATAACCTTTAATATCAGACAGCCTGGCTTCTTTGTAGATACTAAATATTCTACAATATACTACAATATCATTATGTTTTTATTTAAAGACGCGACCCGCGCCAGACTTATGCGGATTATATTTTAATAATATTTATTAGGGGAAATAATTTATTCCATAATATAAGTGGTGTCGATGATTTTGAAAAATGATTTAGACCAAACTTTGTGCAATACTATTAACAGTGAGAACATGGCCCAGTGCTGGACAACGGGCTTCGTTGGCTATTTGTAATTTAAAAACATAACGAAAAGGCATTATTTTATCAACACCGTAACCATGTCAAACCCATTTCTGATTCATTAGAGCTACCACAATTTTCGCATTGGAAAACTCTGTTATCATTAAGTAAAATATTTTTAGGGTTAACGACCGATTTAAGCGCCACTCCTGCAAATGGCTTCTTTTATGTAAGTTGTGACTAACTTTAACACGGCTTTAACTATCTGAACAAATTTTGATACTTAGGCGTAACAATTAATATGAGCCATTTAAAATAAAGCCAAGAGGTATTAGCATAGTAACTTAAAAAAAAAAAAAACAATTTATAGCGTTTAAAATTAGAATGTGAACACATTTAAAAATGGAACATCCATGTTTCCTTTTATTACAGTCAACCTGTTCTCTACCGTTTCTGTACAATTCACGTTTTCTAGCCACATACTAGATCGAATGTCAAGTAACATCCTACAATGTAGTCAGCCTTGGTATATCTGGACATGCGACTCAACACTGTACAGCCACAACGCCATTCCTGACGACGTATCCCTTTTTATTTAAAATTATATGTCTAAATTTTATATATATTGGCTTTAGTTCTTTTTTCATGTATATTTTTTTATTTTTAAGATTGATGTCTGTCGTGTCGTGTCAAAATATTGGTTTCGACTTAAAACATTAAGAGTATTTTCATCGGTAATAAATTTGCACGACAAAGTGTTGTTGATTTATTACTTTTCGTATTAAAAATGTAATAGCCGTCTCAAAATTGTATTATATTGTTTTAAAATTAACAAATACATTAGGAAACCAATAAAACATCGACGTTAACTATAATAAAACTATATCTTTTAAAAAAGAATAATTAACACATTTGTGGTATGTTTTTTTAGAAAGAGAAATAATACATCAAAATGAATGTGGCGTAACTTTTCACGTTCCATAAAAAACCATGAGCATAGGAAACAACGATTCACCACGCACGCTCTAATCCGTAACACGATGTTTGTCTAAAACCTATGTTAAATGTTAATAGATAAAAAAAAATACACGTCATAATGACTCTTAAGCGCACTTACAAAAAGGCCAAGTTCCTGTGTCAATTAAAACAGATCACTTTGTTTATCGATGGCGGATCGTTCTGATCGACAATGGTCGTTCCCATATCGAACGAGTAGATTACCATTACGATCGAATCATTACACTTTACGAGATTTTGATTGTACCGCGACTAACGATATGGGGGCACGAAAGGCACAGGCTGAGTTCGATTTACGACAGTTATAAAATCTCAGTCCTGTCGTATCGATTGAATTTAAAACCAACGGGGTTTTGTAAATCACACCTTCAGAAACATTTCGTTTGTTTATTCGTCGATGGACGCATTTAGGATATAATTATACCTACTCGTAAAGATATCGGCATAAACTTTCGAGGGTAGACTAAAAATCTTGCTTATATTTTCGAAAATATTTTCGATAATATTCGCGTTATGTTGATCATTATCAATATATATCTTAAGCTAATTATAAAGATCGAACAGAAAACTTCTCGCAAGACGTGAGACCAAAAGGTCATAAGATATACTCATCAAACTAGCGTATGTTAGTCCGTTTCCAACATTTCACGAGTAAGATACCGAGTTCTTAGAGAACTGATTAGCGCCGCTTTTGTATTGTTTGCGAATAATACTATTCATAGAGAATACTAATGTTTTTTTAAATAAAATTTTAAATTCAGTAAACTGCTTCTAATTAGTCTCGTATTTAGCATTTAGTCTTTAGACAGATACGATTATTCCGCCAAAGTTTGTAAATAAATTGATGTTTAAGTAAGCATTGTTAAAGATAATGAAATATTTTAGTATGATAGCTAATATGCCATTTCTCGTAAAACAAATGAAAACGTCATTAATAGACAAACAGTGATTTTGATCGTTTGTTTTTCTTTCAAGAAAGTATCTTCTATCCATTCGTTAGCTGAGATAGTTTTTATTATTATCATCCAAAAAAATCCAAATGATAATAATCAAAGATAAAATAATGTTACAACTGTATGCTTTAAATTGATCATTTAAATTTTAATCTTTTATATGACTTTTGATTGTTTTGTATAAAATACGTGATGTTACCTGCGAGTTGTTTTAACTACCATTAATATATTCAAAATAGTCTTTTGCATATGTCGTCCACCAAATTAGAATTATAGATTGCAAAAAGTCAAAATCCATAATAAATTTAGCATATCGCTATTGGTAACGAAAAAAAAAAAACAACAATAGGACGGAAACGGTCCTCGTTCTGTTCGGATCGAATATTTTTTCGCAACGAAAAAGTTGATTTCAATTGTTTTATTTTCCGTGCCACTGCATTTGCAGGCCAGTGATAAAAGTGAATCCGGATACATCAAAGACCAAGATATATGGGTTATCCTAATCTCCAACTACCTAAGTAAGAGTTGCTTTTGTCGGCGACCGCCTTTTCTCAAAGCGTCGTTAATTCTGCTCACTATACAATACGAGTCCTTATTTTTCTTTTATATTTTATAAGCAGCTAGGTTTTAGTTGAGCATGAAAGTAATAGTATACAATTAAATGAACTCATATTGATGTTAATGTAAGTAAAAAACTATATAATTTTAACAAATGATATTTAAAATAAACACAAAGTACTACAAGTAAATCAAATTACGATTTATACACGAAAATAGGCAGTACTTCTAAACAAGTTCCAAAAGTCATAACATACGATATAACTTTATATAAGTATACATATATATCTATATACTCATATATTTTAGCACAGAAATAAAGTTAACTGATATCTTGGCCCATTTTTAACAAGCTTGTATGGATAAGGAAATATGGCGGAGGCAATTTATTATTAGTATTAAATATGAATTGCTAAAAATAAGTAACTACTGCGTTTCTACACGATTATTCTCCGTAGAATCTTCACCCAGAACTGGAGAGAGATTCATTTGTTACAAGCCACATTGTAAAAAGCCGATTCAAAAGTGCTCCTAAGAGCCTACTTGGAAAAAGCAAATCTTTATTGCTTTTTTTATTATTATTTACAGGTACACAAACTTTTTCGTCTCAGACTAAATCACCGGCCAGATTTCTTTGAGGATTAGAATCGAACATTAGCATAAATAATTAATTATTTATCATAAAATTGGGCAATAGAATCGGTAAAAATCTTTATAAAAAACGTCGATATGAAAATTACAATTTAACTCATTTCTGTTATTGGAGTTACAAGCAATCCAGAAGAGAGACAGAGAGAAAGAATAATAGGATATCGTGTTATATATAGCTGATTCATTAGAAAAAACAAAAATGAAGTCGTTATTCTGAGAACAATAAACATTTATCGATTTGTGTTCTGATGTTTCTAGAGCACCATAGACACAATTACTTGCTATTCATATTTCAACGTTGGTTATCATCATATATTTCATTTAAAAAATAATAAATAAAGAAGATTAGTTACCGAAAATACTGAAACAATACTTTTGTGCAGTATGTCGTATATTAAATACGAAGTCGCTGCAAATTGTTACTTGCGTTTGTTGTACAATTATAATGAACGTAATTTTGAATCAAGGTCTTAATATTGTATAAATATGATTATAAATCATTTCTTTGTAGTTTATATAATACATTATAACAATAAGAAATAACGTCATTAATATTATAGACATTATAATCATAATTAAATTTTATTTGAATATATTTTTTTAAATATTATTTAATTAGTGAACAGTTAAAACTTTTTTTTTATCTTATTCGCAGACGTTTTAACAAATTGCAATATTTACAAAAGCGCCCAAGATTTGCAGCTCAATTGGTGTATGCAACTTGTTCCAATTTTAAATTTAAGAATTCACCCATACACTACCAAATGTGTGTGACACGCGACAGATAAAATAAAAAAAAAAACAATATATTTTTAATTTAGTTTTGATTCGTATCCACTCAACAAAGTCCTCCATGTAAATAAGGAATTTTATCGTATAAATAGTGTATTATTGTACACAATGTACGAAGGAATTCTGTACGATGTTTATTGATTGAAATTCTTATTTAGATCACCTAGTTGTTCAAAATAACACTCAATTACAGCGAAGGCTCGCAGCGGATGTTATAATGATATAATAAGGGTAACTCTAGCTCAGATCACACGGTAGATGTATTCATCCAGACAAATGAATTAATAAAAGATGTATCTGAAAGTACGATGTAACCACGAGTTAGTTTTATATTTAATCTTCAAGAATTTTGTACATACATGTATAATAACTCATTTTCATATAATGTTAGATATTACGTGTCAAGAAAAAAAAGGATTCGTGAAATTTTCGTCCGTTTTTATTATGTATGGTATATCATGAATTAATTCTTATCGCATGACCTGGTTAAGGTACAGACAATAATGGAAAACGAACTTCCGTTACACGAAACTGTGCGAATTAAACGCTAATTGTAACAAAAAAGAAATGAAAAACAATAACCCAAATGCTTTCGTAATTATTGTATAACAATCGCACGAGTGTGAGAGTGTCGGAAAAGAGATGGATTGACATCATAGGGCCATTAGGTTAGCGAGGCGAAAGCGCATCAAGTCGTACGTGCGAATAGACGCGCTTGCGCAACGTATAATAGGCTTTTATTACGCTTCGTCGTACTTCAGTGGACTAAAGCGATAAATTGCTCTGATATGTTTTACATATCGCGCTAGTGGAGTATAAATGAGATAAAATTACAAATAATATAAAAAATGAAAGTTATTACCGTAAATATTCATAAATGGTAAATTACATACGGTTTATTCAACGTAATCCCTCTATTCATATAGAGCTTTCTGATCTTTAGGTGATTTTAAAAGAGTTTTAAGATTCAGTTTTTCATATTGATAATATATAATTGAATTAATTTATAGCACGCGATAATAATTAAAAAATATAAATTATTTACAAACGTTAACTTACAGACTGAAAACGACGCCGAACGTCTTGGATATGACCCCCATGGTCTTTTTCCAGCCCTTGATGAACTGGCGGCGGCGCACCCCTCGGGGCGACACCGCACGCGCATCTAGTTCCGCGTAAGAGCTAATTTTGACGTCTTCCAACCACTAAGACAAAACCCTTCATCACAGTTTCAGTCACACTTCACGAATAATCTATCACATAAATTGTATTCCATAATCCGAGATATGATGTTCACTGACGAAAAGGCTCCTCTACCTGCTTTGAACGCTCATTACAGTCCTTGCTCATTCAATTGTCTTTTTCTGAAAGCGGTCGCATAGTCACGAAACGTTTGTAGGGCCGTCGACTCGAGTGGGCACGTGCGCTCGTCAACGTGGTGCGGACGATACTGCCGTAGATTCTACGTTGAGCCGCTACGCTCGCTACAGGGGTAGGTAATTGTAAGCTCACTATGAATCACAATTATCCGGCTGTTTGTCTCCATTGGCTACTATTGAGTTACTTTTGTACGACGTTTACAGGCCTCGGAGCAATGCCTTTACACGCGACATTACATGCAGTTCGGATATTTCGTTGAACGCCTGGAGGCGTCGCGTGTGCTACTCGCTTGTAAACATTAAGACAACAATGCCAAGCCTTAATTATACCTATTATTCTATTATCTACCTGACTTAAGCATCGCTGTGTTTTATACAGCTATAGAACGGCGTATTATAAGAATATATTAAATAATTAGACGTCAATTTGAAAAATATATTAAAAACATGTAAAAAATTTAATTTCACACGTTTCTTATAAAGTTTATTGTTTGGAAAGATACGAATGTGAACAATGTAATTCAGAAGTAAATGATCATACAAATTAATGTTTTAATGACGAGACGTTGACCTAACATCGCTGCATCGATTGAATTGAAATGTCACAATCCTAAGAAGGTTGCTGACGTAGTAGACACAAGGATTAACTAAGTTCCATTTAAGTAAAAAATATACATATAAAATACTTCGACACGCAATAATTTTAATAGGTATTGGAATTTTTCGCTTGTTATCAAAGACGTTTTTGCTGGAACGCCTTATACATATACCATATGAACAATTTTCCAGTAACTTATTAACATAAACAATTAATTTATCATACTGTAATGATATAGAGATAACTTTGTATTTTTTTTTTACTTACGAAACAACTAATCCATCCAATGACGTTTATTTTCAAATTATTTTATAGTTTCAAGATGCGTATTCTGTTTTTAGGTTTTTGTACTTCTGGTGAAAATAATAAACTCATGTCTAACTATTCACTCTTTTTAACTAGTCGATTACTCTGACTATACTTGTTATAATATATTCTTGTTTGGTTACGAGATCAGTTGTTTGATTTGGCTGTAGCGCTCAACTCAAACTAAGGTATGGTCGAATTAAAATAGTTTTATCCGTACTGAGTTCAGGCGTAAAATATCATATTGAAATTATATATTTTTCGTACATATACGTTTTACATACTTATAAAAGGTTACAGAAGTCTCAACCTAGAAAACTATTTTAATTAAACCATACATTCTCGAGCTCTTTTGAAGCAAGCGCTACCGCCAGGTCAAAACGACGGTTTAACTCAAAAGAGCCGTCAGGCAACTCTGTAATTACTCTTTACTTGGATACGGCAAAAAATGTCATAGCATCAAGTTTAAATACGAGCTACGGACGGGTTTAAGTGTGTTAACAAAGTGAGAAGTCCGTTACAATTTCAAACTAAATCATTGAGGTAATTAAAGTAAAAGCGATGGCACCACTCAATCGTGAATAACGTCAGAAACTTTGCCTCAAAGGGAATCCTTCCAGAGTCAAATTCCCTTATACCATATATAACCTGAGGCCTCCGCTTGAACAGCTTGTCCACAAAATTTCCAAAGTGCGATTTCTTGGCTGTTTAAAAAATTCCTTCGTTTGGAGACAAACCTGGATATAAAACCAGGCTAAGCCTACCATGAATACTGAATCAACATGTGAATTTCCAACTCTGTAGGACAAAAGGAAATCGTTTTTATTCAGCTTGTGAGATTTGATCTAAACAAACTAACAAGCACGTAATTACATCGTTTAAAAAACCGTTAATGTACTTTCACACATTCAGGAATTATGAAAAAGCAGGTGAAAAACGATGTATTTACACAGATTAAAAAAAAATATGTAAACATTTTAAATGTTATCAGGTCATGTAATGTGTTCATATTTATTCTAGGTCGAAGTGTAATTTCAAATTGCAATATTTACGTTGTGTTTTTGTGTCTCGCGTTGTAACGATGCAGTCATTTCAAGTGATATCATTGACTGAGTCAGACTCAACCTATTCACCAGTGCAACATTTATAACTACTTTTTGTACTAAATTGTAAATAAAAAAAAAACCCTTTTTTTAAATTATTTGTAAACATGAGCGGTCACGTGGTTTTGACATCACGTACGTAGCAGGTAATTTTAGTATGAATAGTAATAATCTAAACCGATAAAGCTAGAGTTTGTTTTTTGTCCGAATGCGTAAATCTCTAGAACTAAAATTTGAATTTCGAAAATTATTTTCGCATTTGAATTTTTTAATTATTTTCCAATTCTTAGGGCAAAATTAATTTTACATCAGGAACCACGCCGAGCAGCTAGTACTTATTAAAAATTAATTAATTTAATCTAGAAATAAATAAAAGATTAATAAAAGGCACGCTCCATGCCCTAGTATATTAAATCCATGAAATCTTAAACAAAGCCTAAACAACCACTGAACAAGTGCTTAGTCTGCATTTATAATTCATCTTGTACTCGGGAGATCACGAGGGAACATGCACGTGTCGGATTGTAGGCACATACAATCGGTATAGAGCCACATGGTAGAATAAACGGATCTCCCCCATGCCCTTCGATTTCTATCAACGAGTCTAGAAGTAATTGTAAGACTTCAAAGGAATAATTGTAAACTAAATAAAATTGTCAATTAAGTTTATAAGGATAAATTAATATTTATCAATTAGATTCACGTAAAAGAATAATTATCTTTTTTTTTTACAAACGCAGCATAATATCGGAGCAAAAGAAACTCGCTTAAACTATTAACTTTAAGTGAAGCAAAAACATTATTAAAAAAAAAAACGATTGAAAAATATAATACGATGGAAATAATATCGACTGAACGATATATAATGGTTGCTAGAATATATCAATAACGATAAATACAGCCTCTACAGATAATAGCAAGAAAACACAGTCATTAGATTATATACACATAAAAACGACAATTACAGAGATTAGACGCTTTAAAGTAATGTTCTAATATTTTAACATCTACACATCGTATATACACAAAAATTAATACATATATAACACAATAATTTATACTTTAATCTGCACGTACAATAAAGTTAAAATTTACGTTTGCGTTTTTTATTTTTATTATTAATATTTTATTTAACAATACCTAGTTTATACTGTTGTCGCACGCGATTTCTGTCGCGTTTTAGAAGTTGGTCGGGAGATGTTAGGGATAAAAAAATGACTATGTCCTTTGAGTTTAAGGTTGGTTTATAATGAATTTCATCAAATTCGGTTCAGCGAGTTGGCCGTTAAAGACCGACAGACAGAGTTACTTTCGCATTTGTAAGAATAATTGAGATAATCACGTTGCCTTGCGTGTCGATAATGAGATGTGCCTGCGTTTAGATTCACTGTGTCCTGGAAATCAGAAGACATTCATTCTTCATTTATACTGTGCAAGGCAAGTTTGTTAATTTTTAACTATACGCTATCCTTTTCCGACAGCGCAGGTGAGAATGAGGTAGAGTTATTTTTGAGTCTGCAGTGCTTTACAGTAAGTCACGTCGTATTTCAATCGTGACACATACATATGATACTAATAAATTTTCTCTAAAATTACGCGACATTATATTTCGACGAGCAGCATTTATATGTCTGACCGCTTACAGTTAGTTTACAGAAATTTAATTACGCTGATAGTGATTGTTTTTATGTATCCGTTTATAAACAGTAATATAATGAGCAATACTCATAAAATCTTTTGTCTTGACTGACTATCAAAGCAAAACTAAAAATTAATGTGACTAACTAGATCGAACTAGATTCGGAAAATAGAAATTTTAACATTCTATGGGTTGAAACTGGAAAAAGCTTTGTATGGAATTTACCCGAACGAAGACGGGACACGCAGCTAGTATAAGATATAATAAGTTATTATCATACGTTTCGATCATAACTGTCAAAGAGGTTTAACATTACGTTAGCGGCATTATTTACGAAAACTTAAAATATTATTTTATATTCTTGACACCAGAAATGATTAATTCCCTATACAACCACCCCCCTTTTCGCACATCAAAGGATAATTTAAATTAGTTCAGCGATTTAAGCGCGAAGGGGTAACAGACAGAGTTACTTTCGTATTTATAATATAAGTAACGAAAAGAAATATGGATATACCACTAAGTAAGTAATACTACTAATGATACGACCTTATAACAGATAGAGGGCGTAAGCTCAGTAGGCAATAATGTTTCATTCTAATTATGAACCTTTAAATAGAGAAGTCATTGAATCCTAGAAATTTATTCTAGAAACTGTACATTCGATTCAATTCGATTCTATTCTATTGCTATTGAAACGTATACAAGTAAATAAGTTCCTTTTTTAATTTCAACAATAAAAATTAGGTCAAGAGGTATATTGTTAATGATGTGTATATACCGGGCTCATTAAAATTCAACGCTGCGCCTTCCACGTGTTCGTGTTGAAATACATCGCATCTCTCCATCTAAAGGACCCCTATGAGGTTTGACCCATTTACGTGGCATTTCTTTTGTATCAAATCCGCGTCATGTTGAAACATTATACTTTAGGGAAATTTATATGGGATGAGGAAGTTCTTAGAAATCTTTATAACTTAAATCAATGGATAAAATAACTTTATCCGACTAGGCTTTTCCAAGTTCTTTTAAATTGGCGTATTGTAAGATTTTCAACCCGCATTGGCATCCACCAACCCGCGTCGGAGCAGCGTGGTGGAATAGCCTTCTCCTTAAAGCGAAAGGAGGCCTTAGCCCCGCAGTAGGAAATTTACAGGCCGTTACTATTAGTTTATTGTAAGATTTAAAAACTAGCTAGGTGGCTTAAAGTTTGTATTCCAGTCATAGATAAAATATCAAAAAACTCAGTAGTTACTCTTTTCTGTTATTACTATCTAATCTATTATTATACGTAACTATGTATATAAAAAAATTAAATTATATACGTCTTGGATAGTTTGGTTTATTTGGCTCTGTAACTAGTTAAATACTGGTTTTCGACCGTGGCTTCGTTCGCTTTTTAAGGATTGGTCCTCAGGTCACAGAGATAATAATGCCTCCTTGGAGCGCAAACTTATTTCATAAAAATTTTTAATTCAATTCGGTTGTATGGTTTGGCCGTCGAGATGAGACAGACCGACAGACAGACAGAGTTATTCTCTCATTTATAATATTAGTATAGATTATTCTATCTTTAAGTTAAATTTAGCAGTTTTGTCCGAAGCAAAACTTTCGATTGTCCGTTCGGCAGCGTAACTTCCATAAATTGTCAATGTCGGAAGTTGCCTTTGTATTGTATAGACATCAGTATTTTATTAGTTTGTAAAATAGCACATGCTTACGACATCAGGAAATAAGATACTATAAAGTTGCAAAATGTCATAAGTTACAAGAATATTATATATGTATAATTTAAAAAATCAGAAAGACATAAAATCACCATCGAAATTCAAATCAAATTAGAAGATAGACCGAGTACTGCGAGAGTATCTTGATAAACATATAACATAGTCCAATATTAGCACGTAAAAATATATTTCATAATAAGTTACGATAGTGGCCTTTCCGAAACATTGAATGTTTTACTTAACTCAAACTAAACGTCAGCTAGTCGTCGGAATTGAACCTACGACTTTAACATGCCTATCGTTCAGCTATTAGATCTAAATCACTCAACGATTATACGTAGAAAAACTGATTTAAGCGGTAGCGATATACGGAGTGGTAAGGCTTTGTGCAATCATCAGATATTCTACCGCCAAATAATAATACTTAGTATCACTATGTTCATGTTTGAAGGAGGAGTAAGCTAGTTCAACAACAACATCATAATTCAAAAGTTCGTGGCGCATTAGTAGTCAAATCAAAATATACTTTATTCAAGTAGGCCTTTACAAGCACTTCTTGAACCGTTATTTAACAAAATATATTAAGTGAAGCTACCACCGGTTCGGAATGCAGATTCTATTGAGAAGAACCGGCAAGAAGCAGTAGTTACTCAGTGTAATGAATGGTTAATATTTCTTACACGACCAATGACTATAGGTGGCGGTGACCATTTACAATCTGGTATTTGCCTGTTCGGCAACCTATATCACAAAAAAAACCCATCACCGACGAGTTCACCTCGCACCAGCGAAAGCTAAAACTTATGTTTTCATCTCCCACTAAATAAGTTTCCAAAAATTAAAAATATACTTCATTCGAGTAGTCTTTTGCAAGCAGAGGTCCACCTACTTAAAAATATCCAACCGTTCGGAATGTAGAAGAACCGGCAAGAAACTGATTAGTTACAATAGTCAATCAAATAGTCATATAGGATGTAATATTCAAATACCATTTGAAGGAACAATTTCAACATGGATAATAATTTTATTCCTACATAATAATATGTTTTCCCCTTAGTCATAACAATTAATTTAATATATGAATGAGTCATTTTATTGTATCGCTATCAATAACTACAATAATATTACATCTTACGATATTATATGTATTTATTCATGTCTTTTAACAGAATGAAGTAATTACGCATGGAATTTTGTTTAAGGTTTTTATTAAGTTATTTTTCATTAGTTTAAATACATACAAACACTATGCTTAAACTGGGAGGACGTACCTCTACAAGATATATTAATATTTCCATTATTGTAAATTAAAATTATATTTATGTATAGCTGAGCGAGAGAACGCGTGCATCTTAATCGATGTTCGGGTTCAAACCCAGGCACCACTGAATTTTCATGTGTTTAATTTGTGTTTATGATTTATTTCGTGCTCGGCGGTGAAGGAAAACATCGTGAGGAAACCTGCATGTGTCTAATTTCAACGAAATTCTGCCACTCGTGTATTCCACCAACCCGCATTGGAGCAGCGTGGTGGAATATGCTCCAAACCTTCTCCTTAAAGGGAGAGGAGGCCTTAGCCCAGCAGTGGGAAATTAACAGGCTGCTAATGTTATCTAATGTATAAATATGTACAGACTCTAGTCTGAAACCTATTATTTAATATAAATGGTTAAGTTAGAACTATTTTATTGATAACCGATTGGTCAGGTACAATTCACGACCGTTAGTCTAAGGATTTAATATTTATAGGATCATACGAACAGTTCGTTATAATGATTCATAGCATATCACGCATGCGCCGTTGCCGTGTTGTAATCTATTGCAATAATTAAAATTCAACTACATACAAATACACCTATCTCCCTCGAACATTATATAAATATCATTGTATCTCTTTCTCGTGTGTATATTTTTTAAAAATAAATTACGAAGAAAATTTAAATAAGGAACAAATAAAATATTTTTTATTACGATATCCCAATTTTTTCTAGATATTTGTTGTTCATTTAACAATTCGCTGTACTTAATGCGATATGGTTTTAAAATGACTGTTGAATGATTGTTTTATTTTATTTAATATAATTAATAGTAATTGGTTGATAAACATTGTTAATACATTATTTCCATGTAATATGAACGTTACGCCACATATGGGCTTCTAATCGTCGATGCGTCCAGGCCTACTTGATTTGATTACATGCATATGTAATTAAATTATCATGATTCTTTGATAGATTTAATTTGATTACATAAAATCTTATATGTATATGTAAAAACGAACACTTCTTATATCGTATCTCATGCTCTCCTAAACCACTCATCCGATTAATTCAATAATTTTTGCGGTTTGATAATTGCGTGAACGTTTCTGGCGAAGTAACATGGACGTAAAATGACAATATCTTCTAACCATTCAAGAGAGTCTAGGCAACTGCGCAGGACGTATAGCGTATTCCAATGGAAATAGGAAAAAAGATAAATAAACCTTAGATTTATATATTTCATGCGATTTACTAAAAACTCAGCTACAACAGTACTAAGAGTTTATGATTAATATATTTTTATTTATAACACAACACTTTGCACTTAACCACTTATTTCAATTTTAATCCGCAAATCCATAATGAATATCATAGATTAATCAAGTTCCAATGATATCACGTCAAATTGCTGTCAAATGTTGTTTATTTGGATTTTTTCTTGTTATAATTGGAATAGAATATATACAATTGTATGCTCAAATATAAGAGCGGTCTCATTTTTCATAATCCGATGGGAATATAAATTTGACAATACGACAGAAAAGATAATTCGGATACAGAACTAACTGTCCAGTGTAACAATGCTAAGTTTCACTCTCCGGGTTAGTACTGAGATGTTCTCCACTCAAATCCATTATTTTTTTGGTTCGAGAAGAGCTTTAAGCCCAAGGCCTCGATATCTAGGGTTTTATAAGCTAGCTCAATCAACGATGCAGTTATCGTACAATAGGTGGGGCACGAAACGTATCGAATAATTGTTTACAAAAAATAGGAGGCATTGCAATGTTGCCTCGTAATACCTATTACTTAATATCTGAAACTGATTAAAATAATATTTATTTGTAGTTATTATAATATTATTTGAATTATATTGCAAAAATTAATAGGCCAGTCAAGACCAGTCTGGTAGGATGGCCACTCGACAGTTGCCGACCGTCAAACAGCTCTTTCGTAAACATGTGTTCCGGTAGTTACAGGAACTATGATAACATAACTCCAGCTGCTTCCAAGGAATTAAAATGAATGTGAAAATGAATTGCATGTATTGTTGTTATAAGACCTTTTCATCAAGGCTCTTTCTACGTTTGCCTCTGAATTTTAGAAAAGAAAAGAAAAACAATTGAAACAAAAAACTACTTCTCGATTACATCTTCCATTATAAATATCGATAAATTAATTATAATTGTTCAACTTAACGCAGAGTTAATTACTCGTGCCTGACCTACTGCGATTCGTTTAATCAGAATCGGAACGATAGGTATCAGGCGATTCTTATAATCGTTCGTGTCGTAAGGTTGTTTTCGGTCGCTCATTACTTTAACGAACTGTATCGGCAATTCTATATAAAACAATATCAGGTGTGATTTTAGTCTAATACGAACAAGGGAAGTCAATGATATTTTTTTTTTTTGGAAATCGAAATTATTGGGCTACATAAAAAATGTTGCCATTGCAAAAATAATCATAACTAAAGATATATATCGATACGACAATCATAAATTATATATAAAACAATTCTCCTATGACCTTTTCTTTAACTGAATAAAAGAAGGGCTACAGAAAACTATAAATTGAATAAAATTATAATAAGGTCATTGAACTCTATCATGTTCGTTTTTAATAGAATTGCGAGTTAGTATGTTTATTTTGTACGGCAAAGAAAGGAGGTTTATATAAAACTTCTTATACAAAGTCATCGTTTTATTTAGAAAGCATACGTAATATATAACGACTTATTAAGTTTTATATAAAACTAAACTTTATAGCTGAAAGAAATATTCGATTTCAAAACAATATTAACGATTCTAAATTTAAAAATAGATCAATTAACGTTTAAAATATAAAATACAGATCTATTAATTACGGAAATGCAAGCGCACAATAGACGCATCCTTATTAACTTCGGCTTAGTCAGTCATTTGCGTTCATTTGTTTTTATTATTTCTTACACATGACAAGCTCTGTTAGCAACTGCGCTGCGTAAAATAAAACCTTAATTAATTTCTTTATGAAGGATTTAATTGTATTAATATTATAATTATCTGTGGATTCATCGCTTAAATAAATATATAAAATTGGCATTGTTGAAAATATAAACATAATCTTAATTACATCTTAAATTCTATATAATATTTAAAATAGATACGTGTAATTTTTATATAGATTCAATTAGAATATTTCAACAATGTATTTAAATATTTCATGAGTTAAACAACAGTTTTTCAAATACAGAACATATGATCAGTCAATAATTTAACTGTTTTATTTCAAAGAATTTAACAAGATTAAAGTTTAAAGACTTGTAATCATAAATAGCTATCGTTTCAAATTACTTTACATAAAAGAAAGGGACAGCAATATTATTAGTATCCATGATATACATTAATATTGTATTATGTACATCGTATAATGTAAGGCGTCTATGTAATTTAGAGACTACAAACATTTTACTACACAATACATATTCTATAAGAGAAATATGGCAAAATCGAAGCGATGTTTCTATATTTAACAATATGTAATATACTAAAATTCGTTTTTATTACAGTTGTTTCGGGAATTCTTTCATTTAATAGCCATTTCTTTAGCTTTTTGGCATTTTATATGCTAATCCAGAGCATCGACATTTTTTTAACAGAATTTCATCAATATCCGATTAATCTATATTTATCTCGGTTTAATATTAAAATGACACTACTATACTAATAGTAGTGTTAATTAAAAAAAAAAAAACAATTTATGTCTCTTGATAATATATAATAGATTTAAAGGTAGTCCAATACCATTATTGTTGTGTGTAAATAAAAAAGCTTTTTATTGTGTCGGGAGCATCCCACTGCGCGTACGCATCTCGTGTGTCGCTGTCACTCCGGCGTAGTCAATGGACCAACGGATGACAGGTATGAAAACTGGTTCTAATGTACATTTTAGTTTATTATGTTACAAGTTTACGCAAATTATGATTATAGTGTCGATTTTTCTTTTTTTTATTCAAGTATAACTTCAACAAGAACGCAGACATTAAATAAGTATGTAAACAATACTAATATTAAATATGCGAAAGTGACTATATCTGTCTGTCTGTCTGTTGCTCTTTCAATTTGATTAAACTTGGTATGAAACAAGCTTAAACGCCGACAAAGAACATGAGCATTTTTATGCTTAATACCTGACAACCAACCCGTAAAACGCGAGAAAAGCCGCGCGCGACAAGCTAAACTCATATTTTTTTAATTTGTATTATACCATTTTCATAAACTTTATATAAGTGCGTACATAACCTACCTACCCTATCGTACAGTTAGCAACAAGATAACGGGGGTCCGGTTACTGTAACATACCTATTGTCGCAACGCCTTTGACTGTTGATTTTAAAACAGCATTTGTTTTATTAGACGCTGTTCAGTTATAACAGTTACGACGTTTTGTTGAACAAATTGTGAATTCTATTTTCGAATATTTATTGCCTTCTTTCTATTTATGAAATGTCCTAGACTCTTACTTTCACCGAATTAAGACAATGGCCGTTTAGGTCCATTGTTTCTTGTGACATTTTTTTCATATAATTACCGAACTGTTAAGAACAATGAGACATTTTAAATGGCAGTGATTAGTGTCTTTGCTCTGATTTTCGATATAATTATTTGTAAATATAATAAAAAAATATCTTTTAAGAGTCATAATACTTATAACGAATGATACATATATTAACGTAACGATTCAATATCTAAGCATAATGCATATGTTTTACGGTAAGTTTAAAAAAAAAAAATATTTCGACGTGTTATTTGAAAACGTCCGTTAAGTTTGTAATGTTTGTTATAAAATCAGAATATGCCTATTATAAGTAGTAAAATCATGAACGTCTATATTAAACAAGTTTAATTGTTTGTACTTCGATTTTTACTAATTATAGATAAAAATTGATTTATTTTAAATTCCAGAAATAAGAAAAATTACGAAATTATTTCCATTATTATTGTAATGTCTAAAATATACTTAAATTGTGAATGGTGAATGTATGAAATGAATCAATCTTTCAAAATTCAAGTATCGTATGCAATATCGCAGCAACGTTATCCTGCCAGCGGGTGCGCAGGCGCATCTACCTGAGTATGAGCGACCGTATAGCGTCCCGTTACACGGAAAAAAGTTTTAAGAGTAAAAAGGTAAGGGTTCCGTTACATTTTGAATAAAAAATTTATTTCAAATAGATAAGATAAGAAATATTGACAAATTAAAGAATAACAATAATTTGCAAGGATATTTTAGTGTTTCGGTTACATACCATTCAAAATAAGTATAGCAAAGAATATCAAAATAATGTCTAACCAGTACAAGTACTTGTATGCATTCAATAAGTATATAACTATTCAGACATCCCTTTTTTGTCCGCATTCGGTTGTTAACAATCATTGAACTTATTCATAAGACTAAGACTGGGTGTCCTTTTCAACCCCAAACACGAAAACGAGATCGCGATAAAGTTAAGATCTGTCAAATTGGCGATTTTCTAATGTATTTGTTTTATTTAAAAATAACAAAAAACTGTCATTAAACGCAGATATATTTATAGAATGTGTACTTATAATTACTGGATAATTATTATGACACTGACATAGTTAATATGTACTCTCAAATTATAACAGCATTGAATTTTATTCGAAAGTAATCGAACATTAAAAAGGTTTATTTTTAAAGAGCAAATTCACGAACAAAATATGTATATAATTAAATATCACTGTCAACGGACCCCCAGAGTCCCTTCCACCGTCTTTACCACCTGGCAAGTTGTATGATGTGGCATCACAAATTTAAATTAACTTCTATGTAATAAAATATATGAGTTCCATTTGTTGGCACAGTATTAAAATATTACCTATTGACCTATTACGGTTTGGGAGAAATTGGAAATAAATCGTTGCTGTCTAAATTCATCAATCAAATCAATGCGTCTCGCATTAATCACTCTTACGAGTAAATAAATAAAGATCATTATTGGATGAATAATGTAATAGTTTACTGAGATCTGATTACGGGACATTAAACGTGAAATCAGAACAGATATTCTTACTTGATTAGTTGTCGGATTCGACAGTCTTTAAGATGAAGAAAATGCTAAGCGAACTTTATTGTCTTTGCTTTAGTTTTATTTCTTGTGCCTGAAGTTCATTGGGCTTGTCAATACGAAAGACGCATATTAACATTGAAAACCCAATCTCTGATATGCAAGCAAATAACGCGTAAGGGTGAGCGAATTATAACGATGATTTAACACGTACGACGTTTTTACAAAAAGCAATCTTTAAGTCTCTGGTATTTATATTGTTATATAAGCTGTCGATATTCCAATAGAAATACGAAAAAAAAATATAAACATATCCTCTTACTACAGACTATTCCGTTATAGTTCAACAATAGAGACTCTTCGTCAATTATGTACAAATAATCCAGATGCATTAAAATTTGGTAGCAGCTGAAAATAAATATTAAATATATCAATCAATTTTGACCCTTATATCCTGTTATAAGAAGGTAATATTGCGTGTACATTTAAATTTACGACGGGAATCTGTAAGGATACGTAATGCACCTGCGTAGCTGTCCTCACGATAAGTACGTTTTGCGGTGGATCTTTTATTTATAGTGTGGGAAATATTCGCGCGAATGAGATTTTTTTGCTCCAAAGAAACGGGTTCACGCTATGTGACATAATACGAGAGATCAGCATCCGAGACGAGTTTACATGCATCCCTTTGGTGGTTTTGCATTGTTATATAAAGAATACATTATTTATATTATATTAATTTATATAGCAAGAGATAGAGATAATGACGGAAAAACGGACCAAGAAAATTTAAATGGCATATGTATATACATACAGCAAAGGTACATTGTGATTTTAATCTTAAAACATTTATATAAACATAAAAATATAACAACAGTTGTCAATCCTTTTAAGAATACTCAGAACTGTAAAAATTGTAAGTAAATGAATTATTATTTGCTAATTTTTAGTCTTGGAGATCATTATTATTATTTCACGTTCTAAAATCACATTTTTATAGCATCAGTAGGTATGAGATTAATTGTTAAGTGTCTTGTGCCTTTCGTAGTTACACTGCCTCACTCACCCATCAAACCAGATCAGAACAATACTAAGTATTCTGCTTGGCGATAGAATATGTGATAATTGGGCATACCTAAATGGCTTGTACTAAGCCCTACTACCAAGTGAAACTACATTAACAATTGTTAACGAATATATACATGAATATGCGGGCAATAAATTTATTTATACCTTGGTACAAAAATGGACGTCTTACGACTAACGACTATAGTAAATAATACTAAATCAATAGCAAGAGAAGAATTTATTCTTTCCAATTACGTCGAGAAGTCCTGGTCACAGTTGTCTCAGAAATAGCCGTAAATTCCTGGCAGGAGATACAAGTCAAGCAGGCGAAAAGACGATCAAAGGACTACGTGATTGAATATATCACGTTTAACGTTCGTTTCGTTTTCGTTTCATCCAACGTGAAGTGTTTAAATAGAAATTTGAGAATTCCAAAGGTTAATTCCGAATTTAATAATAATATTAAAATGTTAATTTATATACATCTAAAATATTAATAAGGTCTTAGAAACATGGAGTTGAAATAATGCAATAAATACAAATTAATATTTAAAGTTAACCGTCACTTAACTCGAATGCATTTAAATTATCTAAATATATTGTCATTTTAAGTATTAGGAATATAAATATTTTTGTTATTTTTCAGGTCTTTCGTTATTATTATTTTTTGTAAAGAATAAGAAAAAGAATAATTCAAAATAGTTTTAAAGACTTCAGATATCCCAAAGTTTTGCAAACAAGTCGTACAAGTTTTGACATTGGATCGTATGACCAAACAATTTTCCTTCGGCTCATTTCATTTGTAAAATGAAACAAAAGGTTGGATAAATGTTACTTTAAATTTTGATGGAAAACATTTGGCAAGCTTCCTCCAGGAATAGGACTGAGATCTAGGAACTGTTTGGCTGTTTACTTCGTACAACGCAGGGAGAATATTTATACCCAAGAAATACTCAAAGCTAGTGCAAAAATAGCTGCCAACGCGGTGCAAGCGCGTCTTATTGTAATACTCCGAACTGACGACATGTTGTTTTATATACAGATGTATGTATAAAATACACGAAGCTTTTGTTTTCATTACTAATAAATGAATTGTTGATAATATGCACTAAAATATATAAGTAGTTATAATTATAAATACCATAAGAGTTAATAGCGGCTGCAAATTCATTGTAGCAACTTAACATACAATTCCACATCTCTAACATTTATAAAAACCTTTATTCAAATTAGTGGAAACTCTATGGAGATAAGTTTGAAAGTTTGATATTTTTAATCATCCATATCTCACTCGTGATTTCCAGCAATACACAAGTGAGATATGAAGTATGATCTTACAGAATATTGTATACAATTTAGCTTTTCGAAATAAAAAAAGATATTTTTGAAACGAATATGTACCTGTACTATATAAGGATATCTTATAATATTTTTCAGCACCAATATTTAAAAATGGAACGTAACATAATGCATGGAATCTGCAGTTTAATTCAAGCATTACCTAATCTTTTTTATGATACCAGTAGGCACGGACAAATGGGCCACGTGATGGTAAGTGGTCACCATTGCTATTAGTGCCGTATGCACTTATAACCATTTCTTACATAGCCAATGCGCTGCCAACCTTGGGAAATTATTGGTGGTAAAATATATGATGAGTGAGTGGTACCTACATAGATGGGCCAAACTGATTAGGTGCAACTGGAAAAACATACATACAAATTGTCAAGAATGATGGCCATCGATTCTTGGGAAATAATAGATAACTTCCCATCAATACTTCATCGACTACACTTGAGTAATTAAAATGATTATAAATATAAAAATTGAATTCAAAGAATTATAACAAGCTTGTTTTCATACCAGCACAAGTATCGCATAAGTACGTTTGAGGACGTAATTAATTTGTATAAACATTTTGGAGTGTACGGGCGATTGACATTGTGTAAGTATGAAAAAGTATAACAGGTTCACTATAGTTCTTACTTTCTCATAAAGACCAAAGCAGGAAACAAATATATGACGTTACAGACGCCAAAATAACGGACAAACAAATAATAACATACCGATCGCGTATGACTTAGGACAATGTATTGGAAAATAAACGTGCGTGATCATCTCACTTGAATTAAGAATAAATTTACACGAAAACAATTGAAGCTGAAGGCATTATAAATGAACATCACTACAAAGTATAAAACAAAGTTGCTTCCCGCTGTCTGTCCCTGAGTATGCTTAGATTTTTAAAACTACGCAACGGATTTTGATGCGGTTTTTTTAGTAGATAAAATGATTCAAGATGAAGGTTTATGTGTATAGTACATGCATAATATAGTAGAAAAACACTGATCAAATTTTACAGGTTTCTAATGTGATGTAAATAAACAGTTTTTTTGTGCTTACATTGCAAGCGCTGGCGGAATCCTTTAAGATAAATCAAAATATTGTACTACAGTATTGTATACCATAAAAAAGTCTACAAAATAGTCCGCGATGGTATATGTCTATCTCTTAGGCATAACCCACAATAACCATTTTTTATCCTTTACTTTTTACGAGTATAATGGCTTTTACAATTTTATCCGATTAAGTACCTTAAACACCTTGGAAATTTAATATAGATCAATATGGCCCTTTACGGCATATAATTTAAATGAACATTTTCGACGATATTACAGATTTAAAATGCAGGGACATAGGGACTATTTGTAATTTCTAATGACAAAAAAACTGAAAGTGTTATATAAAGACATTCTGTAGAATATTTAGTATCAGCATAGCGAGTCGCTAATAAATTATAAATCTACTATAGAAATGATAACACTATTAGTCATACGAATGAATTTTGAAGAAAGTCTAAGTTAAGACACTTGAAGACAACCAATTGCACTTAGGGAATTCGAAATAAAACATTTCCGTCTCGACTCTCAATCCAATTTTCGTTAAATTTATTGCAACGTTAGTGCCAAGTGGGTTACTCTTTGGAGTGATGTTTATTGTGTCAGCGCCCGCATCTACGCCCCTATAGCACCCAATCAGATTAATTGCTAAACCCTTCAATTAATCAATTAGATATGCAGAAACCTTACGACATATTTACCAAAACAAAACTCTAATATCACTTAGTCTGTAAAATATAATGGAGTTACGGTTTAAAACAAGACTGTTTTGCCATACATGGCATCAAAAACTTTCTATAATAATAATAATCACATATAACACTAAACGAAGTGAATAAACCAACTTAATAATATTTATTTGATTGAAAAGTTGGCATCAAGGCTTCCGGCCATATATGTATAATGTATATAACTCAGGAATTCTCCAAGCTATAAATTCACAGTATGTTCTTTGAATATTTCTTATAGACTGCATACTATTATGATCCTTATTCTCAAATAATAAGCCTACATAATTGCATGGCATGCTATGAAATAATTTTAAATTTAGACTAGCGATCGGTAACAACTTATCGAAATCTTAAGTGGCACTCAATGACGTGAGAAAATTAACGAAAACTGTTGATTGTTTGATTATCGACATCGTGTTTTATCGATCGTCGATTGAAACCGTGAACTAATTCTTACTTCCTGAATTTACCACTTTTATCGGTTTTGTAGGTGGTCATATCGATAAAGAGTTATGGGGCTACCCTCGATAAGGTCCGAGTAGAGTCGATTACACTGTAATCGTCGATGGTTCGAGTTCAAGTCCTGGAAAAAAGCCTACTATTGTTTATTTCCGTCACGAAGGATACTGGATGCGTTGTCCGAAATCGACCAGTAGGATAAAGATGAACCATTTAACTATTAAACTTTTCATTTATTACACAATTAATTTAAATTGACTAAAGTTATTACGTTACGTTTGGAGTAGTGAATTGGACATACATTTTATTTTGTATTAAAGTAAGTTGTTGACACTAATATGCATAATATCACGGAACGCATTAATCACATCGTCATTATTTGATAGATAAGAAAAGTGTCATCAGTATCTTCCCGTACTGTAATCATCATCCTCAACATAAAAATTACACCTAGACGTTGCATTAATGTATTTAAAATGATTATGCCGCAGACAACCTGTTTATGAATACAAGCCATGTCAAGGACTTTACTGAGTTGAAACGTAAAACACTGAAAATGTAAACTTATCATGAAAACTTGATTCATTTATTTACTTGCCTTAATAACAGTACATAATATTTTTATATAATAGCACCCTTTATTAAGTCTTTGTCGACGGAAATTTAGAAATATATTTTCTTATTTCTGTCATCCCAAAAACGTATATTTATTTTTAACAGGTTTGATTTCCGGCAAGTCATTATTTGACAATCTATGCAGTGTGAGCGCAAAGACAAGGGCCTCCTTCATTATTAAATCCGTTGGGTTAGCTAATCCGATTCGAAAGAAAATGCTTCAAGGGCAGAATCTTTACGTGTATCGGGCAAGAGAGTATGAACACCAGTATCAAAACTTCGGACTGCTACTAAGAATTTCTTGATAGAAAAACCTAATTACCATTTTATTAGCCCAATTTGGCATTGAGCACTTCGGGTAGTTTTGTAAAATCAACAAGGCAGTTAAGAAATACTGTCATATCCACTGTGGCCCAGCATAGAGACAGATCCTGGATTAGACCTCTCCCCGCAAACAATCTTGTCGGCAATACTAAAGCTAAGCAGGTAATCAACATAGTGGACTGTGGCATCCGTTTTTGAGGCCGTCATGTTACAGAAGGAGATGGCGGAACGGAAATGAGAAAGCGCGGAGACGACGAAGGCGTCAGTCTAGGACTTCCCATAGTCCCGATGCTCGGGGAAAATGACTTTCGTTTAGTCGTTATTTTAAAAAAATGTATCAAGGGTATAACTTTACCCAATTACAGAATTGCACTTAGTAATTATAAAAATAAATACACAACTTTGTTTGTGTACATTCGTTTTTATAGTATACTATATAATGCAGTAAAATATATATATAATAGTAATAAAAAATAAATATGATTCATGTCTTTGGATAAAATGACCAATATTGAGGTCATCATATTGGGAAATATTATGTGTAACAATAGTACGATATGGCAATGTTTGATGTTATTTGAAAAATATATCCGAGGAGTGTTGCCAGTATTATTTAGAACAAACCAAACAGACATACTCTCGCATTTAAAATATTACTTGGATATAGTAAGAGTGACAGGTATACAAAATAATTTTCATATTGTTTTACTAGACTGTCCAATGAATGTTAATGATCAGTAATGTGTTGAAGATGGATCTCAGTGTCGGTTTGCGTGGCAACGTGAGATATCATCTGAAAAGCACGCGACCATTGTTCACACGGCGATGTGGGGTCAGCTGGAACGGGTGCAGTGAAGCGCGAAATTACGCTAGGATTAGAATCATTATAATTAGTGATTTGACACTGTTTTATTTTAAACGAACTCAAGATTTTTTTTTTTATTATCTTCGAAAAACAAATGCGTAAATAAACAACATATTATCTTGAGAATAAAAAACACTACTGTCCTTATTTAATGAATTAATTAATTTTTAATCAGTATCAATCGGAATGATGATATGATTCTATTTATCCAGATGTACGAGATCTGTTTTAAATGTCAAAAATATATCGTGGAATAAATAAACTCATATACATACACATATACATAAATAAACCATGAAAATATTAGAGCCCTTTTTGGGCAATGTAATTTGCCTGATGGTAGAAACTAAGATGACATCGTAAATTACGACAGTACTAGTCGTAATTATAGTAAATATAATTATTAATGTTTATTTGTAGATACTTATACAATGAATATGTTATAAATAAGCATTAATACGAAACATCAAATAATTTGAAATGAAGCGGAAATGCTAGGGCAAACAATTCTGATAATTTCCGTCTTCAATTTATTCATGGCAAAATTAAAATATTTGCAAAGACATTTTTATTTTAACGACATTCATACATTAAACATTATCAAAATCGAAATATACCTTATTCAAGTAGGTTTTTACAAGCACTTTTGAATCGATATTTAACAAACTTTAATGTAGTTTGTGAAGCTACCGTATCCGTCACTTTGACGAAATCAATGTAATTTCAACTTTTTATTTCATTGATATAAAGTTCATTCAACCACACTCAATTTAATATTTATGGTACCCACTAATGCAAATACATCGGCTGGTACGAAAATGTCCGAGAAGTGACTAAGAGAAACTTCCGTCCGTAAATATATAATTTTCCATTACCGACGTCATGTAATCGCTATACTCTATGGTTTTGTAATTAAATGACGTGTCCATTTGACAATATAATTATGTCTCGGCGTAAAGATACTTTTCGTTGGAATTATACCTTGGAAAATTTTTAAATTAAGAACTTACACTTTATAAAATTTTGCTTGGACGAATACTAAAAATAAAAAAAAAATCGTTGGCTTCGTTTATTTATAAATTATGCTAAACTTACGGGATTTAAATCCACTACGACTAGTTATGTTTCTTGAATTGTTATTTTTCAATAATTTTTAAACTTATTAAAAAAAAAAAAGACTGCTGTAGGATGTATTGCAAGGATTATCACAAAGCTTCGTTTCATTTAAATAACAATTACCACCGGTCGATTTATATCAAGGAAAAATATATAAAATCGATCCAATAGTACTTCAAACGAACAGTCCAAACAAAAAAACCCAAAGTACTGCATACAATTACATTAATCTTAACTCAATTTTACAACTAAATTGGAAACAAATTATTTCGACCCGTCTAACGAAATGCCGTACAATAATTGGTAAAATTCCATTATGATGAAAGGTACCGTACTATCCGATCACATGAATCACAAATAAGCATTAACGGAAAGTCAGTGTATGAAGCTCTTATAAGGCTTTCGAGTAAATTTCCGCAAAGATTTCCGTTCTAATATGGTTAATACATTATTTAGTAATGTGCTATTAGAGTTTTAAGTACATATATTTATTAATAAGGATTCATTTTAGTATTGCCTGACTGAAAATAACTACTATACTCTATTTGTATAAGATTATATTAATAATTGTTTGTAGCCTTCAATATAGCCTTCAACATGCATCGCTACAAAATTTATATGGATACATTTTGATGAGCAAACGAGCAAAGTCGCGAGTTTGGTAATATTTTTATATAAGTAGGGTAAGAGTTGTAATATAAAACAACTATGTATAATAATTTTAACCCAGAAGTATTAAAAAGTCGTTAGAATTTATTTCCTCGGGTGTATATGATACATTTAATTTAATTGAAAACATGCCACTTAAAAGTTTCAGAAGTTGGTCTACTTATTAATTTATAGTTTTCAAGTGTGATCTCTTGACGATTTAAAATTTAAGATCGCTTCAAGCACATATTTATATAAATGTTGATAGGCATCGGTTTTGCTCTCTCCAGCAAATAGCTACAGCAATGCAAATATGCATCATATTTTTTATAGAGTTGTGTATTATGACATAAACGTTGTATGGACGATACTTTGGATAAAGATATCTGGATTTAGGCTCGGGTATAATTATGAATATTAACATCATTTTAATCTGGTTATTTAAAAGAGCAACTATGCGAGGTCTTCGCCGTTTCTCCTCGCTGGGGTCTGCTTCCCGAATCGGTGGTAGCGTTGGAATATTGACGATTCATAAATGGTTTATTGTAAAGTTTACTCGAATAAAATACATTTGATTTAATATGTGCACCATAGATATACCAGTGTAAAATATAAAGTTAACACTTATCTAGTCGTTCTGAAACGAATAACATCCATCAGTTTCGATTCGTGTTTAGCTAAATTTGGATGAAAGGTTTTGGAGATCCTTCACGAACTTTACTTCACGAGACACGAATCTTAAGTAAAAGATTTCGATTGGTGGCTATCGCATTCTTTTAGCTCCTAAAGGATGCTATCGTTTTGTGTGGCTTTTTTATCCTCTCTCGTAGTAGATCAATTGCAATTAGGAGCGATAAAATGTTTTCGCATGTTGAAACATCCGTTCTCACATATTCAGTAGATTAATACATTAATATCCGTTGAGGGTTGTAAACATCCTTTAACATGTTATCTCGAGCGGTACGCTAAGACGTATTTAAATTAAAATTTTAAATTGTAGCAATTTTCAATAGATAAAATATAAATCGATGCTGATATGCTTAATTCAGGTAATAATGCTCACGTAATGTCACGTGACAATCTGTTTAGAACTTCGAATGTATGGCGCAGGAATTATAGTTCCGAGAACGAAAGATAAACACAGTTAAACGGAACCCATAAAGTGTTTTAGTGATGACATTTTCTATAAGCTGTCAAAACGTCATTAGCAATAAACACAAAGTATGGGAAACGACAAGGAACTGTCATCGTAAAAGTGTTTTTAGTGTTCCGTACCAAAATACGTGTTATTTCTTCGGACTCAATAGTCACAGAAAATTTTTGCTGATATATATAAATATATATTTAAACAATTTGTACTAGGAAACCTTACGATATTTTCCTTCATCGCCGAGGACGAAATCTCTACATAGTATAAAACAAAGTCGCCACGTCTGAACGATGAGATCTTTTAAACTATGCAATGGATT
Source organism: Vanessa tameamea (assembly GCF_037043105.1). NCBI lineage: Eukaryota > Metazoa > Arthropoda > Insecta > Lepidoptera > Nymphalidae > Vanessa > Vanessa tameamea. The sequence goes on from NC_087316.1 coordinate 2,299,834, forward strand.
TTACTGAATTTTTTACCAATAAGCAGAGTAATTTAAGAGGAAGGAAGGTGTAAATTCAGTGATTTTGAACCAGCAATCTTCGTTCGAGATTCACGAAAACATGGTAGACACTACTGGGCCACCTCGGCTCCAAGCAATATTAACCATACGTTTTATTATACTATTTTTAAAACTAAATGCATCTTTATATTTGTTCATTTGATTGATTTAAAGAGTTATTGGCATAGAACATAGTACCATAGTCATACAATAGATAGCGAGCGATTCGTATAGGTTAATTCTTAAAAACGGAAAAAATTGCCATAGCTACGAAGTCCGGGTATCAACTAGCCAATATTATCTGGTTTAGAATATTCTTAAATTACTTTTGGACAAAAACTTTTAAATTGATCAATTGGTCAAAATTTACATGTAAATATTGAATGTTTTTTGTCAACGTCTGGTTTCCCCGATAAATGTCATACAAATTGTCGCATTGGTAATATTTATAAAATCATTTAAATTAAATTCACAATTCGGTTTACTGAAGTTATTTCGTTGTTATTGTCTGCTATCGGTCAATTACTCGACAGACGAAGATGAATTCTATCCATATTATCTATAACATATTAGCTCCCATGGTCCATGGCTCCCATCCTATTGGCGATGTTCGGAATGTTTAACAATCTTATCATTGTGGCTATTGTGGCCAATCAGAAGGACCAGTTGCTCGCGGCCCGCATATATTTAAAAAAACGCCTTTTTTTCAAAACTGACAACTTAAAACACTAATCCTACCCCATAATTTTATCACAGAATTAAAAGCAACGAAAATCATAAAAGATCTGTCACGGCAAATAATTATTTACACTTGATACAAAATTAGACGTTTAATATATATGGGTCAAACCCGACAAGTGTGTTTACACGTCGTAAATGAGAAACGACACGTTCGACCCCATTATCTGTTTACATTTTATATAAATAAATTTTACGGGTTTACATTTCAATTTATAATGAGTGAACGTTTTGATACTACGGAACCAAACATGATAATGCAGTCCGTATTGTAACATAGAGCTCATAAATATTATTATTTTGGAATACGTAATAAGGAATACATAAGACTAAACTTATATGCAAAAAAATTTCGATTAACATTATCATTAACTTTTAAAGGACTTAAGCATGAACAATCGGAATAACTTTGTAAAACATAAATATTATTTACTAGTCGTATGTGAATAGAGAGATGGAATAAAATCAATTAAATTATTAGTTAAATGTTATATACCGTGTCATCCAAATGATCGTTGCTGTTCAGCCGTTTTCCTATTCTACTAACACAACGATCCAGTCGCGGTTCGATCGAAGTCAGACGGAATAGAATCGGGAACGTAGCAAAACCGTTACAAGTCATTAGAATTAATCCCCTGGAACATTTCATATTTGTTATTATAAACGCGTTTCATTCGATAGAAATCATAGAAGATTTAAATTATTCTGCGACACACGGATGCCATAAGTGTTCCAGCGTTTATTACATACTGAGAAACGCAGGTGCAAGCTTTGCATATAAAGATGTGATGCACGAGAGATAACCGCATTAGGAGATGTTGTCGGTACATTTCTCCGTTATCCGCGAACTACATTCGAACTTAACAACATACGCATATTGTATTTCTTATGTTTGTGTAAATTCCGTTTATTATTATTCGTGTTAATAGCTTTGATTACATTTTGACAGTAGAAATAAAACCATGTAGACAGATTATAGAAATACACGCCGTCCAAAGGATGGACCCATTTCACTCAGGACGTTGGGTAATAACTATACTAATATTATAAAGAGGTAAAATTTGTTGGTTTGTATGTAGGAGCTAATATCCGGGTCCAATGATGCAATTATAAAAATGTTGTCACTAGTAAAAATATATTATTATTCCTGTGAGCTATAAAGTATAAATCAAATGAATATATAATCAAATGAATAATGAATAGCACCCTCGAATCTTAAAGAAAAATATTACTTTGTAAACAAATCAATTATTATTATTTTTTATTTATTTATATAAAGCTTCTTTGCACGAAAGGAGCGCAACGATTCTAAATGTGACTGTTAAAACTTTTCTAACGCAATGAGGTTTACTGCTAACACTTGAACTATGATGCACATTATTAAAAAAAATATATAATATATATTTTTCAGTCCTACTGAGTGTTTAACGTGTACTAGAAGAACGAGAATAACCTCAAGAGGTTCAACTTTGACTTTTTAATTCAGGCTAAGATTTTAAGAATATGTTATAACGACGAACTATTAAAAAAAACAACAAATTAATTAAAAGCAGAATGAAACGTGTAACCTCAAGATTCGAAAACGATACCTTGATTATGCCTTTAGTTGTAATATAGAGTACTAGCTGAACCTGCGGCTTTACCCGCGCGAAAATTATAAAACACAAACTTTCAACCCCCGGTTTCCCCCCTTAGGAGAGGAGTTTCGTAAAATCCGTCCTTAGCGATGTCTACGCCCAATAAGGAGCCTACCTGCCAAATTTCGAGTTGTAGGTGTATAGTTTCTTAGATTTCGTGATTAATCAGTGACTGGTATTTCGCTTTTATATAAATGTGTAGATTACAACTAATTTATTATTTACTAGCGACCCGCCCCGGCTTCGCACGGGTGAAATGCTGATACTAAATATACTACAGAATGTCTTACAACATTCAGTTTTTCAGTCGTTAGACAATACAAACCACCATATGCCTGCGTTTTAAATCTGTAATATGTTCGAAAATATTAATTTAAATTACATACTGTAAAGGGCCATATTGGTCTATATTAAATGCACAATGTATTTAATGTACTTAATTGGATAAGAATTACTGCTGTTGCTTAAAAGCGCTTCGAAAATAAGTCATCATTTTTCGTAAAAAGAAAAGGATAAAAAATTGTATATCGCGGACTTTTTGTAGAACTTTTTAAGGTGTACAATACTGCAGCACATTATTTTCATCTATGTATCTCGTAGGTTTCAGTCAGCATTTGCAATGTAAGCTCAGAAAATGTGTTTATTTACGACATCACTTCAGAAACCTCTTAAATTATCCTCTACTATATTTATATGTATTATACATATAAACCTAACTCTTTAATCAATCTATCTATTAAATGAAACCGCATCAAAATCCGTTGTGTAATTTTAAAGATCTGAGCGTACACAGGGACAAACAGCGGTAAGCGACTTAGTTTTATACTATGTAATGATAATGATTAGTCTTTTACATAAATAGATGCAACTTCGTGTTCTGTAGTCATTACAAGTCGTAAATGTGTTTTATGTATCGACATTTAATGTTAATGGCGTTAAGTTAATGTTATATATAAAAAATATGTTGTATCTGTTTGAGTCAAATGAACTTCAACACTTTTTGGCCGATTACATTTCTGAGTAGGTATCGAGCACATATTCTAGTACCAAATAGCAATACTTAAGTGTTGTTGTGATCCCGTTTCTGGTTGTTGAGTGGGTGGTACCTACCCAGACGGGCTTGCACTAAGCACCGTCACAAAGTAAAGCTAGTGTAACTGCATGCACACGGGCCATAACATGTTAGTTCCCCGAGTTGGTGGCGTACTGACCATGTATGGAATTTATTTTTTATGATACGTTTTTTGCGAACTAGCAAATGGGCCACCTTATGATACAAGTGGTCACCATCGCCCAATGGATGATAGACAATGTTGCTGCAAGAAACCAACCTTACACTCACTTACGGCTCACTCACTCTTCAAATCGGAGCACAACAATACTGAGTACGTCTGTTTGGCGGTAGAATATCTGATTAGTATCTGGTGGTACCTACCCAGACGGGCTTGCAAAATGGCCTACCACTAAGTAATATATATATTTTTTGCATTAACATTGTCTATGAGGCAAATGACAATTTCTAGAACATAATATTTGCATTGTAAAGACTCGTGTTATATTGTTAATTACTATTGCAGCATATAGTACATATATACCCGTTTTATAACTAAGTGTTGTTAAATGCAATTATGACAATTATTTTGTTGTTATAAAACACCTTGATTGCTTTATCATGGTCAACAGAGAACTTACCACCATATACGCAACAATAACCGCGGTTTCAACCTGAATATGTTACTGATCTTATATTGTACATCCCGGCTTCACTTCAGATTGAGGAGCAAACATAAAAATCCCATTTTTTTTTTGTAGCTTACACTTAATCCAAAACGCTGCTTCAACGCGGAACTGGGTATACACATGTGGCAGATTTTCTTCCGACACATACACATATGTGTCATCGTGATGTTTTACATAAACCCTAGCACGAGAATAAAGACAAATCAAGAGCACGCAGATATGAATCTGCAGCCTTACCCATAGACAAAGGCGCTGTAAGAAATATTAACCATTCCTTACATCACCTATGCGCCACCAACCTTGGAAACTAACTAACTAACCGGAACACAACAATACAGTGTACTGTTATTTGGCGGTAGAATATCTGATGAGTGGGTGGTACCTACCCAGACGGGCTTGTACAAAGCCCTACCACCAAGTAATTACTATTACTATTGCTCTGATTTTAATTAAGTAAATATAACAAAATCATAACACAGTCACGGCGTTTTGCGTTGTTATCTGTATTTTAAGTATTAACATTGTATTAATAGTAATCGATCTAAAGACGCTTCATAAGAATAGCATTAAACCTGTAATTTATAAAACACAAAAACTTACGACAAAAACAAGTAACAATGCGACTAAACAAGACGAACGTTTAAATTAATTTTCTATAATTAAGCATGACTGGATTGTGCCATTCATTCTAGTTATTCTGATGGGAATTTTTTTTTAGTTATACGTTTCTGTATCTGGTGATATTTTATTCTTAATATAGAACAACCCGATGCAAAACACGATGTGGACATTGATTCGAGTCATCTTGCGAGCACTTTTGATTTGTCATAATTTGTATAATTTTTTTTAAACGTATATGCATTACTTTAATTACTAAATTGCTTGTTTTTGTCATCAAATAATTTTACAATATAAACATGACTCCCATTTTCATTACAATACAAAGCGATTGACGAGAAATCCTTCGAAAGCCTGACCACCACTACATTTCCACCTGTAGAGCAGCTCGTTGTTATGTGGTCATTCAGAAATAAATTACAAACGGTTTCCTGATTTTTGATTTGTTAACGTACTCACTGACTTTATTAGCAATAAAAAAAAATGTCTTATTTACTCCAAAGAGTTCTGCGTTGCCCGAAAGAGGCAAAATAATTATAATTTAATAAGGAAATAATTTAGTAAGGAATTTATTAACGATTTTGAACTGAACGTCAAGACATTTAGATTTTAATGAATAAAATATCGAGTTACAAAAAAATAACAATATACTGGTAAATAATTATGCTGACTCCATGTAATACGGTGGCTCGTGGGAATCGCGAAAAAGTTATTACTTTATATCGTATCTATTATAACATTGTTATAAAAAACAATTATATAAATAATATTAATTATATAAACTAAGTAAGAACTTTGCTAGGAAACAATTCGCGATACTGATAAACAGTAATATAATAGATTCCGCCCTCCGCTTCACCTGCATTTTAGGGGTCAGCGCAGGTGTTAGGGATAAAAAAGAACCCTAAATGGTATTTCAGACTATAGTCTATACTTTCGCCATATTATATTCAGATTCGCTGTCGTGATTGAGTAAAAAACGAACATCCATCCAAACTTTCGCATTTATAACATTAGTAAGATTATTTACGGTTTTACAAAATGGCGACTCCTACCACAATAAGGATAACTTAATCTTTACAAGATATTTATTATATAAATAATGATTTATATAATAGGTATCTTGTAAAAATTAAAGTTAGGAGTTTACTTTTTATTACGATATATAATCTGTATCAAATATACGAGTAACTAGGCACGAGAATTTTAGTTCACAAGTGTACTCCCCTTCGACACGTTCGGCAATTCGACACGTTCTGAGAGCGAAAATTTAAGTAAATAATTAAATAAAATAATCCACATCAAACAACAGATCAATTAAGAGATCTACAGAACCAAAACGAGTTATTCGCATGAATACAAACAAAATGAGATATCATTACCCACTTCGATGATAATTTCGTGCTCTGAAAAATTAGTTTGACAACACAATACAAAACCGTTAATCAAAGTGAAAAAATTGGAACGTGTGAACATATTGTTATGCATGCAATGTGCAAATAGAGCCGGCTTCCATCAGGTCGTGCAGACATTGATGGCTCAGTGGGCTTTGGAAATGTATTCGCTAATAATTGTTAATACTGTCATTGAAAATTTATTTAAATAAAATTAATTTATTCATTTATTGTCTTTAATATATGAATACATTAAAATTTTGTACGTACTTATTCAATGTCAATATAAAAATACAAGCGCCTGAAGTAGGCCGAGCGTGTGTCTGAGACGCTCATTCGATGACGTTATACAAAATATACGGGCAAAATAAAAATATATTTGTAATATATCGTAATTGATTAATAAAGTGGTAACATGTTTAGAATTTCTAATGACAATCTGGACAAAGCCGATTTAGAGTCGCTTAAAAATAAACTAAATTGTTTTCTAAACGTATCTACCTGTCTACTTCAAATAGAGCACGCAGAACATTATTGTGAAGCAACAAAAGCGAATACAAAAGCAAAACCGAATGCAAATTCCTGGTTGCGCGAAACGGCTCGCCTTTTTATTAATACGTCCAAAGTGCCAACAATCAAGTTTAATTATTATTAATTATGTACTTAAACAAAAATATATTAAACAAGGATTGTTGTGGTGCGTAATATGATAGAGCTATTAGTATTTTGCTTGGAATCGATAAATGTATCAACGGTTTACTTATTTTTAAGACTTCCTCAATTGGATTAGGCTATGGTTGAAATTATGTTTATGTATTAATTAAATTGTATTTCCTAACAGAGATATAGTCACGACAGCGAATCTCCAAGACGATGCAATTTTTAGCGTAGGATTAATGAGTAAATATAAGTTCAATCTTTATGCCCTCAATCTCATAGGGATCATCAGAAGGTATACCAAGGCATATTGGTGGTGGACAAGATTAGTGGATCAGATCCTTGACGTGCCTTTGGGGGGGGGGGAGGTATGTGTATCACTACTTATCACCGGCCTGCTATTGAAAGCTGTTTGACAAAAAACCCCAATTTTAGATTTAAGACCAGGAACATAGAGAATATGGATAAGGATCCAACAGCCCTGTAATTGAGAAAATAGACCAACGGGGCGGTTTACCTCTCTCCGCCACCATAGAGTATCAATGCGCTAACGACCTTAGCGTTCTCTTAATGTCTGTGTTGTTCTAGTTTAAGGATTAATAAGGAAATTGCTACTTTATTGCTATTTAATTGAGTTTGTTATCTTAACCATACTGATCAATCGTGTCTTCTCTATCCTACGAGACATTGGCGAAATAATCTATGCCCTGTCGGCACAACTAAAAAACTAAATACTAATTAAACTAAGAATTGAATTGAATTGGCCTTAGCGTTATCTACGTGGCATTATAATATGTTTTAATATTTATATATTATAACGGTATATTCTTAAAGTATATGAATGGTTGTTTTACAGCGTATTTGTGTAATTGCTACCGGTTAAATTTTTTTATCGGTACTTTAAGTATAATAAATAAATTTAAATGAACGGAACCCATATTAAGTCTGTAGTTAATGAACCGAATATAACTGCTAACAACGGCAAAGAAAGGCAACAATTATTAAGGCGAAGCAAACGAGGTCACCGAATAAATATTTTCATTTTCCTCAAAAGTAAAAGTTGGTATTTTCATATTTTTTGCCGTAATATTAAAATAATAACATTTTCCTGCGACCTCCACCTGGATCTTTAACCGATTCGCTCTCGACGATTAGATACGTTTGAGTAAAGTCAGTGATGCCAACTTGGGGATTTTCCTCCAAATGTAGAGGGAATCAAAATGTACAGGGGTTTTTAGGATGTTTACTAATTTAGGGGATTTTTTAGGAGAAAATTTAATAAAAAAAAGCATAAAAACTAAAAATATTGTAGGAAAAGAATATGAGGAAGAAGCAAAAAAAAGGTATGGTACTAAAAGTTAAGAAATAAATATTGTTGAATTTCAAATTGCTGAATAATTGAAATTTCCGCTGAAAATGAGTGTACAATAAAAACGTTAAGGGTTTGAGTCCATATTAAGCCTTATTTAGGGGACTTGGAATCTGTCCTACGAGGGGGAAAATCGGCAAGAGTCGGCATCAGCGAGTGAAGTGGAGTGCGCGCGACTGACCTGAGCAGACAGGTGAGCTGCACGTCGTTCTGGTAGCGCGCGAGCGCGGGCGCGCCGTCCACGCGCAGGGCGTTGACCTTGTCGCGCAGCGCCGCGCCGCAGCCGCCGCAGCGCTCCTTCAGGATCGACAGGATGTTCGGCTGCCGCAGGAACGCTATCACCTGCGGAGGCCGGATTGTTAGGTTTTGTGTGTGAAAGTGAAAACTCCTTGCGAAACGTCCTAGTCGGATCAGTGTAACTAGGGACTGAAGGTACATAAAATCTTAGTTCACAAGGTTAGCGGTACATTGACGATGTAAGGAATGCTTTATGTTTCTTACAGCGCTAACGTCTATGAGCGATGATGACCACATAGCATCGGGTGAACCATCTGCCCGTCCGTCAACTAATTCTTTAAAAAAAACATATATTTTTTTCATCATTTTATACAACCGAGCTTTTGACAATAATTTCGATACGATACCTTAACCCGTTCAATTTCGTTTTAATCGATTAAGGGGACGAAACCATTACAAATAACGAGTTCCATCAAAATATAATCCTTAATAAATTAATGTAATCTATTACTGCCGATGCAAGAGTAACAGAATATGGATTTATTCATATTTCCTTGAAAACTGGCATTGCTGATATTATTTTATTAAAAAGACATTATTTATCTTAATATCTTACGCAATTAAGGCTCATTAAAATAATCTATACTAATATTATAATTGTAAACATTGGATGGATAGATGTTTGATACTCAATAACGCCAGAGCGGCTGAACCGATCTTGATGGTCCAGAGATAGATATTTAGATAGATTTTAAGCCGGAAAAAAATAAACGGTTTCCGGGGGAGAGATTTTATTTGCAATAGTTTGAAAATACTAAAGCGATTTTAATAAGTTTTTCGCTATGAGAAAACCAATTTATTAAATAGTATCTAATACAAAAAAATGTATCTACAGTAAAACTAAAACAAAGTCCGGTAAATCTATTTTTTAATATGATTTAATGGCTATAATACGTTGAAAACAGCGAAAAAACACTAAACAATACGGATATAACTTAGTCGAAATTCTGACGTTTGACGAAGTCCTATTGCTAGTTCTTATAATGACATGTGAGAAATTTAAGAAAAATGTTAAATTTTAATGTACTGTCTTTAATTAATTCATTACCCGCACCGCGAAATAATATTCAATTTTATTTTTCACACGCCCGCCCCGCTTTCTTCTTCACAACATTCGTGTTCTAAATTCAAATTTTTAATATCTCTTCACAGTTCAAGGCGACAGCAAAAATTTACGTTATAAAAAAAAAAAAAATTAGAGCTATTTGTCGCTTAAGTGTAACAAATTAAATCCATATTCCATCTATTATAAAAATTAAGTTCAACTTTTAGATAAGATTTCAAGAAAGAAATATATCACTAGATATTCGAGATATCAATTTCGGTAGTTACAGCGCCATCTATTACGAAATAACGAAACTAAATTGTTTTACTTTATAGAACATTCGTATTTGAATGACGGATATTGTAATGAATCAATTGTTATTATTTCCAAGTTTGTTTATTGTTTTGATTAAGTACTGGTTTAGGTCCGAGGCTTTGCCCGCGTATAATGGGAACGTGGATTTAGGTACCTATAAAAAGCCTATCTCCTAACCCTGGGGTTCATCTTGATTCATACAAAATTTAATCAAATTTGTTTCAGTAATTTAACCGTGACAACGTAACAGACAGAGAGTTAGTGTGCATTAATAATAGAAGATATTTTATAGACTTGTAGTAAATTAATTACGACCAATTGTTTAAGTATATATAATTAGTAATAAGCAAAGTAAGTAGAAATAAATAAATTTATGTTTTGCAAACTACACTGGAATCAATTAATATTTACCTTATCGTTATAGGCAACGGGTATCTCTTGCTGTATGTGGTGAGGAAACACGTCCAGCGATGTGATCGGTGGCCGCGGCGGAGGTGTCGGCGCCTGTGAGTGAAACACACTATTCAGCACCACAAACCACTCTCACAACAGACAATATAACACGATACACCTTCTAAACAGCCAACTACATAATAATCTATTTTACAACTTACAATAAAAAATAAAAAAGCCATACAAATATTAACTATATTTAACGAACCATAATAACGAACGGCTATATAAAAATGCTATATAAAACTTTTGACATTTAAGAATCATAAAAATAAACGAAAAAAAGTCCAACAATACTGCATCAAACCAAACATATCTATGTTATATAACTAATAGCGTCCGACTATTAATTCGTACGTGCAAAATAACATTCGACGTCACAACACTGAGCAGCGTGCAAAATAAAACAAACCGTAAACAATATCCATGCTTTGGAAACATACAGGACGGGTGTCCCGCAATTAGTGTACGCAGCAACCTAGTGCTATCTCGGATTATTATGAAGACAAGACGGGGAAAGGTTTGTCGCTAACTCTCTCATAAAGCATGTAAAATTTCTTTGAGTTATTTTTTAAATTATATTTTATCACGTGCAATATTACCTATAATATATTTATTAATCATAAACTTGTATTGATTCTAAGACAGAAATCATACTGAATTTCTCCGAAAAATATTCAAAAGTTAGGAGTACGACGATTTACTATTTTATTCCCTCTGTTTTTCTATATTATTTGGGCACCTAAAGATGACCTTGAGTGTTGAATACGATCATAAATTCCGGATAGCACAAGATTCTATGGAATGCAACTACAACCCGCTAAGACCAAACCTGGTCGGGCATTATGGGCCGTCTCCGCGGGGGCAGGAGCGGGGAGAAGGGGCCGGCCTGCGGCGCGCGCGGCAGGCGCGGGTCGATGAACGTCGTGCGACGCATCACGTGGTCCACAAAGAAACGCTGTGGGCATAGCGCTACATGGACCATCTCCACTCCTATACCACTCGTATACGTTGACACCGTACGAGTCATAGTAAACTCTTTTAATATCCTATTGCTTACAAATTTTTTAAGCATTCAATTGAAATAAAACATCTATGGAACGATCTTTTAATAATAAACTTATGTTAAATCGTATCTCATCTTAAAAAAATAGTAGCACATTTCTATTTGGTTACCTAACAGTCCTTACTTGTGCTGAACAAACGCGAATGTTCTTGAAACTTAGTTTGTTAAACTCATCAACAGCGTATTTATAACGTAATTCATCAGTATAGTATAGAATTTAATTGAATTAAAAATAAATAACTCTCGGAAAAAGTAAGTAATGCTTAAGATAGCATACCTTTCCGTTTCGATCTAGCTTCGAGTCCCAGCCCAAAGGCAGATCCCGTTCGGTCTCGCTGAACATGTTGACGAGCGCTACCAAATCTCGGTTGTGTTGATACCGCTCGAACGATGACGTGTCACGACGGATCTTTGATATCATATGTTTGAGTGTCGAATTGCAGTTGTATAGCGATGAAGCTTCCTGGAAAAAGAAGTATAAAAAAATGTACTGGGTGCAACAGAGATAAACAAAGTTTTTATTTACATATTCCATGCCAAACAAGAACAATTTTGCCAAAATTCAAAACGACATTTATTTACCAATCCATAATGAAGACCATAGATTACTTAAGCTCTCGATAAATGATATCACGTCAATTTAATATCAAAGTTGTTTTATTTGTCTCAGGGCCAGATTTAGAGGAGGGAAACCGGGGCAACTGTCCTTGGGCCGCCACAAGAGAGAGGCCCCCGCAACAAAGGTTCCGACGAGTTAACAATTTTAATGTAAAATGTGTTTAGATATCTAGATGTAGTCAATTTTAATAATAATATTACTAATTACAGTTTTAAAAGTTACTGCTACAAAATGTAAACATTATTGACAAATGTGACTGACATAAATGAAAATGTTTAAATTAATCTATAAAATAATATTCAATGCGTTCATCCTCTGTTGCTCCAGGGCCTCCACTCCGTTGTGGCCCCAGGGCCTTCAGGACTTTAAATCTTTCTATCTGACTATCGATAGACTATAGATTGTTCCGATTATTTGTAATTATTAATAGTCTGCGTCGACGTACCAAGTTCATATGCAAAATGGAGTAGAAGTCCGGCCTCGCGAGGAACTCTGCGGCGGGGTGCGGCGCGTGCGGCGCGTGCGGCGGCGCGTCGGGCGGGCGCGACGTGCCGGCGGCGGGCGGCGGCGACGAGCTGTCGCCGCGCTCCTCCTCGCCCAGCTGGGTCCGCGTCATCGTGCGACGGATCGATTGGTATCTGCAACGTTTTATGACACGTGAAGATTGACCGACTACCAAAATACGGGTTTTATCAGGTTATAGATCTATTCGCTTACATAGGCGCTCTCCTCCACGTTAAATTGTTATGGGCGGGCTTTAGTATGAGTGCGTGAAGCTCGTGCTTAGAATATGTCTCGGTCGACGACGATTTGAGATAAGACTAATTAATAGACGTTAAATTTATAATTTTATTAAAAATAATTAATTTAACGTGGGCGCCTATTTGAGTGGATCGATTTATATATTTTAATAAATATACAAAAACTTCAAAAACCAGTTGAAATGATCTCCCCCCATCTATCTTGACACAAACCTTACGTGTTGTTATCAATACGACAGGTGTTTTAATTTTTTTACGACTATTCGTTTAAGTACGCCTAGATACATTTTAAATAGCTCCATGTACCTTCTATCTAACTGTCTTCTTTGTACTTCCGGAGCGGGCGACCTCGGTGCACATCCATTTGCTGCAGGACGCTGCCAAGTCGTAGTCCTATTAATATGGTCAATATAGAATACACGACCATGACTATCCATACGTGCTTCCCAACCTAAACAAAGAAAATGTTGTATTCAATATGAGTTACTTATATATTTTTAAAAAATCCCATGTGCCGAAGTACCTACCAGGTGGCAAAGGCTCTTCGCATTCGATTATTCCTCCAATCATATTGGCAGGGAAATCTCCAGTTAAAGCCATTTGTCTCGATGCTCTCTCCGGTATCGAAGGTAATCTTATTCCCGCCATATGCCTTAAAGGCGTTGGTGAAGCAACAGCGTTATCATTGTCATCACTATCATCCACTGGTGGCGGTCTTCTAAGTACAACGTCGTCGGGTGGTCCAGCGTGAACTATCGTAAAATGATTACTATTCACAAATTCGAGGTTCGGAGATCTTATCTCTGATGTTCTCAATTCATTTGTAAATTCAACCATCTCAAAGTTTTCTGAATTTTGTATTGGAGGAGGATGTAAGTCAGGTGGTGGCATTGGCCTAGGCCTGCGCGCGTGATGTGTTGGTGTTGGCGGACACTGCGGAGATGTTGTTCCAGCTAAAGCTGCTACCCGCGTCAATACCCTTGGGTGTGGTCTCATAGGACTATCTGGAGTGTCTTTAGAAACATTTACTTTATTTGGTGAATGTTTTGGAGTGCTTTCGCATCCAAGATTCTTTAATAAATGTCGAGGTAAGCTTGAATGTTTTGGAGTAGAACTGTCACATGAATATTTTCTATTCATTAACATAGAGCCAACATTTATCTTATTGTTTTCATCTATAGGTGAAGTAGAATGCGATGAATTGCAGGAACTTGGGTCATTAGGACTATTATTTCCATCTCCTTCCTCAACTTTGCTTGGACCATCAATATGAGAGGAATTTAAAAATGCAGTCATCATAGTCGGTGTAGCTCGACCTGAACTTTGCCTAGTTAGCGGTTTATGGCTCTTCAGAACTGTTATTTCTTTCTCTTCAACTTGATTTCTGTTATCATCTTCAAAGTCTTGATGGTTACTAATATCATTAAGAAACGTATGTTGAGCTTTCTCCTCAGACTTTGCATGGTTTGGCGTTGAATGGAAGCTTTCCGCATCATTCTTATCTTTTCTTGCAAACGTTGTTGTGATATAATTGTCTGGACCTATATCTTTTATAAACATTATATTATTCTTACTTACGCTTTGCGCACTATCAGGTACATCATTTGTTTTCTTATCATCGATTAATTTAGTTATTTTCATAGAGACTGATTCACATAAACTACCATCTGTCTCAGGAGTCGCTAGGGGAGCAACGTGTGGACATTCTCGTAAAAAGCTAGCAGTTGAAGAAATCGGTGGTGCCTGTGTACCGTTATAAAACTCGCCAGGCTTAAAATCATTGAAATTTCCTTGTAGTGCGGCAGAGTTTGCAATATTATTATCGGTGAAGAATTGTTCATCGGTATCTATAAGTTCAAAAGTAAAAGCATCCTCAGGCTTTGTCAATTTTTTTGGCTTACGATGCCTTTGTACAATTGGAGGTAAAGCGTGCATTCTTTCTAAAGGTTTATGTGATTGTCTAGGTGGCAGTGGCGGCACTGGAGATTTTTGAGCATCATTTGGCACATTAGCACCCTCGACATCATACACAAATTTCATTATTTTACACGGATTTTGTGGTGACCAAATCTTATAATACTCGGTATCCGGTGATGAGGGAGATTCAAATCCGATATTGACGTTTGTTTTTTTCTTTACTCCATTCAATGCTTGGCCACCACCAGTATCCACAGGCGGTGGACATTTCTTTTTAACACCTGACGACGTCGGCTTACAATCAAGCACATTTCGAGATTCGCTATTTACAGAATGAGATTCAATACTATTACTAACTAGAGATTTACTATGATCACATTTTGTTTGTTCGAGATTCAAAGTCCCACTAGTTTCTAAAGCGCTAATTGAGCATTTATTGACGTTTTCGCTAAGATGCTTGATGTCCTGGTTCGTGCTGACGAGTTCGACTCGTGGTGTACTTTCGGAGTTCATTTCAAAGCTCTCATTGTGGTAAGAGAAAGGTGATACTTGGTCACCACTTCTCTTCCTCGAGATGCCCTCTTTAAGTCGCAAAGGCAGCTTTTTTAGATCGACTTTAAAACGAGGTGGGAGTGACGAAGACTCCGCAAGGCATTCGTCTTCTTCGCCATTGTAGTAGCGAAAGCAGAGGAGCTGTTCACAATCTGAAAGTACATACGACGAAAGTATTAGTAAAGTTAAACTTGGGTAAACATTCTAAAAAAAATATAGTGTTTGAAGATTTACCTTCGTATGGTTGATTGGGCTCATCAAGCAGCCACATTATATGGCCAGTGTCGCATCCGGTCGCCGGCACGAGCCTGACGATACCGGCGATGCTCGGGATCTCTGTAAACGGACATTATAAAATATTATCGCATTACCATTTACTATCGATCTTTAAACAACGTCATGACGCAAAACTTACTAGACTTAGTTAGTGGTGGTAAACTTATAATTTATATTTAATAATATTATTTAGTTTAAAATGTGTCAAAGATTTTATAAAAACAAAAACGTATTATATTCGTATGTATAAGTATGTAATTAAAAAATAAATGAAACTTATTTAACACTGACAAGAAGTACCAACAAAAAAGACCATCGTACAGGTGCAAAGCACTGAGTGCTAATATAAAAGCAAACAAATGGCCCGCGACTAAGTCACAACGAATGCGCCGGAACGAACCCTTCCATTTTTTGTTTAACAAAAATCAATGTGTAGGATGTGCAGTTCGGCGCTGGCGCATCACGAATTATGCGGCAAACGTAATCACCGGATGCGGGAGTCGTCCGCACATTTAATGCGAAATAATCGAAGCCACCGAATTGGCAGTTAATTGAGAAAACATGGCCATAAATAGCGCGAAGACAAATTGATTCTGCAAAAAGACGCTGCACCAACCCAGGCATTACCATATTTTGATTGGACTAAAATATGAGCGGACAGTAAACATCTTCCTGCCGTTGATTAAATGTTCGACACGATCGTAAATATTGACCGTAGTCGAAATGTTAACATCAAACACTCAACTTTATTTTCAACCGTGTAGCCCGCGTATAGCGTGAAATATTACAACAATATCTGGCACGGAAATGGAAGAGGGAACGGCTTTTTAGATTGGGCTGAACGGGATGGATATATCGCAGAAATCTTTGCTTTGTTTCCGTTCGGATATAATACAAAAGTAAAATCGACTTTCCGTGATAAATAACAGCCATTAAGTTTTTTGTTTCTACCTATTAGTGACGAGCCCTAATTTGTAGTTAAACACACACCGTACGAGAACTGAAAATTATTTAATGGCAGCTATTTCCTCTGTCATTAACTGGGCTTACTTGTAAACGAGGCTAAAATATTACTCATAATAAATCAGCAATGATGATACGAAGTGTGGTACTTATGCGTACTGAATATAATTATCATCCATTCTATTAACACTAAGAATGAATGCTCATATGAATTTTTAAAAATTTATTACCGTACGAAACGTTATATTAAAATCTATTACTATTGATACACCCATAGAACCGGAGCAGTTTGTCGACAATGACGATTGTGGTGACGACACGCGTGACACAGAGGGCGTCTATTTCCGTCGATGACGCAACATCCGCACACTTCCGGCCGCAGGATATGGGAGGAGATACAACGCCACGACGAGATCAACTGATGTACTTCCGCACAAATTGCAAAATGAAGTCATATTTTTAGGACCTTAAGTGATGAAGTCCAAAAAAAGAAAACTCGAAAAATTTTAAGCAATTCCAGTTATTTCATGTACGATATGTCAATAATCATATTACGTACATATGTGTTCCACTCTTTATGTTAGATTTAAGTGATTTCTTTTATAATAAATAAATATCTCATCAATGAGCTTTAAAATAATATCGAGATTTTTTACCATTAGATACGTACAACTCAAAAATTCACACTCAGCCTCTCCTTTAGAACTCGTTAATGATTATTGATAATCTATGTTCAGAAAAAATGTATGACTAAACGTCTTTCCGCCTATTTTTCAGAAGAATTAACATCCACTTGGAAAAAATGAACGTCTGACAATATCTAAAGGAAACATATGTTAATCGGAGAGCTTCCCCGAAGCAAAGATGAAGAATGCGGTTTAGTTGATTTTTTCAAATTTAGAATACGAAGAATTTTACGTAACTGTGAATATTTTTATAATTTAAAATTCAAAACATTGCTTTGTTTTCATATTATTTTACAAGATACTAACTAACTTAAATCTGAAGATCATTGGTCGGAAGCAGGCAGTGACGCAATAGGCAACCAATGAGCGTTCGGATTAGTGAATCTGATTTTGATCAATTTATTTAAAACTGACGGTATCTTGTTTATATAAAACAAAAGTTTAATAATGTCGTTACCTAATGCTGATTGTTCCAGATTACAATAAACCGTTTGCGCAGCCTTCTATAGAGCCCTGTAATTATGACCGCACCATGACTATCGAACAATGTGTCACGCCACCAGTCATTTGGCGGAAGTACGTAGTTAAAACAAACTACGGTCATTTGGAGCCACACTACTTAGTTCAACGCCTACGATACTACTGTTTTAACCATGTTTTTGTATTGTCTGATATCTTTTTAAGTGGGCCCCATGATGACAGTGAGGCTGACTTCAATCACCTTGTAATCTTTAACAAGATTATAAAATACGGTCTTTTTATATTATGACTTCAAAAACAACAAATAATGACAAGCTCATTAACACTGCATTAAAACGACATGTTCCATAAAGCTCTGTATTCAATGATACGATTTAAAATAATTACAAATTATTACGCAGAATATTCCCATTACGTACTTTTAATAGTAATAGAAAATCCTGCATACGTAATAAGTTAGTAAAAAAACAGATTGGGTCGTAAATAACAACCAAATCTTGAACCACAAACTTAACGTACATTTGAACTTTATTATAAATCAACGGAAACCATGCGGGTGGGTTAAAAAGAGTTGACGCTGGACAAGTTATCGTAAATCGATTATCAACAAGTGGGGCGATACACATTTAGAAAATATTTTAAATTTATTGTCATCCACGCCAGACATCTGCCACGTAAAGACAAGAAAGTCACGTTCCTATCCACAAACCGCAGTATTCTAAGCACTTAAGTATATCCGTCTCAAAATAACATTTGGACGACAGGAAACGCGAGTTTAAAGGGGTCGAGCCGATGACAGACCCCCATTAGCGATGTGACGATTTGACAGCTTCACGAGGTTGTAAGAGAATGTTGACGTGTGACTGAATATCTTTACTGAGTTTCACACGATTAGAGAATAGTATCCCCGTACCAGCCACCCCTCCAATCAATAGTGATGAAGGATGAGCAACAGAAACTAGAGCTTATCGCTGCTATCGTAACGTTAATTCATCAGTCCTATATAAAAACATTTTCGTAAAAAAAGTCAACAGATATAAAGAGCGCTAGAATATGAGAATATATTAGAATTATTGGTGTAACAAATGAATTCTAAGTAAAATAGATATAGATTTAAAAGATCGTATAGCCATATATGCATATAACATTTTACATTTAAAGTTGCGAGCCAAGAAGTCTGTCGTTGTATAATTTATTTAAACAATGAAGTAATACATTCATTGATTTTACACAAAATTTGATTACCAAATCGATCTACCGAGTGCAGACGCTTTTTAAAATTCCTGTCCATTCATTCCCAGACATTAGGGACCGGTTAATTTTACGAGTATGGACCACTTAAAATTCCACGGTGCGAACACAAATCGTACCGGAAATTTGAAATTCGACAACAAAACTTTACGCATTTGCACCTTTGCGTAAGTTATAAATATATTTGCTACAAGGATTTACCTACCTTCTGGTGTTTACCTAATTTGCGTATTTTTTTTATAAATTATTGTATAATATTTTTATTAATTAAACGTTTTACTCGCACTTTACGTAATAAAGTTACCAAATTAATGACAATTTAATTATACGCATGATTATTACTGTTTGTTTTTTTTTTAAATATTTACCTATTATTTGTTACATGTATGATTTTCTAATGTTACAAGTTTTTAAACAGAATTATTACCTTAACATTTAGACACAACCTTTTATGGGCGGATATCGAATCATTGACATTTCGTTATAAGACACGTCATGTAATTCAAAACATACTTCGAATCAGTCACCTATTCATAATTAATCTTTGCTAATATTATAAAGGTGAAGAGTTCGTATAAACAAATAGTTTGACTAATATTCTCTTGATCTGTCAGTTCGAACGTGATATTTTTGCATTTGATAGCCCGTTTATTGAAAAAAGAGCATAGATAACATCACAGTACATTGATATCGCTTTGATTCAATAAAAAACGTGAAAAATTAGCAATCAATACTAATAGCAGCATGCTTTAAAATAGCAAAACAATCATCGCTCGGCTACTGACATTACGCCAAACAACAGATGTGTGTACGTGCATGTTAACCAGACACTGTATTTCGTAAAACTAACGTAATTAAATCATAAAATATTTCTATATTATAAAGTTACATTTTTCAATATTAAAGACATTATTAGTAAGTCAATTATTCGCTTTAACGAGATTATTTAAAGCATTCTATCATTAAGGACACTAGTCCTTACTACGCCTTATGCTTATTCATAAATGTTCTGTACAATTGCATAGCAATCTACACGTTCGTTATCCGATAGGACTGGTTTCCTAACATAGACATCGAAGGAGTCAGGAGTCACCCGTTATCACCTTGTTTAGCTTATCCTGATATGGCACGTCAATAACTCTGCCTATTATGTAAAAGAGAAATCTTAAGTGACTTCATTCAAAGCAATAAAATGTCGTAATAATTATAACAATTTCATATATTGTCTTAGTAATATTATATCTACCGAGATTAGGGCTTTCTAAGACCGTCTAGGTGGTTCATCTAGACAAATTTAATTTCATCGTTTACATAAATTCTCTATATTGCTGTGTAAGGTTTTAATTTGTTAAAATTGCTTCGTATTCATAACATGTAAAACGTTGCAGATTATTTAGTTGTTTAAAAATGTTTATTAATAAATTAGGTCGATTTTTACCCGATCAATTAATGCTTCGATTATTGGAGGTTAATTTGACTAAATCTGCGATAACCAATCAGAAGCCAATCACAGCAACTACTTAATCATCGTTGACCACGGCGTGATAACGACGGGCACTCTGGCTTGAGCGAGCATCGAGGACACAGCTCCAAAGTGAAATAATATATTACAATTAATCAAAGTAATTACAGTGTTTAATTCAATTGCCCTTTAGCTGTGTTTAGATTTGAAATGCAAGCGAGACATAATAACAGGCACAAGGGACATACATCTTAGACACATAAAACATTCACATTAACACACATTAACAGCCTGTAAATTTCCCACTGCTGGGATAAGGCCTCCTCTCCCTTTGAGGCGAAGGTTTGAAGCATATTCCACCACGCTGCTCCAATGCGGGTTGGTGGAACGCCAATACATGTGGCAGAATTTCGTTGAAATTAGACACATGCAGGTTTCCTCAAGATGTTTTCCTTCACCGCCGAATTACTTCACGAGATGAATTATAAATATAAATTAAGCACATGAAAAAATTCAGTGGTGCTTACCTGGGTTTGAACCCGAAATCATCAGTTAAGATGATGATGACATAAAACATTCGTTCCTCGGAAAACACGTAAAGCATTCCAAATAACGCCTAAACTCTGTCCGATAACGTTGAGTATATCCGACCGATTGGTTTATGAGAAAACAAATGTACACTCATTTAAATATCACCAGCGCAGTTGGCAAGGCAGACCTTGAGTGTCCGGAGTAATCTTTGCAGCGCTAGTGTCTATATATGGGCGAAGAGGACCACTTACTATCTAGTATTCCATTTACCCGGCAACCTCCCGGAGTTTCAAGGCATTCAAAAAAATTACAACATTATAAATGTTTATTAAGCATTGGAATCTGTTAAAGCATCAGTGACCGTCGTCACTGGCACTTCTGCCAAGCCATATGTAAATTATATTATCAAAATGTTATAATATTACGCTGTATCCCAAAAGATAATATAACTTTTCCGGCTTCATTGCTAGTCGATATATTAAAATGTGTTTTATGCATAAAAGTCATGTAAGAAATATATACAACTCACCAACAAAATTTTTATTCTTATTTATAATCCTCTTAGGAGCCGTACTACACTATCATTTTAGTGAATGAAAATAAACTACGTTCTCAATTTGAGATTTAAAGCTATGATCGGCGCCGGCGCACGTGGGCGGCGTGGCACGAGCGCGCTTCATAATATGAGTCCGTTTACACGTCACCCAACAAAAAAAAAAGATCTAGATTATGCAGACATTGACACTGAAATATAAATATTTGAAACTAAGACAAAACAAACAAATATATATATCTTACCAATCTATTTTCAAAAAATACTTATTACAAAATAACAAAGTTTTAGATTGCGATAAGATTCAATTCGATTCGATTCAATTGTGGAAAACAAAACAATACTATTGTTGTTATACCTACTGGGTACATTAATTGATGTAGTAATTGGTGCTGTGATCACTGTTATAGTTACAAATATAATCAACGTCACGCTTGCTGTTTCAACCCGGTAGCCGTAAATTATAACCGGTAACAAAGTCGTGTTTACAATATAACAGCGAGAGTGTATAAATTATTCAAAGTTGTAATGATAATGTCCATATGTAAACGAGTCATATCATGTTTGTCGGTCGGTCAATTAGATTCAGCCGTAACAGCAACTGTCAATTATAGGTGACAGCACTTCGCTGATAAACACTTCACAGTTGTTCGTTATATCATTATTGTATTAAAGCGAACGTTCCTTACGACACGATCAAGTTGAAGAAAGTGCTAAGCTGTTTAATAAGGAATTAAGCGTGTCTATTAAGTTTTAAACGTATTCAATTGTGAATATTATTATCTAAAATTTCGTAATTTGTATTGTCACTTTATATCATGGAGCAAGTATCTACCTACGGTATTTAAATTAGCATTATATCGATTACTACATGCGGTTCATTGAGTGAATACGGTTACGTAGTGGGGGTCCATTCATATTGCGCACGCGCATTGATCGCGACCTCGCCGCGACCAACCTCATACAGCGCTGCCACCACATGCTCGTGTGTCAGATTACTTGTGTCATAATCGTAAATTACACAAACTCGTCATCCGTCACAATGTCAATGAACTGAGAAGAATTCATTCGAATAAAAATTTTAATTGTTATTTTTCAAGTAATCCCAAGTTAGGCTTCTTTGTAATCCGTTGAAATATGGTTTTAATAGTAATTAAAATATAATTTTAGTGTCAATATAAATATCTAAATTTAACCATACTTACAAGATTTGAGATAAAAATTATAAAAAAATTGTGTAACATATAAATTGGAAATTGTATTACAATACAACACTTTGAACATTTGGAAATATTGAATTTCACGGTAATATTTCATTCAAAATAATTACGAAACCAAAATAAAGAAATCATAAAAGTGCTTAAAGAAAAAGTCTCTAATAGTAACAAACTAGGAAAATATAAAAACATAAAATAACTAGACTTTGTCTATTATGTGGTTTTGTATTAATTTTTTAATCAATTTTGGACGTGATATGCAAATAATTTTAATAAAATAATATTAAAGACAACAAGACACTCCGAATGATGACTTTAAATTGACCTTTCATACTTTGTACATAGACAAATGAAATGGATCACAAATAGTTGTATAGGCAGCGAATTAGGTGAGTGCTAATATTTGCGGACACCTACACCCGCCAACCTGTCGCATACCTACCGTTTATGCTCAACTTTACAAGTCAATATGCTCCCACGAACGGACAAATGGAATATTTTAAACGATTTCAGAAAATTCATTGACAACTGAATTATATTGAAAACGACTTGTTTTATACTTAATTACATATAGCTACTTAGTTTGTGTATTATGATAATCATTATCATTACGTAGTATAAAACTAAGTCGCTTACCGCTGTCTGTCCCTGTGTATGCTTAGATCTTTAAAATTACACAAGGAATTTTGATGCGGTTTTTTTTAATAGATAAGATTGCTTCAAGAGTAAGGTTTATATGTATAATACATGCATAATATAGTAGAGAAACACTGATCATTTTAGAGGTTTCTGAAGTGATGTCGTAAATAAACATATTTTTCGCGCTTACATTGCAAACGTTGGAACCCTACGACATAGATCAAAATAATGTACTACAGTATTGTACATCTTAAAAAGATCTTCAATAAAGTCCGTGATCGTATATGCCTATCTCTTATGGATAGCCCACAACAAGTCGGATCGCTAGTAAAATATATTTTAGGTTAGAGATAAAATTCTTAAACAATTTCAACCTCCTAAACGTATATGTTGTGGTACTTATGGGTAAGCAGCCAGTCAGTGTAGGTTCGTACCACCCAGTATACATATTCTACTGCCACTTGCTGTGTTTCGTTTCGAAAATTAGTGAGTGAAACTGCAGTCCCAAGCGGTATAACATCTTTACACCTAAGATTGGTGGCGCGTAGGTGTTGTAAGGAACTGTTAATATTTCTTACAGAGCTAATGTCTATGAGCGTTGGTGACTTTTCGTCAGGTGACAGATTTTCCCAACCTAGGCGGTTATTATAATAAAAAATACGGTGAATTAAAAATTGAAGTTTATTTAACTAAAAGCAACAAAAATGACAAAAAGATCACTGAGACTTGCCTATTAAAAATATGTGACGTTGCAGAACTCTCTGGAGACACTTTCAAGAACTAACCATTTTTCATACGAACGAAATGATCGTGTATGTTTAGTTCTGGCAAGCGTCCGGACAAACAATTCTCTAACCGGCCACGTTGACATAAGAAGCTACATCGCAAAAAATATAAAACGTATAAAGGTGCCGATGCCTTTATCGTCTTCAAATTATAAACTATCATAATACGAATCTTTTATATTAATTATATAAATTTTATATAAATTATATATAAATTCATGCATTAGTTCAACGCAATATGTAATTATCCGTATTAGCATAAGTCGTCGTTTCTATCGTATTACGAACTAGTGACACAAAGGTCAAGGATTTATAGCCGAGCTGAAAGTACGGAAATAACTATGCCCGTTGTAAAACGATCTGGTATAAATTTATTCATTTTGTGAAACCATTTGTAAGATAAACATATCCTTAACGATTCACCATTCATATTGCATTAAAAAAACTTACCCTCCAAACCGAAACACGAAAATATTAAGCATTGCTGTTTGGCTGTTAAATATGCAATGACTTGGTGATACCTACATAGACGCCTTGCACAAAACTGAACTACCAAGTAGATAAATACCGACAAAAAGATTTTTAAAATTAAACTGACATCAACCAAACAAAAGATGCAAAAAGCTTAAAAAAGTCTAGTTATTGGCATATGTATGATGCGCCTGGAGTAATTAAAATATAAAACTGTATCAAAATTTGTAATTAAGAACCAAATAAATTACCTAGATGTCAATCATAATTACCCAACAAGGTACAACCTATATTATCGTGCTATATATATTTTTTATATCTTATAGAACTAAAAATACTGAGCTATATATAATTACGTGGATATACCTATGTGTAATTAATACAGTACGTATATTTTATGACAAACTGAATCAAATACAATACAAAAACTAAAATACAATAATATACAATAACTAAAAAAAAATGTTGAACCGCTTTCGATAATAGAATACGTTTAACCTATTTATAATCATGCGGCAATAAATATAAATACGTAATCTAAAACATTTATCACTTTATTAAAATAAAACACAATCCATCGATCTTTCTGACAGCAACTTCTATAAATACGGCAAATAAGGCACCTACCTACCTCAATAGAATAAAATTTAAATCATCTAAATCGGTCAACTCTTATTAACCGATGGATACATAACAAAAAGAAATTCATGTCGAATAATACTAGTGCCTTTATGTAATTTAAAAAAAAAGTTCATTTCGACATAATAACACACCATCGTAATATTATTGATGTATTAGTTACATAGTTTAATATATATATAGTAAAAATATATCTATCTAAAAATAGTTCCCATTCATGATTCAAGTCAATGTACTATCGGAATTTTCACACTGGCGAAGGTGCGTCTCCGTGTCACGTAGATCAGTTCAATCGGCATGCGCACCAAACCCATTGGCACGATACTGCCATTATCGACTTTGTACCACTTTACCATAGATTTGAGCACTTACGAGTAACATGCCCTTAATAGTAAATAATAAATAAAATAAATAATAAATATTGGACAACATCACATACATTACTCTGATCCCAATGTAAGTAGCTAAAGCACTTGTGTTATGGACATCAGAAGTAACGACGGTACCACAAACACCCAGACCCAAGACAACATAGAAAACTAATGAAGTTTTTCTACATCGACTCGGCCGGGAATCGAACCCGGGACCTCGGAGTGGCGTACCCATGAAAACCGGTGTACACACTACTCGACCACGGAGGTCGTCATTGAGGTCGTCAAATGATGTTGATACTCATCCAATGTTTTGTTCTAATTAATAAATAACCTTTAAACCTACAGGTTGTAATATTGAAAATAATTTACGAATATTAAGCGTGGAACCAAATGATTGAACATAATGTAACAAAACACTTCCATAAAAATACTATTGTTCGTGCGAAACAGAATCCGTGAAGAATTTTAGATTTATGAGAATCATCACATATCCTAGCGATATTAATTCTAAAAACGTAGTGCTTTCAATGTGCTAATACTAGCACGCAGGTAGAATCAGGATTCCGTCAGCGGCATGCAAAAGCATAACTAGCATCAGACAAGAACCGGGACGAACGACCTCGATGTTCGCGGAATGAATACAAAACATCCCAAACGTATGATCGACTTTACGTATCCGAAAATATAAAAGAAAAAGAAAATTATAACAGGCGCACACTTGACATACTTATTCTACCGTTATTAATTTTCAAATGAATCAAATTTGGTGTGTCAAAACTTTCGAGCGTACAAATATTAAATGGTGCAGTCCAAAGTACCACCGGTCATGACCATTCGAATTCCCGCACGCACTTCCTGCACCGAAAACATCGACAGCTACGTACTTAGTTATAAATCAATAACTTATTAATTGAACGAAATAAAAGTAATCAGCCAACTGCTATTGACTATCCGCAAACATCGAGGGGTCAACTTTAAGGATTTCCGTTTCGTTTAAAATATTCACTTCTCGTGTAATAATGGAATGCCGTTTATACGATCTCACGTTTCGAACCTTCTAGATCATTTATGTTATTTACGAATGTTAGGAACCTTACGTGAAATGCAAACGAAATATATAAACAAATATTTATTAATATTATAACTATAATGGTATACAATTATACATCTTAATAAAAATCGCACTAATAATGTTTGTGAAAATTGGCACTTTAAAGAATGTCCATTGTAAAGAATAAACAATACAACAAAAAGTTCACTGAGAATAAAACCGAGATAAAAGTTGATGAAATGTGTGAGAGTCGATTACATCTAGACAATTGTTCGTTTAGATTAATTTCACAAGATTTACCTAAGTAGAACAATACAGTATGCAATGTAGATGACTTTATAATATCTTAGTTATAAGTAAATAAGTTTAGGTAAAGGAACATTTTGTAATATCATATCATACGAGTACATTAATTATATTATTCTTTATTATATTTTATTTTACATTTTTGGTTTACAACAAAGTATATTTCATATTTCATTATATTCTAAAGCCTTTAAATATTTAATAAGCACTACAATGTATATGAAATTTTAATATTGAGCGTGAGAATGAGTTATTTTAATATTGATCGAACCAAATAAAGCTTTAATTGATATGTAGGCTTTAAATTTCGGTTTGAAAAAATCGGTATCGGTGGGTGGTCAAAACGATTTAATTACATTGAACCGAAGTGTCTTCGATACGATAATTTGTATCAATCGTCCGCAAATTGTACACTTTTTTTAATAAAGCTTTCCCGTTTAGGTAGTCAGAGATAAGAAGCATAAATTAGTTTAACAGTTTCATATTCCAAGCGACTCGGGTAACGGAATAAGCTGCATCGAGTAAGTGGAGCGTTGCATTCTCACATGATAAGTACCGCTGTTTGCGTTGTCTACGCAAGGGAACTGATTTATCTTTTTGCAATTCACTTCCGTTGTCAGTGTGTATCGTGAGAAAAACAAGCACCACTATCAGACGGTCCTTCTAATTAGAGATAGTTTTCCCAGCACTACTCAGTTCGATACCGATGTACGCTCTAATTCTATATTTTCCTATGTTGATAATGAGATCCATAGGAACAAACCACAAATCCACGAGTGTAAAAAAAAGCGATCACGTAAAAATTTGCAAATTTAAATTTAACTCGATTTTTTTTTATTTAATTAATTAACATTCTCATTATGTTTCACTTAAATCAATTAGATATGAACTATATTTAGATACAATACCGGATAATATATATTTTTAAATATTCAAACACGATATCCAAACGCAATTTGCTGTTGTAACATGATGACATGCGAAAGGTGGAGCACGCAATGTCCGTAAACCTATCAAGCTCGACCCTTCGTGTAACGGTCTCGAAGCAAGGACTCGGGTTACCAACGCCGTGTTCTCCAATATCTTCGTAGGAAGCAAGTCATATGGTTAATATATTGCTGAAGAAGGATACATAAGAGACAATAAGAAAGCAATGAGCAGCATAATTCAAGTCCAAGATAACTTATATCAAGTACCTAGTGCAAATGTTTTCGCCACGACGATACCGCATCGTTAACATCGCTTTAGTGAATTATTTTGTAAATAGTAAAGTGACACCGAAGTTTTATGTTAATGTTAGCGGGTCATTGCTCCTTGTAATATCGTTTTATAATCTACTTTATCGCTTTCGTGACATGAAAATAAAACATCCTATAAAAGTCACAAGAACATGAGCAATATTCAATATGATATCTGACACGATCGTTGATCGATTTGTACTTTAGATATGATTCATAAATGTAAAACTGTCCAATTAATTTTGACCTCCAAACAACGAATTATTGAAAGCGTACCCAAAAAAAGATTAAATCTTTTAAAATGTCAATACATTTGAATTCAATATAGTAAAAAATATAATCACTGCAAAAGGTTTGTAAGCGGATATGCAGGTACGATTTTATTCGAGGCGAGCGCTATGCGGGCACAATTTATCAATCACTGACAAAACTTTAGAAACATGACCAGCGGTGAATTTGCAATTAAACAAATTTATTTTTGCCTTTAAATGGAAATAGAAATTTGTCGAGCAATACGAATTATCTGCTTATACAGTTATTTATATCAAATATGGTTCATTGAAATCAATTTAAACGCTGCAATATGTTTAACGAAAGTGCTATTCGTAACGAATACAATTGGACGTAGGTTTAATATTTTCCATGCCATGTTCCACAATATCCATTAAGGTTCACGTGGCTATGTGTATCAACATGATTTAATTCCAAGGACGACATTGCTGTAGCGTACTCCAACGAGGTACAATTTACATAGTCAGCCGCCGGAAACTAAGCGGTACGTCCAAGTGGACACGTGTCTGAATTGTTACATGGACGTTTGTAGACCGACCTTGGCTGACCACCGTCCACGGCAGTTCAATCGCTACCATAAGTAGCTATAGCTTGTAATAATACCAGATTACTATTCAACATCTCAAACCGGATATATTCTGTATCCTCTGTTTATTACACACATATAAGAACAAAATAGCTGCGTAACTTCAAATATAGTAAACACGCGTAAGCTTCAATTATACTTATAAGAAATTTCATTTAAATTTTCTATGCAAAATAACAGTTAATATATAATAAAATATTTTCTTCTTCATATATTATATGTAAATTGCTATATAACTTTGATTATCTACAAGATATTCGAAACGATTTGGCCTCAGTAACTTATTATTTAGTGATCTAGACCAGACATCTAGGCGCATAATTCGACATGTCGTCACATCCGGCCCGATGACCGGTTGCGCAAGCAGTGGCTATGGGCATTGTATGCAAAGCGTCCATGTTCCGCCGAATACTGACTCGAGCGCGCTAACGGTAAGTTTAAGTTAGCTGTTCATGCATAAAAATGTTCGCAAAAATTGCACGTTTAAATATATGTAAGTAAAATGTTCGCAGTTTTAAATGTTAATTTTAGTTTGAAAATGTATCTATGTTAACCAAAAAATACTTTTTAGCTAATAATAATTAATAAAAGTAATTTCATTGTTAACACGCCAATTGGAACAGCCCATAATATTTATATGTAAGTAGTTTTATGTCAACATTTAAATTAATCACTTTTTTTATACGAAGAGTTCCGATACTACGTTCGGAAGCAAAACAAATCTTTAAACAAATATATTAACTGACAAATCTTTTTCGACCATCCGGCTTGCATTTTCTATTGTCACAATAGTTCTGCCTTTAACCAATCTCTCGCTTCCGGATGCACACGACGTAATACGATTAAAACGGACGTGTAGCAAAAAAAACTATACAAAAGGCAAATCATACAAGAGCTTACGAATGATGTTTATATAACAACGGACAAACACAGTAGCCCTTTGAAACGAACGCTTACCGCTTAGGAATTATTAAATCGGAATTCCTATTACGAATAAAACGTCACTCAAAATACAATTATTCAAAAACCCGTTGAATATCTAATATTTTCTTATGTTTTATTTTATTGCATTAATTATTAAAAATTGATTATCGTGAGTGGATGGTATCAAATTATTACAATATTAAAAACGATATATAAATTAATACGTCTTCATCTGCCGGCAGCTCGAGAAGCCGCCTCGTGTGAAACAAATCCTGACCGGCACCGGACATCCGTCTTTGTCGATATTCCCGTTCTACATCAAAGGGAACCATGAAATTTAAACGATTTGCAACCTTAATGTAAGTTATAAAGAGCCTATGTTTGCGTTACTGATAATGCCAATCATTCGAATGCCCTAATACATCTTGCCACTAAAATATACTTGAATTGCAGTAGGCGCAGACGTATGAATAGCGTACGCGGAAATATTTGGTTACAAATGATTTGTTTATTTTTTGGGATTAACTCAACTTCATTACAAAATTTGCAAATAATATTCAATTATTTAGAACGGATATACTAAATTAGAACGCAAATTAAAAATAAAATAATTTATGACAGAATGTACCCACTTATTTTTTGATGTTAAATAACAAGATAATCTTGACCGAGCTAATGAACACCTTTACCTGAAACAACAAGCAGATAAATTTGAGCGTCTGAATGTCGAGAGCACAGAAATAGACAATGATATTAAATTTGTCACTTGCTACATTTGAGTGGTCACTAACGCAAAACGTAGGCGTCGCCCACGTCCACTCTTGTTTCCGCTGCGGACTTCGGAGAGGCGCCTTTCCCATGAAATACTCCCATCACATACCACCGTTGTCTAGGCGGATAATAGATCATACTTTAAAGCGTCCATTAAATAACATTCGCATATTCGAATTTGATGTAGTCGATTATTTATAAGAAACATTGACCTTGGTTGAGGTCTCACGCAGCGGACGTCGACGGTCGTAAAATAAAAACGGCTCTCAGCCACAAAGACTAACAGACAGACGGCCATAATATATGGCGAGACGTTCACACGATTGACGGCCGATAGGTCCTCCGTCAGAGCGCTGGCATCCGGCATTCAAGGTGACACTGCCCATCCTTGCAGATCCGGCCCATAAAGGTAATATTATCAGTAAAACAATAGACACATCAAGAACTAAAATGGAAGTCAAATCATAAATTAGTTCCCATTTTACTACTATGCGACAAATGTGTTTTCACTGCACTACGGTATCTAAATATTCGTTTTTAAAACCATTATATAAGTCAAAGTCTTACAGTTTATTTTCAATCGTAAATATCTTATAAGACGAGATTATAATTGAATAACTACCTCGACTTTAACGGCCGGTGAATACTACTCATTGATTATAATAAATACTGCTTTAGCAACACATCGCTGACAGCGAATCGAATTGTTGTCCGTGTGCGGTAGATTGTCATTACGTCGAATTAGAGCACACCACCGGCAGCTTGCGCCCGCGCAGTTCGTCGACCGATCGCCCACCGCTCATTTTGCTTATTGATCTTATTCAATCGATCCTTCGTGATTGATAAACCATATAGTGGGTGTGACATCGGTCCGAGCGTATTAAGAGCATCTAAGGAATTCTTGGTCAATGTGTAAAGCTCGAATACACCTATTATGGCCTACGCTCGTCCAATATTTTGTGACTTGAGTGGATTCTCGCTACAGGATTTTTTCTTTGCGTAGGGTGAAGTATAAAGCTTAGTGTAGGTTGAAGTATAAACCAAGATGGAGGCGGTTATGGGATAACGTATTCAAGTTCGTATTTACAGTTATTTCGTACCCTACAACAAGATCTTTCCATAGGTATACGAATAAAAAAAAAACTTGTCATCATAAATCGTGACTGTATTTAACCAAAATTGTTAAGCTAAATAAAGGGAAGAATCACACCTATGCCAGTATTCAATCGAATCATATAAACAATGTTGATTTTCCTCTTATCGTTTTGGGCCGACGTTTAAGTACCTGTTTCTAACTGTAGAAATGTATCTAAATGTAGAAAGAAATTACTACGTAATTATGTTCTACGTTTAATGGAATTTTGTTTGGCAAAACTTGAGCAAGTCAATGTTAATCGTATAAACTTTATACGAAAGTAACATGCACAATAATACAACTTCAACGTCAACAGTGAAACGCATTGCAAAAATCATTACGTGTACAACGCAATTCTCGTCTATTCCTAAGCACTTACATAATGTGCATGACTAAACGGGAAGTAAATAAAGTCAAGTCGAAGAGTGAGTTTTACGTAAAATTAAAATTCCCACTCACTATTGAATTGATATAAGCGTAATAATTGGAAAATCACACAATAAATAAATAAATAATAAATATTGGACAACATCACATACATTACTCTGATCCCAATTTAAGTAGCTAAAGCACTTGTGTTATGGAAATCAGAAGTAACGACGGTACCACAAACACCCAGACCCAAGACAACATAGAAAACTAATGAACTTTTTCTACATCGACTCGGCCGGGAATCGAACCCGGGACCTCGGAGTGGCGTACCCATGAAAACCGGTGTATACACTACTCGACCAAGGAGGTCGCCGATGTACAATGAATGTACACAATTAAGTACTAGATAGACTTGATATTATTACTAGTATGAAAAAATACATTCAGAACAATGCTTGCTTTTTTTACATTAATAATATTACTGATTATGTAAAAAATCAATTTTATTTTTTCAAGTAGGCCCTTACAATATTAAGAGCGACCACCGGTTCAGCGTTATAGCTGTACCTACAGTATGCTTTTGTTTCCTATTTTGGAATCAACGAATTAACTCCAAACTTCTTTTATCATCTATATTAACAGAATAATACAATACATAACTTGGACAGTATAATATGCCTTATTTATTACTTTGCTTAATATGAGGCATGTATATGAAATAAAGATAAATAAAAGTCCAGTTATCTAGTTAAATTCAACTAAAAAAGCAGATAGGCTAGCAAGCCATTTACAGGTTCTAATTAGGCACAAGGCAAACGGAAACTCTAACACCGACGCAGCCGCCTTCTCGCCTTCGGAGATAGTCTATCAAATTCTTGAAATTGTTTTTTTTTTTCTTATATTGAAGAAATAGATGTCAAAATAACATACTGGTCCAGTTATTTATTTTTAACAGATTTATTTGAAAAGAGAATTAAAACATATATTTTTAATAATGGCCAACGTACGTGAAATTTACGCGCGTCACTTCAATGGTCAGCTACTTTTAATAATATATTATTTTATAGTAAAACCTTTTTCGAAAGGCGCTGCTACTTCTTGTTTTATGTATATTGGTTTAGTACTTTCTTGAGCTAAACATTACAAAAAAAAGACCTCGTTTAGTACTAAAGATTAACAGTTAACGGAAATCTTTATTAATTTTAAACATCGCCAAATTTTTGTGGCGATGACGTCAAAATCCTAAATCAATCGATAAAAAACAGCATGTGTCTTACTTAGAAACTGGTTTAATAAGAGGAAGAATTCTTACAACATATTTGTCAATGTCGTTCTGCGCGAACCTTAAAATCAAATATATATAATTTAGATGGCTTACCTAAAATATTGGTTGCAAATATTAATAGGATTAAATACAACATTTTATTTAAATATATAGTCGCATATACAATGCAAATTTAATTACAGGAATACATCTGTGCCTGTAGTCTTGCAATTATCAAATATTAAAAGTACAAGCCTCAGGGGTATTTGTAAATAGGAATAGGGGTATAATCTTTCTACATTATGCACGCAAACGTTCAGCAATTGAAGGAAAGGGCGTTATTTGAGGGGTGCTTAAAAACAAAAAAGTATTAAAATGTATCATGTGTGCCTATTCCAATGGAAGTAGGAAAGAAGATATACATACCTTAGATTTACGTATTTCATGCGATTTGCTAATAACTCGGCTATATTGTGCACGGCTAAGAGTATGATTTATATATCCTTATTTGTGATACAACACTAATGCACTTAACCACTTATTTCCACTTTAATTTTACTTCTAAAACTCCGATAACAGTTTCGTCGATGTTCAAAACGCCATTTTTTCGCAAATCCATAGTAAATATCGTAGATTAATCAAGCTCTCGACCAATGATATCGCGTCAAATTTCTGTAAAATGTTGTTTATTTGGCTTTTTCCTATTATGGTTGGAATAGAGTATATAATTTGGAGATACCGATCGAATTCAATTTTATTGTAATTTAATGTCTAAAAAGAGTAACTACGGAGTATTTCTCGGTAAAATCTATATTTCAAACCGTTGGAAACTTTAAAATTAAATTAATGTTATAAAATAATAATTCAAAAATGTTCATTACAGCCTACTTATATATTATAGTGCATTCTGACCAGATTTGATGAAAAAATCGCAATTTAGAAAACATAGCTATATAGTATGGTTTTGGTTTGCTGAAAGTGTGTTTATAGCATCCGCTTTCCTGCCGTATACCGACGAAAATACCGTTACGCCCGCACAACTAAACTCCATTGATTTACATACGCAAATCATGACGAATTGCCCACAATGCACGTCCTAAATGTGCTTCTCCGATTGCTCGACATCATGCCATTTCTAAGATTTTACTGTTCCTTGATAACAACTCATTTTCAGACCATAAGCAATTTTGAATTTCTGTCTTTTTTGCAGCAGATAATATCTATCAGTGTTTTCTTTAAACAAAATATATTTGCCATCGATATTTAATCTTGTTCGAAGTATATATACATTAAGTATACCGAACCATAATAACAGTAAACTAGATTGAATTAATGTTCATTGACTATTTTAATAACAATTTGTGTAATCAGTGTTTGACCATTAGAAAGCTATAAAAGAGAGGATTTAAATAAAAAACGACGTAATGTTACATGGTGAGACTTAAAAAATTTAACACTCGTTAGCGCATCCGGTGACTTACGATTGCGTTTATTTCTTTTCGTTTTGAGTTCGATCGTAAAAAAGAAACAAATCAAAAGTACTGCATAGGACACAGAAACGAAGAGTATCCTGTCGCCACGGGCGAGGGAAGGAGGCAGGCATCCATGAATGGCCCTAACGAACTCGCTGGCCTTGGTAGGACGGCCCGCCGACCGGCCGCGCACTCGCGCCGGCCCGCGACAAGCAGTGGATACATAATAAGTATTATGGATGTCACAAAACGACCTCGATGACCAAATCTATTCAAGTGATTCAAAAATCGAAAAGATTTCGATCGAAACTCTTTAAAAAATCTAATATTTTATCACCTCTTTCAAATCACACATCGTTGCCAATTGCCATTTATAATTGGAAGCAATTTTAATGAATACCGAGCAAACCATTCCGTACGTAACTGTGCAAACAACACAACAGGAAGCGTATAGTTATTGCATTATATATAACTATAATCACATACGCGGTACACATCTCATTCACAATCCTTTGATTGAGACTGAATGAGTGACGTGCTCTGTGTATACAATTCACCGCGTAACAGGAAGTTAAACGAGTCCACCTATATCAAGGACGTCAATATCGAAACTGGATTTATAACATTATGACAATATGACTTTGGAAAGTTCTCAACATTTTTATATGACAACTAGCTATCGCTCGCTGCTTCTACCCCATATTCTATTCTGTACCTGTCACGATATTTAAGCCGAATTTAATGATAATCCATTGGTTAAGAAGTGAAAGCGGAACAAACAAAACATCTTCGAAAAAAAATAAACATGAAGATTTAATAAAAAATATATAACTTAAATAGAACCCATAAAATTAAATACCTCTCTCTCAATTATATTTAAGGAACGAGGAGGATAACAGCACCAAGTCTGCGTAACAAGCAGATGAATCGTGGCGTAAAATAAATTGCAACGATTTTCTCTGCCCACTCGAGCTACATTAAAGATGGGCAACAAAACAATTCATAAGTGTTCTCGACTTTGTGACCTCAACTTAGAATATATGATCCAACTCGACGACGAATCGACCTTGAAAGAATAACGACACGGTAACCCAATTTAAGACGTGCCTGCGCGTGCCTTCGAGATATTATGAACTGTTTGGTTTTAAAACATCTGGTTTTAGTTGTAGCCCATGTTAATCATGTTCTAGATCCATATTATAATTGAAATATTCTTCTAGATTATTCTCTATAGATGCTGTATAAACACGTTAACTGACACTTTATCGTTATGATATTGTTTTTAATTCAAATAATCGATAATCATTATTGCATATACAAAACATTACAATTATCTACATTGTGCAAAGCATTTACAAACAAACGCATTCCTACATTTATTGATTTAATAATAGATCTATCAAGTGCATTTGCATCACAAATCTCAAGAACCTTTAACTATTTGTCTGTGTAAATAAAACCGCAAGATATTTCCCTGTATGCATATGTTAAATGTTAATACATCTTTCCAGTAAGGCATCTTGAACACGTCCTTAATCCATTAACGAACATTACTGATTTATTACAACTTCGACAATTTACTTTAAATATAATTGAATATGACATGTCTTATAAGCTATAAAATATAGTAATTAAAACAATAACACGTACAGGTCACACTAATGAGATTACTATAAGGCAATTTATTGCATTTAACAGTTTTCTTTCACGATGAAACAGAATTCCAATAATTAAGGTTTTATGGGTTCTTAGGTATAGCGTTGTCCGATTCTCAAGTAGAAACGGGAACGAAAATATTGCAAAACGTCTTAAACAAAGTCCGATATCAGATTTAACTAAAATAGATATGTATTGTTACTAAAAAAAAACATAAAATGACTTAAACATTAATTCGTCAAATTAGCAATGAACTCTTAAAAAGACTAGTCAATATACATTTACAAATAATTACAACACCATTTTAAATTAAGACCGTAGCGGAAACGACGAAAGGGTCAACTCGTGAGCTATGATCGCCGGTTGCTTTAAGCACGAATTCAAAATTTTACTGCAACATTTTAGAATACCAACAACAGTACAGTTTAGTATCGGTTAATTTACAACCAGAGATCCGTGAACGGACGTTGACCTGGTTTTGTAGATGTCTCAAAACAGCCGAACGAATGGCTCAAGGGTTTAGCAATCTGATCACAACTCGGATCTGCGTTCTGAAAACAGAATAAGATGTAGGGACTTGAAGACTTCCTGACTCACGAACAATGCCTCATTATAGCGCTGTGTTACCAATAACTGAACTGAGGAAGTCGATATCTATTCGCAAGGCACAATAGGTGAGCGACATCCGAACCTCATTACTGGCACTCGTTTCCGTTGGCAATTTACACGCAAGGCAGTTTACTGAGCTAAGCATGCTTATTTTGTAGTGGATAGCTTGAACAGATTAATTGGTAATTTAATTTGTAACAATGATTGTCGATATAATAAACTAATAAAAATAAAAATGACGTAGTCTCTTTTCAATTTTGATGTTATTGTATTATAGATCTATATTTAATCTATATTTTGTGAAATCACTTATAATTCGATTATATGTTTTAATAGCATGCCTGTTTCGCATATCTTAAGAACAGAAGACAAGAGAACTTTGCATTGACTTCCAAATTCGTATCCGTTTATATTCCAACAGCAAACAGTACTAATTACTATTATTGCCAACAAAATACATTGTGTGTTCCTGTGAAGGGTGAGCCAGTATAATTAGGAACACAAGAGACATTATACCTTTCCATGGTTGGCGGTGCATTAACGGTGTAACGAATGATTAATCTTCTTACGTTGCCAACGTCTATGAGCACTGGTGAGCGCTTATCATCAAGCAGCACATTTTCCTGACTAAGTAGTTAGTTATTATAAACAAAAACAAATCCAAGCTAACAAATCCCTATCAATTAGCGTGACGCGAACAGTGTAAGTACTTGCTATCGTCGCGTAAACATAACTGGCCTTGAGGGACGCGTGTTAACGGATGTTAAATGATTTGGCAAATACATTTATAATGGAACTTTCGTAGTTCATGTTGATTATTGAGACTCGATATTTTTAAGATGCTTATTTAGAATCGTACTCTGATCAAGCCACCGAGAATATTAATATAAATACAAACATATACAATACGTGAGTATCGTTTTCTAGAGTTGTTCTATAAGTAATTTTTTCAAAGTCAGTCGTTAATGAGACAGTTATTTTCTATAGAAAGAAGATGATAGAGATCAAATACTTTTGTAACGTCAAAGTTTTAGGCAGGACAAT
Source organism: Vanessa tameamea (assembly GCF_037043105.1). Taxonomy (NCBI): domain Eukaryota; kingdom Metazoa; phylum Arthropoda; class Insecta; order Lepidoptera; family Nymphalidae; genus Vanessa; species Vanessa tameamea. Next base: position 2,338,097 of record NC_087316.1, read on the forward strand.
TGTCGCCCGCGGTTTCGCTTGCGTTTAAGGGTTTGGTCGTCAGTTATGACTTATAGAAAGTAGCTATATCTTCCCTTGAAATTCAAGTTTGCCTCATTTCAAATTTCATCAAACTCGGTTCATTGTTTTAGCCGTGAAAAAGCAACATAGAGACAGACAGACGGACAGACAGAGTTACTTTCGCATTTATAACATCGGTATCGATGAGCTTGATAAATAGTATGTTTTGTTTGTACGAAGAAACTGACTTTTAAATAAATAATTTACAGCGTAAATTAAACAATATAAAACTAACAAATGAAAACTGCTACTGAAGTTACACTAAATATAACCGAATCACCTAAAGGAGGTCAATGATGACACTGAATATTCAAAGGATAAAATGGATCTCCAGGGCTACCAGTGTTCGATCGGTTCAGTGTCGCAAACGCGCATGTGTTGCAGGTCAAGACCTAGATATCCTAGGTCAAATATATACAGCGCATCTATGTACTTGAATATTTATCACGAGTCTTATATTTCAACTGACTAGACAATTTTAATTATTTGTTATTCGTTTTTTTTTTATTGTATTAGAGAGCACACTAAAATACGACATAAAAAAATAAATAAGTAAGCTTTTAAATAATATAGAAAACAAAACGGAAGCGAGCTGATTAAACCAACCAAAAAATTTTATTAATCTTTGATGTCGTTCTCTCGACACGTTTTAATTCCCTTAAACGGACACCGCGGCCGTTACGTAAACAATGGCGAAATCAAATACAATATCCATAAAGTAAGCAAAACAAACAGTACGTGAGGATCCTTACAGCAGTGATCCGTGCGGGCAATACGCGGGACATAAAAAGAGCAAACAAGATTTGTTATATGCAAACATTGTAGTCATCCCGGCGGTTCAACCTTTATCTGTGAACCTCCTACGCCGCACGTAGTGGCACAAGAGATGAGCGTGCAGTGCGGCAAACATTTGCCATGTCAATATTTGTCACGAGCCCCCGCGATTGCGAGACCGCCCTAAAGCATTTTCATCACGCACGCAATCCATTATTGAAAGCGACATCTCTTTGTAAATATTTATTAGAAATAAATAAAGAATTTTAAATTAAATATTTTATATGAAAATATTGAATAAATAAAACGACTCGGGAGGCAAAGGAAATGTTTCTAGATCAGTAACCTTAAAAGCAAATCATAAAATTATATGTAGAAATTCTAGCAATTAAGAACTCGCCTGAGTAAACTCTTGGTCGCTGTTTTAATGAATATATTTTAACAGGGCAGTACAGCGTACGGCGGAAAACGCATAATGACTTCCGCTGGCCAGACGACGAAAAACATCGAAAATAAAACGACGCGGCTGACTAAGATCGCCTCGATAGTCCTCCGATCAGATACATTTTTAATTTTACAAAAAGACTAGTCCGCAACTCACATACCATATAGAAACATGTTTTGTGTTCAGGATTTTATCTATACAAATTGATGTACGTACCATAGAAAGCACGCAGGAAAAGATAACACAGAAAGAAGTTTTAAAGTGGAATAAAGCCACACGTTCTAAACCCTTGGATAAGAGCCGACTAAGGATTTTTTTCTGATAAGCGCATCCATCAATACCGCCAGCAATATTAGTAAAGTGGGGGTAAACCAAATTACCGACCCACAAAAGAAGTTTTGGCGTCAAACAGTCATACAATCGTAAATGATTGCAAATTCCTTTTGATTGCAGTGATAAGTTATGTTATATAATAACTAGGACACTGCGCTTTCCCTAAATACATAAAGGCAAGCTAAGAATAATATATGATTGAAGTTATGTCCATGTGCCACTAACAAATTATTTAAATAATGTAAAAGAAACTATTCAAGTTCCTATGCTGATATGAGATATTTGTTATGTATATAAAAATCGATTAAAATATAATATTGAATTGTTTGTAAATATTATATATATATTTTTGATCGCATTGTGCGTTTTTGTCTTTCTACTTTAAAATCATGAAGATGATCATTCACATACCCCTTGAATGATCTAGACAGAATCTCTAGTCAATAACCATAATGTTTTATTCCGTTTCATAAATACGTACATTGAATTACAATAAGATCCGGGTTCAAATGCCTATTATGACATTAATATACTGTACTCAAGTTCTAAATATTTCCATTCTTACGGAAACAAAGGGCTGTCTAAAACAGCAACATTTGTACAAGCATATAATTTCATTGTGCTATTAAGAACGTTTTTACTTCTTATGAAATCGTATGCATTATGAATATTTCTAAAATAATTTGTTTCAATAAACAAGTCGACGTTTAATTCTCCAAGTGTAATTCATTTAACTCAAATGTCGGAATCAGCCGAATATTAATCATAAATAATTGCTCCAAATATAACATTAATACCAGAAAATTCCGTATAATTATAAAACATCAGATCTTATAAAACGATTACTTGGCCCTTATAATTACGAGCACACGTGTCTAGTGGCACACCAGCTCGCATCATGATTCACCGACGGCGGCATACCGAAGCGTTGTCTCCATTAATCTACTTTTATTGAATATGGAATAGACGGGTAGGAGATAAAACAAGGCAGCATTTTATTTCTTAACAATGCTGATTCTCAGACTTTATTTAACAGCATACTAGATATACCTGTTTTTAAGTAATTACTGATATGCCTATTTATCGCATCACTTTAGCCTAATGTCTAGAGAGTACTAAAGTGAAGACGAGTTTAGCGTCAGTATTAGTTTACTTGCCACTTTCACAATGGTAGGTAGCACACCAATAAACTAATGAGACTATTAAGGCTAAGTTGTTCGATTTCTTGTGAGGTCTATACTAGTAGTATTAACGCTTCGTACAGAAACAGCATACATGACGCTTGATGGTAGAATAATGGTACGTGGAAAGGCTTCAATATTATCTTCACACGTTTACAGCACGGCACTTTTCGTCTACGGCATCTAGCATGACTATAAACACTTCTACGAAATAACATCGCAGGTTGTTTACAATCGCAAAATTGAGGAAAACAGCCGGAGGAAACATCAAGATAATAACACGCCTTGCTTGGGTGTATTACGCACCGAGATGGAATGTTTCTTTTGATTTATGTGAATATATGAGAATTTGCAATTTCAAAGAAGCTTTGATGACGACTACGTAATACGTAGTTAGCGAAGGCGCGGTACAGTGACCATAAGTATGAGTAAGTAGGTATAATGGATATAGTCACAGTCTGAAGGTTCGTCATGGGAACATGAAGTTCGAATTATAAATCTAAAAGATTTATAATGGCCATCGCTATTGAAATCTTTCGTATAATAATAGAATATCGTGGGAAGGATATTCATTAAAAATATATTTTGATTCTAAACAGTGAAAATTACTAACAATACAACTGTACCAGAACATCAGATTAATTAGAGAAACTACCTAATATATCTATAACATCTAAGCTATGTTAATAAATCAAAACTGTTTAATTGTTTCGATCGATAAAATGCACGTTAAAATAGATAAAGATTTTGATGCAAGTCTGGTTTGTTTTTGAACGATCGTATTGGATTGACGAACCAATCGTTTCATTTGTAACATAATTACAGCAGAGATAATAATCGATTAAAAACCTGACTTATGCGCCACAATTAAGTGGTCGAGATGTCAAGAAATTATGAACAAAAAGTTTTCCCCGCGTCTTATACGAGATGTGCAATGTCAATAAGAATTTCATTTGACGAAATTATATTGTTCATTTATTTAACGAGAGATTTAATAAATCGGAGACATAATCGAAATTATTCGTTTTTTTTTAGAATTACCTTTGAATCGTCGCTTTATAATAATAATCTTTTACCAAAATAATAATTTAGATGACTTTAATTAATTTCCTTTATATAACATTTTAGTATCTTAAATATGTATTAGTGTATAATATAGATATATATATTATATATTAATATGTATATATGTAGTAAGTATAAGTATTAGTGTGTAAATATTGCCACCGCCTACGCCGATGGTTTTAAAAATTCTATCTCAGATTGGGTTGTATGGAAGAGATGGCTAATTAGCCATAAGTCCGCCCATTGTACAACACTCGTTTTCAACATTTATTTTTCGTTTTTTTATTTTACTAATTTTGTTTTACTTTTTTTCTGTGTGTTTCATGTTGTTTGTGGTGTACAATAAAGTATATTTCATTCATTCATTCATAATCTATACTAATATTATAAATGCAAAAGTAACTGTATGTATGTCTGACACTTACGCTTTCACGATTAAAGCACTGAACTGTTTTTTTTATATAGTCTGGATAGGCATATGACTCCACTCCACCTGATGGTAAAGGGTAGTGGAGTCCAAACGCGAAGACGGACAGTACAGTTAGCGAGAATGAACTGCACTAGTCGTCCTCGCCATGCCGCGTGCCGGCTCGCAAGATGCCTCTTTACGCCTCGTTTGAAGTCACCCAGGTTATAAGAAATTAAATTAAGTTACATTTGGTATGAAGCAAGCTTGAACCCCAAGGATGACTACACTTTTATACATGCAAAGCCGTGGGCGATAACTAGTAAAATATAATTATGCCGACAGTTTTATCGAACCGGCGAGAAACTCTGTAATCACTATTTTATACATTAAATAAAATCCGGCTTAAATATCTCAACGCAGTGTCATCTCAGTATCGTTTATACAATTATCTACATATAACTTATTTAGTAGAATTTATAAAGAAACCGAAAATAAAACAAATATAGCCGGCATTTGTTATCGTTAATTTAATTGGATATAAGACCATTTAAGGAACATTTGAGTATAGTGTCGCATGTCGTGATCCCGACCTGTGCCAGCGTCGCGAGAAAGGAAGTCGGGTATGGCCGAGAGGCGGCTACACGATATCCCTTTTACGCGGCCCAATTAACGGACTACGATGGACCGGATGTACGTACAGACAAGCATTAGCACCTTCACCCTCCTTTAATCTTTTTATGTGCACACGAAATTGTCTTGGGAAATTTACAGCCACCGCGGCAAATTTATTTTTAGTGTTTTTTTTTTTATATTTTAAGTAGCAAACCATTTTATTTATTAACATCAAAAATTTACACAAGTTCGTGTTGAATGTGAATTTATAAAATACTAAAGTCTATTTAAAGCGAGGTAATATCCATTTCCTGCTATAAAACGTTTTACAAATATAATATCTCAAAGTTTATACGAGAAGATATTTGGCGAACGTTGAAAGCTTTAAGCCGTTTTACGAGATCGACCAATTTTAGAAACGCTAATATTTCAATCCAAATCACAACTGTTATTGCATAATGGCGTGCCCTTGGTTCCATTGGTCCATTCATAGCTTCATTGAGAATACAGCCATGCAAACATCGCTGCACTTGTATTCAACATGCGTGTCACGCTCTTATGAGCAAAGACACGTCTTAATGGGCCGACCATTAAGGCGTACGGAGGAACTTCGTGCAATGTCGCGAAATATAATAAGACTCCTATTCATAGGTTACTTATCTGCGCAGCAGTTGATGTATTTAAACAATATTGTCCATCGAAACTACTGACAAACAACTTTTAGGAATTATTAATAAATATAAATATATAATATATGTATGATATGAATAAAGAGACTTTATTAATATGTCTAGATACGAGTATCGCACTACAAAAGAAAAAATCAAAAGAGCCAATTTTATAACCTTGGTGTGCGTGACAGCTACGCTTGACACTCGCCAAAGGTTATATTATTATTATTTTTTATTATTTATTATTGTGCGTTTAATTAGTGGCCAACCGTTGGTCACAATTTTTTTCGAATTCGATCCAGACCTACAAATAATCAACGAAGGAGACGTTTTCTTTTGTATTCCCTAGCTGAAAAATCTATTAAACCAATATGCATGCAAATTATACCAGAAGAGAGAGCGCGTGCCTGAGGTTTGAGTAAGTAATACATCAAAAGTTTTACTTACTTTAATAAATAGTCAGAATGATATGTAAGACAACTTTAAAATTTTAAGAATTTCTATAATTAGTTATATACGGAAATAATTACGAGAATCTTAGTTTATTATTATTCCCTCTTAAAAGCGGAAACAAAAACCCGTGCCAACAATTACGGAACCGCATGGCGAACGTATGCTACTTCCGTTTTCGCTCGAATGAATCCCACCCCAGTTTAAGGGCTGATCCGGAAGGGACAAAATGTAATACGCTTAAAAAGTCAACCGTACCTTTGTTCCGATTTTGACTTCCGCTTATATTTTTGTTAAAATTTGAATACGAATTAGTACCGGTTATTGAAGTTAGCAGTTACAAAGTAATGCTTTCATTTAGTAATCTTTTTCACTATGAAGCCTTAGGCGTCTTTCCCACAGATCGACTTATTTTCTCAAGTGTTGGGATTTATTTCAGACAAGCCGTTTCCGACATTTCTTTTGCGTTGATTCAAACTTATTAATAGGTCCAGTTTTATAGACTTTCCAAGAAACCTATTCATATCGATCCTGTACGTCAACGAAATGTTCAAACATATTACAGTATATATTGACTTGTTTTTTTTTTTAATGCGTCGATTTTTCTGTTGGTAAATTATAGTTTATTTAAGAAAAATCTTTCTCATATTCCTATTTTCGTCAAATAAACAAATTAGTTTGGAACAAAGTATTCGAATATAAGAACAGAAGTGGCCGATATATTAAATATAAACAACCTTAAAGAGGGTGCGTATGACGGTGCGCGGACGCAAACCGGCCGATCTTATAAACTTCGAAGATTATTTATCGTTTCCTCTCTGTGTTTCGCCTTTGAACAATACTAAACTCAAACCTAAGAAACTATTCTTATAATACAGTAAAATCGTATTGGAGATGTGTTTGGAAGTTTAATTTCTACGGTTATTTAGGGTTAATCTTTCCAGATTTTTATGTCTTGTCAACTAACAAAAGCAACATAATTTTCTATAGCTTCTAATTAATTATTCTATCCAAATTTTAATAAATGCGGTACGTTTTATTTAATAACATTGTCATTATTAAATTATTGTAAACGCTATTATTGTTGTAATTAACGCGTGTGAATTGATCTTAATTATATTATGATTACAGAGAAATCCTCTGATCTTTCCCGAGAGGAGGGCACTGACTCGGTTGCCTAGTTTCAATATGTTTTAGTATCTACTTGTGCGCAAAATATTCTATCAATTTAATATTGAAATGCTAAAGCTTTAAAAAAATTTAATTATCTGTTGTTTTTAAATACAAAGATGGCAGTCGTAAAGGTTGTACACAACCTACCTACAACTAAATAATAACTCTTAATATATTATGCGATGAAAAAATATTCCGAAGTCGTAACATAAATCTGTGACAATTAACGCAGTAGGCACCAAAGTCGCAAAACCTATACGAACTAAGCATAATGAATCTTTAAACGATCTTTAATTCAATCAGGACAAAACAATGGTATTTGGAGATGTAAGACAAAGCATTCCAATAAAAAGAATCTTAGATAAGAATTCTCTTAACGAAGTCGAAATGCAATTAGACATCTTGTAAGAGTCAATCGAAACAGCGGGGTCCCGACCGCCATGTTTCTTAGTACGATGTCGTGGGAAGTGTTCCCATATTTCTTTCTCCCTACGTGATAGTTTTAATAAAGAAAATAAAACGTCGTTGAACAAAAATACTGATTAAATACAAATAAATATAGTCTCCAGCGGCGCTACGAAACGAATATCTGCAGTCTGAATTCATTCCGACAATGCAACAGAATTATGCAACTTGGCAAAATAACGATTTCGCTGACAAATTGACAATGTGATGTACTTAACGCAATGTACATTGCATGATAATTACATTAATGAATCAACTTATATGGTAAGGGGTAACGTAACACAATGACTGCAATCACATGAGGAGAGTGTTGAAATGTAACCGAGTGTATAGTCATATGTATAATACCGGAAGTTCTTGAGATAAATGAAAATATCATGTCGTAAATGTACAGATTTAGTTTTAAGACGAACTATCGTATCATTGGAATAAAGAAAGTTACAGAAGTAATCTATGTCCATTTATTAGAGACAGTATTCCTTATTCCTCACTAAGCGTAAAAACCTTGTGTCTCGTCATTTCTAGTCGGTAGGGTGCCGGTGATGTTCACTAACTGTACCTGGAAGTCTGCAGTGCAGGTCTTCAAGATATTCAATTCACTTTTATCCAGATCATGTGACGCGTTTATGTAGTTTTTATATGTTTTCAGCAATGTTTCGGTTTTAGTGCTGTTTGTGGTCTGAATTTATTTTTTATTTTTATATTTTTGTATTACTGCAAGTACTTTTGACACACTCTGGAGGTAAGTGGGTTGCAGAAATGAACGAAAGTTTAGAGATATTTATTTCCGTATATACACTTTTGCGAATAAAAATATAGCTTCTACACAAGTATTTTTTTTTAGCAATTCATACTTATCGTCTTTGTTGGAACAACAATTATTTTGAAAGAAAACAATTAAAACACAATGATAAAAAAAATAATTAATTATACAATATTTGTTACCGTTAATTAATATTCATTATTTACAATGTTAATTTCATTTTAATTGGATTACAATTTATGCAAATTTAGAAAACATACGAATAAAATAATAAAAAAACAATTTTCACGTAATTATTGTATGATTAATAACCTGTAATTATTGATAGGCAAAGCTTCAATATAAAACCGTTAGTAGCATTAATTGTAATTTAAATAAATGACACAGTATCCGTTTATAGATAAAATTGTAATTCTTAAAATTATAATTTTGATAAATGTATAAGAAATTAAACATTTGAAAGTAAGGGAGAATTGTATCGTGGTCGCACGATATGTTCTAACGGGTGTGTTCCGACGAGCTGGTTTTCGTTGTTCTATATCATAAATACTCATTACACCTTGTACGAAGCCGAAGTAAAATTAAAAATTATATTTTTTTTTCAATTATTTTTAATATTATATTAAGCACAACTATTGGTAAAGAAGGCATATTATTCAATACAAGGTTATATAGATGATAAAAAAGCGTGGAGCTAATACTTGTTGACTTCCAGTCAGTTTGTATTTTTAAATGTTGAAAAAGAGTAACTACTGAGTTTCTTGCCGGTTCTTCTCGATAGAATCTGCATTTTGAACCGGTGGTAGCTTCTCTTAATATAGTTTGTTAAATTACGATTCAAAAGTGCATGTAAAAGCCTACTTCAATAAAGTATATTTCGATTTTGAGTAACTTTCACACAGAGGCAATCTTTATTTAAATGAGACATACGTACAATAAAATAATTATAACGTTGTTTTTTAAGCTACGTAACAATCTGTTAATGTATCATTGTTAGACTAAGGCCTTCTCTCTTAAGATTTGTGACTTATTGAACTATGCTGTTCCAACGCGAGTTGATACTGGATACACGTGTGGCAGATTTTCATCCGATACATCCGATACATCCGATTTCCTCACGATATTTATTGCAACACCGAGCACTAAATGTAATGTAGGATTTGAACGTCCAACCTTCAGATAAGATTTACATGTTTAAGCTACTGAGTTACCTCGGGTTAACAACATTCATTTAAATTCAAGTTATTCTTGCTTAATAGGACACATAACGCTGTGATGGCATCAACTCCAGCTTCATGTCAAATCCGTATATCACCAGGTGTCTGTCGTACATTCAGTGTTGGTTATTTATAAGTTTCCGATTTTAATGATGAAAGCCGTTAAGTGTGATATAAATGTGAGACGAGTCTTTACAACGCAAATATTATGTTCTAGAAATTGTCATTAGCCTCATAGCCACTGCTAATGTCAAAAATATTAACCATTCCATTCATGGTCAATGCGCCACCAACCCGGGGAACGGAGATGTTACGGCCGTTGTGCCTGTAGCTTCACGTGGTGGCGAGGCTTTGAGCAAGTCCGTCTGGGTAAGTACCGCCCACTCATCCTATATTCTACCGGCAAACAGCAGTACTTAGTATTGTTGTGTTCCGGTTTGAAGGGTAAGAGAGAGTGTCACTACAGGCACAAGGGCAATTGGCGATATAAGGAATAGATAAAATTTCTTAGATGCAAATATCTGTGGGTAGTAATGGCAACTTACCATCAGTTGAGCTATTTGCCCGTCCGCCTACAAATAACATGTTATATAAAAAATACCTATTCCGTACGTCATCGTTTGAATGGTTTTTTTTTTACATAGATACTTGTTTTGCCGTATTTGAATATTGGAATTGTTCTACGAAATTGTGTTTCGATCTTTATATTGTCCAAGAGGTTCCTTTTGATTTAGGCTGCACGTGACGTCTCGTCGGTATAATCGTTCGTCAATCAGACGTTATCTTTATGTATCTCTAAGTCATTAAATATAAATAGGTAAATTATTCTAATGCAATATATTAGTTAATCTGGAAAGGGTTGAGTCGGATCGGTTCAAGTTTTTTACAAATGAGCCCTAACTGACATTTTTGTTCGTTTTATTTATTCTTGTTTAGCTTTCTTAGCTTAATTTTATAAAATAACTTAACTAGTATCAGAAATTACGTTTATAGTATTTATACATTCTAGATGTAAACGCGCGTCACGCGAAATGAAATAAAAGCAATGGAAAATGTAATTATTATTATTAACAAGTCAGGTCATATCATAGCGGATATACGTAATAGAGTCATCTAGAAGGTAATCATTGGAAAATTATGATATTGCAACTAAAACCGGATACAGAGTTCTCAATAAACAGATCTTAATGAACATATTATATAGAAACTATATCATTTTAGAAATAGCTTCCGTTTTCGATGAGGATTTCTTATATTCCTATTGACATCCAATAGGTAAAGTAATTGGTAAATATACGTAAGTACATATATTAAACATCTGTTTTATTCAATTAATAAATAAACAACAAATAAGTTATACACGAGTATTATTAAGTCAATCAAGTACAAAAAGTAATTAATGAAATAAACGCATCAGGAACGCAGTACAGTGTACGCGGTGTCGGCAAGAAATGAGGGCGTGTCGATTTAATTTCCGTCGGACGACGCCGACCGACCGTTGATAGTAGCTTTACTGTGATGCTGTGCTATATATGATTACAAGAGCATGCTTATCTACACATACTATAATGAAATTATACTATATATAGTGTCATTGCTTTTATTATATACAGTTAATGTAATTCGTTAAAAGAGTAAGTATTGTTTCTTGGCGGTTTATCTCCGTAGAATCTAAGCTCTATGATTATATTTAAGTGCTATAAAATTCTTGTTAAGATGTAACAATAAAAAATATATTTATTAAGTTTTTATTTAACTCTGAAACTATAGATTAGGTTAAGCTTTTTAACTTACGTTATGGATCCGGGTACCTTTCTGAAGGTGTCCAACGCGTGGAAAAACACAAATCTTTTTAACTTAAAAATATTAAATAGAATATTTTTTATTCTACTAATTAAGAATTCTATTTTATATTTGAAAATATTAATAATAAAGATACAAAAAATACTTTAGCTGAAAATAAATTCGTTCGGTAACAGTTACCATGACTTTTAATACAACTCTACCTTGCAATAACCTTGAGTTACATTTATACTTTTTAGATGGCAACTTTCGTTTCCACGGATTATAATCTGGTAACAGCATACATAAACTGAGGATAGAAAAATCTATTTAACTGTATGAAATCTATTCTGGTTATCTTCTATCTTGGTGATACATTAGAATATGATTTCCTCTTGATCGAATTCGACCACAAAGACCAATCTCAAGGGAGATGAACCAATTACGCAGGACATATTATAGTATTATAATGCACAAGTGTGTGCACAAACACAGGCGCATTCTCTATTCCCTCACTCTCCGATGGAATGGAAAATCAGTCACGGCCGGAAGGACTTCAGGCACAGGACCAACGGTTTTACGTCCTTCCGAGGCTTTGATGTATATATAATATAATATAATATGTATATATAAGTTCGCCTTTAGGGAACGGGTCTCTGACCAGCAGTGGAACATTAACGCGTTGTTACTTAATTCACATCAAAGCTACCGCGCCCTTTATAAAGCTTATAAATAACATGCTTTTATGATTTAATACGTGCCAACGATTTTTGGAAGGTAACACAATATGCTTAGAGACCTTAAATATATTGTAAAATCTGGTCACTCTTTTATTTCAGTACCGAAATGAAACTAAAAGAAATGTTGTTATCACATATTTAGTGTCCATCTGCTCGTCTGACACCTCCTCAAGAGTTTTTTACATATGACGTTAATAGCTTGTGTACCAGTACGAAATGTAGATGCTACCGTAATATTCAGGAAAGAAATACTTTTGCAAAATATACATCGTAGTGAACAATTTTTCAAATTGAATACGTAAGGGAATGGCCACTGATTTGTTCAAATCTATATTTTCAAATTTTACGAAATTATTATTTTTATATTTTATTATAATTTTTTCCCCATACAAAAAAAACCAACAACTTTTTTTATCGAGGCTTGAACCCAGGACCTCGAGATAGCGAGATAGAGGTAGCCACTAAACCAACGAGACAGTCAAAATGATACCCATTTACAGTAGTAAAAATATTCCCAAATAAAAACAACAAACCTCATCGAAATAAAGTATAAAAGACACACTAAAGGCACATCATTGGAGATATTAATCGAAAAAATATATATAATCACCAATTTATATTTATTGGCAGCACTCGTACCACACGAGAGACCATCGAGGAAGCAAGATGATAACGCCTAAAAACCATTTATTCCAAAGGTGCCATTCATTTCATATAAAAATCGATACAACAACGATATCGAGAAAACGTATAATGTATAACTAATCGATACTGGATTCCATTTTCCAATATATTTCTTTCACCTCCGCATCAATAATCGTTAGTCTGAAAAAGTCCGTCTAAAGTAGTTAGTGTAATAAAGTAATGCCATGATAATGGAATGAGATGGAGTGTTGGAGTGAGGCGTGTCAATTTAATATCCGCCGGTGGCCCGCCATGATGGATGGCAATTTTATTAACCCTATGGCCGGACGTGCGTCGACTTTACGATTTAACGTGAGGTAGCTAGTCGATTTCATAAGAAAGTTTAGATGACTTTTATTTCGATGTCCAGTTTTATCTTTATGATCACATAAAATATATACTTTATGTAATTTGGGCATTGTCCATTTTATGCACTTATTAACCAATTCTCTAAAAACATTCAACTGAAATTTGGACATTGTTGCAGTCGAAACTCGAATTACATTATAAGATTTATACATATAATAAGGTAAATACGTAAATAATGTTGCTTTTTTTAATAATTAATTTTAATATATATTAAATATAGAAAATAGCAAATAGTTAAACGGAATGTTAGTCAATAGTAATTAATCGAAAGTAATTATAATTATAGTATCAATTAAATGTATTAATTTAAATGAAATTAAATGAAACTGCACTTTGAAGTTTTGAAGGATTTATAAATCTAAATACCTCAAATGCCTTAATGTTCTTAACATTGTAGAAATCGTTGTAGAAATTAATTATATGTATATTTGTATAATGTTCAACTAGATAAACTAAGTTGTTTAATGGGGTGTCGTATCGCAAGGTGATCGATCGCCGTACCAACAATGGTGGTGTCATCAATTTCAAAGGCATACGGGCGCAATCGTTTGCATGAAAAAGTTGCGAATCGTTCGCAGGTAGTTCGCCGTTAGCGCCTTTTAAATGGCCCATTGTATCGGCGCCTAGGCTGCTTTTAGTTTTTACATCGAAAAACATCTGTTCATTTCTAAAACTTTGCGTAGGGTCAGCAACAAGTCTCTCATACGTTGAACGTTTTTTTTTTTTAATCTAGGCAAAGAAACTACTTTACAAGCTAATGGAAATTTATTGCATTTGTAATCAAGCATATCATACAATTTAACTGTTAGTTAATTTACCGTGGATTCGTTATATTTTTTAATTTAAATATGGAACGATATTATTTTTTAAGAATATGCTCAATATTATTCGGCAGTCGTAGATAACTATAACTAACAGGTATATATCAGTAGCCGTATCGATCATGATCCAATAAAGTTTGTACAACATTTTCACCACTGTTTTCTACACTTTGGAACAGATTATATATAGAAAATATTGTTGTTTAACGAGAACATACATTTAAAATTCAAAAATCACAGCTGTCAGACATTTTACATTAATATTTAGAACATAAGTTATAAGATAAATAGTGGCACTCATTTTATAGCGCAAACGACAATATCGTATTATTCAAATCAAACTTTTATAATTGAGTGTAATACATTAAATAATAGCGCAGATTTAAGTCGAGCTTGTGAAAGTATTACCGACTGACACCTACAGTAATCATCCAAATAATACGTGCCCGATGTCGGAGAAGACTTGACGGCGTACTACATACACCATATTTGTAATAACGTGGGCAAACACCTACTGCGCAGCCCACTGTCGTATTTTTCATTGAACCTAGCCTACGTGTCACCAAACTAGATATGATACACCAGCCTACGTAGCTATAGACGGATAATTCGCTTTTAATTACTTACCTAATAAGTCTAGTGATGACTTTTCCAAAAGCCGGTTTATGTGTGTGTGTGTGTGCAATACGTCCACTGTTCACCACAGTTAACGTATTGGCTAAGAGTCTCCTTAATAGTAAAAAACTGTAACACAAATACTCGCGTTTTCGAATTTCGATCCGTCAAAATTCAAAATAGGAACATGCGCTCGCGTAGCGAAGCGGTGCTCGTTGCGACTGAGCGTGAGCGGTGAGGCACGCGCCGGTGGGGACTTCATTCACAAACCGAGTGGCGGGGCGGAGGCGCGCGGGGCCTGCTATGCTCATTCATGCGACCACTGAGGCGTGGTGACCTGCACATTGCTCAGTGCGACCGGCGACGCTATCAACCACTGCACACAAAATCAAGCACCATGCAATTCCACTTTCTGTTGCCGCACCGGTTTGCAGAAATTCGAATTGAGTATTTTAAGAATCGCTCTTTTGAAGTCCGACGACACGGTCGTGACACGAATACGAATGCAGAATCGGCGAAAGTCGGGTGAAATTGGAGATTGCTATTATAAATGTTACGGAAGTACTTACATCCATATATAATAAAACAATACTATTGAATGAAATACAAAAACGATTTACGCTAAAGAATTCAAAGATTGAAATTCAGAGATTTCGATGGTCAGAATGTATAACAACGGTATAAAAGGGAATATTATTTTTTATCAATGTGTCTCTGACAATTTGGCGCTACCTATTCTTGCTCTGTATTAAACTGGTTAAGCAAGCGATCGGCAAAAAATAATAACCATAATACATAACAATGACATAGATAAGACATTAGGCCTAAAAAATAGTTAAACGAGGAAATTTCACGGTTTCTGGTGAAAGGCTTTACAAGGGTCTTATGTAATGGACTGGTAGTCGCGTGCCCAGCGTCGCTCGCCATTGCTTTGTTTCTTAAGATTGCAAATATAGCTCTATATGGTTATAATAACGAATAAGAATAATATAACTTCGACCCAGCTTCATTAACCCTCGTGTTGTCATCACTATATTTAAAAACAGTATCTTAATAATTAATTAATCTGGCAACATTTTTATTATTCATTTATTTTTTATTATAATCTGCTTATATGGAATACGGTAATACTTTAATGTACCTGCGTAATCAAATGCAGCGTATTTGGCCGTCGGCAAGCTTGAACTTGACTTTGTAATAAATTTTGAACCAAAAAGTCAATATGCGGTCATTAATATTGTAAAAATAAAAAATAAACTAAGAATTGTTGCCTGAGTCAGAGCCATTATACTGCTAATAAAACGGTGTGTCAAGTAATAAAAGCTATCAATTTGCAGTGTATCGACGCGGGAGCCCGCGCGGGCGCACAATTAAATACACGTAGGCGTAAATTGCACTTTCTTGAACTTGAAATTATCATTGACTCCATTAAAAATATACTCATTATATATTTTTTTATTCAGACTGGTTTACACAAAGCACTACCACAAAGTAAATATAATATTAATAACATACAGACGTTCTTTAAACGAAACGATAATTTAAACATTAATTCTCTCTTTCTTTTTCATGACGGGTCTGACTTACAAGGGTTTTTCAGAGTACGGGTAATGAAGACACAACAGTTATATAGAAATTATCAAAACGGTACTATAGCGATTTACATCACAGTTCATTTTATTAAATTTATAATAAAATTATAAGGTTTCTTTCATAACTTATTTTAATTAAAAAAAAAAAACAGAACATTTGCGTCGTATTTTCCTCTTAAATGAATGCTCGGTACATGCGGTTCCATTCAACATTACGAAGATATTTCAAGCAAGTGAAGCGATGTTATCAAAAGGGCGGCAGAGCTTCCTGTTTTCAATGAATGCAACAAGCTTATGCAGTACAGTTACAACCAACTCGTATCCAGTCTCGGGTATAAGAAACGTTACACTCAGCAAAAACTTCGGTCCAGTACTGTGTAATTTTTGTACAAAGTTCTTTAGAACATTTTAACGAATATACGTGGTTGAATAGTGTGTACACCGGTTTTCATGGGTACGCCACTCCGAGGTCCCGGGTTCGATCCCCGGCTGAGTCAATGTAGAAAAAGTTCATTAGTTTTCTATGTTGTTTTGGGTTCTGATTTTCCATAACACAAGTGCTTTAGCTACTTACATTGGAATCAGAGTAATGTATGTGATGTTGTCCAATATTTATTTATTATTTAAAATAAATATCGATTTGAGATTTGGTATTTGCGTGAAGATTTCTAGCAGAGTACCATCAAAGTAAAACGGGTGGTACGTTAGTTGTATCGGATAATCAATTATCAAAAAAAGAGACTTTGCAACGTACATATGTCTTACGGAATCATTTAGAACTTTTGGTCACTCTATAAAATCATACAAAGTTCGATGGCCTGATACTGAAAAGTCAATCATAACGCCGATCATGTTATTAACGTTAATGCTAGGTTCTCATGTTTATCGGGTTACAGGAACATTCATAATTGTCTAGTCATATGTTCTAAGCTCAATTCAACGTTGTACGTATAGCAGCGATAGTTAGACCATGTATTCGACGTTAGTTAATTTGCTGATAGTGAATAAGTATTCGAAATCAAATTATATTATTATTAGTAATTCCGATTTCACATATGTTTACGTCAGCGATGTCATTTCGACGCGTCCGCTCCACGATGACGGAAACCGTAGTCTCCTCGAAAGATGTCGAACATTTTTATAAAGAACGTGATTAAAACCGGAATTACGTAATGATAATAACTCATTGAACATTTAGAATTACACTACACTATAAGTGAAGATGGCCCAATAGTTAATACACGAAAAGCTTATCGAAGAACATGAATCTATAACCAGGCAAGTACCGCTAAATTTCATGTGCTTAATTTATCTTTATAACTTATCTTGTGATCGACGAAGAAGAAAAAAATCTTGAGGAAAACTGCATCTATCGGATGATAAACTCTAAACTACATGATACTTTTGTAAAATGACATCTAAATTCAAAACTTAAACTCCATTTCCTCTCTACTTAAAATATGCTGTGGTACTGGTGATAATGTAAGGTATCAAATTAAGTAAATAACATTGAACCGGCGAAGTGAAATAATCTCTGAGAGAGGGCTTTAGCCAAGCAGTTGGACGTTTACATGCCGTGACTTTACTACTTTCCATAATGAACACTTCCAATTCATGTCATTATAATTAGTTACGACTAATTTGGTAGTAAAATCAAACCTTAATTTGATCAAAGTTTAAGATCAATTCAGTTAATTGGTCGATTCGTTGATTCCAACGTTAAGAAGCTTTTAAGAAAACGACCCTAAATCTGCGGATGCTACATACCGATTAACGAATTTATTTATAGAAAATGTGAAAACGTAATTTAACATCTGATTTGCAATTGAAGATCGGAAAATAAAATAATATATATTTATGTTTCACCGTATAGTTCTAAGCACCCCACAATTGTAAACATTCAAATAATTGTGGATAAAGCATTAAAATTACAATAAAACGAAAAAGAAAGACATCAATCATCAATATATTTGTAGAAGTCATTTTTTCTGTCCTCAGAATTCCATCACAAATGAATCAAATTCAAAAAAATATTTTATTAATAATTTTCTGTTTGGAAGAGTATACCGTTCGTTAGGTCCCAATTTAATTTTAAGAAAAAATACCACCCCTAACGTTTATAATTGCACTGAAATTAGCCTCTTATGTTACTATACCATTAATAGTTTTTCGTTCGTTTACAATCGAGCGAAATTCATTATGAAGTTACGGTTCTTACAATTGTCCGTTAATATAAATTTGTTTATTTCTAAGCGATTAATTTGTTTGAAATTGTTTCTAAAGGATATTTTGATAGCTTTCTCGGTGTAATACCGATTCAGACAAGCGGCTTTTACCAGTATATTGGTATATTTTGTTTCTGTTTGTAAAAACATGGGTTCCGAGATATATTTTTTACAAAAAGACAGGCATAGACAGTTTTTCAGTAAAATTGTAATCTTTTAGTGCAGTTTAGGACTTACAAGCCTTTTTATCTAACCCATGACACCCGAAATAAAGCATCACAGTTCGAAAAACACCGGTCTAAAGTAAACTAGGACGTAAATTTATATGTATTATTGACAATATGCATATCATCGAATTATTGTAAATTTTAGTGCAAGATTTAAGATAAGCTTCTTTTTTTCTCGGTATATATAGTCTACCACCAAGCAACTATATTCAGTATAGTTGCGTTCGGGTTTAAAGGGTGAGTGAGCCAGTGCAATTATGGGCACAAGGTACATATTACATCTTAGCTTCCAAAGTTGATGGCATCTTTCCGATGCTTACATCCTACCATTCCTTAGATGAACCAATCTAAGGAATGGCTGTATCTTTTACAGTGCTACCACTGACAATCAGATGGCCCATTTGTCCGTTCGCCATATAAAGGATATATATATATTTTATACTAAATTTTATGTCGGAATTTATAAAAGCTCTTCATTAAAGCTAACGTTCAACTAAGGACGACTCTAAATTAAGAATATCTAAAAATGGGTAAAATATTATTGTAACATGTAAACCGGTTAAAATTAAGGGAATGAGCTCCCTACAACGAGAACATAATCTTACCTGTGTAACATATCGCCACGTAGTCTTTCGACGTTGCTGTCCCTTCCGCCAGGTTCCATGACACGCGGAGCTTCGAAACCTCCTTCGTCCAGAGGATTGATCCTTTCCCGTATTTCCTAGGCACATCCTTCTTTTCGTCGACGTCGTTGCTCAGACTCTCTTTATTAATGGCACTTCCTTCTTCATTGGCACACGCTTCTGCATTTTCATCTCTATCTTCTACAACACACTCACAAGTTCTCTCCGTACACACGATTTTCTCGGTTCGTTCACTTTGCGCACACTTGGCGTCATGTTCTTCTGACATGACTTACCGGGAACTTACTCTAGCATTGTCGACTGTAATAGAAAAGCTCGTAAAAGCTCTCGAGGATTTTTTGCTTTAAAATAATTTTAGTCTTTACTATCATTTACGTTTAATAAACATGAAACTTCTCGATGCGAGAGACGTAAATGTAAAAAAAGAAAGAAGTGTTATCATGTGAGACAGGGGGCGGAGTGGGGGTAGCGACGTCGCGACGCCAGCCCGGCCGGCGCCGGCAAACCTACTGACGCCTAATGCGGTCTATTCACTAGCTATGTGCAATCTGAATTAAAGCCAAGTCATTGTCTTAATATTGGGCAGCAATAATGTATGAATTTTAATTATGAAGTTATAAACAAGTTAATATCTAAGCAAAAAGGCAGATTAATTTGAGGTTTTAAGGAGTATACAGTTTATAATACTTCATTCTAAATTTTAACATTTTTTCTCATGATTTATCACAGTTCCCATTGTCATGTGAGACTATTTTATCATCTTTATTTAATTAATCATTCCCACGGATAAAATTAATTTTAATTAGTGCATTATTCCAACTCAACCATTTCAAAATTTTCTGATTCACTTTATTTTCAATTTATGGTTAATATAAATGAGTTGTAAGTATAAAATAAATATAATTTTCCATTAATGATTTAAGCTCTACATTGGTTTTGTAATTGAAATGTACTATTTTTTTTTTATTTATACATTGTAGTCTATTATAAAAGATGTAGTTGATAAGACTTACTTGATAATTATTATATTTATATCAGAGATATATACTTGTATGTAAGAAATATTCAATATCTAGTTCACCAGAAGGTAATATTTTTTATTTATGAATGAGACGATTAAAGATGTTTTTGAATCAATTAACATCTAAGATGAGCTAATTCTTAGCAAATTTCTAATTATCCTGAATGTAAATAAAATATTATTATTATTTATACAACATTTTATATTAGATGTACTTACAAGAAAATCTTAGGTTTTTTTGTATTAAAGATTTAATTGATGTCTATAATGAACCTCTGTAATAACATAAGACGTCGTTTTTGTCTTGATCGTTTAATATAATGTTGTTTGAGTCAGAAATCCAGTATTAAAAGATATGTGAGAAAATAAATAGACTAGCTTAATTATAATGCATTCAGAAGACGACTATTTGTATACCTAACTAAAATACTACGTAAATTAACTAAAACGAATATTGTATAATACTACCAAATATTATAGCATTAAATTAAACTTTTAACTAATAATCAATAATTTTGTCGATAACCAAATAAAAACAAGACCTTAGTAAGATGGAAAACATGTAAAAATTATAATAATACGTAATCATTTAGTTAACACACGTACACCTTTAAAATTACGAACACTATTCCAATGAATACTTTACTTTTTTCACAAAAAGCACTGTTTTATTTCATTTTTAAGATAGTATTTTAAAAATCTTCATCTCCGTATTTGCTACTGCAGTCCTTGTTCCCATTGACGTAGCACAAGCAGGATATGCAGTCACCACCAATCAACATTCGCTCAAAATCGGTAGGAAGATCCGGATTGGTTATAAATTCTATTGGGGTTACTAATTTTCTTCGGATGACAGTCAATTCTATTGAACTTGACATTTAGAATTCCATTACGTCAATGTCACACTTAGGTAAGTTTAGAATCATACTCCAGTAGTCGTTTTAAGAATAGTCATTTTATTGAATTTAAAAATATCAGTACACAAATTGGATACAATGTTTTAAAATCATGCGTAACAAATATGGTATTGTATTTAATTACAATAAAATGATTTTAATAGATTATATTCTATCTTATACCATGAACACTAACCAACATTTTAAAACACAAATTCTAATTTACAATTAGATAGAAGTCAGTTTGACAGTCTATGTTCGACTTGTCATTGGATATTGGAAATTGAAATTTAAAAATTGCTCTAAGACGCTTAAGTCTAAACGCAAACTATATCTTTATCATTAAATAACTCAGAATAATACAGTATTAGAAAACATTACAATGACTGCCATGCCATCCGATTCTGAATCAAACGTTAGTGGATTTATAAGATATAGCGATAAAGATTTCAAACATCTTTATACATCCATGATAGAGGTATGTATCGTAATAACCATTTATTTTATACTTTATATGAATTATTCTCTTATCAATATCATGAATAGATTTTATTTTGTTGAACCAATTATTTTTCAGAATATGGAGATTATCAACCAGGATCTTTTACAAATTGAAAAGAACATGAAAAGTATTGTACAGCAATCTGGTCCATTAGAGAGTCAACTTTCAGTACTATTACAATCCCTGCCAAAACAGAACCTCAACCTGCCTATGGAGACTGAATAAACATATTTAATATTTAAATAAATACATTATTAACACAAATAGTAAGTAGCATTTAAAAACCTCTTTTTTGTTATAAATCACTTATGAGAAAATATTTTAAGTGATTATGTTGGTAGGTATATCATAGTCCAATAGTTTTTGAAATATAACAAATCACTATTGTTGTTACATCATGATTTGGAAGTGTTTACTTTTATTGTAATATAGGAAAATTGTTTTTGTAATTATAATATATATTTAGGTTTCGTTTATAAAAGCTATAATATATTGTATTAGGGATTAATCTAAGTTAATTATTTTATATAACACTAACAATGCAATAAAGTTGATTTCAGTGTACTTGATCTTTCAATTGTATAATTATTATTTTTTATTTCAATCAATGCTTCCTCCATAGTCTACAAATTTATTTTAAAAAAAACATTCTTGTCAAAAATTATGTCAATCATAATATATTTGTATATGTCTATGTATATAAAATCATTTTTTAATAATTGCACTTATACAAATTTATGTCAATTCATTCAGTTATATTATATTACCACTAAACAAAAAATATGGCTACTATCAACACAAGACCAAAGTCTCCAACTCGTACTGAAGCAATAGCTAAAGCTCTTCGACCAGGTCCTATCTACAACACAGGAGTACTTTTAGGTATACACATGTAATAGTTGTAAGATGTTTATTTGTGTGTGTACAAAATTGTTTAAAGTATTGAGTGCAATTTAATATTCTCAGGGAATTGGGTTGAAGATAGAATTGAATGCCCTAAAAGAGGTACACTGTATTTTCCACCTGTAGAAAAAATTGATTATGAAAAGTTGAAACCTGAATCTAGGCAGCCTGAGTTTCGGATTAACAAATTAAATAGTTTACAGGTACGAGCCACAGGAAAATAATTATTTCATATATGAAATTATTTGGTTTATATTTGTGATATGTATGTAACCATATAAAGCTATACAAAGTTTACACAAATAATCTCTTGAATTCGTATTTATTATTAATTTATTTTATTAAAAAACAATATATAATAATGTCCTTTAATATTATAATTACATATGCATGTGCAGCATGTGCTCAGAGCTAAGAACGAACTTACGATATTTACTATAGAAATTGTGATTCGTAAATATTAATATATCGTAATTTAACTATTTTTCATATCTTCAGTAGAATCGTCTTAATGTTCATTAACGTCAGTAGATATTTGTAAAATATCGACACTGAAAAAGCCGAATTTTTGGACGAGCAAAATGTGTCCCCTTACTGAAACAATAATTAGCTATACTAATTTACATTGAATTGTTAATTATTATTAAATAAACGAAAATTATGATAGATAGTGAGGTATAAACTACCATACATACATACATCTAATTTTTTTTTTCTAAGCCACTAAAAAGCCATCTCAGTTCTCGGGTCAATCGTTATTTTTGTAACTCGTAAGATATCGTGATGCCAATCCAATACGTCTTATCTATTTTAAATGTATTTTTGCCTGCAAAATATATGATCATGTCCACAAGACTGATTTCGGTCAGGGGGCCCATTTTCACCGAAGACTAGACAGGAAGTCATTATAAGTAAGTAGTCTGTTTAAAAATATTGGTTTTTCAGTATGTTGTCTGTCTTTTTATGACAGGGTAATGTGCGCTCAATAATCAAGCATGATAGCCACGATTCATGCGGGAATTTCGCTACTACAGCAGACTTAGTGTATAACGTTCTACCTAAGCCACTATGTGGACCGAATATGCGTTATTACAAAAGAAGTGCACACCAGTTTTATCCACAACCAGATCTCACAAAATGTTTCGTATGTATTAAATATTAATATTTACCTGAAATTATTGCTGTTTTTTAATAATTTATTTTTGTAACCATATTTTAACATTATCTAAAAAATAAACAGGGAAATGTGACAGAATGGGGCTTAAAAAAGAGTTTGGAATATGAGTGGGCGTGCACTGATGTCTCGGATTATTCGTCAACTCTTTACGAAGATACTTACGTTCCCCCTTTGCCCCATCAGTATCTACAGCGCTGTGAAAGAAAAGCACGAAACTCGTAAGTTGTTGTTTGTGCTCTTGTACGTCTCCGAAAATCATCTGGATTATTTATTGGCTCAGTTCATAAAACTTTTTAAGCAGTTACGACCGACTTCGGAGATGCCCTGCCACCCCCCATGCTACAGAATTAATAATTACAACAGAATTATCAGATTTCCAGTTCTGTTTGTTTTTAATTAATTAATTTGTTTATAATTCATCTCGTGCTCGGAGGTGAAGGAAAACATCGTGAGGAAACCTGCATGTCTAATTTGAACGAAATTCTGCCACATGTGTATTCCACCAACCCGCATTGGAGCAGCGTGGTGGAATATGCTTCATACCTTCTCCTCAACGGGAGAGGAGGCCTTAGCCCAGCAGTGGGAAATTTACAGGCTGATTATGATTATGTTGTTTTTTTAAATACACAAATATATATAACTATATAAATTAAATCGTATCGTTAATAAAGAGCCGTTTTCGTTGTTTTGTTAGTTACATGAGAAAATAAAATAAAATTTGATGTTTATATTTTTTATTTCAGGAGCTTCACAAAAAGTTTTCACTATAAGATGACAAAATCAAAACAATGATAACATCAAGAATCATTTCTTTTCACTTTTTGCAAAAATTACTAGTCTTTTAATATCACATTTTGTTCAAGACAGGACAGTGACGTCCATATAAAAATTGTAACAATACAATAATTCTTAATGCTTTCATATCGCCGTCACCTGGCACCAACACGAGATCAGCAAATGGACTTACAACTAACTTCACTCACTCGTTACAACTAATAACCACTTAAAAACTAATGCATGTGATATAACTTAACAAGATTTCTTAACATAATGGCAGTTCATGAAAATTTAGTTAAAAACGATCGAAGAATAAAAAAAGCAAAAAATCGTTAGTCAATGAGAAAAGTTACGTCAATCTGACTAGCAGTTGAGCGTTAACGAGACGTGAAAGAATTGTCTTGAGGCAATTTGATCAGTCTGGACCCACCGGGGGCTTTGAACATACTGTTTGGTACATAATGCTGCTGCGTAAAGACATTCTGCGATACAAAAGTCTGCTGAGCAAATCTTGGTTGAGGTATTTGAACATGACTATTATATTGCAATTGAGGAAATACTGGTGTACTTATTGAAGTAAAACTTGGAGGCTGATGGGGGTTAAAATGATTCATGTTACAATTCTGGAAACGGTCAAGAAGTAATGTCGATTTTTCTGGCTCCCCACAAATCGATTCCTCGCGTGATGGCGGATGAGAAAAGAGGTTACGTTGATTCATGCTTGATGCTTGTGACTCAAACCCCGAACTCTGACTTGACGAGCGGCTACCATTCACATTGAATATCTGTCGCTCACCTTCGGTTCCCCAGTATCCACCCGCAACCCAGGAAGTGCCGTGGCCTAGTTTACTAGGAGATATTAGAGGCCTAGCACGGTTTAAGGGAGTAGGAGCTACGAAATTAGGTGATGCATTGAATTTACGTAGTGCAAACACTGGATTCATTTTGGAACTCTTCTTTTTAGGACTACTTATGCACAAGGAACTAATACTTTCATCTAAATCTGAATCTGAATCATCTTTCATATTCTTTTGATATTTATTGAATGATGGCTTTATAAAAACTGAATCTGAAAGTGGGTTTGGACTATTTGACATTACAGAGTTTACACTAAATGTTGAATTCAATTTAGTTTTGCCCCAAATGCTATCACTTCTTGGTGTAAATGATCTGCCATTGATCAGACTGTTATTTAACGGACTAGTCGTTTCATTAGAGGATTCTGTGAAGTTGTTTAAACCAAATTTACAAAGTGACACATCATCATCAGTATCCAAAGATATATTATCTTCTTCGTCAATAAATTTTTTTGGAGAACCATTTGCTAAATTCTTCAGTTTCTTTGGTGTGATATTTTTTCTTGTAATCATTTTAACAGTCTTATTGTTCAAGTTACTATACACAAGCAACACTGCCAGAGTGCTTGATAACTGAAAAATATGAAAAAAATATATATTTAAAATTTATTTTAAAAAAAAATATATATAACCCTTAAATGTGTATATACTTACTTTTATTAAGCTCATTATGATTGGATCTGTAGTTATATATACATGCCCTATGGAAGTTACTACAAATATGGACCACAAAAGGTCAATAATAATGCTATATTTTGTCTGGTTAATATTCCAAAAATGTCCAATAATCTGTATAAAACAAACAAAGCTCCCTAAAGATTTTTGAGTCAAATCATTTAGTCCAGAGTTAAAGCTTGTAAATATGTCTATATCTATAGCATTATTTATGTCAGTAAATTGTTTCTCTAAAGATGGGAATGTTAGTAATGTCTTCATTTTAACTATAGAAATAATTCTTTCTATGAAACTGTAAAATATAACTTTTATATTATAAACTGTATTTGATAAATTCCTATGTTTCAAAGCATTTTCATAGCATTCAATCGCTACCAAAACAACCAGTATTCCTGCTATTAATCTTGATGTTGTATTGATTATATTTTTAATTAATTCATTTTGCTTCAATCTCTTAATATCACTTTTTTCTACCATCCTTGTTTCTAAAAGTTTAGTTCCCAAAAGGGTTTCTTTTTCTTTATGTAATTTCATTTGTAGTACTTTTTTGCAAGAGCTACATAATTTGTAGGCTTTTTCCAATTGTGTTCTGTAAAAGTAAAATTAATATATTATCAAAAATGAAAATAATTAAACTGATTAATTAGAAATATATTTAAACTAACTTTCATCTTTAGTATTTAATCAAAATCCAATTTTGGTAAGGAGTTCCATTCTTATGTTGCCATTAGTTTCGCTTGAAATGATAATTATTGTTTAAATAAGATAAGCTAATAGACAACATAACAAGATAAATTTTACTTCACATCTTTTAGATAGAACTTCATAATTTATATTTAATAAATATCTGCTTTGTGGTAGTAAATTTATCTAAAAATAACTAATTATTCATAAACATCACTTTAATTACCTGTACATATCAATTTCGTCATCATATCTACTTTCATTCATAGGAACAAAATTTGCAAGTTGTGTCACCTTGAGCTGTTGGTTTATATTACACATTTTGCAGAGGCCATTTTTAGGCGGGCTTCTTTGGAATAATTTCGGACTTTTAGAAACATATTCACTTGATGTACTTAAGACTTTGTTGTAGTCACCGTCCTGTAAAATACATGTTGATTCATATCAATAAAAAATTGAAACAGTACTGTATTAAAATTGACGTTCATGTTTGAATAATACAAAAAATTACCTTTGTAAAACCATTGTACTGCTCGCATTTCGGACAATTCCAACAATTGCGGTCGGTGAACTTTACCCAAAAGTTTCTATTACAGAACCAACAGTTCACTCTCCAAGGCAGCGTCGACCTGATCAGAGAAATTTTGGTATTACAAGTTTTTTTATCAGGCGGGAAAGTATTCTAACCTATGCTAGGTTACTCACCGCAAATTACACAGTAGTTTTAACAGTAATAATGTACACAAAATTGCAGGTATTGTAATCAGTGCGTATTCCATTATATGAGGAAATATCATTTTTGGTCAAGTTTTGTTATATATTTTATAAAATCATATTTCTATTTCTTAACCTAAAAATACACGACACCCACCCACCATCACTACAACGCCACAGATTATTAATCATTTAATACACATTATACCCAAATTTAGCTCTTCGATAAATTTTGATTTACAATTGTCATTTTTTTATACAATTACTGAACAGATAGAAGAGCAAATTATATGCATTTAATCAAAATAAAAAAATATATAAAATTATTATTTACAACTTGGAATTTAAAATTTTAATGTCAAAGTCATAAACACATGTTTTAAGTTTGGTTTGGTTTTTTTTTATAACTTAGCTTTGGTATACACACTTTAGAGAGTTTCTATGTTTTTATACCCACTTTATTAATCATTATTCTGTTCACTATATAATGCAAATAGTTCGTATTCAATGGTTTTATAAGTACAAATTTTTAATATGACAAGTATCTTGCATCCTTATCAAACTTAAACAAAATATACCACTTGTCCTGCTCTTACAGTGATATAAACATTATTTGACATGTTTCTACGTTTATAGGTTATGAGTTTTTTTTAGTTTTAAATGTTCTACAAAACGTTGTATTGACCTGCTACGAAATATTAAAGCCAACCCATTGTTTTGTTAATTAAAACAAAAAAAATAGTCTAATTAAATAACTATTAAAATGCATTCAGATAAAGATACATTATTTTTATGCAACTTCGATTTCCAATTAAATGATTCAGGTAAGTTTCATTTTTTAATTCTATATTAAAAATAATTGAATTCTATAACCTAAATTTAAAGAATAAACCCTTTCTCTATTTTAGATTCAATAGTAGAGAATATAAAGAAACTATGGTCCGGACATTGGCTAATAGAAGATTCAGAATTATTAAAAAAAGTCATTAGTGATGGAATGGAAACAGATACATTAGGAAAACATCTTAAAAATGGACATTATGATAGTAACACTTTAGAGAAGGTTTTGCAAATGGCAATTAGTGCATTTTTAACATTTTGTGACCAAAACTGGAATCCACATCCAGATGAATTTCATTTAAAACAGTATTTTGGTATTGATTGGCCTGAAGATGTAGATGTAACTACATACTTACAGAGAGATTCAGAACCTTTGTATACAAATATTTTATATCCAGAGTTATTGTATCTTTCATCAAACATTTTTGCAGCACTTTTTTCACATGATCAAAGTCTGGTAAGTTTAAAAATAATAACTTTTTATAATTACATGAACAGCTTTTATTTTAATTGTATGGAATAGTATGTTATTAGTAAAGACCGGAAAAATAGTTCTTTCTGAAAAAACATTTATAGAAAAAAATAAAATTCTTAAGTAATATATTAAAAGAAAAAAATTAATATTGAAGCTTATGTTGCTAATTTTATGGCAATTCTTAAAAAAAAAAACGTAACTGTTTTAATTTGTTAGTTTTCCAGTCACAAAACTTGGAACATAGTAATGGCCTGTTCCTATGTATTTTAGAAAAATGTACTAATTTTGTGTGTGTAATGAATTTCTTCGAGCCGAGATGGCCCAGTGGTTAGAACGCGTGCATCTTAACCGATGATTTCGGGTTCAAACCCAGGCAGGCACCACTGAATTTACTTGTGCTTAATTTGTTTATAATTCATCTTGTGCTCGGCGGTGAAGGAAAACATCGTGAGGAAACCTGCATGTGTCTAATTTCAACTAAATTCTGCCACATGTGTATTCCACCAACCCGCATTGGAGCAACGTGGTGGAATATGCTCCATACCTTCTCCTCAACGGGAGAGGAGGCCTTAGCCCAGCAGTGGGAAATTTACAGGCTGATTATGTTATTTTTTTATTAATGAATTTCTTCTAGTTAATGTTAAATCCACTAGTTAAAATTAATTCAAACTCAATTATGTTGTTTTTTTATAATAATATCATAAACTTCATTGCAATTTTTAGTTCAATATACTTTTATAATTTATTTTCAGCTGAATTTATGGTGGTGCTTCAGAAGCAAAGTTACTCATCAAAGAGCTCTAGAAGATACTAGTGCTACTCTTTATAATGAACTTGAACTATTAATAGCAAAGTTATGCAATGAATCACAGGCATTAGAAAATAACAGATTAAAAATCCTATTGTATTTGGAAATAGCACAAGCATATTTGATGTATGGGAGAGTACAAAAAGTAGATGAATATCTGATAAAAGCTAGAGAGCTGGCTGGATTAAAATTGGAATTAACAGGTATAATCTATATAGCTAAAATTAATGTTTGTATGTTTGTCCTCTATGCATTCCTAAGCCATTGATCCAATTGTGATGAACATTTTGTGTTAGAAATATTATCTATTCCTGTAACTAAGTTCACACGGTCTGTGCCTTGTGACCTTAGTTCATTGTTATGTCTCTTGTGATTGTATAAATGTATACACTAACTCACTCATCCTTCAAACCGGAATACAATAATACTGAGTATTGGTATTTGATAGTAGAGGATCATACATAAATGGGGGATGTGATGAAGGGGTAGGGCACCTACCGACCGTCCATAAACCTCTACCACCAAGTGATATTTTTCTTTGGATGTTTACTTAAAGTAAACATTTTTTAAAAATAATAATTACTAACATTTTATTTAAATCTGAGCAAAGCAGGCATGTTATAGCTTAGTGTCATCATAAGATTTTTTTTTTTTTTATTCTTTATTTCTATTAGTTGTAATAAATCCTTAACCCTAAAAACCTATATTTCAGGTATTTTGGGAAAGCGTACAAAGTTTCAACAAGATGCTAAGGCACAACTTGCATTATTCAGTAAACTAGATGAAGACTTGGAACGCCCTTCAGCGGAACAGAGTCATGGAAGTTCAAACCTTCCACCAGAAATTGAGCTGCAAGATGACGTCAGGCTTAATAAGATTCAATTCAATGAAAATATTCTGCAGGCAGAACTGCCCAGCTTGGAACAGACTCTTTGTCTTCTGACTGTGTTAGTATGATCTATCTTTTTTATGACACTGCAGTAGCTATAAGCAAGATTCTAAACAAATGTCCTTGATTGGTACATCTGTCCATTGATACGGGTGTTACCATATGTAAAAATCATTCCATTTGCGACGACAATGATAGCAGCCAATCATAAGTACTAAGGAGGCTAATTCATTATGGCTGTAAGCTTTCCGGCCTACTCAAATAACTAATTTGTACACAATATAACACAAAATCATACTTAGCAATTATATTTTTAGGAATGGTTAAATTATACTGTTGTTTTTTTTTCAGTCAATATCTTCAAAAATCTCAACCCAAAGATGACCTGATGACTGAAGAACTGCAACCATATATCGAAACAGTTTTGTCCCAAAAGAAAGGTCCATGGTCTACTCGAGTGGCCGCTCTGTTGATAAGATGTAAACTAGAGGCCAACCACAAGAGAACTGTAGAACGCGCTATGATGCAATGTGAGACAATTGTCAATGATAAATCACGCGTTTCTAATACAAGCAGGTAAATTAGAAAATATATATTTCAAATTTTAAATCATGATGATGTATCACCTGGTAGATTCCAAATTCTGGCATCAATTTTTTTTTTTTAATTATACTGTCGATGAAGACCTCAAAGGAAAGGCAAACTTATCTAAAGTTTCAAATATTCTTTTTTTTAAATGGATCAAATGATTTAACCTATACTTAATATCATGGCCAAACCAGTGAACCGAATTTGATGAAATTTGGTATGAAGCGAGCTTGAATTCCATGGAAGAACATATGCTTCTTACTTTTTTTTCATGCCTAACAACAGTAACAGCCAGTAAATTTCCCACTGCTGGGCTAAGGCCTCCTCTTCCTTTGAGGAGAAGGTTTGGAGCTTATTCCACCCCGCTGCTCCAATGCGTATTGGTGGATACACATGTGGCAGAATTTCATTGAAATAAGACACATGCAATTTCCTAGCGATGATTTCCTTCACCGCCGAGCACGAGATGAATTATTATAAACACAAATTTGCATGCCCTTATAGCTTTATGATAAATATAGGGATATTAATGTTGGTTAAACTAATATATTACATATCTTAATTTATGCATACGAATTTGTCAGTGAATATTGATGTTTTTTTTCTCCAGGCTGTCTTATCTATGGGCGACCGGTCTATCTCCAGCTTGGAACTGGAAGCAGCAGCTGGCAGATTTGTACTTAAGCTTGGGTCTCGTGAAGGCAGCTCTCGAGGAATACTTGAAGTTGCAGCTCTGGGAGGATGTCATCGTGTGCTACACTATGTTACAATTAAGACATAAGGTATTTATTATTTATATTAAAAATCTAAATACATTGTTTTCAAGTAGGCTCCTACAAGTACATTAAAATCGTATTATACAAGATTATATTAAATAAAGCATCGGTTTGGAATATAGATTTTACCCAGAAAACTGCTAAGAAGTTACTGATTTCTATCAATTTAATAATATGTGACCAAGGACAAAACCTAATGCTATTTTTTTCGGGCTTCAAATCGCGTCCAAGCTGGGTTCTAGCACTTCGTCCTAGGGAGTTATCGATGGGGTGGAAAAAGCTGAATTCTATCGGTCCTGCTTTTAATATGGTAAAAGGACGCTTATGATTATTATTTAACTGTTGTTGTAGCCTAAAAACACGTTATCTTATAATATTAAAATTATTTAATTTATTATTTAAAAAAAAAAATTATATCATACTAGAAACGCATATTTAGGACAAATTTACTCTTTCTTACGTTATGCTTTGAAATAATTTATTGATGGTACTGAGATTTTAGTCTCTGAAAGTTATCATATGCAATCACCAATGTTACATTGGAAAATTTTGTGAGGAAACCTGTACTTGTCTGGTGGAAATTAGTCACATGTGTATCTGTCATACTGAAGTTACGTCCCTTCTCGTTATGAGGTCCTTGTCCAGCAGTTGGAGGTTAGTTAAATATTTTGTTATTTTATTTTAGGCAGCGGAAGTGATACAGCAACAGATTGACATCAAACCAACTGTGAAATTATTCTGCCTCCTTGGAGATGCTACAGGTTATATATTTTTTAATAATCGACATAGCGATAAAATTATATTTAAAATAGTCAAATGGGAACAAGGGTATATAACCCCTTGGCCTTTGCGCTTAAGGTATACAAACCCATATCAAAATAGGAAACATTTTTTTT
Source organism: Vanessa tameamea (assembly GCF_037043105.1). NCBI lineage: Eukaryota > Metazoa > Arthropoda > Insecta > Lepidoptera > Nymphalidae > Vanessa > Vanessa tameamea. The sequence continues at coordinate 2,370,892 of NC_087316.1, forward strand.
TATTATTATGTAAATTATTTCACATATCACAGCTGCGGTTTTTTTAATAGTACTGTAACAATAATCGTAACTAAAAACATTATGCCATTCCCGAATACAACTTTTTAATTCGCTCATTCGAATTCGAATCGAATACTGGATCGTCAAATATTCCATTCAAGTAACCAATGTACCCAAAACACTTGCAATGTTTTTAGTTTTTATATTAGTGGCTCATAATCTTTTGATCAATGACATGCTATACTTTTCTGTTTTATAATATGAATTATTTTAAAATAATATTATATTTCTCAATAGACGACGTGAACTGCTACGCCAAGGCGTGGGAATTTTCGAACTTCAGAAGCAGTAGAGCGCAGCGCCATTGGGGTAATTACCTCTTCGACCACAAGAAGTACGGTGACTGCATACCGCATTACGAAAAGTCGGTTGAAATTAATTCCATACAGGAGAGTGTCTGGTTGAGACTGGGGTGAGCTTAGTTATTATTTATTAACAAATGACTACTGCGCGTTTGAACCTATTTAATATTACTCGATCTTGGTCTGATCCCAAGCCGAGATGGCCCAGTGGTTAGAACGCGTGCATCTTAACCGATGATTGCGGGTTCAATCCCAGGCAGGCACTACTGAATTTCATGTGCTTAATTTGTGTTTATAATTCATCTCGTGCTCGGCGGTGAAGGAAAACATCGTGAGGAAACCTGCATGTGACTAATTTCAACGAAATTCTGCCACATGTGTATACCACCAACACGCTTTTACAAACTTAAACTTCACGTTATATAAATTTAATATTTTTTTCGAATCGGCATGGTACCTACCTAGATATTGACCTGAGATTAGTGTATTCAAAAAACAACAAATTTCAGCTTTATAATATTCTTATACAGTACAGTATTTTATGTAAACATAAAATATATTTTTAAAAAAATAAATTTCAATTTCAAACACCCCATAATAATTATATAGACAATATTATATGTGCAGTCCATTTATATTCGGACATAAGTATGTTTTTTTATACAGATGATTTGATTGAGATGTTACGTCTATAAATTCACATTATTGGACAATATCTATGTAAGGCTAGTGTACTTCATTTAACCTTTTAATGTCTTTGACGTCACGCTTCATAGTGTTCTCATCTCAACGTGTGACATAAATTAACTATAGATATAAGTCTCTCATTGCAAGAAATAACAAGAGAATTTCAATATTTTCCATTTTGAATAAATTAATTTTGATTGTTTTGTTTCAGTTTCGCAGCTCTTGAAATGGAAAAATGGGAATTGTCCGCTAAGGCATATCGAATGTACACATATTTGCAGCCGAATACGTTCGAGGCTTGGAATAATTTAGCCAAAGTGTACGTGAAACAGGGAGATAAGAACCGCGCGTACAGAGCGCTCATGGAGGCGTTGAGATTCAATTACGATAATTGGAAGGTCGGTTAATAATTAATAGTTTTATCGTTTTATGACATCTTTCATTCGAACCGCTCAGCCAACGCACCTATTTTATTCACTTCAAGTAATCCATCTTTTTTGGCTCCTCTTCGATCATTCTTCACGAATGAATATTGAACTGGTTAATGTCACACGCCGTTAATACCGGCGCGCCTCGCGTGCGGGCCCACACGCACGTACTCAACACCAGATGAAACTTATTCTACCCAAGTCGGGACAGCGGATAGTTACTGTAATAACATGCAAGCTGGTGTTAAATATATCGGAAGACTTATTTGTTAATCTACATATTGATTGTTTTCACTAGATTCTTCGTATTCAGCGTTCTGAATACAATTTTCTTAATTGAAGAATAATTTATAATGGAATCTTCATTATGCCTTTTAGCTCTGGGAAAATGTTATAATAGTAAGTATGGACACGGGACACTTTGAAGATGTTTTGCGAGGCTGTCATAGAATACTCGATATTAAAAGTAAATTCGAAGATATCGATGTACTGTCTTTGCTTGCAAAGGTAATTGTTGAAGATAAACAAGATGCTGATGGAAACAGTGCTGCCAGGTGAAAAAACTTATGCCATTTTATTCGTGTGATTCAATTTTGGATAGGTAAACAGGTGTATCTGGGAAACCATTGCCAAAAAAAATATTTCATTAATTAAGTTACGTTACGTTAATAAGACCATAGATACGAAACTTACACTTCTAGAAATTAAGGTAGTGATTCGTTTTAGTTCTCTCCGTCTAATTTACAACCTTTTGCTCTAACCGTAGTGTTGTTATTTAAAATTATTCATGAATTCGAAGAAAATTTGATTACAAGTTTAAGTGAAATGTTTTGGTTTCAATTATGACATTTTTACTTTGTAATATTGATGTCTTTATGTCCTTATGTAGATTAAGAAAACGAGCTGTGGAACTGTTCGGACGAATCACATCAATACATCAAAATAAACCAGAGATATGGCAATTGTACGCTGATATAAGTCCGACGTATTTGCTGAAGGGACAGAGACTATTGAAAGCGTACAAAGGATTTACACTGGTAACAAATTTTGCTTTATTTACAAAATAATTGAATATTTAAGATTTGAAAATACAATAACAAAAATAAAAAATACTAAGATTCTCAATACATAATATTAATACATAATATTAATACTTAATACTTAATATTAATACTTAATATTATGTATACAGTCGTGCCGATTTTGCTGTACCTATAAACTATTCTGGGTTGCTTTAAACTAGATAGAAAACATATAGCTATCTCTTTCTATCAACCGCTTTAGTCCCGTCAAATTTTTTTCATTTGGACGGTGTATAATTGAATTTGTGCAATTATGTTTTTGAAATAAAAATATAATAGTTTTTTTTTTGGTAAAAAATTGTAATGCCATTGCGTTTTTCTTTCTGGTTGTGTCGATTTCCACAAGAGAATTTTACAGAATTTATTTATTACATAGAGATGGGCCTTCAATTAAGATTTCTAATTGATGACAATGCCGTAGAGTTAAGTTAGTAAAATAGCATTTAATATATCTACATAATTAAGGTGTTTTTTTAATTCGCAATAAATTAACGCGACTGAAAGAAATAGTACAAATTATTTGGCACTGGCCATGGCAAAAATCGATCAGTACATCATAAAATATCAACTGTGAACTAATATTTACTTATTTTTTTAGAACGGTAATTGGTCCAACAGTCCCGAAACTTGTATGAAGGTAATGCAATTGACAGAACTCCTCCTAGAATACAGTTTAAAAGCAAGAAAGGAAGCTGAAGACAAGGACGTGCTCCAAGCAAATCAACAGTTATCATCAGCCCGGTTAACTGGACAAGCAGTAATAAGAGCTGCTGAGAAACAAGATTGGCCTGAAACTCAGGCTCAACTACCAGTGTTGAAGGAATTGTTAAATGATGTTACAGAATATATGAAATCTATAATGTAATATTTGTTTTATTTTTGTACCAATATGTTAATAAAGAAAATGTGAATGCTGCTCAGCAATACAATATAAGTACTTTTTTATATTTATTTTGTTATGTTTAGTTATGTTGTTTAGTTATTGGTTTGTATAAGTAAGACATAAATGATCAATATGATTAGTAATTTTATTGTGAAACATAGATAAAAATGTTTATTTGAATAAGGAGTAAAAACGACTTGGAGAAAATTAGTTTGCATATAACCTGAAGTAGTTTTTCACTCATTTGTAACAGATAAAAAAGATATAATAAATGTTCCTTAGAAGTTAAACACGTGCTACTTCGGACTTTTCTATAGACCCATAATAATTGAGTATATCATTTAGCGCTCAAAATCCGTCGAGTGTAAATATAGGATAGAGTGTAAGTATAAAAGCGGAGATATAGGCAGAAATAGAAAGCTTTTCATCTTTCGGAGTATCTTTTGTTTTAGCACCACAATGTCACCAGGCGAGGTGAGTTAAAGTAGTCAAGTCAAACTATATAGGTATTTGGTGCCCACTTACGGGCAATGAGGACAAAAAACTATTTGGTTTTACTTTTAATAGAGAAAAAAGGGTCACCAGATATCCTTGCCTAAAGTGATTTTTTTTACGAAATATGATATGTAGTTAAAGGTACAGTTACCATAAAAACTTATATTTAAGAAACAAAAATGTGAATAATAATCATTAATTTTACACATACAAATAAATTGCAAAAACGGAACGCATTATGACATTTATCGATGTCAATGAAAAGGGGAGTAATGTATGAAGTATGTGGATGTTGAAAACTCATCGTAAACAAATTAAATTATAATGAATAGTGTATTGTACATATTTAATTAATTCTTTAAAATGGCGACCGCAAACGATGATGAAGTTTTAGAAGGATTTCTCTGTCCAATTTGCAAAGCAGATTTGAAATCAGCGAATCAACTTACTAGCCATTTCGAAAGTCTTCATCAGGAAGAACAAGATGTATTAAAGTCACTGAAGGATATATTTGGAAAAGCAAAGAAAATTATACTAAACACAGACGATACGGATTTAAAAGAAACATTCGATCGTGCATTAAAGTTGAATTCTCAAGACTACTATCCGTTTGAGGAGCAGACAATAGGTGTGTCTCGGAGTTCCACTGATTATTTTAGGGCTGTGCGTTCAGCAAGATTAGAGAGATATGCTACTGAAACTAATAAGTTATTAATAAGATTGGATAAGTTAGTGTGTAACATGCCTAGTGAGCCTAGCCAAAGAAAACTGCATGAACAGGAAGTAAGTATTTTTACTCATTATTAATTGTCATACCTCTACTGATTTTGATTTAAAGAGAATCAAATTAGTAATAACAATTTACAATCATTTATAATAATTATCTATTATCTATATAAATTCAATTTCATATCTAATTTATAATTTAAATTAATATTAGATTATCTTTTGATACTAATATTTCAATTTTTTTTTACAAATCAATAAAAGGAGAATATTTACAGAGTTGATTCTATTATATTTACTATTATAGTATACTGTTTTATTTGTACAATGTTTATGCAAAAAGATTATAATTACTTTTTATTTCTGAAATACATTAGCCATAAGGAAATGTTAACATTGATATAAATTGGTGTTTAACTGTTCTAGGTTGTTCCATGGTTAGACGGTTCATCGGTAAAGCTTTGCCCCAACTGTGCTAAAGCATTTAATTTAACAAGAAGAAAACACCATTGTAGGCTATGTGGGTCTATTTTATGCCATGACTGCTCTGTGTTCTTGGACTTGAACATAGCCAGTGAGTAACAATTCATTGAAATTGTAGAATCCTAAATTGGCCATTATTATATTCTATGAATAAGTTTTTGCTAAAATTATACCTCATTTATTAAGAAATGCTTAGCATTTCTCTTGGAGTGTCAAAAAAAACATCGCCAATGAATAACATGTAAAACATTCATTCATCAAAGAAAACAACACTATATATGTAGAATTTTCAAATGATTATTTAGCCCTTTTAAAACAATTATTGTTCAGATTGGGATATTTTAATAAATACTCTTGCTCTACAGAACTTTTTCTTCTATATTTAACTTAAATTAGTTTATTTGCAATTATTTATGATTGTATATTACTAAATTGTTACTGTAAATAATGTTATTTTAGAAGCAATTGTTGATCCATCCAGACCGCAGACATCCCAAGCTGAAGAATTAAATGAGAAGAATGGTCTGCGTCTTTGTGAACACTGTTCTTATCTAATTGAGTTACGTAAACAAGTGCAAGAGAACAGAAACGCTAAAACTGTCCTGATGACGGCCTATGAACAGATGAGGAGTTTGATGGATCAAGCAAAGCCAGCTGTTGCCATGTATGAAAAGGTACTCTTATATATATTTTGATATTTTATAAACAGAAAAACTTGAGTTAAGGTATTTATATAAAACTTAATAGTAAGCAAGCATTAAAATCTATAAAAACATTATATCTAACATAATTTTATATAATAGTGATTAAGATTAAGGCAAGGAGCTGGAATTAAATGAGTTCTGATATATATTTTGTAAATGAATTCAGAGAAGGATTTATCTGTATTATTCAGCTGTATAAGCCAACTTAAGAGAACTCTTTAAGAACTATACAATACTTGGTGAAAGGGCTTATTGCAAGCTTTCCTGGGTAGATACCGCCCACTCATCAATGATTTTACTGCCAAGATATAATACATAGTATTTTTGTAATCAGATATGAAGAATGAGTGAGGTAGTGTAACTACAGACACAGGGGACATAATATCTTAGTTCCCAGTGGCCCATTCACTATTTATATTTGATGTTTCTTACAGTGTCTATGGGTGGTAGTGACCACTTAACATCCGGGGGATCAATTGCCAGTTTGCCTATATACATATTTAGATAGGCAAACTGGCAATTTTTTTAAATGGAAATATAATGTATATTGTAAATTATATAACCTTCTTTCCAGATGTGTCAAAGTCTTTTTGACGGAGAAACAACATATAACCTGGCAGATGTCAACGCAATGCGCGGGCGCATTGGGAAGCTCGCGGAAGGCATTGATTTGCTCAGCAAACAGATAGCTGCTTTCCCTGTGGAGCCAGCAACGCGACAGGCAAAACTGCAGACTGCTATTAGGCAGGCAGCCTCACATTACATAAAGGTAATATAATAAAAAAAGAAAGTAAAGTCCATTAAAATTATAATACAGTATTGTACAGTTTAAAATAAGGAGTGCACTATTTCAAATTGTTTCATTGTTAAAATATTTAATGTTAAACAATATTTTTATTTTTTTATTGTGGTCAATTTATATTTTTAATTATATTTATTGTAATTCTAGGAAGATCTTCTATCACTCCGGAAGTTACCAACCGAGGCACAGATTGATGAAGTGCGAAGGCACAGGTACGAACGCGCGCAGAAACAGATACAAATGGAAAGAGAGAGAACGGAGAGAGAGAGACAGAGACGGGGTGGGGAGGCGGAGACGAGTGGAAGTCGTGTGGAAGGCCCCGCCCACGACGACGATAACCCTCTATTGGAGCAAATGAATATTATACGAGGTTATATAAAAGAGGCTAGAAAAGAATTGAGATTTGAAGAGGTGAGACTACCAATTTTCGATTATATTAATTGTAGTAAGCAGTTAGTCGAGTTTAGAATTATTCAATACGAGTCAGTCAAATGCCATTTCCGCTGAGTCGTCTATAGTGAATTCCTCAAAGAATTAAAAAAAACGTAGAATACAAAACAAGTTCAGCATGTTTCTAACTATAAATAATTGTACCAACATTATGTGTGATGGTAGGGTTTCAGCCAAGCCCGACTGTGGTAGAATATTTGATGAGAGGGTGGTACCTACACAAACGGGCTTGCAACAAGTAATTAAAAAGATAAGGTTTGATTTTTAACTTATTATGTAATAACTTTATTCTAGGTGGCGATATTAGAAACGAATCTTAAGGAATTAAAGAAGGAATACCAGTTTCAAATGCTCTCAAACAAGTCCTAGTCATTTCGATTACATGTCATTTTATTAATATTATATTACAAGCACATTTTGTATTTAAATTATTTTATTCTCTTGTAGATGCAAGAATAAAGAATCGGAAGTTACTGTTTTTTTCTTTTATTTTTATACTAGCAACACTTTTTACTGTGATAAACATATATTACCACAGTTACGAACAAAGCGTATAATATATCTTACTGAACGTCATATGTATTTTCATCAAACCTAAGTTTTATTCAAATGTCGTTAAATATCAGAAAAGTGAAATGCGATATTAACTATACTAATTCCAACATTTAAAGTATACGTGTATCAATATTACCGTAAGTCGGTTTTGATTTCATAAGTGAGATGTGAATTCTTACAAAAAAGCGCAGCTAGTCTAAATTGCATAGTGCCTGTTTGTGATTATTTATTTTTATAAGCTCAATACACGCCGACAAATAAATTGAAATATAACATTTAAAGTTCACTTTTACCACTTCTTGAATATACAAATATTCACTGTTACTTATTTGTAAAATAATACCTCTTAGGATATTTCCTCTTCCTGATTTTTTGAAAATATATCACAAATATATATATAAATATGTAACTTATTTTCGGCCACAAAGTAATTCTATGTTATGTTACTTATCATAATATGGAGGATGCATATTGTTGTGCTCGTCGTTTTTCGTTAATTCAGGAACAACAAGTGTCATAATATACAATGTTACTTAGGCTTATGTTTAGCCAGTTATTATAAAGTAGCCAATAGGACCACCTTGTTGTCAGATAAGATATTATAGAAGACTATGTATGAGTTAGGTATACTTTAATATTATTACGTATAAAGAGCATTAGAGTAGACTAATTTTGACGATAATACACAGTCACCTCATAATTTGATGTTACATCATCCACAAATTGTAATAATTCGTTTATGCCGTCTTGTGTGTGAACAATCATATTTTGTTACAAAAACAATGTTATCGGCACAAAATTTGAAATTTATTGACCAAATTTTTCACGAAACTTCTCCAATTTTTCCAACTGTCGCAACAATTGTGGACGAGTACATATAGCTCTTTTAATTGTTTCGTCTAACAACTTTTTCTGGTAGAACGGTGGTATCGGCGTGTCTTCCAAGTGGAAAGTATGCACTCGTCCCAATGTATCACCAACAAATACATTATCTCCGGAAGGAGAAAATTTGATATACGTTAAAACAATTTGACCAGGAAAAGAATATTCAGCACAGGGCATATGAGTTTTTCTACGGAGATCCCATATGGAGAGAACGTTGCCACTAGCGGATAACAGAATAGTAGAATTGACTGGACAAAATGCGATATCATAAACCGCTGCGGGGCACATCATTGTCAATATAACGTCGTCAATTCCCTCTATCCAAAGTCTGATCGCACTGTCAGCGCCACAAGACGCTAACAGGGTGCGCATGAAAGGAGAGAATTGTATACTATAAACAGGCCCAGCGTGAGCTCGGAATACGTCCATGTGTTGATTTAAATAGTGCGTTGAACATTTATGAATGCAGCCTTCGTCAGTACCGACTAGATAGATGTGTTCAATTTTTGGATGCCACTTCATGCATAATGCTGCTGGATATCTTGTGATTGGAACGTCCTCTTTGATACACTGCCTCGGCGCCTCCATTCCTTTCATCTTACCTTCGACCGTTGATATACGCATCAATGGTGTACATATAAAATCGTGGGTTTTAGTGCTGGTGAATTTGTTAATCCTACCATCTTGACAAGTCGTTATAACATACTGATTGTCCTTATCGATTGAACGCCAACTTGCCGTCCATATTGGTTCAAAGCAAGGATTAGTATCTCGTTTACTCTTAGCAATTGTCTTGATGGAATAAGATGTGATGTCTAAAATTAAAACATCGCCATTCGAAAACCCACACGCTAACCAGTTGGGATTTTTTTCCGAAAAAGCTACTGATGTTAAAGGATCTTGGAAATTATATATTCTTTCAGGCTTACAAGGATTTTTTGTACACCAAATACATACTAAGCCGTTGTAATGTTCAGCATAAGTAAACTTGCCGTGTGCCACTGCTAAAATGTTGTTATTTTTGGAATTGAATGAAATACTTGATATTGGTCTATTTTGAGACTCTTCGCATTCAAGAGTCCATAATGGTTTCATTGTGTAAACATATATTAAATCGAGGGAAAGTGCATCCAATCTAATCAGACCACGAAACTTTTTTTGTGCATCCGAATATTCTAATGTCGCCAAAACTCGTTCTGTTAAAAGAACCGCGTCTAAAAACTGTGATGTATTTAATATTTGTTCGACCGATTTCTCGTTGTTTTCGACTAATGCATCTAAGTTAACTTTCTTTTTACGTAGAAGGGTTGGTGCAGCTGATTGATACATGACCATTTCATCGGGCTTCTCTTCAGGTCTTATACGTGCAAGGCGGGCATAAGTATCGTGCATATCCCACAAAGATGCGAATGCTATAGCATTTTTCTTCTGAGGTCTTGTGGCCAATGTGTGTCTAGATTGCGACACGCATTCCTTAGTTTGTGTCTCTTCTGTTACCATTTTTCGGTTCTTTCCTTTTCCTACCGTTATATATTGGTAAAATTCATTTTCCTCTTCTACTGTATTACCCTCTGGTGAACCTTTATCATATGAATAACTCGGCATTTCGAATAGAAAACATGTTTCGGTTTCCGTCAACACAACTAAGATTTCCGGGGGATACGACATGATAGGTTTTGTTTTAGGTAAATAGAAAGCTGATGGAGCTATTTCTAAATCTTGTTGATCGGACGTAAATCCTTCTTCTGTGTTTGATGTGTGATCGATATGAATGTCGTCAAGGGAGATCGTAGTAGCGTAAACTTTCATACCCATGTCGGCGGCAGATTTAGATTTACTTTTAGGTTCTTTAAAAACTTCGCTGCGGGCTCTCGGTCTGCTTTCAAAGGCAGCATGTGAAAATGTTTCCTCCATTGTAACATAATCAGGGTCAACTATATTATCAGGGGTACAATCAATATCGTTTTCTACTATCCTGTACATTTCTCTATTTTCCATAAAATTTGCTGCTTTACTGCCTCTGGATGTTGTATCAGAAACGCTTGCTTTAGAAGGTTCTGTGCTAGCACTTGTATTCGATGAAGATTCTTGAGACATTTTAAAATACTTTATCAGTTAAAGACTAACAGAAAATATAATATTTACCTAAATGGGGTAAAATTCTTGAGGGTTTGATGTTATATTGATAAATAGTAGTATATAAAAAATAATATTAACATTTGATTCAATACAATTGTCAACAACGTATAAATATGTCAGTCAGATTTACCTAGTATATATTTGAAAATACGTGTTAAAATTATTTGATACGAAATTATTTAAGCTGTGCCGTTATATTGAACATAAACAACGTTATTATCATTTAAAAAAATTATAACAATGTTAGAGCTCTGTGCAAAATTCAATATTTTTTATTTCTCTCTTAAATATGCATTGTTAATAGGACCAATAGTGTGTGCAATTCAGCTTATTGGTTAGGTTAAACTGATTTAAAATATAACGCTAAGATTTTCTCTTTAACATTAAAATAAATAAGGAAAATACTTAAGATAGCTTAAGTGAGCTTTGACGATCAATAAATAACATACTAATCATTTAATTATACGAGAGAAGTTCGAAGAATCCGTAGAAGGATAGGGGAAGGAAACAAGATATTTTGCTTGGTAACGTGATTGGGGGAAAAAGGGTTCAATGAAAATAATAAAAAATATTTTTAAAGAGTTAGGAAACGCTGAGCTTTATTAATACATACAATTATGTATTATAGTATTATTATTTTTTTTATTATATTTTTTTTTCTTACCTTTCTTTACGTAGATTTTTGAACCTCGCGTAATATATATTTAAACCACAAATCTAGCTTCCACCACTTCTCTTTCTTCATTGCCTAATCTCTTTCAGATATTATATTAAACGAAAATAAGTAAAAATATACACAGACATTTTTCATTCCGTACGGACATAACCTCGTTACAATTTTACTATACATAATACAAAACAGATTATTATCTTACTTAATTTTTTGTACACGATCATTGGTTCGATGATGTAAAACTCTTATTAGCTCATTAAAAGACACATTATCTCTCGGCTTTAACATATAATCATCAGAAATTATGTGTACATTATATGTATATTCTTACAGCACAAACCTATAATAAAACAAGGTAACATAAGGTCTCCGAGACGCCATGACAGTGAGAAGTGTAGCATATCGCACACGATGTCGTTTCGCTTTGTGAAGCATGATTCCGCTTCCAAGAGTTCAACGGTTCTTTACTAAGGAATAGAGCTGTCCTTGGCACTGCATTGATTAACTAGTGGAGATGTAACTTGTATAATACAATTCTTATGTCTATGTAATTTTATATAGAATATTTTCTTGTCGTTGAATTATTATACATATCCTATTATGCACATCCTTATTATACATATCGCAAAATAAACGATGTTATAAACATCGTGAAGTACATTTTAAATAAAACCCACTTGTTATAGATACTTTTTAAAATAATAATTTTATAAGTAACTGTTAATTAAATGTAAAGGTTACAATTTCGATAAATAAATAAATAAACCATTAAAATATTCTCAGGACCTACAATACTTAAGTAAATTTAAATTTGATGTTGTTTCGATAAAAAAAAAAAAAAGCGATTTAGGTAAAAACAGAACCCAATCTTAATTATACTAAGACCATCGCCTTGTTCGGTTGTACTGACATTTTCATAATGACTAATTTGCGATGAGCAATTCGCCCTTTGTCCGAGTTTAAGCACCCCGTGACGATACTTGCGCGTGAGACAGACCGTGACGTAACCGAAGCTGCATTAGCAGAACGCGCGCGTGCCGGCTCACACCGTCGTAGCTGGTGTCACAATGAAGAAGATACTTAGGAAGTTTCGAGATAGTAAGTTTATTTATTTATAGCACAGCACCTTATTAATATCAAACCATGCACGCCTTTTATACAAAAACATGTAATTAGTGGCGAAAATTGCAGTACCTACTTATGTAGATTTTTTCCTTAACAATAAATAAATGTATTTAATAATTTCAAATGTTAATTGCTATCCCACGCCAATCTGACAAGAGATTATAATATTTTTATGATATCAAGAAACCATTTTATTTAGTAAATACTTCCCAAACTTTTTGTTTACTTTTTTTAAATATATTTTAAAGCATTGATTACTGTTAATAATTATTCTGGACCACGAAATTAGTGTTCTAATAATTCTATTTAAGAATTTACGCTAAAATGTAGTTTTAGAAGTCATTAAATCTATAAGGTATGAACAATCCCATTACAATTTTCAATTAATAAACAGCAACGTTTTATAAGGCACAGATTACCGCACTAATAGCACAATTCCTAGACTTGTATACAGTTTTATTGAATTTATTAATATTTACATCTTAAAATATCTAGTGAAGAAATAATCAAGAAGTTAATGCCCTTTCGCAAACGTCGCGTCGAGTAAGAAAGAATTTCATAGTAATGTTATCCAGTTATTTTTACAATTTGTTCAAAGATAAATATAAGTATTTTTATTTATATAACAATGATTTAGATTGGTGACAAATTCAAGTTGACATAATACATGAATTAATTAATTTGTTCACTTAAGTATGTCTACAAAATAACTCAAGCGTTTCTAAAGAAATACCTACTGGTACTTATACATATTATACCTTTTTAAAGCTGTCTTTGTAGGCATTAAGTATACATCAGATGGTAGTATATGGGAATATATTAGGCATTCGTTTGGTTTGGGCTGGTTTGGTTTTATGGTTTGGGTCTCGATTACTTCTTATAGCAATAACTGATATTTGATTATATAATACAGGTAGGCGGGCGAATGGCCCATCTGATGCTAAGTGGTAACCACCGCCATAGACATTGATTCCCAACATCGCATACGCACCGCCAACCCTGGGAATTAAGATACAGTAAAAAATAGTACATATACCAAAATAACATTTTTTACAATTTCTGTCAGTCTGCCTGTCTGTTTGTTCCGGCTGATCTCTGGAACGGCTGGACCGATTTAGATGGGATAGCATTGGAAGATAGCTGATGTAATAAGTAGTAACTTAGGCTACAACAATAACTTATTTTGTTAAATTCAAACGCACACGAAGTCGCGGGCACCGCTAGTCTATAAAATTTTGCGGTACGCCAGAAGGCTATGTTAATATTATAAGAGTAGGTATATGCCGGAGAAGTAAATTGTAAAATCACATTGACAAGATTAATTTATAGAATAAAGATTGTATATTCGTTTCAAAACCTACTTGTAAATAGTCTATTTTAATTAAACTGATGCAGACGCAGATACGATATTCAACATTCTTTTTCTTGACATTTATGTGGTCAGAAATTTTGTACCTACCAAGAATTAAGCGTAAATACATATATTTTATGTCTCATTATAACATTTTCAACATTTTAGTGATATCATTATATACTATAAAACATATAATATATTAATATAAAAAAATCCTGAAGTTATTTAGCAAAAATTACAAATCGATTGTGTAAGTTTATGTGACACATAAACTTACACAATCGAAATTTTTCTCATAATTGAGTCCGCGCGTGTTGGTCCAATTTATGTTACTTGTCCACGAATATTACACAGCACCATATATTTCAAGGTTTATCGGTCCAATGGCTAGCTCATAAACGTACGTTGAGTGTCCCGCGTTAGATGTTATCTTAGAGAGGAGTTAATTTCTGCGCTTGCGTCGCACCGCCTACGTAACGTCGACGTATGCCCGTGCGTAGCACGATGTATCGTAATTACCATCTCTTTACAGAATGGATGAAAATAATAAGCCACGTGTAATAAAAATGTTATAATTAATTTTATAACTAGCTGTCATTACATGCGCGAAATTTAGAAATACAAAAACGGAACGTAAAATCCTTTCTTAACGGATATCATTGCTGGGAGCGGATAAGTTTGTAGGTGTTATACGAAGTTTCTGAGATTTCGTGATTAATCAGTGAGTGGTTGTTATACAATATAATATAATATATAAGTATAAGTAAGTATTTCCTATTGCATATTTATAAACATATTCAGTTGATTATTTATTATTATTTACAATACTATAGATATGTTGTACTATTGTTGTGTACTATTTTTTTGTACGCATGACATGTATTTATGTGGTATAAAGTATTCACGATGAAATAAAGTAGGTGAAATCGTGATCGGGAAGGCTCAGTGTAATTTTGGAATTCCTTCAACGCGCGGGAACGCGACATGCGCGGGCGCAGGACGACTGGACACGAAGCGAGAGGTCGCGGGGTCGCCTGCGCAGACTCGTCCCGCCTCCCTAATTGCCGCGCCCCACGCAAATAATTTTTAGAGGTCCGTCAAATAATACTAAGACGAGTACTTGTAATTTATGAATATTTTGGTATAAATTAATGTCACAGAAGATTTGACACGTAGGATAGCTAATCGCTCATCACGAGTTCTCTCAAAAGTACCCGCTATATGTATATAAGTAGATTCAAAAATTGCGGTTGCTGCAAATTATTTTAGGAGCCCTAAAAGTAAATTCCATCCATCTGCCTTCTGACTGAATTATTAAATAAACTAATTCATATGATAGAAGAAAAAACACGTACATATGACGTGCGTATCAGAAGCGGGATAGGACGACTCCGAGCTATAGTATTAGCGGGAGGAGAATTATTTTTTAATCCTTATTAATTTATTTTATTTTTGTAAATTGTCTTATTTACTCCTAGTAGTTTAATAATACGATTTTGGAGGATGACTTCTATGAAGGGATATTTTTATTAACCAAAACACAATTTCATTTATAATATATAATTTTCTTACATATAATTTTCAACAGTTTGCAGTGAAAGTATTGTAGGTACGGAATTCTTTAACTTTAATCATAACTCACACATAACTGGTTTGTTATCCACACTATCCAGCGCGATCACGCGCCTCCTTGACCTTAAATTATTTCGTGTAATTTTTTTTCTTAATTTTAAAAGGAATTCCGCGATGATTCCGCTTTCTCGATAACATCGCTACGTCGAATTGTTAATGATACCCTCGTACACGTAAAAACGTAATAATTACGGTAATAAGATGAATTCTATAACACTCGTAAATTTTAAAGTAAGTATGTAATATTTCTACTTCTATTTTATGGTTTAGGTACTTATATATATTGATAGCCCGCCCAAGCCCGTTGATATTTTACAATAATATTGCATCGAACATATAGCGTAAATGCGTGATCTTTTTTAACTTCGAACATGATCTATTTTGCTTTTAAATAATTAAACAGTTTTATTATAAATATTTTAAAGCTCTATATCTATCTAGATACAAAAATAGGCATAAAAACTTTATTAAGGTCAGCGGCATTTGTAATAGTAATATGTAGTGTTCATTAAAAAATATATTTTTTCAAAATAAAATTAGGAATAAGTTTTGTTTTAAAATATGGTATTTCAAAAATGCATGCTCGGTTCCTATTGTCCGCGAGGTGAGTCGCATTCTTTTCAAATTGCATTCCTTCGAAGACACGGTAATAACCTATGCAAGATTATGCAATCTACGATTCCGCGATGACCGCGTTCAGCGAGTTGTAACGAATCGATGTGACGTATCACACTTTGATGTTTTTTTATTTATTTATTTTGTTTATTTTATTTTGGCAAGCATACTAACAAATAATGAATACTTTGTCTACAACCTTAATGATAGTCATATTAAAGGGCGTCAATTTTATAGAGCTAAGTAATAAACATTTTTAGATAGTCCAAATATTTTTGTTAATTGTAAGTATAAGAATTGTAAGTAAAAATTTAATCACAAATTACAATTTTAATATCCCGTCTTTCTTGTTAGACAGTTATAATACGTTATTTTTATTTCGAAACATAATTTATTCAAAAAAATATATATATTATCTAGTTATTTTGTATCTGTGCGTAGTCACAACAGTTGTCACTGTCCGGTCCGTGGAAAATCTCATGATTACTTATTCGTCACAGTTTCAGAATATTTGCAAGTTTCGACATCATGTATGTTCTACTAACCTTAACTTCGCTTTCTAACTTTTCTTTAAGATTTTTTTGAAAACTCATTGACAATCGCAGAAAAAAATGACAGCTAATTACTAATATAGTTACCTCAATTAATAACACATAAGGACATCAGTAAAATATATTTTATATAGAAATATCTATTCATATAAATATAGCTAAATTAACAATATTTTTGTGAACATATTTCGGTAATCGGATACGTCGATTATGAAAAAATACACAGCCTGTATTATTGAAACAACGAGTGTCTCTAATATGAATAAAATTATAGGAAGTCATGTTAAATGTTAAAAAAAAACACGTCACACGTAAGTTCGTATGTGAGCATATCTAATAAGTCGATTTAACTTAGGTAGGTTTTTCTTGACATATCTATATATATATATTTGTAACATTGTCGGTATACAATAATTTCGTGCAATTAAAATAATTTTATGGAGGATGAATGTTGATAGCGCAACTCTATAAAAGCGACTAAAAATCCAAGTTTGGACTGATATTGTTTTTCATTACACTGGTAATACTAACCAACATTACACCGTAAATACACCGTCTACGTTGAACTTTTTATGCAATATAAAAACAATACTTAATAATAATTACTTAATGATTGTCAAAAATCTAACAACGTTCTGGAAATAAATTCCTAAGACCTGAGAAAAATCGGCGAAAGAAACATAACGTGTACAGCGATTTTATCTTTGCTCAACGATAATAATAATGGTTTACAATAATTAATAACGTAATATTTTAAATTAAAATGGTCTAACGGTAATAATTTTATCATCGAGGTGTTACCAGTACAAAATGTTCCTTAATAATAATTAATAAATGCTTTTTTTACACACCAAAAACAAATAAACTTTACCAAATTTCGTATAATCAGGTAAAAGAAGACTCAAGTTCATACTTGTTCCTTGTGTTATCATAATTGTGAAGAAAATATTATGTCATAGTTACTGGAAAATATTTCCGCACATATGTACATTACATTATCAAATATAATGTACAACAACCTAAAACATAATAAAAACGAAAATATTATAATTACTTTTAATTCATTCATACATTTTAGACCTACGTCATTACGTATAAATTTATTTCTTAACAACCTTTCGTCTTCCGCAGAAAAAAATTGAAGTTTTTAATGAATGCATTACCTAAAGTAGAATACCATGGAACATTATACTATGGTAGTAACTAAAATACACTAGACGAGCTGTAAGTATCTACATCAATCAACCGTGGGAATTTAGATGCTAAGTCCCTAGTGCTTGTAATTACACTGGCTCACTCACCCTTCAAACCGGAACACAACAATACGTAGTTTACTGTTTGGCGGTAGAATAAACAATAAGTGGGTGGTACCTACCTACCCAGATTGACTTGCACAAAGCCTAACCACTATATAAGTATCTACTTTATATTACTAACAAACTGATTTAATTACCAATTTTAAGCATAATTTTAATAATGTTATTAAAACACATGTTGAAATTAGCTTTGGCTATATATATACATATATATTGTTGTATCTATTCAGAAAAAGTTCTACATAATAAGGAGAAAAAATAAAGGTTTTATTGGATTTTTACTGGACTATATGACGTTATATAAACCACATAGGTTGTATATAGATTTCATTTTTTAAAACGTTTTAGATAATTACATTTTACATAAAACCAAGATGTGATTAGAGCAACAAAAAAGCGTTTATTACGAAAGTTTTCCTTTCTAAATTTTTACAATTCACTTTCACTAAGCAAAACATCTCAATGTTTAGCTGCAGCCTAGCATTATTTTCGTGCTGTCAGCGCACGCGCAGGCCGAGCGCGTTCTCACGGTGCAATTATTGGCTGCCTACACTTACCCCTAATTTCATCCTGTAGCCAGCCTACCAGGTACAACGCGCTTGCGCACTATTACGTAATTCTTCGTTAATGTTCCGATAATGGTACCAGTTTATTATTGCCCTCTTTGCATGAACTGTTTTCTGGTGCAATTACTGCTATTAATAAACTTCGATAAAATGACTCTATTTCATTCGAACATAATGTTTATAAATGTGAATAATACCTTTTATAATCTATCATCTCAGTACAAGATATTAATTACCTAATATTAAACAAAAATAAGACATCAAGACGATATAATTTAAACATACATATAGTCTATAGAGTATTTAAATATAAATAAACCTAAACAAAGTACCTATATTAGGAATTAACAAATCATAATTATTAATGTTAACATAATTATAGTACAAACTTAAACATTACAATTTTACAAAATATTTTTATGTTTTTTTCATATCATCGAAGTAGGCATCAAGTTAGATTTTATAATTTATAGACTATGAACTTTAACCGTATCATAAATATTAAGTTTTATAATTATACTATTAGAACACCATAGAGAATTTGTTTATCGAGACGGAAAATCTAATAAAAATCGCATAATTATAACGTTCTCATCTAATTTGTGAAGGCGTTGCTAACAAATAGTCGATGGGTTTAACTTTTTAATTTTTTGATAATGATCTTCCTATGAAACGTGGGCTAGCGGCCATTATGGCATTGTTAAATTATTATTAAAGCTTTTCAAATTTCGTCTAATATTTTTAACTATAGAAGTTTGTACTGTATTTCTTTATTTTCATCATCTTAAACATTTTTTGTTGTCACACAAATTTAATTTAAAAAAGGTAAAATTTATATTAAAAAAAAACCGAATTTTGTATGTAAATACACGTCGTTCTATTGCTAATCAAAGTCAATGAGATTTTCCCATAGACAATTTTACTACTTTTTAATGATTTGACATATTCCTAACAATTCATTTTGAATCTATAAAAAATACATTTATTGTGTTAGCTGTGAAACATATAAAACTTTGCCTCTGCGTAACCCCAGATAAGGCTGAACAATAGAATTCCCATCACAATCGTCTTAATGTAGTGAAACATTAGATTAGGATCGCAAATAGGTATATTGTATACTACTGCCTATACCTAAATCTGTAGCGAAGGACTCAAAAATTTTCCGAGTCCCAAGAAATAATACCATATTTTATTTTAGTGTCAAAAAATATGACAAATCCTCCAATTATTGTTTATTGTTCGTCCAATCGACAATCAAAGATCGCAGTTGAACTTGTCAAATTACTCTTAATCGATGTTTTTTTTCTGCGTTAAATTAAAAAGATGGCTTTAGCCAATTCTAGTAAACAGATTTGTTATAAACACGCAGAAGGTGAAGACTAGAAAACGTCCTAATTGGGACGTGTTGTCTTTAGTCTGTGTCGCGCACGACAACGAGTAATACGTTTCGCGCTCCTCGTAATAACTATCCAAATGCCATCGTGTGTATTTAGAAAGTGTACCAATTACGATACCAAAGTTAATAAAACACAAGGGATCTCATACCACATGTAAGTAAGCAATATACTTTGATTTATTAATATATTTCATTTATTTGTCTAATATTCTGATATTTGGAGGTTAGAAAAAAGAAAGGGATGGAAAATACATTTTTTGTCGTAAGAACGACAAGGATGCGTGCGTTCCCGACATAGAATAAAAGTACAGATGCGAATATTAGGCAGTAAAATCATCTTTACTCCAGAGTTCTCTTTTTCTTTTAATAACCTTTTTATAATTTTGTTTGATACACTTAATTATAAATTAAACTTGTCGAATATAAGAAAAGAAAATATAAATAGTTTATCATTAACATAATATGTTAAAATAAAGCTACCACTGAAATCAGGATTCAAGAGTGGATCGCTATTGTTCGTAAACAAAGAAATAAATCGTTTATATTACCTTACTGTGTGACAACAGCGAGTTTTACTATTTACCGTCTTATCTTCGTAGGTTTCCAACTTCTGAGATTCGGCTTCAAGAATGGATCGCAATTGTTCGTAAACAAAGAAGTGAATGCAGTTGGACGCCTTCAAAAAGTAGTAGAATTTGTAGCAATCATTTCAAAGCTACCGATAAATATTCTTCAAACTAAGGTCGTACACTTCTCAAAAAGAACGCTGTTCCCGTTATAGAGGTAATAAAAAGAGTAAAAAACTATCTATATATCTAGCCTACCTCAATAGTGACGAGATATATTTTACTTATATTTATTTCCCAGAAACACATCAATATAAATATTGAAAACTCCCCGACAAGTCTCGACAATGTCAGCATACTGGATATGGTAGATATTTTTGAAACACCCAGAAAAGTAGCACTTAAAAAACGCGTAAGTGAATTAACATGCAAGAAAAAACTGTTGCAGAAAAAAAACAAAGTACTAGTTCAACAAAATAAATGACTGAAGAAACGTGTTGCCAACATAGCCGTGATATTGAAAGATTTAAAGAAAAAGATTACATTTCGAAAGAACAGCTTACTCAACTAAATTTCATTTATTCCGCTCATAAAAATAATCCCGAAATTAAAATGCTCTCTAAGAGACAGAAAAGAAATAAATTGAATCTTTTCGAAGGTGTATGATTGTTTTTATAATATGTGTATTTCTTTCTTTTTAAAACGTCTTAAATTTTTTACCTACCTTTTATACTATTCATTTGTTATATAGACATAAATCCCGGCTACAAATTCTGTACACGAGATTTGAACCTTCTGCCTAATGAATTTGTTAGTCTATGATGGCAACATGCGGTGATTGGTGGCCCGAATAATATTTGTTTACATTCACACGCAATTAAAACATCTTATTGTCTCTTTTATTCTGATTGTTTTTATCAAGCTTTCCTTTTTACTTGTAGCGAAATGTAAAATAAAGGGCCCCGGTGCGGAACACTTTTTTCTGTTGTTTAGTAAGTGTATAACATATCTATTTATTAGAATATCATTGGCTTTAGCCATAAACTTATAAATAAATGATAACACGCAATAATATTTTATTTGAAAATTACTACTGCTTTACTTAGACTACAGTAGCTATGTTTATTTTATCAACATATTATACTAATCAAAAATAGTACCTACCTTTTAACAGAATGATTAATCTTATTTAAATTTAACTTATATAGCTACATTCGGAACAAGAATTAATTTAATAAAAATAATTACTCTGGTGCATTTCATTTTCTTCCTCAGTGCGATTTATAAGCGTTTCAATGTAGTTAAAGTAATGAATATTTAAAACCTAAAACATAATTACCCGTAGTGCCTAAAATTAACTTTCACCGTTGAAAGCAACAATTTGAGAATCAACATCATAATTCATAAAATTGTTGATGTAATACATTTGAATCAACAAGACGATTCATGCCTTGTTTTGTGTTGAAAATATGTCTCCGATTTCAGCGTATGTTTTACAGCTTTAAAGTTTTATAGTTGATGACAAGGCGTGAAAATAACACAACGCGCAGGCGCACGAGCGTGTCACTATGTCAGGAATCCGTTCGGGCCGCGGGGAATGTTAAGGGTTCACGATTACCGTAAACGTGCGCGTGCATCGGCGTGACAGCCTTGCACAAGCCGTGTAACGTCACTCTATCGTTGTCGCTATTAAGTGATGTCTGATGTCACATATTACAAACACTTCCTTCCACTTATAGTTTTTTTTTATTAAGAACAAAAGGAGTCTAGTAAGAAAAATATTTACGTTGTCACTTGGTTATCTGACCAGCATTGATCCGCTCTTGCATTGCTTTTCCTGTGTTAATTGTACGCCGTTTCGTAAGAGTAAATAAACAATTAATGGACGAGGTGCTTGTATTATTTATGAATATTCAACGCGGGCCGAGTCTTTAGGGCAGACTTTTTAGAGGTATTAAATAACTCACACATATAATATATAATCAACGAATAAGTATACTCTAATCCAAACATAAGAGGAGAAAGGCCAAATAAACATCATTTGGCAGCAAATTGAGGATATTATTGATACGAGAGCTTCATTAAAATGTATCTATGAATTTGCGAAAAAATAGCATTTTGAACGTCGACGAAACTGTTATCAGAATTTTGGAAGTAAAATTAAAGTGGATTAAATATTTGGGTGTAATAGTGTTGTATTTTAAACAAAGATATATCAATCTTAAACTCTTGGTAGCGCACAATATACCTGAGTTATTAGCAAATCGCATGAAATACGTACATACATCTAAGGTTTGTTTGTCTTTATCCCTACTTCGATTGAAATAAGCTATAGATACTTAGTAACTGTCCCTACAAATATGCCATCATTAGAACCCATAAACATAACATCGTTACCCGTAAACCTAGTCCAAGTCCAAGAGTAATCAAATATCATATAAACACAAACTATTCAGTAACTAGGTACATACAACAACAATTTGTCGGCTTTTACGCAAAAACCGACGAAATGTGCAGAATTATCACCGAAATGTCCAAGATGTTGCGGGTAACCGACCGTTTCACTTTCCAATTTCAAGGAACGTTACTGATATTATTGTGGTTAATCTTTTCGTCGGTATTTTTTTACTGCTATAAATATTTTAAATGTAAGTAAATATATAACAACCTTTTGCGTTATATACAAAACAATTACGAAAACTTTCATATCGAATAAATTGAAATGGTCTCATAAATTAATTAAATAACTTAATAAACTTACCGAATAAAAATAATGAATAAATTATTATAATACTGTATTATTATCAATTTTAAGTTACTTGTCTTATTTAAGTATTAATTATAACTATATACCTACTAATTTATTATGACAACAGAATCCTCTGGCATAACCCTACTTCATATATAGCGTTCTGACCAACGGTCAAAATAGATTTAGTCATAGACAACATTACTACTTTTTACTAATTGATATATTCCTTAAGTTTGAATATCACATGGCTGATTCACACTGACGATCAATACTTAGTCTAGACTGAAACTTACATTGTGTATCCTAAGAGTCTTAGCTTGCGTTATAAATCGTATAAACTTTAATACTTCTACCATATAACACCATAATATATTTTTTAAATCGGAATAGTAGTTCCTGAAGATCTCCAGCTTCATAGTGTGAAGTACATATTGAAGGCAAAATAGCTATCAGTTCCGGCTTCACACGGGTACGATAAGGGACTGTATACAACTTTGACATTGAACAAACATAAAATTTTTTTTCAAGAATGTTAAAATTGTCAGCTTTTCTCTACCATAATATGCATGTATTATTGTAGAGAAAAGCTATATAAACCTATAAAACTTACTTTTGAATCACTCTGCTAATTTATGAAAACCGTATTTAAAATCCATGGCGTAGTTTAAAAGTTCTACGCGTACAGACGGCGGGAAGCGACTTTTTTACCATGTGAAATTGTAATTGATAACCTTACTTTAGGTATGTTTTGAGAAGAGATATAATCCCGTACGCACTAATCACTGAAATGCTAAAACAAAGGTAATATTCAAACAGAGGTGTGGAATGCCTCGAGGGTCTAATTTGAAGACGTGAAGTACTAAAATACCTTAACGAATGAACAACGACCGTATACTGTAAACACAGTAACAGCGTAGTTACTAAACTAAAAATAAATAGATATTTTTTAATCTTGTTGAAAAATACTTTTTTGTAAGACATCGTTCTCTTCTATTTGTTTTTACTCCCTTAAATATCAATGACAAATTAAAAAAAAATTAAACACAAAAACAAATTATGAATAAACTACTAAATAGTTAATGTGATTGTATGCATTTTTTTTTTGCTATTTTGTTTAAGGATTAGCAAAGTTATTCCTACTGTAATGTGTCTAATTATCACTTTCGAGAACTTGATCTTGTTTAGTTTCTAATTATTCTATATACTGATTATTACTACAGAGTCCCTCAGCATAGAGCCATTCTAACATAGCCTTCTGGCGTACTTTCAAATATTATAGGTACTCGAGCTCGAATTGATCAAAGACAATGAGATTTAGACATAGACAATTTTACTACTTTTTATTACTATGAAATATTCCTATCATGTCTCTCCTAAAAATTTAAGTGACTGTATAATATCAGCCGAATCGATCTTCGCGTCTTCATCCTGACTGATATAAGGGAAATAATCTTTGCCCTGTCAGTAAAAAAAAAGTCGGAGGAATCAATAAAATGTTTTAAATTCTTACTTTCCGTCGTAACTCATGGATATACTTACTTATATTGTAACAGTACCTTCGATATTCTCATGCGAGAAAGCTTTGATCAGCCAAATGAGCACTAATAATAAACGTAGATAAATAACAACGGCGATATGGTCGTTCATCTAAATTAAGAGTACCATCATAATGAATGTTCGTGACCGACGGCTTTACGGGGAGCGTATCCTGAGGCATTCGGTGTTCGCATGCGGCTGCGCAGCCGTGAGAATGCGCCGAGATTTTTAAGGTTTGATGTATGAAACCGCGCGGTTAGGGTTAGGTTTCGTGCGCTATGAAAACCGTATTTTTTTACTTAATAATTTTCAACAGGTGAACTGGCGATTCTTATTGATTTTTTTTTAGTTGATATTTTCGTTAATGATGTTAACTGCACTGTTACCATAATTAACGAAACTGTTATCAATAGGGATTTTTTTACGTTACTTACTTTAACATAAAACATTTGCAAAGATTGTGTCATTTATTTAATTACTTATACACAGAATTCCCCGCTTTTTTTTAAAATAATATAATAATATTTGTTTTGTTTATTATTAACAATGTTTTTAAACTTATCGTTTAACATCGCTAGAAATGTTTCATTAACAATTTATTCGCTACGGGAACGGTTGTATTGATATAATTTGAGCGGCTTTTACTTTTATAAGAAGCCTCTACGTGCCGTAGCTTACGCGTGGGGTGACCAATTCACCACTATCAGTTAGTCAGACTCGAGAACCGACGGTGGACGGTCACCGTTCGTTGCACCCATTGGCGATCGTTAACGTTAAGTCTGCTTAAAGTGAAAACTTAATACTGTGATTACTCGATACATCATTTATAGTAACAATGTTAGTAACTTAAAATCAGATTTCTCTTACAAAGCTATTATTTAATAATGAATCGTTTATTATAATAATTTGACGTGTGTTCTTAAATTTTAATACGAAATTTTCTTACTATAAAATGTGTTAAATCATTTATTTGTACGAATTTTAATGTATTTTATTTCTGTTATTAGCATACGATTTAGTTCCGGAGAATATGAGTGTTGTGTTTATTTTTTTACAGAAGTCACGTTCAAAGACTTGCCGCCACCGTATCGGGAAAATGAGGATGAAATTATTAATCCCGAGAATTACGAACTACAAAGTGTGGTAAGACAAATACGCCTTTAAAAACACATTGATTGTACAGAATACTGTTTTAATTAGGACTTCTTACATCTTGATCTTTAATAGAAAATAGTTTAGATATTTTTTTCAGTTTTTCCAATTTTTTTATTTTAAAGTTTCTTGAGCTCGTATTGTGCTCTCTTGTCTAGTGTGTCGTACTCTTGATGCAAAAACAAATATCGAAATCATTACATTTATATAGGATATTCATTATGTTTTTATAGGATAGATAAAAAATAAACTATATTTACGTTTGAGTTCTACTATCCACCTCTTCTGCAAAATCGGTTGGATTGTACCAAATTATTATAGTTTTTTCCTTTTTAAATATTACAAGCAAAGTTTCAAAACGATACGACATTTAGAAGTAGGTTAAAATCGACTTCCTATGATTGTTTACATCCTGACATTGTGATTTATGTAACTCAACTGAGGTTAATCTAAAGCGTATTTTACAGATTGAGTGCGTGTATAGGTAATTGAACCGAAGAACTCGGGCTCTATAGCAATTAAAGCTAGCAACTTAGATATCGCTTCAGTTATTATGCTTTGCATACCTTATCAAATAGATTAATTGAAATTAAACAACATTTTTTATGTGATTCTCTGTATGTGTGCTGCTTTGTGTGTCGTGTTATCAAAAATAAAATAAAAAATATTGTTAGTACCGTCGCATATTTCTTATAAATAAATAAGTATAATTTGTATTTAATACGATCAACGTTATGAATGTAAAAAAAAAACTTCATTCCAGGACGAACCAACATGCGAAATAATAGATTTGCTAGCAAATTGCAAAATAACGACCGAAGCCGACGACGATCGTTCAGAAGTTGAATACGCCGAAATACAGGAAATGGGAACTTGGCATTCCACGCCGCTGGCACACAGGCATAAACCTAAAATATCTTTGACATGGGTGCTCAAGGATAATATTAAAAAAGTCGAAAAGAAGAGCGAGGATAAAAAGACTTTCAATTACGCTGAAAGACCAAAATCGAAATGTGTTGACAGAAAGTATGCCCAAGAGAGAGTGGTTGGCCGTAACGAATATTATCATAATATGAGATTTAAAAGCGCTTGTGATGAATTTAATGGTGAAGCCTCGTATTCAGATACGAGTGTAGGATCAGACGAGTACGTAAGAAGAAAACATAGACACAGACATCGGAGAAGAAAGAAAAGCAACAAGTTTGGTTACGATATACGAGATCTCGACACGTTTTTGAGTGAGGTATTTATATAATGATATGTTTTTATTAGTTCTAACAGCAAGGTGAGCGAATTGACAATCTCATTGTGATTCGACTGTACTGCTCTCGTAGCTAAGGTTGACCGTGGCGATGGAATAGCTTATAGTTCACACAAAACTCTTATATAATGAAAAATTTCCCGGTTTGAATCCGCAATCGACCATTAAGATTCATGGGTAATTATAATAATCAAGCTTGCTTCATACCAAATTTCATTAAATTCGGTTCAGTGGTTTAGCCGTGATAGACCAACAGACAGAAAGACAGATTTATTTTGGCATTTATAATATCAGTATAGATTTAATAAAATACAGAGTTATTTTCAAAGCAACTTCATGGAAACTACGACCTCCGTGGTCGAGTAATGTGTACACCGGTTTTCATGGGTACGCCACTCCGAGGTCCCGGGTTCAATTCCCGGCCGAGTCGATGTAGAAAAAGTTCATTAGTTTTCTATGTTGTCTTGGGTCTGGGTGTATGTAGTACCGTCGTTACTTCTGATTTCCATAACACAAGTGCTTTAGCAACTTAAATTGGGATCAGAGTGATGTATGTGATGTTGTCCAATATTTATTTATGTATTTATGTATGGAAACACATTCGTTATAAGAATAGTCCTGTCTGATAAACATTTACATGTTTCAAATCTTATTCATTGCGAAGGCTTTATATATACCTATATTTAAGTAATAATAGGTACTTAATACAAGTATCTTATCAGCATTTTATATCCCGAATCACGATTAATATTTACATCAACCGTTTCTTATACATAAATACGCTTATTGGTTATAACAATAATAATAGAATAATTCTGTAAACATTTAATTATTTTACACGAAGTTAAACGTATAATAATTAAAAGTACTTTATGATTTTCGTTTAACTTCAATTTTGGGTGTTAAACCTTTCATAATTTGATGTAACAAAACATCGAGTGTTGGGTTAATCTATCTTGTATTTATACGAACGCGTATCGCACAAAAATCGCTGAAAATTTTGATATGAAATTTGTACCATTAAATTCAGCTTGTTTCAGAGAAGTTTCAATTGTAAGATAATTCAACATGAAACAAAGCAAAGTATGGTCGTATGCTAGTTAGCATCATTATCTTAAAATCATAATTTTTCACACATAATAATAAATTTAAAAAATACAAAAAGAGACCAGACCTCCTTATAACTTTGTAGAGTGAGGTGCTTTTACTATTAGGGACCATAAACTGGGACCAAACTCAAAAAATAGACTAGCATCTCACCAATATCGATATTTTGAACACCGAATAATTTATAAAAGAGAAAAGTGCTACAGTGCCAGAACTTTTCGGAGCTCTGCATTTTATAACATAGAAAAGATTTAAATTCAACCCTTGTTTAGTCAAATTCTAGAAATTCGATGAGATGCTATGATTTATTTATAAGTTAGCACCACATTTCAACGCGCGATTATTATGTTTAATCTATGGAGCTATTGTTAAAACTTATCAAGAAGTGTAGAACTGTGCTCGATGTCACTAGAACTGCATTTATTTGCGAGTTGGTAAGTTCAACGTCAATTTGGTAGACACTTTTTTGTACAAGAGACGGTTAACTAACCTCTACTCCCAAGTCCATAATTAAGAAGTTATAACATAACGTTCTAATCAATATTATTAAAAATACCTTATCTTAGTAACTATATTCGAAGTTATATGTAACAAATTCCTTTTAAATCTTCAATCCAATATATAAACGGTAACCCGCAAAATTGGCGCGAAATTGTGTAAGGTATTTTAAATTGCACATAATTTGTAAAAAATTTAAAGGTATTATACTTCGGGGCTCAGATTTTGAAGTTTAATGATTATCCCTTTGCAATTTTATGGCGTCAAATGATTGTCGAACTTATTGCAAAAGCTATACCGGCCATTTTCTCGTAACTGACAGCAATTTGAGTTCCGAAAGGCAGGAGTCATTCATCAATGCGTTTTATTTAAACAAAGATATATTGTAAGGTTAAACGATTATATGATTGCATGAGCGCGTCGTGAATGCAATATGATATTCTTAAATAACTAAGATAATTTTTTACATGACCTTTACTGGTGTTTGTTAGGTTGACAAGGATGTTGAATGATTTGAAATTTCAAATTCAAGGAAATCGTCAAATTGTGGGTGAGTGTTTGTAATGATCTTTGAAAATAGCTTGTCACATGTAACATTGGCGATATAATCTGTAGCCTCTCGGTACAAATAAAAAGATATATATCTTATTGTTTTTATGTTCACAGTATATTTCAAAATATTTTATTTACGAGACTATTCAGAAAAATGTATCTATTAGGTCGTTTTACTGGATATATATTTTTATATATTGCATAAAAATTCTGTTGAATTGTGCTTTGCAAATACTACTAACAGATTATCACATTAACACAATCGAATCGAATCGAAACGCTATCGTTGTCGTTCAGCCATTTTCCTATTCCACTAACACAATGGTCCACTGTATTTTGGCAGCTTTAACCGGACTTCCACATTCGACCGAAATTTGGTTCAAATGTCGAACATTCGGTGCAAAAAAAGTAAAATAAAATAGTTACTTGCACTATTTTGACTGAAATGAATGCCTTTATATACTCATGATAATTTGTTTTAGTAGGAACGAGTATCAAAGACTTTAACTTGATAACGTGATAAAAACTTAATTATATTCTCCTTCTTTGATATTATATGTATAATATACAGGGTTATTTGAAAAACATCAATAACGTCCTAGATACTGAGTGTAGTGCTCAAATGGAACAACTTTTTGTATGTGAGCAATAACTAAATCTCAAAAGAAAATATATATTTTTTTAAGTTAAGATTTACTTGCAATTCACGACGTGTCATTGTCGAGAAAGCGCGGCTAAATCAAACCCAAATTCGCCCAATTTTTTTATTTTCACTGAATATTCGGCCGAACTTCGTATTCGGTTCAATCCACATTCGGCCCATCTGTATTCGGAATATATTTGGGATTCTATCATAAGTGCTATAAATAAGTCATATGGCAATTAGTAACGATTAAGTTTTATTTTTGTGAGGAATAGTCGATGTTAGATTGGAATACAATCGAAAATGTAATAATCGTTAAATTTTAGTAGAATTTCACCTCAGCTCATTTAATCTACAAATTTGAAAGTACGTATTACAAAACTACAAGCATAATTAATTAACATCTTGTGTTACCTACAAATAAACATTTCATTCCGACCTATCAATCGTAATCAATTAGAAAGGACACTTGCAGAAATCGTAATTGCGATACCTACGATTAGATCATTTGATTATGTAAAATTAGTATAAATCGATTAAAATATTAATCGGGGCTGACAATTTCTTAATAAATGGTTCACTTACTATGACTTTGTACAGACTGTAGATAATTTTTAAAAAAAATTACCTTGTAATTGTCTATTTTACTACTATGTAAACTCGGCCCTTGTATCTACAACCAATTTGACGGTGTTGTCATGTCCGATCAATTGTCTATACTAGTACTTAGTATTATAAATGTGAAAGTAGCCAGTATACCGAATTTAATGAAATTTGGTATGATGTACGCTTGAACCTCAAGGAAGGGAATATACTATTATTGTTACTTTACTTACTATTTTATACCTAAAACCCGACGACCAACCCAAAAACGCAAGCAAAACTGCGATCGACAACTGGTGTTAACAAACACAAATTATGACAAATTAATAGTCATTTTTAATGTTCATCAAAAATATTTAAAAAATATAGGTAGTTTACATTCGAACGAATTCTTCATTTATTTTCAGGCCTCTATAGATCGTCCAGGCAACATTCCTGTAGTCATAGCTTTTCCAACTACCCTCTATCAGACACAAAAAGGTCTTCAGCGCGAGCTTATCCTGCCCTTAGGAACGGTCGTTAATGCTGTTTTTAAGAACCAGCAATGGCTCTATACCCAGACGCCACATGGGGACGAGGGTTATGTGATGTACAGTTCCTGCCTTCCTTTGGGAATACTACCAAATAGGTTAGTAACCATTTAACTTACATATATTAAACCATTAAGGTATAAACTTCTGCTCATGGTTGAAATATTATTACGATTCTGGAACAATTTTAAATATGACCATATTTTAATATTGCTAAGAATTTATAGTACCTACAAGATCCGGGGAGGTCGTTCTTCACCCATCTGCTAACAAGATTAAAAGTATGATTGTTTTGTCTATTTAAATATGTCCCTCGCTATATTTAATTAAAATAACTATAGTAAAAATGTTTGTTCTTGTTTTACTCTCCTGTTTAACGAACGTATCGAATAGCTTAGAAATAAAAAATATATACTTAATAAAGTATATCATGCTACAAAATTTTGCATTTAACAGAGGGCTGGAAACCGATCTCTCTACGAAACTTAAATTATCAATCGTTAAAATAATGAATATGACCCGAATCATTCGTTTTTGTTCATTATTTGCCGAAAAATTATTTACATGCCATTTTCATTCCGATTAAGATATCTCTATTGTTTATAATTCAGATCGTCTCTTCAGAAGAAAATGCCATGTTGGGAAAGCAGTACCGATATATACCCGCGTCCTTGTGGCAATCTCACAGATAACGAAAAAGAACAACTACGCAGCAGAACTCGTTCGGAAAGCAGATATCGTCCTAGAAGTCGCAGACACAAAATGTCTTGTGCCGAAAAGGATTTCGACAATTTATATCTAAAAACTAAATCTGTATCTTCGAACATTGATAAGATTCAAGATAAAGATAATTTTGACGTTAAAGAAAAGTGCGAAAGACAAACTTTGCTTGTCGCAAACAGTGATTATAAAGGTGAAATATTGAATAGAACAGTTTCTGTGAAAAAAGGGGAAGTAGTTGTGTTAATCCAAAGTGGAGAGGAGACTGACGTTGATTTAGAATGGTTTTATGTGAGAAAGAAGGATGGTAATCAGGGATTTATACCGGCTGCTGTGGCTGGCCATGGTTACATATAAACATTTTATGTCACACCATTATCGTATCTATATATGTTTAAGTTAACCACACATGAAATGTCATACAACCCGGCCACGTGTTGCTGTAACTGCTATATACGTTGAATTATGATACTGTTTGGCTTAAAACCTCCGAAACGAGCTGACTGTACAAACTTTATCTCAAAATGTACAATGGTTTTTGCGTGATGCGCGTTCAAAAAAAAACAAACTTCATTACTATTTTCATTTCTATAAAATGACGTCGTATGCAATGATGAGGTTTATAGAGCGACGGTATTATGTCTCTCATTAATAAAATACAGGTTCATTAGAATAAGAATAATTAAAGCTGAACTAAAGGAATATTAAAGTTGATGATAATCTACGGTAATGGATGTCTCGATTCCTGTAGGTTTTCTTTAAGAGAAAATAATATAAATCTATATTAAGTTACAGTTCTCTAGTAAACACAACACCAAAATAATTGAAGATTGATCAGAATAAGTAAATTCATGAAATTATTTGTTTAAATCTCGTACTTGTTATAGTTTTTCTAATTAATTGTCTAGTGGCTTAAGTCTTGTACTAAATTCATAAAGAAAAATGAACAATTATTGTCTTACTTTACACTTTTATATATTGTTGCATTTACTAAATGTGTAAGGTCCCTAAGGTTACTTGTTGAAATAAACTAAATTTGTTAATAATTATGTTGATTCATTATTTATTTTTAATACTAATTCTGTAGTCAATTAAAAAAATTACAACTTTTTTAAATAAAACAACATATTTTTTGGGAAAAAACGTTTAATGATTATCTAAAATGCAAAACTTGGTCTCTATAATTAAAGGATGTACAGATGTCTATCTCGGGACTGGAACCAGCTATTGCCAAAACTTTATGAGGGCTAGTCCTGTAAACGGCTGAATATACAGTGGTCGCTGATACTGGCAGCTCAACTCTCACATCACCAGAATAGCTTAGTTGGTATAAATGTTTGGCTGCACCACCAGCGAATACACAGTCATCTTGAAAGAATGACACATGGATCCCATGGTCTGGTATATCAAAAACTGTCACAGCGTCAAGTGATCGTAAATGCCACAGAGATAGTCTTGGCCCCCCACCGCATACCTAAAATGTATAGAAAGGAGTAATTTAATTCCGAGATCAGTTATGAACTTGTTTAACAATCTTTGTAAATTTATAAATAAAGGTCTAACCCTGTAATTATTAACAGAAATCTAATGCAATTATAATAGCAACACTGACAAAAAATGTGACCAGTCTGCACATACAAGAATTATATTTATAGCAACAAGTTTACGGGCTTTAGGAAAATTACTGATGGTATGTAACAATAAAATTAATTTGAAATGATGCAATTTATTTATTGTATATTTAAAAGATTTTGCTGCAGAAAATGTTTTTTATTTTTATAATCACTGAAAGTAAAATAATTACTAAAGTGCAAAATGTACAGACTGGTATAAATAAGCGTAGTTTACTTGTTTAGGACTTGAAACGGAACCTAGACTTGATGTGATTATGTAATACTAGATTGTAATATGAAAAAACAATAAATATTATTGCCAGGGACATTTCTAAATGATAAAATAAAAATGTCCGACTAAACCATCATCTTATACTTTGGGTACCTTTGACAACAAAGAGCTATATCATACTAGTAGACAAGTGTCTCTTGTTTTGCAGTTTACGTAATATTAACCTATTAAAGAAATTTTGAATATAGATGAGTAACATCTTTCCTCTCGTTTTCCGGTATTTTTAGGAGTGATTTCGTGAAAACGGGCGGATTAGAGTAACAGCAAGCCCGGTAAGCGCGCGCTATTTGATTTAACCAATGAGCGCGCACAGTGCTTGATTTGGCTATTAGATCGTATCAACACTTCTTAGCAATGTGAGATGACAGATTGTTATAAATGTCATATGCGACTACTAATACTACTATAAGGTTTGCTTGTTTTTTTTTTGTTTATGTAATCATCCCATAGAACAACATTTATAAGTAAAACATACCAAGCAGTTTCCACAAATCGCCATGATATGTCATAGTAGGTGGTAGCAGTCTCACCTAATTAATGGTGAAGTTATTGCCCTTCGAGCAGCTAATATGCTGTGTATAAAAGCCCCCATGTTTTAATGAAGTTTACCAGCATTTGTACCTTGACATATTCGCATGCTAAACTTTAAGTCCGACTAATGAATTATCCCCTAACAATATAGTAGTAGGCCTTAAAGTTTACGGATTTGACAAAGTCTAGATTAAGATTGATGTTAATAAAAAGGAGTTAGATATAAATAGAAACATTAAACTTAAATGTTATCGCATTATTGCCTCGTCTTTAAAATTCAGTTAACTATAATATATACCAGTTATCATGATTCAACTCTACTCAATGCTCAGCAAGGAGGTTGGACCTGCCTTATTAAGGATCTACTAGTACAATCACTTACAACTGGTTATAGGTAGGGCTAAACAATTTTTGGTTTAGCCAAAGTGTGATTATTTGTGGGACATTAATTATTATTACTAATAATATTTCACAATTGAGATATGTAATTGTATACACTAAATATATATTGACTTACAATCCAATCATCACCAAGTGCTGCCGCACCAACCCACTTGCCTATATCTGGTCTGGCAATTTTACTGTTGGTGTGCGGTTCAATTTTGTTGTATGACTTCTTTACTCTTAGGTCCCATAGCAACACTAAACCATCTTCACCAGCTGAGATTAACTGCTGACCACTAAAACATTACACATCATCTTTTTAATAAAATTATGTATTGACTTACTTTTATCTCTATTAATAAATGACATTATTGAAAAGACCACTTAACCAATTTACTTAAAATTTATACCAAAAGAGGCAGCAGATTTTGGAGAAGGTTTTAGTATAATATTATTATATGAGAAGTTTTGCTTCACAGATTTAATTGCTTTAAATTTAGACAAGCATGAGTTTTGTATTGTTGTACACAAAATGTATATAACCTATTCCAATAGAAGTAGATAATAAGATAAACAAACCATAGATTAACATATTTCACGCGACTTGCTACTAACTCAGCTATATTGTGCAATACTACGAGTTTATGATTAATATATCATTATTTATAACACAACACTGTTATACTTAACTTATTTTAATATAATAATAATATTTTTTTATTTTACTTTCAAAATATCGTTATTACATATTAGTCGATGGTCAAAACACCATTTTTTTGCAAATCCATAAGGAATATCATAGATTAAGCTCTTGACCAATGAGATAGTGTCAATTTGCCGTCAAATGTTGTTTATTGGGCCTTTTCCTGTTATGATTGGAATAGAGTATACAAAGGTATATTCTAATTTTGAAATAGATCCAATATACTATAGGCCCAAGGGAGATTACATCTTATACATGACTATGGGCAGTGGTGACAACTTACCATCAATTGGCCTATTTACCAGTCTGCCTACCTATATGAATTAAAAAAATATATATAAATCAGAACAAATAAATACTCAATTTTAATTAAAATAAATAAACAGATACTTACTTGCTATGTAAGCAATGCACAAAATCAGAATGCCCTTCATATGTCGACACTAAACTACCATCTTCCAGATTGTATGCATAAATCTTATTATCACCACAACCTGCATACAATTTTCCCTCGTCTTTTTTATACCATAAACAATTGATATCGCATTTTTCAATCAAAGACTGCGGTTGTATCTTTATGGTCCACGAAGGCTTAGTTAATTTTGAACTTAGAATAGCCTTCCAATCCCAACCTGATATCTCATTGACTGTACCAGCAATTAAAAATTTATCTGTAGTAACTAGACTGCATATCTGACTTTCAGACTCCAGTAAATGAATGTGTTTTGGCTTGTTAAAATCTGATGTAATTTGTTCTACCACAGGGTTGAAAATATTGACCAGACTGAAAGATAAAAAATTAATATTATTAATATGAAAAATAAAATATTGCAATATTTGATTGTAAAAAGAAATGTGGCTTACTCAAAAACAGCTAATTGACCGTAAATATTACCGGCTACTAAATATTTTCCGCACGGTGAATATGTTTGGCTAAGTATTGTATTATACAACATTTTGTCTAACATTTTGAATCAAAATATATACTTTGAGTCGTTATGAAAGTTATAAATACTATATTCTTTACACTATTTTAACGCTACAGTTAAAATTTTAAGATTTTAATTATTGACAGGACACAAACACAAACATAACCCTCACAAATATTTTGACAAATTTAAAATTAACAGATTATAGAATTATGGATAGGACCACAGAATAAGGGATTTTATTTAAGTTAATGATATGTTGCCAATTACAAAATATAACCAATTGGTAAAAAACTTTGTTGTGGATTCTGCATCTCTTTGGAATATAATAAATGATTTAATTATTATTCTTTTTATAATATAAATTATTTTCATTATAATTTTACCAAATTCTATATTTTTATTTACTTGGTAGTAATTTCCAAACGCAATTTATTAAATGTATAGACAATCTACCAAGTTATCCATAAACAATTAAAGACGGACGCAAAAAATCAAAACCTTTCAACCAAGATGGACGTGTATTTAAAGTGTAGAAATTGCTAATCTATTCGTTACCTATTGGTGAGATATTTTAAGCTTGACCTACTTTTTATCTTATAGTATGTAGACGAACAAATTTATGGAAAAAGTGTAATGCTATTTCAGTGCTGCTTGTGCCCACGTATTAATAATCACGACGTAGGTTCCAACAATAAACCGACTAATCCTATTTTCTGATTTTAGATTATAAATAAGCGTCAAAATGTATAATGGCATTGGTTTGGAAACGCCAAGAGGTTCAGGAACGAATGGATATGTCCAAAGGAACTGGGCATCAGTGCGTAAAACCAAAGATACGGTGAATTATCGTACCGAAGATGATATCGCTAAACTTGACTGTGCGTCAAATAAACAGCCTAACCAAGAAATACTTGATCACGAAAGGAAGAGGAAAATTGAAGTTAAATGTGCGGAACTCGAGGACACATTAGAAGAACAGGGGTGAGTACATTTAAAATTTATAAAAATATATAAACACCTATCAATATTATAACGTATATTTGATCAATTAAACTCAATGAAGAAATATTAACAATTCTAGTTTAGGAATAAAAGGAAGTTTAATATTAAGCTTTTTAAATAATAATGTGCCTTAGTAAATACATTTATGTAAATAATTTTAACAATAACTACATTCTGCAAGGTGTGACACATCACATACCATTTCACAATATTGAATGGTTCTATAATTAACAAATTGACTTTGAATAATTTTTACATATAACATTTAGTTATATCAAATTTAATACATATTTCAAACAGTAATTTTTCTTGTCTTAAAGTATTTTGCAATGATTGCAGTTGTGTTACCTAAACTCATACCGAACAATAATTAAATTACTTAGAACAAAAAACTTATAT
Organism: Vanessa tameamea; assembly: GCF_037043105.1. Lineage (NCBI taxonomy): Eukaryota > Metazoa > Arthropoda > Insecta > Lepidoptera > Nymphalidae > Vanessa > Vanessa tameamea. The sequence goes on from NC_087316.1 coordinate 2,408,577, forward strand.
ATATTTACTTTTACTTATGTATAAACTTAGCCTATCATACAGAAAATTAGTATTCAATTAATATAAACAAGCTTATAAGACTTCGAATAATTGTATGTATTTCTTTTCAATCAATAACTTCCTTTATTACAATTCTTGAAAATATATTAACTATTTTAGGAATTATTTTGTAGATTTGGGACTTAAATAGTAATAGAAAAAGTTAGTTACTTTACAGCAGTGGCAAAATAATTGTTGATTAACTGTAGTTGTTCTGAAAAACTTGTTTTAATTGATTGTACTGATAAAATATGTTGTTAAAGTTTTTACAATGTATTTTGCTAGTGCAAAAGCCTTTTTATCACAAACAAAAAACAGAAACTATCTAACGACTAGCATAACATTACCACATGTATTCTTTCATATTATTAATTTATAAAAATAACTTCACCATAGACACAAAATGAACAACAAAAATATTACGACAATTGTATGCTAGTACAGTGTGATAAACCATAAAATGTTTTTTGACTATTGAAATGAAATGATACATTAAATGACTACACTTATAATACAAACAAAATCTGTTTGTATTATAAGTGAAATTGAAATTAGATTTCAAACTTAATAATGAAGCAAGATTTATTTATGGAAAAATCATTGTGTTTTTACTTATGCCAATAAGAGATTATGAATCAGTTACTTTTTAATAACTGCCGAGCCTGCCTGAGCCGAGATCCAGTGATTAGAATGTGTACATCTTAACCGATGATTAAAAAATTAAATTTATGGACTAAAAAACAATGCAAGTTATTATTAAGAAGAATGCATATACATATTCTCTAGTTTTATGTATATTTAGAAATATATTAATGAATTTCTGAGAAAATGTGATATTTATAACATTGGTACAATACAAATTATTACTTCAGCTATTCAACTGCATACAGCAGCATCATCCAAAGTTTGGGTTAGTACCAACTGGTGTGTTGCGAGTTAATATTACATATCCTAGTCTTGCATGCGTGATGAAGTTAATGAACAGTCCTACAGTTCATTACCCCATGCCCATGTGATATGATTAGTATTAAAAATAAATACTGAAATAAAGTAGACATATTTCATATACATACTTATTATCAACTCAGGTATTTAAAAGTAACTAAAATAAAACAAATGCATCCTTCTCATTCTCTTATTAAAGCTGTTCCTTTTTCTTTATAAAGCTGAATTTGGAAGTTTCTGTTAGGTGGGTTGCATTTGGTCACCACAAGCAAAGTATATCACATATTGGTAGTAGGTAGTACTTTGTGCAAGTCCCGCTGGATAGGTACCACCCACTCGTCATATATTCTACCTCCAAACAGCAATACTTGCTGTTGTGGGTCGGTTTGGAGGGTGAGTAACTAGAGGCACAAGAGAGCTAACATCTTTGTTCTCAAAGTATGGATGGAAGGGATGTGATCAATGTAAGAGGTGGTTAATTTTTTCTCATAGTGCTAATTTCTATGGGCAGTAGTAACCACAAACAATCACATGGCCGTTTAGCCAGTCTACCTACCTATACAAATTTAAAATTATATAAAATAGTTAGTAAATTCTGTAGTCCAATGTTTATGGTATTACAATAGTATCCAAGAAAGTTTTCAAACTGACTCGGAAGATAAATTGAGAAAAGTTGTAAAGTTCATTATACTACTAGCTGAATAACTTCACCTGCGCGAAATTTATAAAACACAAATTTCCAACTCCCGTTTTAACCCCATTGGGAGTGTAGTTTCATAAAATAGGAAGCTACCTGCCAAATTTCAAGTTTGTAAGTGTTACAGTTTCTGATTTCGTGATTAATCATTGAGTGGTATTACGCCTTTATACATATATTGTATTAATAAGTTTGTGAATGATGACCACCAGAAGGTGATCGTTTCATTCCCAAAGCAATTATGCTTTGGGAATGATAGGAATGATGGGAATAATATTGGGAATATGAGGTTATTTCTTTATATAATTTCGAAAATTGTTCACGTTTAAATAATAAGACTAAAATAAATGAGCAATGAGAATCGCTGAGGTCTGAGGTCAATTTTTCTGAGATATTAGAGAATTTTCTTCTCCGAACCGATCGCTGTTTTTGAGTATCAGTTCAGAAAGTTTAATATTTGGTATTAAAAATCAACAAATCAATTTTGAAGTGCTTGATATCGTATTACTTTCTATTTTGAGTTAATATTTCTATTGCATTGACTGTTTTAATAAAGTGTATATACATATATTTACGTTATTTTACGACCATTTTTTATTAAATCTCCTTGTGTAAGTATTAAAAATATAGGTACGTATTTCCTTTACTAGACTAATTAAAAAAAAAAAAAAACTACTGCGTCTTATTACTTTCAAAGTACTAATTTAACCCTCACTTGATCGATTTCATGTTTACTAGACATACCTTCACGTGTCAAGATTTTTATTACATAAAAAAAAAAACATTTATTCATTCTGATTATTTTTGTATAAATTCTGACTCCCCTAAATGTATAACTCCACGAGGGCGACAGCCCTTGCGCACGCGTCCGATCAATAATTCCCTTCAACAAACTACCCTTTATAAACTATTCGTCGTTTCAGACTCGTTCAGTTAACTGCCGCACGCCGCGAGTGTCTTATCGCTGGTTTTTTTTTATTGTTTTCAAAAAGTAATTCCGTGATTACAACACCGTATCATGCACTGGTAGGTAGTATAAGAGCTGTTTCACACTGGTTGGACCGGCATGATGTGAGACACATTTACCGTATCCTCTGCAACGGTTTAACCGTCGAGTCAGATATTATTAGAATACGGTTTTGTATTGCGCCATCGAAACTAGTGTGCTACATGTGTTTTGTGAATAGCACAAGAACCGACAGTCGGTCAGCGACAAAATTTCCGTTCGGATCCAATGTGAAACAGCTACTATAGTTTTATGTCGATCGCTCAAGTAGTGTTTATTCCAATATTTCGATTACACACGTTGCGCGTTTGCACTATGTCAGACGTGTACAGTAGAGTCGAGGGAAGATAATAATGAGCGTTTCATTGGTGTGGTTACGCAGGTTGCCCAAGGAGGAGATAGCTGCGCGCGTCGCAGCGTTCAGAGCGAAACTAGCGGAAGCCGGGAGCGGAGAAAAAGATGTTCCAAGAGATGAATTTGGAAGAGTAACGTGAGTACTTTAACCGTTTTTGTTTTTTTTTTTTTTAAAAAGCGTTGTCCGTTTAACATCCAATCCGTAGGTAATTTTTTCAGCAATTTACTCCCGATTTTTTTTTCTAAAAAGTCGTACGGTTTTTTCTTATCAGTACATTTTGTAAATAAAATATTGATTCACTATACATACAATAAACTCGTTTGTTTCTCTCAAATAACATTTTCACGTTCAAAACAAATATCCATTGGGTAAATCATGTACATAATTCGGTTTAATAATCCTAATTGAATTAAAATGTTAAATGGGATTAAGATTAACGGATTGAAATCGTATGTAACATTCGATGAAGGTCTCACAGCAGATGTGTACATATATACATATTCTTAATTATTCTTATTGTTACAATTTAAACATTGTTCACATTGCGAACAATATATTTTTGCTATTCACGAGCTAATTGTAATTTAATTAACTGTTAAAGAAATAATTATTAACAAGCAGTCTCTCACATAGAAAAGTGTTTTTTTTATGATATCTGTAGGCGGACGAGCAAATGGGCCACCTGATGGTAAATGGTCACCACCGCCCATAGACAATGGCGTTGTAAGAAATATTAACCATTCCTTACATCACCAATGCGCCGCCAACCTTGGGAACCAAGATGTTACGTCCCTTGTGCCTGTAGTTACACTGGCTCACTCACACTTCAAACCGGAACACAACAATACTGAGCACTGTTATTTGGCGGTAGAATATCTGATGAGTGGGTGGTACCTACCCAGACGGGCTTGGACAAAGCCCTACCACCAAGTAAAAAGTAGTTCTATTTCAAAATTAAATATAAAATAGCAACAAATTACTATTGCGTGACGTGATGTACGTCTAATTAATTAGGTAAATAGTTACTAAAAGTTTTATTAGTAGCAATGACCCGTCGCCCTATTCAATACATATAACATAGATATTAAATGTTAAATTAGAATTTATATTGAACATCGTTATAAAGAAATAAATGAATGTTAGTAAGTTTTTTTGAAAAAATATTTAATTTAATTAGTAGTAATTACGAAAATCCTGTAAAATATTATGAATATATACCACGTAGCTATAATTCCAACTGAATATTTCACTATTAAAATTACGATTTAAAGAAAAACTATTTATTAAATATCTTCGGCAAAGTTTCACCACAATGTTATTTTCAGTTCCATCAGTTTTGAGTAATTTGTTAAATAGCCGAGATGTCTCATTGAATCAAGCATCTAGCTTATATTGTATTTCGTGCTCGAATTTGGAAGGAAGTGTTGCAAGGAGACTTGCATGCCTCGGTGTTACCAATCCCCAAAACAACTTGGTAAAAAAAAAATTACCTCGATAGGATAGCAATTTTAAGCTGTTCTATCAAAACATAATATTAAATCGTCATTGCACAATGTTAAGTTAGATATAAATAAACCAGTTACCACCGGTTTAGAATAGACTTGCGGGAAATTCGGAAGAGTCTCTTTTCATCAATAAAAATAACATCATCAACGTTTCCACGTCACATTGGAATATATAGCAGCAAAATTTGTATCCGTTTTTTCTCAGATATTGTGAATCTTAATACTTTTGTTCTAATATAAGTTTCATGTGTATTGGCTTAGTATTACATTAACGGTTATCCATAAACTTACAATACAATATATAATACGTCCTACAAATATCAATACATCTATTACTGTTCTCGGTAATTATTGTTGGAAAATCGATTGATTCGCTTAGTAGAAAAGTAATTAGAAACGATTTTAACTAGTTAATTTTTTTTATCTTTTTATGATTATAAAATAATATTCGTTTCCGGAAAAATCTTAAAATTAATTAATTCTTCTTAACAATTTATTTTGATCAAATTGCCTAAACTCAGTTTAAGTTATTAAAATACTAGCTGAACCTGCGGCTTTACCCGCGCGAATTTTATAAAACACAAACTTCCAACCCCCGTTTTAATCCTTTAGAGGTGGAGTTTCTTAGCGGATGTCTACAGGTGTAGATTTGGAACCTACCTGCCAAATTTCAAGTTTGTAAGTGTTATAGTTTCTGAGATTTCTTGATTAATCAGCGAGTGGTATTTCGCTTTTCTATATACATATATAGATTTATGTACGACGTCTTATGAACTCTTCCGAATTATATACATTGTGGACTCGTTTTGATGTTTCTCATACACTCACGACTAACTGTCTGGACGTTTGTGGAGTAATTCTGTATAATTGATTGAAAAAATCCGCATTAAATGAGGCAAAGAAGATGCAGTGAGACTTCATCAACAAAATATTCTATTTTTTATTGTTAATTGTACTATAATATGTATTTTAATTAGTAAAAGAGAGTAACTACCATTAGTATGGTGACCAAAATTTTCGGTGATATATTTACAATTCGATTTGTGAAGATATTTGAGTAAAGTTTTTTTTTTTTCGAATTTTTACGCTCACTGAAGCGGTCGCGTTAGTATTCTCCGATACAAGCATAGAGTAAGCCATTTTCAAAAGTGCTCTTGTAATATCGAGAGCGTTGTCAAGATATCTTTTGTTCAAAAATCTACGGATATTGTAGTTCGAGTATATGTATCCTATATAATGCATATACTAAATCGTTAAAGGTGATTAAAAGTGTATGCAATTAACTGAAGTTTTAAATGAAAATTGGATACGCTTAGTTTAATAGATAGTTACTTTTAAGAGATATTTAAAACGTGGAAATACAGACTGCTGAATTTTTTCATTGAAACGCAACACGCAATTGAAGCTAAAACCAAATATAAGATGTAAGACAGATAAAAAAAATACTTATATGAAAAATTACTTATAAAAAAAAGACAAAACGTGTATTTAATAATTCAGTTATTAAATAGTACCGCAGCGATAAAATTTTAACTAAACAATATTTATAATATACAATTACTTTCGTTATTAATAAACGAAGCCTCAAAAGACCAACACGTAAAATACCAAAAAGCTCGAACACGAGACTGGAAAGTAAGAAAATAAAATTTTAAAAAAAAACATGCTATATACTAAGGGTCAAGATAGATCGTACAGACTACGTGATACAAAGGGTCCTGTATCGATCGCGTCCACCCTAACCCCAGCCCACGAGGGCAGGATTCCAATATTGCGTTATGTGTTACCCCGCAACGATATGCTAAGTTATTAATTTAAATAATGTTGTCCATGCATAACGATGACATTACATAACAGTGATTTCGTATACATAACATGACATTATTGTATTAACATAATTATATTGCATTTATAATATTTAGGAGTTATATATGTAATAGGTTTTTGTTTAACATCGAATATATCGAATAGGTAGGCACACTGACAAATAGGTCACGTGATTGTATATCAGCTTAAAGCACTAAGAATTATACAACGTCCCTTTTATTATCGTCACTACGCCATCTTGGAGACTAAGACGTTATGTATGTTATGTTACACTGGTTCACACCCGTTTGAAACACAATTCAAATTATTGCTGTTTTTTGGTACGATATGTGTTGTGTGAGTAATATCTACCCAGGTAGACTTGCACCAAACCCTATCACCAATTGCTAGTTCGAGGGTAGCACATAATAATCTAAATAAAATGCGGTGTAATTAGCTTCATTTCTATCACAGTTTTTATAAATTGTCTGGTTTTGGGCACGTACAAATATTATTTTAAGCTATGTTTAATGAAAATCTGACAAAGTTACCTAAATGTAAAGAGAAGATGAAAAACGTACTAACATTTTGTCTGCATCGCTTATGACAATGTTATTCTAGAAAGATTCTGCGTCTGAGTAGGTACTGAAAACTATTTTCTTTTTTATTTGGGCACGCGTGTGTGTAAGTGTGTGTCTGTATATGTGTATTTATGTGTGTTGTTGCGTGCTTTGAGTCGGTTTAGTAATATGTGTATATATGCAACAATTATTTAAGTTTAATTTTAGCTCTTTAAATTACAATAGTCTTAAGTCAACAACTCAACTCTCTCAACTCAGTTTCCTTAAAATCAAGGTCCGTAAACCATTCTTTAATTCTTATTTTAATTTGAAAGTTAGACAAGTTCCTTGTTTTATATTTAGTATTAAGTTTGTTATATAGCCTAGGTGCTAGTGAACTGTAACAACGTTGGGCAAATTTACTTTTGACTTTAGGAACTGGACAGGTATCTCTTCTTTTACTATTTGACTTTATTTGTGGTCCATTAGTTTTATGATACCTACGAAGACATTGATATATAAATAGCTTGCGTACAGATAATACTTCGGCTTTTTTGTAAAGTAAGTGTGAAGGATATCTAAAATTGAGCCTATCATCAATAATTACACCTAAATATTTTATGTCAGTTACTCTTTCCAATGCTGGACAATTACCACAATAGACAGTGTTAGTGGTGCCCGGGTCACGATTGCAAGGATATATATGCATTCGCATTATAAAATCTTTTGGTGGTGCAGCATTGGTCTTGCTGAAGCACGAATACTTTGTTTTATTGATATTGAGGGTCAGCAAGCTATCTTCGAGCCAGGCCATAACGGTGCAAAGACCATTTTCTACAGTTTGACGAACATCCTCCCAACTAGAGCCATGGAATAAAATAACTCTGTCATCAGCAAACATCTGTACTTCAGCTCCTTTCATTTTGCGTCTACAAAGTTGATTGATATAAATCAAGAAAAGGGTAGGCCTTAGGGTGCTGCCCTGCGGTACACCGTAATATCCCAGAGCAAAATTGCTAAGGTGGTTACCTATTCTTACACATTGCCTACGGTCTGTAAGATAATCCTTGAACCACATTAGTGCATGTCCACGAATGCCACAGCTCTCCAGACGAGCAAGTAGTATTGGAATAGATACAGTGCCAACTGCTTTCTGCAAGTCGAGGAAAACTCCAACACATTTTGCACCGTTATCTAAAAGAGCGATTAATAGCGATTAATAATAGTATACAAACGAAAGTTTTAGATTGGTAGGCAAAAATACTTAAAATTCGCTTTTTTCCAGAACGTCAACTCTTTCCTCTAGCATATTTATATAGTTTCTATTGGCCTTTTTTTCACGTTCTAATTTTTCCACCTTTTCTCTCATGTCATCGTATTTGCTAGACAAGAATTCTAATGATCTACATAATTCTAAGTTTTGTTCCTTTATTTCACTCATAGTGTTTAATTTTTCGGTCGTATCAGTTTTGTTTTTTAATAAGATTTCCTCCATAGATGTAAACTGTAAACTATTACTCGATAACACAGTCTTTATATCTTCCATAAACTTCTTCAGGTTCTCATTATTATCCTCCCGTTTTCTTTAAAACCGGCACAATATATTTACATTCGAAAGGTCTGGTTCGGAGTCGTAGGTAGATGGCGGAGTACGCGTCAGAGACATACTGTACTAGGGTACCAGGTACACACAATAATCAACAGGAGTTATTTCTTTTTTTTCTTAAATACTTAGAGGTCTCATCTATTGGTCGATGATCGATGATCTTTAACAATATTGCTGTACGGCCACTATTACTTGACCCGCCTCTAATCGTACGATGTTCGAGACGGATGTATACTGCTAATATATTTATGTGTACGATAGGCGGCTTTATTTGTGTGTAGTGAACACTACTTCGACCGATATCGCGTCGCACACTTATTTACTGCTTACTTACTTACTTATGCACTCCTAATATTTTCTCTGTTTTATTTAGTACTAAAGTTTGATAAATATTAATAATAAACGGATCACTTAAAAAAAAAAGTCAATTTAACAAGAAACACGTCTTCACTCTTCTGGAGCACGGAGGGAAGGTTTAAAGTTAAACTGATAATTTTAATACGAGTGTGGTTAAAAATGAGACTATATTTTAATTGAAATGATTGACCGACTAACGAAATATTTGAATAAGGGTCAACATCGTTTATGTTGATGGACACCATTAGAATAAAATTCTTGCCTTTTTTTGTGCCTGGACCTTCGCCGCCTTACGCATCAAGTTTTCATAATCAGATGAATATTAATATATTTAATAATGTTTGAAGCCGACATTACTTTGATATTATTTTAAAATCGCTATATAATACTTAACGAAAATATTGAAATTCTGGAAGTAGGTGCACGTAGTACCTTGTATTGTTTCCAGACTTCTAGATAGGGTTGTAACATTATGTTTGTAATATTCACTCTAAAATTAGATGCCAGGCTGAGTAAATAAAGTAACGTATTAGTTATAAGTCTATAAAAAACTCATTTCAATTCCAATAACCTATATCAAAAATTACAACACTGAATTGTTATCGGAAATTAAATTGAATGCAACCGATTTTACAACTATGGCAATTTATTTACCAGTATACAATTACGATCAAATTCAGTAAAATTGTAAAAATATAACTAGTTCAGACCTCGGATTACGTATGAGGGGTAGATGCTTTTCTATGTTCCTCACAACGGGTATGCAAAACTTCATGATGATCGGTTCAGTACTTACAGTGGATTAATACGTCGTTGACCTTTGTCGGACACCTTATACCCTGTAAATTCGTAGAGTAGTCTCACAAGTCCGTTCAGCTCAACGTATAATCCCGCACTGATCTGTAAAGCGACAGAGGGTTTGCATCGTGATTTGCGCGTATTGATTACTTTAAAATATCGTTAAAGGATGTTTTTAAAATATTCCGCAAAAATAAGCCGAAGGCTCCCTTAGAATTGTCTTACTTATGTTCTGATTAAAATAAAAGCGCTATTAATAGATATATTAGGGAAATAAGCTAATAACAGCAAACTTAGTAAGAACGCTATAATTATATTTTAAAAACAAAATTGGAATTTTTGCAATTTTAATTTAGTCTTTCGGTAACTATTACTGAGAATAAAGGAAGCAATTTAACTTAAATTATGCTGTTTCACGTATATCCCTTAAGGCGTGAGAGTATGTTAGATTATTTATATAACCTAGAGGGTGTCGCACTGCAAAATAACTAAAACAAATGAGCCAACTTTATTATCTTATCGTGCGTGACAGTTACTTTTGACACTCGCCAAACGTGATACTACTTTAATACTGTGCGTTTACTTAGTGGCTAGCAGTTGGCTACAAATTTTTTTCGACAAACAAACACACTTTTTCGTTTATAATATTAGTTAGGATAATATACATTGTACTGGTAAATATAACCTTTTATCGTTTATATAAATTAATAAACAATAAATATTTGCATTGATTACTTTTAATTTCATTTATCAATTTATCTGCTAAAAACGTGGCATGGGCTCTGTGTGCGAACAAGACATTGCGGGGTTGTGAACAGCTGTGGGCTTATAGCGAATATATTTGAATACTCATTAACATACGTGTACGTTTAATAATAAAAATATTTGGGTACGATTTCGTGTGTGTATAAGTCTTTAAAGAATGACGTTTGTTTGTTTGGAAGTAGGCTTTGAATGAAATAGTTTTGACGTCGAAATCAAAAATTTTTCCAGTACAGGTCTTGGTAAATGCAAAATGAACATCAAAATATTCTACATCATTTAAGTGTGCTCTTTTGAATCGTCATTTTTAATTATTAAATAAATTTAAAACTACCATCGGTTCGGAATGAAGTTTCCGAGAAGAACCGACAAGGAACTCCGTAGTTAATCTACATGCGCTTTGTTTAATAACCTCATTGAAAATGAAAAAAAATTTAAACGAAAAAATGGAAAGTATTTCTTAATTACATTGAATTTGAATAACGTCTATCAAAACAGAACTAATTAAACATAGAATATAAACTGATGTTGACATATCGTAAATCTTGGTAATTGGCGTAGCGCCCTAAAATCATGTCATAATTATTTGTCACTTCGCTCCGGCGTTGATGTATATATATAAGATAGATAAATAAGAAATTATGTATTTGAATCTCTCCTATCCTATATACAAGACTTTAACTGACTCGTTGGTCTAGCTTACGCTTTATACTTTGAGTACCAGAGTTCGCAACTCCGGATCAGAATGGACTTTAACTGACTCGTTGGCCTAGTCACTCTGAAAATAATAACTCGCACGCATAGTTAGAATAGCATGAGTCAGCTTCTTCAAACAGTTAAATGTTTCTGGTAACGCATTCCATGTTTCCGGAATTTTGCTTGCATTTTTACTTAAATTACTTGTCAATCTTTAAGTTTCAATTAATTCCAACTCTTTCCTTGTTTCAATATTTTTTTGAATCCATATTAGACTAGATTGGTAATCAATCAGTTGCATTTTTAATTCTTCAATTTTCAACCAATCGAATTGAAACCATAAAATACTTAACAAATTTTTTTACACTTGTATTATGATCGGCGACGTGCCCAAAATATTGTCGCGTGCCATTGGTTCGCCTACCCTGGCCTTGTGGCTAGCTTATGCTTTATACTTTGAGTACTAGAGTTCGCAACCCCGGATCGGAATGGACTTTAACTGACTCGTTGGTCTGGTGGCTAGCTTATGCTTTATACTTTAAGTACCAGGGTAAGCAATCCCGGATCGGAATTAATAAGTTATTTAAATAAATCTCAGTAGAATCCTGGAGTTGTGTGGCAGTGTTTACACTCCCGTGCGACTAAACTCGTTCTGGTCGTGTTAGAATATTGTTTGCGGATAAATTTACTTGAGCACTTATGTCCTCTCTTGAGAAAGGCCTCCGTACCTGAAAACTGTCAGGATGACGTAGTCCTACTTTGCTTAGTTGTATATCGTGTATATCAATCAATTGGGTTGTTTTCTTTTTTTTTTAATTTAATTTTCCTTAAAACTCCGTCATTTATGACGATATTTATTTTAATTTGTTATGTTCGGTTCGTAAGGTCATAAGCAACCGACAAAGTTCATTTTTAAAAAATAAAAATAAGTTAATAAAAAATTGGTTCGGTATTAACATCATATAACGACAAGTCATGGACTTGTTATTATAGTATTGATTGAAAAATTGAAAACATGAATATATCTATATTTGAAAGTATAAATATTTAAAAGTATCAATTAAAGAAGGGCACCCATACACCCTTGTGAAGTGTTTCAGAGAGCTCTTGGCCTAAAAGGTCAAGTTTTTTTCCACTGTAAAGAAAATAGAAAATTCTTATTCCACCTCACGAATTACTCGTTGAGATTTTCGTATGAAAAGATCCCTAAATTTTAGAATTATTTACCTACATTAATTTAATATAGTTATGCATACATTGCTGACCAAATATTTGCGGTAAATTTTTAAACGTCGTAATGCATTATTTTATACAGTTTAAATCGAGTGACAAAATTATTGGACAACAAAATTCAGTATCTACTATATTTATTTATTTAATTGGAGAACATACAGCCGTTGATAAACAAAAATAACAAATACTTAATAACTATTAGGTCAATAACAGTTCTCACATATAACATTAGAGATTGAGAATAGGAAAATAAAAGAAAAAAAACACAAAAATGATAACAACAATACATATAAAACTAAGTGTCTGTAATATACTTAATGTCACAATGCTAAGCAAATGCCTCTTAGATTAAGATAAGTTTTAACCATGGTAACTGAGATATGTCTGGTTACCCTAGCTAACTCATTCTTCGAACCGAAACACAAAAATACTGAGTATTGCCTTTTCGCAATTAGTAATTAATTTTGAAAAATAATTCAGACTAAACTTCTCTTGAAGTGAACGTACGAACTAAGAAGCTACGTAACCGATTTCCGAACCGAAATACGTAACCTTGTTCAATTCTCTACAAATGTAATACAGTTTAAATAACCTACATCGCCTGTCATATATTGAGAAATAAATACAAATCCATGAAAACCAAATATTGACGACCGTCTAATAATCATGGTGAATTATTAAAATCATAGAAAAATATGAAATCTAAAGAATATAAGCGTAAAGGCTAAAACAGTTGAAGTCTATGCTGGTATATAAATTATTAAAAACATTCTTATCGAACAGGGACTTAAATACCGGTAAAAATCAGTAACGTTATCCTTGCAAGTGCGTAATAACGTTATGTTTTAGAGAATCGATATAGAATAACGTTATTATACAATGCTTAGCAAGTATATAACGTTATAAATACGTTACGATACATTTGTAAATAAATCGTTTCTAAATTATTGTTAATGAAAATAATAACGTTATTATTTATTGTTCTATAGCATCTCTTTCACTCAATACTGCTTACTAATTTTTACGTATCTTCCAACGAACGCGATGAAAATCATCGCATAAAATAATTTAATGGCGACTAGTTTTACTTAATTAAATAAACTGTCACCGCTAACTTTTTAACCAATTTCAAAAATGGTGGTTATCAATTCGATATGTATTATTAATCTCTTTGAAGTAAAATTTCTTTAAAATCGTTGTAGTATCTAAATGAAACAAAAATACATTATAATAGAGAGACAAACACATAAATATATAGGATAATGATTTTTACATTTTTTATAATTTTATATAAAAATAATCCTGTGTAGCCCAGTAGAAGCCGATATTGCCTAGAATGCGTGCATCCTAACCAATGTTTTCGGGTTCAAAACCAAATAAATATAAAATATATCGAAACAATTTTTACATGGAATCAGCATATTAAAAAATACTATTATACTTATTTCGCTCAGAGAAAATAGGTTTCATAGAATAAAAAAGAACAACAAAAAGACTTTATAGATCTGTTTATTGAATTCTGCGACTTATCTTACTGATCTGTGTAATGTTCAAGGAAAATTTAATTTTTATATCTAATTTTTAGTGTTTTATTTCAATTTAACTCCTAAAGGCGTTATGAATCGGTGAAAAAAGTGCACAGACATATATAAACACGGATCGAATAGAGAATCTTCTTTTTTGAAGTGAAAAGTTAAAAAGTTGTTCATATTTCATAAGTACAATTAGAGGTCAAGGTCAGCGCTCATGATAGGCCTGTTATTGAATCCAGGATCACATGCGTCGACCAACACTTGCAATAAGAGTTGGTAAAAACAGCAAATAAACATTTTTCAGTCTTATTACTCTCATCAAGATTAAAATTTCATTTAATTCTATTATTTTTTACGACCCATATCCATAACCAATTGTTGTAGATAAGTGTACTTTAAATTTACTAATTATAAGTATCCTGACACTTAACTATAATACGCCACTGTTGTTAATGTTTACAAATGTCCACGCACATTACAACGTTACCAATTCTCTTCTCGAACTCCCTGTGCGTGGTATCTAGTAGACCAATTGGATCCAGCCTCGCAAGTCGCGTGGATTCACGCGCTTTTGCAAATGAATAGATTTGGCAACGTCGCGTTTTTATCGTTATAGTAACGTTATTTTGCTGTCGTCATTTCATTATGATACTCATAAAACGTTATACAAAATATTGAAAACGATATGTCGGTTGAGGTACCGATACTATTTGTAACGTTATTATGTCGTTATAAATTCCGTTATAGGTAACGTTTTGAGTCCCTGTTACCGAAGCTATCTTCTTTTTTGAGTCGTTTATGTCTAAACTTTATTACAGATAAAATATGGGTCTCCCGCGAAACTTCGCGTTTATTCAAAATATTTAGGCAGCTTTTGATTTTATTTCATTGTTAACTGCATGTCACTCATCAGCATTTGACGCCAAAATGATGAAACCTCCTTTAAATAAAAAATTCAATAACAAATAGTATACATTAGTTCAGTTAAAATTGGAGTTTTTCGAAAACAATCTACTTTTAATTTTTTTTTAGGTTTTTTTTTTTCTTATATAGCACCGCTCTCTGACCGGCCAAACTTTAGTCCGCTCAGTAAAACTAATTATTTGTTAAATCGTAACAATTTAGTAATTTAAAAGAATCCGCTTTAATTTTCCGCAAATCTGCGGCTGGAGCTCTTCAAAATGAGACCATAGCCGATTTTTTTTATGTAGCTATCGTTCCATTATCACTGGGACAAAAATCGGCTTACGCTATTAATATATAAAGATATAATGACTAACTAATTAATGTTTTATTAGTTTCAATTTCATTAGATCAAAGACATTAGAATCCCCGAAGACAGTTATCGAAGACATCACGCTATAATAAATTAGGTATAATACGAAATAGTTTAATCCAATTTGACAGGGAAAATTTATAATTGAATTTACAACGTCCAGTCTGCCAAACGACAGACGCTCACGTCAGGGTTTTCACGTTTGATATATATACAATCTAAATGTTATTAGTTAAATATAATCCTGAAACTTAGATCGTGTTGCTGCTTGGTAATAAAAACATGCAGGCAGACTAAAATAACGTCGATCTAAGTTAAAGATAGATACGCCAAAGGCACGGACAATATGAATGTATGTGGATATGATGATGTCGTCCTGACTGATTTCCAATATCAAGGGAGACCAGCCAATTACGCAGGACATATAGTGCACAAACACAGGTGCACTCTCTATTCCCTCAATATCGTTATCGATACGATTGAAATTTCCGGGACATTATATATGTATATATACTATCACGTCTTAAGTATTACGAGCAAACAGTTTTCTGGCGAACTCCTCCCAACTAAAAATTGTTTCTGGGATGCATCACCAATGGTCTATGACTTGACCATCATCTCTCTAACGAGCGGCGTCCGGGTTTATTGCACCCTGGATTTAAAAGAGCCCGTTTACATATACCTTCTTTATTTTCACGTATTATATCATGGTGGGTTATTACCGATACAAATGCATAAATGCATGTACTTGGTGGTAGGACTTTGTGCAAGCCCGTCTGGGTAGGTACCACCCACTCATCAGATATTCTACCGCCAAACAGCAGTACTCAGTATTGTTGTGTTCCGGTTTGAAGGGTGAGTGAGCCAGTGTAACTACAGGTCTTGTACCTGTGACGTAACATCTTAGTTACCAAGTGATGTAAGGAATGGTTAATATTTCTTACAACACCATTGTCTATGGGCGGTGGTGACCACTTACCATCAGGTGGCCCATTTGCTCGTCCGCCTACCATTATCATAAAAAAAATACAAGTTAGTTACGAGTTATCACGAAATACCCTAAATGTGATATTTAAGTACATATGTTAATATCCTGTGTTGAAAAACTAAATTCGTTGTCTGTAAAACTGACGTAATGATAAACTAAGTTGCGAAGTTTAATTAAAAAAAAAATACTTACAACTTAACAACACAAACTTGACTGTATCTCTAAGTCCAATTTCACGCATGAAGTCTCTCTCGCGGGTGTAGGTTATTTTTCAGAAACATTGACAATAATTTAAAAAAAAATAAGACTAGTTGTTTATGGTCATTTTAACAAACCAACTACCTCGTAATTTAAATACTAATATTCAAAACTTAACGAAATACTTTAAGTGATAAATATACATTTTTACAATGCTGTTGACCATTGAGGTGTTCCTTCGTCTGGATATAATCCTGGATATAGAATCAGATCATGCTTACCATAAAATTTCAAATCTTCAGTATAAAACAAGTTCTAAATTAACCTAAACAAACCAACAAACAAACACTATAAGTTAAATAAAAGCTTATAAAAATAACAATTTTATTAACAAAATATGTAAATTTCAAAAACATAAATTGTACACAAAAAATATGTACTAGAATACGCACCTATCTAAAGATAGATAAACGTAGACACTTCAAGAAACGTTAGCATTTGGCAACTGCTCGTATCAATCTTAATTCCAAAATAAATTCTCAAACTGCGGCCAGATATACTTGTGGAATTTAAATACTCGTGTTATCGCGAGAATATCTTGTTAATATAAACAACTCACGTTGAATGGATATTTCATTTATTAACGTGTTATAATATGACTAAATAAATAATCTCAATATTTATTTATAATTTAACAAATTACTCATTGAATTAACAAAGTTGTTTTTTTCGGATTTCATCGATTTCAAATTTCAAATCCAATGCGTATATTCAAATGTTTCTTAGTATACCTAAAATAATTGAACCAAATCATGTCGTATCCTTGGAAAATATAAAATGCGGTAGACTTTTTTAAAATTTTATACATTAACAATCAGTTACAAGTTCTTATTATGATACAAATGGTTGTAAATAAATATCCAATATTAATAAACATGGAGCGCTTAATACACCATAAATATACTTTAGTTAGATTGATTTCTGAATAAAATATAAATTTTCTCCCTTTCTCCTTTAAAAGGTTTTATTTACACATTAGTGTATCTTAATAAACTATACCAATCTAGTAGGATTTCATTTGGCGTTTTGAAACCGGGGTTTGAATTAAAAATCTTTCTTTATGTAAATTGTAATTGGTCTTTGTGACCCCACGAGGCGTCGCTCGGAGATGCGTTGTTTGCGCAGGGTGCGCGCGTCGCGTACTTCCTGTTATTTCCTCAGTAGCGCCGCCGGGCCGCCGCCGGCCGGACTACCATGTAACCTCACGCCCCACGCCTTTGCAAGTCTTCCAGCGGTTTCACCGCATTAGTATAGTCTTAGTTTTAAGAAACCAAGTCTTCCACTAGATTAAGTTAGTATTTAAGATGCAACGTGGTCGAGCGTCGCGACGCGAGCACAACAACCGCTTAGTATTCGAAAGATTATGGCGAGGCACATTCCAAGCGGTACTGGCTGATCCACAGCGCAGACCGCGCGCCTCCTCCCATGATCCCAATCCGGATTTGTCAGTCGAACCCATGCAAGGAACTTCCACCATACAAGACCCGTTAGAACCAGCGCTCAGAACTATTCTCGAGGGACTTAGGAGCTGCTGCTGTCGATGCAGTTGTACCCAAAATCGGAACAACGTTAACAACAATTTGCAGGTCTGTCTCTCCAACCCCGAGGAGAGGAAGTCCATGCGATCCGTCATAAGGTGCGCATATACTTTGTCGGTACTCTACGACGCGTAAACTGGGTTATATATCGCCAGGCATGGTTAGATTTGTAAATATAAAACTACGCGCACGATAATGCATTAATTGGATTTTAAACGATTTCACACTTGATTACTTTCAACAATATACGTTGATTGCTGTACTTTTTTTCTAAATATAAACATTTTTAATAATTCATGAACTTTAACCAGTTATGTATGACGAATTAATTTGCAATTTCCCTATTTTTAGCGCACTTAACTATTCATCAGGTAAATATATGTTAAGTATGTTTGAAGCTTCATAACTAGAACTCTGTATTACACAATCATATATCAAAGTGACAGCTCGATATGAATACCATAGCAAATAAATAATGTATTTTGAATAGTCCCACAAAAAAGTCAAATATGGCAGCCATCTTGAAATTTCGATGTTTTACAGCGTGCGCGAAACCCACGCAGTAGCGGAGGCTCAACAAGAAAAGAATGCGCGACTCAGGGACGCGTTCGGTATATCACCGCGTTTCGTTGAGGGGACCAGTTTGGATCCAGAGCGAAGGGCGAGGGACGAAGCGCAGAAGTACCCCCTTGTGAGAACACCGAGCCATGAGAGGGAGGATCGAGATACGCACGTAGCTAAGAAGAAGAAGAAACGAAGGTAATATTTTAAACAACAAATAATAACTAATTATCATAGTAAAAAAAATTACAATAAAAAATTATAACTAATAATATAAACAAAACAGTAGTATCACATCACGATACGCCTAACAAATCTATCTAGTCTCAAAACTCGCAAACAGCTTGTAAAATAAGAAGCTAATCACGTATATAGCATACAAATATTGACAGTCGAAGCAAAAACTCCGATTCGACAAAGAAAAACCAGCGAGTTCTTTTTTGGAATTGCGTACAATATTTTATACGTTAAAGAAGTAACGTAACATTACTTCATATTTTTTGATACATTAAAATTCAAGTTAATACATATGTCTTAACGATAAAAATCTTTTGCAGTGCGACACCGGAAGCTAAAAAATCTAAGAAGAAAAAATCCAAGAAGAATAAGAAAGAGAAGTAAGTATTATTTGAATACCTTAAATTTTTTTACCGACAATCTCATTCAAGGTTTTTTTATTTTTTATTTTAATTAGCCAGGTGACACTTCAGTTAACTAGAAGGCAAGTATTTGTATCTTCTCTTTTGGCTTAATTTTATTCGTATTCGAATTTCAATTGTCTATTTATAATTTTAATAATTTCAGTCAAAGAAAAATGTTGTGGAGATACATTCATAGGTATGCTGTTCATTAATTGCGTGTAAGATTTAAAATAGCTCATAGTATGATGGTGTAGAGATACTATTGGTAAAACCCAACTGACTATTATTACCTTGTTAAATAAAAGAGTCAGGCAGTGTTATACTCACACTAGCTCAATGGATATCTTCTTTTTTTTATTTCCTTAATGGGATGTTACTGATTTTAGTGCTCTGTTTAGGACCTTTTGGATCTTTGGATAAATCACATTCAACTATCATTTTTTATATGTTCAGTATGGCAATATTTGTGTTTCCGTATTCGTGTTTGAATAGTAAGTGGGTAACTGTATTTACAGGCACAAGAGATATTACATCTTGGATCCCGTTGATGACATAAGGCACTGTAATTAGATGACTAAGATAGTCAGTGTGTCAGTCACTGGGCGAAGGTAGCCACTAAATCAGAGGGAATATTTGTTCATTTTCATTTCAGAATAATTATGATTAAAACATTTTTATTAGTTTTGGTATTCTAAAATTATTCGTAAAGTTAGGCTTAAATAATTTTAAAAATATAAATGATTATTAATTAAATTGTCTGAACAAAAATAATTGATAGTAAACTTTTAACATTTCAAATTTATTTATGTGATATGTAATTGCAATGAAATAAAGATTATGTAAAATAGTATTCAATGAAAATTATTTATTTTATCACGGTACACTTTTTGAATAAATCAAAATTTTATAATAAATTGATTTTCGATGCATTTCATTAATGAGAGATGTGTTTCTCTGTTCACACTTTTTGACAATGGTAAGGCTAAGATTATATAGTTTTGTATTTGCATTTGTCAATATTAGCCCATAAAGGCATTAAACATCTCGTAATTTAAAATTTATGATCTCCTCAGACAAGAGTCCAGCAAGAAGAAGAAAAAGCGGTCGAAGTCACCAAATACAGAGAGTTCCAGCAGTTCAGAGGCTGATACTGAGTCCAGCTCAGAGGATGAACGTCAAAAGAAAAAGAAGGTAAATATTAATCTGTAACTCGAAATGCCTACAATTTAGCCTTTTTGAGAGTAGGCCTGGCGATATTCAAAGATTGTGTTTTAATCAAACGATTCATCTAGTTATAAGCGCTTTGATTGGCCTATTTTCAATATGAAATAGTTTCTTTTTTTTCGTTTGATGATTTACGTGAAACTAAACTAAGCCAACATAAGCATTCATTAGTTTAATATAAACAGATCTGCCTTACGTCTGATTTATAACGTTACTTATGGAAATTATTTTTCTTATTTAATTTATTTTCATTTATATTATAATATCAAGACATAATCTTTGAATTCTAGGTGAAATTTATAGCGAATACTGTCTTGTAATCTGTAAGGGTAGCGACGGGAGTTTTAGGGTGTACGAGTGTTTAAAACTTTTTAGTTTCTTTGGGGTATCTCTTTGTCACAACTACACTGACCTTTCACGAGACTTTACCAGATGCCTCCTTTAGACCTAATCTCAATAGCCAATATAGCACACTGCTTACTTTTATCAATTTAAGAAACAGAACTTTGATCTGATTAAAAGTTAAATCTGCACAATCCCATGCCTACAGAAATGAATTTACGATTGTTATTATTTTCTTTTACTTAAAATTTCCTTAACACACCCTCTCTGTTTATGCATTCGTCGTGAGCTGTGATTATTATGTAGAGAACACTTTTTTATTTTGCGTCATTTTACCATCTTATACCCCAAGCTTCTAACTTTTATTGCTAAATATACCCATACATTTAATTATTTTAATGGGTAGCGTTCAAGTGGGTTGAAAAAATATATCTCGTTGTGGCTATTGTCCTTTTACTTCATTTTTTTTTTACTTTATTTTGTTTCTGTAAATACAAGAAATAGACAGTAAAAATTATCTGTTTAACTGTGCATCATTTCATAGGATAGCCATCTTTATCTGAAGAAATAACGTATACTGTAAGTATATCACAAAACAATAACACTCAGTAAGAACACTGTTAGGTGAAAACTAAAATAATACGTGTTTAATTTGGTATTGCATTTTGAAGTAAATTTGTAACTAACTCTATATATTTAAGATTACAACATGGGCGATTGTCAGGGTCTTAATTGTGCACAGTTTAAAAATGCATGGTTTTTGTAGTACTTTAAAACAGATGGTGGTTACGCTGATTAAAACGCGTTATGCCCTTATGTGTATTAGAAAAACGTGCTTTATGTTCTCGTGATATCGTCAATGAAATAAAAATATATATAAAATGTTTATGGCTTTGATATTTACCTTCGATGTAAATTGCTTGCAATGTGCATTAAACCTGGTCCTTCGTGCCGGACAAGCACGTTTTTGTACCGCACATGGTTTAATCTCCACTTTGATTGTTTTTTATAACAATGTAACTAATCCATAACATTCTCCCTCTTCTCATTGACTCAAAACTAATTAAGGATGCTCCACATGTTTAAATGGTATACACTACCACCACCGTTTGTTAAATAAGGTACGTCTCAGAGTTATATTACATTGATTTTGTGTAATACATGTATTTATGTATTTAAGTATCTTTAAAAAAAATATATGTTTACACTGTTATGAGTTTACCAATTTAGAAAATATTGTGTAAAATGGAGTATATGCACTAGTGCCAAATCCTATGTTATTTTATTTTTATACAATATTTTTAGACTTATCTAATATCGACGAGAGTGTTATGGATATTTTTTATAATAAATAAGTACAAAAAGAACTAACAATTCGTCCATTAAGTTTTTTTTAATCAATACTTGCTTTCGTGAGTAGCTTTTTATATAAAGGAAAAATTTAAGTTAATGCCTCAATTAATTTTTATATGATTCCATATAGAAATGCATGTCTTAAATAATTTATGTTTTATTTTTATAGAATTCCTTCAATCACGAGACAATGTCACGTAAACTGAAGGATTTCTTTTTATTTTAGTAAAACATTTTAGTTGCCATAACCACTAGTCTTCTTGTATTGGCACTGGTGTTAATTGCCTATTCATTCAACGCAGATTTTCACGTATTGTTATTGGTTTTTAAACAGAAAAAGTCGAGTAGCAGACGTCGTGCCAGCGGCGCTCCATCGAGCCGTGAAAGGTAAAATATGGTTTTAAATTAATATTATTATAATACTTAGATTATGTCATACAAACTTCACTTAATATTTCAGCTCGCCAGTTAAGCAAGTAAAAGAAAAACAATTGGAACGTCCACACGAATATCAAGAGAATAATGCTCGTAAAAAGAATCGTGACCGTGAAGAACGCCATCAGAGACACGAGGAACAAACTCGGAATACCCGACAAGTTGATTCTAGTAGACGCAGAGATGACAGAAGTCGGTCAGTGGAACGGAGATCTTCACCAGAATACAGAAGACGAGACGAACGTAGATCACCAGTATATAAACAAAAGTCATATGTAGAAAAAGTCGATAGGCGAAGAGAATCTTCAAGAGATGAGTCAGATCGAGCAAGGTCCTCTAAACAGTCTAAACGTGATCGTCATCGGTCGCCTTCTGAGTCGGATGTTGAAGAACCGCCTCAAAAAAAAACTGACAAAAGAGATAAAAGATTACCAAGACAATCGAGCGAATCACCGCCTCCAGAAAAAAGACGACGGAAGAGCCCATCTCCTAATAATAAGAAAAGAGAAGGAAGTCAATATAACCGAAGAGATAAATCAAAAGAGGAACTTCAACAACAAAAAGAAAATAAAAGGACAAGAAGGAGTGAATCGCAAGAATATAAAAGCAGGAGAAATGATGATTACCGAAAACACGATGAAGAATTTAACAAAAGAAACAAAACTGATCATGACAGACACTACAAGGAAAATCGAAATGAAACATCAAAACGAAGAAGAAATCGTAGTTCATCAAGAGAGAGGCCAGACACTTTTAAAGAACATAGAGAACGATCTTCAGTGAGTAAATACAAAAAGAGAGACTCTCGTCAAGAATCGGAATTGTATTACAAGAATACCAGACATAACCGATCTCCTTCCTCTGATACGGAAGCGGAGACGCCTCAAAAGCAAAAAGATACTAAAGTGTCTAACAGCAAATCACGTCATAATAAAGAAAGAAATGAATCTCCAACGAAAGAAAAACGCAGACGGAGTCCTTCGGTTGAATACACAAGAAACGAAACCCCCGATCGAAGACCCGTTGACCGTAAAAGTGATAAGAAGAAATCCAGTTCTAAAACAGTTGAAAATAAAACGAAAAAGAAGTCCCCAACGCCCGTAGAGAGATGTCGTAGAACAACACAAAGTAGATCAAAGTCTACTTCGATAGAACGCAAGAATTCAAAAAAAGAAAAACAAAAAAGTAGCACCCCAATCATAAAATCCAAAGTAGTATCAGAAAGACGTATTTCACCCAGACCAGAACAAAAGGATAGGAATGATAAGGACCGAAGTACCCGCAAGGAATCTCATAAAGGACACTCTAGATCGCGTTCGAAAAATCGGAGTCGAAGCACGTCCAGTCTTAGTTACTCGCCGGCGCGTCGCAGTCCCGAAAGGTATCGTGACATTATCGAAAAACTACCCGAAAAAGATAAAAGAAAATACATAAAGTCGCCGTCAGATCTTCAACCGAAGAAAAAGAAAATTAAGGAGGTAACTGAAACGTACAAACCGAAAGCTGTATGTATGAGGAGTTCATCGAGTGAAATGGAAGATTCCGAAGATGATTTTTTAAGACTAGATGATCGAGCTCGTCAGGAGGAACTGGATTTTAAAGAACTAAATAGATTAAAAGAAAAACTAGCTCAAATGGCAAAAGCTTCAATAGAGCGAAAACGAAATGAAGAATCTAACGGACCTTCGACGTCCCACTCTACTCGCGAAGATAAGGTCGAAGAAGATAAACCTAAAAACGAAAGTCCAGTCGTGGTCGAGAAAGTGGACATTCCTAAAGTTAATAAGAAAAGTCCAGAAAAAAGCGAGACTCCTAAAAAGGATAGTCCGGTAAATGTCGAAAGTTCCCCGGAAGTCAAGAAACGAGGTAGGAGTAAGTCTCGGCGAAGTTGGTCACGTTCGACACGACGATCGCGAACACGATCACGTTCAAGAGGCAAGTCGTCGCGGTCCCGGTCACGGTCTAGGTCTCGTTCGAGAACACCATCCCGATCATCTCGCTCAAGATCTCGGTCCTACTCGTCATCAAGGTATTGATATCATCTGACATTTCTTTAAAAGTTTATAATTAAATTAATTTGAGCGCTTATTGAGTTTGAGAAGTGTATACGTCTTCCAAAAAAATACTGTGCTATATTTTTCCATATACCATGCCCTGTAAATGTATCTACAGGTTATGTCATACTTCATTATCGGTTTATTCGTATTAAGTCAATTTTTCTATATAATAACAATTATATTTCATGTAAAACCCCTCAATTGAAAATACATTGTTTAACTCGGGATAAATAAGCCAACTAAAAAATTTCCTTAATAAAAATTTTTCATGATACGATGTTCATTTATCGCAAATATTAGACATCGGGTTGAAACGTGGTATAAATATTTTTAATGAGTTAGATTTTGATTTGAATACTTAGTAATTTTTGTACACTTCAATTATATGGACTTTTCGTAATCATCTCTTATCATTATTACGTATTATACTAGTCTGATAAACTTTAAATTATATAATTATAAACTTTCAGGCGTTCTCGTTCAAGTCGCTCCAGCTCCTACAGCAGCAGAAGTTCATCGAGATCATCTCGCAGTTCATCTCGGTCAACGCGCTCGTCAAGGTATGTTAATCACTCAACTAAAATAAATAATTTGTAAGCGTTTTAAAAGAAAAACAGATTTTACCAATTCAATTATAAATCGCCAGCAATGTGGCGGTTATAAGATTCGATCGAATGAAGATGGTGTTCGTAAATTCTGTTTACATTTAAAACGACTCAAGTTATAGAGCATAAATAGTTTTTAATTAAATATACAATAAATTAACGTAAAATTTCGATTTTTCCGAACTCGTTTAAAACGCGATGCATGCGATACGTACACGTATACGTGACAGAACAATGACGGGCGTGTACGCCGATTACCGTAGATCGAGCGGGACGCGCTCCCGATCGCCCTCGATACCTCGCCGCGCAGGATCGCCGAGCTTCTTGGATAGGAGGCGAATTACGAGGTACTACACGAGTGCTTTTGACGTTTGAACAGTATGGCGGCCGTGACGTTCATTATCGGAAAAAATAGCGGCTTGAAGTTTGACACGATTCTTGTACTATCTATGACGACTATATTGTCACTAACGATACGCTATTTCGACAAATTTCATTTCACTTTCACAAAACTCGGGTCTAACTGGGTCTTTTATACGTCAAAAATCTACCAATATAATGCTATTTTTTATTACTAATATCATGATTTTTTCTTGTAATTTAATCGGTTCGAATTATTTATGAAACGTTTTTATTTATTTCGCACTAGGAAGAAACAACTCGTAAGCAAATAATATTCTAAACAAACATCAAAAGCACTGTATTCGTTAGGGCGTGTACATAGCAAACTAAATGACATTTATCCAGCCGTACGTGCAATAAATGTCATTGTGAGCAGTTTGATAGTTGTTTTAACATGTTTTGTGTGTCGCTTGACTGGTAATTTATTAGTGGGCTTTATTTTTTTTAACCATATAAGGATATATTTTTGGTGTATTCTTACTCAAAGAGAAAAAATATATCCTCGTATGGGGAAGTTTTTTTTTTTATTTGCAGCCATGTTACATTTTGTTTTTTTTTTTTGTTTATAGAAAAAAGTCACGAAATTCTAGCACGAGTTCAGAAGACACGAGTAGTAATTCGGAATAGTGAAGTGCTAGATAATATTAGTATAAGTAATATGTATGTTTTAAACCCATAATATATATTCATAAATCCACACGTAGTTTCTTATTGAATTCTTGAATCATTACATATCTGTATTAAAGTATCTAATTTATATCGACGTCATTTTTCCCCGTATTTACGAATAGTAAATTTGTTAAACATTTTGAAGCGCTTTTAATTTTTCGAGTGGGCAACATTAACATAGCAATGTTTTTTAATTAATACCAATATTTTGTCTGGATACTAACCAGGGTGTGACACTTAGTTTAATTTAAAAGTTTTACTTAAAAATATATTAAATTGTCAACAGAATAAAATTGAAGATAATTTTTATGTTTATCTTTAATCAATTGAATCCATAGACAGTAAATTGAGTCGAAGATCAAACCTGAATATAGATAAAAGTATTTCTAAAGTATAGTTATGAGTTTCTTTTTCTTCCGTAGCGCGCCCATAATAGATCTCACATATACATCAAAGAAATACAAGTATCGAAGAAGATGATTGAATGTATATTATATATAATGTCAATATTTCACGAAGCGACGCCAGGTGTAGAAGTGCTATGTTTAAGGACATTTAAAGTGTGTTTTATGTTTCAATTTTGTGTGTGTACCACATTAAAGTTTATTGTAAATTTATTATTTGTTTTATTTTTATTTTTTTGCATGGTAGAACATTACCGCCATTGATTTCACTTGTGATTAGAGCAATTAGCGCATGTGTCCATGATCTACATTCAGAGGTAAGCTTTTATTGTGTTCTTAGCTGTATTTAGTAACATTATACATAATATTTTTTTAAATTATGTTTCATAATTTTTTTTTTAAAGAACCTATGTTAACACTTTTTATCTTAAAATCGTATGATTAATTTAATTATAACTAAGTAATCAATGTCGAGTCATATTATTCGCATGTGTAATTATTTAAACTTGCATCTTACTGTGCTTAACACACTAACATTGTGTTTACTAACAAAATAACAGCGCCCGCAAACGCCCAATTCCATATCGTCGGCCAACACCCTCCACCCCCTCGAGCCGCAGTTACAACAGCAGCAAGTCCTCTCAGAGAAGCTGGTCACGATCCCCTCGCCCTGAACGCGAATAATCTAAACATTAAAACAAATCAATGAGGCAGCCCACGTTCACTATAAATTGATTTTATCGTAGGCGATATAAAACTTTATTTTATACAAACTTACATAATGTCGTTATCCGCTAGTTAAAATGAAATTTAATGACAGTTTTTCGTGATAGCGATTAAGATAAAAAAGCAATCAACTGTTTGAATCTTTGTAATTCGCCAGTTCTATTTTGAGAGTCTCGATTTAAAAAACTTATCAATTTACTTTATTAGTTGTAGACTGCCTGTATTGATGATACGATTTAAATTAAGTTTTGTCATAATTATGAACTTCTATTGTGAAATATATTCTATTATTAGTCAATAGCATCCACTTTCAACGAAGTCTTGATATTTGTAATGAAAGCGTTCGAATGAATTTCGACGTTTTACAATTACTTCATGTGACTTTAACCAGCGAACTATTAATTCCGTAATATTTATTTAAACAGAAAGTATTTTTAAGTAGGTAAATTTCATATTATCTCGTTTTCTCTAGTCATTATTTAATCTATATTTATTTATTAACTTTATTCTGTAAATAATAGCTTTTTAAAAGTATTCGATTTCGGTAAGGAACATGATTGTCGTAAAAGTAAGTTCTAGTCCTTGATTTACTTTTGTTAATATTTATTTTTTATTTGTTAATAATTTATTTTGAACGTTTGGATAAAACAATGATGTACTCTAGTCTCCTATTGAGGATATTTATATAAACATTAGAATAATGTGCAATATATTTAATGAAATTATATTTACACTATTTATTGATTATGGTTTCTAGTCATTTAATAATTTATTTTTCTGAAAATATACAAAAGTATTGTCGTAAACTAAATTTGATTTTATCGTAGCTAAAGAGATTTCATTTTTCAATTTCTCAAAAATTTTGTATTTTTTGTCAAATACTTTGTCTTAAATAAAATTGTCATCTTATTGGCTTTGTTACAGCCATATTTAAAAACAAGTTTGGTGTAATAGTGTAACCATAGGTTTAGGTTATTTTATTATAATGTACTTAATTAAGAAACTTCAAGTTGAAAAAGCAATAAATGGAACGGGACGATATTAGGATAATACTCATGAACAGTAAATAAATGTAATTTATTAATAACAGAAATTGTAAAAAAAATAGAGCAAAGATTTATTTCTTAACGCTAAAGCATACATTGCATACCAGTCGATTTGATCTCGACCATTATAAAAAGTTTATTATACAAACAGTACTACGTATATCAAAGTTTCATAGGTTTTTGCTGTTGTCAAATAAAATACATAAATCGTAACGTGTTTTTTATTCTATTTTTTTTTATCTTATGACTTGACAATGGAATGTTCTGTGTAAAATAAATTTCCAAATTATATAATTATTTATAAAAGTTCTTAAAAAAATATAATCACTTATCACAAAGAACTGACTACAAAATCAATCGTATATAAAAAAAAGATTCAAAAATATTTATGTATAAATTGGTATTACATAAACGTAATAATATGTTTAAAAAAATATCAAATACAAATTTATATATATTATATACAATTTAAATACCGCCCTAATAAATAAATAGCGGAGATAAAAAATCCTTTAATATCACCAATTACATTATTTTGCTTATCTCCATCACCATATTGGTATATACATTATTCTTTAAATGTAATATTTATTCCTTCTTTTGAGTCTGTTGCCGTCTCTTTGACGCTACAAACATCGCCCAACCGAAGCCAACGAAATTCATAAACAAGACCCTGAGCTGAAACAAGAACAAATTATCATATTATCAAAGAGGATAAAATGTTTAGTTAATTACAATAATTCGTCTCTGATTTTCAAACTTCGTGTAATCATTTTTATACATTGTCGTCAGACGCGGGTCACATGGTTTGTGGAACATGACCTTTACTTGTTTTTGATTTATTTCATAAACAAATTGTACGCTTAAACATGTATTTTTATCATATTTATATATTATAATTCATATAAGATACGTACTTATGTACGTATTTTATATACTACTGAATACTCTTTACGAGAACATGCGGGAGTGTTTACAAATAAACATGTTTTGAAGAGGAAACTACAAGTTAAGCAAGATAATAAATTTAAACAAAACAAGTCTTTCGGCCTTAACAGGGAAAAACTACTTTGTAACTATTAACTAGCAGAATCGAAGACTTTATAAATTAATGTTTATAGCATGCTATACTCAAAACTTAAAATATGTATCTCATGTACGCCAAAAGTTTTAAACCACAATATAAATATCATGAATCGCAAATCGGTCACAGTCACTGATGTTCAAGGTTCCATTGAGTTCATGACAAACATTTATTATGTAGATATTTAAAAAAAAATACCCATTATTCCTTTATATTTGTAATACTAAATTCATTCTAGTAAATAATGTCAGAAACCATAAATATGAAAAATAATATGTAAGATTCTTTAACATAATAGGAAAAAAGGTATGAAAATACATGTAATTTTATAGAATGATTAAGTTCTATAAGGAAATAATAAGTAACATAGCTGTTTACTTGATTATGGGTTTTCACTACATGTACATTTTTTAATTCATATGGTGTTAATATAACATTTTTTATGAAATGTTTATTCACACTTTTATACTAATATTATAATTGCAAAAGTAACTCTGCCTGTGTCTGTTGCTCTTTCACAGCCAAACCACTGAACCGAATCTGATAAACATTAGTATAAAGCTTGAACCACGAAGCCTAACACCGGACAACCAACTCCTAAAATGTGGTTGAAGCTAGCACTACTTATTTATTACAAATTTAATTTTATAGATTTAATAATGTTGCCAACTGCTCCACCTTACATAACATAACATAACATAATCAGCCTGTAAATTTCCCACTGCTGGGCTAAGGCCTCCTCTCCCGTTGAGGAGAAGGTATGGAGCATATTCCACCACGCTGCTCCAATGCGGGTTGGTGGAATACACATGTGGCAGAATTTCGTTGAAATTAGACACATGCAGGTTTCCTCACGATGTTTTCCTTCACCGCCGAACACGAGATGAATTATAAACACAAATTAAGCACATGAAAATTCAGTGGTGCCTGCCTGGGTTTGAACCCGAAATCATCGGTTAAGATGCACGCGTTCTAACCACTGGGCCATCTCGGCTTAGTAAATAAAATTAATTTAACACGACTAAAGTATCTATAAAAAAGAGTATATTTATATAGTAGTTAAGTCATATAGTTTTATGTCCAGTTCATTAATTTGTTCATCGACAGCTGTCAAGATTTAGTACAACAGAATTAATTATAATTGCAGCTATTTACAACATGGGAAATTTGTATATAACTGCATATTTTCATTAATAATTATTTATCATGAAAATTAATCAAACTTACCATGGGCGGAATAAATGCTATGTTGATAACTTGGAAAAGAGTCAGCCATTTCCAATTTGCTTCTAATAAAGTGCAATATAATGCATTCAACTGTTTCAATGCTGCATGGTGGTTTTTACCTTCGAATCTAGCTAATGTGTATAAGGAAAATGCTTGCATAAATGGAGCAAATAAGAGCCTCTCAAATAACAGTTTCTTGGCTAATGGAAATGCTGTAGATTCCTCAGCAAAAACATTTTCTATGAATCCGTAAAAATAGTGAGGTATAGTACCACCAAATAATAACCTGAAGAAAAAATAATCATCAAAAGAAAGTACAGCCTTAGGATGCTCTATTGAGGACATACTGAACTCTTTATAATCTTGATTAAGGACATTTATGATGGTGGTTAGTCTGCTCTGATTAAAGTATATAAAAATATTCATGCCAGTTAAACTAAGTTATGTCAAAATATGTTCAATTTTAGTAACAATGGATATTAATTATGTATTTATATAATAATATTATTTGATATTCTTACCCATATAAACCAAATGCTAGGACAGGATCAAGCCTTAGAGATTGACCAGAAACTATTTGTGATGCTATGCTACCGGCAGAACCGACAATGCAACTAAAAAAATTAATAAAATGAACTTTGCCCTTACAATATAAAAAATATAATGTATAATTTCAAAATCGCCCATTATACTACCTTGTTATAGACTTCGTTTTGATCGGATGTATATACAAATTCTGTAGATACGATGCCACAAGATTCATAATTGGTTTGGATAAAGACATAATTTAATTAACTTAAACCGTTTATTACAAAATATATCAAAACTTTAATCACTTTTTAAAAGAAAAGGATTTTATCCGTGTTGCTCGACTACAAAGGCTATTGACGTTTATCAAAGTTTAAATTGATAATGTTATCGCTTATCAGTAGCGGGCTGATATGCGATTATTTATTAATTATAAGTCAAAACTCAAAAAAACAATTCCCGTTTCAGATTCAGAGACAAAATGAATTATGAAATGTCACATCTTACTGTGTATTCCGACTTGCACAGACTAAGACAAGCGCCACACTTGCGATGTTATGAATTAAGCACCGATTGATCTCACATATCTATAAAGTAAAAGATAACGAAATAAAATAATTTATTAACTATTCCATTATTTTAAGATTTTTTTCCGAATATATATTGGAATAAACATTTATACTATTTGAATTTAATAATTATCAACATTTACAGCCTGTATATTTCCCACAGCTGGGTTAAGGCCTCCTCTCCCTTTGAGGTCTGAGCATATTCCATCACGCTAATCCAATGCGGGTTGGTGGATGTTAATAGTTATATTTTTATTTATTCAAAAATAACCACTTTGATTAAGTCAAATAAAACAAAAAATAAATAAAAACAACATATATTTCATAAATTCTTTATTATAAAAATTTGCCATTATGTACAAAATTTATCTAACATTATAATGAAATAACAACCCACTACAAATATGCAAAGCATTTAGCTCAAATGCAGTCAAAATATATAAGATTAAATTATTAAGCTAGCCAGTAGCATATTTGGTTTAAAAAATGTTAAATTTAATAATATATTAGTAAAATTATGTAATAATTGAATTATTTATACAAATAGATAATGTTAAGAATTTTATAATTAGATAGAATTGCTGTAAAAAAAAATACAGCAATGAAGAGTCCACTGCATGTTAGTTGTTTAACTGAAAATAAATATTAGCACACTCCAGTAATTTGGAAAGTGCTCTCAAGTTTTAGCTTCCATTGAATAGTTTGTCTAATTGCACTTGTAAATTGTGTGATGTGACAGTGGGTGTGTCTGGAGGTTCTATACTACGGTGTTTCACTAACGGTGTGTTCAAGAAGTTCATTTTCTCTTTCATTTCCATATACATATTCAAAGCTTTGTCTGTGTTCTTAATAGGAGTTTGCATTACATCAGATACATTTGGCATAGACTTATAAAATACCTTTTTCCTCATACACAATTTTTTTTTTGGGATCTTATAAGAAGGTGATTTTGCTTTAATAACTGAAGGCCTGCTTAGTATGGGACTTGTTTCTGAACTTGTTTCTTTTTTAAATGCCTCATTTATAACTTGTTCCTTTTTAATTTGATCATTCATTTCACTCTGGGTAACTTTTTGTACCCTCTTTTCATTTATTAGTTTTCTTACAAATTGCAAAGATTTCAGCTGTGATTCTTTGATATGTTTTAATGTTTTAATACCATTTTCAATCATCTTTATATTTTTTTCTGTTTGTTTCTCCACTTCAAGTAAATCATCTAGTTCAGTGCTGATCTTATCAGAGTTTGTAACGGCAGCTTTATTTAACATATCGCAAAGAGAAACTATAACACTTTCTTCCCTCTTAATTTCATTGTTGACAGACATTTTTTCAAAACACATAATTGTGTCATTATATAGAGCTGAGTTATCAGATTCAGTTGTATGGTTAAAAAAATCCTGAACATTTCTGTATTCTTTGAATGGTGTTGAAACAGGTGGTGTCACTTCTGCTATATTTTCCAAGGTCTGTTCTTCTGTTAATGCTTTTGTTTTCTCTTCTATGTCATTAATTTCTTTTTCTTTTTCAAGGAAACTGGCATCACTGTTAGATTTAAACGACATATTGGCAATGGGTGTTTCAGGCTTGGTTACAACTTTTTGGAAATTCTGAGACTTAGAAGCTGCAAGCTTTTTGTTTAAATTAGCAATGTATGAGTTATTCTCCTTATTGATTTGTTGCTGAATGGTCATACGGTTTTTATTGAGCTTATTAGTTATGACAGGGGTTTCTGGTATATGGCATATTCCACTAATCCTCACATTATTTTTATTATTATCTGAAAAAATAATACCATTATTAGGATCATAATTCATATTTACGTAAATATAATAGGACATTATTACTTTGAATGTGTAGTGATTTCTTTGCTTTTATTTCTGGTTTTGGAAATTTAACAGTTTCAGATATTGCCATTGTTGCTCTGGTTGTATTTGGAGGCTGTAAAATATTTAAACAATTAATTAAAATTTTATTAAACTTATTACAAAATTATTTAATTTATGCAAAATGACTGAATTCATACTTTTGGTTTAGATTGAAAGTTAAGGACTTTTCTGACAGAATTATACTTCATTTGTCCATCTGCTGTGTGACTTTTATTTTTGTTTTCTACTTTCACTGATGAATTCCAATGTCTTTTCTTTGCTGATGCGGTGGGTAAGGCAAATTTTCTAGGTGACTGTACTCTTAATGCTGAAAGCAAACATGTAAGATGTTATTTAATTATTTTTCCTCTAAACTTTTAGGTGACATGTCTTAATATTGACTGCTAGTTTAGTTTTTAAAAAGCAACACTATTCACTGACTGTTATACACTATAAAACATTGAAATGGATACAAGTACAACAGGTAAAACTACTAAAGTTAGTTTATATGATAAAGACTCATAATGTTTAAGATTAAGTATATAACATACAAACCTAATATATCACCCCTCATTTGCGCAATAGTCATTGGTTTTAATACTTTCTCAGCAGTCCGCGATTGAATCATGGTGGGTCGAGATTGTTTTTTTGCCGTAAGAGTATGAACTGCATCCTTTGATAGTATACCTTACAAAAACAAATTACAATTTAATATTGTATAATTTCTTAAAGTTTACAATTCACTACATTACATAAAACAACATTATAAAGAAAGAATAAAATACATGATTGAAAAAATTTATAGGACACAAATAAACGATAAACTACGTACCACAAAGTCCAGGTAATAATTCCGCCATAGTCTTAGGCTGTGTGATAGACTTATTTTTCACTGCAGAATCCATTTTCTAGTTGATTTTGAACTATTTAAATAAAAATAATGGAATTAGTAACATTGATTACAAACAAAACTTTTTTAAATTCAATATTTGACGCAACTGTCATAATGGCCGTTGAGTTTTACGATTCACGCTATAGTCTAACGTTAATAATTTCAATGCATTTGACATTACTCCAATAATAAAATT
This sequence comes from Vanessa tameamea, assembly GCF_037043105.1. NCBI lineage: Eukaryota > Metazoa > Arthropoda > Insecta > Lepidoptera > Nymphalidae > Vanessa > Vanessa tameamea. The sequence goes on from NC_087316.1 coordinate 2,443,360, forward strand.
CTTAAATGTTAAAAATAATATTTATTTTTCTATTTGAGATTTGAAAATGAAATAAATATGTTTTTTTTTTATATTTATAGCACAGAAGTTGCTAATATTTTTTTCTTTTTATCAAAAACTGACAATATCATTTAAAATATTCATAATAAATAACACAGTCATTCATATTATCTTCGTCTCCTCGTTTTCGTATAACGTTCGTGTATATTGTTGTCACTTGACAAAATGTCAAAAGATCGTTGACACATCCTGATAGTGACTTGCTTAGAGTAAGTGTTTAATACTATCAGTAATTCAGTAGACACTAGCCACTAGGTATTCAATAAAAACTTACTGTGCTCTCCATAAAATATTAACTTAGTTAATAGAATTCTCATTATAGCATCTACGATATGGTTACGCAAATAGAAATAAAGGGATTTGACGAATTTGTTAAATACACTGAAACTATTGATGATAATGGACCGCCCGTTCTATTTTACTTTAGCGGCTCCAAATTACCTGATGGTAACAGTTGGTGTCCTGACTGCGTAGTGGGTAAGTTCAATTCTCCTACTTATTATTGTTGTACTAAAATCTTTTATTGTACTCCAATGAAGTAAGCATTACTACACAAGAAAATAAAGATTGTCTTTAAGTGTTTACTAATAAGACGGTCTATTCCTAGTCAGTATCGTCTTCACCATAAAAGCATTAGGGGTTCGGGCTCATATTATGTTGTTTTATTTTTCTTGTAATATATAATAGCACTATACAAGAAAAATTTAATAAATAAATTTCCATATGAAAATGTGTAAACATAAATAATAAAAATAAAAGCGAATTATTATTATTACTAATAAATAAGAGAAACTTTAATGCACTTAAACATAATCACATTGTCATATGTTTATTTGATGTTTCTGGTTTTTAACTTAGACAAGTTTTGATATAATAAAAACATACAATTTGTAGTTGAAATTAAAAACTCTATTGTAAATTGTTTTAGAACAAAGTAATGAATAGAAATGTAAACAACTTTTTTTATGTCTTTTGTTTGTGTCAAAATGTAAACTATCTTTAACAATGAACTTGTTTTTAAAGAGGTGTCATAGCAGTGTTTGACATTCTACTTCAAAATAAATCACAAATTTGTCAACATTTATTTAAACATGCCTAAAAAGAAAGTAAAAATCCATACATTGAATAATTATGATGAGTTCAAAGAGTACATTGAAAATATTAAAACACAGAGAAGTATATATTTTCTGTTCACTGGAAGTAAAAAAGAAAATGGTAGAAGTTGGTGTATTTCCTGTCAATTAGGTATTTTATTTTATTTACCTAATAGTATTGACAACAAAACAAACATTTCTTTTACATTATGCACAAAGCTAAAAGGACTCGACTCAGTGTCACACAAGCTAATTGTAACATTTGACAATTTGAAATAGAGAAAGACCTATTATCCATCCTTGGTAAATATATTTATGTAATATCAAGTTTAAGTCCTACGTACTATGAAGGTTTACTTTAAAACATACATCTTATTATTTATTTTAGTTTCTAATTATATTCTATTTATATAATCAAATACTATTTTTCTTTTCTTTTTCAGCGGAACCAATGGTGAAGGCATTTGTGAGTGAGCTCAATAAAAATATCATATTTGTGTATGTCTCTGTTGGGGATCGAGAATAGTAAGTAAATAGAGGTTTTTTTAAAAAAGTAGGATAGAAAAAAAATAAACTTAAGTTAAAATTTAACCAACAACTGCCATCATCCCCCTCAAGACTTGACTAGATTTTCCTCCCTTCCTTTTCAATTATGGAATTTGGAATTTTATGGAATTCAAAAAAATCTTATGAGTCACATCATTTTTGGTATTAACAAACATACAATGATAACTATATCACACTGTCATTGATAAGCTAAGATTAACTTTATGCGATTAAGGATAGGAGTAGGAATACATGATTATTTTATAGCTACTTGACTTTATACGGATTAGTTTCTACAACATGTTTGTTTAATTTTCAATTGGTGGGCAAGCCTAAACCTAAAAATTCCAATGTTGGTAGTGCATTGGCGATGTAAGGAATTGTTAATATTTCTTATGCCGACAAAAATAAAACATACAAATTTATTCATTTTAAAGTTTTATATGATTCTGATGCAGTACATTGGCTTGTATTTATCATTAATTTATTATAACTATGCGCCTTTCATGTCTTATGAAAATTGAACAACAACTGTTAAAGCATTTGAATCAAATGATCATTAATTATGTTGTTAGCATAGATATTAGGTAGAAATTGAGAACATATACAATTTTTATATAAACCATAATGTTTGATACGATTTATTCATCTAATGAAAATATTTTTTTATTTCTAGTTGGAAAGACAGAGCATGTCCATTCAGAACTGACAGCCGTTTGAAGTTAATGGTTATACCAACTATAATTAAATGGAAAGGAGTACAAAGATTAGAAGGTAGTCAGTGTGGACAGCGGGATTTACTACAAATGTTATTTGAAGATGATGATTGAGCAATTTTTAATTTTTCGCTTATTTACTTTTGTTGAAAAAAATTAACATATGCATACGATATATGATTTTAAAAATGTACCAAGCATATTAAATTTGGATGTAAATATTTATTAATACGTAAGAAAGTAATCCTGAATAAAGTATTTTGCAAATTATATTTTTTTATTTCTCGCCAATTTAATAACATCTGTGGTTAGCCCTTAGCTAGTTTTCCTTCTTTAGGTTTGTATTATACTTTTTAAATTTACATACACTTCAATACTGGGATGTTATTTAAATGAAATAACGAATTTTATTAATTATATTTATTTACATAATTTAATTGTATTTGTCATGTTTTATTAATCTCTAAGTTTTAATACCATAATGTTATATTTTGTCAATATTTTAAAAAGTCCTCTTCAAGAGGTGCGATAATCCAATCTAGAAAATTCTACGAATACAAACTCTTCATTTATGATCCACTTTAATAATGTTTATAGTTTTTTGCCTAACATTAATTATTTAAAACAAACAGCCTTATAGTTTTTGAATACATAGGTAATTTCACTTGTAAATATTTCATTATTAGTACACTCAGTTTGTAGTAATAGTTTTAAGATTAACTTCGAACAACCACCCTAACTATCACAGTATATACTTTACCCATCTCTAAATTAAACTAAAAATACACCATAGCGAAAGCTATTAAATATATTGTTATTTTAATGCCAAAAGGCAATTAACAAATATTCTATATATTTTTTATACATTGTGAAAATTTTATAAATTTGTGGAATATAATGTTAATATTTGTACATTTCGCACGTCTTAAAGTTTTATTAAAAAAAATTGTGAGAGTGCTCTTTAAATTTATGGTAGTTCTACCAAAAAGATAACCATACAATGGTCACATGTTACAAACTTGTACTTTGATTTATCAATAATTTTAAGCCGAATATTCACTATCGTTGTCGTATCAATTATAGACAATATATATTTTTTTATCAATATAATGTACACGCTTCTGTTATATTAAGACTCATTCGCAGTAGCAGCGAGTTCTTCAGGACTGTCGTCTATATTGAGATCTCTAGCAGGTACAGTTATTAGTACGTCGTAGAAAATTTTCTTGTTTCGTAGGAATGAACTTTTGTTGTCAAATATTACGGCATCTGGAAAAGTGAAATTAATTCGATTTAATAACTTAAATTTTTAACTTATATAAAAACAATTCAACGAGTAAGATAAAACAAAAAGGGCTTCCAATGAGAGCACATACGTTATAAAGATATTATTGTTCTCACTAATTAAATCAAAATAGTATTTGACGTTAGTGGGTCACCTATAAGAGACGGCGAAGGTGGGTATTAGATGTTTACAACCAAAATACTAATCTGATGATGACCACATGATTAAAGAAACAATTTAAAATATACAATATAACAATCAAACTTTAGAACTTTTTTAAATTATGCAAGGTATACGTACACAGGTACATAGATACAGTAGTTTTACTTATGACCGAGAATTTAGTTCTCGGATCAACGAAGATAATTCCGTTTTTTTCTGATTGTGAAAATATTTGAATGAGTCGTATATGATTTCATATACCATTTAATAGTATAAAGAGGAGTAACTTTGAAAAGTGTAACTTTGAAAATTAATAAAGAAATATTTCTTTCTATCGTGAGAATTATCAGTTTGTAGTATTAGTAGAAGTAGTATATTCTTACATGTAGCAGGTCCAGAGACAGGCAGAACTCCCACATCGACTGGTCCCTCTGCGACCTTCCTCGGGCCGTGTACCACACTCTCGTTGCCGTCTTGATCTTTCCTTTTTATGGAAAACTTTATGTCATGACTGTCAATGCCGAATTCCCATCTAGAATGATAAACAGGTTGAGCAAAATTATGATAAAAGTGTTTATTGTAGTAGTAAAAATCATAATCATAAACTCGTGATTAGTAAAAGAAGTTCGTGGTCAACTCGCATCCATACAAGTTCGCCAACCATGGGGTGCTAGGTAAGCTGTCTGTCACAAGACATTGTGCCTGAAATGACACCAAGTCATCAAACCGGAACCTTATTAGTAGTTAAACTACTTTTATATGGGTGTCCTTAATTATGAAAACAGCCGTGCTCAATGTGAATACCCTCCGCCTAAATAGAAAAATACATTAATTCTAAAATAAAATAATTATTATTTACAAATCGTGAATGTGTATAAATTTATAAGAATCAGAATTTAAAATAGCTACTGTACAAATCATGACCGCGTGGAATGGTGGCAAGAATGCTAATAGAATTTTCGTATTCAATCGTAATTCCGATTTTTTGGGCGAAAATTAACCGACCCAGTCCAGTCCAACTAGAATGTTATATGTATGTTTTAGAAACATTTCTGCACTATAACTCCAAGGTCGAATTATATTCGTTTTTTTGCTATCGGTACGAAGTTCTTTTACATGGCATACAGTAAACTTAACTGGCAGAATCATCACGTAAGGAAAAAGCGTTACGCCCTCTCTAGGAGATATTTTCCTCTCTTTCCTTTCCTTATATATACAGTTTTTTTTAAACTTATTTTATTGTGCTCGTTTTAATTCATACGGGATTGTTAATAACAATTTTATTTCATTGTATCTATTATTTAATACATAATTTATAGATAAAACTTCGTTCCAACCAGGAAGCTACGATTCTTCACAAAAATTAACCTCAGTTTAATCCCTACTATACACTTATCCGAATTTGCCCGAACCGAAACTGGATCGTTGTGATTACTAGAAAAAGAAAATGGCTGAAGTGCAATGATTACGTTTCGATTCGATTGCAACAAAGTGTCAATTTGTTAATTGAATTGATGAATGTTGCAGTCGATAAATCAGTATTACGGAGTATTATGCTATTCATAGGTCCATAATACTGATTTATATTTATTTGATTTGATATCAATTCGCAACAAATATTTGATAGCAACAGTTGCTGTGCTATAACCGTAATAGCACCACTGGTATCTTACGACATGTCTCGTATTTTATTTTTTGTGTTTTGAAGAACTTACTTTAGAACGCTTTCACTGTCAGCGCAAAGTAGATCAACAACGTGTTTTTCTCCAGTTTTCACTGTAACTTTAGTGTACTCTTTCTCAGTGTCAGCGACTACGTTTCGTGCGTAGTATTTCTTTGGTACTTTGCCTCCAGGTTTTACCTGAAATTAAAAGAAAATACATTTGTAATTGTATGACCTATATAGCACTGGAACCTCGTAACTCGTAAGTTGTTTTTATGGCTTTAGAACCCGACGTCTGTCGTGTCGTAATCGACTAACTAATAATAAAAAAGCTGTGGCGCGTGTCACTATTCCATTCCTAGGCGAATGAGGGGATAGAGAAAGCGCACAGATGCCTGTATCGAATTCAAATTAGCAGTCCGTTTGGGAATTTGGTGAGAAATACAATATTACACTTAATTTCAACGCCACTTTTTCAAGATTAGAAAACTGAAACTAGGAAAGTTCTATATTACGTTAAAATTTATTATAATCATAACTCCAGATAATTTTAGCATTGTATAGTTAACCTTACAACCTTGTTGGTCAACCTTATAAAACTGCAGATTACGCAGTCCAGGGTATAGACGGGGAAGGCTTAGAAAAAGTTACTGCGTTTCGAGAAATTATAAGTATTAGCCCGGGTCGGAGCCTATTATTTACATTTCTGTGCAACAAACATGTACATAATAAATAGTAAATAAAGGAAAGACCTACAAACGTCCTATAGCTTGGCTAAGGCCTCCCCTTCGAGAAGTTTTTGAGCTAATTCCAAAACGCTGCGTCAATGACACATGAGGCAGAAATTCATTCACACATGCAGGTTTCCTCACGATGTTTTCCTTCACCGCACGAGATGAATTATGAACAAAAATTAAGCACATTGAAATTTAGTCACGTGTGTCTGAATAATGTAAACACGAAATTGGCTTTGGTTTTATTTCTACCTTAACTTTTTCGACTGTGTATGACTGTAGCTGTGGGTTTTAGTTAGAAATATATAATTATGATACTCACAAGCGAACTGCACCTCGGATCACCATTTTCATCGACCATGGTACCACCGTAGTGCTCGGGGATTTGGTCCTTATCCACTATTGTTAAAACTTGAGCTTGCCATTTCTTGGCATCACATCCATATATGCGAATCTTGGATATCGTATATTCGTGAATGAATTTTTTAACCACGGAAAATGCCAATGAAAATACTTTTGGAGCTGGAAAGAAAAACTGAGTTTTCGAATCGGTATTTAACTACTATCTTTCTATATTTAATTTCCGGTTCTCCAGGTTCTTTAAATACTCTAAGACTTGTCAATTATATCATAATACATCAACATAAATATCATCAAATCTTAATCTTTTATTATGGAGTTTTTAAAATGACTGTAATTTTAAAATTAATAATAAGAATTAATGTTCTTTAAATTCACAACAGAAATTTTCCTTCAAGTTCCTTAAATCATTATCTAATTCGGACGGAAAATAATATACGAATACAACTGACCATTAACAATATAGCATATTTTCAGTATTTCGGGATAGTTCGCTTCGTATATCTGTAGAAGTGTAAAGACTAGTTCCGCTGCAGGCTTCCAAGCATATTGACGCATGCTGAATCCTTCCAAATCGAAGATAACCGTTACCTAAAATACGTCCAAAACAATCTTGATACTTTAATTAGAATACAATTATATTAAGTAACTAATATACTCAGACTTATTTTGATAAATTTTCTCTACGCTTGTCCAATACGGGTTTGAGGACAGACATGTGACCAGTTTTAAGTGGCCATCTCAGCTAATAATAAATGTAAGGCGTGTTATATAAACACACAAGATATTCAAAAGAGTTTAGTTTTATAATCAGTTCTTTCCAGAACTAATCTTCATTACATATAACGCGTACCTTAGGCCTTTGTAAATCTCTTATGAAAGTTACACACTCTGGCACACCCCATAAAGGAAATATTTATGAATGGCGAAAAGTGCAGACAGTATGAACAAGTAAGTAAAGCAATATATAAAAGAAAATAGAAGAAGTTAGTTCTAATATTTATATCTATTGTAATATAACACGGTTAAAGTACAACTTAAAACAGAGACGAGAATAGGGTCGAAGTGAGATAGCACGAGATTGGCCGCAATTTATAAATCTATTTTTTATTAGAATGGGCTAGGACGAGTTTTCAAGACGACTATTTAAGAATATTCTATCACCTTAAGAGCGTTTGATCCATGTGTCATCGCCTGTTTTCTGGCGATGGCCAGGTAGTTCTCTAAGTGTCGCAAAACCATCCGTATAATGTCTGTACGTGACACCGAATGCAATAGCCCCCATATATCCAGGCCAACAAAAGGTACTATTATGACTGTAACAAATTTATTTAATTTTTATAGTTACCTGAGCAATTAACGCGTGAAGCCAAATTAAAAAAATATATGTAAAGGTAAAAAATTTTGGAAAGGTTATGATAGGCTGTAAACATCGTATGTGTATAGATTAATAAAAATACAGAGAAGATAATGAGAAACGAATAAAATATGATTGAGCATAACTGAAAAATAATTGATCTATTATTTATTTTTGTATAAACAAATAAAATATGTAATTAATTTCCGTAGTCTTACCGATCGATGATCGATTTTTTTTTTTATTGATTATAAATGTAGGCAATTGACATTAATGACATTTATAAAAAAAAGTGCTTTAATCTCTACATCAATAAAAATAAAATATTTTATAATAAACAGACAGTGGACCGTTAGTTTGATTATAGATTTACTGTTATATGAAAATAGACTCACTTGGTGAACCTTCTTTGTCGAAACCGGTACTGCCACTTGGAAAGTGAGTCTCTAGCACTTCCGGTGCCTTCCATGATTCTAGTGTTGTATCGACACCCCATTTCTCGCGCCATTTCATTGACTAGAATATAATTATTATTATTCATGCTGATAATATAATATGCTTAATTATTTCCACAGATGTGGATACACAGTGAAAATAATTCCTTCGATCATGTGTGAATGTGGACACTCGTCGATGGTAGTTTTGAAAAACTAGATGTCATCTGCGGCTTGGCTCAAGTTTAAGAGCTTGGTCGTTAGGTGTTAATCATAAAATATAACCTATTCCTTGGAGTTCAGGCTTGCTCCATACAAATTTTCATCAAAATCCATTTTTTGGTTTGGCCGTGAAAGAGCAAGAGACAGACGGACGGAATAATAGTGTTAATTTCGTGTTTATAACATTAGTATACTTTGTTAATACTTTGTTAAAAGACGAATCAGAAGCTTTTGATACAGTTGTCTACTCAAATAAAATACACGTGTTTTGATTGAAATAAAATATTAAATGACATTATTATATTTGTATGTCGTTTGTTATTCATATGAAAAAGACGTGATTCGTTGAATTGAAATTTTAATAGAAGTAAAGAAAATGTAAATTTTGGATACACATTTTTTTTTAGTAAACTGTGTTTTATTAGTACAAAATGCCTCACTATAGTAATTGATTGTGTCAGTTAAGCTATTTTTTTTTTAATAAGATACATAACAATTAGCTTGGATTTGATTTTATAAGTTATTTGTTTATAAGTCGGTTTGCATGAACTACGAAACGTATTATATTATTTTGCAAGTTCTGACTTTCATTAGTGCACAATATTTCTACTCTTATTCTTTTTCCTCTTGTTATCCAAAATATATTTTTATTTTTTGCCTAGATTAGTGTAGGAATGTAAAATAGTCGAAGAAAAAAAAATGTACAAATTATAAAAACGAAGAAGATGTCAAAACATTTTATTATGTAAACTATGAAGGTTTTATTTAAATCAAGTATTAAAAGCAACGTATTCAATTTAACCTAACCTATCTCGTTTTTGTTAATATTGTTAACATATAATAACATAAAGGTAATAAGAAGCAAAATAGTTTGTCTTACGTCTCTTAGCATTTTTTCCGCGGCCTCTGGATTCCATTGTCTTGCTGCAAAAAAAATTATAAATGTATAAGTTAATAGAAAACATAGGTACGATACTTTACCTGATGACACTAATGTTATATGCAAATTAATAAAACAAACCTTTGTCCCTCAAACTAAGAGTACAACATTCAATTTACATAACATAAAATAAAAATAAAATCGTAATTGCATAAAAATAGTTGTTCAATTTATCACAATAATTTTCGCACCTGTACTTCGATCGATTCTTGCGAATCACAAACAAAAATAAACCAAACCTTTGCCTTCATAATATTTAAAAAGGCGAGACATTTATACGCAATAATTTAAAATTAGAATCACTATGCTTAAGAATAATTAATAGAAGTAAATAATTGAGAAATGAAACAAGATCACAGAAATGACCGCGTCTGTACCTCGATTCCAATTCAATGCCAATGTTGAATTTACTTAACCTCATTAATACCTATACGCACATTTATAAACTAAACGAGTTCTTCTGATTTATGAATACATATTTGTGAAGACTGACGCATATTTTTTTTTCTATTTTAGTTAAACAATAGGCTATTTGACAATGCGAAAAAAAAAGTGTCAATTATTGTAATTAGTATTTATTATGTTTAAAAATGGTTATTTATTAATGAAAGTTGAAAATAATAATTAATTTATTAAAAAATCCATAAATAAAAATGCATTTTTTTAAACGTTTGTCACGTGACACAAAACGCTCCTGATTGGCCGGGCTTATGATGACATCACTTGCTTGGGAACCTCGTTCGCCTACTGTATGTGGATTATATGTGCCACAGCTTACAATACAGGCACGTGACGTCACCGACCCCATTGGAACGCCATATTGTCTAAGTAGCGTTTTCGCGCGCTATTTAAATATTGAATTTTTAATTTGATATTTGATATTTGATCAATCACCTATTAGGTACAAAATAAATGAATCACTTTTTTCATATTATAAAGGCAAAGGTGTGGGTTTTTTTTTAAGTTCGTAACAATCGATCGAGGTACAGCAGTACCTAGTAGGTACAACTTTCATCCTTCATCTAATAATTACTAATAATAATTATAACGATGTATCTAAGCAAATTTGTTAAAATAATTTAAGTTAACAATAAGACGAGTAATCTTCTTTTATAATATTGAAAATTAGTACTTTACATAATAAATATGAATGTCAATAATTGCATTGCAGAGATAAAACCTTACTAATGACACTGGTACGAAGTTACTCAGAGTAAGAACGCTCAATCTCTTACAGTATTTATATTTATTTTCATTTATCTAGTTATGTTTAAAAGTCTTAGATACAATATAGTTAGAGCAGTAACTTCAAATTTAAATGTTATCGTTATTGCATATAATTTATACCAAATTATTCTATATAATGCCTAAAACTTACAGGCAATGCCTAGAATTGTATAGCATTGTACAATGACGAATATACTGTAGTGTATTTTCAATTCTTATAAAAGAACAATAAATATAATTATAATCAGTAAAAACAATACAATAGAACAATCTGTTCGTGTGTATGTCATTGAACTCCAAAACGTCTGATTCGACTTTGATGATTCTTGTGTATTTGAGTGGATCCATTTCATGGATTAAGATTGGATTAGGTAGACGGCACTGCGATCGGATTTCAGGTTTTTTTTTTTTTATTTAAGTAAACTTATTTCATTGGCACGAGGACGGACGAATCACGACGGGCAGGAGTTAAATATTTAATATGTATAACTCAAAAGTAAATGCTTGATTTCTTGAAACACGCCGCAGGGCTGTGTTCAAATATTTTGTAACTTTATTAAAGTTCTCCACGCAAATTTACAATGGACAGCGCTGACCTTTGACCAGGGATTTGCGAAATGTCATTTAACAAAAATGTCGGAGTGCACCGCAATGTGATCTTTATAAGTTTGGTTCAAACAAAGGTTAATGTTAAATCATAACTGTTATATGCAATGTGTATTGTAAACTGTTATATGGAGACCCCTATAGGATTCTTCACATAACAATTTTCATATGGTGCATTAGATATCGTAAATACCAGCTAGTTTATTTTAAATTTCAACCTGAATTATCAAAACGATTGTTCAAGCTTGTATGGAAAAAATGGAAAAAGATCTTTACTCTACCGTTCATAAACGATTTTTAATGAGCCAACGGGATACAATAATGTGCTAAACGTTTATTTTCGCAATCATATTTTGGTTAGAATTGAGTTAGTATGGCTGATGTACATATGACGTTAGGCATAATTTTAACTGAAACAGCAGACTTAGTCATTAGTGATTTCGTGGGTATGGATCTTCTATTATCCTTAAAAAGATCTCAAATGAATTTCTCATGGATATAAGGTATATAAAAACATCCTAAATAATGAACAACCTGAGATTGAATATAATTAACATTTGTCGATTAAATATAATAATCTTCAAATTTAAATCGTGATGCTGCCTGGTAATAAAGATATGCAGTGGAACGTAATTTTGGCGCACGTTACATGTTAACATTCTTTTAAAATAAATTCAACAAAATTATTCAATTTCTAACATAAAATATTGGATGTCATCTGTCAACTGACTTTGACAACAATGTCTAAGGTTATGTTTACGCATAATTTGAAATTACCGTTAATTTTGACATTTAAAATAAAAATGCACTTTTTATGCATTATGCATATCCGAACTAATTGTAATTTATTATCTTTATATTATCTTTGAGATGATCTTTGACATTTGTCTAAAGCTTCACTTTCCTTCCGCTTTTTGAGTCGAAATGTGGCTAATTTATTTTCGAAGTTTTTATAAAACTTATAGTTATAGTTATTTTTTTTTTAAACTTTGAATATTGTTGAAAATGGTTGTTTTAATGGACAGTCAGTTCTATTTTGAAGATTTGGAAGTAAATCCATGTCGGATTATCGAAATTAATTTCGATATTTGTCGCCTCGTGGTAAGTTTTGAATCTTTCTTCGAAATTTGAATTTATTCGAATTGTACTGTGTCGTAACAACGATTGTGGTTCTTTACAGGGAATTTTTAGAATATTTTCATTAAGTTTGGAATATTAAAGTAAAAAGTATAGGATTTCGAAATTTATAATAGATTCTAATCAGAATTATTTCTCCTTTTACAGTTATTTTTCAACATTATTTCGTTGGATATTTTGAAGATTTAAATAGAAGTTTACTTCTGGGAAACTTATAATTTGAAGTTTACTTGGTGAAGATGGATTTTTGGAAACTTTTAAGGAAGTAAAACTTTATCATATTAATTTGTATTACTGGATCTTGGTATGTAATTTTTACATATTAATTTTCGCCGAAATTTAAATGCGCGAGATTTAATTAGAAATTAAATTACATTTATAAAAAAATTTGGCATTCAAACTTTATTCAAACCTTATCAAAACGTTATTGAAACTTTATTCAAACATAATATTTCACTATTTGAATTTACTGTTTAAATTAATTTATAATTATTTAGAAATTTGGTTTAATCAAGTTGATAAACTTGACTTGTTTGTAAATTTGTTTTAAGTAACTTAGTTGTCAATTTTGAATAATTTTACCTAAAGTTGAAATTTGACATGTATTCAAATATTTTTGTTGAACTTTAAAAATTTTTTTTTAATTTGGTAAATATTTATTTAAGCTTAATTTAAACGGATGTAAATATCCTGGCGCCCGATTATGTTAACAATTAAATTTAGAATATTATATGAAAATTACTTTTTCATTTTTTTTTTTAATAAAATATTTTTGAACATAGATTTGCTGTTTTTGTAAATCTATTTGTAATGTTAAAATAATTTATCTGACTTCCGGAGCACTTTCTTTTGAGGATTTGTTTAGTTTAAAAACTTTTCCAACTCTACCGATTTTTTATTTTTTTTTTGCCTCAAAGAAATTTAAATATTTTTTTTTTTATTGACAGTTCACTCGTCAATACCCACACACCCTATTTTAACGTTACAGCAGGCAAACTAAAATAAAATATAATACAAATTAAAGATATTTTAAGGACAATGACAAGATGTTAAAATATAAATTGAAAAAAGGGTATATACAATACAAGTATTATTATGTTATGGAAGGAGGAATCGATTTATTTTAGGAGCATATTCACGAAAAGTGAAAAATAATTTGGACATTTAAGTAATAACATAAGTAAAAATTGATAGTCAATCACCCATCAATATTACTTCAATATAATAATATATTTACCTCTAAGCCATCTCAGTAAAAAGTGATCATTGTGCTCCGGCTTTAAGACATCCTTTACGCTCCTTCGAAACTGAAACAAGAAAATGGAAATTAACAAATCAGATACTTCTTTCTAAATTTAATTTTTGTATGTTAATGACTCCATATGGTAAGTGGAACTCACCGCAGTTAAAACCTCGTAAGAAATATTAACCCCCCACATGGCTAATGCGCCAGCAACTTTGGAAACTAAGATGTTATGTCCCTTGTTCTTATAATTACGCTGATTTACACATCGTTCAAATCAGAACACAATTATACTCACTAATGCTGTTTGGCAGTAGTTAATGAGATGAGTCGGGCACCTAATCAGACGGGCTTGCACAAAGCTCTACCACCAAGTAAATATATAGTAGGTATATAATATAAATTGTTAACAGTTAAATAGCACTTGATATTATTAATTACAAAAGTTATATCACGAAACATTAATAATAATGATACTATACGAGTCATCAACTTCAAAATATGTAATAAAAGTCAAATCAAAATCAAAGATCAAAATCCGTTTTGCGATAAACATCAAGGGCGAAAACTTTTTAATTCTCGTTTAATTTTAAATTTACAGGTAATTTTATAAAATACTACTAGTGTGTATTATAATATTATATCATAATATTTCAAATTGATTTCGATTAAAAGTTTCTAGTAAAAACGAAACGTGTCTCGCGGTAAAATGTCGTCAATTGGTAGTATCCAATGTTACCAGTTTTTAAACAGAAATGTAATCGTTGCTAAGCAACATTATTGATATATCGTCAATTTGCTTAGTTTAAATTGTGCGAATTTGAATATTCGTTTTTATTATTTATTGCAAATATTGTATAAATTATTGATTTATTTACTATAATGGCGGAGGGTGATAACATATCTACTTTTAGCGTCGATGGAGGCCAGGACACAGTTGGACTTCCTCGTATTGTGATGGTAACTGAGGGATCAGACACTTCAGCCTCTTCACCATCATCAACATCTTCATCTGAGGATAACTGGGCTGACTTGATTAAATCATCAGAAATACCTCCTGAATATTGGCATATTCAAAAATTAGTCAAATACATGAAGGCCGGTAACCAAACTGCCACTATGGTAGCTTTATCTTGCCTTAAAGACCATGATCTTACTATAGAGGTAAATCAAAGAGCCATACAGGAAATTGGAGGCTTAGAACTTTTAGTGAATTTACTAGAAACCAGAGATCTGTGTTGCATTTTGGGAGGTTTGGCAGTACTTAGAGATATAACACCGAATATCGAAATTCGTAAGAAGGTCACAGACCTAGGTGCAATTCCGTTACTGGTTGGCCTTCTATCGGATCCAGCAAGAGATGTCCAAATTCTAGCAGCAGAGACTATCGCAAATTTGGGAAGAATTCGTAAGAGCAGAAAGTTTTGTAGGAAATTTGGTGGTATACCAAAATTAATAGATTTATTGGATATTAAAGAAAGGCAAGTTATATGTATATTTAGATGTTTAAATTAACCCACAATTATATAAAAAAATAAAAATATGTTTTTCAGATGTCTTATAACACAAAGGGAGGAATTAAATCAAGACGAGTTACAGTTTCTTGATATTTCGCGGGCTGGCGCTAAAGCTTTGTGGTCGATGTCATCATCACAACGAAACCGCGAAGCAATGAGAAAGTACGGTATGATTCCTCTCATCGCTCGGATACTCAAGACCATTCACTTGGATGTTGCAGTACCGGCTGTCGGACTTTTACAATTGTGCGCTAATGAAACCTCCTTCCAGCTCGCTATACAAACCGAAAAGATGGTTGATGATTTGATAACACACTTAGCGAATGAGGACAAGGACTTAAAGGTAACATAAAACATTAAAGGCATATTGCCTAACTGCATATCACAAAAAATACCTCATATATCCTTAACATTATTTAGAAATTATTCCCTTGTTTAAATTATTTTAAATGTTAACTTTTGTTTAGAAACTGGCACCTAAATTCATAATTAGACAATGAAAAAGTATTATATATAATTGCTTATTTTGCATACGAATGATTTGATTTACTCTAATAATTTTATATTATGAAGTTGCATAACACATGTAATGTATACCACATTGCAGACTTACTGCAGTCTAGCCATTTACAAATGCGCCAGTGACGCCATTACCAGAGATATGATACGCGAAGCCGGAGGCCTTGAACTTTTAGTAGAAGCAGCTCAAGATTCTACAAACAGGGCAAATAAGCCACTTATGGCTGCAGTTACTGGAGCACTCTGGAAATGTGCCAACAGTGATGCTAGTGTTAAAAAATTAGACAACCTAGGAGCAGTACCAATTCTGGTTAGACTGTTAGATGATGAGAATGATGGTGTTCTCACTAACGTAGCGGGAGCTTTAGCAGAATGTGCGAAGTATCCGCCTAATCGAGATAAAATTCGGATCGCTAAAGGAATTCCTATGCTTAGTAAGTAGAAAAATAATTATAATGTATTGATGCTTTGTTACGGTTATCATAATATTTCACTGTTACAGTACATCATCTGAACAATACCCACAAGCCATTACTAGAGAACGTACCACTGGTATTAATGGAATGCGCCAGAGAACATAACTGTATGATAGAGATCGACGAATTGGATGGCGTGAGACTTATTTGGTCGCTCCTTAAAAATGATTCGAAGAAAGTTCAAACGAACGCTGCTCTCGCTTTGAGTCCATGTGTCCAGAATGCAGCTGATTCTGGGGAAATGGTCCGATCTTTCGTCGGTGCCTTGGAGCTGACAGTAGATTTATTAGACTCTGATGATCACAATGTTCTGTCAGCAGTCTGCGCTGCAATTGCAACTATCGCCCGCGATCACGAAAACTTGGCTGTAATATCAGATCACGGTGTCGTAGCGAAACTTTCGAAACTTGGTAAGTATGAAATTGTTTGTACTTAGATGTAATTGATACTAAACGTTTAAATTGATCAAGTTATATAACTTGATATTTAATCAATAAATAAACAAAAACCGTTTGTTTTGTTAACAATATAAAAGTAAACTAGCACAATAAATACAGGCTAAGACAAAAATGTCTCATTCGCTCAAACACTTTGCTCAAAATGAACTTGCTATTTTGTTTAACACAATACATTTTAGTGATTCTATAATTATTCCACTTATGTAAAATAATCTACTTTTCTCATGATTACTATTATAAGATTGAAGAAAACACAAAATACATCAGACAGATTTTACAGACAGACACCGGTTCGGAATGTAGATTATACCGAAAAGAACCGGCATGAAACTCAGTTGTTACTTTTTTCAACATTTAAAAACAAAGTTGTGCGAGTTACATAGGTACATATATCTTAAATATATAAACGAAAATAATTTTTAATGCATACAATTTGCAGTTTCAGCCTCTGTATTGTTATTACTACAATTGATATGTTCAAGAAAATAAAGCTGCCTACTAATTTTAAGATATAAATAAATCTGAGTAATATATAAGTATGTACATATGGTATGGTTCGATATTTACATATTTTTTATTTAATTATTAACAGTGAGCACAACAGACGATCACCTCCGAGGTAACCTTGGTGTCGCAATCGCGTATTGTTGCGACTGGGCTCAGAACCGTCAGGAGTTTGGTAAACGTGGTGCCATCACGCCTCTCGTCAACTACATGACATCGAGAGACCCGAACGTCCACAGAGCGACCGCACTGGCGTTGTATCACCTGTCCTTCTACTCGATCAACTGTGTTACTATGCATGCGGTAAATTGTTTTATTTTTATTACATAGTACTTAGAATCCTGGTTCAGATATTCAAAGACAAATATTTAAGTTCTTTTTTTTTCAAAAATTGCACGAAATTTATGTCCAAGGTCCGAATAAATAAATTCTTACAATTTTTTTTTAAAGTTATAAGTTAGATTATTTCTGCTTGGTATTTACTTTATTTTTATAGCTTAGCGTACTCCAAGTTCTTACAAAAATGAGCTCGTATGTAGGTACACACATTGCTCAAATGATGAGCTACAAAATCAAGTGACCTCATGCGGTTACCCTTTTTTACATTCTTGTGCAATTATCATTAACACTTAGTATTCAAGTAGATGTGATAATGAAATATTAATATAACTTCTCGTCTTTTCTATTTTGTGATTATGAAATTTCCCACATATTCGACGGGCCAATATAGCTCAGAGGATAGAATAAACACACTTTTCGAATGGAAGGTCACGTTCAAATTCGGTGTTGTTTTTCAAGTGACAAAATGTTTATATATTGCGACATTGTTTATTTAATTACCTATCTAGTTGTCGCTCGATTATAAGACTAGAGACGAGTTCCTCGATTATTCTTGGGTATATACCGAGGCAAATAAAGAAAATCGCCTTCGAGAAAATCTCAGATTACTGTATGATAAATTTTCTTAGCACATTTTATGGAAGTTGAGCGTGCTGAGATAGAGATTCGCATTAACACCTCGAAGAGGACTTAAATTGGTGATTTTTATCTATGCCTGATGTTATTCCAGTTGTGTCGGATTTGCAGTCACATATTACGATACTAGTTGTCGCCCGCGGCTCAGTTCGCTTTTTATTGGTTGGTTGTCACGTGTTGTGTCAACCAACCAAACCAATGTCCTTCCTTGGAGTTCAAGTTTGCTTCATACCAAATTTCGTCAAAATCGGTTCATTGGTTTGTCTGTGAAAGAGCGACAGACAGACATACAGACAGACAGAGTTACTTTCACATTTATAATATCAGTATAGATTGAAGGAATAGAGAATGCAATGTTTGCAATGTTGTTTCTGCACGCACTAGTTGAATATAAGTTGTTAAGATAATTTCGTTTGAAAATCCGCCATTGCCGAAATTGGACAGGAGGACTCACATCAGACTCGGCGACGAAGGAAACGCCTTGAAAATAATCAGTATTCGTGTCATAACAAATTCTAAAACATCCGCTTGTACCCAAAGTATTGTCACTAAAGTTCTCATCGTTCATGACAGTGAAGGTCTTCACAAAACACTTCTATTAGCTCGTATTATTTCTATAGTTTTTTTAGTAAATAGTTTAAGTGATTAATATTTGCATTTTAAACTAGTACATAAACTGAGCTAACAGAGTAACTAAATATAAGGTACGCACAACAAAACATTCTTAATATACTATAAATAATTCGAAATAACATTATTAATTTTATGTTTTTTTTTCGCTTACCTATCGAATAGGTTTCTTTTATAGGAATCTATTGGTGGAAAAAAGTATTTCTGACGAAAATAATCAGATATAAAAGCCCGAATCATATGTACCTACGAATTTAAAAAAGGAAAAATTTTATTGTAATATTTTAAATATTTTTTATCTTTATTACAGGCTGGTGTAGTTCAGTTTTTGCTAGAAACGATAGGTTCCAAGGATCCTATACTTCAAGAAGCGTCCGCTGGCTGTCTATGTAATATACGAAAACTGGCGCTTGCTACCGAAAAAATTAAATTAAAACAATAAATGTTTTTAGATAGTAATTGCCTGGTATTATTATTTTGAGTGACATATTACCTTTTATTTAAAAACAACTTAGACCGGATTTTTTTTTGCCAGATACATAATTATATTACTATATTTACGTATTATCTTATTTTTATTTAAGAAATAATATTAAAGTATAAAAATAGGTATGTTTTAAACTATAACAAACAAAATAGGTACGCTACCTATTTAATTTAATTTAATTTAATTAACTTATATATTATAAGTTAATAAAAGAGCTAATAGCTTAAATAAATATTTTGTTTTATGTTGAGGAGAACAGAAAATAATAACAAGACACCAAATTATAAAATGATGTCATTCAAAAACTAGGAATAACCTGAGGGCATATCATGAAAATACATTGGCGTAAATAAATCGTTCTACTATTTATGATATAATCCTTGATTTAATTTTCTAACAGGAATTGCTGGTGGATTTTTGATACGGCCGACAAAAACATAATTATTGTACTTTGAACCTGACTTTCCTTGCTCACCAAATATTAAAAAAAAAAAAAAACACTTGCCATTATAAAATGTTTCAATTTGGGAAGAAATTTTGTAGAATTAAAAATGTGTTCTTGACTACATGGTATATCAATACAATGGTAGTTCGTTCACTTAAGCATTATTGTTAAGATCATCGATCGACAAATAATGACGACTAAAGTAATGTCATTAAATTCTTTTATTATAGGTATTTTAAAGTACAATGTATTTGAATTGCGCAATGGAATATGAGATCACTCTGAAGTCCTCGACCTTGGATGGCTTATTTAGCAATAAGTGGTGTACTTATATTTATTTAAATAATTTTAAAATAAACATAAGTACACCACTATTAAAGTAAGGGCCATGAAATTTGCCCTTTCTTGTTGGGAACAAACATGATATAGTATTGTTTGCTGATGATACCTCTTTGGTTTTTAAAATTAATAGGAAACAGGTACAGTATGACGATGTAAACAATGCTATGTCTGATATAGTACACTGGTTTAGCGTAAATAATCTTAGGCTGAATAATAAAAAACTAAAATTGTAAAATTTAGCACACCAAACGTGCAAACGTAAAACCCGATGTACTTATCAATGGGGAATCGATGGATCCAGTTGAAACAATTGAATTTCTTGGCCTTACTCTTGATGCCAAGTTACAATGGCTCCCCCATATACACGGATTGGCGGGTAGACTGAGTTCTGCGGCATTTGCGTTTAAAAAAATTAGATTATTTACGGATGTTGATACGGCTCGCCTAGTTTATTTCAATTACTGTCACAGTATAATGTCCTACGGTATTATGCTTTGGGGTAACGCAGCCGCTATCCATACTATATTTGTGCTGCAGAAGAAGGCTATTCGCGCAATCTATAACCTAGGAGCCAAGGAATCATTAAGGTATAAATTTAAAGAAATTAAGATATTAACTGTTGCTTCTCAATATATATTCTGTAATGTTTTGTATGTACGGAAAAATATTAATGTTTTTATGAGAAAATGTGATTCTCATAACATTAGTACAAGGAACAAACACAATCTTGTTACTCCTGTTACTCGACTGCATAGAGTCAGTAACTCTTTTGTGGGTCAATGTATACGCTTCTATAACAGAATCCCAGAAAGCGTTCAAAATGCTTCTGTTGCCAAAATTAAAAAATATTGTTAAGGAACGCTTGTGTGCGAAAGGTTACTATACAATTAGTGAGTTTATTTTTGATAGCACACCTTGGGAATTAAACGATAGCCTCCTGGCTGTTTCTAATCATATACAATTATGTATCTAATTAATTTGACAAAAAAAAAAAGACCCGCTGAATTTCTTTCGCCGGTTCTTCTCGGGTCAGGGTGTTCCTTTTTCCGAACCGGTGGTAGTGTTTAATGTGACCATCAATAAGTAAGTGTAATGCTTCTATGTTGAATAAAGGAATTTTGAGTTCTGAGTTTGGTTTTGGTGAGAGGGATCTTTTTATTGAGAATTTTTTAAGTTAGAAACATGAAACTTTATTTTTGGAATACTGATAAAAAATAGTAGATACATATTTAAGCATTTCTGGATTTTCTAAGGGGTGAAATACACACCAAGGTGGTATACAAAGTCTTAACTAACGTAATATTTTATGTTAATCAAAAAATTTGACTTTCACGTTAAATTTTAAGTAAGTTTGAGGTCATAAATATTCAAAAAAATTATGACGTATTTTAATAATATATAATTTTTTAAATCTTGTTCTCAATGACAATAAAATCGCTTGCAAGTCTTTATGTTGCTGTTTATTTTGGGGCATTCGATTGGAAGACATTTTGAAACTTGAGTTTTTTATTGACAGTCAAATGCCAGACGCGCTATGTTATACGTGGTTATACAACGGTACCAAATGTTTACTTTTATACACTACACAGATAAATAAAACACTAACATTAAAAAAAAGCAGTTATGCCTCGTATATCGAGCATTTTCACCTCGAGTTTAATTTTAAGGGCGGTCTATTAGGATGTTGTTTAGGCTTAATATCAGCAGCCGTACACGTTTAAGTGATCCATACCTACGCAGAACGCAGTGAGTCAGTAATAAAATCAGTTCATCGAGGAGCCGTTCTGAGTTCGCGACGCCTTGTGAGTTGTGGCACTATGATATGTAAGTATGTATGTGAATACTGTTTTGTGAACCTAATACGTTAGCAAATCAGGTATATGTATTTAAAAGAACATAGTCTGTAATCGGTTTTATATCAAAGACATTGTCTGCGTACGCTTACATGGCACGTGAAACATCAGAACGTCAATTTTTTTAGTAGGAAAATTGGCTGTTATAATCAAATGTTGACTTCTTCAGTTAAACTTAATTCAATTTATCTATTAAAATGCACACCGCACTAAGGAAACGACGTCTCAATTCCCATGGGTGGCGGAGCATTGACAAACATGAAAAAGACATATTTTAATAATACTAATTGTATTTTACAGAATTGTGTGCGTTTTATTTTGTTTCATACTGAATTGTGAATTTAAATTCTAATAAAGAAATATTATATTAGATAATATATGCAGTGCTAAGACAACAATCGCCCGGTAACAAGTAAGCACTTTTTTGCGATCTCCACAATAAAAACAGGTCTTTAAGAGATTTTTTTAGACACATGCAGGTTTCCTCACGATGTTTTCCTTAACTGCCGAGCACGAGATAAATTATAAACACAAATTAAGCACATGAAAATTCAGTGGTGCTTGCATGGGTTAGAACCCGAAATCATCGGTTAATATAATATTTTTTTTAATCAAATATATTATATTATATCCACGCGGTCAAGATTTATACAGTAACTATTTTTAATTCATATTTGTATATATTTAAGCAATGAATGTTAATAAACTTATCATTATATAACTGAATTATACTATATTTGTATACTATAACGATGTATAACAGTAATGAAATTACTCAATGTGGTATTTACATTTTCGTGTTTTATAAACTATATAGTCGTAGTTTCATTAATACGATCGACGGACAATTTATAAAGGTAAAAAAATGAGAATGATAATATGTTAATAAAAAAAATATTTTTAAATATGTATAAAGTTTAAATATTGTGATGTAAAATATTATCGGCCACGGTATATTCTTTTCCGTAAGAAATGCATTCCAGAGCGTCCAAACAACAAAATCAGTGGCTGGACTAACGACTTGACCCAGCCTGTGATCCCGCAGCCTCTCCAATTCGTGTTGATGACGGCCATCGCAATGGTTTTAGTGGGTAGGAATCACACATAACCTGGTCCCCCAGAAGTACGGGCACGGGGACGAATTGTATGTGAAAACTTTATTATTTCACAATAATTGACATTCTGTAGAGATATTCCGTAACAAGAAACTCAAACCTGACCACAGAACACGAACGTCAAACGTCATATGTGACATTGACTATATATGTATATACATATATGGCGTTTCACCGTAAATCGGGTGTCAACATTTCACGAGTGAGATACAAAATAAAGTCTTACAGAATCGCACTGTTGTAACTTACATCGATTTCACATGTCCAAATCAATGTTGTTAAATTGTAGCGGTGAAAAGTGAAAATCAATGATTTATGATTTATTCAAAACGTGTCAGAGGACCAAATGAAGTTAGTCTCGAAATCTGCAATTATACAAACTAACCACTATCTAATATGTATGTCTAAGTCTGAAAAAACTTACACATAAATATCAATACTACATATATATTATATAAATGTTAAATAAAACGCAATTTATTAAATGAAACGTATTTTTTAATTGTTAATTAAATTAAATTTGTAACGAAACATGAATTACCTTTGTTATTTACAATTATGTGCTTGTAGGCCGTGACAGACCGAGCCTTCGAACTCGTGTGCACTTGGCCTACATTACTCTACGAATCTCAATTCGGATAGTAAGTATTAATTTTTAATATGTAGAACGTATGGATCAAATATCGCAGGTTCAACATATATTTTTTTTCGATTACATTGCAAACGCTGGCTGAACCCTACGAAATAGATCAAAATAATGTACTACATTATTGTACGCCTTAAAAAGTTCTACAAAAACGTCCGCGATGGCATATGTCTATCTTTTAGGGATAACTCACAATAACCATTTTTTATCCTTTACGTTTTACGAGAAACAATGGCTTATTTACGAAGCGATTTTAAGCAATAAAGCATTAATCCTTATCCAATTAAGTATATGAAATACATTGTGCATATTAAATGCCTTTAAAATAGATTAATATGGCCAGTAACGCCATTTAATTTAAATGAATCACTTAATAACCAGTGAATAACGTGAGTGAGTTAATATAAATGTTTTATTTACACCAAATGTCAGGACTATGTGGTGTTATGTAATATTACAAATGAATTTTGTTTTCGAAAGAATAACTATACAATTAAGAAAAAAATATAGACACAATTCGAATATAACTAAAATTACCATTTATTTCGTCTCTAATTAAATTATAAATAAAAAAATATTTTACATAAAATATTTATAAATAATCAATAAAGGTTGTATAGCTTCTAGTTATTGAGTTATATTCAATCACAGAATTATATAAATGTAATGAATACTTTTTGGTTTGACATTTTATAAATAAAAGTAGAAAAATAATATTTTTGAATTGGACATGGGAATTGTTAATCTGGGTTGAAAAAACGGAAGATAATGGATGATTGTAACAAAAACTGGAAAAATAAATATTGTTGATTATTTAATTATTTTTCGTTTTTGTTTATTTGAAGCTGGGTCTTCTCATTTTTAACTTTGCCGTTTCATAGATTCAATTATTGGTAAAGAAGGCATATTATACGATACAAGATTATTTTGATGATAAAAAAGCGTGGAGTTAATGCTTGTTAACTTCCAGGCAGGAGACATAACATTCATATATAATTGTATTTAACTAACATGACTGTCTAGAGTTTCTTGCCGGATCTTCTCGTTAGAATCTACATTCCGAACTGGTGGTAGCTTTACTTTAAATAGTTTGTTAAATGACGATTCAAAGGTGCTTGTAAAAGCCTACTTGAATAAAGTATATTTTGATTTTGTTTTTGACTATATACATGTTTATATATGTATTCGTCGACCTTATATTCTTGCAACAATCTAGACATTCCAATACAGATTGTCTAGATTGTGTTATTCAATATCATTTTAAAACATCGATAATCATATTATTCATATTTTTGCTACATTTTCAAATTAAATTAAGTTTTACTTAACAAATATCCTCATATTTAAAATATTTTATATTTAACATTTATAGATACTTAATCATAAATATTACGAGATTATTATTTGATAATCAAAATGTAAATTGACTTTGATTTAAAAAAAAAAAGAATGTTTTCGTTTCATCAAAACAAATCAGATGTGACATTTGAAGCTTTTCATAACTTTGCTGTCAGCGATCTTTTGATATTAAAAGTGCATTCTGATCTAATTATTTTATAAATGCGAAAGCAACTCTGTTTGTTACTCTTCACGCTTAAATCGTTGAACTCATTTAGATGAAACATACTATTGAGATAGTTTGAGTTCCGGTGAAGGACATGGGCAAATTTATAACTCGAGGGAATAAAGGGTGACGGTTTGTGTGCTATAAGTATTTATAAATTTCGCACGAATTAAGCCTCAGGTTCAGCTAGTAGGTACATACATATAAATGATTCCCTAATGTTGACGTTTTACCTACAAACACATGCATGTAAATTAAGCTATTTTACTCTTCATTTAATTTAAATTACCCGCGCATTAGTGGTTTTACGTCAAAACGTTATCTATGTCGGCAGAACTTTACTCTATGCCCATTATAGAAATTTATCAATACATAAATTGTCTCTGGCTTGGTATAATAAAACCTGATTTTTAAAGGAAACAATTTCTATTCAGGTTGTAATAAAAAACATTTGAAGCAATAGCTTTTAATGTTGTTTCTCTTTACAGAGCAACAATTTTAGTTTGCATATTACTATGGAAGGTGAACAATAAATTAAAATATTGTACAACATACAAAATATTTAAGGCGTAATTAATTACAATGTCCATCAAAGATAAGTATACGTAGCTGTGAGGTCAATCGAATTGATAACAGTAACATTATTGTTTTATGTTATCGAACTTCATATAAATAATATATCCTGTTATTCTGACTGCAAAGAGTCAGTAACTCTTATGTGGGGCAAATTCGTATACATTTTATAAAATGATTCTGGAAAGCGTACGATCTGCCTCTGTTGAAAGACTTTATAAAAGTAACATTTGAATGAGTGAGTTCAAAGATATACTATATTGGTGGTAGGGCTTTTGGGTAGGTACCACTCATCATCAGATATTCTACCGCCAAACAGCAATACTGTAGCAGTATTGTTGTATTCCGGTTTGAAGGGTGAGTGAGCCAGTGAACAAAAAAAAAAGATAGCATACCTTTGAAGTAAATTTACTGTCTGGCTAATGACTAGGTACTTAATTATATTGTTAATTTCAAACAATTACAAAATTCGAAGTAAAAACTCCATTCTTGCAAACATTCTATTATTTTATTTTCAGTGTTCTCAGTAGTTTATACTTTGACTAACATATTGATAATGTACATAATGTAAAGTTGAATTTGATAAATAGTTCGTTCCTGACGATTGTGATTAACACAATCCAACGACTGGACCCTAAACGCGTCATAGAACATGACTATATATGTCCTTTTTTATATATTTTGTACTATTATTCATAAAATAAATTATTACGAAAATTTTAATTAATCTACGAAACTAGCGGGCAAAAAGTCGTTTTCTTATTCAAAGAAACAAACGAACGTAATTATGATAGATAATAAAACAAAAAATTCGAAAGAATACCTGCGAAATATATTTAATCACTCAATTATAATATTAATCATATTCTATCTGTATTTAATTTGATTACGGCTTTTAAATTAATATTTACACACAATCAAAACGTGGATTATTAGATTATCAACACAAACTCCTGCTATCTGTTATAATTTTTTTTTTCTTATATTTGTTTTATTTCCAAAGAATCATACTCTTTTAAATTTGAAAAGCGAAGTTTATCAATACATTGCCTGGCATGTATCGAGAGATGTGGATGCGTGTTAAATTATTCCTTGAGTGATTACGACAAGGTGAGTAAACGCACAATTTTGCAACAAATCACTTTGCGCATGTAAATGTATGGCTTTCTATAGCTGTCATTTGTCATACCTCAGTAAGAGCATGTTACTAAATAATTTACGTTTGATACAATGAAGGTCATGGTCTTATGATAAATTAAGTATAATACTGTCCATTTAAGAAGTAATATTATAGAAACAATATAAGTTGGCATTATTAAAAATCAAAAATAAAATCGATGTTATTTAATCTTTATCTATAATCTAATATGCTTTGTGCCTCTGAATGTTTCTCCAAACATACTTTGATACGGTATTAGTTAAGCGAGGAAGGTTTGTATATATATTTCGTAATTATTTTGTACATATAAAGAACGATATCACCGATGCCAAATTACGTGCTTTTAGCAATATGACCATTAATAAAAAGTAGTAATCTTGTCTATGTCTAAATCTTATTGTCTTATGTATGTGATTATTTTCATAATATTTGACGGTACGCCAAAAGGCTTGTGAGTAGGTCAATGTCGGAGGACTCTGCAGAATAATCAATACATAGTGTAATCAGTAGTTAATTAATACGTTAACTTAATATGTAGTAATAAAAATACACGTGCTAGCGAAAAAAATTGTTCGCTGTGAACTGGTTGTAACAAAAACATTTTGGCCTTGGCAATATTAACCAAAACTTGAACGTCATGGAATTAAATAACGAATTAAAGGACCTTTTAATACAATTCATATTTTTCAATGACGACATACTAATATAAACTAAAAATAAATTAATTGTTTATCCAATAAAAAAATCTATTTATTATACTTCCTAAACACAATTCTAATATTTTTTATTAATACATTTCACCCGTGCTAAGCCTATTAATAAATAACGCAATAAGTAATAAGAATAAAATTATTGATGATTACTATTCGTTGGTTTTCGTATTCGTCGTTGGTCGTCACATTTTAAATACATAATATGATTATGACATGGATAGTTCATGAAAAAGAGTAGTTTCTTGCCGGTTCTTCGACTTCATACTTCTACGATTCAAAATATCCACCCATATCATATTTAAAGTATTTAATTTGTACTTATTTATACTCAGAGCAACTTTTTTTTTTTTGTGTGATATGAGAGTAAAATTTCAAGGCCGAGTTGGATTATAAAAATAACGCTTGAAAGAAACGCATCGAAGTAAATTTCAAATCTTTGTATAGTGTAATAAATAAATATCATAAATTAATAAACTAATTATATACACAATAATAATTCACCTACACTTTTATAGTTTTTTTTAAGTATAGCAATATTATTATGTAACTGTCAAATAAAATAAATGAATAATTATTAAATTATTCACATACGAATTTAATGGCCCTTTCTAAATTTAAAGCAAATAATGACATTTAAAAATAAATCGTAAAATATTTGTTTTTAATTGTTTAATTTAAATTTAAGAATGGATATTTAATCTCTCATTAGTCAAAATAATGTAATTTAAAATATATTATTATATTTAGACAAAAGCAATTTGTATTTTTATACCCTTGTGTTATTTATATTTAATCTATTTATATCCAACAACTTACCAAGTAAGGTAATGAAGTTCAGTTGAAGCCCTTGTCAGGTTCATTTTAAGCGTCAAGTTATTAAATTTTTTATAGTGACATTTCAATGTCACAGAAGAATACCCAAATTTCCTTTATATAATTTCTCTGTTCACAAAAATCTTATATATGTAATAGCGTAAACCGATTTTTGTCCAGTGAATTTCCGGCGATAGCTGCATATAAAAAATCCGTTATGGTCTCACTTTGAAGAGCTCCAGCCATAGACGTGCTGAAAATTAATGACGATTCTAGATGGCATTTTATGAAATTGTTACGAATTAACAAAGATTTCCTTTTGAAAAAAGTTACTGGCCGGTTATAAAGCGGCACTATGGATGTATAAGAAAAAATTCAAAACCGTAAACAAAATTAAAGTAAATTTTTTGACAAACTCCAATTCCAACTCAACTAATGTATACTATTTGGTATTAAAAATTTCATTTAGGAGAGGTTTCATCATTTTGGCGCCGAATGTAGATGAGTGACTGTCCTGTCAATACCTGAAAACCTGTCATAGGTTTCGAAATTCCTACAAAAAATATTTTGAATAAACGCTAAGTTTCGCGGGAGACCCACTAGTAAAAATAATATATTTCATGATGCTTAATAATGATAAGTGAAATGGCAATTATCTTTTTTAATAATTATAAACAGAACCATTTTAAGGCGACAGGCTTGCCTGTCGCCTTAAAATGGTTTTCATTATAACGCTCATAAGCAATATCGTCAATGGACCACTAACCATGTCAGTATTTGGTTGTACAGTATTTGGTACATCTACGCGTTCCTGAGAAAAGTCTTGGCGGATGAACAGATAGACAACGATCTCAAAAGAGTTCCTTTTTTCCTTTATAAGTACGGATCCCTAATATTTTCTATTTCTTTTGCAATTAATATTTACATAAAATATACAAAGCAAAATGAACAAAAAATTATTCATCTGATTCCACGGTTAAAAGGCAGAGAGAACATCTAGAAAAATCCATAGAAAAATTTGCATAGTTGTGTACCAATCCATCTTTTGTAGTCTTCTATGCACTGTTGAGTGCACGCATCATTGGAAATAATAATGTCATTCATCATTATTTGCAGTTTCTCGTGACAATGAAAACGCCATTATATCGATTGCGAAAGCATTATAAATCTAAATAAGTTTGCGTAAATAATATAACAGCCTCATTAACGATACCACAATAAAAAAAAAAACATAAAACTAAACCAACAACAAGTAAATAGTATTAGCTGTCCCATAAATGGTAAATTGAACTTTCGTAATCAGTCTTTTTTTAACAGATTTCAAAAAAAAAGAAGGCGTTTATCAATTCAGTTTTTTTTTAATGTTTATTACCTCAGAACTTCATACTTTATGGTTTGGAAAATTTATGTGTTAATTTAAATTATTATTGTCGGAGAAAATATCTTATAACAGTGAGCTGTAAAGAAAAATCTTTTTACCTGTAATTAAAAATATTAAGAGTCATGTTGAATGTTATAAAGGCTAGTGTATACAAGTTTTTTACATGTTGGTCAAAGTTTGTTAGTATATGATAAAAGTAAAAAAAAAACGGAAAATTATGTCCCAAAAGATTTTAAATTGTGTAGATAAGCTAGTATATAATTTAGTAATATACTTATCGTATAGCATTATTAAAAATCGCAGAAAACGTAACGTCAAGTGATTCGTTATGCGTTTAGAAAATGGACGCACCGCAAACTTCTTGCTGCCTCCGCCGTCGAGTTGTTGATAATGACGGAAATGTTACAAGAAAATGGAAAGTTACGTGTGCGGACTGCCTGTTGCAAATCCTTGTCTCTTATACAATTGCTCAATTTTAAAACATTCTATTTTCGTATCACGCGACATATTTTAAGAACGAAGGTTATATAGAAATAAGTTACGGTTTTCGTAAATTACGAGTACTATTGCTTTATCTTTTTGTGAGCAGTTAAGTTATGTGTTCACAATCATTAATTTGTTCAAGGACTTTTTTGTTATTGTTATTTTTTTTTAATATACTGTTAGAAGAAAATTAAAGTCACAAATGGCAACACTACGACCGGATATATAAGGACGACGGTTGGCGGCACTTGTCTAACCGCTTAGCTGTCCGAATATAGCGATTGCCTGTCATAGAAGGAAAATGTCTGTTGGCCGCCATTACAATATTTTTAAAAAAGATCATTTCATTTTCTATTTGTAACATCAGAAGTGGGATCTGAAGGCTGAAAAGCCACTGAAAGCCTACATTTCTGATTTTATAAATGAAATTAGTACTGTTAGATTATCACCACGTGGTCTGATTAATTAATGTTCTGACGGAATTTTTCTCTGCGATGCCTTCCAACGACCAACGTAACAAGCGAAAGCGTCGCGAGCGCACTCCTTCGCCCAATCCGATGGAAGAGATTTTGAGAAGATTACGCGCGTTGGAAGACCAACCCCGTTCGTCTGTGGAGACA
The DNA here is from genome assembly GCF_037043105.1 of Vanessa tameamea. Lineage (NCBI taxonomy): Eukaryota > Metazoa > Arthropoda > Insecta > Lepidoptera > Nymphalidae > Vanessa > Vanessa tameamea. Next base: position 2,474,419 of record NC_087316.1, read on the forward strand.
CCATCGGTATCGGTGCTTGGCATCTACACCGCTGCGTGAGCTGGTGTCCGCGCAATTGGGGACGCAGCCGTTGACTCCACGCACCAGAAACATGGAATCAACGCAGTCTGAGGACGTGGTGACGCACGCCGTGGAGCGTCTATTGACCGCCATCAACTGTGCTCAGGTCAGATCCAACCGATATTTTGTCTCTGATTTTGATCCGAGTGTTCATGATTTCGACTCGTGGTGTGATGAAGTAAAGAGCTGTATTGCGAACTATTAGGACGATAGAGAATGCCTTGCTCGCGTGCGATATTGCCTAAAAGGGGAATCTCGCACCTGGCTGAGCCAATAGACAAGCAATATTCGCAATTAGAACTAAAAGCGCTATGCCCACGATCAGTCGTTGTCGCGAACATTCTTTATGATGTAATGCGGACAGAGTCCGAATTCACCACATACGCTGAGTATTACTCGCAAATCGCTTTTAAGGTTGCCATGGTTACCAACGCTAAACTATCACCCGATTCTATTGTGGAGTTTTTGTCGAGCTTTGTTAAACCTTCTAACAACTTTAAGAAAGTGTATTTTAATGATAATCGAACTTATAATTCATTCAACAATAATAATTCAAATCGCAAACCGTTAAAACGACAATATGATTCTAAAGATTTAAAATCAATAAAGTGTTTCAAGTGTAATCAGTTCGGTCATAAGAGCGTTAATTGTTTAACTGATGCAGGTTTTTCACTTAATTTAAGGATATGTACTTTCCTTACCAATGAGATAGAATACCTAGGTCGGATTATAAAAGATGGTCAGGTTAGGCCGAGTAATTATAAAATTGATACATTGGTTAAATCGCCGCGACCGAATAATATCTTAACAGGTTCGCCAATTTCTTGGCCTCGCAGGATATTTCCGAAGATACATTCCTAATTACGCGATTAAGGCTGCACAAATCGCCGCTCTAACTAGAAAAGGTGTAATCTTTAATTGGAGTGATGATCACGAAAATGCACGTCAAGAGATCATTACTTATTTAACCCATGGAAGGTACTTGTTGTACTTGTTTCGCTGTTTGCTTTGTTAGCTGATATACCTCTTGTTTTCTATCCTACTCTTGAGTTAGATTATGTACTAAACTAGCCCGTATTTAGTTTTGGCCATGTTATGTAAGTGTTGTGTTCAGTGGAAGAGACCCGTATAAATCCTGTGCGCCATGGTATTGGGTTGACCCTGACACTGGTGGTTTCTGGGGTGAGTCGGTGGCGCAACCGACAACAGACCTGTGTAAATCCAGCCATCATTAGGTATCTGGGGTGACCTACTAGAGACCGATGTAAATCCTGTGTGCATAGACGAGTATATGCGGGGTATTTGGTTGCGTGGGAACAGACCTGTGTAAAGCCTATGTGATCTGAAATTCTTATGTGTGGCGTTTCTGATGGTCATGTTGAACTTAGCTAATTCGTACGTAATCTAACGCTTTTATGTGAAATTAGGGCAGCTGCTAATAATAACAGATGTAAATAAGTGTGATTTTTAGACTGTGTGTATCTTCACAGAAACCGATGATGATGACGCAGAGCAGCCATTGAACGCGGAGGTTGTTGCTGGACCATCCTCGAGTTACTGCTAAGGACTTCGAGCACGCAGTCCCGTCAGGAGAAGCCGTGTTAGAAGAAAATTAAAGTCACAAATGGCAACACTACGACCGGATATATAAGGACGACGGTTGGCGGCACTTGTCTAACCGCTTAGCTGTCCGAATATAGCGATTGCCTGTCATAGAAGGAAAATGTCTGTTGGCCGCCATTACAATATTTTTAAAAAAGATCATTTCATTTTCTATTTGTAACAATACCTACTTTAATTAATTAACTAACCGAATTATTAGAAGCTAATTTATTGTGCTGTATTATGTTTGTAACATTTTTATTTTGCTTCATATAATATATATTTTTTAATTAAATTATTTTTCTTATTAATACGATGTGTACAAAAAAGGCCACATAAAAATATTGGAAGGTTTATAAAGTGCCTTTTTTATGATTTTTGAATTGTGTTATATAATGCCTACAGCCTATTCCAACGAAATTGTAAACCGATCGAAAGCCGATATTCAATCGGCCTTCGGTATTTGGAAATAACATCAAAAAGTAACATTAAAAAGTTGGGTATTAGTACAAGAGTAAACTAGTGTTGTTTTATAAATAAACAAATATTAAACAAAGGCTGTTTTAGTGGATAATATATCGGAGCTATTAGCAAATCGCATGAAATATATGTATAAATCTACGTTTATGTATCTTCACTCCTTTTTCCTAGTTTTATATGATAATATAAAACTAGGGAGAAGGAGGTTTTATAGTTTTATTAATTAGCTTGGTTGTAGGGCTTTGTGCAAATCCTTGGGTAGGTATAATCAACTTAGATTAATTTGAATAGAATATTTGAATATTCTACCGCTAGATAGCATTAAAAAGTATTGTTGTGGTCCGGTTTGAAGAGTGATACAGGCACATAGCATCTGTTTGCAAGGTTGATGGCACATTGCCGTTATAAGGGATGATTAATATATCTTACACTGCCAACATCTATAGGCAGCGGTGGCCAATAACCACAGCACAGCAATACAGGTAGCATTTGCCAGTGTGCTCACTAATATAAAATAAAAGAAAAACATAACTATTAGGTCGACATTGACACTGTAGACGATTAACATTTCGACTCGACTGTTAATTAAAACATTGCGTCAATTCTGTTATATAGTCTGATCGGTCACTTAATATTCTGAATCGTTCGAAACATTGTCGACCATATAAGAGACAATATCGAATGCTGCCAAGATAGTGTACATTGTGCCTAATTTGCAAGCGCTCGGCATACTCGTGTAATGCCATGTTTGATAGACGACGTAAAATATGTTGCTTATATTGCGTGCGAGAACTAGTAGCGTATCAAATGGTATCTAATGTATAATTCTCATATTTTACTAATTGTTATTGTCCATTGTCTTTAACTTTTTAATTGAAATAACTATTTCTATAATACTTTCGAATTAGTCTAATTCGTTTTGAATATCACATTTTCTGAAGATGTAATTAGTATATTTTTTTTTTAAATTATAAATATTAAGTCTGCGTGGAATGTTGGCAAGAATGCTATCAGCAATTCCCCGTTGAATCGCAATTCTGATGTTATGGGCAAAAAACGAACCAGCCCTCCTGTCACTAGCAGAGGCTATTAGGCGAGGTGTTGTAATTTTAATGATGCTCTTTGCACTACTGCTGCAAGGTCCAAGTTTTTCAACAGCAAATGTGACAAAAACATAATTTGGGATTAGACACGAATATTTGGATCATTTGTCCACTGCAGCGGCTTCGGCTCCCTACATTGTTCCTCTGATATGAGTACCAAAATTCTAGTTCGGTGTAAAAACTGTGAGTAAGAGGCAATCAATATTTCCTTTCTAAACAGCAAAGCTGTTTATTTAAGACGAAACTGTGCCTTGCGGACGTCGTCATATAACGTTAGTTATAATTCGAACTATATTTCTTTTATTTGATTTATAGAATTTTACCGGCGGCTAGAAAGTACTTATCAGTAGTAAGCAAAAACGATTCTTTGTGAATATAATTCGATGATATATTCATTGTTGTTTCAATTATCAATTTCATAACAAATTAAAAAGTACTTACCACAAGAAACTCATTATATCTTTATTCGAATTTCTTTATTGATATTCAAAGAAAAAAAGATACAGACCAATGAAAGTTAGAGAAAGATATTAAATGTTCTTTTTTTTTATATTCAGCCTAATTTTATTAGCTTGTGCAACCTTTCTGCGCTGCCATTTTTATCTAAAAAAAACTTTTCTTACATGCAAGCACCGTCAATGAGTGTTTATTTACTATGCCTTCCTAATTACCTGTCATCGGAACTGGACCGAAGCGACATTTCAGTCGTTAGAATAAGTAAGTCTTACGACGAATATAGAGTTCAAACCGAGGCAATTACGACTGAATATTCGTATGCTTAATTGATGTATATCACTCATCTCGTGCTCAATACTTTGGAGCAGCTTGAAATGAGCTCCAAGCCTTCAACTCAAGAGTAGCGAATGCCTTAGACCACTAGTGGGACATTTACAGGCTGTTGGTTTCCTTCTCACAACTAGATACTACTGGAAGTTGACTTGGAAAGTAAATAGTGTATTAGGCAGAAAATAGGAGCAGCTATACTGAGCTGAATATAAGTAGGAAAATGACCTCACATCTGCTTATTGCTTGCTTGCGTATTTTTAGATGTTGAAAAAGAGTAACTACTGAATTTCTTGCCGGTTCTTCTCGGTAAAATCTACATTCCGAACCGGTGGTAGCTTTACTTTAAATAGTTTGTTAAATGACGATTCAAAAGTGCTTGTAAAAGCTTACTTGAATAAAGTATATTTTGATTTGATTTGAGAGGAATCAGGCAGAAGTTTGTAATTTTCGTAATATTTGCAATAACACGCTTACGTCCAACGCGTTGCCGTATTTACTGTTCAGACTACTTTAGTTACAGCATCGAAGCCAGAGAATGTTCGAGCAATCTCGTTAGCTTCCTAAACGCAGGAAATATATACACCTGCTCGCTTCCCTGTGTCTGTCTCTATGTAGATACCGATACCGTTGTACGACAATGATTGTTCAAGTAAAAAACGTAATGACGCCTCCGATAATGCTAGTCCGAGATATTTATACAATATTTAATCGTTTATTATTATTATATAATTTTTTTGTTTCTAAGATAATTGTAGTGTTTTTTAACTCTAATAATTACGTCAACGAAGACTATCGTTTAACGAAGGGTTGCCATCCGTTAAGTTTTCTCATAACACAACGATATTTTATTGTGGTTTCAATTCATTTTTAGAGATACAACTTATATGAAGATTTTTAAAAAAACAATCAGCAATATAATGTTTTATTTACTATGAAACTTTAACGTATTGTTAAACATTTTATTTTCTAAGATTTTAAATTTTTTCAATCTTTTATATATGAAGTTTGACAGCCCAAGGTAAGCGTAATGTGCATTAGAGAGGAAGCTTTCACAATTTACAATTACTGAGATCATTATCCAACATGCATGAATATTCTACATAAATAAAAAATGATTAAAAAAAATGCATCACGTAACGGTTAGTGAATCTCAGCATTAAAAAGTGAAGAATTAATTTGTAACACAATGAATACCTTTTTAAATATAAAAAGATTCGATGTTCAGACACGGACTCGAGATAATTTTACGGAAATATTTTATCTGTAATACGTCACACATGGCCGACTTTAAATACAATAAGCATGCAGCCGATCATTATTGAAACCGATACCCTTAGATTTACACATTAAATGTGTTAATAGTTGTTGATCTTGTATTATATATTTATCTATAAGGCAATGATGATCCAGTCTCAAGTCTTTCAGACCGATTTCGGTCACGACGTCCAATCTCAAGGGGACACGTCAACTACGCAGGACATAATAAAGTGCACAAGTATGTGCGCCAACATAGATGCACAATCTACGGCCTTACTCTCATAATCTTACTGGACATCAAATCCGACACGACCGGAAAATACTCATGCGCCAGACCAACAGCTTTAAGTGATTTTCGAGGCCCGGGAGTACACACTTCCAACATCCAGACTCGGGGCTGTTACTGAAATTTTTTGACAGAAAAACTTAATAGTTTTTATCCCAAAACCTCGAGATATGGTGCCCTAGATCATAGTCACTAGATCAACGATGCAGTCAAATGAAACTTAAATCTAATTTCCAAAACTCCGATGACAAATTTCAATAAGAATAATGAAAGAGAAACATATCCATACATACTAACTTTCGCCTTTATTACATTAGTAAGAATCTCGACCAATTATATAATTTCAATACAAGGTTAAGAAATTAAGATTAACTAATAAATAACAATTAATGTTCTATAACTTATAACTCAAAACAATTATTTTTTTAAATATATTTTGTTTGAAATATTCATAATATTTATGAACAGTTTATCGGTTGTTTTTTTTTTAACCGATTAAGATAATATTTACATGACAATATCTATCCAGTAGGTATGGTACTACTGTGTTAAAATTATTTCAAATTATGTATACCAGCCACATTATTCATATTTCAAATATCTTGGTAAGAGAGAAAAGAAACATAAACCTTAACCCGTTAAATTGTGGTCAAGTTGATTTATTAACTATAAGACATTCTTCCCACCTAATGCATCCATTCCTAGTGCCGTAAAATATTTAAAAAAAGAGAGGGCGATCGCCTGTCACCGAGTCTTAGGGTTTTATTTTTTGACGCGAAGTATGGGTGCTTCCGCCTTACAATTATTGTGCTACTATTTATTTACGTAGTTGTTATTTTCTAAAGTATGCGCAGTTGATTGAGGATTCTTTTTAAGGAAGTCGTTTTCACTTTTGGTCAATATGAGAATTTTATTTTTCTTGTGTAATTGCATAGTTTTAATTGTCATCATCATTTCATCTGAGAGAAGTTCACTGCCCCGAAAGCAGCTTCATAAAATAGCATTATAAATATGCAGTTTGATTTAGCCATTGTTATCGTTGGTCGTATTATATTCTCGTAACTTTTTTACTTTTTAAATGAAGGTACAGATTAGTGATTTCATGAGTAGTAATATTATTCCTGTCATTATTTATAATCATCTGCAATCATGTAACCTTGATGCAACGAAGATTCAAATGTTTAGAACATTACTAGTCTACAGCAGATACAACTATGCAGGGTTTAACAGTTACTAACGGCATATATAATGCTGTGTTTTTTCCACGACAAAATTATTTTGATATTTAATTAGACATATAATCAACAATTATAAAAAAAAATATGTAAATTTGACGGCGCAATCGTTTTGCCATTTATCGAATTATTTTATAAGCTGTTAGCTCGCATCGTTGGACATTAATTAAACCTGAAAAGGGGGAATGAACGCCTAAATTTAATTAATTCATGGCCTATATCCATTTATGGACGATTCCGCTTTGAATAGTCATAGACTTATACGATACGTTCAATGGTTTTCAATTGATTGACGCACAGAGAAAAATTATTCATTAAATATATGTAGATAGTCTTATTTTAACTGAATTTAATTTTACGAACGTGTTTTATTCTTATAATTACCTTTTGTAAAATTTGAAACGTGCGCGGCAAAAATTATCCACTTATATTCTGTCGCCAAGCTGCAATTATTTGTAACCCTGTGACCTATTTTGTAATGTGAGTAGTCTAGGGTAATTACCGCTACAAGTTACACAACATCTTAGTTCAAAGTTTACGGCGTATTACTGATGTAAATATTGTTTAATAATACTTGCAATACAATGTTGGCTTATCTTCTTTAAATAGTCGAGACAATTTGCTCTTCGTGTTTGTCCGTTAACGCTAACTTCTTCGAAACGTCGATTTTTTTTCAGATTAACCATAATTTAGGATATTTCTTAAAATACAGCAAATAAACAATGGATCAATTGAATTAGTAGTATTTGCGTGAATCCGTATAAAAACAAAACTTCTTTATTCCAATCCAAATAGGAATAAATATAAACAAACCATAGATTTAGGTATTTCATGCGACATGCTAATAAGTCAGCTATGTATATTGTAATACTAAGAGTTTATGATTAATATATTTTTATGTAAAATACTAATATTACACTTAACTACTTTTATCCACTTTAATTTAACTTCCAAAATTCCGATAAGAGTTTCGTCGACGTTCAAAACGCCATTTTTTGCAAATCCATAGTGGAATATCATAGACTAATCAAGCTCTCCAATGATATCGCATCAATTTGCTGTCAAATGTTATTGTCTCCTCTTATGATTGGAATAAGTACAGTATATTTGTAACCATTCACAAGCGTTTTTATTTTTCAGGATCAAGCTAGGGTAGTACTTGATCTACTTAATCCTCATATTAGAATCCTACATAAAAGTGAATTTAACACATATATTTTTTTATAAATGGTTACGCATATATTATGTTATATTATCATATAATATATTATATGATAATATAATATATGATATTCAGCTATAAAAGTCAAATAATTAAATCAGTTCAAGTCATTCATATAAATACAAATTAATGTTGTTATTGCGTTCAAACCGGTTGAAAACTAGTAATAGAACAAGTATCGTAAGTATGAGGAGCAGATACTGAAACAATATACGTACCTATCAAAATAGCCAAAAAAATATATTTATAAATATGGTTGATTATTAGCGCACTGCAAGTAGTTTACATATATAATTGTAACAAAATAATAACCAATTACAATTTTTCATAAAATGATTTCTGATGTAGGAAACAAAAAAACAATCAACCGAATTGATAATCTTCTTTATGAATTATTCAATTATCTTTGAATGCCAATCTCTATATCTATGGACACGATTTGGTTTGAGATATTAGTAATTTGGATTTACCCAACTAATAAACAAAGAAACTACATTCAAATTTTATTATTTTAAAATATCCATTACTTTTAAAGCTTAAATTAAAATGCGGTATCATTACTAAATGGATCAAAAATAACATAAAAAATTGTTATCTATAAGTTTTTTTTTTAAATACTGCGCAGTGGATTTTGTTTGATGAATTAATTAAATTTGTATGTAAATAACTATCTTTTCATTTTAAATAAGTATTGTTTTACATCATAATAATAAATCAAAATTAACCTAAATCTTTCTTTTTTCTGTATATTTTGATCACCGGCCAGTGATGATACAAAGAAGAAAAAACAAAATGTCGTTATTTATCGACGATATTCTGCTTTACGTATAAAATGATTATCTAGGGTGTAATTAGTGAAACAACCCTGTCTTCTACTTTCTAATGTCACGTCAAAAGTGACAGAACGAAAGAAAAGTGTTTACATAAAAAAAAATCATTTGTTTTTGATATCCGAACGTACATACTTCGTTTTATATTTCATGACTCTCGTCAACGTTGATTTTAGTTAGTTACATGATTTTATGATGTCCTCTGTACTTATATATAATTTTTAATTTCTAGACGTAGGGTATACTATTTAATTAATAATATCGAATTTAAACTTGAAGTCATTTTGGCTTCTACTTTCCGTCAGATTAAGACACCGAGGAATAGAAAGATCTATACTTAGCAAATAAACTCGGCACTAATATGACCTGAGCTAGTTACTATTAAGTAAATGATGTATGTTTGATCAAAATCGGACAACAACAGGCACAAGGGACATAATATCTTAGTTCCCAAGGTTGGTGGCGCATTGGTGATGTAAGGAATGGTTAATATTTCTTACAGCGCCATTGTCTATGGGCGGTGGTGACTTACCATCAGGTGGCCCATAAGGTGGACGACCTTATGGCCCTATCGAAACCAAAAAAAATAAAAAATGAATTGTTTATAAGTAACATAGTATTATGCTTATGAATGAAATACAATTTGTCATTTTAAATGATACAAGAATACACCTACACATGTACATTAAATATATTTTCAAGTGTTGTGTCGATGTGTGTAGTTGTGCACACAGGTACATAAGTGTTAATCGTGTTCGCACAAACTTAGACAATGGCTTTTGCATGCGAACGTGTAATTATGGACATAAGAAATTAATTAAGATGATGTACCTATTTTCTTTCTAGAAGATTCTATACACAAGGTGGCATTAAAAACGTTGACAGTTTTAATCGATATATTCTTTGGAACTAATCACGGGTATTTTAGAGAAATGTTATATAAATAGAGAAATATTTTCTTACGCCATAACGGCCATTAGATAGACATGAAAAATAAATTAGACATTAGCATTGTAAAAATACTTTGCCAATATCTATGTGCAATTGTATCCATTTACTCACCAGATGTTTACCGTTTGCATATTAAATATTAATAAGTATAGCACAACAATAGAAACAATTAAAAAAAAATCAAATAATTTTCATAATAAAATTATAGTTTTGCAAATTACTATTGAATACTCCATAATTTTTTATATTTGGAATTAAATTTATTATTTCGAATTTGCTCAAATAAATATAAATTTATCTATAATTTTCCATTAACCTATAGATTAAAATTAAAAACTGTATTAAAGTATTAAATAATAGTTTTTTAATGACACGCTATTGTAATATTCCGATTCCAAATACTAGAATGATTTTAATGAAGGGAAAAAAACTGACTTATAGTGAAAATCTGTTTTACCAATCAGAGATAAGAAATTATAATTGCATTAATCTATTTATTATATAAAAGGCAATGTCGTCGTTGACTGATTTATCAACGCTCTGCCAGATCTGTAATTATAAAAATGGCTTGTCTTGACTGACTATCAATGCAGTACCAAAAGTTTTGAGTATAGAAAGTTGAAATTTGAAACAAAGGTTTATTTAATAAAATAAGCATCCATCCACCAGAAAATAATTGACGGGGTAAGATAAATATATAAAAATTTCCATCTTGTCCCGTTTTTTAAAAGTCATACTAATGGTCAAGTACCTGAAAAAATGTTTTGTTTTGTTACAGCCATTATTTAAATTGTCAGCGGCACAATTTCAAGTAATAATTTCTAAAGGTATTTATTTTTATTTTTGTATATTATTAGAGAGGGAAAAACAGCAAGCGGGTCACCTGATGGCTAAGTGATTTCACCGCTGCCCGTAGACACAAGAAACAACAGGAGTGTTACTTGTGCGTTGCCTTCTCATAAGGTATAGAGGAACAGAATGCCTAGGAATGGGAGTAGGAACTTAAAGAAAGGAGAAAGACTACCAGACACTCGCTAATAAATGCAACATCACAGCTCCTAGAATAATGCAACGTCACATCGGTTTTTCTAGAAAAAGTCAACATTCGGGTGGCCTTAAGGAAAGGGGAAAAGGAACGGGCATCCGGAACTCTCACTCACCAGACGAAACATGGCAGCCACTGGAAGCTAACAACTTCACGCTAATTTTCTGTGAGAGGGTAGTATCGGACCGGTCGACCCTGCTTGACCCGTTTTGTGCAACATATTTTGTTGAGATAAATGGTAAAAGGTATATTGTAAGTAATTGTATTAGTATCTAGTTCAACCTTTCCCCGGCGGGGCAAGATTGAAATAAAAAAAAAAACTAGATATAGAAAATAATTTGTGTTATCTGTGTTATTTGAAGTTATTTTGATGTACAGTTCTGAAGTGTCAGGACAATTAAAATTGTAGCGTACTGACCGTCAATATCGTCTGACATTAATTTGAACGATTTTAGAAACTACTTCGATCTTTCTCGACCACCTTTAATTTTCACCGCTGTTTTTTCTTTCGATACAAACACTATATTTTTTTGCTTTTGAATAAATATAACAGGGATTTGACATAAAAATATGCTCGTTGTACTTTATTCACTATAGGTATAATTTTAAGTTAATATGTACTGTTCTCATCTCATCAAAAAACCTTACGATCTCCCCAACCCCTCCCCCCCTCAACCCTATATTCCATCAAAGTGGCCATTACGTATACTATTGAATACCTATACGTGTAATACCATATAAATTTTTAATATGTATTTAAATAATTCTGTAGATAAAATACAAGATATTTGATTAATATCACATACACAAATTTTAACTAAATATATGATCAATAATTATTTGCATGGGTAAAACATTTCTCATACGAACAATCTTGTTTTTAAAAACAATAAACATTTATTTGTAACAAATGAAAGTGGTTTTTGAGGAAATAAGTGTTGCCAAGCATCCTTTGGCCGTTTAATACGTCCTGTATTTACCTAAGTTTAAGTGATCGACTTTTAACAGATTAATTAGTTTAAATGCGACCTTCTACTTAAAAATTACGCCATCGACAATTTTTTACCGATCGGTTCTAAATTGTAATTACGTTGTAATATAAATACAATCAATAATTATATTTTGTTGAACTGATTAATACATTTCATATCTAGTTTCATATCTAAATCTTTTAATGGATCCCTGATTTCATTGATATAAAGAAATATAAAGATATTTTTATTTAAGCAATTACACACACAATTATTTTACATTATAGACGCATTTTGTTAAAATTATAAACTTTTTTATTTCAGTTCCAAACGAATATTTATGTATTTTTAATTATAAACATAGTCAACAGAAACATAAAATTGTAGAGCTGCATTGCTCCGTTAGAATAAAATTGTCTAACCCTATTATAAACATATTAACGACTTGTAATTGTAATATCAGTGAATACTGAATACTGAATATCCTTGTCTTAGTTTTATCGAGATTATAAAAAGTTACCATTAGTGGCGACTCTCAGTCCCTTATTTGGCTAGTTCAAGTGAATTATTGTAATTGTTTATAGGCATTGACTCGATTACCTTCTGTAAGTATTTAAATTAAATTTAATTTGTGTTTTCAGTAATTTGTTGTATAATATAAAATACTATTTTAAGTTCTTAATCTAAATCTAAGTAATTTAAATTTGAAGGTTTAGTTCGTTTTGAATAATTACGTTTTTTCTTCTCTATATTTAATGGTAAATATGGATTATATTATATATACATATTATATAAGACTTTTGAATGCGATCCTACACAATAACTCAGCGCCGTTCAAATAAAACAAATGCAAGCAAGACGCAAATTTTTACACCCTTACTTTTTTTAATTTAATGATTGGAAACATTTAGGCGTGGCCTATATGTATATTAAATAAGCGAAGAACTTCATATTCGAGGAAGATATCGCATATAGTAGTTTAACTACTATGACATATGGACCAGGATGACTTATGTTACATAAAGTACCTAACTAACCTAACCAAAGTATTGGCCATTGGGTGACAACTTGTTTAAGAAATAAAAAACTACTTAATGTTAGTACTCTGCAACGGTGTAGTGCATTAAGTACTTACTTCTAAAACACATCAAGTAAATAAAGTCAAGGTAAATTATCCAATGAAATTTCTCGATTAGGTAGGTATAATAAATTAATAACATTGGAGAAAATCATTTTTAGTAGTTAGGAGATATATTTTTAAATGTATTAGATTGTCACTGCTTCATAATCATTAAATATTTTTTATCTATAATTTGTTACAAAATAATAATAGCTATACGTTTAAATGGCACGATGGCAGATATTGACACAAATTAAATTTTATGCGGGCTAAGTCGCGGGTTCAGTGAGTAATTTAAAAAATTAAGTTTTAAAATACATTTAAGTAAAACGCTCTGTTTTAGTTGAACTTGAACGGTAAAACGAATTAAAAAATTAATTTAATTTAGGGTTCAGATAAAATTCAGATTTTTCTAAAAATACAACCGAGATATAAACGTGAGAAAATTTGCGAAAGCCAACTTATTTGTTACAATTATGTTAAATGCTTAGTCGTCAAAACATTTTATAATATTAATACACACACACATTCATTAATCAAAGAAGTCACAAGAGGAATGCTTTACTGTTATTATAAAATATACATATATACATAAATAAAACATACCTTAATCAAAGCAAAACGTTGATCATCATCAATGCCGACAACGGCGTTCGACACAGGAGCCATTTCACTTATAAATTTTCGTCACAAAACACAAAAATCGTCGGTGAACGAACAAACGTGTAGTTTCTACGCGCGCGGTACCGCTAATGTTTCATTCACACTGCGATTAAAATGTGATGACTAGTCATTCTAGATATGGTGGGAGCTCTTGGTAAACAATCGACGTTCCAACGCTTGCGTTTTATGCACGTCGTTTCAAGGCATGCGCAGTATAGCGCCAAATCATTTAGTATAAATTTGAAATCTGAATTAGTTTTAATACTCTGAGTCGAAATAAATTCTAAACTAACTAAATTTATGTATAATTTTTTTTATATATAATTATTGTTTTTCAATATTTATTAATGAGGTGTGAGATTGAATTATTATTAGTTTAAATTATCATGTCTTTATTTATCTCGAACACATTTGATTCTACTACACTAACATTATAAATTAATAATATCTTTAGCTTGACAAATACCTGATCTTAAGAAGTATTTTTTACGAGTGTGCAATGTATCCTAGGAAAGGATTGACAATTTTTTTTATCACTTCTGTAAGTCAAAGTTAGGTAGGATAGAAACTTTATCTTTAGTTATGATTATTTACTTACAGACACCTTTCTAATACCTATTGATTAATAAAACCTTTTGTATGACAAGTTTTATAACTTTTTAGGGTCTCTGTGTAAGTTCGGTTTACCGAGGTTTGATTATATAAAATACTATATAGATTGATAGGAAACAGTACCTATAAACTTGTGAAAAATCTATTATATATTTTATTCCATTTTAATATTTACAAATTATCACATTTCTTAAAATTACATTCACTTCATAATTGTAAAGACAACCCCTCCCCTTTCTGGCTCCTCATCTAGAACTTCCTTGTCACTACCTTCTAGATCGGATTCATCAGATTTTGTATCATCACTGTCTGCTCTATAATTTCCAAATTTGGTAATATCTTTTGGAAGTTCTGCCATTTTGATATTCACTCGGGCTAAAAGCTTTTCAGCTGCATGTTGTGCTTCAATTTCTTTTAAATGTTTATTATGCTCTTGTTGCAGTTTCAAAGATTCTTCTAAATTTAAAACTTTGGCTGGACCATGAACACTGGGCGGAGGTGTTGCCGCTGTAACTTCCCAGAATTTATTTCTCTTTCTACATATTTCTTTTTCTGGATTATGAGTATCTGATATTGTTGTTTTATATGGTTTAAACTGCCCAGTCAATTTTGGTTTTATATTAACCTCTGTTTTTTCTACGATTTTTTTGACTATTGGAATTTCTCCAATGCTAATAAGATCTTCAGCTGTAATTGAAGGTTTATCTGGCTGTATAACTTTAACTTTCTTTTCTTGAGATGTTCCATGACTTAGAATTTGTAAAACATCTTCTGGGTCACTGTCATCATCAGAGTCGAGGTAGGTGTTTTGATTTCTCTGTATTTTACCTTCCCATTCAACATTTGCTACCGATTCCTTGTCAATATTATCAATTTTCATGTTATTAAATAAACGGCAGGTTTGTTCCTCATCTTGCTTAGATTTCAACTCAATTTCAATTTTTTCATAGAGAACCCTTATTTTTTCACCCTTATCCGCAAGTTTGGTTATAAAAGCTTTATTATTTAATAGTTTTAACTGTCTATCTCGTAGGTCTAGCAATTCTGATATAGTTTTTTTTGATAGATTTTCGATTTTTCCATCAATTTCACTCTTAGGTTGTGGCGGTAAAACACCAGGAATTTTTCCATTTAACTTTTTCATTGTTTGAATTACGGTCATGTTAACAATAGAAGCAAAATAAGTTTTTGTTTTTACTATTACGTTTAATTTTCTTTTAAGACCATTATTTAACAATAAAATAAATATTTTGGAAACTGAAGAAAGTGCGTAATGACAATTATTGACATTACCATCAAATTAAGTAGATCTAGCCAAAGACAAAATAATCTCGAATATAAATAAGTTCAAAATACAATGTAACGTAAATACAGATTGTCTTTTGAGTAAGCAATTTAGTTGCACTATTTTCATTAATAAGTGATATTATGAAAGTTTCTTATATATCAGATAAGTAATTTCGTGTAAAAAAAGGATTTTATGTAAAATGAAAAAAAATGTCTTAAATCGCAAATATTAACTATATATTGGATTTATTTTTATTAGTAATTTAATTATTATTGAGTCTTATGGCATCCTTTTATTTAAAACTATTACACAAATCTTACTTATTCAAATAAATTTATATATCACTAATTTCAAAAAGTGTGTACGCCATCTAGTTCTAAATACTAATATCATACAATTAAGTGCCTTTAAAAGTACTAATTAGTACAGCAATTAATTAAAAATAACTTTATTATATATACTAACCACTAGTATTTCAATCAATAAATGTGATTAATCTGTGCATATTATGCATTGTATTTTGTCTTTGTATCTTTGTCAAATGTCAATGACAATGACATACGCCAATTCACAATTTTTTACAATTGTATTTCGAAAGCCTCTCGATCTTTCTTTTGATCTGTTATGGATTCTTGATCATAAAATATAATTTTACGTAACCTGTGTTACATTATAAATGTGTTATAAATCAAAATTCAAGTTACGAGTTTAATTAAAGACGATTTCGTTGAGAGATACATTCATAGAATGTGTGTATTTTTTTTCCCTTAACGTTGTTAGTAATTGCACACTTCTTTCTTCGACAGCGAAATAAACACTATGGAAGACGTTACGGTGTGTATTTATACCAATTATACAGTATGTATTTTAGTGCCCCTTAATATGTGTATTATGTTCTATGTAAATATTGTTTTAGGTACCTTTGTATTTGGAGCCAGTGCAGCAAAGAGAATCTTGCGACAAAAGGCTTTGGATAGGAAATCTGGATCTTCGAGTTAATGAGTATGTTAATAAAGTCTATTAACCTTAGGTGTAATACTAACTTAATCTAATTTATTAGTAGTATTAAATTGAATAATAAACTTTGATTTGTGGCTTCCTTATACATTTGAAGAAAGTATTTATAACTTCACAAAATGTAAATTTCTATTCATTAGCTTTCGTTAAACACTTGAATTTTATTCTATTTTTAATTGATAGAATAATTATAATGATAATTTTTGAAAACATAGTTTTCATAACAAACATTTTTTATGTATATACCAATAGCTCTTCTTATTTTTAATAGTCTACTAATTATGAACTGTTTACTTTTTACATTTTATTAAACGATACCTTTTTTTATTACTGGTATCAATTACTGAAAATGGTCCGCGTGTATGGCAACATCGAGAAGTTCGACATGCTGTTCCACCGTAGCGGCCCAAATGCTGGGCAGCCACGGGGCTTTGCTTTTGTCACATATAAGTTGAAACAAGATGCAATAAATGCAATGAATTCATTAAATGGTCAGCTTCTTGGAATGAAGAGGATTTCTGTGAAGTTTGCCAAAAATACTTCTGTAAGTTTTGCTTTGTTACTTTCTTATGTGATCAATTATTTAGAAATATACTCAGAGTAACCACTCTATAAGCATTGTTCAACTATAAGACTTATTGTTTGCTGAATTTTATAATATTTATTGTGTTTTTTTACAGGATGACCAAGATAAGCCGAAACCTGAACTGGGAATAGCGGCTCTAAGCGGAGTGAAAACTGAGTTTAAACTTAGCAAAAAAACAGCCATTCAGTCCATTGAAGCCAAACTCAAAATGATGGAAAATATGAAAGCAGGAGATGATTTTGTTATCAATAAGCTAGCAGCAAACGAGACACCAATCATTGCTCAATATCAAACAAAGCAACATCAGCCACCAAACAAAACTATGACTTCTTTTAAAAGACGTCATCCTTATCATAAAAAGAGATAATTGTGTTAGTAATTCACAAATAAAATCCTATAAGGGGCTATTTTATTTGTGAAAGATTAACATTATTGACAAATTTCTTGTTCACCTCGAATATAGCTAATAAGAACAACTTAACGAAATAAAGGCTTTCCAATATTTAAAAAAAGTTTTAACAGTTACATACTCAATAGAATTTAAGATATTGTCTTTGGATTTTTATACCAAATACAATTAGTTTTAAATAATTTAAACATATTAAATGTTTTCAAATATTTTGTAAGAATTTTTTTAGAGCCTTAACAGTTATTAAAATTTGTACAAATGTTTGAGTGGTTTAGTTTAGGTCTTTTTTAGTGAGTTGTGATGTTTACAGTATTCAAATAATTTTAATATTAGACTAATTCTGAGATTAATTAAAACGCCCCTGGTGTTCACTAGCTAGATCAGTTCAAGTGTTTAAAATAATGTTTTGTGCCTGTAGTATAATATTAAGGAAAAATGTAAATAAAAATAAATTGTAATAAAGAAGATATATTAAAGTTCAATCATTTTACAGTATCATATTTCCTTTATCTTATTTTATAACATATATGTACTAATCAAGTTAAGTATTTTAAATCATATAAATATATAAGCAAAAATATGCTACTAACTCGTGACAACTTGTAACATGTTTAAACTAAGTTATAGGAATTTCATGAATATATGCATAAACCGAAACGCATACAGGCAGTACAATAAATATATCACATTATCAATTGAAAAATATTTTGTTGGCATTGATAATAGCTTTGAACATTTGCATGTTATAATATATAGACAAGTACTTCCAAACTTATCAACAACTTTGAGCTGGTTCACAGTAAGGGCAGATCAGGAGTTTTGCACCGGCTGGCTGTCACCTCTTTTTTTTCTACTGTATGCTAATAATATCTGAACCATTATTGTGTCATTATGAACTAAAAATAACAGGAGCTCTTATATAGAGCATGAGTAGTTCTCTACTACTCGTAAAACATACAAATCTGATTGTAACTATTAAAACATCTCATTTACTAACTTATTTTGAATCCTACATCATTATACTTTCACTGGTTTTAAATCCGGGTGATATACAATTAGATAAAGACGATGCTAGTTTCTGTGATGGACTGGGTATTAAGTAATCATCATCTTCAGCTTCCATTTTTCTTTTAAAACTTGTGTATTGGGTTTCATCATCACCATCTTTGAACACATCCTTATATTCCATACACAGTGGCCAAATTATTTTTCCTGATCTGTGAGAAATATTTATAAATTAATGGCAGTATAATGTCAGTTTCATATTATAAAACTATTTTTAATTAAATAATTAATATTAAGTACTAGAATTATTACTTTAAAAGTTTAAATACTTCTATAACTGGGTAACTTGCTTAAAAATGTAAGCTCTATGTGGTGTCTAGTCTGGACAACATATAAACAAGATACTTAGATACTGTGTGTTTAAAAAACAATTTTTATATACATATTAATCATTTCCATAATCAAATACAAATATATTAAAAATACTTACACAGGTAATGTATATGGATCATATGGGAACCACTCATCATATTTCTTAACTGTATTTTGCAATGTCAGTCTTGAATTTTTTTCTATTATTGCTTGACAGTACACCACTTGGTGAGATCTTGTTACGGAGGAGAATGCTCTGGTGACTTGAGGTGGGCATGTCCGAAGAGGATTCAGTGTACATGTGACTAGACGAGGTAAGTTTAATGACTCGACAAAATTAACACCTGAAAATAAATTGTCATGGAATTAATTAGTATAAAACAGTTAAATGTAATTTAGATGGTTGCTAATTTTGTTAGCTAAATATACTTTTACATAAAAAAAAAATTGAAGCTAGAGTTTAAGTTTAAACTAATTTAAAAATAACAATGAATAAGTTTATTCAGAAAGAAGTTGTCACATTTAAATCTTTGGAATGTTTGTGAATGAAATTGAGTATTAGCTAGATAGATTTGATTGTATTATTATGACAAAAAAATACTTACTTTCTTTACTCATAAACAGATAATGATTTTTAAAGGCAACCAAGTAAAATATAGCATGGCATATTGCATGAAAAGCACCATGCACTTTTGTATTATCAGCTACCGTTGATTCTTGTGTTGCAGTTATGTATGAATGACACCATTCTGCCATTATCTTCAGATAGTGTATTAGTCTAGAGTTTTGCACACGTACACATCTCGCCAACAGGCCTGCTAAGTGACTGGCAGCAGTTCTCCGTGTTGCCAGAGCACCAGGGCCAAGTCCATGCAAGCCAGCAGCAACTATCCATAGATTTTTGAACACTCTATCAGCACATTGTTGGTTTATAGATATTGTGTACAAAAGCAGGAACTGAACATGTCTGTAAAATACATAAACTTTTTAATTTAAATCACTGTAATAAATGGCCTTTAAATAAAAATAAATATTTGTGATTTTAAATAATTATACAATGTAAAATATAAATAATTCTTATTATCATGTATTCTATAATTTGATCGAGTTGAGAGAAACTAGAAAGTGGAGTTTTCAATAAACTCTATTAATTATAATAATAATAAAAACAATCAGCTTATGATATATTTTGTAGAACCAACAGTTTTAGATACTTTATTCAAAAAATGTTTCTTTAGACATAAAAAATACTTACTTTATGCCATATGTTGGCAAAACAATTCGTTCAAATACATTGCACATGATAGGAAGCACAGAATTTCTCTCATCCTCCAGCCAGTTTAGCATCTCCAGCATACAATAGTCTAGTGTTGTACTAATATTATCCTTTTCATCTACTTCCATTTCAAACATAGTATCTTGGACTTTATTCTTCTCTCGATCAACATTCGCATCCATATCTACCATCCTAAAAATAATATTATATTAAATAAACAGATAAATTACATAACATATATATTAATAATAAATTTTTCGATGTTTAATACTGACTCCTAGGTTACTAGAACAGGTTAGCATATATAGCTGTAAATTCCGATCTTACTGGCAAGAAATTCTTAAATGTTGGTAATAAGGATTGTTTACACTCCTGTGCCTCAGAGAGCATGTTGTAGTGGAAAGAATGCAAGCAGTAGATCCAAACTGTTTAGCTGGACGAAAAATTAACCAGATCTCTTCAATATAGGCAATAAGGTCTGGTTATATATCTGTTTATCAGAAATCCATTTTCAATGCTTATGTAGTATTTGGAACATGCTTACAATATTTCGAATTTGTAAGTACTATAATTCCAGAGGAAGTTCTATCCACTCAACTTCCTAACTCACTTCTGTTGTGAATTGATATCCATATAAATCTTAGTGGATGTAGCATAAGCAACATACCTGCCAATATCAACTTTGTTGGTCATATTGTTCCAAAGAGAGAGTGGGACTCACCCCTTAACTCTCTAATCCATCCCCGTTTACCCTTTGGGAGTCTATTTCCGTAAAACCCGTTCTTATTAAATATGCTTATTCAGCATATATAATACATCTGCCAAATGTCAACTATGTTGGTTTTAAGGCTGTTATTTATCTACCAGAGAAGGAAGACTGATAGATTTACATTAAACATGGAATTAAGTATTATTAAACTATGCATACTCATTTGTTTAAATGCAAGAATTATACAAAAGTTCCTGCATCAAACTCACATTATGATGAATTTTACCATTGTGGTCATTTAAATGCATAATTTTAGGAGCACTTCAGGTATAATACCCAAATTATGATATTTTAGACAACAATTTTTATACTTTCCATACTTAAAAATAGGATATAGTAAGTTAGACACAATATGATTTCCCCTTTTTTTTTATCAGCCAGCTCTTCCACGAATGTAATTGTTATAGAATATAAAAATGAGTTTCAACTTTTTTTTTTATAAAGATGAAAGTATAAGATTAATTTTGCATACTTTTAAATATGCACTTACTTTCATCTGCTTTTAGAATAGCTCATGAAACAATCATCAACTATTCACAATTTAAAAAAAAAAATATATCAATAAATATTTTTATTAAAATCATAACTAATTTGGAGGAATTTGTAGTTGAAACCATTTTAAATAAATTTATTCTTGCCAATTTAAATAACATGGTAGTATGTATAATGGGGTTAACATCCATGGTTTAAATCTATTATAATGGATAATATTCATCTGGTTTTCTTCTTATTGGCTAGCCACCATATATATGAATCCAAAGATAGGGTAATAACATTTATCAGTATTATATTCAATACTTTTGTAAATCTTCATGTAAAAATATTTTGTTACACGAAACATTCAAAAATATACTCACTTGTTAATAATGGCTGTCATAATTTGTTCCACCAGTGAAGGTATGTACTTGCTTATCCATATTAGGTTATGAATATAAGCTCTGTTCGCAAAGCATCCAACTTTGTAATAAGGAAATTGTGCAATTACTGTTTGCATAAGAAGATCACTGGTCCTGAAACAATTATTTGACAATTAAAGGTATTTCTTTGTATTAATTAAAAAAAATCTTGAAAGACCTTAAACTGAATGCCTAAATGAATTCGGCAGAATTATTGTGAAACCATAGCATAAAAAGCAATATGATTTTTTTTTAATTATATTTTATTGCAAAAGATGTAAAAGTTATTTATTACACAATAAATTATGGTGTAATTAGTGTGGCTCAGTTACACTTAAATAAATCAATTGAATGACATCACATATATATATTATTCATATTAGTAAAGAAATAAATTTAAAGGGAATATATTTAAGACAACTGTCTGTAGTGGAGATGAGAATGTTGAGAGGAATGTGTGGTGTTATGCAAACAGATAGAATAAGGAATGAGTACATAAGGGGATGTTTGAAAGGGGAATGTACAGGTAACCGTGAAGCTATGTAGAAATCGGGTGTCATGGTATGGGCATGTTATGCAGAGGGATGAGGACCATGTTGTGAGGAAGGTCTTGAGCATGGATGTGGATGGATATAGAGGAAGGGGACGACCAAAGAAAAAATGGATGAATTGTGTGAAAGACAATATGGCTAAAAATAATTTTGCTTGTGAGATAACATCAGACAAAGAAGTATGGAAGAAGACATGCTGCACCAACCCCACATAAAATTGGAATAAGGTTAGGAGGATGATGATGATGGTGATTTGTAAGGAAATAATAAATGTCAAAATTTGTAGTAAACATTGGTAGATACCACAAAATAATATATATTCTTATTGATAAAAACTTACACAATAAATAAGCATTTAATTATTACTCATAAATTTCTAATCAAGTGAATCTGGTTTGTAAATACACATGGCAGAATTTCATCCACTACAAGGTTTCTTCATTATGTGTTCCTTCACCACCAAACATGAGATGAAAAATATAAATAAGGCACATAAATTTAGTTGTATTTGCCCTAAGTATAAACAGAATCATTGGTTTACATACACAGTACATATTATATTTAATTAGGTTTACTTACATGGGAACAACTGCGACAATTTGTGCAATTATCATATGGATATTTGACCATCTAGAAACCATTTCTTGTGAAGGTTTTTCATCCCAATTTTCCCCATCAGCTGTAAATATATAAATTATACATTATTATAAAAAGTAATCACTTTACGAATGTATCTAAAACTATAATTAGTTTTGCCACATAAGTGCAAATTATTTGGTACTTATTTCATAACAAATTGTAATTCTACTACTAATTTCATAATATAGTGAAATGATTATTGACATAATAATGACAAATATTATGTTTCAATTCTATGGCACATATACATACCTTTAAATAATTTAACCAAGGAAGCCATAAGTCTTGGACAATGGTAAGTGTGAGCAGTCACCAGGCTCAACACAAATCTGCTATAAATCTCCACTAAGCTTTCGTCCCTATTTGCCCACTCAACACAGTATAAAGCATCAACAAATGTCTTCAAATCTCTACCCAATAAGACTACACAAGATAAACAATCTTCAAACAGTATTCTAAAATTATCATCATTCAATGGATAATCTCTCAGAATATTTATTAATTCGTTGTACGGACCAGAATTATCATCTCTTATATAGCTCAATAGAATCCGCTCTATTTGATTTTTTTTAAAGCTGAACTTCGTGCGTGCTACAGCTGCTTGCCTGTCGAGTGTTTTACGTATTAGAGATGCTACATTTTTCTGTGTTGCGACCGCCATTATTTCTTTAAATCAGAAGACAATGTCTTTAAAAAGGCAACTATTTCAGGTTGACGTAGCAATTCGGCCTTCTTATGATTCAAAACTTCTCGCAAGACGTTGCTGCTGTCGTCGATCAAGGTCGTTTGGGGATTTTGCTCGAAACTAGTACTCGGTTTGCTGTAGCTCACAGTCGATTCTCCAGCCTCTACACTTCTTTTATCTTTTAAATAGGATTGTAACTTTTCTAAAACAATTTTGCTATCTTCTTTTTTTTCGGCACTATAACCTTCTTTGGACATCGCATTACTTCGTATTTACATTGTGATTTAATTTAATTTCACTTTTCTCGGTATACTTAAATACAATAGGAAGATGATTGAAAAGAAGAAAAAGTTGATAAATTTAGTAATTATTTAAGATCAAAATATAACACGTGCACGAATTCGTAGCGCGCAACTTGACTTGTTGACAATTTTTCTTACCAGCAGTGTTGCCGTTAGCTGTTCTAAAATAAAAAAATCCATGAAATTTAAAAGAAAATAATAGTAATTTTTATTTAATATAACAACAAGCAATTCTAATTAAAATTAAAATAATGTTCAATTTAATAAACACTGGCGTTTGAATACCATACCATTGATATTGTCAGCTTGATTTTATATATGAAAAAATATAGAGAATTGATACATAAATGACAAAACCATAAGAGAACTTGGCTTTAATTAACTTTAAGAATTGTACATAATAAAGTGACATTACATTTGACAAGATAATCGAATACTATAATTTCTTCATAAATTACACGTCATTCACCCCCTCTAACATTTTCTAACACGCAGCTATAATCTTTTAAATAATATGGAGTTCGTCTTGTCCTTTCGGATCTCCTAAGATGTTGATCCTCAGACGTACTCGGCGTCACAGATTGCATCTCCTGAACATCAATATGCTCCGCATTTATATTTCGGTCTTCTGAGTCATAAAAAACATCTACGATATCTTCTTGTTCTTGCTGTCTTTTTGTAGTCGAATTATTTAATTGTTCTTCTAAATTTTGATCTATGTAGTGTTCTATTGGAGTGGGGAGTGGAGCTAAGTTCCGATTTGAAACTGTTGATTCCCGCCCATTTTTATGTTTCACAAAAGAGTAATAGGGGTTACTTTGTAATAGTTCAACTTCTTCAACATATGGATCGTTTTTATTGCGTATATTTTTTTTCATTAGCACAGGTCCAGGAATTAACCAAGAGGGTAACGATTCTCCATGAGGTGATCTACGAGGATGATTAAATAGTCGTTCGTGTGGAGTTGTATTAATTGGTATACAAAGAAGTGAACGAATTGCATGTAAGGACATTGGTAGAAATTGCTCCCAGCTTTCAATTGGCATTTCTCTTGTGCGAAGAGCAAGTTGTAATGTTTTCCACAAAGTACCATTGAGACGCTCGACTTGACCATTTCCACGTGGATTATAAGGCGTTGTTCTGCTACATGCAATCCCCAAGGAACTTAGAAATTCTGTAAACTCTTTAGAAATAAAAGCAGATCCTCTATCACTATGAATATAAAGCGGTGTTCCAAAAGTGTAAAATAAATCTTTTAAACATCTTATAACAGTTGCAGTTGTTATTTCCTTACAGGCATATGCAAAAGGAAATCTACTGAATTCGTCGATTATTGTTAATAAATACTTATTTGGAGTATTCGATGGTAAAGGTCCTTTAAAGTCAATGTTTAATCGCTCAAAAGGTGCTGTTGCTTTTATTAATTGACCTTTAGATTTCATAAACCGAGGTTTAATTTCTGCACATATTTGGCAAGACTGTATAAGAGATTTTATATCATTCACCGAATACGGTAAGTTTTTCATGCGAACCCAATGCATCATTCTTACAATGCCAGGGTGAC